>NC_134240.1:80283873-81533873 GCF_965152275.1 Natator depressus
GTCCATGATTGGAATTTGGATATGTCTGACATTCATAAGTCAAATTGAAAAATAAAACACTATGGAACAAATTCAATGGTAATGTAAATAGTAGTGTAAATCATGTTGGGTGGAACTGGGCCAGCAAACGGGTGTAAATGGTAAAGTAGTGTGGGTAAAGTAGTGTGGGCAAACAATTGGGCAAGTATTTGTGGGTAATCAGTGAGGGACAGAAAGATGGGTGGCACAAGAAGCTGATTTAAAATAGTGGTAAGTGAGCCTCTGAAGATTTGATTGTTTTGATTTGGATACTTATCCAGACCCATCCAAACCTTTGAGGCAACCAGGGCTTAATGTAAAGATGGTTGTGTGTAAAATGTAGTGTAAATAAGCCCACAGGTGGCAAATGAGGCAATGCCAAATGCCTCAGGAAGATTTAAGAAATTAAGCACATCACTAGGTGAAGTTGGTTAAGCTTATCTACAAAGACATTTCAATGTATCCAAACTTTATCCCTTTTATTTTATATCAGTTTTATGCAATGCCATAAAAAAAGGAAAAATCAAAGAATGACAACACAATATCTGGTTATACTGACCCCAAAACTGAGTTCACAGCTAGAGAGAAACACTTAGCTTATTATTATTTAACATTTATGTTGAGGTAGCACCTAGAGGCCACCCAAGATGCAGCTTCATTGTACAAGGCATTGCATGAACACATAGAAAACGACTGCCTTGCTCCAAAGCATGTATAGTTTAAAAAGTTAATTTGAATTACAATTTAACCCCTGCCCCCAAAAAACTCTGAAACAGTGAGTCACATTTACTTTAGCTACAGGTCAGATATACAATAGGTATTTGGGGTGAGGACCGTTAAATTCTTTTCATGGAGCTAAAGGTTGTGAGGACTTCTCTCCATGCTTCCTTCGGCATCTCTCTTTTTTTTTTTAATTACTAAAGTAGTAGGTATAACATACATCCTTCGTATTGGTGGCAGATGGCCCCTCCTTATCCGCTCAGGCTAAGAGGGGTCTAAATTTTTTCCAAACTGTTTGGCTCATCTCTGCTAAGTTAATTTTACTTATGAATCACATTGCATGATTTGGCACACACAACCATTCTGTAAGTGTCATGAGGATTTGAAGTGCTATAAACAGGCTGCATGTCATGAAATTTCTATGAGAGCACTCTTTAACATACACACAGATAGCTAAAAAAGGTTCATTTGAGCACTGCTTTGTTTAAGAAAATAAATCTGTGATTGATTAATTTGTAGTTAAATTTAAAAGTCATATAATCTCCATTAAGTTGAAAAATATTTCTGAGTTTAATAAAAACTCATTTATTGGTTTTTATTTCTTTAAGCCATAGGGCCAAACTTGTCTTTGATATAACTCCATTCAAGTCAGTGGAGTTATGCCAGAGATGAATTTGGCCATAAGTGTTTGATGCTGGTTGGGCTTCATGTGAATCTGACTTGTGTAGTGGAACTATCACCACAATTTGTGGCAGGAATAAAATGTCAGTGACAGAGAGTATTGATACTTTAGTCACGCCACGTATCTCAGTGTCAGTACTCCTTTTATAACTAACATTTCATTGCTGCCATGGACAGTATTTCAATGGTAAGAATAAAATGTTCATTAATAAGGATTATATCACAATCTGACATTTTATATGATGGATGAAAAATCCTACTAAAACATTTCCTAAAATGTTATTTTACAATTTGTGGTAGTGAGGAGAGGACTATTGGTGTAAAAGCATACGTTTTATTTATAAAAATTACAAGGGCATATTGTACTCTTGATCTTTTTGGGTTTTGTTTCTGTAATCTCAAAATAATTAGTGTACGAACTTTAAGTAAGATGGAAGTAGTGATTAAAAATATACTACTTGGGAAAACTGAGCCTATGTCTGAAGCATAAGTTGAAGTTTACTTTACTAACTTATGCTGCTCATTTTGAAGGGATGAGAGAAATAGTAACTGCAGAGGAAAGAACAGCAGTAACTGAGTTATACATTGTCATCTGTAGTGCTCTGTAACAGAAGACTGCATTCATGCAAGTTAATAGGAAGAAATGGTTTACATGAAAATACACTTGACAAACAATGGAATGAAGAATAAATTCCAACCTACCCCAATAGAATTTTATTCAAAAAGTTGATCAGAAGGAGCACATATAGCCTTTCCATTTTAGTGTTTCTTGCTTTGTCTGTGCTTTGTCATACACAAACACACACACACACACAGCAAAGAACCATATAATCTTACTGTAGCCAGTAGAATAGCTATAGTACTAGGCTGCCCAATCAGTCCTTTAAAAGAGAGGCTTCTTTTGAAGCTTCTTTATTTTCAGTCCCCTGCCTTTGTCTTTTTATACTAATTTTGAAGATTTGTCTCTTTGGCCATTTTGGAAATTTTCTATAGTCCATTTGGCTTTTTAAGGAATGTGTAACTGTCTCTGCTCCTTTTATAATAACGATTGCAGATAATGGTATTTTGTAAACTTCTGACTGAGCTCCTCACTACTGAATTTGGCTTCCAATAACATAGTTTTTAAGAAGTGTTTTGAAACATATTTAACAAGGTCCATGAAGCTTAGAGGCAGCATCAGTGGTTGCTATGAAATACAGTATATTGGATCACAGCTCTGTCCTGGTCAAATTGCTGACTGAAAAAACATGCCAGGGCATCTAATTTTGCCCACCCAAGAGTTGAAGACCTAGAAAATGAGCAAAGCAGGACTGGAAGGGATACAGGAATGTGATCCAAGTCTTCCCTAGATGATGACCAACTAAGAGATCAGGGTTGTGAGCATAAAATGTTGCCATTTTCTCAATGGCAAAATTTCACAAAAACAATGTGAATATATTTCACATAAGCAAATCTGTATTTCATCTGTGAAAAATTTAGGAAGTGAAAATTGAGTATATGTCAAAGTTCTCTCTATTCTCAGTCTGTTGTAACAAAATTATGTTACAGGGGTCTTTTCTTTATATATGCTTACATATTTGTCAGTTGTAATTGGTGGTTTTAAATTTGTAAGTACTTATTCATTAAATCAGTTTATAGTGCTTGTTACAGTAGAGGCTAGTAATTTGTGAAAGTGGATAGGTAAAACTGACACTTAAAGGCACAAAACTGATACATACAGTCATTCAGCCTTGAAATCCTACTCTGCGGTTATAAAGGAGTGTCTTTCTAACAGGATGCCAGTGTGGTAGGCAATTGAGTTCACTCTGCAAGGCAGAAACTCCCCTGCAGAATAGATAGAGTTTACAAGTTCCAGGACTGAACACTCAAAGTCAATTAATTGGACAGGTATAACTTATACTATGTCTTATTCAAAATAATAGGGAATATACCCTGTCCTCACATTAGGCTTTTAGGATTTATGGGGCACAAATAGTAACTAGTTTGCATCTCAGTTATGTAATAAATATTGAAGTTCCACTTCTTCCTGCGTGCCTATCGTGCTGTGTTTGTTACAGAGCTCCCTCAGGCCTCACTTATCAGTCTGCACATAATTCTGTTAGAGTTCATCTTTCAATGGTATAGGCTGCTTACTCTTCTTTTCTCAGGAAGATCTTTTGGGGATCCAGAGTTTATATACTGTCTGATATACACCCCAAACTGATCTGAAATGCAGTACTTCCAACATGCTAATGCAACTAAAGTGTTAAATGTAAGCAATTTTATTTGTTTAGTCATATTCTTAAAGATCTGAGGTACAAACAAATTCTTAATGATCTGACCCTCATGATGTGTGCTAAGACACACTGTGCAAGCACAGTATAGTTTATTGTTTGAAAGTCTTTCCTAAGGTTTTCTACAATGAATTTAAATTTGCTGTAATATAGTTTTACTTGCCAGTTCTTTGATAATATTTGCTTGTGCTCAGTGGCTTGTATATAGCTTTTACTTAGTTGAATTATTTCTAGAGCTGGGTGAAGAGTTAAATCATAAGAACAATCATACTGGGTCAGACAAATGATCCGTCTAGCTCAGTATCCTGTCTTTGACAGTGGCCAATGCGAGATGCTTCAGAGGGAATGAACAGAACAGGGCAATTTTGCGTGATCCAGTCCAGCTTTTGGAGGTTTAGGGACATCTGGAGCATGAGCTTGCATCCATGATCATATTAGCTAATAGCCATTGATGGACCTATTCTCCATTATCTTATCTAATTCTTTTTTGAACCCAGTTATACTTTTGGCCTTCACACCATCCCTGGCAATGAATTCCACAGGTTGACTGTGAGTAGTGTGAAAAAGTACTTCCCTTTGGTTTAAACCTGCTGCCTATTAATTTCAATGGGTGCCCCTGGCTCTTCTGTTATGTGAAAGGGGTAAATGACACTTCCTTATTCACTTTTTCCATGCCATTCATGATTATATAGACCTCAATCAGTAGGGCTCCGTGTCTGTCATGGAGATCACAGAAGTCAGAGTTTCCGTGACTTCCTGAGACCTCTGTGACTTCTGCAGTGGCTGGTGTGGCTGACCCCAGGGCTTCCCAAGCAGCTGGCCCTGGGGCCAGCAGCTCAGGCAGACCTGGAGACACCACACCAGCTGCTGCTGGAGCAGCTCTGCAGCCAGCCGCTCGTGTAGCCCCGCAGTCAGCCTCACCAGCCACTGCTGGAGCAGCCCCAGCTCTGCGGCCAGCCACACCAGCCACACCAGCCAATAGGACCTGGGGGCGGTGCCTGCGGGCGAGAGCAGCATGCGGAGCCTCCTGCCCCCCGACCCCCCCCGACCCCCACCACCTAGGTGTTGGACCTGCTGGCCACTTCCGGGGGGCAGCACGGAGCCAGGACAGGTGGGGAGCCTGCCTTAGCCCTGCTGTGCCACTGACCAGGAGCCGCCTGAAGTAAGCCCACGCCCCAACCCCCTGCCCAGCTCTAAGTCCCCCCCACACCATGAGCCCCCTCATGAACCCCAAACCCCTCATCCCCAACCCCATCCCAGAGCCCGCACCCCCAGCCAGAGCCCTCAACCCCTCCCACATCCCAACCCCCTGCCTCAACCCGAAGTCCCCTCCCACACACCAAATCCCTCGGCCCCACCCCCCAGCGTAGACCCCCCCCCCTGCACACCAAACCCCTCATCCCTGGTGCCAGCCCAGAGCCCACACCCCCAGCCCAGAGCCCCTCTTCCATGTCCTAACCCCCTGCCTCAACCCACAGCCCTCTCCCACACACCAAATCCCTCGGCCCCACCCCCAGCCTAAACCCCCCCTCCTGCACCCCAAACCCCTCATCCTCAGCCCCAGTCTAGAGCCCACACCCCCAGCCCAGAGCCCGAACCCCCTTCCATATCCTAACCCCCTACCTCAACCCTGAGCCCCCTCCCACACCCCTATCCCCTCATCCCCGGCCCTGCCCCAGATGCTGCACCCCCAGCCAGAGACCTCACCCCCCCGCACCCCAACCCTCTGCCCCAGCCCTGAGCCCCCTCCCACACTCCGAACCCCTCAGCCCCGCCCTCACCACATGAATTTTGTTATTGACACATCACCTTCATATTGGTCACATAACAAAATTCATTCTGTGCATGAATGTAAAAAATTAAAGGGAACATTGATGCCTGAGCAACGGTCCCGTAGCATTCTGTTAGCTTTTTTGACTGCCACTGCACACTAGGTGCATATTTTCAGGGAATTATGTTATTTGACAATCAAATGTATTTGAAAAAAATCAGAATTCACTGAATAATATCCACTGAATACTTTACTCAACCAGTCTTAATTATTTCTTTGAGTTAATTAGAAAAATGGCAGAAAACAGAAAATACAACTATTGCTTGTAAGAAACAGTATTGCATATACGTGGAAACCGTTGGGCTGGATAAACTGGACAGACCTCAAAAGGTTTATAGTTCAGAATTAGTTTAGTTCAATATCTAAAAACAGATGCTTCTGCACTTTACCCAGAACTTTTAATTCCTGACTTCAATAAACCATAGTACCTTTCCTTCTCCCCACCCTCCATCAATCTGAGTTTTGCTTTGGAGTGAAACCCAGCTGCTTTTTACCTTCGTCCATCATTCCCTCCACATCATTACAGGGCAGCAGGATGACCTCCTCTCTCCTCCAGCTTGTTTGCGTAAGGGTGAGCTGATTGGTGCTGAGATTGCCTATCTCATGGAGCTGCCTTCTGAGGTGCTGCTTTTCGAACAAAATCTAGACATGCTCCTTTGTTTCCTGCATCTTCTACTGCATTGGCTCTTTGAAATGCTGAAGAGAATTGATATCTCTAAGTGTCTAACGAAATGCTGTGAAATCCCTGTTTCCACATGAGAAATTGGATTTGGGATTTCAGGTTCACACCCAGTGTAATCTGCAGCATCTAAATGAGGGTTAAAAGGCAAATGGAGCAACAGGACCTAGAGAAGAATTTAGGGTCCAGCTGCCTGAATGGCCATCTGCCCCTGAGAAGACTTGTCCATGGAGATGTCTTATAATGTGGAAGAAAGCGTCTTTTCCTTGGGATATAAACATTAACCTTATAAATGTAATCATCAAGTGGTCACAAATATGCAGCAACACATGACAATGTAAAGAGTCATGTTAAATTAAATTCCAGTCCTTTTCTTTACTTTGTTCCAAGCTGAACATGACATTTTACAGGGATGAAGTTTAAGAGAAATTTCTATATCAGGAATTTATACCAGGCAAGTACAGATGGGTCTGAACTAAAACACCAGACCTGAACACTCCCAAACTTTGGATGAGTTCAGATCTGGATCTGAACTTTATGGGTTGGGCCTAGCTGTGCTGGAAAGGCAGATGAGGCGCCACCTCCTTTGGCCCACACAGAGTAACCCATCTTATCTGCTCCCTCTTGGACTTTCATAACTGCATTGATCTTTTTAAAAAGTTGTTAAACACATGTACCAGAAACATGGATACCACAACAAAAAACAAGGAAGAATAACAATCTTTACTACTGTACAGTGATCCAGTCAATCTTTCCAATCCCCAGGCCACACGTAACAGCTATCAGAAAGGTATGCTATTTGAATGATAAGATACTTACGTAAACAAGCTAGTGAAATGGAGTCAGTCAAGAGATGCTTGAAAGTTTGAGATTAGATTTTTCTATATGTCCAAAAACTAATGTACATTTGTACATTACATAATGTTTTTGAAGTAAATCTAATGTAATTCATATGACGTAATGAGAAACTGAAGCTGAATTCAAATTAGGACTCTATTCTCTTCCCCTGTCATGTTAGCAGTGAGATCCCTATACCTGGAAAAATACCTCTTTGTTGTCTGACATAAACTAGTATGTTAATAGATATAAGTACTCTACAGATTGTAACTCTATTAATTGCTCTAATTATGTGTTCCAAAAACAATCAACGGTTTATTCTTTCAACTGTCAGTTTAATTTGCCTAAGGTATCTCTCTGCTTAGGGCAATAAGCCATCTGTTTTGTTGTTAAACTGCCTTCTGGTTGTCAAGTTTCTGTTATGATAAACTGTAATCTTGCCTTGCAGGTGGTACAGTGAAGGAAAGGAGCTTGAAAACTCACCAGATATTCACATTATCCAGTCAGGAGATCTGCACTCATTGATTATAGTTGAAGCTTTTGAAGAGGACACCGGACGTTATTCTTGCTTTGCTTCAAACATCTATGGGACAGACTCAACTTCTGCAGAGATATACATAGAAGGTAACATTATAAATCTTTGCAAAATGAACTGATCATAAATCTTTAAAAACAGAAAGATGTGTTTTATTTACTAGCACTAAATTTACTGGTTTGCTGCACAGCTGATCAGCGGAAAGTCAACAATTCCAGTCTATTAATACATTTTATCATTTTCTCTCTGAAAGTTCTTTTATATAGGTATTCTTATTGCTCTTTAAATACATTTTTACTAAGCCTTGAGCCTGCAACAAACTCAGATCCAGGACCTCTTGCAGATCTCATTATAAGATCAGGGACTAAAAGTGCTGAGATTGTGATACCGCTCTATAGTTCTTTTCTGTAGCTCCTCTAGAAAAAAGGTTTCAGAGTAACAGCCGTGTTAGTCTGTATTCGTAAAAAGAAAAAAGAAAAGGAGTACTTGTGGCACCTTAGAGACTAACCAGTTTATTTGAGCATGAGCTTTCGTGAGCTACAGCTCACTTCATCGGATGCATAGCATATCGTGGAAACTGCAGAAGACACTAGAAAAAAGAAAACTCAACCTATGTGTCTAATTCCCCATCAATCTGTTTTTCTCGCACTTGTTGCACAAACATTTGAGGAATATGATAGTTCTGGCAATAATGATTATTTCAACAAGGAAAACTGAAATGTAGCCTGAGATTAACCTGTTATCCCCAACTTGTAGCTGTATTCAAACAAGTCCAACACATACTTTGATCCTTATATCTGCATATAATATGTACTGTAAATGAAACTGAATGTATTTGTTTTCTCAGATTTAAGCCCCATATCTCATATTTTCCATCCTTATGTTCCAAAACCAAGCCATTTAGCTTAAAGTGAGTTCTGTCTATCATGGCTAGGTTTTTACACTGGACCCATTATCATAGTAGCTGGAGGGCCTCACAAGTTTTAAAAGAAATTCATAGGATCTTGGTCTCTCTCTCTCTTTCCAGACTCTAAGCAGAAGGGGTTTTTATGTCATATTTTTGTTAAGAGTGTGTGTTTATTGTGAGTTATATGACCTAACTTAGTTTGGCACTATTCCCCTCCTAACTGGTCAGCTGCTGTTGGTGCCAAAAACTATTAAGTGGCTAAACACTGGCTGTAACACTACTACCGACAATAAAGAAATCTCAGTACGAGGTAACTCTTGTATTGTAGCTCATGTAGGGCAAAATTACCTTCTATTTCAGACATTTACACTTTTGCTTGGTTTCAGCCTTGTGAGCCACATTTTGGAGAAAAATGGGAAAACAAAATAAAATTGTGCAAAAATATTAACATGCAGTTTAATATTTGTGGTTGCACGGGAGAGAACAGGGAGGCCTTCAATCAAGCAGACAGTAACCCTTTATTGGGTTCTGATTGGTTAAAGACGTCTCACTTTGGGATCTACATTTCTGTGTAGATAGAATGAGGGTCACCTAACTAGAGCCTTTTCATTGTTTATGGGAATAAAGAGGCACCTCTTTTGTAAACTTAATTGCTCTTCAGTTGATTCAGGCCCTGAATTAACAAAGGACTCTTATAATCTTAGTTTATTTTAATGGCTCATCCCAACGCTTTACTCAACTCTGTCCTAAGGGTCAAAGGCAAAGTTTAAACCTTGTTACCCCAATTTCATTTGTGATTTCAGTCTCATAAAATGTAATAGAATAACAACATTATTCTATTTTTTCAGTCATTTTAATTGTAATAATATATTTCCATGGGTGTATTCTCTTATTTTTATATAATGGAAAGATAATTTTCAAGTTTTCAGTTATTTATCTTACTACTTCCAATCATTACATTTTTAAAAATTGCTCTGGAATGGGAATATTGATTTTAATATACATTTTGATATTTATGTGGAGTAAAGTTTTTCCTTGTATCTATTTGGTTCCAAAATTGAATATTTAAATTGTAAGAGTATTTATGGGATATAAATATGTGCCTTCTACTTGGTTTGGCAATGTAATATTACATTGCCAAACCTAGCAAAACCTGCTGTAGTTCCATTTTCTATGTATTTTGTACATGCTACTGTATTTAGGGCCAGATTGTGAGATCCTTACTCTTGCTAATGTGTATCTTACACCATGACTACTCCCATTAAACTCAATGAGACTGTTTGCAGAGGAAGGTACTACTCAATATAAAGGTATCACAAACTGTCCCTTAATGATATTCTCTCTCTGTTTCTGTAATTTGCCAATGAAGAGACAAATCATGGGAAGTGCTGAATACCTGCAACACCCACTTAAAACAGTGGGAGTTGTGGGTACTCAGCAGGCGCTTACTACCTCTCCAGATTTGGGCCACAATCTGCTTTTATAAAAGACAATTGGAATTGGATAGGAGACACCGCTAGGTGGAGACATTCTCTACTAGGCACCACAAAGAAAAAAACAGGTTCTGATCACAGGGGAAGCAGAGTCAGATATTGTCTTGAGTACCAGGCCACTGACAAATGGAGCTATGATTCCTCTTACCAAAACAGTGCTAAATGGGCAGTGGCTGGAGGAGGAACCAGTAACCCGAAGAATACTAGATGTGGTTACAGGTCCCTGATGTTTTTGTGATAGTAATACCAAACATCTAAGTATAAGCTCTTATTTGACCACACAATACTTCCAAAGGCATGTGCCACAGAGCATAGAACAGTCAAAAGATTTAGATATTAGTGACATTTTAAGGAGGAATTGTGGGGCATCGAGCCAGACATTCACTTTAGATGCTGTTTTCCTCACTTGAATCCATCCCATTTCAAATCTGTATTGGCCCAAGATTTATCATTAGTAGTGTTGGATTTAATTCAGTATACTGTATTACTTCGTTTTTACTGCACATAATCTTTTGGTTTGTTTTAACTTTATAATCCTAATTTTAAAAGGCTATATAAGAAACCCTAATAATGGAGGTTTGCGTACTTGCTAGACAAATTGCTGAAAATTTTGATTCCATGTGAAATGTTTTTCCCTTCCACAGGTGCCTCCTCTTCTGAATCTGAAGGTGAAATTAGCACAGAAGAAATGGATCAGTAAGTATTGCTTGCATTAAGATATTCCAAAAATTTTATTGAAAAAAAAAGTAGGTGTGTGATTTTTAAGTTTTTAAAGTTTTTAAAATATTTTTAACCTCTAAAATATAAAATGGGAGAATTTGTGGTTGTTTAAGTGAGCAGTTTCCCTTCTTCAAAGTGGTAAGTGCACAGATTCTCAATGTGGGTCACCACCTGTCTGTAGCCATAAAGTACAGAACCAAAAGTTGACTGGATGCTTGACAAAAGACTACAAAAGACTACCCCCACTTTCCAGGGACCCCCACAGTTTCAAGACGCTTCCAAAGCTAGCCCCTCTGGACTCTGGACTCTGAAACAAAAAACCCGAATCTCTCGTTCTGCATCAGCACCTTGCAAAAATAATACTCAGCAAGAAAAATTTTACTACTGCAGAGAACTGTAACCATAAGTTTAAAAGATCTCCCTTTTTCAGGAGGTCTGGATCCATGGACCTATCCCTTCAAAGAAGGGGAAATTGTCAGGTAAGCAATCACAAATTCTCCAATTCTCTCTCAGGGCTAGCTCCATAGATCCTCAGTGTGTGATTTTCTCAACAGTAACAAAATTCCTAGGGAATGATCAAAATAATGTCACTGAGAGAAAAGGATTCCCCTACTCTATGAAAGCACTGCAGCGTGCAAGACTTGCCTGTCAACATCTGCATCAGCTGAATACTGTGTATATCTTGTAAAACTTGGTAAATGAATACAGGGATGACCATGTTGTAGCTTTACAGATTTCATCATAAGAGACCTCCCTTTCTCATCTCATGATGCCACCAGCGCTTGTACTAAGTGAGCTCTGGTGCCCATTGGAGGTTTGAATTGTTTTGCTCTATATGCCTCAGCAATGCATCAGCATATCCACTGTGAGATTGATGATTCTGATGCCTTAGTACTTTTTTTTTTTTTGGATGAAATAAGACCAGTAAGGGTGTTTTTCTTATGCAGTTCTTTTCAGACAAAACTTTAAAGCTCTCCTTACATTCAGCTAATGCCATAGCTTCTCCTTTGGATGAGACGGATGTGGACAAAAAGAAGGCAATGAGATCTCTTGTGCTCAATGAAAAATCAAATCTACTTTTGGAATAAAGGTGGGATCCATTCTCAAATTCACCTTATCTTTGTGAAACTTGCAGCAGGATGGATCAACTGAAAAAGCTCCCTACTCTGACAACCTTCTTGATTTCATAGGTTCAAAGGGCACCTGGATTAAGGCATTGAGCAGCACAATGTTCAAATCCCAAGACAAAGCTTGCTGCACCTTATGGAGATGCAATAGCTGAACAACTGTAATGAAGCACTGAGATTGTTGAAGATGACTCAGAAATTTACTATACATCTATGCTGTTGCCACATTTGGATCAGTGACTGAGTCGCTTGAGCGAGCCCCTCCTTGGATGGGACTCTGATTAGAATGTTGCCCAGGAAAGGGTATACCTGTATCCTCTTCTGCCTGCGAAGGTCCATTATAAAGTAAAATTATGAACATAAACTAAAATTATGACTGAAATGTATTTATCAGACTAGTATGGGGAGTGGGTAAACCTGTTCCTCGAAGACAAAGGACAAGCTGATGCCTCTAGCCAGGTGTCATCAAAGTTGATTGTCATCACCTGTCAAGAGGCCATTCTTTGGCAATGAAGAGGGACAGGAATAGGTTGAGCTGCATTTTAACAAACAACATGGAACCTCTTTCACCACAAGACTCTGTGTCTCCATCCTCACAGTGGGAAGGCATTTTATCTAGGCATAACTCCAGGAAAATGCAGGAACTCTGCTGAACAAGTGAGGCATTATATCTAGTGTTGGAATTTGTATTGCAGGAAGATTTGTTTCTCCCCTTTCAGGCTTAGCCTTGGTCCATTTGCTTTTGCAATAGTCTTGCCTTCTGTAATTAGAGGAGTAGTCATGAAAAGGATATATAGACTGTAATAAGACCAGCTATTCCTTTTCCTGGATTTGGAGTTAAGAGGGTTCTGTAAGGTCTTTTTTAATTTAATTGAGGATTCCACCACCATTTTGTCAAACTACTCCCCACATAAGCAACTTCCTGAATATTTTGAAGCCCCTAACATGATTTCAGCCTGTATATTTCCAGGCTTGTAATGAGAGGTGCCATCTGGTCACCACATTGGAGGCCAAGTTATATGCTGAAAACATCAAAGCATCCCTGGTTGCATCAACTTTGAATGCTGAAACCATTGAGATGTTCTTTAACTCCAAACCTAACTACAATGATTTCTTAGCCTTTTCTGGCAGTTTGGCTGCCAAATTGTCAGTCAAAGCCAGTACCATAGAGAGGAACATACAGCCTCAAATGACTCAGGTTGGCTTGGTTCATGAATCTTCCTAAAATTTTGGAATTGACATGAAGCTAGAGCTGAGCAAATAATTGATTTTTCAGCTTGGTGACTGTACCAACTTTTTTGTTTGTTTGTTTTGTTTCTGCTTTGGGTGTTTTTTAAACCCCCTATTTCTGTTGTTCTTGTTTGTTTTTTAAATAAGTCTAGCTGAATTTCAAAATGAAATGTCATTTCAAAACAAAAAAGTCAAAACATTTTGTTTCAAAAATGTTGAAATAAAACATTCAGACTTTTTTTTTTAATAATTTGTTTTGGCTGAAACTATTAACTGAATTTGACCAATCAACTGCATTTTTTGGCAAATAAAACTATTTGAAATTTTTGCCCTGCTCTACCAAAAGCCCTACATGAAATCAGGAGAGTTCCACCAGTCTTCAAGTTTCAAAATGAAAGTTTTGCACAGCACTAGCAATGGCTTTTCTAAGGGTCTCATTCCTAACCGTTCTTCTCTTTCGCAAGATTATTAGAGGATGAGCTATTTGATGCCTCCAGGTCTGTCAATTATTTTCCTGCTCTTAAAGAGATGGGAAAACACCACCTGATTGTTGTCTCCAGGTTGCTTGCTTCAGTTAGGTTTTGAAGCCATGTACTGCAGTCCTGTATTTCTTGGTAAAGAGAATGCTGCTCTGAGTTAGTAGCTAGATGTCCCCAAAGAACAGGATGATGTTGGACTAGATGTAGGATAACCAGAATTTCCTTTTCTTGCTACTTAGCTTCCAGCTGTCATCTCATGAACCTGAATATTCTATATTTAAAGGAAATGAATACTACATCATCTGCTAAAAACGTAACAACTCTCACATTTGCAAATAAGAAAGCAATGTTTCCTAAAGCTGAATACTCAGTTTGCAGCAGTGTTTTTTCAGACTCTTGAGTCTGGCTTCCCTGGGAAGGCTCTGATACCTTCCAGAGGAGGTGCACATATGGCCCAAAGAAAATGAAAAAGAAGACTGGCTCTTCGTTTTAATCATTTTTACTTAGCACTAAAAATAAAACAGAACCAGCTATCATTTTCAGGATGTTAGCTGAATTATAAATGGAAATGACATAGCAGAAATAAAAAAACCGTAATTACATCTGTAAAATGTGCTACCAAAATTCTTAATATTTTTGTCAAAGTGAAGATATTCCTGCTGCTCTTTTTTAAGAACCAGATTATTTATTCTGTGTCATAGTGGACAACAACATTTCTGTTAGACTCTGAGAGCCAGATCCTCACATGTGCCTAAGGAGTATTGAGTACAATTGAGGAAGGAATGGTATGCACCCCTTGTTCCTAAAGTTGGCTCTGTGCTGGTCCTATCCCCCACAATAGATTGGAGCAGTTTTAGAGACACAAATTTGGTTAATCCATGCTGGTTTTTATAATATACTGTAAAACTAAATCAGCCACCTGAGTAGTATATGGCAAATTTATGCAACAAAATTATTAACTCCACATATATATATATGAAATTGACTTTATCATATTGATTTAGATGAGACCTAAAGTTAATCCTAAAATGAAGTTTTTATAGTATTGTAATACTGTGCATATTATGGGAGCATAATCAGAGAGAACATCTATGCAATACTATCCTCTACTCACAAAAGCACACTGCTCACTTTTAGAAAAAATTGTTTGTTTGTTTAAATATTTCACAGAGTCCAGAAACCAACTGATGTCTCTTTGAATGCACCATCTCCTGCTACTAACACTACAACCACTCATCAAGAGACACCAAAGGTGCCATCTACTGTGGGTCAGCCAGTTTATCAGGTACAGGAGACAATATGCTATATGATCTATTTAAGAAAAATCTTTCTTTAAAATATACATCTTATACAGTTCAATTTTTACACATGATGTGCCTGTCTGATAGACTTGTAGCTCTGCACCTCATGATGATACGTGGCTGCATGCACACATAGATATCATGACTGCTAGCTAACCATATAACACACGGCAGAGAGAGTGGAGCCTCTTGCTCCCAGAGCATAGGCATCAGAAGTGCCGGGAAAGTGGTGGGTTTCAGAGCCCAAGCCCAAAGGTCTACACAGCTTTTTTTAGCTCTATAGCACGAGCCTGAGTCTGTAGACCTAGGCTCGCCTCTGAGATTTGCTGCCAAAGGTTTTAAAATGCAGCATAGCCATACCCTATGGGTATGTCTACACTATGAAATTAGGTCGAATTTATAGAAGTTGTTTTTTTAGAAATCGTTTTATATAGTCGATTGTGTGTGTCCCCCCACAAAATGCTCTAAGTGCATTAAGTGCATTAACTCGGCGGAGTGCTTCCACAGTACCGAGGCTAGCGTCGACTTCCGGAGCGTTGCACTGTGAGTAGCTATCCCACAGTTCCTGCAGTCTCCGCTGCCCATTGGAATTCTGGGTTGAGATCCCAATGCCTGATGGGGCAAAAAACATTGTCGCGCGTAGTTCTGGGTACATATCGTCAGGCCCTCCCTCCCTCCCTCTGTGAAAGCAACGGCAGACAATCATTTCACGCCTTTTTTCCTGAGTTACCTGTGCAGACGCCATACCATGGCAAGCATGGAGCCTGCTCAGCTCACTGTCACCGTATGTCTCCTGGGTGCTGGCAGACGCGGTACTGCATTGCTACACAGCAGCAGCAACCCATTGCCTTGTGGCAGCAGATGGTGCAATAGGCCTGAAAACCATCCTCATCGTGTCCGAGGTGCTCCTGGCCGCCTCAGTGAGGTTGGTCAGGAGCGCCCGAGCAGACATGGGCGCAGGGACTAAATTAGGAGTGACTTGACCAGATCATTCTCTTTAGTCCTGCAGGCAGTCCTATTGCACCATCTTCTGCCGAGCAGCCAGGAGATGTGGATGGCTTGCAGTCCTACTGCACTGTCTGCTGCCAGCCAAAGATGTAAAAGATAGATGGAGTGGATCAAAACAAGAAATAGACCAGATTTGTTTTGTATTCATTTGCTCCCCCCTCCCTCCCTCTTCCCTCCATGATACCAATGGCCGACAATCGTTTTGGTGAGGTCTGTCAGGGGCACCTTGAAAACTTTAATAAGAGATTCAGTCCTGCCTGAAATACCAGAGGGAGGGATAGCTTAGTAGGTTGAGCATTGGCCTGCTAAACCCAGGGTTTTGAGTTCAATCCTTGAGGGGGCCATTCTGTGTGACAGTTGTTTTTGTTTCTCCTTGATGTAAAGCCACCCCCTTTGTTGATTTTAATTCCCTGTAAGCCAACCCTGTAAGCCATGTCGTCAGTCACCCCTCCCTCCATCAGAGCAACGGCACACAATCCTTCCGCACCTTTTTTCTGTGCAGACGCCATACCACAGCAAGCATGGAGCCCGTTCATATCACTTTGGCAATTAGGAGCACATTAAACACCACGCGCATTATCCAGCAGTATATGCAGCACCAGAACCTGGCAAAGCGAAATCGGGCCAGTAGGCGACGTCAGCGCGCTGACGAGAGTGATGAGGACATGGACACAGACTTCTCTCAAAGCACGGGCCCTGGCAATGAGGGCTTCATGGTGCTAATGGGGCAGGTTCATGCAGTGGAATGCCGATTCTGGGTCCGGGAAAAAAGCACAGACTGGTGGGACCGCATAGTGTTGCAGGTCTGGGACGATTCCCAGTGGCTGTGAAACTTTCGCATGCGTAAGGGCACTTTCATGGAACTTTCTGACTTGCTTTCCCCTGCCCTGAAGCACATGAATACCAAGATGAGAGCAGCCCTCACAGTTGAGAAGCAAGTGGCAATAGCCGTGTGGAAGCTTGCAACACCAGCTACCGGTCAGTCGGGAATCAATTTGGAGTGGACAAATCTATTGTGGGGGCTGCTGTGATGCAAGTAGCCAACGCAATCAAAGATCTGCTGATATCAAGGGTACTGACCCTGGGAAATGTGCAGGTCATAGTGGATGGCTTTGCTGCAATGGGATTTCCTAACTGTGGTGGGGCCATAGACGGAACCCATATCCCTATCTTGGCACCGGAGCACCAAGCCGGCGAGTACATAAACCGCAAGGGGTACTTTTCAATAGTGCTGCAAGCACTGGTGGATCACAAGGGACGTTTCACCAACATCAACGTGGGATGGCCGGGAAAGGTACATGACGCTCGCATCTTCAGGAACTCTGGTCTGTTTCAAAAGCTGCAAGAAGGGACTTTATTCCCAGACCAGAAAATAACCGTTGGGGATGTTGAAATGCCTTTATGTATCCTTGGGGACCCAGCCTACCCCTTAATGCCATCGCTCATGAAGCCATACACAGGCAGCCTGGACAGTAGTCAGGAGCTGTTCAACTACAGGCTGAGCAAGTGCAGAATGGTGGCAGAATGTGCATTTGGACATTTAAAAGCACGCTGGCGCAGTTTACTGACTCGGTTAGACCTCAGCGAAACCAATATTACCACTGTTATTACTGCTTGCTGTGCGCTCCACAATATCTGTGAGAGTAAGGGGGAGACATTTATGGCGGAGTGGGAGGTTGAGGCAAATCACCTGGCCGCTGGTTACACACAGCCAGACACCAGGGCGTTTAGAAGAGCACAGGAGGGCATGATGCGCATCAGAGAAGCTTTGAAAACCAGTTTCATGACTGGACAGGCTACGGTGTGAAAGTTCTGTTTGTTTCTCCTTGATGAAACCCCCCGCCCCTTGGTTCACTCTACTTCCCTGTAAGCTAACCACCTCCTCCCTTCGATCACCACTTGTAGAGGCAATAAAGTCATTGTTGCTTCACATTCATGCATTCTTTATTCATTCATCACACAAATAGGGGGATAACTGCCAAGGTAGCCCGGGAGGGGTGGTGGAGGACAGAAGCACCAGGAAGGGTGGTGGAAGAGGGAAAGACAAGGCCACACAGCACTTTAAAAGTTTAAAACTTATTGAATGCCAGCCTTCTGTTGCTTGGGCAATCCTCTGGGGTGGAGTGGCTGGGTGGCCGGAGGCCACCTCACCGTGTTCTTGGGCATCTGGGTAAGGAGGCTATGGAACTTGGGGAGGAGGGCGGTTGGTTATACAGGGGCTGTAGCGGCGGTCTTTGCTCCTCCTACCTTTCCTGCAGCTCAACCATATGCTGGAGCATATTAGTTTGATCCTCCAGCAACCTCAGCATTGAATCCTGCCTCCTCTCATCACACTGCTGCCACCTTTCAGCTTCAGCCCTCTCTTCAGCCCGCCACTTACTCTCTTCAGCCCGCCACTTACTCTCTTCAGCCCGCCACCTCTGCTCCCGGTCATTTTGTGCTTTTCTGCACTCTGACATTGTCTGCCTTCACGCATTCGTCTGTGCTCTGTCAGAGTGGGAGGACAGCATGAGCTCAGAGAACATTTCATTGCAAGTGCATTTTTTTGACCTTTTAATCTTCACTAGCCTCTGGGAAGGAGAAGATCCTGTGATCATTGAAACACATGCAGCTGGTGGAGGAAAAAAAAGGGACAGTGGTATTTAAAAAGACACATTTTATAGAACAATGGGTACACTCTTTCATGGTAAACCTTGCTGTTAACATTACATACATAGCACATGTGCTTTCATTCCAAGGTCGCATTTTGCCTCCCCCCACCACGTGGCTAGCCCCTCACCCCTCACCCTTCCATGTGGCTAACAGCGGGGAACATTTCTGTTCAGCCACAGGCAAACAGCCCAGCAGGAACGGCACCTCTGAATGTCCCCTTAAGAAAAGAACCCTATTTCAATCAGGTGACCACGAATGATATCACTCTCCTGAGGATAACACAGAGAGATAAAGAACGGATGTTGTTTGAATGCCAGCAAACATACACTGCAATGCTTTGTTCTACAATGATTCCCGAGTATGTGCTACTGGCCTGGAGTGGTAAAGTGTCCTACCACGATGGACGGAATAAGGCTGCCCTCCCCAGAAACCTTTTGCAAAGGCTTTGGGAGTACATCCAGGAGAGCCGCGAATGCCAGGGCAAATTAATCATTAAACATGCTTGCTTTTAAACCATGTATAGTATTTTAAAAGGTACACTCACCAGAGGTCCCTTCTCTGCCTGGCGGGTCCGGGAGGCAACCTTGGGTGGGTTCCAGGGGTACTGGCTCCAGGTCCAGGGTAAGAAACAGTTCCTGGCTGTCGGGAAAACCGGTTTCTCCACTTGCTTGCTGTGAGCTATCTACAACTTCATCATCATCATCTTCCTCGTCCCCAAAACCTGCTTCCGTGTTGCCTCCATTTCCATTGAAGGAGACAAACAACACGGCTGGGGTAGTGGTGGCTGAACCCCCTAAAATGGCATGCAGCTCATCATAGAAGTGGCATGTTTGGGGCTTTGACCCGGAGTGGCTGTTTGCCTCTCTGGTTTTCTGGTAGGCTTGCCTCAGCTCCTTAAGTTCCACGCGGCACTGCTTCAGGTCCCTGTTATGGCCTCTGTCCTTCATGCCCTGGGAGATTTTGACAAATGTTTTGGCATTTCAAAAACTGGAACGGAGTTCTGATAGCACGGATTCCTCTCCCCATACAGCGATCAGATCCCATACCTCCTGTTCGGTCCATGTTGGAGCTCTTTTGCAATTCTGGACTCCTTCATGGTCCCCTCTGCTGATGAGCTCTGCATGGTCACCTCTGCTGACGAGCTCTGCACTCACCTGCAGCTTGCCACGCTGGCCAAACAGGACATTGAAATTCAAAAGTTCGCAGGCCTTTTCCTGTCTACCTGGCCAGTGCATCTTAGTTGAGAGTGCTGTCCAGAGCAGTCACAATGGAGCACTCTGGGATAGCTCCCAGAGGCCAATACTGTCTAATTGCGTCCACAGTACCCCAAATTCGACCCAGCAAGGCCAATTTCAGCGCTAATCCCCTTGTCGGGGGTGGAGTAAGGAAATGGATTTTAAGAGCCCTTTAAGTCAAAAAAAAGGGCTTCGTCGTGTGGACGGGTGCAGGGTTAAATTGATTTAACGCTGCTAAATTCAGCCTCAACTCCTAGTGTAGATCAGGGCTAAGACTATGAGGCAATGAGCAAAAGGAGCAGCTGTACCATCTCAGCCAGTAGAGGGAATCCATGCACTCTCTACCAGGTCAGACATTCCATGTAGAAAAGGGCAGTTGCAACTGTAGATCAGTTCATTAGTGTCTTCACATTACAGACTGATTTGTTCACATTCAGTAGTGATAGACATATGATATAATGTAGCCTCTTTTTTCCTGATGGGACTCATTGCAATTAATTTTAATTCAGTGACGCTGCTATGATTTGTGTTAAAATAGTTTCTATAATGTTTTTATTTAGCATATTATTTCATATTTTAATATTCCTATTTAGAGTTTTCTAATTGATCTTAGCTTATAATTCTTCTCCTTTGTGAATGCAGAATATTTGCCTTTAAGAGTAAACTATATCCCTCTGTACAGGAAACCGCTAGCCATATTGTTTAATTGAAAAGTTGTGAGCAGATATGACTGAATCTTTGATGACCAACTTCCTTAAAATGTTATGTCTAAGCCTATTTGCCTACTCTTTGCCAAGAGTATAAATGAGCTATTTATTTCGCCGGACTTCATTATATATATAGTTAGTGGTGTATTGTATTGTACGTATATAATATTTAGGAAAGGTATGAAATACACTGGCAAAATATTATTTGTACAACAAATTTTTACTATATTTTATGGCTTGATGAGCTAACAAAATAGTGCACCAAATTCAGTTCTCACTTATATTATGGTATAGCTGAATTAACCTCCTTTAAAGCAGAGTTACTCTGGATGTACACCACTGTAACTGAGAGCTGAATTTCTTTCAGGAAGTTAAATGTAAATAATGGCAGTTACACAATGGAATCGTGGTAACAATAGCACAAAGTAAAGATACCCATTTAACTGGACATCTTAGGTCTATTAGGAGGGAGTAAAATGGATAATAGCAAAGGTGTTAGACACAGTAGGTACAAGTCCTCCTTTGTTAAACTCTCTACACCTTCATTATCTTTTCCATTTTCTTATGTGAAATCATATAGATGAGGCATGCTCTCAAGAGACAAAGTGCTGTATATCAGTTCTGATTGACAAGGGAACAGGCCTTTCATTCTGTGACACTATACCAGTACAGAGAGGAGGATGTGTCTAAGGATATTCAAAGTAGTTTTCACTCACCCATCTTTTCCTGGAAAATAATCTCTTACCATTGTTTTTTTCCCCCCTATGAACTCTAAGGACTTAATTGCTCATCAGCTTTTTTCTCCTACAGACTTTGAGGGCCACATTTTCAAGAGTGGGCTTTCATTTTGTACTTTTATACTTGCATTAAACACAAATTGAGTAGTTAGGTGTGCAAATGTCCAGTTTCCAAACACAAATGCAGAAATTGTGCTCCCATGGTTGCATACACAATTTACTTCAGCAAAATTAAAGGCCATCTGAAAATGTGCCTCTATATGCTATCCAAATAAGATTACCTTGTGATTTCTATAAGTCATTTTCACCTCAGAGGCTCAGTTTAGTTAACCAAAGGCTCACCATCATAGTTATTAGCACATCTCACTTACAAGAACTGAAAGGTTTATACATCTGCATAAGAAGTCTGTATACAGTAGCAAGTTACTGTGAAACAATTAGCCATCTTGGGCCAGATTTGTAAAGATATTTGGGCACTCAAAGATGCAGGTAGTTACCCAGTGGGATTTACAAAAGCCCACCTAATGCCTACCTGTATCTTTAGGCACTTGAATACCTTTAAAAATCTGGCCCCTTATGTATAGAAAACTCTCTGTGATGCTTTCCAGGGATACCCAGGGTCATGAGGCCCCTCGCTACCACCTGACCTTAGCATGAGGATGTCTTGTCAGTTCCCTGATTCTTGCTGTCTATGTTAGCAATAGGCACACATTAACCCCCAAGGCCTCAAAGCCTCCCTCAGGCCTGCCCAGCCCATGATCCACTGAACACTCACTGAATTTATAGATTCTCTACTCCCTAAGGAAGAGTACACATCAGCTTACTAGCTGTGACTCAGGATCACCACTCTTCTTAACACATCACATTTATATATATATTTATAGTGAAAACAAGATTACATTTATTATCAAAGAACAAAAATTCGAATTATAGTAAGTAAAAATATTGGAAACAAATGGTTACATATAAAACAAAATCATAACATGCTTTCTAGAGCCTAAACTTAACTCACGGGACATTCCTTAGTCTCATATAGCATGGCTTACCCCAAATCCTTTCCCCGGTGTTTTCAGCCAGGATGGCTGAGATCCTCCTTTCATAAGATCAAGCCCATTGGCAGTTTCTCTGCCCAGAGTGAAGGATGCCCAGTGTACCTCTATTTCCCCCAGTTACACCCCTAAAAGTTCATTATCTGTACTTGTAAACAGGATAACCCCTCTGTTGTTTTTTCCTCCAGCACTCGCAATCTATTCGTAAGCATTTGAATTAATATGCAAATAGACTTCCATTGTAAAATACACAATACACAATGGTCAGCCAGGGAGATAAGTATCTCCTATCTCCTGCCTGGAGAAGTCTGACTCATTGCATACTACCCCTGTGTGACCTGCCTTTACCTACAAGACCTCAAGGATATAATGTTCCGTATATGTACAAAACTGATTACACATTATCTGCAGATACATTTCACAATAATTATGACGATGAATGTGACACATGCTTTCAGTAGAGACCTTACATGACCTCTTTTGGTGAACCCAGGGGATACCTGTAACCCTATGTACCCCTGTTCCCTGTCTGCCAGTGGCCATCAAGTGGTCCTTGGGTCACACTCCTCACTCTTAAATTCTGATGAACTAAAAATCTTGAGGGTGTTCTGATTGTACTACCCTGGGGAGCCTGCTATACTTTTCTGCCCTTTACCAGACATTTTCAAGATATCAGTCAATGCGGATTTTAGATGCCTATATAAAAATGAGGTCTGCTGTACCATGGTAAATTTCTCCATTTCCTGGAATTAGGCTGGTAACGTCCAACCTGATGCTAAATCACTGAACTAATGGGAATTTGCTGTTGACTTCAACAAGAACAGGTCCTTTGAGTGACCCCAGCTTTGACAGCATTGCCTGGGGCATGCAAGCAAGTCCATCAGTTGTCCAGAAAAAGTCATCAGTTTCAGTTTTGTTGGCTTGTAAGAGACTGCCTTTGAAATTTGAAAGCCTCCTCTCTCCAGTGAAACTGAAAAATTAATTATACTGATTTGGGGCGATTTCTCCTCCCCCAGAAAGGAATTGTATATCAAGTTTTCGTCAGCAAGTTATGCAATGTAGATTAGAAAAACTCTGCCAGCAGCATGATATTTTCATTTTGATTCCACTCACCCAGCTGAGTAAGGTCAGTGCTGAGGTATTCCACCTCTGTAAATCTGTTTGCTTTGGCAGATGAAGGTCACATGTATGATTTAAATTTCTAAGAATTAACACCCCCTAAGTATTTTGTAAATCGGAATGCTCACTTAAAAGGAGCCTACATGGATTTGCCTTGCTGCAGTACCCATGGCAGATACAATGCCTGTAATGAAGAATTCAGTCCTCTTTTCTAGGGTTAACACAGTAAAACAACTCTTTTTAAAAGGTTTAGTGGTACACAGGCAACAGCATATCCAGGAAGATTACTACCGTTATCAGTCTTCTACAGAGCAACTTCTTTTCTCCAGTTTAAATATCCTAGTCTGGATCCTGAACCCCATTGTTTTTCATACTGCATACTAGGTAATGCCATGAAAGAACTCATGACTGTAAAACTAAACAGGCTTTTTATTATGAAAATTATTTACAGAAAAGCAACTGTAGCTATCATTCTAGTCACATGCACACAAACTGGCTTCCTCGTAACTAGGGTTGCCAACTCTCTATTTGCAGAAAACCTAACGCCCTTGCCACGCCCCGTCATGCCCCTTCTCTGAGGCTCCGCCCCTGCTCACTCCATCCACGCCCCCATCGCTCGCTCTCCCCCACCCTTGCTCATTTTCACTGGGCTGAGGCACGGGATTGGGGTACGAGAGTGGGTGAGAGCTCCAGCTGGGGATGAGGGGTCTGGGGTGGGGCCGGCGATGAGGGGTATGGGGTGCAGGAGGGGTTCTGGGCTCAGGGCAGGGGCCAAAGGGTTCAGGGTGTCGGAGGGGACTCCAGGCTGGGGCCGAGGGGTTCAGATTGCAGGAGGGGGCTCAGGGCTGGAGTAGGGGGTTGGGGCATGGGAGGGAGTTGGGGCATGGGAGGAGGTTTGGAGTGCGGGCTCTGGGCAGCGCTTTCCTCAGGCAGCTCCCGGGAAGCTACCGGCATGTCTGGCTCCTAGGCGGAGGCACAGCCAGGCGGCTCTGCAGTCTGCACACTGTCCCTGCCTGCAAGCGCCACCCCAACAGCTCCCATTGTCCGGGAACTGCGGAGCCGGCGCTGGGGGGAGAGGGGAAAGCAGTGCGCGGAGCTCCCCTGGCATCCCATAATCCTAGGAACCAGAGGGAGATGCTGGCAGCTTTCTGGGAGCTGCGCGGAGCCGGGCAGGCACCCTGCCTGCTCCACTGTGGGCAGCCAACTGAACTTTTAATGGCCTGGTCAGCAGTGTTGACCAGAGCCGCCACGATCCCTTTTCAATGGGTCTTCTGGTCAAAAAACCCTACTCGCACCGCCTCCAAACTCTTCCATCCTGCAACCTGTGCTCCTCCTTGCAAGTTCTATGCAGTTTGCTACCCCCACTAAATCTACTTTGTGACATTCTAGTAACACAAAGCACACTTAACATAAAGCACAGCAACATAAAGCTGGTCACAATTCAGCCTGCTAAGGATTCCCCTTGCATGCTGCTATAAAGCCTGTGTAGCCATCTCCCTTTGTAGGATAATTTTATTAAAGAAAACCAAATGTGTTTTGTGTTTCTTTGGTACACAATACCTGAATGGTTTTTCAATTTATAGTTCATTCGTTAACAAGAAATTCAGGCAAACAGTTCTCCAATTTCTCTTGTTCTTTGTTCCATTTTTTCTTAGTAAAGAACCTCTATATTGATTTGATTAGAAATCATGGGGGCTTTTTGCCTATCATACAGTCATTTTACAAGGTGGGCTGTAGTTGTAACTGTGAGCAATGATTTATATACATTTATTTAATTTTGCTTAAATGGGCTGTTCAATAAGTAAAACTAAAGTCTTCAAATTTAGTAAGAGTGCTTAACAAATTTAGAAAGAAAACTCATGGTGGAATCAGGGCTGGATTAAGGTTATGAGAGGCCTCAGGCTAATGGGAGTGAAGGGCCAAAGCATGAATTACATATTGCAAAAAAAATTATGAAGTCATCAAATATTTAGCTACATACATATTTACATATTATTTATTTATTTAAATTTAAAATATTTATTCTACTCTCACTACACTCAATTCTTCAAACAGATACTTCTGAGTAAGAGGTAGCACGAGGGATGCTGCACTGTCCTTCTCTTAGGGTATGTCTACACTATGAAATTAGGTCGAATTTATAGAAGTCAGTTTTGTAGAAAGTGGTTTTATACAGTTGATTGTGTGTGTCCCCACACAAGTGCTCTAAGTGCATGTAGTCGGCGGAGTGTGTCCACAGTACCGAGGCAACCGTCAACTTCCGGAGCGTTGCACTGTGGGTGGCTATCCCACAGTTCCCGCAGTCTCCACCGCCCATCTGAATTCTGGATAGAAATCCCAGTGCCTGATGGGGCTAAAACATTGTCGTGGGTGGTTCTGGGTACATATCATCAGGCCCCCACTCCCTCCCTCCCTCCATGAAAGCAAGGGCAGACAATTGTTTTGCACCTTTTTTCTTGAGTTACCTGTGCAGATGCCATACCACAGCAACCATGGAGCCCGCTCAGCTCACTGTCACCGTATGTCTCCTGGGTGCTGGCAGACGTGGTACTGCATTGCTACACAGCAGCAGTTAATTGCCTTTTGACAGCAGACAGTGCAGTATAACTGGTAGCCGTCATCGACGTAGTCCTGGGTGCTCTTTTAATCGGGCGCCTGGGCAAACATGGGAGTGACTCAGCCAGGTCATTTCCCTTTTAAGTTTTGTCTCGTGGTGATTCAGTCCTACCGGCAGTGCACTGTCTTTTAACCTCCAGCCAGCAGAAGATGATGGCTAGTCATCATACTACACCGTCTTCTGCCGAGCACCCAACAGATGATGACGGCTAGCGGTCATACTGCACAGTCTGCTGCCAGCAAGATGTATAAAGATAGATGAAGTGGCTCAAAACAAGAAATAGACCAGATTTGTTTTGTATTCATTTTCTCCTCTTTCCCTCTGTGAAATTAGTGGCCTGCCAAACCCAGTTTTGAGTTCTATCCTTGAGGTTTTGAGTTCTATCCTTGAGGGAGCCATTGAGTTTCTCGCAAAGCCACCCCCTTTGTTGATTTTAATTCCCTGTAAGCCAACCCTGTAAGCCATGTCATCAGTTGCCCCTCCCTCCGTCAGGGCAACGGCAGACAATCCTTCCGCACCTTTTTTCTGTGCAGACGCCATACCACGGCAAGCATGGAGCCCGTTCAGATCACTTTGGCAATTAGGAGCACATTAAACACCACGCGCATTATCCAGTATATGTAGCACCAGAACCTGGCAAAGCGAAATCGGGCCAGTAGGCGACGTCAGCGCGCTGACGAGAGTGATGAGGACATGGACACAGACTTCTCTCAAAGCACGGGCCCTGGCAATGTGGGCATCATGGTGCTAATGGGCCAGGTTCATGCGGTGGAATGCCAATTCTGGGTCCGGGAAAAAAGCACAGACTGGTGGGACCGCATAGTGTTGCAGGTCTGGGACAATTCCCAGTGGTTGCGAAACTTTCGCATGCGTAAGGGCACTTTCATGGAACTTTCTGACTTGCTTTCCCCTGCCCTGAGGCGCAAGAATACCAAGATGAGAGCAGCCCTCACAGTTGAGAAGTGAGTGGCAATAGCCCTGTGGAAGTTTGCAATGCCAGACACCTACTGGTCAGTCGGGAATCAATTTGGAGTGGGCAAATCTATTGTGGGGGCTGCTGTGATGCAAGTAGCCAACGCAATCAAAGATCTGCTGATATCAAGGGTACTGACCCTGGGAAATGTGCAGGTCATAGTGGATGGCTTTGCTGCAATGGGATTTCCTAACTGTGGTGGGGCCATAGATGGAACCCATATCCCTATCTTGGCACTGGAGCACCAAGCCGGCGAGTACATAAACCGCAAGGGGTACTTTTCAATAGTGCTGCAAGCACTGGTGGATCACAAGGGACGTTCCACCAACATCAACGTGGGATGGCCGGGAAAGGTACATGACACTCGCATCTTCAGGAACTCTGGTCTGTTTCAAAAGCTGCAAGAAGGGACTTTATTCCCAGACCAGAAAATAACCGTTGGGGACTTTGAAATGCCTTTATGTATCCTTGGGGACCCAGCCTACCCCTTAATGCCATCGCTCATGAAGCCATACACAGGCAGCCTGGACAGTAGTCAGGAGCTGTTCAACTACAGGCTGAGCAAGTGCAGAATGGTGGTAGAATGTGCATTTGGACGTTTAAAAGCACGCTGGCGCAGTTTACTGACTTGGTAAGACCTCAGCGAAACCAATATTCTCACTGTTATTACTGCTTGCTGTGCACTCCATAATATCTGTGAGAGTAAGGGGGAAATGTTTATGGCAGGGTGGGAGGTTGAGGCAAATCGCCTGGCTGCTGGTTTCGCACAGCCAGACACCAGGGCGGTTAGAAGAGCACAGGAGGGCATGATGCGCATCAGAGAAGCTTTGAAAACCAGTTTCATGACTGGACAGGCTACGGTGTGAAAGTTCTGTTTGTTTCTCCTTGATGAAACCCCCCACCCCTTGGTTCACTCTACTTCCCTGTAAGCTAACCACCCTCCCCTCCTCCCTTCGATCACCGCTGTCAGAGGCAATAAAGTCATTGTTGCTTCACATTCATGCATTCTTTATTCATTCATCACACAAACAGGGGGATAACTACCAAGGTCCAGGAGGGGTAGTGGAGGAGAGAAGCACCAGTAGGGGTGGTGGAGGAGGGAAGGACAAGGCCACACAGCACTTTAAAAGTTTAAAACTTTAAAACTTATTGAATGCCAGCCTTCTGTTGCTTGGGCAATCCTCTGGGGTGGAGTGGCCGGAGGCCCCCCCACCGCGTTCTTGGGCGTCTGGGTGAGAAGGCTATGGAACTTGGGGAGGAGGGCGGTTGGTTACACAGGGGCTGTAGCGGCAGTCTGTGCTCCTGCTGCCTTTCCTGCAGCTCAACCATACGCTGGAGCATATTAGTTTGATCCTCCAGCAGCCTCAGCATTGAATCCTGCCTCCTCTCATCACGCTGCCGCCACATTTGAGCTTCAGCCCTCTCTTCAGCCCGCCACTTACTCTCTTCAGCCTGCCACTTACTCTCTTCAGCCCGCCACCTCTCCTCCCGGTCATTTTGTGCTTTCCTGCACTCTGACATTGTCTGCCTCCACGCAGTCGTCTGTGCTATGTCAGTGTGGGAGGACACCATGAGTTCAGAGAATATTTCATCACGAGTGCGTTTTTTTCACCTTCTAATCTTCACTAGCCTCTGGGAAGGAGAAGATCCTGTGATCATTGAAACACATGCAGCTGGTGGAGGAAAAAAAAGAGGCAGTGGTATTTAAAAAGACACATTTTCTAGAACAATGGCTACACTCTTTCACGGTAAACCTTGCTGTTAACATTACATACACAGCACATGTGCTTTTGTTCCAAGGTCGCATTTTGCCTCCCCCCACCACGTGGCTAGCCCCTCGCCCCCCCCCGCCCGGCTAACAGCGGGGAACATTTCTGTTCAGCCACAGGCAAACAGCCCAGCAGGAATGGGCACCTCTGCATGTCCCCTTAAGAAAAGAACCCTATTTCAACCAGGTGACCATGAATGATATCACTCTCCTGAGGATAACACAGAGAGATAAAGAACGGATGTTGTTTGAACGCCAGCAAACATACACTGCAATGCTTTGTTCTACAATGATTCCCGAGTACGTGCTACTGGCCTGGTGTGGTAAAGTGTCCTACCATGGTGGGCGGAATAAGGCTGCCCTCCCAGAAACCTTTTGCAAAGGCTTTGGGAGTACATCCGGGATAGCTGCAAATGCCAGGGCAAATTAATCATTAAACATGCTTGCTTTTAAACCATGTATAGTATTTTAAAAGGTACGCTCACCAGAGGTCCCTTCTCTGCCTGGCGGGTCCGGGAGGCAGCCTTGGGTGGGTCCGGGGGGTACTGGCTCCAGGTCCAGGGTGAGAAACAGTTCCTGGCTGTCGGGAAAACCGGTTTCTCTGCTTGCTATCTACAACTTCACCATCATCATCTTCCTCATCCCCAAAACCTGCTTCTGTGTTGCCTCCATTTCCATTGCAGGAGTCAAACAACATGGCTGGGGTAGTGGTGGCTGAACCCCCTAAAATGGCATGCAGCTCATCATAGAAGCGGCATGTTTGGGGCTCTGACCCGGAGCGGCCGTTTGCCTCTCTGGTAGGCTTGCCTCAGCTCCTGAAGTTTCACGTGGCATTGCTTCGGGTCCCTGTTATGGCCTCTGTCCTTCATACCCTGGGAGATTTTGACAAATGTTTTGGCATTTTGAAAACTGGAACGGAGTTCTGATAGCACGGATTCCTCTCCCCATACAGCGATCAGATCCCGTACCTCCCGTTCGCTCCATGTTGGAGCTCTTTTGCGATTCTGGGACTCCATCATGCTCACCTCTGCTGATGAGCTCTGCATGGTCACCTCTGCTGATGAGCTCTGACCAGCGTGGCAAGCTGCAGGTGACCATGCAAAGAGGAAATTGAAATTCAAAAGTTCGCGGGCCTTTTCCTGTCTACCGGGCCAGTGCATCTAAGTTGAGAGTGCTGTCCAGAGCAGTCACAATGGAGCACTCTGGGATAGCTCCCAGAGGCCAATACCGTCTAATTGCATCCACAGTACCCCAAATTCGACCCGGCAAGGCCGATTTAAGCGCTAATCCACTTGTCAGAGGTGGATTAAGGAAATCGATTTTAAGAGCCCTTTAAGTCGAAAAAAGGGCTTCATCGTGTGGACGGGTGCAGGTTTACATCAATTTAACGCTGCTAAATTCGACCTAAACTCCTAGTGTAGACCAGGGCTTAGGCATCCTTCCTCCTAGGTAGCGGAGTGTTCATCTATATGAGGATGCACACTGCAACATTCTCCATCCTGCTCACCTCTTTCAACCTTGTGCTTCTACCCTCAGCTCAGTGCATGGCACAGGGCAAACCCAAGCCCTGCAGGCATTTCCCCCAAGCTATGGACTCTACACCACATCCCTATCTCACTCTGACTGCAGTCTGGGAGGCAGTCAGCTTTTATTATGTACAAGGAAACCACGCAAGTGTAAAATCCACTGAAGTAGAGGAAGTAGTAGTGGGAAAATAACATTGGGTGGCATTGTATTTTAGGCTGTCTTGCGCTGAAAGCTGCCTCCCAGTGTTGCACTGGCTGAGGACAATGAATTACTGTTTTGACATTGAACCCAAATATTATTTGTGGGATGATACCCAGTTTGTGTCGTTAATCTCCAGTGATTCACCACATCAGGCCATTCTGTCACCAAGCTCTTCCACAATTAGAATCATAGAATAGAATCATCGGACTTGAAGGGACCTCAAGAGGTCATCTAGTCCGGTCCCCTGTATTATCTAGAATGGGTGATCACCAGCTCTGACATGAGGTTTTTTAAGCATGAGTTCTGTGTGCACCAGCCTCTTATGGTTTGCATTTGTTTGTTTTAAGCTTTCTGTAAGAAAAAGGTAACAGCTAGAAGGGACACAGATCTTTAGATGGTTGCCCAGTCATAATATTTAGCACTTCTGTACTAGATTAAACAAACAATCTAAAGCCTTTCAGCTTTTGAATGACTAGGAACTGACAAAACAGAGCTATTCCCTGTTGTGTTCTCTGCCCCCCGAACAAGAAGACTTCACTGAAAATCAGCATCTTAAAAGAACCACTAGGGATCTTTCAAAAGAACAGTCCAACCAAGGCTGCTGTAGTGACACCCTTGTTACATCAGGTCTGGTGTTTGTTTAAGGCTGGTGTTTCTGTTTCATTTGCATGTGTAAATCAAGCAGACCTTGCTTATTTTTTTCCTTAAAGTGCTCAGAGTTTAGGGGAGGAAAGTGAATGAGATTCCGCTTATACCAGGTGTGAAAAAGCAGAAGGGACCAAAATCTATTCTTGTGCAAAAATCTGTTCTCCCTGAAGTCAGTAAAGCTACACAGGTGTACCTGTCAGCAGGAATTGGCCTGTGTTCTCATTCCCTTCTCAAATCACATTCCATGCTTACCCAACATTTTCCACTTGGGAAAGAAGTTAGTTTTAGTTGGGGCAGAAAAATGAGGACTAACTTCAGGTTTATTTAACTTTAAGTTTTTGGAATGAAACTCAAAAGAAATTCAATGTGAGGTACTTTTATGATGGATTGAACTGCTAGAGTACCAGCAAATGGACAGAATCTGCCTTTAGTCTATTCAGCCAGTCTTTCTATCATAGCCTGCTAAGAAGTGGATTTAAAATCCTGAGGGAGAGGGGAGGGAGAAACCTTCAACATTGTGTGTTGAGCTTCCTCCAGTACTTTTGCAACCCCTTAAAAGTACAAAGATGCATTGGCCTGTGGAACTAGGCTGATCATAAGGAAATAGCTTGGTTCCCTGTGCATCCCAGTACAGAAAAATACATCAAAGAAAAAGATTGGATTTCTTTGATTTTTAGTACAGTTCAATACAGTATTGAACACAGTGCATCATAAATCTGAAGCTCCTCGATGGAAGGTTCTGTAAAAGTTAAAGTACTGGTATCCAGAATGGAATGTTTTGTTTTGTTTTTCCTACAAATGTGTGGGCATTTATTCCTTATACATGGGAGGGGCAATAGTTCTGCCTGGAGCGGGATAGAGTTTGTGCAGATTCTGTGCAAGCTTCCCACCCTACCGCTCTGGTACTGGCTCTTCCCCGCCAGCCCCTGGCCCTGCCCTCCCACAGGCACTCACCCGTTGTCCAGAAACGGGACCCAGCACACATAAAAGATGACGGTTACAGGCACTAGGACCCAGGAGGAAGCTTCCTGGAGCTGTCTGTCAGCCTCAGCAGAGGAGAGGGACAGAGGGAGCCTCTTCCCTCCCTGACAGCTAAGCAGAGCTCTGGAGAAATTGGGGGTGGGGGAATAATGCCTGCTTAAACTACACCCATAGCTGGCATGGGTTCCCATGGTAACTGGATTTTTAGTGTCCGGTCACCAGTGTTAAGCGGATACCTGGCAGTGTGTTCCTCCAGCTGGTGATGGCTGCTGGCTGAGCTCCTTCCTAGCCACAGGGGGCTGCTTTGCCTTTCCTGCTGGCAGGGAAGTGCTCCAGCAGAGCTACATGAGGAAGCTCACTCTCCGCCCCCTTTCTCCCTCCCCCGGCCCTGCCTGCACCCCCTGCCTGACCAGTAGGGCCTAAAAAATAGGTGGGCCTAAGGCTATAGCCTTACTAGCCTAATGGTTAATCCGGCCCTGGGTAGAATATATTTTCCTACCTGCAATCCGAAGTTTGGACTGGAGAGTCAAGGGGTCCCCCATGGAAATCAATGGCAAAACTCCATTGACTTAAATGGGGATAGGATTTCTCCTAAGATTTTTGTTTGGAAAGCCTATCTTTCAGCCTATAAAGCTCCCTATCCAGTTTGGAGATTAACTCATTCAACATACTTTTAAAAATGAACAGCCAGTAGTTTTAGAAGAAAACTTTTGTATATTATGCTTTAAAGATCTGCATGTTACTATGCTTAACTGTGGTATAATCAAATCTGCCATATCAATCCATTGTCTATTTTATTTATTTTATTTTAAATTTAGAAGTGCACATGCTAAGATATAGTTGTCCAGTTACTGAGAGACAAATCTCATTATGGACTGTCTCAGCCAGTCAGAGGAATTACTCTTTAGCCCTAGTCTTTTTTCTAAAATGTTTTCTGTGATTAGTAACACCTCGTCAGTCCCACCAGCAGTGACAATGTGGGAGCACTAGCTCAGGGCTCTGCCAGCTCCCAGCATTTTTACCACTGTCAAGAAGACTTGCTATGACCAGGATTAGACAGCACAATGTGCTTAAGAGCTCGGCATATCTCTAGAGTTTTACCTATGCTAGCACTCCCACTGCAGCTACTACTGGTACAACTGCAGATATATTTTATACGTGTTTTTTAAATGCTAGAATAGATACAGGGTTGGTGGTCAGAGGGCAGGGTGTGGGGAATACGCTTTTTTCAAGGGACACAGAGGAGAAACATGAGTAGATAGCGACAGGATTGGGGTTATGTGAGGTAGGGCTATGAAAGGGTCAAGTGAGATGCTGATGCAGCCATTTGTTATGGGTAAATGGACCAAGTTCTGAGGACAGTAGCCAATCAGAGCAGAGTTATGTACAGTAGCCAGTCAAGCAAGGACTGATATAACTGCAAGGACATTTCAGTGTAGCAACAACTTGAGGATGTTCCCTGTTAATTTGGTAATAACTATCCTGCACTAAATAAATTCCTCAGAATTTATTAGAGAAGGGAACAGTTATAAACTTGTGAACACAAAACACTTTAAAGGTAACATGTAAATAGACTGGTAATGAGCCTTCTGACTTTTCAGCAGATTCCATTTGAAGTGTGAGGGATATTGTATGTTTCTCCTGTCTACTGCATAATACCCATTGTATATCTAAACTTCACCATTGCATGTCTCTTAACCTCCAGAGTCAAAGCCCCACTAATTATTTGCAAGGATTGGATGGAAGACCCTTAATAGCTGCTCCTGTGTTTACAAAGGTAATTTGTTTTGAATACACATTTCAAAATGAAACAAGTCAACTAATTTTTATGCATACATAACTTAAAACGTTGTTTCCTACTGTTGCTATATAGCAAAAAGGAAATCTACAGCATTCTTGTCTATCAGATTTTTTTTAATATGTTGCAAAGTCATAAAGACTTAGTTTTACTTCCAGAATCATTAAACAATGTATTGATCTTTTTTATATTTTAGATGCTACAGGATATTTCAGCTTCTGAGGGTCAGCTGGTTGTCTTTGAGTGCAGGGTGAAAGGAGCTCCTTCTCCAAAGGTTGAATGGTACAGAGAAGGGACATTAATACAAGATTCTCCAGATTTTAGAATATTACAAAAAAGTATGTTTCCTGCATGGAAATGGTTTGTGTGCCATATTATAGACATTTAAACAAAAATTCGGACATATTTGCTCTTGGACTGTTTGGTTACAATGCATAGAGCTATATTAAACTATGGTTTATGCTAACAGACCAGAGGCCTCATCAGCAGTAGTGTTGCATTGGCTCAAGATACACACAAGTCTCACTTCTCTGGGATCCCTCAAGGAGCCAGTGTTGCCTCAAAGAGTGGGTGGTGCTTCACGGAAGGGTGTAGCGAAGGGGCTGTACTCATTCAGAGCATCTCCTCAGTAGGTGCTATTTGCAATTTAAAATTGGTGTCCTGTGGCAGAATGCCTGAATGTGGCATGAACAGCAATGCAAAGACTGTGTGCTCTCCCATGGGGTAAAGCTTGCTCTCCTTTACATCTGTGGAAGATAATCTACATCATTATGTGACAAGTAGAGTCCTTGCTAGTGGGCCCCAATTCTGAAGTTCTGATTTAGAATTTAGTTGTCAGAATTCACATTGTTTTATCGTGGTGTTTACTGAGGAAGGACTGGGAAATGATTCCAGTCTAACCAGTCCTACATACTCAGATTGATTTCCTTAATGGACAGAGTAGACACAAGTCCTTGGAGACATCACTGTAATGCTCTATACATAGGCGCTGACTCCGTGGGTGCTCTGGGGCTGGAGCACCCAAAAAAAAGAATACTGGGTGCTCAGCACCCACCAGCGGACCCTGCCAATCAACTCCTCCCCCTCCCGCACAGCACCTCCTGCCCACCACTGATCAGCTGTTCAGCGACGGGCAGGAGGTACTGGGGAGGAGAGGGAAGAGCGGAGTCAGGAAGAGGCAGAGCGAGGACAGGATGTGTTCAGGGGAGGGGGCAGAATGGGGAGGGAAGAGGCGGGGTGGGGTGAAGTGGGGGCAGAAAGAGGCGGGAGGGGATGGGGCTTTGGGGGAAGGGGTGGAGTGGGGGCAGGGCCTGGGGCGGAGCAGGGGTCGAGCACTCCCGGGGAAATCAGAAAGTCAGTGCCTGTGATTCTATATGCTGATTTCACCTACATATAAAGGGCCAGATTATGGCTTTTCCCATATGACTGCACTTTAGAGTGGGGCCACAAGCAATCACAATTTCTATTTGTTTGTTTTTTGTTTTTGTTTCTCTTGAGTTTGCGACCAAATATTCCTTTGTCTTTCTATCCTTACATAGTTTCTTTGAGTTCTACGTTACTGCTTTCTTTTGCTTCCACCTCCCTCTACTCCTCCTTTGCCTGTTTCCTGGTTTGTCTGTCTTCTTTCTCTATTTGTCTCCTACTCCATTTCTGTATAATCCCAGCAACTGAGATGTGTTTAATCTTTAATATTAACCCCTAGTATATTGGTGTTTATGGACTGCTAGCTACCTATTTGCCTACGCAGTTAGCCTCATTCACAAACTAACTCCACACATTTGTGGTAAATAATCAGTAAAATTTCAGGTGTATGTATACATATGGACTTACAAACAACTATTTTTAAAATGTGGATAATGTCTTTCTGCTGTTTTTAAAGAGTTAATTGGAACATTACTCTCTGTTGACCAGCCCAGAGCAGGAGAATGCACTTTATGGATTTGCCATTCTCTTGACACTAAAAATTCAGGTTTTTTGCTGGCACATCAACAGAAATTTATATTGCAAGGTATGTTACAGTAAATGGAGAATTGAGACATCACTTCATAGTGGGTCAGAGTGAGCAAAATGAAGCATATTCATAAAATTAACCATATATTTAATCCAATAATTATTTTGCTATTGTTTTTCCCCTTTAGAACCTCGATCTATGACTGAGCCAGGTAAATATAATCTATCATTTTATTTCTTTAGGATTATATAAACATGAGGATTTAGTCGGATAAAATAAAAAGAATTATAACAATGAAAACAAATAAGGTCGGTGGTACTCATGGTTGCAGATTTTTTTCTGGGTGCAAATTTCTGTATTTGAATGCAAAAAGTAAATTTCACATAGACTTTTCTTTTATCCATTTAGCTGTTATGCAAATATTTACTGTACAGTGTTCCATAAAGGTGAAAGTATAGAAGCTCTGAAAAAGAGAAAACCCACTAAAACGAAATAACTTCTCTCATTTTAGAAGAAAACAATAAGGCCTCCACTCTGTTCTGATGTGACCTGACCTGGGACCCAAGTATTCTTTCTCACAGGCTAAACATGAATGGAACAGTCTGTATTAAGGTCCCCTATTTTCTTGGGGTCAGATGTACATCAGATGATGTAGGAATAGACTATTTTTATCCAGTTTGCCAGTCAGGGAGCATTGTCTCAGATGTTTAGCCATGTCAGCTATTCCCTCTTACCTCCCTAGCCCCCAACAAATGAAATCTGAGAGTGCCACATCAGACATTCGACCCCTGACATCAGAGAATCCTCTCAGTGGCTGGATTTGCCAATGTCAGGGGCCAGGGCTGAGCATGGGCTACCCTTCACAGTGTAATTTAGAAATACAAAAATAAACATACAAAAACGCAGAAGATTTCGAATTTGTGATTGCTTCCCCATAAGGAAGTCTCTGCTCTAACTATTAAAGAATAAAGGTGCCTATTTGAAAACAGAAAGTTCCCTGCACCTGAGAAAGTAGCCGTAAATTACTGAATCACTATTTTTAACTGTCATTTTTATAAATAAGAAGTTTAACATCAGCCCCTTGCAGAGAGGTTTTTTGTTTTGTTTTAAGGTCTCCAACAAATCCCTGTGGATTCCTACATTTTCTCCTGCTCCACAATAGCTTTCACGTCAGCTCAGGAATGACTAGATGGAACTTCCACCAGAATCTACCAATGCCATCATTTATCAGCTAGTGGTATCACTGCTTAATGTGAAGCAGTTGTTAGCAGGTAATCAGCTGGGTGCAGTTGCCACTGACTCATCATCCACTGCTCATTCAAAAAGAATCTGGATTTCCACATAAGCAGTGGTTGGCAAATCTTAGCATAAGCTAGATACTATAATACGACAAACTAGCATTATAATAAACTATCATTCTGTTACCATCATTGGCAAGTAACCTCTGTACTGCTACTGGATTCTCCCAATAAGTACAAAGGGTTAACAAATCAAAATGTGGCATGGTCCGTCCCCCCACAAGATACTAATAGAAGATTGATCACCTGTTCTTCCTGGCAAAGTTCTTACAAAGCAACAGTAAAACCTTCACTGGTCCTTGAAGAAAACTTTGTCAGCCCAGACTTCTATAATCTTGAAATGCTATCCAAACTTGCTGCTTGACTAAATACAAACAATCCCACCATGATGGGTATTTATCAGCTTGCGGCAGCTGCCAGGACATGTCAGACACTGGTCAGCCAGGAACAGCATAGTCATAGATTTCATTTTCAAACCAAGTTACCAAATTTGTATTCAGAATTTGGTGCCCACAACGAGTCTCCATGGTACAGAAAGAGTGACTTTCTGATGTGGGAACTGTGGTGACAGTTCACTCCATGTGCAAAATTGTGCCTGTAAATTTGAAAGTCAGGCCCTAAATGTAGATGTGGTCTTTGTTTTTTCACCACAGGGGATGATCCTACCAAAACTGTTTCCAGCTAACTGCACCCATTTTTCCACCTATCTTAGGGCCTTAAGAGCCTTTTTGTGGTAGTTTGGAAAAATTTGGCCCATTGTACTTGCTTAAATTCAATTTTAAGCTCCTTAGTGAAGGGGAGCTTGTTTTCTGGCCTTGTATATAGTAGGGACTAAGAATGCCAGGTGTCCAGTTTTCGACTCGAAAGTCCAGTCGAAAGGGGCACCTGGCAATGTCCGGTCAGAAGCAGTAACCGGACACCAAAAGTATGGTTAGGCGACGCGTTGGGGGGTGCACATACAGGGTCGAGTGCCCCCCACAGCAGCTGGCCCAGGCGGGGAGTGGAAGGGGTGGGACCAGAGCAGCTGCCTGGGAGAGAACCTGGCAGGGAAGGAGCAGCAGTGGCAGGCTGCTCCCCGCCCAGGCTCAGCTTCCGGGGACAGCGACTGAGCATGTCCCCCCGGCATGCTTGTCTCCTGTCTAGGGTTGCCAACTTTCTAATGGCACAAAACCGAACACCCCTTCCCCGTGGCCCTGCCCATGCCCTGCCCCTTCTCCGAGGCCCCACTCCCGCTCGCCCCATACCCCCTCCCTCCATTGCTGCTCTCCCCCATCCTCACTCGCTTTCACTCGGTTGGGGCAGGGGGTTGGGGTGTGGGAGGGGGGTGAGGGCTCCAGCTGGGGGTGCAGGCTCTGAGGTGGGGCTAGGGATGAGGGCTTTGGGGCATGGGACGGGGCTCTGAGCTGGGGCAGGGGGTTGCAGTGTGAGGGGGAGTATGGGCTGTGGTGCGGGCTCCAGGTGGGGCCAGAAATGAGGGGTTCAGGGTGCTGGAGAGGGCTCCAGGATGGGGCAGGGTATTGAGGTGCAGGGCGGGTGGTGAGGACTCCAGCTGGGGGTGCAGGCTCTGGGGTGGGGCTGGGGATGAGGAGTTTGGGGTATAGGAGGGGGCTCAGGGCTGGGTGTTGGGGGGGTGCAGGCTCTGGGAGGGAGTTTGGGTGCGGGAGGGGACTCTGGGCTGGGGGAGGGGGTTGGTGTGCGGAATCCCGGCGGCGCTTACCGCAGCTCCCAGGAAGAATCCGCCAGGTCCCTTCAGCCCCTAGGCTCATGGGTGGCTAGAGAGGTTCCACATGCAGCCCTCCCACCCACAGGTGCCGCCTCCGCATCACCCATTGGTCGTGGTTCCCGGCCAATGTGAGCTGTAGAGCTGGCACTGGGGGTGGGGACAGTATGCAGAGCCTCCCTGGCAGCCCATGCGCCTAGGGGCTGAAGGGACCTGGCAGCTGCTTCCTGGAGCCACACGGAGCTAGGGCAGGCAGGGAGCCTGCCTTAGACCCAGGCCCCTGCTGCACTGCCGACCACACTTTTAACAGCCCAGTCAGCAGAGCCGACCAGAGCCGCCAGGGTCCCTTTTAAACCGGGTGTTCTGGTTGAAAAGCGGACGTCTGGCAACCCTATTCCTGTCCCCGGAAGCCGAGCCCAGGCAGGCAGCAGGCTGTCACCACCACCCCTCCCCAGCCAGGCTCTCTCCCAAGCAGCTGGCCACACTGCACAGAGCAGCAACCGGGAGCAGCTCCCTCCCACTCCCCACTCAGGCCTGGCTGCCAGGGAGGGCGGCCGAACGTGCCGGGGGGAGCCGGCGCGAGGGAGGACAGAGCACCTCTCCCGCCCCCAGGTAATGTGGAATGGGGAGGGGCATGGGGAGAACATGGGGTGCCCTGGGCTGGGGGGATGGGCCGGGGGACGTTCTAGCACTCCTCCTGGAGTGTCTGGGTTTTAAATATTACAAAGTTGGCATCCCTAGTAAGGACATTTTAGAAAATGTTCCCAATATTGCTAACACCTGTTCAGCTTCACTTGTGCAAGCAATGTTAGAGCCCTATTATAGATGGGACACCAATTGCTGCAGATCTGCCAATGACAGCTGGTAGCCAACTTATGCTAGGGCTGCCAACATTGTTAACACTGGTGAAGCTAAATCACTCTTAGCAGTAGTGGGAAATTTTTAGAAAATGTCCTAATGTAGGCAAGGCCTTTATGTGTTTCATTAGCATGAGTTCACTTACAGTGGGCTATAAAACACTAATATTTCTGCTGATGAATTTCAGAGGACATTTGCACTTTGGTAATTGCTGAGGTGTTTTCAGAAGATTCTGGGAATTTCACATGTACTGCAAGCAATAAATATGGCACCGTCTCTAGCATTGCTTGTCTAACTGTTAAAGGTAAGAGAGAATTTTTAGTAACTTTCTTGCAAGTACATATAAATGGATCAGGCTGTGATATTGTATAGAGCAGATTGCTGTGTCTTTTCAGAACTTCACTTCTCCAGTTAGAGTACTTCTGTCCATCCTGGTAGGATATGAAGGGACAAATCCTGCAGCATCTTTTCTCGAGCTAAACTGTCACTGACCTCAGGATTTGCTCAATAATCTTTTTTGTAATCTCCCTGGATTCTCTCCAGTGTATCAGTTCTCTTACTATAGTATAAAGCCCAAAACGAACACGTTGGCCCAGATTCTCAACTGCCACTCACCTGCTTTGAGCTTCTGAGATACAAAGCAGCTGGTTGAGTAACGCATCAATAAATGGAAAGAAAGACTCAGCACAGCATTAGTTTGCATTTCGCTCATGTTTGGAAGGTTTCCTTTGCAACCATAAAAGCTAGAGAATTTTTCTGACTGATTCTGAAGATGCTTGCAAACTCATTGGGGAACAGGGGTGTAGGTCACCTCTAGATCTTTCCAATTGTAGAAAAATTCTTTTTTGTCTCTTTATAATATTCCCTGTTAAGTTTAAGAAATAGGTATGTGTATGTGTATGAATACAGCAAAGCAATTCATTCCAAAGCTAGGTAAGGCATTAATCTGAGCTTTCCCAACTGCAACAGTTATGATTTTACTGTAATCTAATTCACCACATTTAAGTAACAATATAAGTTTAATATTTGCCATTTCAGGGCCTGAGGACCATAGCAATACTGCTGCCCTTCATACAATGAGTTCAATCAACTTAATTGCTGCTGAACAACATCCTACCCCATTCATCCCTTCACTTCCAGTGGTGGATCAGCCCCCAAAACCTAAATTAGAAGGGGTTCTTGTGAACCACAATGAACCCAGGTCAAGTTCTAAGATAGGCCTCCGGGTGCACTTTAAACTGCCTGAAGATGATAGAGAAAGTGAAACATCATCAGAAGATGGAGGAGTATCTGCAAACCAGATTAGACCACACTACTTCCAGGAAAGTAGTGGACAGACAATGAAAATACCAGAGCCAACCTCACCTACAAAAGAGCCCCCTCCAGTACTGGCTAAACCAAAACTGTAAGTAAAAGGGATTTTAAGTCTTAATATGAGTGTTAGAAATCACATTCCATTAAATTAACTCTGATTTCATGTGTATTTCATGAGAAAATGAAAGTGCATTACAACATTTTTTTAAAATTCAAAAATATTTTCCCATTTCTTTTTGTGTTATGAATTCTATGATATTTTGTGTGTGTTGTTGCAAGTAAGAGATTAATCATACTGCCTGGATCCAGGCAAAATGCAAGCACACTCTGCAAGTTTCTCACTCAGCTCTGCTTATGTAATCTTATCTGGAGTAGATACATACAATTTTGTATTTCATATAGATAAGTAGGTGTAGTATTTCTTGACTGAAACTGAAGATTCATGAGACCTTCCCTTATAACTTTATAACCCAGAAAATTAATCTCATCCTGAGACAAATCAAATATTTAGAGGTTTAAGACGGTGTGACACCAGTGCAGGATTAGAGCACTGTGTGGTCTGAGGGGAGATTTTAAGGACCAGTGTAATTTTGTTCAAGGGCAACTTCTGGAATCCCAGCAATGATTTACACTCAAACTGCATCCTCTTTTATCTGGACACCCTTTTGCAGTTAATTAAAGAAATAAACTTCTATCTTTTTGCTAATGGAACTTATAGAGCTCCTTGCCTCAAATCCAATATAGCAAGCAGTGTAGAGCCCTTCATAAAAAACAAACAAACAAACAAACAAGCAAACCTACATTTAAAGATCTAAAAGTACTTTACAAAATTAACTAATTAATACTCTGAGGCAAGTGTGTAGTATCATATCACTTTTACAGATGAGAAAACAGAGATTAAGTGACTTGCCAACAGCTTGTTTGGCACATTTGGAAGGAAAAATCAAATGCACAACTACAAAATGTGGAATAATAAGCTAGATGGTAGTACTGCAGAAAAGGATTTGGGAGTTATAACGGATCACAAATTGAATCTGAGTCAACAGTGTGATGCTTTTGTGAAAAAGGAAAATGTAATTCTGGGATGTATTATGTAAGCCAAGGGAGGTAGTTGTTCTACTCTACTTGGCACTGCTGAGGCCTCAACTGGAGTAACGTGTCCAGTTTTGGGTACCACACATTAAGAAAGATGTAAACAAACTGGAGAGAGTCCAAAAGAGAGCAACAATAATGATAAGAGATGTAGAAAACCTGACATGATGAACGGTTGAAAGAATTGCGCATGTTTAGTCTAGAGAAAAAAAGGCCGAGGAGGGACATGGTAAGTCTTCACAACATTATTAATGTTGCCGAACACTTGAATGACTACGGAGTTCTGTGGAAAAAATAATATGTGATCATGTAGTTAAAGGCTGTATCATAATGCAGATGCCCAAGGAGGCCAAATTAAACTTGCACAGGCAACCTTAATTCTGGCATTTTGTAACTTTTCAGTGCTTGACTTTGAAATCTTAATAATGTTCTTTTAACATAGTTTTTTGTGGGTACTAAATTATGTGAAGAACAACAGTTACATTTAAATAAATCTGAAGGTCCACTAAATTCATGGGGTTTGGATTTGGAGTGCCAGAAAGATAAATTTTCATGTGAAATTTATAAATCCTGTGAAGAAAATGTAAGTGAATTCATAGACAGATGAATGCACCATAAGGTTTGAAGACTCTGCATAGAATGGTGAAGATTAAAGTGCAATATAAAATGAACATTAAAAAAATAAGCAATAGCAGCTTGTCTATATTTCTTTGTCAGATATTAAAGAAAAATTGAGCAATTTATTACATGATGACTCTTCACATCCCATATTGGTTATTTATGTTGTTTTTCACTAAGGGGACAGGCAGCCTATTATCCATATGCTATAACAAAATATATCACATAATGTGGGAAAGAATTTGCCTTGACTGCAAAGTAAACAAAGACATCCACTATAAATAACATCTAGGAAATAAAAATTGCATGAAATGCAGCTACTCCCTGAATGATGTACTCCAGCCCTGCACTGAATGTCAACACTAGCCAAATTAAGGCTGATTACATTTACTCTTGAAGTGTAGTTATTACAGAGTTTTATTTACCATACTATTGGTTTCAGCACTCAGTTTAAACTCTTAACCGATGTTAACAAGGTAGGCTTGATATTGGATTGTAAAAGTTCATTTTAATTGTTCTCTCAGTTACACCAGTGCAAGCTCACAGACTTCAGTGGAGATGAACTACTAAGTACTAACCATAACAGCAGAATCTGACTCTCTTCAAATAAAGGAAATGAAGTCTCCAGATCAGAGTTTTATATTCCTGCAAATAGTTCTCTTCACCTGTTAAAGTTTAAAAAAACAAAACTGTCCCAATCAAATAGTATGTATTATGGCACTGGGAAGAAAGGGGAAGGGTTTTTAGCAGAGGAAAGGAGTGGTTTATTTTAACAGTATTTCCTTTCCACCCGATATCATTCTCTTTGTTTGATGCCACAGTACATGGTATGTAACTGGAGCTGGGAGAAGGAAAGACGCTCTCCCTAGTTTTTGTTATCAGTATCACAATTTCCTCCCCTTTCCTTTTGAGCCCAAGGTGTGACCAGCTGCACATGAAAATTTATACTCTCAGAATTACAGTGGCAGCACAGACAACCTGTTTAACAGTTTGGTGTGCCACATGACAGATTTCACCTATCCTTGTTTTGTATACAGCGATCCCACCCAGTTACAACAGCTCCACAACCAAGTCTTGCTTGAACAGCAGCATCTACAGCAGCCATCTCCCACATCCCCAAGAGAACTGCCATTCAACACAGGTATATTGAACTCTGCTACTTCATTCAACCAGCAGTCTACATCAACTATATACAAGCAGGCCAAAGCCTCTCCTTCCCAGACATTCAGCTATACCCGACCGAAACAGTTCCTTGTTTCCCAGAACACCACACCACCTATCAACTCCCCTTCCAGCTCCCCAGTGCCTACATTCAGCAGCATGCCTCAAGGAACCGAAAGAACAATGAACAAGGAAAATTTCGTAGGATCTCCTCCACCAATCCAGACAAGGTCTCCAGGAAGGTTTACAAGCCAAAGTGAGCAGCCTCTAGCAAGTCCCAAAGAATCAGTGTTGCCTCCACTATTGCTTTCTATATCTAGCCTGAACCAGTTTCAGCCCCACAGCGTACTTCCTACTCCTGTCTCTCCAATCAGCCGGATTCAGAACCCAGTAGCCTTTCTCAGTTCTGTCCTTCCTTCACTTCCTTCTATACCACCAACCAATGCTATGGGTCTGCCTAGAAGCGCACCAGCTGCGTAAGTAGCACAAACTTACAAGCTGAAGTTGGTACAGGAGGTTACTTTGAAACCATGGTTAATTTCTGTTTTGTGCTCACATGGATGTTTTGTTGAAATAATGTCATTCATGAAAGAGAAATAAAAAGATATTGGTGGGTTTTTATCCTTTAGCAGCATGCCCACTTCTTGGAGAGGAGGATTTGATTCATTCAACCCTTATGCCCAATTAAGGAAGCTTTGAGGCAGGCCCATCTGGAAGGATGGTAGCTACAACATAATACCTGGAGGACAGGGTGGACTCAGGATGACAAGATGGTAGGGTTAAAATGGATGGAGGTGGGAGATATTGAGGACTCTCAGGACTTCGTCAGGGATGCAGAGAATTCTGTTAGTGGGAGGAAGAGATTTTACAGGATAAGTAATCTAAACCCATTTATCTGTGAGCTATAAAAGCTCATTTACCTACTGTGCGTAAATTATTTAAAATTTTTTAAAGGATTTGGTAACCAAGACACGGTGACCCAATGGTAGGCATATAGAATAGGTATATCTAAAAATAATTTACAAAAGGATGCTGTTTTGTTTGCAATTGTTAAATATTTAAAGACCCATATAAAAGCTCTGATGAATTAATAGTTTCCAAATAAATGGTAATTTAATTATTAGAACAAGTGGTAGAGAGAGGTTTATGTGACAGACTAGTGTGCTCTATGTAACCAAACAAGTAAGATGTTATACCCAAAAGATTAATGTTTCAAGTGTCTCGTTTTTTTGTTAGAGAAACAAGGTGGGTGAGGTAATATCTTCTATTGGACCGACTTCTATTGGTGAGAGAGACAAGCTTTTGAGCTTACACAGAGCTCCTCTTCAGGTCTGGGAAATGTACTCACCGTGGAACAGATTGTTTAGAATAAGTAGATGACACATATTTCAAGGGACTGTTCAAGGTGAAGTGGCCAGTTAATACTGCTGCAGTCATGGGGGGAAAGAGGAAAAAAAAGCTGGGTGTGGGGGGGTTAGTGGGTTATATAGTGTTTTACATAAATCTAGTGCCTCTATTCAGTCCAGGATTTTTAGAGTCTAGTAAAGTTATGAATTTAAGCTCCCAGGCTTGTTTTTTGAAGGTGTTGTGCAGGTGTCCTTTGAGGATGAAGACTGATAGGTCAGATATGGAATGATTGCTTTGTGAAAAGTGTTCACCATGGTGTTTTTGTCTTTTATTATTTTCCTGTGTGAGTTCATTTGAGAGCGTAGGGATTGTCTGGGATTGTTATTGGGGCATTTAGTACACTGGATGAGGTATACCCCATAGTGTGATTGGCATGTGTAGGACCCACGGATCTTGAAAGATATGTGGTTGGGGGTATTGATAATCGTAGCTGTGAAGATAACATCTAGAGTTTTTGCATCTATTGTTCTGGCTGGGTCTGGTGCTACTTGGAGTTGGTGTGTCCTGGTCTGTAGGAAGCTTGTTTCTGATGATGAGCTGGGAGAGGCTGGGGGGTTGCCTGAAGGCCAGAAAAGGGTGTTCTGTCATTGTTTTCTTGACAGAGTTGAGATTATTAATAATAATAATAACTGCTGTATCTCACACCAACACTGCGTGAGATTGTAACACTTTTAAAGATCTTTTCATGAATAGACCTCCAAACTCTTTACAAAGGGGGAGTTAGCATTACTATCCTTATCTTACACATGGAGTAAATGAGAGACAGCAAGGCAGTGACTGTCAAGAATAAACCTAGAGTCTCCTAACTCACAGTCCTGTGTGCAGTCCCCATGACCATAACTTTATGTCAAATACAGACAAATCTAGGAATTTACAAAAATTTATGTCTACTCCCAACACTCACCAGCCTTTCACAGTAAAGTTCGAAGAAACCTCTCCCCTTGTACATTTAAGATTGCTCAGCACCACCAGGTAATTGGTTTCTGCTGAGCTCAGCAACATTTCTAGAACACATGCCTGGGGTCTTCTGCAGTCGCAGCATGGAAGGCTGACACATGAAACAGAGCTGTCATGTTCTTAGTTACGATTTTAACCCTACCCCACCAAACCTCTGTAGGCTTTTACAACCTCACAACAACAATAGGCAAAAAACAAACAAACAAAAACCCAGTTGGAGCTAGTGCATAAGTACTGCAGAATAATTGTTCCCTTCACATTAATCACACTTCATGTTTATATAGCACTTTACAATCATTAACTAATTAATCCTCAGAATACTGAGGTATGGTAGGTAACTATTATTATCCATATTATTCAGTTCCTGGCTCATAGCCCAGAGCTAACTCCACATGTAAATAGCTCCTAAACTGCCAAGGGCCAAATGTGCATCTTAATATGGGAGCAAGCATCAAAATGAGGGGCACAAAAATAATCATACAGAGGAGCTGAAAATTATTTGAGTTAACAGATGAACATTTAGGTCTAGGTATACTTGGTCCTACCTCGGTGAAGTGGGTTGGACTAGATGACCTCTTGAGGTGCCTTCCAGCCCTACATTTCCATGATTTACCAGAACTTTAGCTTCATTATTTTTATTGCTGATGTTAAGAGTTACTGCAGTAGGAATGGTGAGATAACACCAAACTTGTGCGGGATGATCTAAGATAAATGTGCTTTTCATAGTGAGGGACTGTTACCCCTTCTACTGTTACTTCCCATTAGTCAGAACACAACTAATTAATTATATTAGTACATTCCAGATTTACTCCCCAATTGCTTTTGGGGCAGGAAGGCCATAGTGTTCCAATGTCATAGTAGCTTAGTGTAGAGACTGTTGTTTAATATTCAAACATTTATTAAAGTTTTATTTAGTTTAAAAAGAGACAGCATCTCAGAAATGGAAAAGTAGGGATTTGGCTTAGAAGAACCGGGAAGGGGAGGGCACAGAAAGGAATGAATGATCAGGGGAAAATATCAGAAGAGAAGGGGAGAGTGAAGACACACCCACTACATGGTTACCCTGGTAAGGTAAACACCATTAACTTTTTTGGTATGTTACATCTATGTCTCTGTGTACCTATGCCTAGATGTACACACATTTCTTGAACAGCTTGGTGTTATTCTGATGACATCATTCCAGAAAGGAAGGATCTGGAACCAAGATGTAGTATATAATGTGTATTCTTTTCTAGATGTGCATTCTTAATTCCTACTGGCATTAAGGAGAGTTAAATGCACACAGTAAGATAGTAAGTTTTTTTCTCTGTTTAATAGATGAAGCAGTCAGCTGGTTTCTTTGCATATTTAGAGTATAATGAATGACATTACAAAAGTGATTCACTACTATTTATCATTATCAGCATTTTAGTAACAGATCTGTTTTCTAGAGCAACCCATGGACTAATGAAGAAAAATGTAAAGCCCCAGCAATTAGCAACAGATGATTATATTCATGACAATAAAGCTGCAGTTGTAAGGGACCTGCAGAGAAAAATGAATTTCAAAGAGGATGTCCATCGACATAGTAGTCAGCAGGTAAAAATACTGATTGTTATTAAAGTGCACTTCATTCACTCATCACAAGCAAGACAGATGTTGAGTCTTATGGGACATAGATGCTTGTAAGGCTGTGAGGTCTCGTAGTACGTACTGCTTTGCAATAACAAACTGGAGTTTTTAAAAGGATATAAAGAGGTATGGATTGTAGAATTTTGTACTGTGAGAGTTCTTATGACTGAATTACATTTTTGCTTGATAATCTCTAATAGAGAAAATTTAGGTAGCAGTGCAGGAATATAAAACCTTATCTGAGCATAGGCTCCTCACCTGTACTGGATTTCACTTCCTCACTTTTCATGACATTTAATTAATTACACACATCTTAATTCATCTACTATACATATCTGTTACAACTTAAGTAGAGGCAACTAATTGTATGAAAGATTGCTTGTTTACTTGGGTTGAAATAGTATGAATTAATATGCTATTTTAATTCTTTTTGTTATGAACATTTTTTCAGACAGCTTAGTAATATTAGTTGAGAGGTTATTTCATTATCAGCTTATCATAAAAATGTTTGTGGTAGCCGTTATGTCCTTCAGTAGGAACTTCAAAGCCAGTGTTAGGTGAGCTTGATTAAATAAGTTTTTAACAAAGCTCAAGAAAGTGAATATCAGTTGAAATAAGTAGGATCAGTAAATACTTCAAAATGTGGGTGAATAAGAAATTAAGGTGGCAACAAAATGTTGGGGGAGGCTGGGGAAATTCCTTGATAATGCAGATTCAACAGCCATTTAACAACATTGGTATGAACTTGGACACGAAGGACTGAGCGTGTACTAATGGCTACAGAGTAGCCATTTTATCTGTGGGAAAGTATTCTATTCTCACCACTTATATGGGACCCCTTGTACTAAACCTGTTTACTGAGGCTTAGTCCCAAAAGGAGGGATTTGCCCAAGTTTCTCACAAAGAAGAACTTTTTAAAAAGTGTATGTAAGCATCTCTGAAAGAGAATACACAGGTATCTGAAAACTGTGGCGCTGTGGAGTCAGTTACCCACTGTTACAACTGCTGTTGTAATCTCTGGCTTTTTAATTATGCTGTTAACCTTTCCTCTCATGGATTCCCCTCCTAGAATACTTCTAGTAAAACAATTGGCATGTGGTATGTTTTGCAGATGAATCACAAGTATTACAGTTTGTACTTGCTATGGTAGTAAGACAAATTATTTAGATAACTACTGTGAAATACACGTCAGTCTGTCAAGTTAACTGCATGATAATCTCTGTAGAAACAAGGGGCACTGCATAGTATTAAAGTTATCTGCTGATGCCACAAGTTATTTATATACTGTATTTATCATTGGGAATGAGGCCAAACCAAAATCCTGAATCCTGCAGCCCAAGTACTTCAAGGAAGTTCAGATTTGACCCATCTCTAATTACTAAGATAACTTGCCAGACAACATACAATTTTGGGGAGGTTCAACAAAAGTTAATGTTAAAAAAGAGGGGAAGTCTAGTTCCACCGCAAAATGAACAATCCATCTCCTCCACAATGGACTCAGTGTTAGAGCTAAATCCACTGTTTTCACCTCTGCTTTCAGATCCCCACCCTGAGTCACTAACATTTTTATACCTCCACAACTGGGGGAGGATACTGGTTTGGTTGATACTAGCACCTGAAAGTTTGAGAGAAAACCTCTTGGTATTGGTCTTCAAACAGGACATGAAATGAAGGGGGGGAAAAAAAAGAACACTGGACATATGGTGTTCTCCACTAATACCATTGTTTTTGCCAGGTGGGCAAAAATCACCATACTGAAATTGATGTACTATATCTAGGTGTTTCTGTACTTTGTCCCAACAAATGAAATATTGAAAAATATATTTTTTTAAATTTTATATCAGGTATTTCTGCATTAACTTGGCTTTCTGTTTGTTTATTTGTGGGGGTTATTTATTTATTTATTTTGAGTACCAGGAGACAGTTCTTTTTTAGGAATTTGTATTCAGCTTTTATCAAACATTGATAAATCAGTCCTGCATAGAAAAGATAAGTATTGAGCTTAGCTAGTAGTTTCACTATATTTGATTTTCTCAATATTGTTTTTACTAGGGCTGTCAAGCGATTTAAAAAATTAATCGCAATTAATCGCACGATTAAAAAAATTAATTGTGATTAATTGCGCTGTTAAACAATAACAGATTACCATTTATTTAAATACTTTTCAATTTTTCTACATTTTCAAATGTATTGATTTCAATTACAACACAGAATACAAAGTGTACAGTACTCACTGTATATTTATTTTTTATTACAAATATTTGCACTGTAAAAAAATAGTATTTTTCAATTCACATAATACAAGTGCTGTAGTGCAATTTCTTTATCATGAAAGTTGAACTTACAAATGTAAAATTATGTGCAAAAAAACCCTGCAGTCAAAAATAAAACAATGTAAAACTTTAGAGCCTACAAGTCCAATCAGTCGTACTTCAGACAAATAAGTTTGTTTACAGTTGCAGAAGATAATGCTGCCTGCTTCTTGTTTACAGTGTCACCTGAAAGTGAGAACAGGCGTTTGCATGGCACTGTTCTAGCTGGTGTCGCAAGATATTTACATGCTAGATGCGCTAAAGATTCATATGTCCCTTGATGCTTCAACCACTATTCCAGAGGACATGCGTCCATGCTGATGATGGGTTCTGCTCAATAACTATCCAAACAGAGTGGACCGACACATGTTCATTTTCATCATCTGAGTCAGATGCCACCAGCAGAAGGTTGATTTTCTTTTTTGGTGGTGCAGGTTCTGTAGTTTCCGCATCAGAGTGTTGCTCTTTTAAGACATCTGAAAGCGTGCTCCACACCTCGTGCCTCTCAGATTTTGGAAGGCACTTCAGATTCTTAAACCTTGGGTTGAGTGCTGTAACTATCTTTAGAAATCTCACATTGGTATCTTCTTTGCATGTTGTCAAATCTTTAATGACAGTGTTCTTAAAATGAACAACATGTGCTGGGTCATCATCTGAGACTGCTATAACATGAAATATATGGCAGAATGCAGGTAAAACAGAGCAGGAGACATACAATTCTCCCCCAAGGAGTTCAGTCACAAATTTCATTAACGCATTGTTTTTTTAACGAGCGTCATCAGCATGGAAGCATGTCCTCTGGAATGATGGCCGAAGCATGAAGAGGCATATGAATCTTTAGCACATCTAGCACGTAAATATCTTGCGACACCAGCTGCAACAGTGCCATGTGAACTCCTATTCTCACTTTCAGGTGACATTGTAATTAAGAAGTGGGAAGCATTATCTCCCATAAATGTAAACAAACTTGTTTCTTGTTCAGCGATTGGCTGAACAAGAAGTAGGATTGAGTGGACTTGTAGGCTCTAAAGTTTTACATTGTTTTATTTTTGAATGCAGGGGGTTTTTTGTACATAATTCTCCATTTGTTAGTTCAACTTTCATGATAAAGAGATTGTACTACAGTACTTGTATGAGGTGAATTAAAAAATACTATTTCTTTTATCATTTTTACAAATATCTGTAATCAAAAATAATATAAAGTGAGCATTGTACACTTGTATTTTGTGTTGTAATTGAAATTGATATATTTGAAAATGTAGAAAACCACCCAAAAAGATTTAATAAATTTCAATTGGCATTCTATTGTTTAACAGTGCAATTAATCGCCATTAATTTTTTAAATCACAATTAATTTTTTGAGTTAATCGCGTGAGTTAACTGTGATTAATCGACAGCCTTAGTTTGTACACATATTACCTCCACCTCCTCCTAAAAATTGTTGTATAGGATTTTTCTTATGCAGAGTGTTGTATTGTATCTCAAGTATCAGAGGGGTAGCCGTGTTAGTCTGTATCCACAAAAACAACTGAAGAGGTGGGTTTTTTACCCACGAAAGCTTATGCCCAAATAAATTTGTTAGTCTTTAAGGTGCCACCGGACTCCGCATTGGTATTGTATCTTAGAGTTGTCCGAATTTCAGTGGCAGGGAAAGTGATTGCTGTATAATACAATTTGTGAAGCATCTTGGGATCATCCGGAATGAAAGATGTACTATGCTGAATTGTAAATATAAAGTGCTGCTATCATTTTATTATATTACTATAATTACTATTATATTACACAAGAGTGATTCCATATACATTTACATCTTGATTCCCTATTATCCAACAAGGACTTTCATGTGAAATCTGTTCAGCTTACAAGTCAAGAGTTTGCTAACTGTGCACTCAGCATGATATTTTATAATCCAGATGTGCTCCTTCAGCTTCATCCAGTATATCATTCATCACCAACAATAAAGGATTCTAGATTCAGAATATAGCCAGTAATTTTGCTGATGATGCATGAGGTGGAATAGATTATAATATAGTCTTCCCCAGCTATGTTAGCTGTGCAGTGCTGGCAGGAGTAAAAACATGTTTTTGCTAATAGCAGATGTAAATTTTACTGTGTGTGCAGTAATAAGATGCCATTTTTACTAAATACTTTAATCCTCATAACCATACTTTAAACTGAATTATACTTACAAGCTTCATTTCAATGGGACTATGAATGGGAAAAGTTCTACTATTTGGACAACACTTGTGAGTTAACAGCAGTGTTAGTTCCTTGGAAAGCTACCATACAAGTTATATAATTGATTGGAAAACAAAGATAAATAAATCTCAAAACCCTGTGTTATAGTAAAATTAAGGGAACTAGATCTACAATAATCAAGGAAAGTTAGAGTTAAGGAATGAGAACAAGGAGTTGGATTAGTTGTGTGAGTAGAAGCCTTGCAGCCCTAAGAATTATGAATTGTACCCACCCTTTTATGTTGTTTACCAGGAAGAAAACCATGCAGCAATGCTCTCTGGCTGTATCTCATATGAGACATTGAGAGCAGCATGTGATTGTTTTATTGTTAGTACAAAGAGTAAAGCTGCAGATGATTAAGTAATGGACATTTTGGGCCCTTTCACAATACAGGAGGCAGAGAGTTTATCCAAGGGCTCGTCTAGGCACCCTAACCAATAACAGAACTACACCTCATGAAAACCAAACACAGCAACAGCAGATCAGAGTTCATTTCCTTTTCACTCATTCTGCACCACCAACAACAAAACAACCAATCATTGATAACCACAATTATCTCATCTCAGAGCCCACAAAACACAGTCACACCCCACAAAGACCCCCAAAACTCCCTCAGAAAACCCTGTACCCTAAAGCTCCATAATCACACATACTTCAGCCATCCCAAAAAGCAACATACAAATGTATGTTATTTTGGATAAAGGGAGGGAACTAAATTCCAAAGTCAAGGTGCCCTCAAAGAGAATGCCCAGTTGTATAATACAAGACAAAACGGGGTTAGTAATTGGCAATATGCCAAAGGATATAATTCAAGACCTTGGTATTAATATGTAAAACTCTTAGCAATCTAGGCTCTCTGGAAATGTCTACACAGCAAAAACAATCCTGTGGCAGTGAGTCTCAGAGCCCGGGTCAACTGGTTTAGGATTGAGGAGCTCACGCTGGCTAAAAACAGCAATGTAGACTTTCAGGCTTGGGCTGGAGCCCAGGTTCTGAGACCTGGCAAGAGGGGAAGGGTCTCAGAGCCCAGATTCCAGCCAGAGCATCTACACTGCTATTTTTATCCCACCAGCACAAGCCCCATGAGCCCAGGCTCTGAGAGTTGCTGTTGTGAGGGGGTGGGGGGGTTGCTGTGTAGATGTATCCTAATTACTTGAGCAGTCACCAGTTGCATTATGTCCCTGGCTGACTGTTATGGTCTTTTTTAAGGCCCTAGGTCTAATCAAGATCAAAGAGAAAGGTCTCTTTTGGACAACGGTCCTCACTGATAGAATTCACCACCTAGAAAACAGTCACTGAGATTTTCACACTCTGCTTGTTGGGACACTGCAAACCCATTAATTTCAGTTGGTCTGCCTTTGACAGTTTGGGTGCACCTTGCCCTCCCCTCTCACACCCCCCCTCCCCACATTTGCTCTTCTGTTTTCCTCTTGCATCTGACTGCTTGAGAACTGATCATTTGGGGGTGGTTTGTATTTTTGATGCCTGTGTATTATATGTGAGTGGCTGTGATCTTAGATTTTTACTATTTTATATTTCATTTTTGACTGTACAGCAAGATGTCACTGTGACGGGTTCCCCCTGGGATGCCACTTGGAACTGGGGTACCACTGACCTCACCTGACCCACCAGCCTGGGCTCCTTTTCACACTTTGGTGCTGTGATAAGTTGCCAAGCTCTCCAAGCTTGCTCTTTCACCAGCATACACACAGATAGGGACACGCCCAGCTGCAGCTTTACAAACAGATGCTGAGATCAGCTCTGCATGGAAGGCTCAGCTAATGCACCTCCCAGTTGCTAAGGCATGCACCCCCCTCCCGGAGTGTAAACCCAAAATTGTACCATCTCACGCTGCACAGGGAACTACACAGCGTAAGCTCATAAAATTCGCCCCCTCCCTCAATGTGGAGAGAGATATGCAATAGCTTTCTGCCCTAAATTATAATCTACATACGCACTGGTTTCAGACAAAACAAAAACAAGTTTATTAACCACAAAAGATAGATTTTAAGTGATTATAAGTGATAGCAAACAGATCAAAGCAGATTACCTTAGTAAATAAACAAAACCACAAACTGAGTTTAACACACTAGATAGGTAGGATATGAATTAGCAAATTCTCACCCTGAGTGATAAACAGGATGGCAGATTCTTAAGGCACAAGCTGCCTTGGCTTTCCCAGGTTTTCATACACAGGCTAAAAATCCCTCTAGCCTGGGACCATCACTTTCCACAGTTCTGTCCTTGCCCCTCAGGTGTTTCCAGGTGTGTTGTTGTAGGGAGAATGAGGTACCATCATGATGTCATTGAACCCCTTTTATATCTTCTTTCCACTTGCTGGAAAGCTCTTTTGCTGTGACCTGGGTCAAACAGTTCCCATTGTGTAGTACTATCTCTGAGAGGTTTCTATTGTACAGAGTTCCTGGGGTAATCCTTGTGCTTGTGTGTATTTCCTCAATAAGCCATTAACATTCTTTGGCCTTTTAATTTTGTACCTGAAAGGCTGCTTGTGGATGTTTTCAACCTTAGATGTTTCAGTAACGCATATATAGCCAAACTTCATAACTTCACATATGATGATAGCACATACAATCCAATGAGATATTACTGTCTAGCAGATCAACACTTTTAGAATGATACCTCACAAGGCATACTTTGTACAAAATATATCCTAATTACATCACAGTGGTGAATATTGGGATACCAGGGTGTCACAGTCATCACCAGCTGAAGGAACAAAGAACCTTGAATTTTAGTCCTTAAATTGCAGCTCAAGCCTTTGTTCTCTTCCCTTCAGCTAGTTTATTGTCCAGGACTCCAGTCTAGATTTATTACTCAAACTTGTGATCATTAATTACTTTACTGTGTGATGCTTTATGAAATGCTTTACTGATGTCCAAGTTAGTCCCAATTAGAACCACCTTTCTCTAATCTTTCTATGTAAATCACCCTTTAAAAAATTCTATAACCTTTGTTTGACAAGATCAGTCATTCAGAAAACCTGTCAGCAATCACTTTGTTTCTGTTCTTTCATGCTAATCCTAAAAACAAATCAAACACACACACACAATGAGTAAATAGACAAATAGACTAAAGTCTATTAAATTTTACAGTATTTACTTATTTCAGCAAGAGATTCATGTTCCCCATTTTAAGTTTCTTATGATACCTTCACTCAATAAAAGTTAAAGTTAAGATTCCTACAGCTATATTAACATGACCTTGTTTTACTTTATATATTATTATAGTTTTAACAAATCTATTGAATTATAGACATAACAAGAAAAAACAGGAAGAGGAAATACGACACCTACAACATTCCTGAGTTAATTGTACTGTAGGAACCTTATCTTCGTCATTTCCTGACTTTTAAAATTTAAACTGTGCAAATCGAGGCCATGATTCTGCATAGTCATCTGGGTGCACAGACTGCTGTGTCTGCATGAAGCCCCACTTACATCTCTGGGACTCCACATGAGCACAACAATTTGCCAGCATGTATCACAGTGCAGGATCAGGATGTTGCAATAACATGGTCATTTATGCATGCCATACTTTTAATTAAAGAAAAACACAAGAAAGAAAAAATGCCTATGGTTGACTTTTAAATGGATCCATCAGATGGACTCCCTCCTCCCATATTCTCTGCTGTAAAGTAGCACAATATAAAGAAGAAAATGCCCTTATTTTGTAATTACATACTGCATCTTTTTTTTGATAGCAGCCAGTATAAAATAAAAATCTGCAGAAAAACTGCTGAAATACCCCAAGTATCTAGAACAAGTATCAGACTTTCCAATTATGTTGTAATATTTCATTACTTCTGAACTTCATTCATTATATTTTTATTCCGAAATCAGCTCCAGAGTCATTAAAATTATGCCTTTAAGTGTTATGGTACTATCTTCCTAATCCCATTACTTCCCTCTGCTAGAGAACAACATATGATGAAAAACTGACCCGCAGACTTCAGGGACCAAGCAATGATTCCCCAGTCTTCAACTATATAACTCAAGATGTATCAAAGGTACAACATTATTATCCAACTTTTGTTACAACATATGTAATTCTTGTCACTAGATTTTTCTTTTCCAAATTCTGCCTTTGACACAATTGGTAAAAAAAAGGTGATATGAAAATAATTGCTTCATTGTTCTAAAAAGTTATTATATTTGCATTTCTTTGTAGGTTTGAAAAATTGCATGATCAGCATTTGTGCTGCTAAACACACTAATATAGTTTAAAACTATACAGTTGAGCCAGTCCAGTAGCAGGTCTTTGCACTGCTACACAAAGACCCTATGTAAAAATCTCTGGGCTCAAACTGTGGTCCTTACGGTAGCAGGGGCTCGGAGTGCTGTGAAGACATCACACTTGGCAGAATGGAATGCCTTTTGTTGCTTGATATTGACTACTCTGGAGGTTTAAAGAGCAGTAACCATTCCAACAATTCTGCTGTGTTGCGTTGGGTTCTCCTTTGTACTGTAATAACTCAAATGACTATACGAGAGAAGATTCATGTGCCATGCGTTCTTCTTTGTTCCTTTGTTCTTTATTACAATGTGCGTAAAAACCAAGGGTTTATTGGCTTCTGTAGTTCAAATCCCCATCCTCTAAATTTTCAGTTGTGGTCACGCAACTTGCTTACTCCATGAAGACATAACACTCCCCATCCTCATTCAAGTTCCATCTAATTCAACTGTAGCTAAAAGTTGCCTTCCTGAATTCTCCAAATTGTTCATGGATTTACTGTACCTTACTTGTGACCTCATATCCTCTACCTAATCACCTGTTCAATCACCCTATTCTTCCTCCGAGCCCTGTAGCTACACAAATGCACATGACACTTTACAAAATAGTGTAGCCAGGGCACTGCTGAGAGATAAAAGCTGTTGTAAGAGATTTTCTGATGTCCTAAATATACAAAAAACAACGTTTTTGTTTAGTGACTCGCAGACAACTTCACAATTGTTAATCTGCAACCACAGTTTAAAGGTGAGATAATGGATGCAGGAAAAGATCCCTGATATTAAGGTGTAACTGGAACTAAACCTCCAGTATAGTTTGATTTGACAGGTATGGTACTTGGGGAAGCCATGCCTGGAAAGTAAATGATCAACATAGATCAGAAGTCCCCCTAATACAATGTATTCTGTTCAGGTCAAGATACTTATTTGATGGGTTATTCTTTCAACATTCCAAGGAAGGAATGGAAAAGTGCTTAACATACTAATCTGGGACATGGGAGACCTAGATTCAATGACTTGCTCCACCACAGACTTCCCATATGATGTTGGGCAAGTCACTTAGTATCTGTAAAATGGGGAGAACAGTACTTTCCTACCTCTCTGAGGTGTTGTGAGGGTAAATGCAGTAAAAAGAGATTGTCAGCTGCTCAGATACTATGATAAATGGGGACTATATAAGTACTTGAGATACAGTAGAACCTCAGAGTTACGAACTGAACAGTCAACCACACACCTCATTTGGAACCAGAAGTATGCAATCAGGCAACATCAGAGACAACCAAAAGCAGCAAATACAGTACAATAGGGCAGTGGTTTTCAAACTGTGGGTTGGTCGTGACCCAGTACTGGGTCGTGGAATGTAAGGCACTGGGTTGCGACAGATCTGGTCAGCACCGCTGACCGGGCCATTAAAAGTGTCCACCTGTACGCTAGTGCCTACCTGTTCTGACACCATGCTGTGCCCCAGAAGTGGCCAGCAGCAAGTCTGGCTCTTAGGTGGGGGGGCCACGGGGCTCCACGTAAGGGCCCGAGCACCAGCTCCGCACTCCCATTGGCCAGTTCCTGGCCAATGGGAGCTGTCGGGGGTGGGGTTCCTGTGGGCAAGAGCTGCGCGAAGTCGCTTACGCACCTCCGCCTAGTAGCTGGACCTCCTGCTGACTGCTTCTGGGTCACAGTGCGGTCCGCAGTGCCTGGACAGGCAGGAAGCCTGCCTCTGCACCCCTGCTGTGCCGCTGACCAGGAGCCACTCGAGGTAAGCCTGTGCCCCAACCCCGTGCCCCAATCCCTTGCCCTGAGCCCCCCTCAAACCCAGAGCCCCTGTCTGCACCCCACACCCCTCACCCCAGAGCTTGCACCCCCAGCCCACAGCCCTGACCCTCTCCCACACCCCAGCCCCCTGCCCCAGCCCTGAGCCCCTACCACACCCCAAACCCCTCTCCCCAGCTCCGTTGGGTCACGGGCATCAACAATTTTCTTCAACTGGATCACCAGAAAAAAAGTTTGAAAACCACTGCAATAATGTGTTAAATGTAAACAACTAAAAAAAGGGGGAAAGCAGCATTTTTTCTTCTGCATAGTAAAGTTTCAAAGCTGCTTTAAGTCAGTGTTCAGTCGTAAACTTTTGAAAGAACAACCATAATGTTTTGTTCAGAGTTACAAACATTTCAGAGTTACGAACAACCTCCATTCCCAAGGTGTTCGTAACTCTGAGATGCTACTGTAGATAGATTTCTTCCTAACAGCATGTTAGGAAGCAACATATTGTGCTAGTTTCTGATCATAAGCCATAAGTCAAAATATCAATATCCCTTGACCAAAAAAAAAGGAAAAGAAAAAGAAAATGTTTCCTAATGTTTCTATAAATCTAGCCAAATACTCTGAAGTATGTGCCTTCCTACTTTAAAGTTATGCTGTAACAAACCTCAATGTCAGGACACAATTGTATCATTTGTGGGGAAAGTAAAGTGTGTGATAGGTATATGATCATGATCCCTTGAAATATGTTTACTTATGCTAAACAAACAATCTGTTCCACCTTGTATTTACCTGTGACACTCTGAATACTTTCCCCAGACCTGAAGAAGAGCTCTGTGTGGCTCGAAAGCTTGTCTCTGTGACCAACAGAAGCAGGTCCAATAAAAGACATGACCTCACCCACCTTGTCTCTCAAAGGAAATACAGGATGTCAAGACCAAGAAAAAAATTCTGTTCTGGTGGTAGACAAGCTATTTGTCCAGTTTGAAACCAGACAGTCCTGTTTTCATATGGTTTGTGCCTGTCTGATACTAATAAACAACTAGACATGGTTTTGTCTGGTATCATACACGAAGGATGCCATTTTCCAGAGAACACCCCTCTGCCCCCACTGGCATGACCTCACATGCACCGTGTGAGTGAGGTCACGCTGGCTAGGGTGGGGCAGTACACTCTGAAAAATGGCATCCTCTGTGCAGCTTGTGAGAGGTCATGCTGGCAAGGGTGGAGAGGTCACGTAGGTCGGGGTGGGGAGAACCGAGAGAATGTCCTATATTCTGGAGATGCATCAGTGGCCATCCTGTGGGGCCTTAGAGAAACTAGTAATAATGTCTTCAGGTCTTGGGAGATGGTGGGGGGAGTCTGCACAAGTGTTTGCTCTCTGCTCTCAGGAGCTACCTGAAGAATTCCAAAGAAGCCCTTAGAAGTTCTCACAGCAAATTTCAAATCTAAGAAGAATGAAATGAGATATCAGAAAAGTGTGGACATGGAAAAAAAGAGAAATATCTGCTTAGAATCATAGCTTATGAGAGAAACTGGTGTATCTGAATTTGGATGATTTAATTTATGAGTAACTCCAGGAAAAAGGGAGATGACTATGAAGCATTTTAATGCCAAGGTTATTTCTTAAAATACACAAATCACTCTCTGATTTCATATGGAATCTGCCCCCACACAGTCCTGTTTCCAACACCAGAAAAAACGATTGCTTAACTTCCCCGTAGACATGTACAAAGACCAAGACCTGTAGTCTGCTGGAAAACATGACAAACTTGGTAAATCTGAAATCAAAGTAACTCCTGATTTATGCTAGTGTAACAGATTAGAATTTGGCCTGTCATATAAAGTGATGTGCTAAGACACGCTTTGTGAAAGAAAAAACTAAACAAGATGAAATTCAGTCAGGATGTAGAGTAACAGCCGTGTTAGTCTGTATTCGCAAAAAGAAAAGGAGTACTTGTGGCACCTTAGAGGAACAGTATGCATCCGATGAAGTGAGCTGTAGCTCATGAAAGCTTATGCTCAAATAAATTGGTTAGTCTCTAAGGTGCCACAAGTACTCCTTTTCTTTTTGCGAGCAATGATGTATTCAGCTTGCCAGATGGTGGTGAGCCATAGGGTAAATCTTAACCAACCATTACAGTAGGTAACACCATCTTGCACAATACCACAGACTTGTGGGCTCAGGAACTCTGATGTGGCTGTGTGGTGTTCACTGCAGGGGAGGGAGACAAAAATGTGTTTCCCCCACCTTTCTGCTCCCTCAACTCCCATTCTGGGTTAGCCAGTTCAGCATCCCACATAAGTTAGAGAAGTCTGAAGGCTGTAGTGTGCACAGGCTGGTAACTGTATCGTAGGGCATCAGAATGTACAGTATCCCTCCTCAGCCACACACCCTCATATCCCCACCATGCCCCCTACACTGGGTTGTTAGGACAGGGGGGTGATGAGCCAGATCTATGCCAGCCAGGGATTCCCTTACACAGGGAAATCTATAACTAGCCTAGTAAGGCAGTTCCTGTTGTACAAGGAGGGCTGGGCAGTGGAGAAGGAGCCTATGGTCTGTAGGTAGCAACTTTTAATGACCACAAAAAGGAGAGTCCTTCTAGCTGAGTAAAAGGAACTGTGCTGCACTTCTTATCTGACAGGCGATCTTTGCTTATCTTGCACGTGAGGATATTAACATAAGTCATGTGGGGTGTTAAGAGGGTTGATTCATAAATATTTGTAAATCTTTAGAGGGAAGATGCTTTAGAAATTCAAGTATTATTATCCTGAATAAAGAAAAATCATCACTATCTTTTCAGAAATACTTAATTTCTGAAACATGTCTCTTAGGGTCTTGGAACCTTTCCTTATTGAATATTCTTAGATCAAAGCAGCCTGTATTTTATCACAGTTCCAGTCCCTGTATGCAGGCAGTTAAAACTCAGTTCTGATGACACACATCTGCGTCAGAAATAGGATAAGGACAGAATCTATTCCCAGTGAAATCAATGGCAAAAACTACTATGGACTTCAACAGGAGTAGGAGCAATGGTGTATTTTCGCCTAGGCCGACAAATTTGCCGGGGCGGCAAATTTATAATAGCAGCATTTTTGTAATCGAGGCATTTTTGCACACGCCCACTGGCTGTCGGATGCCTGTATCGTCGTTTGTTCATATTGTAACTGTCCGCCAAACTGAAGCATCAGTGACACCGCGATTCTACCAATCATAGTGCGTATTGAAACCACCCATGACAGCACGATGCCATTTAGTAAACATACTTGCGACAATCCTAAGTGTTAATAATATGACAGGAAGGAAGAAATTAAGCGGTTCTCAGTTAAAAATAAATGCTATACAAAAGCAAGAAAGGGAAAATCAAATGATAGCAAAAATGCGCAAAATAGATTCCTTTGTTGTATCAGTTAGTATGGTTCACAAGTTCATATGGGGGCGGCAAAATCATTAATCCGCCACTAAGTAGGAGACATATCTTTGTGTCAAATAGAGAGGAGGCTGACGCTGTATGTACAGATCTCATAATAAGAGAAGTTTTGGACAGACTTCTCATTGGCATTGAGAGGAAGGTGCAGCTGAGCAATTCGTGAGTCTTTCCATTGACTTCAGTGGCTTTGGATCAGGCCCTTAATGATTCAAACAAATTATAACTGGTTGTTCACACTGGAATGGTCACTGTTGCACCATATATTTTATCATCTAAGAACCAGTTTCAAACTTACATTTTTACATCATGGGCCAGATTGTGCTCTCAGTTACACCAGTGCAAATCCAAAGTAATTCCACTGGTCAAGATTTTGGCAGTAAGGTAAGTAAACCCAGAAATGTTTCATATTTTTTAATCTTGATATCTTTGTCTTTTGGCAGCTATACTTTCGTTTATTTAAGTATGAATTAAATTATTACACAAAAAGGCAGTACTTCATATATTTAGCAGGCTATTAGTTCTGGAAAACACCCTTGAAAATCGCAGTCTACTCTTTCAGTGTGCCACATTCTCGAGAGAGGCCTAAAGGAGTTATGTGCACAGCTCCCATTGAAGAGGTGCAACTCCCTTTGACAAATCTCAGTCTTAGTCTCATTTTCACGAAACATACACACCGAAGTTACAATAAGAGCCTGTGGGTGCACATACTGGTGTATACTGCTGCACAATGCACCAGTTCACCTACATTGGGGTTAGGGTTTTTTAGGTTTTCAGGTCTTTTAGATGACATTTGGTTTAAGACAAGTGACTGGAAATACCTTTGAGTGTAATAGTGTTCTTCAGATCACTGCCAATATAATTCTGCAGGAATACAAGATTTCAAGCTTTGAACAGAGGTTGATGAATGAAATAGAGTTTCGCCTGGAACGCACCCCAGTGGATGAATCAGATGATGAAATCCAACATGATGAAATACCTATGGGCAAGTGCATAGCACCCATCTTTGACAAGAGACTCAAGCATTTTCGGGTCATGGAAGGATCTCCTATTACATTCACCTGCAAAATTGTTGGAATACCCATACCCAAGGTAGGTGATGCTTATAGTCAGATGGACAGAAATAAAGGGTACTTACCATTAATTCCAGTATATCACTTCTGCAGACACTCACTCCTGTTGTTCTGCATAGGTAGTTCTCAAAGTAATCAGTAAAGCAGTTACTATAGCAACATCTCCCCACTACTACTTAGTGAAAGTCAGCCCTAAGTGATCTGTATGGACTGATCTCCAGATCTCTTTTGATCAAAGGAAAACAAAACTTGACAAACATATTAAGGTCTGATTCAGTCTCATATACGTGGGCTGATTTGATGAGATGTCTAGCAGTGCACATACTCATACAGCCAAGATAACAGTTCTGTAATGTTAACTTACATTATCCCAATACTGAAACATTCAGTCGTTTATTTTAAATGTGCGGTAGCAAATATTCAGCAAACACATTTTACTCTTATCTGCAGATTGCCTTGTCACTATTCAACTGCAAAACAAATTTAAATAGCTGTTTTTCTTTATGATCACTTTCAGGTATATTGGTTCAAGGATGGCAAGCAGATTTCAAAGAAAAATGAACATTGCAAAATGAAGAGAGAGGGCGATGGAACATGTTCTCTACACATTGAAGCTACTACTAATGATGATGATGGAAACTATACAATAATGGCTGCAAATCCTCAAGTAAGGGAATTTTTTCTTTCCAAATGCGTGTTTTTTTTCCAGCTTAGAAAGATAAGTAATTAGGAACATAAGAATTGCCATACCGGATGAGACCAGTGGTTCATTTAGTCCAGCAATCTGTTTGTGACAATGGCTAGAACCAGATGCGTAGAAGCAGCCACGTAGTAGACAGTTATGGAAAACTTGCCTATGCTCTTACTCATTTCTTCTCTAAATTAAACAGTCACAATCAGTTTCCCTTTATATGAACGTGTGTCTGTGCCTCTAATCATTTTTGGTCACCCATTCCAAACATCTTCTATTTCTGCTATATCTTTTTTGAGACAAGGTGATAGGAAATGGATGCAATAATTTCAGGTGGGAGCAATATTTATATAAATGCCATTATAATATTTTCAGTATTAGTTTTTGTTCCATTCTTTATACATTCTAATATTTTGTTTTCTTTTTTAACAACTGCTGTAAATTGACCACAGATCAGTGCATAATGAGGTTTGCATGTGACCTGTTTAAAAATTGTAAATCTAAAACGTTACTTTTGTTTTGCTCAAAATTTTCCATCTATTCTTAGCAAGTTTCACTATTATAGTTTTACTATAAATATTTTTGATTACATAGTCCCCAAACCAGATAGAGTAAGTTGTTATGGTGCATTTGCTTAAAGTAACATGATAGTTGACAACAGCTTGATTCTCCACTCTGTTACTGCAGTTTTGTGTTCGTGGAATGATATTGAAGTCAATCAAATTACACTGGTGTAAAAAGAGTACTTGTGGCACCTTAGAGACGAACAAATTTATTTGAGCATAAGCTTTCATGAGCTACAGCTCACGAAAGCTTATGCTCAAATAAATTTGTTAGTCGCTAAGGTGCCACAAGTACTCCTTTTCTTTTTGTGGATACAGACTAACACGGCTGCTACTCTGAAAACTGGTGTAAAACGGGTTGAACCTATGGTGAGCCTAGCAAAGCAGAGTAGAGTTCTATGTGTGGACAACAGTTGTGTTGTCAAATACATGTTCTTTGACAAATGTCTAGTGAGGATGAGGTTAGCCACACAGTTGGTGGGTTCCTTTGTTTGTGTTTTACTCTATAAAGATAGAACTGCTATAATTTATATATAGTGGGCCAAATTCATCCCTGGTGTAATTCTAGGCTTGTATGATCTTTCCTTTATTTCATTGACTTGTATGGATTTAATTTCAATAGATTTACCCTGTTCCAGTAGAGCTACACAGGGGATGAACTTGGACCCTTAAATGTTAATATACTTTGAAAGATGTGAAATTGCAAATTGTTTTGTGGCACTTCCCAGTACTTAAGTAATACTGTTTTATTAAAGATATTATATAAAAGCCCTGTAGTACATTCACAGTTTAAAATATATTAGTTCTGTAATGTACTGTAGAGGATCAAACACTTGTAATGAAGAATTGAACGCGTAGTTAACTGACAATTGATTCTATTTCCATTGTTTTTTAGGGAAGAATCAGTTGTTCTGGCCACTTGATGGTTCAGACTGTTCCCATGCGTGGCCGATTAACAACTACTCAGTCTCATAGGTAAGATGAAGTACAATGCCAGAATCATACAGTTTTGCTTTACTGAGGTTGTCATTTTGACCCAGAATATTTTTCAGGTTGAGTGATTTACTTGAATTTCTTGGTGCTGATTGGTCCAGACCCATAGAATTTTATTGGCATGATTAAACTTTGCTATCTGTCCCAACATTATCTGCTCATCTTTTGATCCTTCATTGATATTTTGGTGTAATTTAGTTTCTAGAGGGTTTGCACTTAGCAGATTAATTGAGGAAGGACGGTCTGTGACCAAAAGCACAGAACTTTGAGTTGGTGAGTGAAATGCTGGCTCCACTGAAGTCAAAGGCAAAACTCCCATTGGCTTCAATGGAAGCAAGATTTCACCCAGAGGATCCAAGTTCCATTCCTGCTCCTGCCATGGACTTCCTGGGTTAATGCGTTCAAATCACTTAGGTCAAGGTTTTCAAATGTTACCAGTGAATTTGGGTGCCAGACTTGAGGCACCCTAAAGTGACTTGATTTTCAGAAACTGCTGAGCACCCACCTTCTGAAAATCAAGCCCCTTTAATGTGTCTCAGTTTGGACACTCAACATCACTGGTCATTTTTTAAAATTTGGCTTCAGCCCCCCCCCCCCCGTCTATATCTCACTCTCCACATCTGTAAAATGAGGATAATAATGCTTCCCTACCTCCCTAGTTGTGGGGTTTAATTCACGAATGTCAATACAGTGTTTGATATCATCAGGTGGAAGGTACTAATTAAATACAAAGTATTATTATTGCAGTTAGTTAATCACAATTGCAATGGAGTTAGTGGAAATGGATGGAATAGTAAAAATAAATTCTGCCAGAAAAATATGGAATGACTTAGGAATCCAGTTTTACTTACTATATTAAAAGTTCATTTGATAATCCTAACAAATTTAAAATATGCACTCATTATATTGTACTTAATGCTTTTCTTTGTACACCTGTTCTGGTCATTACTTTTTGGTTTTACCTAAATATCTGTTGATCATTTTCTACAGTTTGAGCCCCATACCAAATTTTAGGAAAATAATTTATATTTCTTCCAAGCACACACTGCAGTTTTGTATTGCAGAGCAAGGTCCCGTGTGCAAGAAGGAGATAAAGAACCACTACAAGAACGCTTTTTCCGGCCATATTTTTTGCAGGCACCTGGAGACATGGTAGCTCATGAGGGGCGACTTTGTAGACTGGACTGTAAGGTATTTTCATGGCTCACTCTTACTCTCTCTGTATACATACTGGAAGCTGTCTTCTTTAATAGGCGTTCTTCAATACTTTCTTCTAATATTTAATGCCTTTCTTGTGTTTGTTCTCTCATTTCTTACTACCACTCTGTCTGAGGTTCAGGTGTTTTCTACCTAGCACATGCCAAATGGAATGAAAAATGCTGTATAAATTTCACCAAAACTAGAAGGCTCATTTACAACAGAGTTCATACAATTTATGTGGCTTAGTTTCTACCAGCCTTTTAGCAGAGTGGCAAACTGAAGGAACTTCCATAGAGATGTAGGGCTCCTCTGCTGAGTGGAGTGGAGATTTTACAAGGTTCATACTGTATTTTATTGATAGTAAGAAGACTAATATTTTTAGAAAGGTGCAACAGAGCCTCGATCATTCCCTTTTTCTCTCAAGGGCACAGAGAAGAAAAACTCCCAACTTACTGACCCATGCTCCCAACTCTGAGGAGTTGTGGGTCACAGGGATTAGTGTCTACCCAAATGAGCTAAGCAGTGGTATAGCATTTGTGCAGAACCCAGGGACCTTTAAGCAATTCATAGCCTCCACCATTCCAGATCTGAGGATGTACGCACACACACACACACACACACTGCTGACACGAGTCCCATTACCATGCAAGTAGCTCTTCCCTAGCCCTGAAAGGAGTAGAAGACAGAGTGGAAGTTATCGCCCATTTTGAGTGAATTTTCCTTAGGAATAATTCAGAGTTTAGTAGGCGAGCATGCCACAGAGGCTGGTTACTCTCTAGCACTGCTCTCCTACCAGTGCTTGTGGGGACCTAAAAGCAAAGTGGAGATTTCACAAGATTGGAGAAAAGTAATCTCCATGCCAGGTAGGTTCCATTTCCCTTCTCCAATTTGTGGAATTTGGGCATTTGCCTCTCTCCATTGAAGGGAAGCTTTTGACCCTGAGTGAGCACCTATCTCTAATGGAACAATCCTATAGAATGTAATAGATGTATAAAATAATCATATTAACTGACAAAATTCTATTGTGTGTTGATTTAAGCCTTCTACAGAAATACCTCATTCTGTATCATTAAATTCTATGTGTTTCAAGTGAGTTCTGTAGAACCCAGTTGATTTCATCCCTATTAAATTCTATAAAAGTTCGGATCTAGTGTTTTGGTTTCAGCCAGTCACAATCTGAAAACAAGCAGAATACTAACATTTTGCTTTTTATAAATCTTATTTGTGGAACAAATTTTTTTCCTGGAAATAATCACCAACAGCAGTTAGCAGTTCTATCTCCGGCCTCACTTTCTATTCTACATTCTCATGTACATCATTCATATGTTATCTTAAGATAGTTAATTTATTGGGTTGTTGAATTTGTGTGTCAGTCTGTCACTTCTCTTTAGCTGTTTCATTGTCTGTTAGGTGAGTGGGTTACCAACTCCAGACCTGATGTGGCTTCTGAATGGCAAACCTGTATTACCAGATAGCACTCACAAGATGTTGGTCAGAGAGACTGGTGTTCACTCTTTGCTTATTGATCCTCTCACACAAAATGATGCTGGAACTTATACTTGCATTGCAACCAACAAAACAGGACAAAATTCATTTAGCCTGGAGCTCAGTGTTGTAGGTAAGACTTACTGAAAGGTTTTAACAAAAGACTATGTACAGTATGATACTGTAATTACTTGTATCTATTACTGTGTATGTATTGAGACTGAGTCTCCTCTCACGCCACTGTACGTCAAAAGTAACTCCATTGCAGTCAGTGGAATTATACCAGTGTAAAACTGATATAAAGAAGAGAATCAAATCCAGTGCTTCCTTTGTAGAGGTATTCCAGTTGTTCCTTCAGGACTGTGATGAGTCTATACAGTATCTATGTGCAAACCCCTGCCTATTCATCCATAATCTTTTTCTTTTTCAGTCCCTGCCTTCATACATTGCTGTTCTCGATCTCTTCCCCAGGAAAGACATAGTCTTGGGTTTTAAAAATACTCTATGGCCTCCCTACCATGTCACAGTTACAGTTTTATTAGTTTAAAAAATATTTAAATGTAAAAATGCTGAATGCTACTCATTTTATTTAATAAGCCTGATGAAACCTGAGCAGCCATGGTAAAAGTGCTGTTGAAATCCACATCTCCAGCACTCATTTCCTGCAATGGTAGCATGTTTGGACCCCATATATATATTCATCTATAGAAAAAAATCAGTTCTATGTATGATTTTCAGTACATTCCCTTAAGGATCTTGGATCTTAAACAGGTTGGTAATCTTTCATTAGAAAATAAAATCACAACCTGTTAAGGCCATGTCTACACTACCAATTTTTGTCAACAAAAGTGATGTCAACACCCGAAAGTCAATCATGTAGACTCCCTCCTCAGGCCCTACGCTACCAGCACGCCCAGCTATCTTCAAGACACCACTGACTTCCTGAGGAAACTACAATCCATCGGTGATCTTCCTTAAAACACCATCCTGGCCACTATGGATGTAGAAGCCCTCTACACCAACATTCCACGTAAAGATGGACTACAAGCCGTCAGGAACAGTATCCCCGATAACATCATGACAAACCTGGTGGCTGAACTTTGTGACTTTGTCCTCACCCACAACTATTTCACATTTGGGGACAATGTATACCTTCAAATCAGCGGCACTGCTATGGGTACCCGCATGGCCCCACAGTATGCCAACATTTTTATGGCTGACTTAGAACAACGCTTCCTCAGCTCTCGTCCCCTAATGCCCCTACTCTACTTGTGCTACATTGATGACATCTTCATCATCTGGACCCATGGAAAAGAAGCCATTGAGGAATTCCACCATGATTTCAACAATTTCCATCCCATCGTCAACCACAGCCTGGACCAGTCCACACAAGAGATTCACTTCCTGGACACTACGGTGATAATAAGCGATGGTCACATGAACACCACCCTAAACGGGAAACCTACTGACCGCTATTCCTACCTACATGCCTCCAGCTTTCATCCAGACCACATCACACGATCCATTGTCTTCAGGCAAGCCCTACGATATAACCACATTTGCTCCAACCCCTCAGACAGAGACAAACACCTACAAGATCTCTATCAAGTGTTCTCACAACTGCTGAAGTGAAGAAACAGATTGACAGAGCCAGAAGAGTACCCAGAAGTCACCTACTACAGGACAGGCCCTACAAAGAAAGTAACAGAACGCCACTAGTCGTCACCTTCAGCCCCCAACTAAAACCTCTCCAACGCATCATCAAGGATCTACAACCTATCCTGAAGGACAACCCATCACTCTCACAGATCTTGGGAGACGGGCCAGTCCTTGCTTACAGACAGCCCCCCAACCTGAAGCAAATACTCACTAGCATCCACGCACCACACAACAGAACCACTAACTCAGGAACCTATCCTTGCAACAAAGCCCGTTGCCAACTGTGTCCACATATCTATTCAGGGGACACCATCATAGGACCTAATCACATCAGCCACACTATCAGAGGCTCATTCACCTGCACATCTACTAATGTGATATATGCCATCATGTGCCAGCAATGCCCCTCTGCCATGTACATTGGCCAAACTGGACAGTCTCTACGTAAAAGAATCAATGGACACAAATCAGATGTCAAGAATTAAACGTTATAAATAACGTTTAATGAAATAAACGTTCAAAAACCAGTCGGAGAACACTTCAATCTCTTTGGTCACTCGATTACAGACCTAAAAGTGGCAATTCTTCAACAAAAAAACTTCAAAAACAGACTCCGAGAGACTGCTGAATTGGAATTAATTTGCAAACTGGATACAATTAATTTAGGCTTGAATAAAGACTGGGAGTGGATGGGTTATTACACAAAGTAAAACTATTTCCCCATGTTTATTCCCCACCCACCCCCACTGTTCCTCAGACATTCTTGTCAACTGCTGGAAATGGCCCACCTTGATTATCACTACAAAAGGTTTCCCCCCCCCCGCTCTCCTGCTGGTAATAGCTCACCTTACCTGATCACTCTCGTTACAGTGTGTATGGTAACACCCATTGTTTCATGTTCTCTGTGTATATAAATCTCCCCACTGTATTTTCTACAGAATGCATCTGATGAAGTGAGCTGTAGCTCATGAAAGCTTATGCTGAAATAAATTTGTTAGTCTCTAAGGTGCCACAAGTACTCCTTTTCTTTTTGCGGATACGGACTAACACAGATGCTACTCTGAAACCTGTCATAATAAAAATCTGAATTTCATATTCTCACTTGCTCCCTCTGTCAGCAGATCGCATACACATTGGGGGCTCCATCGTCAACAGTATGAGCATTGCACTGTGGGTACCTATTCCACAGCCCAGCTCAAGACCTTCTGTCACTAGGTGTTGTGGGAAGGCAGAACGGATCGTGGCACATCTTGAGACCTGGCTAAATGTCCTGTGATGCATTGCTTTGTGTCCCAGCACTCCATTGACTTCCAGCTTTATTTCACGGCATTTTTGCAACAGCCATTCTCTGCTGTGCACCCCAGCATCTTTGTGAGAAGGGATGGATCCCGCACTGCTCTCCTATTCTCTGTTAACTGTCATGAAGACATTGCGGATGGCAGTGCAGTTAATCGTCAAGTTCCTAACTGAAGAAGACTCACAGGCACCCGACATTCTGCATGACATGGATAGGAGCAACTTTAGATTGCTTTTGGCATTCACAGAGCAGCTGCATAGGGTAGACCATCACTTTTGGGCTCAGGAAACAAGCACTAAATGGTGGGATCGTATCGTCATGCAGGTATGGTCTCAAGAGTAGCGGCTACGGCACTTTCAGATGTGGAAAGCCACTTTCCTGGAACTGTGTGTGGTGCAAGACACCAGAATGAGAGCTGCCCCCTCGGTAGAGAAGCATGTGGCAATTGCTGTGTGGAAGCTGGCAACTCCAAACTGCTACCGGTCGGTTGCGAATCAATTTGGAGCGGGGAAGTTGACCGTTGGGGCTGCATTAATGCAAGTGTGCAAGGCAATAAATCGAATCCTGCTACGAAGGACCATGACTCTGGTGCATGAAATAGTGCACGGCCCTGCAGAAATGGGGTTCTCTAACTGTGGAGGGGTGACAGATGGTGCATATATTCCAATTTTGGCACCAGACCACCATGCGACAGAGTACATCAATTGGAAGGGCTAATTCTCCATGGTGTTGCAGGTGCTTGTGGTTCACCGTGGGTGTTTCATTGGCATCAACGCGTAGTGGTCTGGAAAGGTGCATGACACACGCATCTTCATGAACACCAGCCTGTACAGAAAGCTAAAAGTGGGAACCTCCTTTGCAAACCAGAAGATTACAATGTGGGATGTTAAATGCTCATAGTGATCCTGGGAGACCCTTCAGCCGTGGCTCATGAAACCTTACACAGGACACTTGGACAGCAGTAAGGAGCGGTTCAACAACAGGCTGAGTAGGTGCTGGATGACAGTTGAATGTGCCTTTGGTAGATTAAAGGCGCGCTGAAGATGCCTTTATGGCAGGCTAGATCCTAATGAGGATAACATTCCCATAGTCACAGCCGCATGCTATACGTTGCATAATCTCTGAGAAGCTAAGGGTGAAAGGTTTGCTCAGAGATGGAGTGCTGAGGCAGACCGCTTGGCCTCTGATTTTGAGTAGCCAGATACTGGGGCTGTCAGAAGAGCCCAGAGAGGGGCAATTAGAATCAGGGAGGGTTTGAGGCAGCACTTTGACAATGAGCACCAGTAATGTATATCTCTGTCACTGTGTTAGTTTTCCTAGGAAGCAACTGTGTCATTTTGGGCCTTATATTCCTGTGAGACAATGATTACAATGCCTGTGCATGTATTGGTAGTGCCTACAATCTGAATCTGTAGAAAAAAAATTAAGGTGATTCACCATTAAAAAACTTTGTTTTTATTGAACAAGAAACAGCACACACAGATGCCTACTGGGAAAAGAGGAACCAGGGAAGGGCAGACTTTCACAGCTGTGTGTAGGTCCAGCTATCATTGTGAAAGTTGTTCGAGGGGGTGGAGTGAAGGGGAAACCAAGAAGTCCCGGAAAGTGGAAGGGAATGTGCGGGTGGAGCTGGGGGGTGGGGCATGGAAAAGTGTTCTGAATGTGCTGCAGGGGTGGGCGAGCATAGATCTCTCAGTCTGCAGCACTATTAAGGACTGCAGCATCTGCTTTTGCGCCTCCATTACTTTAATCATCCGCTCTGTAGCGTCCTTAACAAACTCCTGATTTTCTTTCCTGTCCTACTGTTTAGCTTCCCAGAACTCCTGGCGTTTCCTTTTCTCTGCATTGGAGCATGTCATCTTTTCTGTGTCTTGGGCGCTTTCTTATCTGGTGAAGACACTCAGCAGAGGGGCGGGGGGTGTTCCGGAAAGCCACATCTGGTGAAGCACAGGGGACAATGCACAGAAGTGGGATAGTTAAATTCACGGACAGCATTGTAACATTTCAGTTATATACATCTTTTGCTACATTACAATCACTTTCTCACTGACCCTAATCAGGCACACATATCTGCGAACAGCCAAAGCATGGTGAGTGTTGGGGGGACGAGGGGGAGCTCCACATGGGGAAAAGAGCACACACTCTCTGCAAGGGTCGTGGTGCAGCATTCTATGGAAAAAATTCTAAAATTCTCCCGCACTTTTCCACAGGCAGGGATCATTCTTGCAGACATCTCACTGCTAAGAGTAAGCAGGGAAATAAGGGTACATCTACTCCATGCTTGTGGCTTCCGCCCTGCTCCCTATGCTGCTTGCCTGTCTGCCACTTTGGTCCCTGCAGAAGTGATTGCCGAATGGCACAGGAAAGTTTCCTACAATGGGGGAAGAAACCTTCGGCAGAAGATTACCAAGTATCTCCAGGAAACTTTCCTGGAGATCTCTCTGGAGGATTCCCGTGAGATCTTGGCATGCATCAATGCACTATTCTACCATACCAATTAGCTACACAGGGAAATGTCCAGCTCACAGAAACGCAGCCGGCCTCCCACATTTCTATACCCTGAACCCACCTCCGCACCACACAAGCCACAGCCACTCACCAGGCATCTCATCTCCTGCTTCTTGCTCCCCAGAGAGTGACTGCTGAGACTGGCTAGACACCTCTGGAGTGGGGAACAGTTCCTGGCTGCCTGCCCTACCGGGCGACCCCGCCGGGAGCTGCACATCCTCGTCTAACTCCACCTCTTCATCAATAACTTCGTCCTCCAGGTTAGGACCTCTTTCCACTACCTCCATTCCCTCTGAAGTATCCACGGGGCTCTTCGCGATGGAGGTGGGGTCGCCACCAAGGATAGTGCCCAGCTCCTTATAGAACTGACAGGTCTTAGGTGAAGCACTGGAGTGACAGTTTGCCTCCCTTGCCTTATGGTACGCCTGCCTCAGCTCCTTTATCTTTTCTCTGTACTGTAGTGTGTCCTAATCATAGCCTTTTTCATATAAGCCTTGAGAAATTGGTATCCCAATTCCTATGGCTCAACCGCAGCTGGGACTGCACAGCCTCCTCTCCCCAGATACAGATCAGATCCAACAGCTCTACGGTGGTCCAAGCGGGAGAGCGTTTGGTGCGATAACCCGCGAAGGTCACCAGGGAAGATGCGATGAGACCTCTCCACGCCGAGCCAGGAGGAAATGGAATTTCAAAAATTCCTGGGGCTTCTAAGGGGGAGGGGCAGATGGTTGTTTACCTGGCTGCAGGGCAGTGGAGTTCAAAACGCTGACCAGAAAGGTCATGATGGGCATTGTGGGACACCTCCTGGTGGCCAAGTACAGCGATGAAATCAAGCATGTTATATACTCTGGCGCTTTGTTGAGAAATATGTAGAGGAAAAAGACATAAGTCTCTTGGTTGGGGTAGAGATACTTAGTCACCAAAACCGGGCATCTTTCCCAACAAAAGTTGCATTACAATGTGTAGGCACGCACTGTTTGTTCAACAAAAGGCAGTTTTTGGAGAAAAAACTTGGTAGTGTAGACAAGGCCTAAGATGTCATAGGAATCATTTTGGATTGTTTCCACATGGTTCAGTGCAAAAGACTGAATAAAGTCATTGATGCAAAGTAATTGTTCCTCCTCCTTTCCAGCAAAGGAAGTCAAAAGAGCCCCAGCATTCCTGGAGAAGTTACAGAATTGTGGTGTGCCTGAAGGGCACCCAGTCAGATTAGAAGGCAGAGTGATTGGAATGCCACCACCAATATTCTACTGGAAGAAAGACAATGAAACCATCCCTGCAAACAGAGAAAGGATGAGGTATTGTACAGTCATTCACACAGTTAATGTCCCCTTGAGGCTGGGCTGGTTACTGGCACAAAAGTTTTGTTGTCAGAGCAGGTTTTATCCTCTCTCTAGATGAAATTCATTTCACCCACTTAAAGCCTAAGGAACTGGTCTTTAGTATGAAGGATAAGGGAATAAAATCCACTTCCCTAATTTGGGATCAGAGTGCAGAAGTGCAGCACAGCTCCCTACACCCCACAGCCACTGCTCCAGCCAATAGACTAGAATAGTGGTGATAGTGTTTTTGGGCCACTTGCATAGTATGGTACTTATACTTTATCACCACAGGTCCTTTTGCCCCTTCCCATACTCACCCCAGCACAGTCCTTTGCTACATGGGGCCAGTTGTGAAACACATATATGCCTTTCTGGCAATACATAATCCATCCCTGAAGGGTTTAAGAAGTGCCTTGAACTGCGCCTTTGTACCAGGATGAATTTCATCCCAGCTGCCTCTCAGTTCTTCATCACCTCCTATGTGCCTGCTGCTCAGTGCATCCTACCAATATAGGCATCAGCACTTCACTGCCATAACCTTTCCAATTTAACAATATAATTTTATATTTAAAGATGAGCTTCTCTTTTATATTTATGTCAGTTTAGCTTTTAAAACTAAACTTAAAAGAGATGAGCTGGCTGAGCTGTGAGTAAAGTGCTGCTGGGATCCATCATTGCACTGGTCATTTGATCTTTCAAATTGCCTTTTTACTGGTAGATTTGGGGGGAAATCATAAATGATACTGACCTTTATTAAGAGGATTTTAAAGCAATATCTCATTCTAGAATAAGAGGGAAATATTTGATTTAAGAGTATAGGCAATTATTATGCAAAATATGAAATTCACAAATGAGCTACAGCTCAGTTTACATAGTGGACTAAAATGTAATACAATACATTGTAGGTGTAAATAATAAATAAGAAAGTCAAACTCATCATAATCACAGAAGTCAGAGGTTGAAAACCATATTGGTCCTGTCTATTTCTTCACCCAGCTCTCAACATAGGAATGTACTGTACAGTATATTATAGCCACTGCCTTGTCCAGTCTAGTTTTAAATATTCCAAGAGATGGTGCTTCCACCCCTTCCCTAGTCCACAGCCTAACAGATCTCCCTTTCAGGAAGTTTTTATTTATTTCATCCCATTACTTGCAGTTATATACACATTCTGCCCCTTTCCACCCTAAATAATGTCTCTTCATTCATGTTCCCTAAATGCTGGCTGGCTAGTACACAGAGGAGGACACCAGAATCTGCAACTAGAAGTGGGAGGATAGGAAGCAGAAGTTGGCTACCCAGATTTGATCTCTCCCAGAACTCAGGGAGGAGAGTTCTGTAGGTCCTGCCATAGAAGGGATTAGCAGAGCAGGATCCAGCAGTCAGGAAGCTCGTTGGTCCCAAACTGGCATCTATCCACACGCCAACCCTTGGTGCAGATTTATTCCTGCTCTGGACAGGAATACTCCTTCCTTAATACAGAGACACACTACTAGTCTGCAGCATTAATGTGCTTCCATTTTTGTGGCCCAGAAATACTGTTTCAGAATTTGGCCTTTGGTATTGAACACCTTCCACATAGTCACAGCCAGTTCTGTCCCCTCTTAGTTATTGCTAAGCATGATTAACTTTTTAAATCTTTCCTCATGGGGAATCCCTCCAGTCTTCTAACTGACATTGTTCCCTCTTTGGATTTCTTCCAAGTAGTTAGTATCTTTGATACTAAGATTCCTAGCAGAGATCTCATCTGCGCTGTAGATAAAATAATTATTTTCCTCTTCCTTAAAATGGAAACTCTGAAACCCACAATTGCACTGTCTTTTTCTTTTTTTGCCAACAAAATTCTAGAAACTTTAATTTCCCCAAGGTTTGAAGGGTGCAGACAAGTAAAGGTTCAATTTTATATCGTAGATTTTAAAATAATGTTCATTATTCATACAGTGACAAGCAAATTTGCATTAAGTATCTGATTAATTCTTTTGAAGTGAGCATAAAAGTGGTTGTGTCAGACATTAAATCCACCATTAGATAAACTCAGCATCAGCAAATAGGCTTGTGCTTGTAACAAATGCTGGTGTTGAAGCCTTGTATTTTTTTGTGCGCAACAGCAGCTAATTTTCTCTCAGACAAGATAATTTTTTCGTGCATTCACTTTTTAGTACAGATGGGCCCAATACCAGAATATTCAGATAATTATTTTTAATGCCCTGAATTTCAGATCTAGAGTTCTAGTTTAGCACGTGAAAAACAGGAACTGACTGCAAAATTTGGGCCCCAGCCCAGGTACAGATTTCAGTCCACATTTCTAAAACTCAGAAGTGTTTGGAATCCAGCATTTTGGCTCAAATACATCACTGCTTTCTAGCTGAATAAAGAAAATCTGCTATAAAATATTTCCTTGGTTTTGTTTAGCTTAGAAATTAATTATATTTTATGATTTCTTTGCCAGGATTCCTACTCCTATGTAAATCTGTGGGTCAATGTAATGTTTGAATTAGATTCACAGTCTCTAAGTTCAACATGGAGTCATTGGCTCCCTGCTGGCTATTCTGCTAAGTAGTTAAAAACAGGATGGAGCTCTGTCCTGGCTTGCCTCATTTTTAATTAATTTTGCAACATCCACAACATCGACAGGAAGTCTGAGTATTCGTCCAATCTGTGTGCTGTGGAGCAAGGAGGTGACATACACCACCACAGCCCAAGGCCAGAGTGTGGGACTGCTCTATGAGGCCTGCCCTACACAGTTTCTATTTCAGCCTATCATAAATCCAACCCCAGCCCTGCAGTGCCACCTGTGCAGTGTTAAGATGCCTGGATCCACATGAACATAAAATGTCAGTCCTTTTCCCTGGCTCATCCCTCTCTTGCCAGCAAGCTTATTTTCTATGTTGGCCTGCGTGAGGCCAGGAATCCTTTTCTGCAGTGGAAAGAGGGTATGCATATAACCTGCTCCACAGCTGCTGTGTCCCTGGTACATCAGCATAGCCCATATGGGTGAGTTAAGTGGGGAGCTGAACAATAGTGAATGTTACGCTTTAGGAATGCTGTTCCTACCAGAGCTGGCCAGAAGATGGAATTTCCATCACCTGGGAAATTCAGAATGTTTGAGATTTTGTTCCATTCTGAATCAGAACAAAATGTGAACCTCAGAATTTCCTGAGAAACTGAATATTCCCAGTTGGGAATATGTCATTGCTGCCTATCCTTGCTTTTCCTGTCTGCCACTGTTGTTGCTGGCGGAAGGAAAACTCCAGGGCTGATAATAGGAGAGGATGGGAGGGGAAGGAGGGAAACCACCAGGGTGATGAGAGGGTGATGAGAGGGAAACCACCAGGGTGATGAGCAGCCCACAGAGCAAACTCATCCCAGTCTATGACATCCTGCCTTGTGAGCTGCTGAGGACCTCGGGAGGTGGGCAAGCTGGCAGGGAACCAGGCAGGTTTCCACTGGGATTTTGTTGAAATCAATAATTCCCCTGGAACATTTCAATTTTAATGAATCTGCATTTTCCAACAGAAAAACATTTTACATGACAATTTCCAACCAGCTCTAATTACTACCTTTATGAATGTTCTCCTCCAGGTTTAATATTACAATTTTGCTGGCATTTCATATATTGCATCTCCAGTTTCTGCATTAGAAAAATAAATACTTTACAACTGTTTTAAATGGGTTTGCATAGGTATAACTAATTGGAACTTACTAAAAATTCTGTAGCTGATGCATAATAAAGAATAGAATCCAGCTCACTCTCTCTCTTAGTTGTGATGGCTCTGCAGGGCTGAGAGGAGAAAACACATATTTGAATCACTAGAATGAACAGATCAGACTCCAAGAACATGCAAGGAGCAGATATGTTGAGTATGAAGTTGCTGCTTTTATACAGGCCTTCAGAGTAAAGCTGCACTCTAAGACTATGATTTAGTATGTATTTAATCTATGTGATATTAAACCTAAACAGCAGATGCACACTTGGGAAATACTAATTCTGTACACTTATTTTTCCAGCATGCATCAAGACACAACAGGGTACGTCTGCCTTTTGATTCAACCTGCCAAGAAAGTGGATGCTGGTTGGTACACTCTGTCTGCGAAAAATGAAGCTGGTATTGTTTCATGCACTGCTAGACTTGATATATATGGTAGGTGTCCTACTATTGACTACTAAGTAAAACAAAGCAAAACTTACGTGGTTTGGTTCTTATTGTACTCTTTGCACTTCTTGCTGAAATCTTTTTATTTACATTGATGGGAAATGAATAGACCCATTCTTAGTATAGAGTCAGAGTACGTCCGCAGCCTAATATGGCCACAAAGAGAAGTAAGAACCACACACATCCTGCATGGTCATATTAGCACTCTTGCATCACAACTTGGGTGCAGGTGAGAGGTAGAGCAGGAGCTGTACACCAGACTCAGGAGATCTGGGTTCACTTTCCAGTGCTACCATGGCTTGTGTGACTTGGGCAAATCACTTAAACAGTCTGTTCCTCAGTTCCCCCATCTGTAAAATGGGGATAATACTTCCTCTGTCCTCTTTATTTTGACTATAAGAATCTTTGGAGCAGAGACTTGTCTTGCTATGTTTTTGTACAGTGCCTAGTTACAATGGGCCCCTGCTTTCTCATAGGGCCTCTAGGCACTACCATAATATAAATAAATAATAATAAACAGTTCCTCCTGAGGAAGCAAAGCTAAGCATTGTCTCTTACACCAGGATAAGCTGACAGACTCAATGTAGCCCACAGGTCAGGGGTGAGCAAACTTTTTCACCTGAGGTCCGCATCTGGGTATGGAAATTGTATGGCAGGCCATGAATGCCCGGTGGCAGAGAGGGACTCTGTGGAGTGTAGCATGGAGGGGCTCTATAAGGGATGTTACCTAGGTGGGGGGAGATGGGACTCATGGGGTGTGGCACAGGGGGTGGAGGGGCTGGACAGGGGAGGTACCAGGGACTCCTAGGGGCCCTGCTGGCAGTGAAACCAAGGCAGCTGTACCAGGCACCACCACGGGCGGAGACATCCTAGCTGGGACAGATGCCACCCCTGGGCAGTTTCGAGGCTCTCGAGGATGGTGCCATAGAAGACCAGGAGGGGATTGGGTGTGCTGCCGTGTAGAGGGGGCTGCTGAGTAGGGGCGGGTTTCCAATCCCGGAAACAGCATGGTGAAGTCATGCCTGGGCAGTGTGCCAGAAGAGGGTGGAATTATGAGTTGGGGGCTAGGGAGCACCAGGTGGGCAGAGCGAAACAAGCCTCTGACCCCACTCCCTGGCAGTTTTTATTGCAAGATATGCAGTAAACAATACAGAGATAAAAGAACAAATCGGATACACTCTGTTTCCACTGACTTCATTGAGGGACACAATCAGCACAAATATAAGCAATTACCTGCAGAAACATTAGAGGTTTCCAAGATATACACTTATGGAGAGAAATTTCACATGGAAACAGGTTTTGGAATCATAAGGTTACTTTCTGCATATATAATTCAATGAAATCATTGAGTCAAGCAGCAATGTTCATTCTCTCTTGAGCATCTCTCAGATTTTATTAGTCAATTTTCCATTTAGGCAAGTGAGAATTATGCAGTTCTGTGACTAGAACAATTTGAGAAGCCAAAGGAAGGAACTGAATAAATTGGTATATTTTTCTATCAGAGTTTCAGTCTGTATTAAAAAAATGGCTGTCTTGGCTTTATGAAAATGTCCAGTAGAAGATGGCAGGGATGCAACCACTAGAGCTCCATAGCAATTACTCTAAAAACTGATTAGGCCACTGAACAACTTTGGCAAACAAATCAATCTGTCCTCTGTTGAAGCCAGTGACTTAATGCTAAAAGGCTCCGTTCTTCTTTACCAGTCCAGCACCCTGTTCTTTTCCTCCATGTCTTTTTGTTACAAATTCATTCAGTTTGTCTTGTTAGAAAAGAAAATCTTGCATGTAAGAGGAGGTCCAAATTCTGGTCTTTCTGGAATGTGTTCTGTTCACTAATAGTCTTTTCTACAAGTAGGTATCTGAGCATTTCATTTGATTTAATCAACCACTTTGTATGCTTCCACAAGAACATATAGAGCCACCATGCACAGTTCATCTGACGTAGAACACTGTTTGAAACTATGATATTGAGCAACTATGAACCCCTAGATGAAAGTAAATGCCATTGTAACAACAGCATAGCCATTATCTGTAGCTAGTAAGGAATTAAAAAACGTTTATCCTGAATGCCTAAGCTGTGTAATAAGATAGCTCACATATACTTCGTAGACCGTTTTTCTGCAGCATTAGCCACAAGCTGAGAATTTTCAATCCTTTTAATCTACATTTTAAAAGGAATTACTAGGCTACTTTACCTAGAAAAAAAGAAAAAAGCCAGGCTGCCAGTGCCATGGAATTAGTCCACATCCTTGTCAGATTCCGCCACTCAGTGGCCTTATGGAGAATTGCATTTTAAACTTCATTAATGCTTGATGATAGACATAGGGAGCCAGAGAGAGATTGGCATATTTAAAAAAGATTAAATAAATATATATCTAAAGCATCCCATATTTTGAAGGAGATATGAATAGCACACACCTAAAGAGTGCAAACTGCAAGAACAGAAAGGAGTTGTTTAGGTGGTCCAATTAAGAGAAATGACATACGAAAATTTGGACTGAGTATCAGAAAACATTTTCTAAGAGACTCTGGAAAATCTGCCAAGGGAAGTGACAGAAGCCTCATCATTTGTGCCATTTAGAACTAAGCTAGAATGAACGGAGAAGGGAACAGTCCTGCAGTGTCAGGTGGTTCTGGTAGTTAATAGTCTTCTCCAGCTCCAGTGTCTCCAATTCAGTGAAGAAACATTTTAAAGAAAAAAATATGTATAATCAACATAAAAGGTATCACCAGGGAGGGAACCTGTTTGAGACTGGGAGAAAGAAAAGGATGTTTATCCAAAACCATCTGAATCTTAAAGAAGGCTAGTGTCAAGGTTCCTCCCCCACTCTGAACTCTAGGGTACAGATGTGGGGACCTGCATGAAAAACCTCCTAAGCTTATCTTTACCAGCTTAGGTCAAAACTTCCCCAAGGTACAAAATATTCCACCCTTTTGTCCTTGGATTGGCCGCTACCACCACCAAACAAATACTGGTTACTGGGGAAGAGCTGTTTGGACACGTCTTTCCCCCCAAAATACTTCCCAAAACCTTGCACCCCACTTCCTGGACAAGGTTTGGTAAAAAGCCTCAGCAATTTGCCTAGGTGACTACAGACCCAGACCCTTGGATCTTAAGAACAATGAACAATCCTCCCAACACTTGCACCCCCCCTTTCCAGAGAAATGTTGGATAAAAAGCCTCACCAATTTGCATAGGTGACCACAGACCCAAACCCTTGGATCTGAGAACAATGAAAAAGCATTCAGTTTTCTTACAAAAAGACTTTTAATAGAAATAGAAGTAAATAGAAATAAAAAAAAAAATCCCCCCTGTAAAGTCAGGATGGTAGATACCTTACAGGGTAATTAGATTCAAAACATAGAGAACCTCTCTAGGCAAAAACCTTAAGTTACAAAAAAGATACACGGACAGAAATAGTTATTCTATTCAGCACAATTCTTTTCTCAGCCATTTAAAGAAATCATAATCTAACACGTACCTAGCTAGATTACTTACTAAAAGTTCTAAGGCTTCATTCCTGGTCTGTCCCCGGCAAGACAAAATATAGACAGACCCACAGACCCTTTGTTTCTCTCCCTCCTCCCAGCTTTTGAAAGTATCTTGTCTCCTCATTGGTCATTTTGGTCAGGTGCCAGCGAGGTTACCTTTAGCTTCTTAACCCTTTACAGGTGAGAGGAGATTTCCTCTGGCCAGGAGGGATTTTAAAGGGGTTTACCCTTCCCTTTATATTTATGACAGCTAGAGTTAAAGTTCAGTGCAGAAAAGGGATAAAGGATTCTACTCTTGTGTAACAGTTAGTTCCTTATTTACAGGTCTCCCACATAGTACTGCTCATCCAGCTACTACAATGCTGCAGCCTAAATATTTACTGTGTTCCTAGTTATCCCAGAAATCACCCCTGTTCTATAACTCTGCCCCAATTTCCTATAAATCTTTTTATTGATTTTACTATTCTTTTATTTATTTACAAAAACTCTTACAGTGGACCCAAGCATCTCTCCAGTGATTAGCTGCTTTGTTTTTCTAATTGATCAGTGTTGATTACATCTGCCAATTGTCTGTTATGCCCTAAATATCACTATGATGTTTGAATATGAAATGATCTATTATGAAATTGCATTTGTCAGCTACGGAATCAACTACATGTCAAAATTTAAGAAGATGGATCTACTTTTTAAAGGACACTTTTTCCAAATGGGTTTCAAATCTACACACCAACTCCTGAATTTGTGCATCCAATTAGCACAAAGATACACAAATGATTTCTGGTAGAAATATGTTTGTCACATTTGCGTGCAGAATTGGAGGTTTTGTGCACAAAAGTAGAGTCTTGTTAAGGTGGTGAAAGAGGCTGTGAGAGCTACATTGTTATAGAACAGCTAAGTATTATTAGTATTACTATTAACTTCAAAAACGTTCAATGTTACTTTTAAATGTGCAAGTACAAGCTGTATTTGCATTTTAATATCACTGAATCTAATTAACTGTTAGCAACTAAATTTATAATGATGTAAAGCAATATATTTCCTTTCATTTTGCTTAATACTTGATTAACAAATTGATAATTGGTTCATAATCAGTCCCCTAAAGTAGCTGCAATGAAAATTAGAGATGGACCAAAGTCAGAACTATTTATCTTTTAAATAAAAAATAATTTAAAAAAATCTTTCCCTGATTTTTTGGGGGGTTTTGGGGATAGGAACTGGGAGGGAAATCACTGCTGAGGGAGATTTCTGGTTTTGTTTATCTCTATTTGCTGATCCACAAACTCTTACTATTGACTGTAGTGCTTACAACCATGAGTAGGCTCAGTAGGTGAAATCCTGGTCCTATTGTAGTCAATGGAAATTTTGCTATTGAATTCAGTAGAGCCAGGATTTCACCCATTGGCTCTAACAGGACTTTGCATCATTGTAAAGCACTGTATTTTAGGATATCTGAAGGAACAGACCCTATATTGGTAATAGTTTTTTTTAAAAGGACTTGAGAGGGGTTCCCATCTAGAAACATGGAAAGCAGCACTTTCCAAACGGGTGTGAAGATTTCCATTGGCTTTTTATATATGTTAAAATAAATGTGGGACTTGACTTGGAATTATGTTTTCTCTTCACTGTTTTTGTTTCTTCAGCCCAATGGCACCAACAGATTCCACTACCAATAAAGTTTCGACCTAGTGGTAGCCGGTATGCAAACCTCACTGGTCAAGGACTCGACATTTTTTCTGCCTTTTCAGCTGTTGAAAGTCCAAAGTTGTTTTCATCCCCATCCCAGAGCATGGTAGAAAGTGAAGAACTTTAAAAACCTACAGTTCCAATTATACCCGCAGAAATATTAGAACTATGGGGAAAAAAAAGAGAGAGAGAGAGAAGGTACAAACGAAGAGACTCAAGGTTTACAAGCAACTTGTTTTTAGTAAGTGTTCTGCTGCTGGAACTGCTGCAAGTTACATATTGTACAAGATGTCTGCTTGTATTTTACTCCAGTATGATTATTGTATAGAGTGTAGTGCAAAAAGTTCAGTGGTATGTCTTTTTCTGAGAATCTCAGAGTGAAGAGACATAGTTTTAGCACTTAAAAATCAACACCATTTTTTAATGCTTCAGTTAAAGCTCCTGTAACAAGCAAAGTTAAGGATTTGTGGTTTTTAAGTGGATACTGCCAATGAAAGGACTGACACTGTGATAGAGAGTAAAGAATGTGACTTTGAATGTAATCCTAAAAGGATTTGCATAAGGAAAAGAAAAGAAGTTGGAACATAATTTTTGTATGTGATCATACTAGATAAACATAGCATTTCATGGAGGTACAGCTATATACAGTATACATTTATATTTGTGTGTGTGTGTATATATGTATGTACATACCATGCCATGTGTACTCATGGTGTTTTGAAACATACAGTAAGATATAAGGCATGTGCTTAGAAAATTAACACATGAAACTAAACATCCTATTTTGTATGAAGCACATACTGTAGAGATCACAGCTGAAACTACTGTATATTTCCATGTATGTTTCATATTTGTTCCTTTTCAGTTTTAGTGACTCCCTGATTTTAAACACACAGAATACTGTTCTTGTAACTTCATGGTTTTTAAATTCAAGTCTCTTTTTCCACGAGTTTTTGACATGCCTAGACAAAAAAAGCACATCATATGGCTCATTTGCTAAACTGACTAAAGAGGAACTGTGGCCTGGTGCAGTTAAAACTTCTTTCAGGATCATTTAGAAAACTTAATCACAGGTAGAGTTCCTACTGTTAAAACAGGGGAAAAATCCATCTGTAACATGCAAAGAAGGTTATAATATTTAAGAAACATAGTGGTTAGTATAAACAACTAAAGTAAGTATTGTACCCTGATAAATAGTAGGTAAACCAGGGAATGCTATAGGGGGACGATAACAAAGGATATTTAATAACAGCACTAAAACAAACACTTCCAGTATATTTCTCTTTTACATAATTTTATTGACACCCTTCTGACCCCAATGGTTAGAGGTTAGGAATGTATCTGATGATTTCTTGCACATGATTTGGACTTTATTTTCAGCAGTTCTAACTCACTACTTTAAACTTGATCAGGGACAGCCATGGGGTCCTAACTAGAATCATACAGGGGCTTAAAGATCACCTTTACAGATGCTGTAATTTTAGGTTTTATTTGGCTTGCTTTGCAATTCAGTGTTTTTTTCACAGTTTAAAAAAAGGTACTAAATTCGGAGAAAGAAAGAAGAGATTAAAGCAAGGAGAAACTACACTTTAAAAGAAATAAATTACCACTGAAAATAAAATGTGCCTAAATTAGAAGTGTACATGCACTAAATATGAAAATATAAAGGCATAAGAGTTAATGAGACATTGGGTATATTGGGACACTGGGAAGGAGATAAACAGTGTTTCACTGTTAGGTCACTTTCAAATCTAACCTATGTGTTACTCTCTGAGAGCCATCTAGGGTTCAGATCAAGTGAATATGTGGTGATGGTGTATTTCCTAGTAATGTTTCTAAAAAGAAAATAATTGGATTTTGTAAATTAAATTAATGTTGTTTATGGGTTTCTTTTTGAAGAAGGGCCAAATTCTGCTCCCATCTACAACTCTGAAACCTCCAACTATTTCAGCGGTGTAAATAAAAAGCAGATTTTGATCCAACATAATAAAATTCTGCAGCAATTGTAGCACTTTATATACATAGAAATAATAAAGCTACAGTGCACTGCCAGAAACTTGACTGAATATCTTTAGGCTTGACAGAATTTGATCTTTTTTTAATGATTTCAATGGATGACATTTTAAAAATTTGTATTGATTTAAATTTCCACAGTTGCACAAAATGATGAGTTTTAAGCACTTGTTTACATCAATTTAAATGTTCACAGTTGCAGAAAATTGGGGTGAGGGAATCAGACAATAATTGCTTAATGACAGTATACGTTAAGATTCAAAAAGTTAAAGCTTTTGAAACACAAACTGTCAACATATACAAAGTATCTTAAGCAGCATTTTTTTTTTTTTTTTTACTTTGCCTTATGTAAACTTCAATGATCAATGGAAATATTTTTTTGCCAGTCTGTGTATGGTGAAATCAATATTTATGGATAAAAATATAACCCTTTCAAGCCTAAATATATAGACTAAGTTATTAAATAATATAAACTAAAAAACTAAATCTGTACAAACTTTTCAGGTTTAGAAGAAATGAATGAATCCTCCTTTATTAGGTAGTAGGTCCAAGAGCAATCATGTTACCTGCATTCTGTGTATAGTTTGAAAGACAGGAAAAGCAGTATGTTAAACTTGTTAATATATATAAATATCATACCATAAGGATATTTTATTTTAGGTGCCAATATTATAATTACTAGTATTACTGACAGCAGTAAATGTTCTCACAGCTTTACAAATTCAGAGAAAGATGTGATTCCCACCCCAAAGAACTTACAATGTAAATTAAAACACAAAGAACACAGACCAAACATGTGGCCTGAATCTCTTCTCCCTTATGCCAATTTTACACCAGTGTAATTCCATTGACTTCACTGTAATTTCTCTTGATTTACATCACCACAAGTGAGAGGTGATTCACACCCATGACAGGTAGGCTGAAGGTCAAGTGGTACGTTTTCCAAAACACAACTTCTGTACTTTTGCAGCGGGGAGGAGAGGCTGATATTATTGAAAGACTTGCTGGAAGAAAGGTTGTAAAGGAGGGAGATGAATGAAGGGTTGATCCTTGGTCATTCAGTAAGAGGTTCCTAATACCTCCTAATGTGAGAGGTTAAGCCAAACTGGGTCCCCAAAATCTGGCAGTCGAATACTGGCAGCTGACAACACTGTCTTTCACTCTTATTTACTAGCTAAGGGTCATGACCTCATTCATACTAGCATACATTGAATACTGAAGTCAGTGGAGATACTTCAATGTACACGGAATAAATGAGATCAGAATCTGATCCTAAAGTTGCAGAAGTCTCTGTAGATCAAATTATGTTGCCCGTAATCCAACAAATTTCCTTTTCTTTTAAATAGGCATTTTGCTATGAGACAGACAACAAAATTTTGTCCAGTATAAGAGACTTGTATCAAAAAAGATATTGAGATCTTTACCAAATAGATTAATTCTTGTTAAGAAACAAGAAATTAATTTCCAGTAGTGTTAATAACAACAGAATCCTTCTGTTCTGCATACACTGAGCCCAAAATGGGAATATAAAAAGGAAGTTTAGGTGCATAGATATTAATGCTAATAGATCTGACTGTGCTTGTTGTAATGAAACCTTTACAGAGAAAGGCATAAGTTATCATGTGTGTTGGTGACTATTGAAAAAGCTGAGGAAAAACTGTAAGTAGATTTATGTAAGCAGCAGAGGGCAACAGTGAATTATCACATAACTTGTGTGATGTCCATTTGAGAAGTTAATATTATGTGACGAATGGCTCTATGTAATGATACGGTGTCAAGAAGCATTAGAGATTCTGTGATTGTGCTTTCTTCCTGAACAGCTTGCTTAGCATTTCATTGTTTTGTTTTATTTAATGAACAGTAACTAAATTTGACCTTGCACAAAAAAGGCATCCTGTTCAGTATTCAGTAGAGGCCATAACAAAAAATTCATGCCAGAATCCAAGAAGTCAGTAAGTTATCATCTAAATGTCCATTTAATAACTACAATACTAAGTAGAATTTTGCAACAATTAAATGTAGTGACTCTAAAATTGTATATGTTAAATAACGGAATATTTCCAAATTCACACATTTGTAGCTTTATTTGCCTTCTGGTTCCTTTTCAGCCTTATAGTTTCACACATGTTAACACACAGGCTCAGGGTATTTCAGGGGGTTGTCAAGTGGCTGTATTTTTGTTCAAAATTCTAGAAAGCACGAGTATTGCATCTTTGCTTCGAAAATAGTAAACATGTAAAACCTGTAGATCCAATTCTCAGCAGCCTTGCCCAGTCTAAGGAGAACTGGACTGGGCCTTCTTGTCTCTGAAAGCAAGAGTTTGAAGACAGTTTGAATGCCTGATGTGGGCAAGTGTGGAGGGCAAAATAGGACACACACTTCGGAAAATTTGAGCCAACATGTGCAGTCTTCTGAATATGTAAATAGTTGCTACTTGCAACTGTTAGTAATAGAAGTACTGCAAAAAGAACTCAATTCTGCTGTTGATGCAAGAACCATTAAAACAGTCCATTAAACCATTAAAATAGTCCAATCAAACCATTAAAACAGAAAAGTGACCTCTGATACTCACTAAAAATGGTACCTGAGCAAATATACAAAAGAAGATCTAATGAAATACTATAATCTGTTAAATTAAATACTGAACAAGTGATTCATTGTTAATTGCCTTATTAATTCCAATAGGAAAATCTTCACTTTGAGCTTTAAAACATTTTACTTTTTTTCTTGATTTAAATGGATTTATTAATTATTATTATTATTTTGGTCTAATGATTCAAAGTCATCCTGAAAAGGAAGAAAGAGTTAACATAGAGGTTTCAAAATATACTTTAAATGCACATAAAAGAAAAAAAGCCTGACTGTTCAATAATGTATTGTCCCTCATCCCATTTAAATAAATGCTTCAGAGTTGCATATCAAAGTGTGTCTCTTTGACATGTTTTTAGATAAATTAATTGTTGGCAAAAGTGTGTAACAGGATTACGAGTCTCCTCAGGGCTTGTTTTTGAGAGCCGATGATGTCAGTGGAGGCTCCATGCACATAATAACTATAGGACAGGCCCTAAATCATTTGGAGGAAAACCCTAAAATACTATTAGACAAGTGTTTATTAGCCATACTTCTAGCAAGCAGCAGTTTTGTGAAGTACAGCAGTGGTCTTTTTAAAAAATAAATGCACTGGACACATTTCAACTGGGAGTGAATCTTTTTGCTAAATTTGCCTTTGTTTTAATTTGTGCTCTCACTCTGTAGGTGTAATTCTCATCCCCTCCACCAAAGTCTAAATAAATGGACTTTTGCACAGGGGACCAGTGCAGGGGTAGACAGCCAAGGGCATTTCTCCCTCAATCTGGTAGTGAGCATAGAGAAACAGAATGAGTTAATCAAATACAAATACTGATGGCTTTACAGCATTTTGTTCTTCCCCAAGTGGGTTTTTACTGTGATTGGTTCAACACACTTTTGTGAAGGGGCCTATCAGCATACTTCACAGTGACTTTGAAATACATTGCAAGTTTAAAGCCAACAGTGAGGGAAGTTGGATGCTACAGATATGGGTGTAAATTAAGAACATGGATATGCCCCAGTATATTTGCTAATCCTGATTTTGCTCTTATTTTCCCATATTTCTCAGTTACTGCTGGCCTGAATTCAATCAGTCTCTGCCTGTTAGTTGAGAAGCAATATTCTGAGCGCTACATTAGTAGTTCAGCTATTGTTCCATGAGCAAAAGTGGATCTCCTATGTCTTCTCATTTCTGCTGGGGTTCTGCATAAGCTACTTTGAACTAACCTACTTGCCCCTTGAATCCATCACAGCTACACAGAGCCACTTATTATATCACACATACTCAAATCTTGAGCCACATTGCACCATCAGTTTAAGCAGAGTTCTCCATTAAAATCAATGGGGAGTTCTGCTCAGAAACTGATGGCACAGTATGGTCCCTTTATTAGGATTGTGACACAGCTTTCTAAATGTTAGTCGGTAAAATCTGGAAAAATACTGAAGTCACCATTCTCAAATGCTGAAAATATGACAATGGACTACAGAGCATGGCTGATTGCGGGAAACCAATTCAGAGTTTAATCAGGCCCTTCTTACTCCTTGAAGTAAAGCATGTGGTCACTTTGAGAAATTTCTGTATGCATACACTTTGCATGCTAGTTTTCTGTATGATTTAAGACTAAACTACAAGTTAGGAGACATTTGTGTACACAGTCTATCATTTATAATGTAATTAAATGATACAGGGGGTTTGTGTTGGCTTTTTAGCAATGTTTTCTTGCAGTTTTATTAATCTTTGCTTTATAAAGTATTTAAGCATTTTTTAAAAAGTATGCCAGGATGAGTGGCTGAAACCAAACTGTTTAAAGATAAACCTGTGTAGAGGAAATGGACTGTTTCTTCAATAAAGCAATGTTTATTGTTCTTAATAAATTCCTGGACTTCTTACAGTGCTAGAATAGATGCATACTTTTAGAACATTAAAAGGAATTATTCTGTAAATTCTTACTGAAATAAAAAAAAATCTAGATCAACTTTAGTATGAGATACACCTTAAAAATGGGTTTCTTAATGAAAACTGAACCCACAAATCTGGAAGCCTAAATGTAAGCAGTGCTCATCACCACAAATAGAGTGTAACATGTATTGGAAAATAAAGTTTTGCTTAGTGGGTATTGTTTCTAAACTAGTGTTTATTGGTCCATATCATGTCAGTCACTTTTCCCAGTGAAATCAGTGGGAAGTTCTGCTTAACAATCATAGGAAAATGTGGATGTTATATTTTCATAGTATACATGATAGACTATAATCCTATGAAGCCAATGGCATAGAAACTCTTGTGTGAGTAAAGTGAGCAGAATTAAATTTGAGTAAGGCTAGCAGCATTTTATTATTACTATTAATTATTTGTATTACAATAGCACTTAGAGACCTCAGTTGAGATTGAGGCTCCACTGTACTAGGCACTGGATGCACACAGAATAGGAAACAGCCCTTGCCCCATAAAGCTTGCCATCTTAATAGACAACAAGACATATGGTGAGAGGGAAATGACTTATCGTCACACTATGAGTCACTGGAAGAGATGGGAATGGAACCCAGGTCCCCTGACTCCCAGTCTAGAGCCACATTCACTGCCCTAGTTTGGCCCATAGTGGAGTCCAACGCTGCTCCACGTAAGTCAACAGCAAACTTCCACTGGCTTGAAGATCAACTCCATAGGTGATATTTATGAGTCTCTTGCATATGGTGAGCATGTTGCTGAAAAGTGACATGTCTCAGAGTTATACAGCACACTGTGTCTGTGAAGCAGTTTCATCCCGTCATAATTTCACAATCATGTAAAGAACTTCATTCTTTTGTTTAGCAACAACCTTTCAAAAAATCAGGACAAGCTCCATGAAAAATGGGCATCCAACCCTACCATACCAGAGAAGATCAATGGTGAGAGAAGCACTGCCTTTTTGTTTTATGTTTGTCCAGCACCTAGCACAACAGAGCCCTGACCACGCATTGGGGCCCCTATGCACTACAGCAATACAAACTAGTAATAATAAATGAGTGCTCCTCAGTGCAGACCACATTAAGAGCTGTCAGCTGGGAAAGAAAGGGTCCTGCCCACTCCCCATAGCAATCATGTGGGAGAAGGAGAGAGACTATGCAGAGCTCCCACCACAAACCATGTGTGCTTCCCCAGGTAACACACTGGTTGGGTTCCCTTTCTCAGTCATAGCAGGTTCTCAAAGGTTACTGCAGCTCTGTGAGTTCCCAAATTACTGCAGCAACCTCTGTGGCAAAACAAGCAGGCTGGGATCCAAAGAGAACCACAGAGGACAGCAGTGACCTCACAAATCTATATAGAGCCCTGCCCATTGACTTCAATGTGAATCATACTTAGGCCAAGGCAGAGCACTTTTGAAAATTCCCCCCTATACATTCCAGCTCTCAAAAAAGGTTATTTATTTTTCTGCCATGCGATTATTCATTTAGGATTAGATTTTCCCATTTAGGAAGATCAACAAATACATCATCCCATATCCTTGTCTGTGTATTAGGATCTGGGTGTTGCAGATGTGACAGAGAGTGGTTTTCAGCTCCACATTTCCACCAAGCAGGTTAATAATAAATAATAATAAAAAGTATGTAGCACTTTATACTATTAAAGCACTGTACAAAAAAATAAAAATCCTCAGAGAATCCCTGCGAGATTGGTAAAATGTGCATTTTTAACATGGCGAAGGCTCCATTCATAATTATCATCATTTATACACTTATAAAGCACCTCCCCCCACCTCCAGGTTCCCCACACAAGACGCCAAAGATTCTATAACTGGGTCTGTTGGATCCTGGATAGAGCTTGAGAGCCTAGCAGTTGTCACTAGATATAAGGAATAACGACGACTGCCCATCCTGTTACATGCGAATCGGTATGAGCACGTGGCAGGAAAAATAATGCAAAAGGGCCAAACTCATGGAGTTCTTTAAACTACAGAAATGTAAACAATCTGACTAGATTTTCCCTTCCCAGTTTTCTGAGGTTAATATTGTCCTTCCCCAGAGGAATCTGTCTCAAAAGGTTTTCTAAATGAACACAGATGAAAGAAAACAAAACAAAACCCTAGGTTATTTGTCCCACCTGGGAGAGATTCTGCAGTCCCTCTTGCTCCCCACCAAGTTTCTCCTTCATACAGAGTTTGCCCCAGCCAGGAAGTATAAACTGGCTGTTAGTGAATTACATTTCCCCGCAATCCCTCAGCACATAAGAGAAAAGGGAGTTCTAGCCCATCCTGCACTTGGAATTTGGGTTTCACTCCCTACACAGAGAGCAGCCTGTTTTTTCCCTCCCAAATCACAAATTGCCACTCAAGGCCCGCAGCGACCATGGGCCCTGTCCCACAGGTAAGTTCAAAGATGAAAACCCTGGAATGGGATTTGAGCTTGTTACTGGCACTGAGCATATTATTTAAGGACAAGCATTAATTTCCCATTAGTATACAATTTTTAATATCCGTTACAAGTATATTTAGTAGAGCAACAAATATTTAGCAAAACAAGTATTTCTGGCCTCCACCAATACATTAATTTTAATAGCAGAGGCAAATCACAATCCAAGAGAGTGAACACTTACTTAACATTACTGGAAGAGGATGACTGAATAGCCCAGGTGATGTGTAATAATGGGATATTATGGGACCCAATTCTGATCTCATGTTCACTGTTTTTACAAAGGTGTAATTGCATTTGACACAGTATCTTGATAATAAAATTGAGTTACTCCTGGTTTGCACAGATGCAAGTGGGATCAGAATCTGTGTCAACAGTGAGAATTCAGCCTGGGTGGGTAAATGTACCAAGTTCCATGTGGCTGGGCCTCTGCTTGCATTTGGAGTCCCACTGAAGTGAATAGAAATGTGTGTGGGCACATAGGTCTGCCCATAGGGAACTTGGTGCAGGATCAGGGCCTAATTTAAACAATCCGACTACATTTTCCCTTCCCAGTCTTCTGAGGTTCTCTGACAGCTGTTCAACAGCCTGTGTGAAATTAACTGGTGTCTCAATCAGTGGTCAAGTATCCACATCACAAAAACCTTGGCAGTCTTAGACAGAGAGGCCTCAAGCAGCTGCTGATTTCAGGGTGTCCAACTGATTTTCAGAAGTGCTGAGCACTTCCACTTCACACTGACTTCAACTGATGGTGTGGACACTCAGACTTCAAAAAAAAAAAAAAAAATCAGGCCAAGGTGCCTCAAATCCAAACACAGAGAAAGCAAGACATCCAAAAGTGGTCACTTCTGAAAATCTGGGCTTGAATGCTAAGTTGACAGTGCTATGCATTCTCTCCTTGTAAGGGCCAATCCAGATCAGAATTAAAGCACATTGCCAGATAAACATGGGAAAACTTGTACTACTGCCAACTGTGCTGTAGATAAATCGGAAATTTCAACTTCCAGTCTAGCATTATATCCACCTTAAGAACAAAACCACTGCAAAGTTATGTATAGCAGAGAAATGGCTTTTTGTTGCTAATTATTATTAAGATGATAAACATAAGATCATAATAACGGTCATACTGGGTCAGACCAAAGGTCTATCTAGCCCAGTATCCTGTCTTCCGACAGTGGCCAATGCCAGGTGCCCTACAGGGAATGAACAGAACAGGTAATCATCAAGTGATCCACCTTGCCCAAGTAGTTTATTGAGTTTGAACTCCCAGTAGTATAATCAAGACTAAGAGGATGGAGATTTTAATTTTCTTTTACTGTAGTTCAACAGCAGATATGGATCCAGTAGCCTTATTTATAATGTGTTTACATCCAATCCATTGCACTATGGTGTCTTTCAAGGAGACAATGTGTTTAAATTCTTTAGTAATAGGATTGTAGGTCTTTGATCTCTTATCTTGATTCGCTTTTCCCTTTGTGGGCTTAACAGCAGTATTATAATGTAATTCTTTACACACTATTCCAATATTTTTATACTTAAATCTATCAGTTATACTTCACTGGAAGATAAATAATATATGGAATATGCAATGGGAGGAGCATGTGTATGAATTACTTTTACATGGATTATGCATGGCATGAAATCATATAGTAGTTTGTGTACCACAAGATTACATGTGAAAAAAAGTAATTTTAGAAGTGCTTTATCATTTAATTATAAACTTGTAGCCCACCAATGCTGTTTCTAAACACTACATATATTTTTTCGTTTACACTTGTGTATTGTCCCATGTGTCTGCCAAGAGACTTAAAAGGATAATTTTCCCTGAGGCAAAGTCTGTGCTGTACATGCCAGGCAACCCCATTATCTAGGTGTACTACAATAGTGTCTGCAGGCTAGGGGCTATCCAAATAAAGAGGAAGACACTGTCTCTGCTCAGAGGTTACATGGATTGAACGGGTGTAAGTCAGCACAGATTTTCCCCATTAATACTAGTGGAAGGTATGTACCTGAATCCCCCATCTATTAGTGGGAAAACAATCTTTAGTGTATCCATATCATACAGCATTAATTGGACAACATGATAAAACAAAGTCATGGGTCAAATTCTGCCCTCTGTGTATATGCATTCCTAATAAGGTCAACAGCATAATCTAAGTGGGGCTGAACTCCCAAAGAGGGCAGAATTTGGCTCCCTGTATGTAAAAATGCTTTCCTTGTAGACAATTTACACATTGACATATGTTATCTAATTAATGAGAAGTAAAACAGTGTTTTGGTGATCTACCATACATGTTGCTGAAGAGAGAGGATTGCTGATGTATGATATGAAGCTACAGCAACATTATAACTAAGGCTACATTTTAGTCACGGGTATTTTTAGTAAAAGTCATGGACAGGTCATGGGCAGTAAACAAAAATTCATGGCCTGAGACCTGTCCATGACTTTTATTATATACCCTTAATTAAAACTTGGGCAGGGGGCTGCGGGTACTCTGGGGGAGGTGGCCTGGGATCCCTCTGGTGCTAGGGGAGAGGAAGGCCACAGTGCACAGCCCAGGACCCCTACTGGTGCTGGGAGGAGGGTTGGCGAGGCTGGCAGGGGCTCCCTACCTGGTTCCGCGTGTTCCTACAGCTCCTAGGCGGCGGAGGAGGCAGGGGGCTCCACGCACTGTTCCTACCACAAGCACTGGCCCCTCTGCCTAGGAGCTTCAGTGCCATGTCCGTGGGAGCCAGGGAGCTTCCTACCCCAAGGTAAGCGCCCCTCCGCACCCACTAACCCCTGCCCCTAGCCCCCTTCCAAAACACCCGAACTGCTGCTGCTGGCTCAGAGGCTGCCCAGCTCAGGCAGCCCCTGAGCCAGCACCAGCCACTGCAGAAGTCATGGAAAGTCATGGAATCCGTGACTTCCATGACCTCCATGACAGACTTGCAGCCTTAATTATAACATATGCCAGCATTTTCCGGACAAAGTTGTTCACAAAAATAGGATTTCCTTTTTATGTGTACTAAACATAGGTTTAGTAGAGCCCAGTCCTGCAGCCTTTATTCCAGTAAAACTTCCATTGGGTCAATTTCCTCCTGGGTAGCCAGTCTGACTCCTATGAAATCTATGGGGCTGCAGAGTAGTAACTAAGAGCAAAATTTTGATAAATTATTTCAGTGAAAGTTCTACCAGAATAAAGACTACACGACCATAGGCGCCGACTTCTACTGGCGCCGGTGGGTGCTCGACCCCTCTCTACCCCCGGCCCTGCCCCGACTCCACCCCTGCCCCTCCCCCTCCTGCCTCCATTCCAACCTCTTCCCGAAAGTCCTCGCCCCAACTCCACCCCCTCCCTGCCCCTATTCTGACTCCTTCCCCAAATCCCCGCCCCAGCCCCGCCTCTTCCCCACCTCCTTCCCTGATCACACCACATTCCCGCTCCTCCCCCCTGGAGCTTGCTACAGCTGTTTGGCGGCAGCAAGCGCTAGGAGGTAGGCAGAGGAGCAGGGACGTGGCGTGCTCAGGGGAGGAGGCAGAGGTGAGGTGGGGCAGGGAGTTTGGCTGCCAGCGGGTGCAGAACACCCACTAATTTTTCCCCATGGGTGATCCAGCCCTGGAGCACCCACAGAGTCAGTGCCTATGTGCAAGATCACGGCTTTTGAGTCTAACCATTCTCAGTATTCAGACATCTCTTTCACATCAGGGCTCAGTTTCTACTGCTGATTTTGCTCTTCATTCAAAGTTCCCTAGTTATTTCAGCAACACCTTTCATTTGAGAAAAAGATATAATACAGGATATGGCAGGACCCTGCAAGGAACCCGACTGCCTTCCCTGCAGCTCCCATACCCTTAACCTACAAAGCCAGGACCAACAAGTAGCTGGTTCTTGGAAGCCGCCCACTAGCAGGAGCAGCCTTCAAACATCACAACGGACATCATCTGCACTTGAAGTTATGTAGACTATGAACTCTGCTACAATCACCTCTACCTTTCCCCCTGCCCTACTCCTCACTTTCACCTCCCCCAATATTTCATCAACTTCGTCCCATCCCTTCCTCCTCTTCCCTTTTTATCTACTTCCCACCTACCTCCCCCAAAAGAAAAAGAAAGTCTATGGAATAAACAAGAGGTATGCCAGCCTTCAACCTGACTACTTTACTTGGATGTTTTTTCACCTTTCTCCACACTTAGTCTTTTAGATTATAAATTCTTTGGGGCATGGACTAAGTCTGACCATGTGTTTGTACAGCACCTAGCACAGTGATTCTGACTGCAGTAGCACCCAAAGGCAAAATCATTTCATATAGCAAGTAGTTGCTTTTTCTTCATGATAATTGATGAGAGCCTGATTGAGGTAGTGTAACATTCACTATAGCAAACCCACCAATGCACAACACCCACAGTAGGACTCCAACCATTTCAGGTAGTCAGAAAGGTCATTTCAAATGGAAAAAAAAAATTTATTTACAAAATTGATTATTGTTTCCAGATACTAGGGAGAAAAAAGAAAAGAAAAACAAAACAAAAAACCCACAGAGCATACATGTAGGTAAAACCTACAAAATTTAAGAGTTAGATCTCTACTTTCATGTGAGTATTCACTTTACAATATATAAACATCTGCTTTTACAGCCAGCTTAAAGAAAAAATATTCTGTACACTACTTGAAATTAGCTCTTTTCTGATAAACTGTTTAGTATTAAAGTAAACCTACACAACCCATATATCAAACTGACAAAGTTTAAAGTTAGTTCTCTGACTTGAATGCATTTTAATTATCTTTTTCATGGTATCCATTGGATAGGAAACAAAAATGTATCCTCAAAGCTGGGGGTGGGGGGAGACACATGGGAACAAATTTATCCATGTTTAATTCCATTGAGTTATACCATGGATCAATTTGGCCGCTGGTGTGTAAAATGTTATGTGACATGATCCATCACAGCAAAGATAATGTAAAATTTAATAACATTCAAATGAACTATGAAGGGATTGTTACAAATATTTCATAAATAAAATATACAAACACAAATTTATTATACACATTTCATTAGTAACCAGGAAAACAAACAAACAATCTTCTTAGAGGCATAGCAATTAAAATTTTTCAAAACAAACTTATTTAAGCAACATCAGCATAAGTAGTAAACAAGAATATAGTTGTTATAATGACAAGATTACCTTATTCAGCAGCTTAATTCTTGCTAACTGTTCAAAATTACTCAGTTGGTCTGTTGAATTATACTAGCCCATAATTAGTTCTAATTAGCTATTTGAAAATGGTCAGGTGGATAACTGAAGATTCTTTGTGCGTATGGGTCATTGTCTGTTTCCATTTTCTGTCCCATATAAGTGTGGTAGCTCTCCTGATGGAAGTGTTCACAGTGAAAGTTTATCCAGTCTCTTTCAGTGCTGTATCTCTCTGCTTCAGCAAGGATCCTAGTTAGAGCCATAATGTAACTTAATGCCATCTGAAGGGTCTCATATTTGGAGAGTTTTTTATCTTGACCCCACTGTGGAACCACCTTTCTTAGTCGATCGAAGGCTGTGTTCAGTCCTTGCATTCTTCTCCTTTCCCTGGCATTAGCAGCCAGTCTCCTTTTGGCAGCACTCTCCATTCTTTCTGAGCCACATTTCACTACACAGCCTGTTCCACTTTTGCACTGGGTATCGGACTCTAAACCGGAATCCACGTTTGATTTAGAAGATTTCATATTTGTTGCCACTTTAATACTGAGCCTTCCTCACCCTCCCAAAAAATTTGTAGTAGCTGGAATGTGTTGGGAAAAACAGTCTTAGAATACAATATCTGTACTTCGAGTGTGTTCCCAGAAGTCAGTGTGAAAGGTTTTTGGTTTTTTTTTGTTTTTTTTTTTTTTTTTTACAGCATCTCCAAAAAAATAACCATTTTCCAGGAGTTTTACAATTGTTGCTTATTGTTTAATAAAGAAAAAACAAACAGAACTGTAGTTAGCAACTAGTCTGTTTCTGTCATTCTTTACATTTCTTTAAGCTTGGCAATGAGAGAAATAAACACCATCTCCATTCTCAAAAATTCAGTTTCTGAAGAAAAAAAAAGTCTGTTTAATCCAACAAGATTTTAATGGATTAAACACATTTATTCCGGTGGTCAGTTTGTGTCAACTGGCAGAAAAAGCCCCAGGTCTTCTCAGGATAATGTATTTTGTAATTGAGAACTGTGGCAATCTGAAAAAGACTTTCTGAGAGTGAAAGAAAGATTGCTCCTTCCTCAATTACTGTGGGTATGCAGTGATCATATCTTACGGGCAAGAAGAGGCTTTATAAAAGCAGCAGCAAGAGCTGAGCAGGTGGCAGCAGGTGGGCAGGCAGCTCTCTGCTTCCATCCCAATACCTTCCCACCCTGGGAACAACGGGGGGGGGAAGAGACGCAAAATTAAAAAAACCCAGAGCCATGTCCAAAGCCATGTCTGTCCAGCACTAACAGCGTGCCATCTGGACTAATGTCTGGCTGGCCTCACAAGAATCACAACAGTGAGGCAAAAGTCTTTTCAATGAATAATCTTTTGCAACTCATCAAAAAATCTCTCTCAACACATAACTAAAAGTATTTATTAGAAACTACTAGGGATGGCAGAGGTAACCGTTAAAAGGATAATTTCATGCTTTGTGGAAATGTATAATACAGTCTGGGACTGTACAATGTTGACTCCAGATGACTGTTTATCTATTAGAAAAGCTTTATGATGCAGAATTTAAATACTATTGTATACACTATATGGAACATTTCTGTAGGGAGCACAGTATTTCAGTGGGTACTGGAGAGGTGCAATATATTTAATTTTTAAGATATTGAAATTTTGAAAAATATTTCTATAGTAATTAAGATGTAAATATGGACTTATTTAATGGAAAATTAATTCAAAATATATGAGGAGAGAGTGATACACACACATGAACCCTCTGGTTATGTATATAATGCATGCAAACACACAGTATATACAAGTGCCTAAAATTTATATAGAAAGGAAATGTTGCTACTTAGGAAGATCTCCAAATAGGTAAAAGGAGTAAAAGGAGCTCAGAACAATTAAAATTAAAAGAAACAAAGATAATCCGTTCACCATCACCAAAAGATAATTTCTGCTGTTGATTATAAAGACCATGTTTAATTTTGGTATTTAATATAATTTCAGCATGTTTTTATTGCTCTCTTTAAAACAGAGATTCACAAATTTACAAGCAACTTTTATTTATTTTATTCTGTCTTTATGAAATATGCAGAATCTCAAAAATGTGTCACACTATGATTTATTCTGTGTATTTGATTTCAAGCTTGATTAAATTGTTACCAAGTACTTGTAAATTAGTAATTTTTCATTAGGGATTGAATACTGTATATTTGTCGAAAACTCTATACTAATTGGTTCCATTATGACTCCAAAACCCCATGTAGTTGTAAACAGTTGATTAATCCCTAGCAGAAACAATGACAATGAAATGAGGTTGAATAATCTGAAAACAATAGAATGCAATTGAACATTAATGGACTCCAGCATGACAGATGTTGAACACCGGCTGTTATGCACAGTTGCTCTGCTCTTAATATTCTGAATCCCAAATGGTCTTGATCATGGGTGGTGATGGGTAGTCCACATTATTCCATTATTAAAATGTCTGCTGTGATTTCAATTTTTAAATAAACGTCTTGTTGACATTTCATCAGAATGTCTCACTTATTTTTTTCTGTGTGCATTGACCTATTCTCCCCACAGTCAAAAGCGTTCTTACCCACTACATATTAAAATATTACTGTCCAAACAACGATTTGTGAGACATTGTTTTTGGTGCTTTTGTCTAAGAGAAAGAGTTGGAACAGTAACTTCCAGAAGACTTGTGCCTACCAACAAATGTAGTTAATTTGTACAGCTCACTACCTACATGAAAAAGGGGAGATCGGAGACTGGTAAATCAATTCTATTTTACTGCTTACTCAGCAAAAGAGAAATAGAAGAGACACGGATGAAGTTTTTTCTTCTGTATTTTTCACTTGCTCGCATATAGTTTGATTTCCCATATATTTTGGTCAGTCTCAGATATTGCTTATGTTGTCTTATTTCCCTTCCCTATTCAGTCCCCAACTTCAATTCATTTTGCAGGTATTTTATCCTTTGATCCAATTTTCTCAATAGTTTCTCAAGTGCTTCATAAGACCTTCCTGGGATTCATCTTCCAAAGGGTACATTACATCTATGTTCTAGACTACCATAATACTGTGGTGGTAGAAGTCTTTAGAGATCTCTAGCTATAGCAGTCCCATCTGTGTCTCTTACATACAACTGTTTCCCAAGCACTCTCTTTTAATCTTACTGAATAGAAAAGTATCATCTCAAATCAGCAAATTAGAAATACCGGAAAGAAATGCTGGATGTATTCAGTGAACCAGATTTCAACAACATACAAAGGACCAAAGTCTACTGTTAATTACTCAAGTGCAGATCCAAGATAATTGCACTGGCTTTTGCAGAGTTATTCTGGATTTACCCTTGTATAACTAAGAACAAAATTTTTCTTAAAATCTCATGTTTTTCTGTTGAAAACAGAAAAAACATAGCTAAGAATATTTCCTTCAGGCTATCTTGATCATGGGTGGTGATAAAAAAAAGTCACCAATAGTGACTGTACTGTTACATAACCACGAATACTACAACTACAGAAATGTATCGCTAGTAACTAATGTGTAGTTGATATTTTTATTTTTCTGTCAAATATTATATTACTGTCAGTGTTTTCAGGATTTATCAGTGGCTCCTGAGTTATGGATTTGAGATGTCTTCAGCATGTGACTAAGATTTAAAGCAGTAAAAAGTATGTTAAAAATTACCTGCTGGATGTTAACATTAGTTACTCAATTGCCAATTATTATAACAGCTAACAAGAGGAATTTAAGGTCACCTACCTCTGTTACCATAGCAAATATGATTTAATCCTTTTTGTACTAGGATGCCTGGGACCAAGCTCTAATTTTAAAAGGAAGTGGTGGGAGCCAAATAAAACTCATACCACTCAATAGCATTTCAGATAGAAACCTAGGAACTCACACATTACCTTCTCCAACTATATTAAGAATGGGATGTGTGAAACATCAATGACAACAGCTATTTTACCTGTTCTTTCAGGCTAGAACTAGCTCTTTTCCTTCCTCTCAGGTAGATCCCTTCCAAATACTTTTCCCAAATACTGTTCCCCTGGTGAAGTCTCTTGATCACTGCAGCAGGCTCAAAGGCAATTTATACTGCTTAACTGAAAGACTAGTGCCCTGTATACTGCTTAACTGATAGCAGGTGGATAACTACCAAAATATGGATCTCATTAAGGGACCAACTTCAGGTAATGTTTGACTCAGTTCAGAATAAAAGCTCAGGATGAGGAGCTTAGACCAGACTGGACAGGATAACTGATATAATATACCCAGGGAGTAAGGTACTTGTATGTTCTTTGGCTATACAAACAAACAAACACACACTCAGGAAGCTGAGCAGAACTGTATTGAAATATGATAAAAATCTCTTGCAATAACTTTTTCCAGGGCATCTTTAACTTACCTATGCAAGACTTACTTTTCTACACACAGTTCTTCCAAAGCTTAATTTGCCGCAAGTGCTGTTAGGAGTAAGCTTCTCTGACTGTCCAATAGTTTCACCAGTGAAAGGAAATTCCTGCAATCATGTTGATGGGACCTTTTTTTCTTCTCTTTTTTCTCTCCTTCTTACCAGGTCATCTCTTGCTGTTCCCCACTCACCCCCTGTCTTATTTCCTAAAGTGACACTGAGGGCCTGCCACCTGGAAGCCATAAAGAACAGCTTCCCCAATGGCCCAGGTTGGATTTATATCTCCCATTTCAGCTCTCTTTGAACAAAACACTCAATTTAACTTTGTTTTAAAACATGTTTCCAGAATACAAATATCACTATAGTCCTCAAACAACAATACTGAAAAAAGGACTCATACTTCCATGAACAGTTTGTGAACTTCCAATAGCCTGAAAGTTGCTTATCCAAACTATTCGTTGAGTAATATGAACAATGAATACACACACTGATATCAGAATTGGTTCATAAAGAGAAAAAAAGGGCTAGGTTAATTGGATAGTTTATTTTCTAGGCTCATAGTATGGTTTTAAGGTATCTTTGAACTATTATAGTAGCACAAAGGAACCTTGGCATAGGCCATTGGAAGCCAAGAAATTGTTCAGAGTACTTAGCATTATGTAGCATGTTGTATGTACAACTCCCATTGTCTTCAGTTGCAGTCACGACAGCTCAGAAATTTAGCAAATCTGGCCCCAGGTGTATCACATAGGAGAAACATGCAAATAGTGGCCACCTGTGAAGAGACTGATTTAAGAGACTTGCCCAGCATCACACAGGAACTTGATGGATACATAGCTAGAATCCAGTTCTCCACAGTAGCATTCAACTTCCTTAACCATAAAACCATCCTCTCTTCCTTCAACCACCTGCTTCATTCACACCTTCCAGCTTCTGCAACAAATGAGGCAGTGATCTTACAAACAGCAGCGTCATTCACTACACAACCCTAATTCATCCCCAGATCATCATCATCCTGTGCACTGAATGAGGCAGGGAGCCTGTGGGAAAAATAGCATGTGATCATATAATTAAAGACTGCATTATAATGCATAGGCATAAGGGAGCCGAAGTCAGCCTACATAGGCAGCCTTAATTCTGGCATTTTCTGACTTTTAAGTGCTTGACTTTGCAACCTTAATGACCTTTAACCACAGGCTTTTAAATATAATTTTCAAGAAATTGAAATAACAGAAATTCCAGGTGGAGTCATACTGACTCCCATTTGAGTTTCCAGAAGAGCACTTTAAATCTACAGCACAGACCTCTACCACTTGAACTAACACACTAAATAAAGAAGCAGTAGTAGGGTGTTATCCTCTGTGTGGACGAGCTATTAGAGGCAGAATGAGACCCACTTTGTTAGTGGGTTTCACAGCTATTTGCTCACAGAAGTGGAATGTTGAGACTCAGGAAGGACTCATGTATTCAATTCCAGGCTCAGTAGAGGAGTGTCCTCTAGTGGTTACAAATCCTTCTGGTCCCATCTCATGGCCCCTGCCCTGCTCCTATCCAAATCCCCTTCCCTAGCTCCTGTCCCCCTCCCTCCCTGCTGCTCCACCTACACTCTCCAGCTCCTGTAACCCTCTCTCCCTCTGCTTTTACCCTGTCCATTTTTTTACAACTCTGTGTCCCACTTACCTGTGTTACGAATTATACCCGATAGGTCACGCACAGGAACTGCTGCGAATTATACCCGATAGGTCACGCACAGTTCGAGTCTAGGCTGAGGCACACGAACAAAGTCCACAACTGCAGAGTTCCCAAAGATACTAAGTTTATTACGCTCGAGCGTGGTGCCCCCCTGCTAATCAGGAGGGGACTCCAAATGCAGGTTATACAGAGATTATGTACCTTTTAGCAAAGCATGTTGCCCTCGTGCATCGGAAACCTTAGCCAATAGACAAACCCTTCCCTTATCTACCACCTATCCCTGCTAAGTGCGTCCCCTGTGCTAAACCATTATTTCAACTAGACAACATGGTCCTGAAGCAATGTACCAGTAGCCTTTCTTATCAGGATGGAAGGCTCACATCAGGGCCAGGAGGCAGGGAGTTAGGAACAGACAAAGAACAGAAACCGGGAGTTGAGACAGGCTGGAAACAAAGGGGGGCGGGGGGGTTTACAGGAATGCAGTATCTAAGGAACACTCCTCCTGGTGCATGATGTGTTTGCTTTTAGACAATGGTGGGCCCCAAACCAAAATGGAATCACATATGCACATATGCTAACTTTCCCTAACACTTGCAAGCGGAACCTTGAAAGCACAGGGAAGATACCTTCCCTGTTTTCAGTTGTTGTGCCCAGCCCCACAGCTTCTGGGAGAAGCAACTGCATAGAAAGGCCTGCTCATTCCTGGCAATCCCAGGTTGCTAGCATGCTCACTGCAGATGAGATCTCAGAAGCTGTGTTATCAGTTCTGTCTATAATACAAAACTACAAGGTAACATCCACAACCACTTCCCTCCCAGCAGCTATGAAACACCAACTTGAATTCAGCCACTCCCTTTCTTCTTCTACCCTTAGCACAGACAGTGAGAGCCTCTCACATATCATTTTTATCCTATATATGTTCCATAAACAAGACCATCTCAAATCTACCACGGTGCAAAGCATATATTATTTTCTTAAATTGCAAAAGTGATTCCCTGCATAATTTCTTAAAACTTTTTTTGAGGAACAAATATAAAAAAATGTTAGTTACCTTTTGCATTAATAATTTAACCTGTCAAATGGATTATTTTTTTCAGATTTCATAAGGAAAATAATCCATTTCTATGCTACAACCTGGAGTGTATGTAAATCAATAATTATTTTAACAAGTTAACGATGGAGATGTTGAAAGAGTTAAAAATTTCATCCTGAAATAACATTACTCGGCCCATGGGGTTTATATCTTATTCCAACCCTCCTTTTTTTTTTTTTTTGCCTAATATAAACCTCAAAATTTACCAAAATGCCTCCTATTGGTTTGCCTAATCCTACATTGTAGTCTCCAGCCTTATAGGTGACTATGGAGCAGTATCCCCCGATGGAAGGAGGGGCTTCGGAGCATCACTGTTGATGGTGGATAGCACCAATTGTCCAAACTGCGCGTCAGCAGCAGAATGTTGTTCTAGGGCATAGTGTTTGGTAAATGTGTGTGCCGGGGCCCAGGTAGCTGCCCTGCAAATGTCTAGAATGGGTACATTACTGAGAAAGGCCACTGATGTGGCTAGTGCTCTGGTGGAGTGCATATGAATCCCAGCTGGAGCTGGAATGTTGCTCTGATGATAGCACAGGTGGATACAGCCAGAAATCCACTTAAATAGTCTTTGTTTGGAGATGACCTCACTCTTCATAGAATATCAGGGTTGGAAGGGACCTCAGGAGGTCATCTAGTCCAACCCCCTGCTCAAAGCAGGACCAGTCCCCAATTAAATCATCCCAACCAGGGCTTTGTCAAGCCTGACCTTAAAAATATCTAAGGAAGAAAATTCCACCACCTCCCTAGGTACGCATTCCAGTGTTTCACCACCCTCCTAGTGAAAAAGTTTTTCCTAATATCCAGCCTAAACCTCCCCCACTGCAACTAGAGACCAATTACTCCTCCTTCTGTCATCAGCTACCACTGAGAACAGTCTAGATCCACCCTCTTTGGAACCCCCTTTCAGGTAGTTGAAAGCAGCTATCAAATCCCCCCTCATTCTTCTCTTCCGCAGACTAAACAATCCCAGTTCCCTCAGCCTCTCCTCATAAGTCATGTGTTCCAGTCTCCTAAATCATTTTTGTTGCCCTCCGCTGGAGTCTTTCCAATTTTTCCACATCCTTCTTGTAGCGTGCGGCCCAAAACCGGACACAGTACTCCAGATGAGGCCTCACCAATGTCGAATAGAGGGGAACGATCACGTCCCTCGATCTGCTCGCTATGCCCCTACATATACATCCCAAAATGCCATTGGCCTTCTTGGCAACAAGGGCACACTGTTGACTCATATCCAGCTTCTCGTCCACTGTAACCCCTAGGTCCTTTTCTGCAGAACTGCTGCCTAGCCATTCGGTCCCTAGTCTGTAGCAGTGCATAGGATTCTTCCGTCCTAAGTGCAGGACTCTGCACTTGTCCTTGTTGAACCTCATCAGATTTCTTTTGGCCCAGTCCTCCAATTTGTCTAGGTCCCTCTGTATCCTCTCTCTGCCCTCCAGCGTATCTACCACTCCGCCCAGTTTAATATCATCCGCAAATTTGCTGAGAGTGCAATCCACACCATCCTCCAGATCATTTATGAAGATATTGAACAAAACCGGCCCCAGGACCGACCCCTGGGGCACTCCACTTGACACCGGCTGCCAACTAGACATGGAGCCATTGATCACTACCCGTTGAGCCCGACAATCCAGCCAACTTTCTATCCACCTTATCATCCATTCATCCAGCCCATACTTCTTTAACTTGCTGACAAGAATACTGTGGGAGACCATGTCAAAAGCTTTGCTAAAGTCAAGGAACAACACATCCACCGCTTTCCCCTCATCCACAGAGCCAGTTATCTCGTCATAGAAGGCAATTAGATTAGTCAGGCATGACTTGCCCTTGGTGAATCCATGCTGACTGTTCCTGACCACTTTCCTCTCCTCTACGTGCTTCAGAATTGATTCCTTGAGGACCTGCTCCATGATTTTTCCAGGGACTGAGGTGAGGCTGACTGGCCTGTAGTTCCCAGGATCCTCCTTCTTCCCTGTTTTAAAGATGGGCACTACATTAGCCTTTTTCCAGTTGTCCGGGACTCTCCTCCCCCCCCCGATCGCCATGAGTTTTCAAAGATAATGGCCAATGGCTCTGCAATCACATCCGCCAACTCCTTTAGCACTCTCGGATGCAGCGCATCCGGCCCCATGGACTTGTGCTCGTCCAGCTTTTCTAAATAGTCCCGAACCACTTCTTTCTCCACAGAGGACTGGTCACCTCCTCCCCATGCTGTGCTGCCCAGTGCAGTAGTCTGGGAGTTGACCTTGTTCGTGAAGACAGAGGCAAAAAAAGCATTGAGTACATTAGCTTTTTCCACATCCTCTGTCACTAGGTTGCCTCCCTCATTCAGTAAGGGGCCCACACTTTCCTTGACTTTCTTCTTGTTGCTAACATACCTGAAGAAACCCTTCTTGTTACTCTTAACATCTCTTGCTAGCTGCAACTCCAGGTGTGATTTGGCCTTCCTGATTTCACTCCTGCATCCCCGAGCAATATTTTTATACGCTCTGTGACTGATAGAAAGAGACGTGATGATTTTCTAAATGACTTTATTCTTTCTAGGTAGAAGGCCAGAGCTCTACAGACATTGAGAGTGTGAAGGGATGCCTCCCTGGCGTCGGCGTGAGGTTTTGGAATAAACACAGGTAAGTAAATCAGTTGGTTTAAATGAAATGTGGAGATGACTTTAGGTATAAATTTAGGGTGGGCTCTTAGGATCACTTTGTCTTTATGGAATATAGTATATGGCGGGTGTGCCATTAGGGGTCCTAGCTCCCCTACTCTTTTTGCTCAAGTGATCACGATAAGGAAGGAGACCTTCATCAACACATGTAACAGTGAGCAAGTCACAAGGGGTTCGAATGGTTTCCCCATGAGGTTAAAGTCCCATATAGGAGTAGGGTATTTCAGAGGAGGGTAGATGTTGGTCATGCCCTTTAAGAATCGTTTGGTTGTTGGATGGGCAAAGATCGTGGTTCCATCTACTTTATCACATAGGGAGGTGATTGCTGCTAAGTGCACCTCTACAGAGCTATTGGAAAGGCCCACCTTTTTAAGGCCTACTATGTAGTGCAGGACTCTGGGTAGAGGGACAGAGTGCGGCAACATATGATGAGCCTCATATCAGGTGCAGAAGCGTACCCACTTATAAGCGTATGTTTTGCGTGTGCTCTGTTTGCAACTATTCAAGACAATGTCTTACTTCCTCAGAGTAATCCTGGTCCAAGCCCATTAGCCATGGAATAACCAGGCCTTGAGGTGGAGAACTGCTAGGTCAGGGTGAATGATGCGACCAGCATCCTGTGTCAAGAGGTGAGGAAGCTGTGGAAGGGTTCAAGATGTGCTCACCGCCATCTGTGTTAGGCGCCTGTTCTTGTCCTGTCTGATTTTGTGTAACACACAGCTCAGTAGAGAAATTGGGGGGGGAACACGGAAGCGGTGCTTCCCATTTTATGAGGAGGGCATCACCCAGTGAATGGAAACAAGCAGGGAGAACTGGAGGTCCTGGTGATGTCAGGGAATTATGACGTGATTGGAATAACAGAGACTTGGTGGGATAACTCACATGACTGGAGTACTGTCATGGATGGTTATAAATTGTTCAGGAAGGACAGGCAGGGCAGAAAAGGTGGGGGAGTAGCACTGTATGTAAGGGAGCAGTATGACTGCTCAGAGCTCCGGTACGAAACTGCAGAAAAACCTGAGTGTCTCTGGATTAAGTTTAGAAGTGTGAGTAACAAGAGTGATGTAGTGGTGGGAGTCTGCTATAGACCACCGGACCAGGGGGATGAGGTGGATGAGGCTTTCTTCCGGCAACTCGCAGAAGCTACTAGATCGCACGCCCTGGTTCTCATGGGTGACTTTAATTTTCCTGATATTTGCTGGGAGAGCAATACAGAGGTGCATAGACAATCCAGGAAGTTTTTGGAAAGCGTAGGGGACAATCTCCTGGTGCAAGTGCTAGACGAGCCAACTAGGGGGGGAGCTTTTCTTGACCTGCTGCTCACAAACAGGGAAGAATTAGTGGGGGAAGCAAAAGTGGATAGGAATCTGGGAGGCAGTGACCATGAGATGGTCGAGTTCAGGATCCTGACACAGGGAAAAAAGGTAAGCAGCAGGATACGGACCCTGGACTTCAGGAAAGCAGACTTCGACTCCCTCAGGGAGCGGATGGGTAGGATCCCCTGGGGGACTAACATGAAGGGGAAAGGAGTCCAGGAGAGCTGGCTGTATTTCAAGGAATCCCTGTTGAGGTTACAGGGACAAACCATCCCGATGAGTCGAAAGAATAGTAAATATGGCAGGCGACCAGCTTGGCTTAATGGTGAAATCCTAGCGGATCTTAAACATAAAAAAGAAGCTTACAAGAAGTGGAAGGTTGGACATATGACCAGGGAAGAGTATAAAAATATTACTCGGGCATGTAGGAATGAAATCAGGAGGGCCAAATCGCACCTGGAGCTGCAGCTAGCAAGAGATGTTTAGAGTAACAAGAAGGGTTTCTTCAGGTATGTTGGCAACAAGAAGAAAGCCAAGGAAACTGTGGGCCCCTTACTGAATGAGGGAGGCAACCTAGTGACAGAGGATGTGGAAAAAGCTAATGTGCTCAATGCTTTTTTTGCCTCTGTCTTCACTAACAAGGACAGCTCCCAGACTGCTGCGCTGGGCATCGCAACATGGGGAGTAGATGGCCAGCCCTCTGTGGAGAAAGAGGTGGTTAGGGACTATTTAGAAAAGCTGGACGAGCACAAGTCCATGGGGCCAGACGAGTTGCATCCGAGAGTGCTAAAGGAATTGGCGAATGTGATTGCAGAGCCATTGGCCATTATCTTTGAAAACTCGTGGCGAACGGGGGAAGTCCCAGGTGACTGGAAAAAGGCTAACGTAATGCCAATCTTTAAAAAAGGGAAGAAGGAGGATCCTGGGAACTACAGGCCAGTCAGCCTCACCTCAGTCCCTGGAAAAATCATGGAGCAGGTCCTCAAGGAATCAATCCTGAAGCACTTACACGAGAGGAAAGTGATCAGGAACAGTCAGCATGGATTCACCAAGGGAAGGTCATGCCCGACTAATCTAATCGCCTTCTATGATGAGATTACTGATTCTGTGGATGAAGGGAAAGCAGTGGATGTATTGTTTCTTGACTTTAGCAAAGCTTTTGACACGGTCTCCCACAGTATTCTTGTCAGCAAGTTAAAGAAGTATGGGCTGGATGAATGTACTATAAGGTGGGTAGAAAGTTGGCTAGATTGTCGGGCTCAACGGGTAGTGATCAATGGCTCCATGTCTAGTTGGCAGCCGGTGTCAAGTGGAGTGCCCCAGGGGTCGGTTTTGTTCAATATCTTCATAAATGATCTGGAGGATGGTGTGGATTGCACTCTCAGCAAATTTGCGGATGATATTAAACTGGGAGGAGTGGTAGATATGCTGGAGGGCAGAGATAGGATACAGAGGGACCTAGACAAATTGGAGGACTGGGCCAAAAGAAACCTGATGAGGTTCAATAAGGATAATTGCAGGGTCCTGCACTTAGGACGGAAGAACCCAATGCACAGCTACAGACTAGGGACCGAATGGCTAGGCAGCAGTTCTGCGGAAAAGGACCTAGGGGTTACAATGGACGAGAAGCTGGATATGAGTCAGCAGTGTGCCCTTGTTGCCAAGAAGGCCAATGGCATTTTGGGATGTATAAGTAGGGGCATAGCGAGCAGATCGAGGGACGTGATCGTTCCCCTCTATTCGACATTGGTGAGGCCTCATCTGGAGTACTGTGTCCGGTTTTGGGCCCCACACTACAAGAAGGATGTGGATAAATTGGAGAGAGTCCAGCGAAGGGCAACAAAAATGATTAGGGGTCTGGAACACATGACTTATGAGGAGAGGCTGAGGGAACTGGGATTGTTTAGTCTGCGGAAGAGAAGAATGAGGGGGGATTTGATAGCTGCTTTCAACTACCTGAGAGGTGGTTCCAGAGAGGATGGTTCTAGACTATTCTCAGTGGTAGAAGAGGACAGGACAGGACAAGGAGTAATGGTCTCAAGTTGCAGTGGGGGAGGTTTAGGTTGGATATTAGGAAAAACTTTTTCACTAGGAGGGTGGTGAAACACTGGAATGTGTTACCTAGGGAGGTGGTAGAATCTCCTTCCTTGGAAGTTTTTAAGTTCAGGCTTGACAAAGCCTTGGCTGGGATGATTTGATTGGGGATTGGTCCTGCTTTGAGCAGGGGGTTGGACTAGATGACCTCCTGAGGTCCCTTCCAACCCTGATATTCTATGATTCTATGTCCAAGCCCCACTCAGGAGCAATATTGAGGGCATTTCATATTGTGGACTGTTGCAAATGAATCTACAGTTGAGAACCCCCACCAGGTTATGAGGGTCATATGGTCATGAGGGTAGGGTAGTCCATTTCCCAAGAGAAACTGAAGATTTCCTGGACAGACGTCAGGATATGCTTCTACGGGCACAATGTTGCAGGCCACGCAGCGGGGACAGGAGGACGATGAAGAAATTTGGCAGCATGTGACCTCCAGAAGAAGAAAGGGGAGCGTCCATGTACCAGCAGTGCAGATACAGGTAAGCAACCGTTTTCATGTTCTCTCCACAGGTACTAATGCGGATAGTGGACTAGATGATACATCTGAGGGAAGGGAACAGAAGGAGACTCCGCCGATTGGAAGGCATGAGATCCACTGTCCTAGGGATGGGGGTTCCACGACCACAGCTCCGCAGAGCAGGAGGCGGGTGGTGGTGGTCGGGGACTCTGTCATCTATCTGCCGCCCCGACTGGGAAAACCAAGAAGTCTGCTGCTTGCCAGGAGCTAGGATTCACGATGTGACGGAGAGACTGCCGAGACTCATCAAGCCCTCGGATCATTACCCCTTCCTGCTTCTCCACGTGGGCACCAATGATACTGCCAAGAATGACCCTGAGCGGATCACTGCGGGACTACGTGGCTCTGGGAAGAAGGATAAAGGAGTTTGAGGCGCAAGTGGTGTTTTCGTCCATCCTCCCCATAGAAGGAAAAGGCCTGGGTAGACACCGTCGAATCGTGGAAGTCAACAAATGGCTACGCAGGTGGTGTCGGAGAGAAGGCTTTGGATTCTTTGACCATGGGATGGTGTTCCAAGAAGGAGGAGTGCTAGGCAGAGACGGGCTCTACCTAACGAAGAGAGGGAAGAGCATCTTCGGAAGGAGGCTGGCTAACCTAGTGAGGAGGGCTTTAAACTAGGTTCACTGGGGGAAGGAGACCAAAGCCCTGAGGTTAGTGGGATACCGGGAGAAAGCACGAGCAGGAGACCGTGAAAGCGGAGGGCTCCTGCCTCATACTAAGAAAGAAGGACAAACAGCAAGTTATCTCAAGTGCCTATACACAAATGGAAGAAGGGAAACAAGCAGGGAGAATTGGAAGTCCTGGCACAGTCAAGGAATTATGATGTGATTGCAGTAACAGAGACTTGGTGGGATAACTCACATGACTGGAGTACTGTCATGGATGGATATAAACTGTTCAGGAAGGACAGGCAGGGCAGAAAAGGTGGGGAAGTTGCATTGTATGCAAGAGAGCAGTATGACGGCTCAGAGCTCCGGTATGAAACTGCAGAAAAACCTGAGTGTCTCTGGATTAAGTTTAGAAGTGTGAGCAACAAGGGTGATGTCGTGGTGGGAGTCTGCTGTAGACCACCTGATCAGGGGGATGAGGTGGACGAGGCTTTCTTCCGGCAACTAACGGAAGTTACTAGATCGCAGACCCTGGTTCTCATGGGAGACTTCAATCACCCTGATATCTGCTGGGAGAGCAATACTGCGGTGCACAGACAATCCAGGAAGTTTTTGGAAAGTGTAGGGGACAATTTCCTGGTGCAAGTGCTGGAGGAACCAACTAGGGGCAGAGCTCTTCTTGACCTGCTGCTCACAAACCGGGAAGAATTAGTAGGGGAAGCAAAAGTGGATGGGAACCTGGGAGGAAGTGACCATGAGATGGTTGAGTTCAGGATCCTGACACAGAGAAGAAAGGAGAGCAGCAGAATACAGACCCTGGACTTCAGAAAAGCAGACACTGACAACCTCAGGGATCTGATGGGCAGGATCCCCTGGGAGAATAACATAAGGGGGAAAGTAGTCCAGGAGAGCTGGCTATATTTTAAAGAATCCTTATTGAGGTTACAGGAACAAACCATCTCAAATGCGTAGAAAGAATAGTAAATATGGCAGGCGACCACATTGGCTTAACAGTGAAATTCTTGCTGATCTTAAAACACAAAAAAGAAGCTTACAAGAAGTGGAAGATTGGACAAATGACCAGGGAAGAGTATAAAAATATTGCTCGGGCCTGCAGGACTGAAATCAGGAAGGCCAAATCACACCTGGAGTTGCAGTTAGCAAGAGACGTTAAGAGTAACAAGAAGGGTTTCTTCAGGTATGTTAGCAACAAGAAGAAAGTCAAGGAAAGCGTAGGCGCCTTACTGAATGAGGGAGGCAACCTAGTGACAGAGGATGTGGAAAAAGCTAAATGTACTCAATGCTTTTTTTGCCTCCGTTTTCATGAACAAGGTCAGCTCCCAGACTGCTGCACTGGGCAGCACAGCATGGGGAGGAGGTGACCAGCCTTCTGTGGAGAAAGAAGTGGTTCGGGACTATTTAGAAAAGCTGAACGAGCACAAGTCCATGGGGCCGGATGCGCTGCATCCGAGAGTGCTAAAGGAGTTGGCGGATGTGATTGCAGAGCCATTGGCCATTATCTTTGAAAACTCATGGCGATCGGGGGGGGGGGGGGGAGGAGAGTCCCGGACAACTGGAAAAAGGCTAATGTAGTGCCCATCTTTAAAACAGGGAAGAAGGAGGATCCTGGGAACTACAGGCCAGTCAGCCTCACCTCAGTCCCTGGAAAAATCATGGAGCAGGTCCTCAAGGAATCAATTCTGAAGCACGTAGAGGAGAGGAAAGTGGTCAGGAACAGTCAGCATGGATTCACCAAGGGCAAGTCATGCCTGACTAATCTAATTGCCTTCTATGACGAGATAACTGGCTCTGTGGATGAGGGGAAAGCGGTGGATGTGTTGTTCCTTGACTTTAGCAAAGCTTTTGACATGGTCTCCCACAGTATTCTTGTCAGCAAGTTAAAGAAGTATGGGCTGGATGAATGGATGATAAGGTGGATAGAAAGTTGGCTGGATTGTCGGGCTCAACGGGTAGTGATCAATGGCTCCATGTCTAGTTGGCAGCCGATATCAAGTGGAGTGCCCCAAGGGTCAGTCCTGGGGCCGGTTTTGTTCAATATCTTCATAAATGATCTGAGGTTGGTGTGTACTGCACCCTCAGCAAGTTTGCAGATGACACTAAACTGGGAGGAGAGGTAGATACGCTGGAGGGTAGGGAGAGGATACAGAGGGCCCTAGACAAATTAGAGGATTGGGCCAAAAGAAATCTGATGAGGTTCAAAAAGGACAAGTGCAGAGTCCTGCACTTAGGATGGAAGAATCCCATGCACTGCTACAGACTAGGGACCGAATGGCTAGGCAGCAGTTCTGCAGAAAAGGACCTAGGGGTTACAGTGGACGAAAAGCTGGATATGAGTCAACAGTGTGCCCTTGTTGCCAAGAAGGCAATGGCATTTTGGGATGTATAAGTAGGGGCATTGCCAGCAGATCGAGGGATATGATCATTCCCCTCTATTCGACATTGGTGAGGCTTCATCTGGAATACTGTGTCCGGTTTTGGGCCCCACACTACAAGAAGGATGTAGAAAAATTGGAAAGCATCCAGCAGAGGGCAACAAAAATGATTAGGGGACTGGAACACATGACTTATGAGGAGAGGCTGAGGGAACTGGGGATGTTTAGTCTGCAGAAGAGAAGAATGAGGGGAGATTTGATAGCTGCTTTCAACTACCTGAAAGGGGTTCCAAAGAGGATGGATCTAGACTGTTCTCAGTGGTAGCAGATGACAGAACAAGGAGTAATGGCCTCAAGTTGCAGTGGGGGAGGTTTAGGTTGGATATTAGGAAAAACTTTTTCACTAGGAGGGTGGTGAAACACTGGAATGCGTTACCTAGGGAGGTGGTGGAATCTCCTTCCGTAGATATTTTTAAGGTTAGGGTTGACAAAGCCCTGGCTGGCATGATTTAGTTGGGGATTGGTCCTGCTTTGAGCAGCGGGTTGGACTAGATGACCTCCTGAGGTCCCTTCCAACACTCATATTCTATGATTTGTTCAATAAAAGATGTCATTTTACTAAACAAGTTGTAAGTGTAGTTAGCTAACAGAGCAGAGTAGTTTGCTATGTGAAATTGCAGTGAGGACGAGGAATAGGCTTTACGTCCGAAGAGGTGGAGCCTTTTCCAGTCTTTGTCGTGAGGGGTGGTTTTGACTGGTGCTGCTTTCCTCTTCAGTTTACAGCCTCCACAACCAGTGAATTAGGAGCTGGACGTGTGAGTAAGAACTCCGCTCCTTTTGCTGGCACATAGGATTTCCTGTCTGAGCGTTTGCAGGACGGAGGGATAGTGGCAGGTGTCTGCCATATTGTCGTTGCACGGTCCATGATGGCTGAATTAATGGGCAGGGCTATCTTCGCTGATGGGGATGCCTGCAGGATGTCAGTAAATTTGTGCTGGGTCTCTGGCAGCTCTGCTGAAGAGATATCAAGGGATTCTACCAGTCTTTTAAATAAGTCTTGGAAGGATTTAAAGTTGTCACCTGTAGTGGGAGGCCGTGGCATAATTGTTTCGTCCTAGGATGAGGACGAAATATGAGTGGGCGGCAGTGTATCACCTAAAGGGGCCTCTTCGGGCTCCTCTCCCTCTTCTTCCTGGTCTTCTGATGGCGGTGGTCCCCTCGGTGATGGGGACTGAGTAGGCCTAGGTGCTGGAGGATTGGGCGGTATAAGAGTTTGAGCCCTATAAATTGCCGATAGGTCCCAGTATGGCCAAGCGGATGGAATACCAATGGGCAGGGGCATCCATGGTCGTGTCTGCCAGTTGTGCCCTTGCATGGGTGGTTGCTGGTGTGAGGGTCCAGGTTTCGGGGAGGAATGGCGAGGGGTGAAAAGACTTAAGTCATCCCCTTCCTCATCATCGCTAAAGAGTGGTTGTGCAGATCTAGCAGGAGTGCCTGTTCGGCTTGGTCCTGGCCTGATTGGGGTGTCGTCAGTACCGAACAAAGGGGTTGCCAGCGTGGAGGAGATTGCCAGCTCCGCCTGACTGGTAAAGAGCTGCAGTACTGGGAAACTCGGTGCCATGGATTGCAGCATAGTATGCTCTGATGGTGCCGAGGTCTTGCTAGGCTGTGTATATGCGGCAGATGGCACCATTACACTAGTCGGTGCCAAGGCGTTCTTAGGCACTGTCAGTGAGCTAGGGAGCTTAGCTTTCGCCCATGCACCTGAATGAGAGCCTGGCTGCGTCGGTGCCTTGGCTCCTCGGGACATCTCGGTACCAGACGTTCCTGGTGCCTCTCAGTCCGAGGTTCTCGATGCCATCGGTACCAGGGCAGATTTTTCACCAGGAGACCGCTTCTTTGGGGGGGGGGGGGGGAATATCTCTTTGTGGCGATGACTGCGACTGATGTTTGGTCGCCTTCTTAGGGGCAGGGTCCTTTGACACAGTTTATCCGGAATCCTTGTCTGAGGCTGTCGCCAGAGACTGTTGGCCAGGAGGAGTCCTGGACTCTGGGTCAGAGGCTGGCCGGAGGGATTTTTCCATCATTAGGAATTGTAGTTGGAGGTCCCTGGCTGTCAGTGTCCTAGCAGATATTTTTTTTGCAGCGTGGACACTTCTGAGATACGTGGGTTTCCCCAAGACAGCGGATGCACAGAGCGTGACCATCCGATACAGGAATTGATATCCTGAAGGTTAAGCACCGTTTAAATCCGGGGGAACCAGGCATGGCTGAGAAGATTTGGAGTTCAGTCACCATTGGTGGAGCGCTGCTGTGGGGGGGAGTGGGGGGAGAGGGACGGGGGACGAAGAAAATAAGGGTTTTGTTGGGTTTTTTTTTAAACGGGTAAATAAGGACGGGAAGTAGGGAAGATGAGAAAGAGAACAAATAAAAGTGAAGATTAAGCAATATACGAGTTGGATGGAGCGCTGCAGTCATTCCGACCTGAGCCAAAGGCAGTAGAGAAGGAACTGAGGGACTGTTGGCAGTGCATGCTAAGTACCCGCTTGGAGTGGCACTGCTACTACAAATCTCCCACTACGAGCACAGGGCGCCAAGACACCTAAATTGGATTTCCATAGGGATGCTCCTTGAAGAAGAACCAAGAATTCAGCGATTAGAGAATTCTCCTGAGAGATATGACTTGAACAAGGGGTCTCTTTTCTCCCTTTCCGGCAGAGGGGTTGGAATTGAATCTTGGTTTCCCACATCCCAGATGAGTGCTCTAAAACTGGGCTAAAAGTTATAATGGGGGCATCTCTTCCTCCTGGTTTTGAATGGGACCCAGGCCAGTAGGCAGCCTTGGAGCAATCCTCAAACCAGGTGTTCACTTTCCTGATCTACAAGTTGTGCTCAGAGTACATCTAGCTCCACATAAAATGGTAGGGGAGGCACAACCTACCTTATCTCCTTTAACCCAGTTCTTAAGCATTTACATTGGATGTGCAAGAACCTGGTTCAATTCCTCCTTCTGCCTGATGATGAGAAGAGATGTGAAAAGGGGTTTCTCACCTCTCAGGTGAGTGCTGTAACTACTGGACTGTGGGATTTTCTGATGTGGGTCTCTCTTGTTCAAGCCATTCCACTTTGTATTAAATAATTAAATATTAATTGGAGCAGAAAAAGAGTGAGAATGACTCCATAGCCTAGTTATTAGGACACCATCATAGGACCTAATCACATCAGCCACACCATAAGAGACTTATTCACCTGTACATCTACCAATATGATATATCCCATCATGTGCTGACAATGCCCCTCTGCCATGTACATTGGCCAAACTGGACAATCTCTACGCAAAAGAATAAATGGATACAAATCAGACGTCAAGAATTATAACATTCAAAAACCAGTCAGAGAACAGTTCAAACTCCCCGGTCACTCAATTTCAGACCTAAAAATCACAATTCTCCAACAAAAAAAATCTTCAAAAACAGACTCCAACGAGAAACTGCAGAACTGGAATTAATTTGCAAACTGGACACTATTAAATTAGGCTTGAATAAAGACTGGGAGTGGATGGGTCATTACACAAAGTAAAAACTATTTCCCCATGCTAATTTTTCCCCTTACTGTTACTCACACCTTCTTGTCAACTGTTTGAAATGGGCCATTCTGATTATCACTACAAAAGTTTTTTTTCTCCTGTTGATAATAGCCCACCTTAATTGATTGGTTTGGTCTAGTTACAGTTGGTATGGCAACACCCATTTTTTCATGTTCTCTGTGTATATATATATATCTTCCTACTGTATTTTCCACTGCATGCATCCAATGAAGTGGGTTTTAGCTCATGAAAGCTTACGGACAGATAAATTTATTAGTCTCTAAGGTGCCACAAATACTCCTAATTTTTTAATAATACAGCACTAATTTGAGAATTTAAATGCACAAAATCAAGGACTAATGGAACTCTCACTTATATTTTAAAATCTACACTAACAATCAGTCATCCAGAATATATCATCATTGTATGTGACTGTGACTGAGTTGATGTCGCCACGGAAACACTACACTAGTCTGCACTGGCTAAGGACTTGGCTCTATAGTTTTTGAATCTTGACTTTTGTAAAGTTAAATCCTCAGCCTCAGTGTTTTATTAACATCATTAACAGAGTTTAATACACACTGGAATTGGATTACAATTAAGTCTCCTATATATAACCAATTAGAAAGAAATCTCCAAATTGTCAAAGAACGGATAAACTTAACAAATGGCACAGTTTAACTCTGACAGACAAAAACAAATCATGACCAAACTGTGCAATGCAACTTACTGACAGAAACACAGAGATGTAAAACCATAATGGAGAATGATGTCAAAGGATGCTATAAGATTTTTTTTTTTTTTTTTAGATTCAGGAGGAGTTATTTTCTTGTGCAAACAGCCATAAAATTACAGCCCACCCCCCTGTTTCTCATTGATTTCCAATTGCCACAGTTTGCCAGATGCTGTTTGGTCTAAGTGCTGCCTTGACCTCCACTAGTGACGCTGGCCCCCTTTTGCTTTGTTGCACGGTATTTTCCCAGCAGGGAAGTCCCACCCCACTAATATTTGCTGTTGCAACTTTTGCTGGAGGCTTATAGGTTACCCATATGTTGTAGTATAAGGGCCAGCCTGACTGGAATTAACTCAGAAGTGGCGTCCAGCGTTGTGGCTGGAGCTGTCCCAGAAGAGATTATAAATGGCCCCAAACTAATTAAATATTTTGTCTCCTGCTGGTAAACAAAAGGGACTGAGGGCAAAAACATAAAAATGCCTGATTTAACTAGGATCTGTAAGTAGCTTCACAAAGGCAACCCTGAAGTCAGTGATGCATGCTTTAAAAGCCTCTAATGGGTCAAAGCAGTTACATAAATGAGACATTTAGTTTATTTTTCTTAGGTATAGGTACGCACAATCAGTGTCCAGACTATTTCATACTAAGATTGGTGGGGGTGGGAATCAAGCTATCTGTATTTAACTTGAAAACTTACTTAATTTTCATTTTTACAAATGAAAACAACCAAAAGACAAAATACGATTCTTCCATAAAGAAATACAAACTGAGGAAAATTACTGTATTTTCAGCAATGTCTGGAGGATTTGTGGCTAAATTGTCAAAGTGGTGTTTCATAAGGCTGAAATTAAAGGAGCCTTTTTAAAAAAGTCATAATTTTAAAAATAGTTGTTTTCACTCAAATGCCTCCCTGAATGTGGCAAAAACAAAACAGCTCATGTTATCTAGATTATGGCTTAAGGGTCTTTGACATTCAGCATTAAGATGTATTTCATTCAATTTTCTCAATAAAAAAACAACAATGTGATAGAGTTTTAAAGGCTGGGATCCATTATAGGACTTAGGCACTGCAACACAGAGTGACAGCACTTAACTTTGAGGTGCCTAGAAAATAACAGGAACAACACTGAGATCTACAACGCCAAGTTAGGCGCCTACAATGAATGGGAAGAGACAGGCGCCTAAGAATGCCATCTCCAAAAGCGAGCATAGTAGGTTGTTCCTCACCTAAGCCAGTCAATGAGAGATGCCAAGAGGGCTGCATGTCTGTATTTAACATTAAATTAATTTAGACAGACCATGTTATGTTTCTAAATATTAAGCTATCACTTAATCTTAAGAATATTCTATTTAGAGGTATGTTTTAGGATGTTATGTGAAAAATTACTGATGAGAGTTCTACAGCTAATTAGTTGTTTCAAGCTCTAATTTTGCAAAGACTTAGATGTGCGTAATCCACTGAACTTAATATGACTATTCTTGTGCATAAAGTTAAGCATGTGTAAGTTTTTTCAGGACTGGGACCTCAATTTTGCAATTCTCACAGTGTTAATGAAGATAGTGCTTTGTTAATAACAGCAGTGCATTAGCCTTTTCAGGGAGTGAATGAGTTACATTATTCTACCAACTGTATGCCCATTTTGAAGTACTCTGTCTTGTGGACTTTCTTTCAAAAACCAGAGAGTAAGTACATTTTGGTCTTTTGTCTTATTTGCTGCAATTTGCAAAGACGGTTAGGAATTGGGTGAAAAGATAAAAAGATATGTAGAAACAAGACGGCTGGCTAAAGAGAAAAAAACATATACAACACTTCCCTTTTATGTTACTCTATCCCCACATTTTGACATTGTAATTAGATAACTGCTATGCAAATTAAGTCATCCACACTGTTTAACTTATAGCTTATGCAGTTGGTTGTGAGAACTGCTGCAGTTTTAACTAAAGATCTCCAAAATTAAAAGGGAACATTAAAAACGTTTCTATGGCTATACAGCTATAAATTTCTATAGCTATAGTGCTTTTTTGCTGGGACTCCCTTTGAAAATATTTCATGCTGCGATGACCCCCACACATGTACCATGCTACCCTTACTTCTGTGCTGCTGCTGGCAGTACTGCCTTCAGAGCTGGGTGCCCGACCAGCAGCTGCTGCTCTTGCAAATCCCCTACAATACTCTTGCAACCCTCTTTTGGGTCGGAACCCTCAGTTTGAGAAATGCTGCTATAGTGGTTTGTATTTTTCCCTAGACATTTTCATGCACAGCTGCTCATTGTCCTATTGGACAGCAGAATGCCACAGCTTTTTACTCAGGACATGCAGGTGAATGAAAGACAGTTGAATGGATTTTAAGCAGAAGCCTGCAACTTAACACTGCATGGGGCAGTATATGCCCACTCCATTTCACATACCAGGCACTTAACTAGTTCCAGTGGGGGGTTTCAGCACTACCCAGAACCAATAATTCAAGCTGATCCCTGAGCTTACTCTCCAGGACTTAGCTCACTTATGAGTCTTCTAACCCTCCCCCTCGCAGGTAGAAAGTACCAATGGGGAACCTTGTTCTGTGAAGAGTTCAGGCCTCCCCTTCTCTTTACCAACACAAAGTCCACCTACAAAATCCCAGATCTCATTTACTTCTGGGAATCGGCCCTTTTAGCCTTTATCTCCAATGAACACCAACTGAAAGTTGTGACAAACTACATAGACTCTATTTTCTTTTAATATTAGACTTCTGAATCCTAGTCTTCTATACCCCTTCTGAGCCTCCAGAATGCTTCAGGGAAGATGAAAAAACCACCAGCTTCAGCCAATTTGGCCCAACTGGAAAAATTCCTTTCTAATTCCAAAAAGAGACAATTAGTCATTTTTCTACGTTTTATTACTTTAGACATATCAGGAATGTCACATTGTGCTTTCTCTCTTATTAGTGGAGGTCTCTTGGAGAATCCAGAGATATGGATTGGGAATTTTCTAAGCCCCTAATTAAAGGAGTTATTAAAATTTAAGACAAAAAGCTTTTCTTACTACTATGTATTCAGGCACTTGAGTTAAATAGATTTTAAACAAACAAAAAATTTTAAACATTCAAAAAAACTGTTTTCTTTCTCAGTTAATCAAATTTCTCTTGGTATCTGTCATAAACCAATCTCTTTTCTCCAATTGTCCATACACAAGATCTGAATTTCTAATGTAAAAATACAGCAGGCCTAACTTATACACCATACAGAAGCAAAAGCAACAAAGAACATACTAAATTATTTTCTTTACAGGTCACCTTAAAGGACAAAGACATAAGTGTTTGAATTTGGTAACAATAACTACTTTTTTGTGATTAAGATCAACTGAAAACTGTGAATCACATAGTTATGTATAGTGAAACCAGTCCTAGCTCCAGGGATCAGTGACAATGTTAGGGACAAACATCAGGCAAACCCATAAGGCTCAGGAGGTGTGCTCTGCACCATCAAATAGCCACGAATCCAGGCTTTGTAATAGAGCCTGCCTAATCCACCTTACAAAACCATAACAAAACCCAATGGCTGGAAGTAGAATCTAGAAAACTTAAAGCTGGAAATAAAGCACAAATTTTTGAAAGTGAATGTAATTAGCCATTGGAACAATTTATCAAAGGATGTGATGGATTTTCTATTAAGTAAAAAGTCTTTAAATCAAGATTGGATATTTTTCTAAAGTATAAATTCTACTTCAACCACAAGTTATTGGCCTCAATTCAGGAATTACTTGATTTAATACTATGGCCTGTGTTTGGATTAGATGGTAACAATCATCCCTTATAAATCTATGCATCTATGTAATGCACCACAGACCACTAAAGCTATATGGGAATCCAGAATGGATCCAGTAAATCCTGAGAATGCAAACAATTTTGGCAAAAATTAGATGCAGACCAAAGTCTTCATTTACACCTTCAAATGCTTCTTTCTTCCTACAAGCTTCACCTCTATTTTTTCCTCAGTTGAATGGCAGCCAGTTTACTTTCATCCATATCCCTCTCTCTATCAAACACTCAGAGAATAATGACATCATAGAATCCAGGTTCAATGTAAAGAAGACATAAAGCTGAATATCATTACCATGTTGACGACACTGCATCCCAAAGCACACCACCATCTTCCTCAGTGGTTTCCTATGAATATTGAACGAGACGGGTGACAAGATGGAAACAAAGAATTATACAAATGTAGGTCTGGAAGGGACCTCACCTACTCCAGCCCCCTGCACTAAGACAGGAACAAGTATACAAGTACATAACATGAAGGACTCCACATGTGAAGGCCTTTGGGAAAGACAAGCAAATATCTATATTATAAATCATTTTTTCTAGATTGTAATTAATGAATTTTATAAAAAGCAATTATATTTTAACCAAGCTGCACCATCTTCTAGTTGTGCAAGGCCCTTGCATGAGTGCACAGGGGGAGGAGGGCAAAAGGAGCCTTGCAAAGACGAGGCATAATCAGTCCCTCCTCTCAGGGGACAGCAGAAACTGCTCCCTCCTATAGCTCCGAGAGGTGCAAGACACCTCAAAGGGGATGGGGAAGGAGAGAAAGAAGATGGAGCCATGGTCTCTCTACCACTTTGAACTGGCCAGAAGAGATGGCCAGGTGAAGGGATGGGATCACACTGCACCATTCTAGAGGATGTAGAGAGGGCGCATGGCTCCACCAAATCTTCCTTGACCCTCTCCACAATCTTAGAGAATGATGGACTCTGCACACTCCCCCATGTGTCTGGGAATTCTGGCAAGGGTTTTGTCTCCTGAGGTACATCTCCTCGGAGAGCTCTCCCTGAGACAGCATAACTGCACCACCCCTCAGTCACACCTGTTCCTTGATGACACAGTTGATCCTTTGTTAGCAAATGTTAAAAAGAAAGAAAGTACTAATTAATTGGTCTTCTGGTTGGAACTAATTCAAAAGGTGTCTTGAAATATCCTGGGATACAATGTACTCTGCTTTCCAGAGAATCAATCAGTCTAAGATTGATGAAGGGCTGCTAAGGTCAGGTGTGCAAACACAGAACCATCTGCAAATTCTCCTGGGCTGGTACCTGCAGTGGTGCAATTTTACAAGAGCAGGTGTTTGCTTTTAATTTACATCTTGTTTTTCTGCTGAAATTGTTATTTTACTGAGCAAGAGTCTTCAGTTTCTTATTAAATGTAATATATTGTATATTGTTGCTATTAAATATTTTAGTTATGTCACGTAGTTTTTCATAGTTGTAATAAACAGATTTCTTAAAAATATAAACCCAGATGTAATAGAAGAGATGTTTGTGTTAAACACACGAGTCAATCACACATTTCTTCAGGAAGTTGATATCCAGAGTATTTTTCAGAGCATTGCCTCTTCACTTTCAAAAAAGAGGCATTTGTTCTGAATGGAAACAATATAAGTGGTAGCCATTTCTTCTGAATTTGCTCAACTGCAATGCTCATTATCATTAAGATTATTTATTTCTGTTAGTGCCCCCAGGAGGAAGCTTTTATGAAGAAAAATGATTGACAAAATACAGACCAGACAAAATCAAAAAGTCCAAATCTAACCCCACCCATTGTGAATTAAAAGGGTTTTGGTTTCAGGGATCTGGAATCAGACAAATCCCTTTGTTTTGGGTCCAATGCAGAAATAAAACCGCAAAGGACCTGATTTTGATTGCAGATTCAGGTCTCTGACCTTCTCTCATCTCTACCCAGGCCCTGCTGCCAGCTCTAGGTAATTTAATATCTAGAGGCCAGATCCTTAGCTGGTGTAAATTGTTATAATTCCATTCACTTCAACTGAGCTATGACAATTTGCAGACATTGAGGATCTTGCCTTAGATATTTAAACCACACTCGTCACCATATAATCTCTATGTGAGCATGGTATCTGGGGTGGTGAGGAGAAGCATAACCTGGATGGAGCTCAGAGTCATAGTTTTTCCTGTCTCCTCCGAATCTCTGCGTCCCAATAATCCCCCAGATGAAGCCACGCCTTGGATCGTGCCATGCGTTTGCTTAATTTAATTTTACCTACTTCATAGTTTTATGCAGCACAATAATTATTCATAGGAAAAAACAACATTTTAGTTTGATAATGTCACAAGTGAGACAGGGAAACCTGAAAAGTGTAACATCCTGCACAAGCCTATAACATAGATCATGAAGCCAAGAAAAGAAGAGGTCTGGTTTTATCAGTTAATAAGGCAAAACACCTAAAGCTTTGCCAAGAAAAAACACAATGTCCCAAAAGCTAATCTCTCGCTAAAAAAAGCTTCGAAATATCTGTGTGATATGTCAGGTTCAGGTTCCCTTTTGAAACAGATTAATGAGATTTTCTAATGCTGAAGATAACTTTTGTATCAAAACAAAATTAAAAGTTACAAAGACAAATCAACGTAATGCTCATCTTTTCCTTCACTTACAGGGTCCCATTCTATAATCTAAAAATAAAAACTCAGTGAAGTCAAAGGGAGTTTTTCCTGGGTAATGACTGGTGCATAAGACAACAGCTCAAGTTCAGAACTGATGCATGCACATGCTGTTTTGCTGTGGTTGATCATATTTAAATGCCATCACAGCAATGCCACTGAATCCTTAAAAAAAAAAAAAAAAAAATCAAGGGTTTGGAATAATATCTGTGTCTGAATGAAGACACCATGTTGTAGAGCCAACCTTTTACTTCAAATGACTCATCTATAAAATTCACCTGTGTCCATCCTGTAGTAGATATTAAAGCTAAAATGTTCAAAAATGGGCTCTGATTTAGAGTTGTCTCCGTTTCATGGTGACCAATTTGAAGCACCTCATCTTAACGTGTTTGAAGTTGGCCACGCAAAAAAATGAGGCACTGAAAAAAAAAGGGGGACCCTTTTGAAAACTTTGGCTCTCCTATTTGTGGGGCTTTCATCAGTTCCTACAGGCTTTCACAATTTTATATAACTTTCAAATAACCCTTTCCAGTCTGTTCATATCAGCAGGAGGGAACAGTCTCTGCTACAACCATTCAATCAGTGTTCTCTTTCAAACTTCTCTAATATACAAAGATATTTTCATTTTCATTATTTTTACTTTCCAAAATCTTATGAACCATACACATTTTCTGACTGTTGTATAGAAAATGTTTAGGGAATAAAATAAAAACTTAGAACAATTATATTTTGTTTCATATTTTTCTTTACAAACCTGAGAATGAGTTAAAGGCCAGCTCCTACAAAAAGCACTTCAGAACTCTGACTTGCAAGCTGCCCTGTCTTGGAGATGTCTCGGTTGTTAATTGAACTAATTCAATTTTTACCTGCTCTGGTGTCAACCTTAATTTTCATTCAGTTTCAATTTTGTATCCCTGGGAAGCTTCTCTCTGGTTCTGGCATGTTTCCCTGTCACTCACTGATGAACACCGAGACAAAGAAATTGTTTAGTTTCCCAGCAATATCTGCCTCATCTGTTGCTAAGCTTCCCTCACTATCCCTCATGGAGCACATGGTCTCCGTCTCAGTGACCTCTTGCTGTGTGGAGATTTGCAAAATCTGGTATTGCTTTTATTTGCAACTTCTAAAATTATCTTTTTAATTTTAGTCTTGACTTTATGTATGTTTTTCGGTTTATGCTCGCCTACACGACAAAGAACTGTAACAAAGGATTTTCATGAGCACATTAAGTAAATCAGTTAAATCGCTTATTTTATGCACTATTGGTTCTCTCTATCGTCTTACATTCTTTTCTGTAGTTTAGCTTCTCCTATAGTAGTAATCATATTGATTTATGTCTCTTACTCTTTTTCAACTTTGTTTCCTTCCTATATGTCATTTCTGAGCTGTGCTCCTGCAGCAGTGCAGGTCAAGAAAGTTGTGGAAGCAAAAGTGGATTTAAGCCACATATGTATCTTTTGAATTCTTGGCCTACCCAGGGACTTATTTTAAGTTATGGTGGCTTTGAATGGCCTTCTGTGGATGCTCTCATGACCCAGAATATCCAGACACACCCACTCCCTGCCCAACATGCTTCGGCTGACCATAGTCATTCCATCAGCACATCTATGTGCCAGGGACTGTATAAAGCAAGCAGCATAGGCCTGTTCCACTAGTCCTATGCCATCCTGGGAATCAGAGTTATGCCCCAGAAGCCCCCTCAACAACTGTGTGGTCCCTCTGTATCAGGTGAATGAACATAAAGGAGCCACAGTGGAACCCAAAATGGGGACCACTGCATTTCTCCCCGCTTCCTCCTCAGATTGTCTTCCATTTAATTCAATTATCAGTTAATTAAACCCACCATTTAATTTGATCAAACCTCGGAAATTAAATCCTTTGTATTAAAAATAATATAAACTACACACTTTATTTATTTTGATTAATTGTGGTCACTTTCGGCAGGTAGTACTAGACAATTCCACCATTCAAAGTAGTTGCTTTAAAAGTAAATTGACATTTAATTAACAAAGGCCAACAGTCTGAATAAAACAAGATTCCAGGCCCAGGGAATACCCATAAATGATGTCTAAAACAAAACATTGCAGCATTCAGACACTGTTACTGATGTTTTAAGGACACAATGCAACCTGTGATGTGCACTCTGAAGATCAAATGGACAAAAATCAACCATTTAATGTTAATCAAGCTGACTGGAATGCAATTTATTCATTTCAAGAGGAAGTAGGGTGACGAGGTAGCAGGTGTGAAAAATCAGGACATGGCGAGGGGGCAATATCGGGACTGTCCTGATAATATTGGGACATCTGGTCACCCTCTGAGGAAGACACATATTTTTTGTATTCCTTGCGGCACACCTTTGGGTTTTTCCTATTTTCCTTCTGTATCCTTTCCATTTGTTTCAATTCCTAAAACTCTGTTCAAATATATTTTGCTAATATTTGCTTTACCAAGGTTTAACACATCTATGGTTCCCTTTCTGAGGGCTCACTCACACTTGTTCTAATTTCAATCCTAATAAAGGCCTCAGTCCTACAATGTGCTGAGGTCATTCAGCACCTCGACGACTGGGCACAAGGTTATGAGCACTGTTTCCAAAATGGCTATCCACTTTTACAGTTAACAAGACTTCTTCGCTATTTAAAGTGAACAAGGACACAGACTGTAAACAATTTGTTTTGGGGCTGTGCACATGAGAGAGAGAAGCCAGGCAGAATGTGGGCTAGAAAGAGTGCCTACTGAATTTGGCCTAAAGATCAATTTCCATTTTTTGCTGACCAAAAATCTGTAATGTATTAAACAATTCTTGGTGGTTAATTAGCATTGCCAAGTCAACAACATAATATTTCATGGAAAATAAAGTTTGTTGTTCAGAAAATATGTGCTCTTATTCTTGCCCTTCTCAGCAGCCTGGTTTGTTTCACATATGGTTGGTTGCATGTTTAATTAGTGACTTTCTGTAAGTGTCTGCAATTAGCACAGTGATGATTAATAAAATAACCCCGTTAAAGCTCCATTTAGCCAGCAGAACTGCACAATCAGGTATAATTAATTCATCATTAATAAATCATGGCTGATTAACTAATCTGTTGATTACAAACACATTACTGCACAGCGTCCCACCTGAGCTCTGGTGATTTTTCTACACTAAACAGAAATGGAGACTAAGAAGAAAAACTACAAAAAAATCTGCATTAAACAGCAAGTATATTGGTTTGGTCAGGAAGATTTAGATAGGAGACATATTAAAAAGTTACTGGGCTTTGTTGATTATTAGTCCCCTTGGGGAAGAAAACTGTACTATCTATTTGTTAAATCTGGACAGGTGAACAATAACTGCTTCTTTAATGCAGCTACATTCTTATGGAGTTTTTCTAACGGTATTTCATAGTTAGATTATGAGCCACATCCACTCCTGAGTAAGCCTGCCTAAAGTGGGGAGCATAATGGAAAAGGCAAGGTATAACTACTGCTCCACCAGGGGGCCTTGAGCCAGCAGTGCACCCCAAAAGTGGACAAGTCCATTCCAGGAATAAGCAGGGCCAGCCTGGCTGTGAAACATGCTCTTTCAGCATTGTCCCAGGGCTAGTTCTATTACCGTCCACTGGTTTGGGGTTCCAGTATTGATAATCCCAAATGTTCAAAATCATGAATCAGGCCGCAAAGAGTCATGAGATTGGCTTAAGAATGATGAGATTTATTTTTTTAATTGGAGGTTCTTTATGTTTGTCTTCTGGCTTTTGAGCCTTTAGGGCACACTCTGTTCTCATTTTCAAGATTTTCTCTGCAAGCATGTGGACCAGAAATTTACTTTTTTAACCATAAAATGAGACTCTCTCATAATCACTTGTCTCCAACAGCACTAGAGCTTTAAGTAAAACATCAGATATTGAGAGTCTTGTGATAAAATCAAAAGTGGAGTTTACCCTCCAACACAGCTAATCCCACATACATAACGGGTGCAAATTACTCTCATATGACCACACAAGGTGACCTGGGACTGATGCCTTTGAATTACACCAGGTTTACCACAAGCTAAAGAGAAAAGGAAGGACTTAAAACAAGGTTTAGAAAAAAATAAGTAACTTGTAAAAAGGAGGAGAGAGTTCTAGATAAATAGGGCAGCACAACTGATGAGTTGAAAGGAGACCAAGAATGGGTCAAAATAAAAACCCAGGTGAGTAATCTACAGGAGGTAAGAGAGAGTGTGGTCCATAGAGGGCACTGCAGGGTGAACTTTTTAGCCAGTCTCTAAAACATTCAGTAAAAATAATTATAGTGTAGGCAAGAGTGTTTCTCCCAGGTATCAGCCAGATTTATCCAACATATCATTTTGCTAATCACTTTTCTAAGTCTTTCTCTAAAACTTTACTCAATTTTCAAATCAAGACTTAACATTATGGGCCTCTACAATACATTTTTGTAAAGCATAGTTCATAAAAAGAACCAAAAAATATTTAATATCCATTTACAGATTTCAGATGCTAATAAGTTATTTAATGTTACAGGTATAATTTGTAGGTTACAGGTGTGGAATAGAAGGGGATAAAAGAAGAACAACTGTCACAGTTGAGAGAAAATGACTGAGCAAGGGGAGAAGAATTTGCTTATTTTATGAGAGACAGAGTTTTAAAAGACATCCAAGGCTTTTAAGATGGGATTTGAAAAAAAAATAAATAAAGATGGCATAAGCTGGGAGCAGGAACACAAAAAGGCTGTTCCTGGACAGTGCAAAAGAATGATCTACCTCTGTGAAGAGGCAAGGAATGAGGACAAAGATATCTGCAGTTGGAGAAACACAGGGAATGAACTGCTCAGTTCAGAGAGAGAGAGAGAGAGAGAGAGAGAGAGAGAGAGAGAGAGTGAGGTGAAGAGAAAAAGTCTTGGATCTTGAAAACAGGGATTTCTGAAATAGACAGGAGAGAAGTGAGAGTTTCTTAAGATGGTGGTGATTTACCGTTTAAGACTAAGAGATAATTACACACAATTTGAACAAATTGAAGCTTGGAGTGATGGCGCCATTAGTGCCAATTCTCTTCAGAATGTCAAATTTGCTATTAATACAATAACTATCTGACCACCAACATCAACCCTTCCATCATTCCATAGTGAAATCTTCTCTTCTCCTCCACAGGGAGAAGACTAAAAAGCTAAAATGAAAACAAGAGTCCACAAATTAATATGTATATTTCCAATTTTCCATTATTTTAAAAATAAACTTAGTGTTCTTGAAAGGATCTGAAAACTACAGAACAGGTGCAGCACCAGTATAAATATCGCCTCACCAATGAGCCTTACACGTGGAAGGATAGATCAAGTTCTGTGCCAGTTTAGCCCCTTTCTACTGAGACTGACAACAAGACAGCCAGTTAGTACAAATTACGAATGGGTAATTTGGGTAAAAATGGGTTTTGTGATGTAGCTGGTGAACAACAGAACTGAGACCACTAATTCTGAGGTTTTCAGGCCAAATGACAGATAAAAGTAATTCCTAATGTCTTGTCTAAGTAGGCCACAACTTTATTAAGTAAAATATCTGGGATCTATGCACCAATAACTCATCCAGTGCAGATCTTCTCTCCTTTGTAATCTGGTAGAGGGCTGCCATCAACCTTCCACTCTGTTAACCTGGTCCCAGCACCATTACTGAGACCCTGTAACCGTGCCTCAGTGGGTCGGTCACAAATGAGGATGCCAAATTCAGGACGAACTGCTGAGGAATAGGGCATATACACCCCAAGACTGGTGGCTAATCCCCCATAGGATATACCAAACCAGCAACAAAAGTAAACTTCTTGTTAGCCAGTGTGGTGAAACAGAAGTCATAAAAGCAGTTTCCTTGGGCATTCCAGTCCTTGTATTACCACCGAAAACACTGGATTTAAAGGTGAGTGGTTCTTTACAACCAGTCTATCAAATAAACGGTTCTTCTGATCCCAAAGGACCAACCACACACCCAGGTTAATACATAACTTAGATCTTACCCAAAAATCACGCGGTTGCCAATCCTTTAGTATCTAAAATCTAAAGGTTTATTTATAAAAAGAAAGAAAGGAAGGTGAGTTAAAATTGGTTAAAGGAATCAAATACATAAATTGAAAAGTTCTTGGTTCAGGCTTGTAGCAGTGATGGGATAAACTGCTGGCTTAAATCATGTCTCTGGCTGCTTCCAAATCATTGGAAGGACCTCAGTTCATTGGTTAGAATGCTCCCATTAATATAAGTTTATAGTCCAGGGGCTGGAGCAGGATAGAAGTAAAATGGAGGAGTTTCCAGGGCCTTTTATAATTTCTGCCATGTGGAGGGAATCCCATTGTTCTTACTGTGGAAAATTACAGCAACAAGATGGAGTTTGGAGTCACATGGGCAAATCACATGCCCATGCATTTCGCCTTGTCACAGCAGGAAATTCTACTAAGTGTAGATAGGTGTCTCCCATGGTCCATTGTCAGTTAAAAGTTCTTTTGATGGGCCACTCAATGTAAATAGTCTCTCCAAGATGTGCTGGCTAATTACCTTGTGGGTGTTACCCCAGGAACAAACATTTGAAATCCAGGTAAGAGCCAATACTTATAAACTTCAAATACAAAAATGATACATGCATACCTATAGCATAATCAGAACCAGCAAATCATAACCTTTTCATAGACACCTCACTTGACAACCTTTGTATAAGATTTGCTGCAAATATATAACAGTGGTTGCAACAATTATCTATATGATCATATTTTAATCAGATAAAGTCACAGATCCCACCACCCTCTCCTCATATGAAGGGTAAGAAGACGGGGAAGAGGGATTGTCTCCACTTTCTACCAGACATTAGGAGCCCCAGCCTTATTCCCTACCTTCTTTAGGAGTTGCCTTCTCCTAACCAACTTCCAATTCTAGTTTATCAGGGAACTGAACTGTCTATTGAATGATTACTCGCACTGTATACCTGCCAAGATGCCACAACATGGATTTTTACAATTTAACCTATTCACTGAGTCCCTAAGCTGCTGATAGAAAAAGGTGAAAAAAGCCCCCACAATGGTCAGGCTAATTCCTTCCTGCCTCCAAAAGGACACCTAGTATAATATCTACAGCCAAGTCCAAAAAGCCTTAACAGACAGCCAGGAGGTGCAAGCTCCAGAGACAAAAGTTGCTGACACTCTCAGCAGAAAGCTCAGATCTAGGCACTCACAGTTCAAACACCACAGCAAACACGGAGTGCTATACTGGGACACGAGGAAGGAGGTGGTTTCTTTCAGATATATATAAACAACACAAGGAACGCATTTCAATACATTTATTAAATATACTATTAAACTAAAATAACGGACAGGAGACACTAAACAGTGGGCAAACATACACAACGCAGAGTATGTAGCTGCATATTGTATCATAATTTGGACTATAATAAGGATAAGTTTCTGAATATATTAATAGCTGCACTATGTTACTAATCATAGAATATCAGGGTTAGAAGGGACCTCAGGAGATCATCTAGTCCAACCCCCTGCTCAAAGCAGGGCCAATCCCCAATTTTTGCCCCATATCTCTAAATGGACCCCTCAAGGATTCAACTCACAACCCTGGGTTTAGCAGGCCAATGCTCAAACCACTGAGCTATCCCTCCCTGCATTAAAATGATGAAAAAGATTCTGTGCAAATGAAACACCCATGGGTACCTGCCTCCCTTTACAATAATGGCTGGACCCCTCCCACTCGGAGAGCCACAGACACCCTCCCCCACCTGGGCACCCCGCACAGCACAAGCAGAACATGGCCCGTTGCTCCCTACCTGAGGCACGGGGGCAGTGTGCCCCTGCTGGCTGGGGCTCCCACCAGGAGCCTCCTCGCTGCTTGGCCTCCTCCTGCAGATCATGCGCTGGCTGTTCAGCTCCAGGATCTGGGTGGTGATGCCCTTGACGTGCAGTAGGTCATCCAGTGAGTTGAAGCCCTTCAGCTCCTCTCTCTTGCGCACGATGACATGGCTGGGACTACTTTCATGAGTAAGACAAATAGGATGGGTCTTTTACTGTGATGGCTTGTATGCTGCTTAAATATCCATTTTTCAAAAGTGGATAATTTTGCAAGAGAATAGCTCTTCTTGCCAAGCATTTCTTTTCTCCTCAGCTGTTGTGACCAGTAGCTATGGGCAAATCCTTAAAAAAAAAAAAACCACTATAACACTGCATTAAAGGCACCAATCACAGTTTAAAATATACACAAATAGTAAACATAAAAGAACTAGACTTATTGTGTTTAGAGTCAAAGCATTTAAGAGTCTAGGGAGGAGTTAAACTAACACTGTTATTAGTTACAGCTTCATTATTATTAATAACAGTAAGATTTTTGGATCTAACCTAAGTCCTTACTAAGATTTTTGGATCTAACCTAAGTACTTTGGTTTCAACGGGAGCTTTGCCTAAGTAAGAACCTTCCAGATTAGCTACCACAGTAGTAATAAATAATATTTTAAAACCTTTGGTCAAAGGTTTTAAAATAAAACAAATAAAATATATCATAATAACAGAACAAAATATTAGATAGCCAAACAAACAAAATGATGTTGTTCAAGAGGAGTCAGACACTATGATTAAGAAAAACATTTCTTGGAAATAGGCTTTTAGATGCATTTTAAAAAGGACAAGCTGGACTGATGTGGATATCCAGTGGGAGAGAGAGAGGGTTTAATATCCTCAGAGCTGCAAAAACTTAACTGACTGCCAACCTTGGGCATGATGGCACTACGGGTATGTCTACACTGCAATCAGAGGCGTAACTGCAGCATGTGAACACATACCCAAGGTAGCTTTGATATAGCTAGCTCAAACAACAATTGCAGTGAAGCTTCGGCAGCAAGGGCAGCAACATTGGCTAGCTGCTCAAGTATGTACCCAGGATCCTGGGTGGGCTCATACACTCATGCTACTGCAGTGTCACTACAGTTCTGGTGGGTCACTGGATCATTACTGGCTCAGTGGGAAGAATACTACCTAGTAAGTCACTAAAACTATTTTCTACACCTCCTGGGTTTTACTGGGGATGTCATCAATTCAAGTACTGACCAAACTTGATCCTGTTCAGTTTGTAAGATCCAACAAGATCACAGCCCAAGGTCATACAACTGTGGAATATAGGAGCGAAGGGTTTTTTCATTTCCACGTGTTTTTCAAAGACAAGAATAAAAAAAGACCACTATGTGAGGAGAAGGTGGGTAAATCAACAAAGTTTATATGTTACTACAAGAACAGCATCACAGAAAGTGCACAGAGATGGACAAGGAATCATAGAACCATAGAAGATTAGGTTTGGAAGAGACCTCAGGAGGTCATCTAGTCCAACCCCCTGCTCAAAGCAGGACCAACACCAACTAAATCATCCCAGCCAGGGCTTTGTCAAGCCGAGGCTTAAAAACCTCTAAGGATGGAGATTCCATCACCTCCTTAGGTAACCCATTCCAGTGCTTCACCAACCTGCTACTGAAATAGTGTTTCCTAATATCCAACCTAGACCTCCCCCCACTGCAACTTGAGACCATTGCTCCTTGTTCTGGAGCTTCGTGTCAGGAGAATAGCGAATGTTTTGAATATTCTTATCATCTACGGCTTCCTGGTGAACAAACTGTTAGATAAAACAAAAAGACTAGTTAAGGGTCATTACATTATATGATTTTTTTCTACCATTTTACTAAAGGTGAATTCACCTGCTAGCAGTGGACTTAGGCAAGGCCTTCATGCAGCTCCAGCGTACATAAATGCAATGAAGCTGTAGGCAAAAAGCAGCTGCATTGAGGCCCTCTGCATCCAGATAGATGGAAGAACATAGGGGGGTATGCTACATGTCAGCATTGTACATGCCAGCCTGGAAGGGAACACTGGAATGGAACAAGATAAAGGATAATATCTGTTCTTACATGGATACAATGGATAGAAAGGTGACACAGAAAGGCTACTATTTCAGGAAGTAGAGCTGGAGTAGAAATCACAGAGGAACTACTGCGCTAAAAAATCTACTACCAGGTTGGAGGACAAAGTTTCTTGAACTCCTGAACTCAGATTTGTGCAGGAGAATTTCACCTTTAACATGTTACAATATTTATAGCCATTATAAAAGTGATTTGATATGTAGACTGAAATATTACCTTTACTAACTCGTCCGCTTCCTGAAACTCCTAGATTAAAAAAATTGTAAGCAATACATACATTTTTCTTGAAAGCAATTTATAAATATAATTTTGTCTGACTTGTGGGTAGGTTGAGTATGGGGTAAGTCCAAAACAATATTATCTTCTGCCTGTCTGGCCTTAATTCCCTACTCAGAGTTACAAAAGTGGGAGATGTATTCATGTTTTCTAGAGAAAGAACATTGCAACATTTTGTTGCATTTAATTCATTATCAAAAGCAAGAAGCTGAAGCAATAAGAAGAGAATCTGTGGATTATGTAAGTCACTTACTGGCATATTCAAATAGGTAGAGTTATTACATTTTCAGCAGAATATCTAAACTAGAGTTGTACTTTAAAAAATCTTGGGTCAAGTCAGACAGCGCTTATTCAAGCAAAACTCACATGTTGCTGAGGTTAATGGGTATACCAGATATCAGTCAATGGGGCCCCAACCTGTGTAGGGATTTCCTCTTGGCCTAAGAGGGGAAATAACTGGAGAAACTCTCTCCCTTCAGTAGCTGCCCCAGTCCAGTTTCGCATGTTTGGCTCCCTTCACTAATGAGAGTAATGGGGGAGGTTATGGGTATCCGAATATGGACTTCAAGATTTGGTCCTATTTATAACAGACAGACAATAATTTAAGGTGCAGTTGTAGCCGGCTCAGTCCCAGGATATTAGAGAGACACGGTGGTGCTTTTATTGGACCAACTTCTGTTGGTGAGAGAGACAAGCTTTCAAACTACACAGAGCTCTACTTCAGGTCTACAAAAGGTACTCTCAACAGAACAGCTAATGCAAGGTGGAAAGCATTGTTTAGCATAAGTAATTAGCACATATTCTAAGGAACCATTCAAGGCAGCTGGTGGCTACCTGGTGGCTGAACTTTGTGACTTTGTCCTCACCCACAACTATTTCACCTTTGGGGACAATTTATACCTTCAAGTCAGTGGCACTCCTATGGGTACCTGCATGGCCCCACAGTATGCCCACATTTTTATGGCCGACTTAGAACAATGCTTCTTCAGCTCTTGTCCCCTAAAATCCCTACTCTACTTGTGCTACACTGATGACATCTTCAACATCTGGACCCATGGGAAAGAAGCCCTTGAGGAATTCCACCAGGATTTCAACAATTTCCACCCTACCATCAACCTCAGCCTGGACCAGTCCACACAAGAGATCCACTTCCTTGACACTAAAGTGCAAATAAGTGATGGTCACATAACCACCACCATATACCGGAAACCTACTGACCGCTATGCTTACCTACATGCCTCCAGCTTTCATCCTGACTACATCACACAATCCATTGTCTATAACAGTGGCTCCCAAACTGGTTCTGCCATACTAGCCGCTGCTTCCAGCAGTTCCCATTGGCCTGGAGCAGTGAACCGCGACCACTGGGAGCCGCGATCGGCCGAACCTGCAGATGCAGCAGGTAAACAAACAGGCCCGGCCTGCCAGGGGCTTTCCCTCCACAAGCGGCGGAACAAGTTTGGGAACCACTGGTCTACAGCCAAACTCTAAGATACAACTGTATTTGCTCCCATCCCTCAGACAGAGACAAACACCTACAGGATCTCTATCAAGCATTCTTAAAACTACAATACCCACCTGCTGAAGTGAAGAAACAGATTGACAGAGCCAGAAGAGTGCCCAGAAGTCACCTACTACAGGACAGGCCCAACAAACAAAGTAACAGAACGCCACTAGTCGTCACCTTCAGCCCCCAACTAAAACCTCTCCAGTGCATCATCAAGAATCTACAACCTATCCTAAAGGAGGATCCCTCACTCTCACAGATCTTGGGAGATAGGACAGTCCTCGCTTACAGACAGCCCCCCACCTGAAGCAAATACTCACCAGCAACTACACACCATACAACAAAAACACTAACCCAGGAACTTATGCCTGCAACAAACCCCGTTGCCAACTCTGTCCACATATCTGTTCAAGGGACACCATCATAGGACCTAACCACATCAGCCGCACCATCAGGGGCTCATTCACCTGCACTTCTACCAATGTGATATATGGCATCATGTGCCTCTGCCATGTACGTTGGCCAAACCGGACAGTCTCTAAGCAAAAGAATACATGGATACAAATCAAGTCAAGAATTATAACATTCAAAAACCAGTCAGAGAACACTTCAATCTCCCTGGACACTCAATAACAGACTTAAAAGTGGCAATTCTTCAACAAAAAAATCTTCAAAAACAGACTCCAACGAGAAACTGCAGAACTGGAATTAATTTGCAAACTGGACACCATCAAATTAGGCCTGAATAAAGACTGGGAGTGGATGGGTCACTACAAAAAATAATTTCCTCCTACTGTTACTCACACCTTCTTGTCAACCATTTGAAATGGGCCACCCTGATTACATTAGTCTCATTACCACTACAAAAGTGATTTTTCCTCCCTTGGTATTCTACTGTTGAGACTAGCTCACTTCCACTTTAATTGAATTGTCTCGTTAGCACTGACCCGCCCCCCCCCCCCCCCACACACACGGTAAGGCAACTCCCTTTTCATGTACTCTGTATACTGCCTACTATATTTTCCAGTCCATGCATCTGATAAGTGGGTTTTAGCCCACGAAAGCTTATGCCCAAAGAAATGTGTTAATCTCTAAGGTGCCACAAGTACTCCTTGTTGTTTTTGCATTCAAAACTGTGTGGTTGAGAGCAGGGTGAGATGGAGTTTAGCTATGTCAGGACTGTAGATAGACAGTCATCCAAGTCTTTTATTTAATAAAAGCAAAAAACAAACAAACCTACTTAAGTGAGACTGATGATGGATGATCCCAGGAAGCAAACTAAAGCAGAGCAGAACTGGAACCCAGCTACAAGTCACCCCTGCTGTGATAATATTTTGTTCCTGCAGATGGAACTGTGTGGTTGAGAGCAGGGTGAGATGGAGTTTAGCTATGACAGGACTGTAGACAGACAAGCAGGTCATTATGCAGGAAGCCTGTTTGGATGGTGCCCTTAGTAGAAAATACCACCATAGGGCTCATATTGGGAAAGACAGTTACACTATGTCCCTTCCTCCCACAAACAGCAATACTGTGTCCCCACAAACAGCGGTAATATCTTCTCCCAAGTACTGTTGTGCTCCAAGTTTTTCTTAACTGCCAGCAAAGAGAAGTGGGATGGAGCATGCCACTCCACATGTGAGCACAGAAGAGTCCCAAAATACTACAGAATACAGTAAAATTACTATAATTTATTTATTTTTGAGGGGGAGGCCTTATTACTATAGAATACTGTACGATTCTTGTATCAGTTGTGACAGGGTCAGGCCAGATGGCTACAGGAGAGTAGTAGAAGGCAGATATATTAGCCCCAGGTTAAGTAGGTCCCTTTTCCCTGGGTAAGGTAACAGGGAAGGTTCCAGAACAATCAGGAACCTTCTGGAGACAATTAAGATAGACAGGCTGATTAGAACACCTGCAGCCAATCAAGAAGCTGCTAGAATCAATTAAGGCAGGCTAATCAGGGCACCTGGGTTTAAAAAGGAGCTCACTTCAGTTTGTGGTGTGCGTGTGAGGAGCTGGGAGCAAGAGGCACTAGGAGCTCAGAATGAGAACGCGGACTGTTGGAGGACTGAGGTGTACAAGCATTATCAAACACCAGGAGGAAGGTCCTGTGGTGATAATAAAGAAGATGTTGGGAGGAGGCCATGGGGAAGTAGCCCAGGGAGTTGTAGCTGTCGCACAGCTGTTCCAGAAGGCACTCTAGACAGCTGCATTCCACAGGCCCTAGGCTGGAACCCGGAGTAGAGGGCGGGCCCGGGTTCCCCCCAAACCTCCCAACTCCTGGTCAGACACAGGAGGAGTTGACCTGGACTATAGGTTCAGAAAAACAGTCAAGCTGAGGGCTGCCGTGAAGCTCCAATGCGAGCAAATCTGCCAATACGCGCAAGACCCACCAAGGTAGAGGAGGAACTTTGTCACACAGTGCTCCACGAATGGGATTAACTACAGCTGCTCCTCCTCCAAAAACACATCCTGTTGTCCAAGAACCCTCATGGGTAGGCTCCATGTTTCTGGAGGTAGACGTAGTTTACATAAAGTTCAGATCTGTGGTATACTATTGACCCTCCGCCCAACACACACAGCATACTGTCTTACTCTCAGCTGCAACCCCAGTGCCTGTAAACCATCTTCAGGGCCTACCACTATTCTTCAGACCATTTACTTGTGATCCACTCTTGGTAATGTCATCAGAGTCACCAACTGAGGCTCTGACCCACTATCTATCTATTAAAGTAAATTTAATTATGTAATATTAACTTGTATTTATCATACATTTAAAGGATATGCAAAATCTAAATCTGGAGGGCTCCTGATTTTTGGTTTTAACCGATAAACACAGATTTAAAAAACCTGATACAATTTGTGTTTATACAATAAGTGCTGGAAAAAACACCAAAAATAGTTACTTGTATCTAAGGGCTTGTCTATACGGAGCAATAATGTTGTCTACAGTGGTGTGATTTCTGAAGTGTACTGAAGCACTGTGCATTAATTGGTCCACCCTGCTTAAAGATTCCCAAATGCACTTTAACATAGTGCTGTTTGAAAAAGAACCACATTAAAGCGCACCAGGGAACATTACAAAGTGATTACTCATTACAGTATATACAAAGAGAAACCAGTAGAAAAAACAAACTTCAATTTGTGAACATCTACATAAAACTCAAAAATGCCTAAAAATAATTCCTCACAAACGAAATTAATAAACAGATAAAAATAGAAGTCCTAAACATATAAAATATACTTAATGAATCTATTTTGACACTTGATGGCAGTATTATAACCCACTTACTAGGATATAGGTGGATATGAGATAATGGGATATAATACAATCAGACATTGCAGTTCAACTGGAGGCAAACAGTCATGATCTACTGAACAACCATGTTCTATTCCTAGATCTGTCACTGACTCACATTGAGTCTTGTGCAAGTAATAACTTCTCTATGTGTCTGTTTCTCTACTTGTGTAATAAGAATAATTACACTTTTCTCCTACCTATCTCAGATGAAGATTTATTAATCTTTGCACAATGCCTTAAGGATGTGTGTTTGCTATATATTTTACATACCACATATAAAGTGCTAAATATTACGTTACCTAGGTTGCTAGTTAGTATATTGTCTTTATGTAATTCACCTAAAACACAACAGATCAACAAAGAGTGAATTCACCTTCTTTAAAAATCTATGTATAGGACACTTTTTCCTACCCTCTTTCAAATATATGACACAGTCACATCTCCAAGATTTTTGCTTTATTTTTCTTACAGGCTCATAAATTTGAACCATTAAAATATGGAGAAAGAAATTCTCCTTGTTATGCGGCAAGTAATTGTGTTAGGAAAACATAGATTTACTTTTGGTTCATCTGTAGAGTGCAGTTTCCAAGAGGTTCATTTCTGTTGCAATTTTTTGGTGTGAATCTTCATGCAATTCTTAAAATTGAAACAATGAAAAAAATTCAATAGGAGGCCAGCAAATACAGCATCCGACTTTTCAGTAACTTAACTAAACCATCTCATTTTCTGTTATAATAAAGATAAAGTGATTTGTTCATTTACTAGAAAAGATATTATTATGCTTTATATATTTTTTCTTTTGCACAATGAGTGATAAATAGCTATCTATTGATTAAGGAGGAGAAAATGGGATCATTCAAAAATGTACCACCCTGAAACTCAATCCCATTCATGAATGCAAGCCTTTCTGAAGGCTGGGATTATAGTTCAGACAGGCTCTATTCAAATATCATGTGTAATTCCTAGGGCACCTTTTACTGGAGGCAACCACCAAAATGGAAGAAATCTAAAAAGAGTGACACCTGGTACCAATCAGAGAGACTGCCAGACCTTTCAACAGGCTGCTCTAACATTCACTGGGGGTCCAAGCCAGTGCAAATTGACCCCAGGATATGGGAGTTGTAAAGGTAGTTTAAAGCCACATTCACCCATTTCCAGTTTCGGTCCCACAGTCTTACAAGGGTCACACCTTGACCAGACTGGAGGATCTGGTCTTTAAAGTACTGGGACTTCAGTAAATCTTCCAAAACTCACTCATTGTTACTGCTGACGGATTGAAGTTTGCCAATCTGCTAACTCCAATTATTTTCCTCGATTATTTGCAGCCAGTGATCCCAAATTACAGATGTAAAATAATGATTGCTTAATAACATACTTTTTCTTGAACAACTGATCCTCCATAACTTACAACATGCTAACTTTTTATAGTAACTGAATCTCTTTATTTCTCCAGAGGAACAGCTCTGAATCTTAACCCTTATAAATACAATGAAACAAAATGAAGGCCTGCTAAAATATCAGGGGGGTTTTAATCAGAGTTTATCAGTAATGTTTTGAAACACTGCCATCTTGTGGCAGTTTTGAAACATAACATGATCTACTTTCCCATTTTTGTGTAAGTGATCAACACTTTTTGAAATACATCAGCTGATGTAAGGATTGAAAAATAACCATTCAGTATTGCCAACTCTCAGGAGTCTCACAATATTTGGTGGTTTTTTTTAAAAGCCCCATATCCTGCAGTCAGATAATTACAAGAAAATCTATGCTTTCATTTTTTAAAGTAAATTTCTAGACCTCGTTGTAGAGATCTTGAAAATGTGAACCTAACAGCACCCAAAGCAGAAGGCAAATAAAAATAAACTTTTTTAAAACTAAAAACCTCAAGATTTTTAGCCAGACTCATAATTTCTTTTAAAAGGTAGGACTGGCAATCTAATGGTGTCCAGAGACACTGCAGGTTCCACAACAGGTTTTTCCTGAATGGGTAGATTAAATCGTGGCCAGAGCCAGTGATAGGCATTATAGGCACATGCCTAGAATTTCAAGGTTTAGTTTCTAGCCGTCATGATTACAAAGAAAAGATTGGGAATGTGATTTGAATGTTACAGATTCAGCAACATCTAAGCCTACAGACATGGTTCTGAGGGGGCGGGGGAAAACAATCACATGCACCTCAATGGGATTTTAAATTACAAGACCCACTGCTCCAGGGGGCCCCAGCAGAGGACTGTGTGACAGGAGCGAAAAGAGTGCTGTAAGCATAACACATCCACATAAGTAGCTACACCACAACTACTGAGCTAAATACTGAGGAGACCTGTACTGCCATTCCTGATGTTCCTACGAGGAGTGACAGTGCTGCTATTCCTGAAGGAGTTATAAACTGGCCCCATGCCACTACTCCTGGCTCTCTGTGAAGGAAAGGGAACCTCTTTCCACCACTACTCCAAATGGGAGTTGGGGCATGCTTCAAGCTTATTTAATCCAGTCCTGGGTTAAGTAGGGATGGTTCTAGGATTTCTTTTGGAAGGGGAGAGGGAGTGTAAGGATTTCCTTCCGTTCTCTTGAAACTGCATCAATGTTGATGAGTATGGTTATGTTTTAAAATGTTTAATGTAAGAAAGACAGTTTAGATAAATTAGACTAGACAGAGGCAATGCGAGCATCCACGGATAGCTCTACCAATATTCCTCAAACCTTATCTTGCGAAACCGCCTCTTGTAATGAAAGGGTAGCGAATTCTGCATCCCAGTTTAATACTTGGCCTCTCTGGTGAGACTGACAGAGTGCCAGTTGGTACCAAGTTTTTAGTGATATGGACAATTCCACTGGGAATTGGACTGAAACTACCACAATCATCAAGTAGCACAAATTTTTATTCTCTACTAAAGTGAGCTAAAGTTGAACCAACCACACAGAGGTGAAAGGCTCTTTATCCCATTAACAGTTCCCCAAGCTTTCTATTCCTCCTGTTCTTCCCTGTTGGAAAAAATAATCCCACTTCATTAAAAAGAAAAAAACAAGTTTAGGAAATTGTAGGAATTACTTTGGTCTTTATTCCCCAGGTCATTTTGACTCCCTGCTCAGTTTCCTTTCAGCATACATTCAAGATCCATTCTATTGCAACTGCTTGCCAGACCAGATTTCAATAAAATTTGTTTTCCTGCTCTGTTGCTCTAATGCTTTTCAAAAATTCAAATAATCTGGAACAAAATTAGTTTATTCCTAAAACACATATCAACCTCAAAAAGTGTGCTTCTTAAAAAAAATTTAAACATTTGTCTTTTGAAAAAAAGAATTTAGTGTTCATAATAGTTGATGTTAACAACACTGGTTTGAAGCTCTCTCTACCAGCGGAATATCAGATACTGAAGTCTTATGCAAGTAAAAAATGAACGGAAGTAGAGTCTGTGTAAGGTCAGGCCCAGTTTAAGTATAGCACAGGTAATAACATTTTAATTGCTTTTAAATTTTTTTTTTTTTTTTTAAAAACTTACATCTTCAAGGAGACAAACTGCTGTAAGATTTCCACAAAATGATTGACATATAAACACATCGACTGTGAAGAAAGAAATCTGCATTCTTTCCATCTTTATAAAGTTGCTTTTAAAAGTTCTGTCAAAGAGCAGACTAACTAATCTTTCTCCAAGCACTAGCACAAATCTCAAAGTTAATGTTTCAGGAGGTGTGCAGAAAGACTTGATAATTTGTATGCTAGTAAGTCTCTCTCATGACACCCCTACACCTAAGACATACTTTTAGCCCAATTTCATGAGGCACCAAGCTTTTTGTGCTTTCAGAATATCAGGCCCAGTTTTAACTATTTAAAATTTGTTTTTAATCTTTCCATTTTTTATATAGTTGTATAGCCACTGATATTACTGTGTCCTTAATATAATCTAGCCCAGAGGAGGGCACCGGTTAGGGGAGGCTGTGCCTCCCCAAACAGCCAGGCATGGCCTGGCCCCCGCCCCCATCCAACCCCCCCCCCCCCACACACACACACACTTCTCGCCCCCAATGCCCCCCCGGGACCCCTGCCTCATCCAACTCCCCCTGTTCTCTGACAGCCCCCCGCGGACCCCTGCCCCATCCACACACACCCTGCTCCCCGTCCCCTGACCGCCCCTGGACCCCCCGACCCTAACTGCCCCCCACCGCCCCATCCAACCCCCCCCCCTCCCTGACTGCCCCCCTGGGAGTGGTTTCCCCAGGGATTGAAAGTAGCGGGGGGTGTTCGAATTTCCGGGGGGGGGGGGGGGGGGAAGTCAGGGCCGATGAGGGGTCAGACTGTGGAGATGAAGGTGGGCTGTATGGCACCATAGTAAAAAACTGAAAAAAAAAAAATGTTTCATGACCAATTTTATTAGATTTAACTCATGTTTTAAAATCACACAAATTAAAGTTGGCTACTCAAGCCTTCTATGAAGCACTAAGTCTACATCTTCCTTGGTTTTTTGTTATAACTTTGCACAACTCTGTTAAGGAACTTCTTGAATACAATGCGTTCATCTTTGGTGGCTTCTTGTGTGTCCGGTACTTCCATTCCTTCAATTGATATGCTCATTAGTTCATTCACATGATCAGGCAGAAGGCAACTTCTTTCAGAATACAAAGTTCTATTTAATGATGAAAAAGAATGCTCAACGGTAGCTGTTGTGACTGGGAGTAGCAAGAGATGAATTCTACTTCTTTCATCCCAGGAAACATAGCACAAAGATTGGGTCGAACCACTAGCAATGATAAAAAAAGTTGAAGTCAAATCTTCATTCATTCATCATATGATATTCCACTCTGTGTTCAAAGTCTCTATTTTGTCCTGATCACATAGCAGCCCCATTGCTGGTAGTGCCTCACTCCACTCAACTTTTAATAGGACAGGCATCTGTAAAAGCTACGTAGAGGTTGAGTAGAATCTAGAAGTTGCTGTTGTAGATTTTTAAGAATCAAGTCTGTGTACTTTTTCAGTTGTCTTAACAAACACTTCTTGCCCTCTTCACTTAAGGATTCAATATAAACACCTTCATTAGTCAACTTCTGGACTGAAGTCTTTGCTTCTTCCAGTACTTTTTCAATGAATAGCTCTCTGATCCAAATGTAGCTTCTATTGCTGGACAAAGATCTACTACTGTTGTAGTAGATGCCTGGATGGCATTGTTTAAAATGACCCAAGTGGTTTCAACAGTAGACTTACAAGAGAGAATGGCAAGAGTCTTCTCTGAACGTAGTAGCAAAAATAATCCACCAGCCTCACTACTTAGATCCATCCCATCGTGGTAGATACTTTCCAAAGCCAGTAACAACAGCTGGAGTAATTTTAAGACAACAGCCAAGGATTGCTCATGAGAAAGCCAGAGGTTTTTCCCAGGTTGGACGAATAGGATCTTCTATATTTTCCAAGATATTCAGTCTTTTTGGACTCTTGCTGAAAAAAGAATATAATGAAGACATTAAATTTATAGCTTTTTTCATGTCTTTTGAAGATTCTGCAGCTCATACTAGCACTAGTTGCCGTAGATGGCCTTTGCAGTGTGTATAGGAGAGATTAGGGTTACACTTTTCTCTGAGCAAAGCTTGTACTCCACCATGTCTTCCAGAAAAGTTTGCAGCTCCATCAAATGCACAAGCAGCCATCTGTTTGGGGTCCAATTGACAAGCGTTTAACTCTAAGATGTGGGTTGTCAGAGATGCAGCCGATGTGTCTTCTATAACTTGAACATCTAGAAATGCATCTACTGGCCTACCACTGACATCAAGATAACGTACACAATGACTTAATACTTGAATGCACCGATGCAAATGGGCATCGGTGCATTCATCAGCCATGTATGCAATTTTTTTGAATGTGGTGAGAGAGTTCTTCACTTTTTCAACTGTTGAGTCTTTCACTGTTGCACCGCATACTTGTAGCCAGTCAGATAAGTTTCTTGCAGAAAGATAGTGAGCATTTGCTGGTCTTGTTTGGAACTAGTGTTCAATTACAGGATGAACAAGTGACAATGCACTTAACATTGGCCTCCAGTTTGTAGTGTGTGGTATCTCTTGCTTAAATAGAAAGTAGAATGCCACAGCCATGTTTGTTCGCATGAACTATGTTGTGTCTCCAGCATTCTTAACAGCCTCATTAAGTACTTCTAAAATTGGCTTTGAAAGTGGGCTTATAAGGCTTTCTGAATGTTGATGCAGTCCAGAGGCCTGGTGTTTTGCTGCCTTTTCATGTAGTTTGTCAGCATTGGCTTTGCTGATCAGTCTGACAAGCCAAGCTCCTCCACTTTTACCAATTATAGCATTGGAAAGCTTTCCTTCTTCCTAAGGCTTTTTTTTGTGTGCAAGAGGTGCACCAGTAGCCATCTTTTGTAACTTCAATAAATGGGAACACTTTGACCAACAAACATCGGGAACTGCCTTTACGTTTTGGAGACACAGCTACCTACTGAAGAAACTGTATTTGTGCTTCAGGCTGGTCAGATATAGATACACCACTTGAACCTTCAGATGACATGTTGATATATTCTTGGTTCTTCGTGTGTTCTTCACCTTGGTTAGTTTTTGAGGCCTTTGAGTGGAAAAATTGTTGTATTGTTTTTTGTCTTTTCATTTTCACCTTCACCTGCAACATATAAAAAGAGACATGAATAAATTAAATGTTTTGTTAGGATAATGCAAATTTAACATGAGGATAATGCAAAATACACCAAAACACATAACAAGTCTAGATTTCTAAAAAAAATATAATTTAAATTGACTTTTGAAAAGTAAGCCATCATGGGATAAGAGGAAAGTCCTCTCATGGATCAGTAACTGGTTAAAAGATAGGAAACAAAGGGTAGGAATAAATTACCAGTTTTCAGAATGGAGACAGATAAATAGTGGTATCCCTGAGGGGTCGGTACTGCGACCATTACTGTTCAACATATTCATAAATGATCTGGAAAAATGGGCAAACAGTGAGGTGGCAAAATTTGCAGATGATACAAAACTATTCAAGATAGCAGTCTGTTTTGGACTTAACTAAGAGTTACACAGGGATTTCACAAAACTGGGCAACAAAATGGCAGATGAAATTCAATGTTGATAAATGCAAAGTAATGCACGTTGGAAAACAATCTCAACTATACATACAAAATGATGGGGTCTAAATTAGCTGTTAACATTCAAGAAAGAGAGGTTGGAGTCATTGTGGATGGTTCTCTGAAAATATCCACTCAATGTGCAGCAGCAGTTAACAAAGCAAACAGACTGTTGGGAATCATTATGAAAGGGATAGATAATAAGACAGAAAATATCATTTTGCCTCTATATAAATCTATGGTACATGCACACCTTGAATACTGTGTGCAGATCTGGTCACCCCATCCCAAAAAAAGATATATATGAATTGGAAAAGGTACAGAGATGGGCAACTAAAATGATTAGGGGTATGAAACAGAAGGAGAGATTAAAATGACTGGGAATTTTCATCTTAGAAAAAAGAGACGACGAAGGGGGGCAATATGATAGAGGTCTATAAAATCTTGACTGGTGTGAAGAAAGTGAATAAGGAAATGTTTTTTAATCCTTCACATAACACAAGAACTAATAGTCACCCAATGAAATTAATAGGCAGCAAGTTTTAAAAAAACAAAAGGAAGTACTTCTCCACACAACATAAAGTCAACCCGTGGAACTCTTTGCCAGGAGATGCCATGAAGACCAAAATTATAACAGGATTAAAAAAAGAACTAGATACGTTCCTGGAGAATAGGTTCATCAGTGGCTATTAGCCAGGACGGGGAGGGATGCAACACCATGCTCTGAATGTCCTTAGTCTGTTTGCCAGAAGCTGGGAATGGGCGACAGGGGATGGATCACTTGATGATTACCTGTTCTGTTCATTCTCTCTGAAACACCTGGCCTTGACCACTGTCAGAAGACAGGATACTGGGCTATATGGACCATTGGTCTGACCCAGTATGACCACTCTTATATAAAAAATTAATTATAATAAATAAATAATAAATAATAATAATAATGTTTAGTACAGATACTCCCCAACATAATGACCTCTCAAGTTAGCAACGATGTGAGATAACAACCTTGGAAAATAATGCATTTTAAAAATCTTGGCCTACTAGGCAACATATGTATATAAGTTTCCATTCCCAGTCACAAATCTAGCATTCTGGAGCAAAGTCACTAAAATATAGTCTAACAAACATTTATTTAACATCCCCTCACTTTTCCCTCCACTGCACCCCACTCACCGGTGTTGTCCTTGGTCAGTGGAGACTCAGAGTTGGGGGACAAGAAGGCACCTTGCTCGTTCCTCCAGCTGCTCACTCTTTGCTCTGTCCAGTTGTTCATTGTACTACCATTCACTCTACTACTGTGTTGCAAATGGCCCTGCACAGTGGCCCTTCTGCTACCACCGTGACCTCTGCAAGTTCATCTCTTGAGGTTCCACTGGCTCTCAGTGATTTCAGCTGAGATCTCAGTGGGGGAACCTCTCTGCTAATGCAGGCTGGGCCATCTCTTCCACAGAAACACTGTCCCACAGCAGGTCTAAGCACTTAGACCTGATTATCAGTGATTTCAGCCGTAGTGGTCACTTAACAGAACAAAAGACTCTCTTTGGAGCCTAATCAGCTCTGTCTTTAAATAGTGGAGAGGGGCAGGTCAAATTGTACTTGTGACTCAGACAGACCATCAAGCAACACACCTGTCCCCACCCTCTCTCTTGATGCCCTCAATCAACACAGGCTAAGTACAGTTCTACTGCCCTTTACTCATATAATAAGAATAACGACATTTCATTACCCCCCCCCCCCCGCATTCAAGTGATTTGTAACCCAACCCCAGCCAAAATCTATCACGTGGGCAACACAGCTCTGTTTGCTAGATACCTAGGTAGATTAGGTATAAATGTAAATACAATCTGGTCCTGAAGCCTTTCCCCCCAGCTCATCACTAGCTGTCAGGGACAGCTCATTTAGACTTTGCTTACAAATCATAATTTGAAATTATTAGGTTGGCCAACATCACCGAAATGAATGCACTGATATTGTCATAAAAATCAACAGCTGTATAAGTAAGCTAATCTATGTTCATACTTTTCAAATCTATTATACTTTTTCAGATACATGTATTTTATCATATACTTTATATGCTTTTAAAGTGTGTATTAATGTTTCAATTTCAATTCAAATTTCCAAACAGTCACTAAATTGGCATGTAACTAGTTCACAAAACTGGGGGGGAGGGTGTTGGGGAAATTCGGGGGGGTGTAGGTGTGAAAGTAGAATGAATTATATTGAAATTATAATTCATTAAAGAAATGCTACTTGAAGGGTTTGTTGAAATATAGTTGTCAGGAAGAGAAACATTAAGGAGTGTGAGACAATGGGTCCTCAAACTAATTAACTTAGAGCTCCTACTCAGCTAGGAGATTGGTAAACATTAATATGCAAATAAGATATGTATGTATATTTGTCACTTTCTGCTTCCTTTTGTCTCTTATGTTAAATTGGCTTTGGCTTATTTGTATAAATAAGTTAGCTTGAGCCTCAGAGAGGGGCTCACATATCTGGGTGCATCGGCAAAGCGCTTTGCTAATAAACAGAGTGGTCTGACAAATTATGTGAGTCCTGAATCTGACTTTGACATAGGGAAATCACTGCCCGGGACCCCTGCCCCATCCAACCACCCCTTCTCCCTGACTGCCCCCAGACCCCTCGCCCCTAACTGCCCCCCCCACTGGGACCCCTGCCCCATCCACACCACCTGCTCCCTGTCCCCTGACTGCCCGCTGCCGCCCTGACCAACCTTTCTTCTCCTTCCTGACTGCCCCCCCCCCGGGACCCCTGCCCCCATTTAATCCCTGTTCCCCGCCCTCTGACTGCCCTGACCACCTCTAATGGTGGAATCTCCATCCTTAAAGGTTTTTAAGGCCTGACTTGACAAAGCCCTGGCTGTGATGATTTAGTTCAGGGGTGGCCAACCCATGGCTCCGGAGCCAACCTTCAAAGGTTAATATGCAGCTCTTGGCATAAGCGCTGACTCTGGGGCTGGAGCTACAAATGCTAAGTTTCCAATGTGCTGTGGGGTGCTCACTGCTCAATCCCCTGCTCTGCCCCAGGCCCTGCCCCCACTCCACCCCTTTCCTGATGGTCCCTGCTCCTTCCTTGGAGCCTACAATTCCCTCATGCCTCCCACCCTCAGAGCCTACTGCGCACAAGAAACAGCTGATGGCGGGAGGCATGGGGAAGAAGTGGGAGACGCTGACTGGTGGGCCTGTTGGCAGGTGCTAAGGACTGGATGGGGGAGCTGCTGACATATTACTGTGGCTCTTTGGCAATGTATATTGGTAAATTCTGGCTCCTACTCAGGCTCAGGTTGGCCACCCCTGATTTAGTTGGGGATTGGTCCTGCTTTGAGCAGGCGGTTGGACTAGCTCACCTCCTGAGGCCTCTTCCAACCCTGATCTTCTATGATTCTATGACTTTTATTGAGTTGCTCTAGACCTGACAGGGGAGAATACAGTTTTAGGACCATGTTAAAGTGAACGAAAGAGAAAAGAATTACAGCTTTGGCTTGACTAGGCTCTCTGGTGGAGTATAAGCCTGGCCAATGCTCTCAGCCTACTCCTTAATAATGCTACTGACAGCAGAGCATGTGAGTGGTTGAGGGCGATGTTTGTGGCCAGCTGGAAAAGCCCCAAGCTGCACAATAATTACAAAGGTCTCAAGACTTTCTGTCTCCCCACCCGCCCACAAAGCAAACGGCTGAAAACGCGCTTCCCTTCTTTATCCTGAACGTGCACGGACATGACCATCGATCGTCCCCAAGGCAAACACCCCAAACCAGCCCCGTTCTCCTGCGCGCGCAGTGTACTCCGTGGCTACAATAAGCACTGCGCATAGCCGAGCTCGCCTTCCTCCGGGCAGAGGTCAGTTGAACGAGAGATCGCGGCCTGCGAGGTGAGGAGCCAGCCCGTGAACGGGTAGGCAGCAGGCGGAGGGGGAAAGGTGCTGGCCTGCGCGGTGAGAAGGGGGGGGGGCGGTCCCGGCGTTCCAGGTGAGGGGGAAGCTGCCGCCTGTGGGGCGGGAACAGGGGATTTCGCGCCTCAGGGCGGAGCTGTCCCGTTCCGTTACAAAAGCACAATAGACCTCCCTACCGCTACCCTCTACCCAACAACTACGCATGCGCCACCACCCTTCCCTCTGTTCTGGAATCTAGCGGGATGTCTAAGCAGCATCTTGGCGAAGCCTATGCGCTATTAAGGCCACATGGTATTGGTCTTATAACGAATACCTTACGCATGCGCCCTTGCACCTACTAGGCACTCGGGAGTTATTGTCGAGCAGTACCTTTCCTTCGTGCATGCGCTTTTCTTCATCTTGACTTAGGTGCGCATGCGCCATTCCCAGTACCTTGGACGTAAGCAGAGCTGGGCTTCTGTGCGCAGCGTGGCTATCGCGATACTTGTGTGCCCGCGACGCCATCGTACCTGCTTGTTTCTGCCTTCGCTGCGTAGTTTGCCGAGCAAGCAACGCGCCCGCCGGTGAGAAGAGAGGAGGCGGAGGTTTCTTCGCCCTCCCGATCCCCACCATAGAGCCTACCGTCGCCGCACATCGAGGAGAGTGTGAGGATCTCCCGGTGAGTACGGGGAGAAGGGCCCGAGCTCGCCGCAGCCCAGCCCGCCCGGTGTGCCCGGAGGAGGCGGCTGCAGCAGTTCGGGCCCTGGGGGCGGACAGACATCTCCGCCCCCGAGCAGGGGGGTGGGCAGGGGTGTTAAGGGCGCTGAAGGCCGCGAGAACCCTCTCGGTAGGGGACGTGCGGCGGCGACTCTTCGCGGGGCCTAGGTCGGGCGCGGCCGCCATTTTGAGTGGTGGCGTTGAACGCGGCAATGGCTGCGGGAGCCCGACTGCACGGCGGGGCAGCCTTTGAGCGGGTGTGGATAGAGGCTGCGAGGTCCCTGGGGAGATGGGAGTAGGCGCCTGAGGGATTCCCTGTGGGGGGGATAGGAGCTCGGGAGGTGGGGGTGGCTAAGGAGCTGCGGTAAATGGCGCCTGAGAGCGGGCGGGAGAGGCGGGCGGGAGAGGCACTTGGCGGTAGTTAGTATTGCGGCCTGGCTGAGCGGCAGCGGCGACCACAAAGGCGGGCGGCAACGGCGAGAGACGTCTCGGCCTTGCTGATGAAGAGGCGGGGCCGCGGTGTAACGCGTACGGGGTCTCGCCATTGTCATCCCCGTGCCCAGCCTCGCGGTCTATTGTGAGACCCCCATGGGATTAGTGCGATCCGAGGCGCGGATTGACTGAGTCTCCCGCTCTGTGGAGGGATCTGCCTCATGCAGAGTGGATTGGTCGTCCCCCTTCCCCGGGTTCCTGCAGCTTGCTCCCCAAAGACTTTCTCTGTCGGGATAATATTTTCTGCCTCACAAGGGTGTTGTGGGAATTAATCCATTAACAGATACACTGCGCTTGGAAGACAAAATTGATTTATGTAAGTGCTAATGTTAGTAGTTATAGTATAATAGTAATAAAAAAATCATGTCTTTTGTTGGCACAGTAGCATATATTTGCTTTAAAACTAAATATCGTGTTTTGATGCTTAATTCATACAAAAGTCTCTCATTTATAAACAGATGTTCTTGATGTGTTCTGGTAGTAACAGTAATAATCTTGTTTGTCAAATTTGAATCATTATCTTGGTCAAATTTGAATCATACAATAGTATTAATGAGATGAAAAAAGTGCCATTACCGGGGACCCAAGTTACAACTCAGCTTTAACTTGTATTCTTGTTCCGTATCTACCCCTGACTCTCAGATAGTCCTTGTTTTCTATATTCCTTTTTAATTGTCTCTTCAGGTTTTTAACGTAAAGCATTCTGATCTTTAGTACAGTTATTCTCATGTCTTCAAGAAGGCCCATACAGCAGGCCAAGTTAAAAATGGGACATTATTCTTAGTTTAATTTGTCAAGAGTTAAGGGGGATTTTTTTGTAGAATTTCAACCCACCCCCCGCAAGTGAAGATGTGAGTGCATGTGAGAGACACTGTCAGACTGTAGAGGGATTGTGTACTGAGTTTTGTCTGCTTTGCTCAACTAAATCTGAGGCAGTACAGTACTGTGTCATATTTGATACCCTTCTGGATGTGTCTTGCATATTATAGTACAACTCAAGAACGTAACATTAATGGAGCGTATGATGCATCATATTAGCTTGTAACTGAGGTAAAATTAAATGTGTATGGAGTAGGGTTTTGGGAGGGAGGGGGTAGCAGTACCTTATGATTCTAAAACACTGACTTTTTTTCCTTGTTTTTTGTAGTGTGTTGATTTAAGTAGCAAGATGGACTGGACTGGGAAACACAATGGTCCAAATGATACATCTAGTGATGGAACAGTACGACTTCGTGGACTGCCTTTTGGTTGCAGCAAAGAGGAGATTGTTCAGTTCTTTCAAGGTATCTCTAGTATAGTCAAAATACAGTGACTTTGTTTTTACGTTTCTCTCACATCAGTGTTTCACATAGTTTAACTTTTAATACCCACTTTTTTTGGGTGGGAGGGGGAGTCTTGTTTTAAACTTAGATTGTTTTTCCAAACTGTGAATTATGCTCTTCTAATTAAAGTACAAATAAATTTAGATTCAGTAAAGACTAGAATATGTCTAACTTATAGTCAGGGTAGTAAATGTATCATGCATATTGAAATAACTTACTCTGTTTGTTAGAATTTGGAGCACAGTTAAAATATTTGACTGGTAGTTATGATATCTTCATATAATGTGGGCGGACTTATTCCTGTATAGCATAAACAAAAAACACTACTAGAACAAATATGGCTAAACCATTAATTTTTAATGAAAAATCATTGGCTTGTCTTGTTGGGTGACGGGGGAAAACTAAGCTATTTTTTTTGTTGTTTAGATTTGCTTTAAGTATTTGCTACAGTTGGGAATGTTTCAGCCTTTAACACTGTTCCCCTTGATGGGGTTATTTGTCCTTGGGTTAAAGGGTTGGAAATCGTGCCAAATGGGATAACATTGACGCTGGACTACCAGGGGAGAAGCACAGGGGAGGCCTTCGTGCAGTTTGCTTCAAAGGAGATAGCAGAAAATGCTCTGGGGAAACACAAGGAAAGAATAGGGCACAGGTGGGGATGGAGAGTTTGGGATGGTGTTAAATCTTTTTTTTTGGGGGTTGTGGGTCAGTAATGCTTTTTTGGGGGGTGGGGACCATAATATTTTAACTGGCTATTTTAAAGAATTTATATTTATGATCCTAAGTTTAACTTGGAAAATACAATAGATTTGGGGGGTGGGGGAAGATAGTAATACTATGTAGTTTGCTAAAATCAGAATTTTGTCTTTTTGTATAGGGTATTCTATGATAAATCTATAGTCAGCCGTTTTTCAGCTGTATTATTTCATATTGGGGGAACAAGTTTCAGAGACTTTTGAATTTAATTTTTACAGTTAGAATTTTCAAGTAGTAAATTTTACCAATGTGTAAAGTTTTCTTTTGATACACTTAAGAATCTTTAAGGCTTTAGGTGAAACTTAAGTTGTATGGTATCTCTAGTCACTTTTTTATTGGATTTTGCATCTAGTTATAGAAATGATTGTACAAAATTATTTAAATATCTGTTGTAACTTTCAAAGAGCTTATGCATGTATTCTTATTTGTGCCTTGAAAATCCTCTCTTACTTAGGTACATTGAAATCTTCAAAAGTAGTAAGAGTGAAATCAGAGGATTCTATGACCCACCAAGAAGAATGATGGGACAACAACGACCTGGACCATATGATAGACCATTAGGAGGAAGAGGGGGTTATTATGGAGCTGGGCGTGGAAGTATGTATGACAGAATGCGTCGAGGAGGTGGTGGATATGACGGTGGTATGTGTATCTAATGAGCAAAGGTTCTGTTGTCAGTTTCTTCATGTTTCTGACATTTTAGTCAAGAAATAGAGAAATGGCAGTAATTTCAGTACCTACTAGGTTTGGAGAGTCTTTTTGAAATCTGGATTGTTATCTGTGGTGTCATTACCAAATGGGACTTGTTGAAAATGGTGACATGTGTTTATAAAGGTAAAGGAATGGTATGAGAACACATCAGGAAATTATTATTTTTAATTGATGCAGGAAATTTTTCATTTACACTTGATGCTGAGAAATCCTACTATCATCAGCACATAACGGAAGTTACCAAAAGGTTGCAAAAATGTTGTTCATATATTATAGTTTTGTAATTATAGCACATTCACACACTTTTCTTCTTAAATTGTACAGGATATGGTGGCTTTGATGATTATGGTGGCTATAATAACTATGGCTATGGAAATGATGGCTATGATGACAGAATGAGAGATGGGAGAGGTAAAATCAAGTATTAAAAATTTTATACATAATGTGCTCTTCTAAAGGGTATTCTCAAAGAACAGATATTGGTCTTCATATGAGAAGTAACCACCAGATTGTCAATTAAAGTAAAAATATCTGGCAGGTATGAGTGTTGGGGTTAAAATGTTTTTGTTACCAAGGTTTGGGATGTGGGTGTACTTTGTCCCAGTCAAGAGTGGCAGTTTCATGATGTGTATACTTTGAAAATAGCAACCAGTGGTAGTAATTGAGTCTTTCCAGCCTTTCATGAGGTACTCAAGTGTACTGTTTTACAGGTATGGGAGGACATGGCTATGGTGGAGCTGGAGATGCAAGTTCAGGTTTCCATGGTGGTCATTTTGTTCATATGAGAGGATTGCCTTTTCGAGCTACAGAAAATGATATTGCTAATGTAAGTATGATAAGAAAATTTCTCCTACTGTTGTGCTGTAGCTTTTCATGTTGCTGTCTCTCCTAGACATAGCTATTCTTCATGGTTCTCCATGTTTTTGTTCTAAGAGTCAGCAGTTAATCCCATTGAATCTGTTGTAGCTTCTCTTGCAGTGGAAACAATTGCTTGTATCTGCAACAATACAACACTGAACTCACAATTTAAGGTTGGGCTTTTCAGAGGTATTGGAGATAAGCACCCATTGCTCACTCACTTTTAGTGAAAGTTGGGTGCCTAACTCCCTTAAATGCTTTTTAAAATTCCATCCTAACATACACAGTTGTTCTTTTGACTAGAAGTCTGAGAAAAGTACCAGGTTTATGGCTTAGCCCTCTGTTTCCAGTCCCATTGGTTGAGATTTAGTTGTAGAAAGTGTTCTTGATATGAGAGCTCCTAATTTAAATATAACTTTTCAAAATTATTAGAATGTTACTAGCACACTGTGAAACAGCAGAAATAATTAAAACTGAACAGTTCTTAAAAATTGGGGGGGGGCTTTGTGATGTTTCTGATGTCAGATTTCCAAACCAGCAAGTGGGTAGTTACTAAACTTTTTTGGCCATAAATGAAAACTATTTAGGTTCTACTTCAGCTTAAGTGGTACCACTCTCTGATTACCCTCTGGCTTTTCTCCACACTAGACTTGTTATCCAACAGCAGTTATCTCTCAAATAGATGGAGCTAATAGCTTCTAGTCTTTCAAAAGGTGGGATTTCTAGCCTGTATTTAGATGATGCAAAGCAGTTTTTTTCTAGCAGGTGATGTTAGCTTGTCAAATTTGGAAATAATTGCAGTTTTAAGGCTAGAGGCAGCCCTCATCTATAAGATGATCTCTTGCATAACTGCCCTAGAGTAATTCCTGTATCAAGCCCAATAACTTGTGGTTTGAAATACAAAATATTTTTTCAAAAGATATGCAAGCTTGATTTAAAGACTCCAAGTGACTGATGATCATTACATCCATTGTTCCAATCCTGATTTGGGGGGGAAAATATGTCTCAAATTCAAAATGAAAACATAATTTCAGCTTCCTGTCATTGGATCTTTTTATGGTAAAGAACTTGACTACAAAGCTTTGGTGCAGAGCACACTTATGTAGGACTGGTAGTTTGCTTGATGTGTGATCCTAAAATTATTACTGAACCCATGGACTAGTGGTTTTGCTGAGGTGGGAGTGCCACTGGTCCAAAAAACCTTTCATTACTTATTCGGTACTTTGGCTTTCATGTGGCACAGGCAACAACCATGATTCGGCTTATCGTATTTCTCAATTTCCCAGATACGCACCTTACCCAGGTATCTCGTTATGCCCCAGTTCTGCAAACACATGCTTAAGTGTTTGCAGGTTAGGAGCTTTAACAGTGCACTACCATTTTAACAAGTTATCTATGTGCTACTTAAAAGCTTTCGATTCTGAAAGCATTTACCTAATTGAAGCTTTTGTTTTCTCTCAAATGTTGATCTCCTGTGGATGGAATGCCATTGTCTTATCAGACCTACTCAGACTGACCATGTTGCTCTTTAGGTTTATATTCTCTGTAAGCAGCAGTTAAAGAGGTCACAATTCTACCAATTCACACATTCAAGTACCCTTTAGCTTATTAAATTTGATTCAGCTACTGTTCTACAATATTTAACTTCAAAGTATTGTTATACCAGTCGTGGGAAATGTCAAGTGCAAAGGACAAGATCCATGAGTCCAGAGTTCTATTTTTGGCTCTATTGGCTTGTTTTGTTTCCTTTAACAAATCACTTACCTTTCTGTATCTAGTCTACCTGTTTGACAAATGGGATAATACTTAAGAATTTACCTGTAAGACAGCTAAATTTTGTAAAGTGAGATCCTTGGATAAATCTTACTATTATAAGATCAGGTAGTATTCATAGAGAATATAGTCATGTGTAGAAGGAGAATTAATCTGTTCATACTCTAGGAATAAGAAACATTGGACTGATTGAGCAAATTAGAACCAAAAATATTGGGTAATTCCAAACATTTTCTTTTTAAACTGTCACTTATCATGATGAGCTCTTTAAAATCGTAATTTAAATGTTGCTTCTAAAGCTGTTTAATACAATGCTTGAATATTATTTTGATATTTGTGAATGAACATTGTTAATTTGTAAATCTTTTAGTTTTTTTCACCACTGAATCCTATAAGAGTTCACATTGATATTGGGGCAGATGGAAGAGCAACAGGAGAAGCAGATGTGGAGTTTGTAACACATGAAGATGCAGTGGCTGCCATGTCTAAGGATAAAAATAACATGCGTAAGTATTACCAGTGTGAACTTGAACCATTCAATGACCAGCCCTAATTAGATTCCTAGGTCTTTTGTGCATCTACTAGATGAGAGCTGTCAGTGGGTGTTTTAAAAACTTAAGATGAAACTGACAGCATGCTCTCAGCTCACTTCTTTCTTCCGCCTGCCTTCTGCTTTCTCTATGAAATACATATTTTATTGGCAGTAGGAAGGAGAAGCAGTTCTTAAGGTACTATGAACGTGAATAGAGCCAACTAGCCTGAGGAATAGTGGAAGCAGAGAGTGGAGGCAGGCTCTTGCCTTTAGACACTCCACATCTGCAGATCCTGAAAGTTCCTTTAAATATCTGAGCTTGCACCTACGCTGCATTGTGGTGTGGCTTGATTTTCCTGTTTGTTTGTTTTTTTTTTTTAATGGCTTGATTTCATGTTAATAGCTTGTGGAAAAATAACATTGAAAGTCTGAAACCTGTTTACCCACAGAGCATGTGCAGCATATGCTGCCCTGCCTGTATATCTCAGCTCTGGCATGGGATGACCACATGCAGAGTAAGAGGTTTCATTGTCCATTTAAGTCATTGTCTTTTTGAGACTACCAATAAGGGTGCAAATTGTGACCGTAGTCATAATGAATATGGACAGTTATCTATTAGGAACTAATCTAACACCGACTCTCTGACCTAAAATACTGAGTAAGTTTTTTTTTTTTTATTTCTTAAAGAACATCGATATATTGAACTGTTTCTGAATTCAACTGCTGGAGGAGGCTCTGGAATGGGAGGCTATGGCAGAGATGGAATGGGTATGTATGGCTTCAAATTTTAGTTCATTAGCAAATAGAAACTTGATCTCATTATAACTTTGCATGTTTTACCTTCCAGATCAAGGAGGTTATGGCTCTGTTGGCAGAATGGGAATGGGTAGCAATTACAGCGGAGGATATGGTACTCCTGATGGCTTGGGTGGATATGGTAAGTAGTGGTTTTGTTTTTAATTACGTGAATTGGCTACAAGAGTTCTACTGTCACTTTGAAAGTTTTTGTGCAGTTTTAAAGTGAGAACTTGAAATTTTAGAATTGAAACATTTTTAAAACTTGAATTTTTTTTTTGTTTTTTAACCAGAGGTAATGTCTTTATTATAGACCACCTTTGCTCCCACTGGTGAATGAATCAAATTTTTCTGGCAACTGTGGCAATTGTTTTCATACAGAAAGAAATATTGGGGGAAAAGGAACATTTTCAGCTGCTTTTCAATGCAATTTAACAGTTTAAAAACAAGGGGTCCATATCCTCTGACTAAGCAGGTCTCAGTGGATCAAATGGAGAACTACTTCTGAAACTGGTAACTGTTTAATCACTTACTTTGTAGGTCGTGGCAGTGGAAATAGTGGTGGATACTATGGGCAAGGCAGTATGGGTGGAGGTGGATGGCGTGGAATGTATTGAAGAGTGACCTGGCTTCTACAAAATACCCTGGAAGAAACAGTATCTGGTCTACTAGACTTTCTTACAAAATTTAATTTCTTTTGTATTTTAAGAACTTTATAATGACTGAAGGAATGTGTTTTCACAATATTATTTGGTAAGCAACAGATTGTGATGGGGAAAATCTGTTTTCTGTAGGTTTTATTTGTTGCATACTCTGACTTTAAATAAATTTTTATATTCAAACCACTGATGTTGATACTTTTTATACTAGCTACTCCTAAGGATGTATTGCATATTCAAGAATGCATTTGGTTTAAGATGTACTATTGGTTTATTAAAGGTGGTTGTACTGTAACTTCTCTGAACACTGATTCAGTTCTCTGTAAACATGGTATAATTGAATCTTAGATTAAAGATACACTTGTTAAAAGGAATAAGATAGAAAAGTAGATTAGTTTGGTTTTGGTTACAACTTATTCTAAATTGACTTTCCAGTGTATATACTACAAAAAAAAATCCCACAACAAAATACTAAGTTATAGGTATGGAGGATAAAAGTTTCAAATTTGGCTTCCTTGTTTTTCATGTCAAAAGCACTATCTTCAAATGCACAACTGCATAGGTTGGTTGGTGTCTGATCTGTATGTCCATAAGAATGGGCAACTCAACTCCTCATTTTGCTGATCCTTGCACTAATATCTAGCAAGTTTCACATTTCCTGATAAATCTTCATGTCTGTATACTTACAAACCAATTTGTCTTGTTAGTTAAATTACCTTCAAACATTACTAAAGTTTCCTTTTCCATATGGACAGGACACAAAAATAAATGGGGCAGAGTACTAGTTACGTTAAACTATGTCTGGTTTTAATATATTTAATACCCAAAACATGTCAGAATATTAAAAGGCATTAAGTCAAATTGTGTATGGGTCTCATTTTCCTGAGTCTGTTCAGAAAAGAAAATACAAGTAGTTTTGCTGCTGAATAGCAGGTAATAGCCTACATCTATTCAAAATTTGGTAGTTTCTTTTTCACTGAAGAAAGCACTCATCATTTTAGGGAGTTATTTGGCATCCAAATACCCCTTCAAATGAAAGCAAACATATAAGACCAATACTTGTCAAAGTACTTTCACACAACCCAACCACAGCTTGGTAATATTTTTGTGCATTTGTGACATGTAAGATGTTTGGAACCATATTGTTTGAAGACACTAACATACATGATGTATAATGAAGAAAAAGGTATTTCATAATTCTCAGCCACCATGCTCTTCCAAATTTTAACTGCTTGTCCTTAAATGCCTCCCTCTAATTTGTCAAATGTGCTCTTGGTTATTGAAAGTTTGTCACCTGTTTATGCTAGTAATGTGTTTGTAATAAATGTGTTATTGTGGGAGACAATAGAATGGAGTTTATTTTGCTAGGAAGTGTGTGTGTGTCAAATTACCTTAAGAGGTCTACAAAACAGCTGAGAGAATTAAAATGGAAGTTTCTTGTTCAGTGTAGCTACACCTGCAATAGTATTAACCTTTTCCCCTCCTCCCCTCAAGTTTTTCCTTATCATAGAGCAGGCCCTATGATATGAAAAACCACAGCTGAATCTGTCTCTCTTAGATATGAGGGGACAGCAGACTGCTTGAGTCACAACCCATCTGAGACTTGTGCTCTAGACTTTTTGAGGGTATGGTGGGGTCAAACCTTAAGTGCTGAGTGGTTGCAACCAAAGTGGTCTGGGTGACAAAAAGGTATGCCAGTTAGATACTGGAAAAAGGGAAAGGTGCTTTGTTTGATCCTGAATATTCTAGACTAGCAGTTCTCAAACTGGGTCGTAACCCCATTTTAATGAGGTCGCCAGGGCTGGTTTAGACTTGCTGGGGCCCGGGGCCAGAACTGAAGCCTGAGCCCCAGTGCTAGGGGCTGAAGTTCAAGCCTGAGGGCTTCAGCCCTGGGCAGCGAGGCTCAGGTTACAGGCCCCCTGCCTGGAACTGAAGCCCTTTGGCTTTGGCCTCCTTGGCCAGGGCAGTGGGGCTGAGGCTTTCCCCTCCACCCCTCCTCCCCCTGGGGTGGTGAGGCTTGGGCAGACTAAGTCTTCAGGCTGCACTCCTGGGGCTGGGTAATCATTTTTGTTGCCAGAAGGGGGGTCGCAGTGCAGTGTAGTTTGAGAACCCCTGTTCTAGACTGAAGTGAACTTCATTTGTTGACACAATGCCTTACTCATACTTAAAGTAGTAGTAGCATAGTACTGAACTAAACTGCACCACTCCATTAGATGGGCTTTCTGGTATCTTTTTATTGAGGGGGAGAGGCATTTAGGATAAAGCTAAGTAAGCTTTCCTCAGTCATAAGTAGAAAAGTTAGATGTGTCTAGTTCTGGGTTTGGATAAGCTAAGGCCCTCTGTAATCATGGGAATTGTGAAAATATTCCCCCCAACTATCCCAATTTAATATTTGTTCCTTGAAACTGATTAAATTTACTAGTAAAATTCCTTCAGTGCAAATTCAATACCTTACCCTTTAGTCATGAATGTGATTTTAAAAAAAAATCTTGATTTACACAGGGCCCTAGCTATAACTATTGAACATGCAGTGACAGAGACCTGTTGAAAATTAGGTGCTTACATGTAAATAGCTGAAGTTGTGCATCTCCTTGCCTCATTCCTAGCTTCTGCTTTTGAAACATGGTGGATAGCTCTTACAGAAATCTACTTAAAGAGCTTTTTCATACAACTTGTTGCACTGTGACCTAACTTATTTAAAAGTTAGTGCTGAGGTTACCAACTGCCAAAGGTAAGTGCATTCTGTTACATTGTGGTAGCAAAGGGTGTCTTGTGATGGAATGGAGTGAGATCAACTCATTGCCATCTAGTTGGCCTATTTTCAGTCAGTGGGTCACTACCATCTGATACTGAACTAGAACTGCTTATCTGAAGTTTAATTATCTGAAAATATATTTATTTGTACTCACTTTAATAACTTAAGACAAGGTGGGTGAGCTAGTATTTTTTTTATTGGGTCATTGTCTGCTGGTGACAGACAAGCTTTCAGGCCACACACAGCTCCTCCTCAGGTCTGGGAAATGACTTACAAGCCTTTATAGTAGCAACACTTTCACATTATGCCAATAGCTTCAATGTTAAATATGAAATAACTACATACTGGAGGCTGATGTGAAGTAATCAGATTTCTCTCAGAAGTAGGCCTGGCCACTGTTGTAGATTTGGTAGAGGTCCTTTATGTTCCTCAGATAAGGAAGCAGAGCCAACTGCTGACACAGGAAAGCTGGCCATTAAAGTGCTCCTAATTGGCTTCTTTCATGGGGATTTTTCCCCACACTTTTACAATATCCTTTCTAAAAGGGATAAGTGGGGGTAGACAGCTTAACATACAAGCTTGGCATTGAACTGTTGAAATAGTACCAACTCTTCTGCATAGTTAAAAGATGCCCAAACCTGAGGAGGTGGGGGGGGGGAGACTGATGCAAAACAGCACCTCATGTTCTTATTGCAGCTTTATAGTTATCTGTTTCTCCCAGGCCTACAGGAACAAAGAAGTTTAGAAGAGCTGGAGATGAGGCTCAGGGAGCAGCTATGTTCCCCTTTTTAATCCAGAAGCGTACTGTGACGGGACGTCCGTACCTATGATTATGCTTAAACTTACAGTCCCATCATCAGGTGTGCGCTCCAAAGGTCAGATGCTCTATCCCTGTAAGGCAGGGGTTTCACACTCGGTATACCTTAGGGCCAGTGCCAGTCCTCAAATCCTCCTAGTAGGCCAATGATGTCACTCATGCTGCCCAGAACCTGCCCCCCCAAAACTCTGGGAGGGAGGGTCTGAGGGAGTATAGGGGGAGGGGGTGCAGGGGTGTGGTGCCCCCCAGCACTGCCCCCACAGGAGCATGTGGGGCAGGAGCAGCATGCAGAGGCACAGCCCTACCCCACAGCACAGGGAGGGGCCAGCAGCCACTGGAATGTGCATGTAGACACTGCTCAGCTCTGCTGCACTGGCAGGGGAGCACCTGGGGGCAGCAGGTGGGTCCAAGAGAGAACCAGCTCCAAAACTGCTGGAGCCCTGCAGGCCACACTGGGGAGGTTTGTGGGCTGTGAGTTTGAGACTCCTGCTCTAAGGGATTTCAAATAGAAAAGCTATACCACCTCTTCCATGATGTTAAGCCTCACAGCAGAAGGCAACCTATGATGTTAGTAAACCAGGTAAGATCAGGTGGAAAGGCTGAGCACTGGCAAGTAACCTGATTGCACGCAAGTACAGATGGCTATAAACATGGACAGCAGCTCTACAGCCTTAGCTAGTTTTAGTTGGTAGTAAAATGTTAGTAAAAGGGAGAAGGAAAAAGTTATTCTATAACCTTTTGGTCAAAAGCCCCTAGCCGTGGGGTTACACAGAGGCAAAAATATCTTGCAGAACCAGTTACTTTACAAGGTAAGTAATTGCTCTTTATTCAAAGCCAGCCGGAAAAAGAAAAGAGCATCACAAAAAATGTAGGGCTGGAAGGGAATCTCAAGAAGTCATCAAGTGCAGTCGCCTGCCCTCTAGTAGGACCAAGTAAGCCTATTAAGTTGGATTTCTAATGTTGGAGATGGTGTTATCCACATGCTATTTTAGCATAGTCCAAAATCAGGGCAGCATAGGTTCAGCAACAAAGAGGGTAGTGGTTAAGAAAAGTGTCTGTACATCTGGGTATAGTGGTTGGGTTATCCACAAATACAAAGTTTGTTTTTAAAGTCAGAAGATACACATAGTGCATAATCAGCAATAACCTAAATTGAGGTGAATGAGTTTAAGAATATGGTTTAGATATCTAGCATCTATGCATTTCAGTATATTACTCATGGAAAAAAAAGTTATACAGAGTTGGTGGTGGAAAGCAAAATATATCAATGAGTGAAGATTGTCCCTCAGTAATTGAGAATTTAGCATAGGTTGTCCATTTAGAGAAAAAGACAGTCCATGAGGAAAGTATTTGTTACTTTCCTGACTGGTTCTCATTGGCACTTCAGCTCTCCCTCCTGGTATTGCCGCTGTCTGGTGATGTGTTTTATGTAGATGTCCCTTGACCACTTGGTGTCCAAACCCATGAGTTGCCGCATCAGCTGAGCATAGTGTTGACAGACCACATTCTTTCAGCACTGGCTCGTTACCAGGGTCCCATGTGCCCAGGGCTCTGATGATCAGCACATGAATTTGGACGTCGTAGGCCCTAGCTCTCGTAGTGTCAGCTAAAGGAGTGTATTTCTCCAGCTTTCAAGATCAGATGTCATGGAAAGCTGGGGTACTACTAAACCAGTGCAAATCTACATACTAGGCCAAATCCTGCTCACTTTATTCACACAGTCCCACTGCTGGGTAGTACATCAGGAATAAAGTGAGCAGCATTTAGCCCATTTTGTGAGGCAATATTAAGACACAGTATTTTAATAGTGGAAACTGTCAAGTGTTCAAAACACATAAATAATAGCTTAGGTGCAGTTTGGTTACATCACATTTTATTTTTTCAAACAAATTACATGTTTACAAACATTTGCATTATTTTAATTTACAAAAATCTCAATTTTTAAAAAAAATTCTTTACAAAAGCACTTACAATTAAATTCTTGGCATCATCAGTAGAATATTAATTGCATGACTACTCTCAAAGGCTACAACTAAGCATTTTATGTGCAAGAATGATTTATGAAGCTGAGTTAAAAAATGGAATTGTTTCAAAACCATCTTGGCTCCTATAATAGGAGCAATCCAAATCTGTGGATAAAGGAAATAATTGGGCTGATAACTATTCAGGTTTTCCATTGGCCAGTGCAGATTTGGGAGAAATAAGAACAAAATTAGAGCCAGAATAAATTCCTGGGTCAAATGGAAAGAGATAGGAAGTTACCAGTAAACTTAAAAGAGAAGTCTATACAACAGTGGTTCATCCAGTTTTAATGTATGACACTTGAGTGTTGAGCAACAGCTCTGTTCCACATAAATGCAAATCTGAGATGGATGAGTGGTGTAAGCAAGAAAGACCTGGTGAGGAATGTGGTGTTAGAGACATGTTCACAGTAACACTGACAGATTTAAAAAAATGAGGGCATGCAGGCTCAAATGGCTTGGCCATGTACAGTGCAGTCCTCACAACTATGTGAGTCCAACAGATCAAGGGAAAAAGAGAGGCTGACCCAAGAAGTGGTGGGAGGTCATAAAAGAAGACATGCCAGCATGTGGTGTGATAAAGGAGATAACACTGAACTGAGCCCTTTGGGGAGAGAGGACTTGGAGAACAGACCCTATTTGATAGGCTTAACACAAGAGACGTGCAGATTTACGAGTAAATTCTGCAGTTGGAGCCCAATCCCATAATGAATTTAGTGTGCAATGCTTATTGGAGGATTGAGGCATTCATATGGAAGAAGGAAGTTTTATTCTGGCAGAGTGGGTTTTCTTTTTCAAACAGTGGTCAAAAGTTTGGACTGTTAGTAGTCCCAGTAGAAATGGGGTAGGGAGCAGAGTTCAGGTGAGGTGTATGCTAAATGCAATTTATAGAGATCATTTGGCACCTTAGAGACTAAAATTTATTTGAGCATAAGCTTTCGTGAGCTACAGCTCACTTCATCGGATGCATTCAGTGGAAAATACAGTGGGGAGATTTATATACATAGAGAACATGAAACAATGGGTGTTACCATACACACTGTAAGGAGAGTGATCACTTAAGGTAAGCTATTACGGGGGAGACACAGACGGACGGACGGATGACACAGGACATGTAGGACGACCTTTTGTAGTGATAATCAAGGTGGGCCATTTCCAGCAGTTGACAAGAACATCTGAGGAACAGTGGGGGGGGAATAAACATGGGGAAATAAAAAAAAAACTTCAAAAACAGACTCCAAGGAGAGACTGCTGAATTGGAATTAATTTGCAAACTGGATACAATTAACTTAGTCTTGAATAGAGACTGGGAGTGGATGGGTCATTACACAAAGTAAAACTATTTCCCCATGTTTATTCCCCCCACACCCCCCACTGTTCCTCAGACGTTCTTGTTAACTGCTGGAAATGGCCCACCTTGATTATCACTACAAAAGTCCCCCCCCCTCCTGCTGGTAATAGCTCACCTTAAGTGATCACTCTCCTTACAGTGTGTATGGTAACACCCATTGTTTCATGTTCTCTATGTATATAAATCTCCCCACTGTATTTTCCACTGAATGCATCTGATGAAGTGAGCTGTAGCTCACAAAAACTTATGCTCAAATAAATTTATTAGTCTCTAAGGTGCCACAAGTACTCCTTTTCTTTTTGCGGATACAGACTAACATGGCTGCTACTCTGAAACTTATAGAGATGTTATCACATGTAATAATTGCTGGGTATATTGTTATCTAACTGACATCAAACACTACAGGAATAGGTACACGTGTTCTAGCAGCAGACACAGTTGCCATGCAATATCCATTTTTAAAAGGGGCAGGATTTATCATGTCATGTCATACTGACTCAAACCCTCTCACTCACAAAGCCCGAGTTCTGCAGGTTTGCAAGGTGATAGAAAGGGAGAATCTTCCCCTCTCACCAAGGAGCAGAACAGCTTTGTGGCCCCATGTAGTCCATGACTTTGCCATACAATTACACATCTTTAATAAATATTCTAACACTTAACAGTTGCGAAGAACTTGAAAATGCAGCACAAGTGTAACTGATGTAGTGATATCTGCCAGCTTTTGCACAGCCTGAAACAACTCTGAGATGTGAACTTTCCTATTCATTTACATGGCTCTGAAACCTAGAGATGACAAATATTTCACATTGTTGACATTTAAATTGCTGATCACTTAGAAGAAACATTTGCAAATGTTCTTTGAACAATCTCGGACAGTCTACCACACCCACCCAGGTGCTAAAAGGCCCAAGTGTTTCTTAAGTAGCTGGCAAAATCTCCAGCTTTGCTCTGGACAACATCTACAATACAGTTATGTGGTCAGTGCAAAAATATTTTGGCATATCAATAACTCAAAGTGAAGGGAAACTTAAGAAATAATTTTAAAATAAACAGGCTACTGGTTATACTGTTCATTTTCATATTTAAATAAAAAACCTCAATTTTTTACTTTTAAGACACCTACCACAAAATTTCCTCTACCACAACAAAGTGTCACTGAATACAGGAATTTTGCTACAGAATTTAGCTTACTGCAGAGCACAAATAGCTTTTGCTAGAAAGGCCTGCGGGCTGCTGTAAGCACAGTAATTGTTGCATCTCTCTTTACTGGGGCCTAGCCAATAGTTCAGTGCAGTCGCAATCACTAGCCTCAACACCACACTGTCGGACTTCCTCTCATTCCTAACCCTCATCAATTCTTCTCCCCCTCCACATGCAGTGGACCCACTTATACTGCTCTATACACCCACAGGCGCAGAATCTGCACCTAAACAAGTCCATTTTGTCTCTTTGGTACTGTACATCACTGAGACATGAAGAGTTTATCTGTGCATGTGGCATCCAAAGTGTTTGCAGTTAGGATTGATGTAAACAACCCATTAAGGCATTAACAGAAGTTCATAACTCTCCTAGGGGAGGTTTCAGTAGGAGTTCATATCAGGTACTAGAGCCAGATTCTCAGCTATGCCTAATAGATGACAGACAAACCTAAGGAGCGGTGTCAGCAAGAACTATTAAGAGCTCCCTGATCCCAGTGCTAGATCTGTGTTTGATGTAGTATACCCTTCACCTTGGTGTAGGTGAGAGCAAAGCCCATGGGCTGTTCAGGCAGCCAGTGAATGACAGAGTTAAGGTGCTTTGGTCACACTCCCTAGGTTGAGGACTGTCATATAGCTCATTATACTGGCTGTGTGGTTTTTTGACCCTTGGCATTGGTAGACTGATGCAAAAGGCTATAACGTGCTGGAGAATTTGGCCTATTGACTGTAAAGACTCTCTTTGTAACAAAGAGACCAAGTTTTTAAAAGAACTATTCTGATGAATATCAGTAAATCCACAGTTTAGGGCTGCTCCTCTTAATACCAAAACAATACTCCTCTAAGAATTTCCACTGTACAAATACTTTACTATCAGTGCAAATGTACTAATCCAAACCTGGACAATGCAGTACATTTTTCTGTCTAGAAATGGGTCTTGTAAATTTAAAAATGTTGACACAGTTCAGATCTCACCTCTTTATTTTGCTCCCAGAATGGACTCTGTTTTCACAGAACTCAAGATATCCACTCTACCTTAAGTAAGATCAGAGCAGAAACTTCTCTATTAGATTCAAAGAAGTTTCTAATTATCAAATTTGAAGTTCTGAAAAATCAAGGGAAGGGTCTTAGTGCTCACCCACAAAGCATAGAAAAAAGCATTAAGGTCCCATGGTTAAGCACTCAAACAAATATCAGGATATGACAAAGTTAAGGGTTCACATTCAACCCTAATTCTCCCCTTTGTTTGTATGCATTGACACAGACTAATTACATACCATTTTTACGGAGCTACTTGTCTAAGTAGAACTGCAGTCTAAGGAGCGTTGTGCATGTAGTCCAGGTCAGCTTGCCTAAACAAAACACTGATCAACCCCTCAGAGGGGACAGAAGCCCTCTCTTCTGCACCCTATTAACACTGCAGCTACACAAAGCTCTGGGCTGGTGAAGTTCTTAAGCTCCTCAGGAGCACAGCATCTCATCAGCCAGAGCCTTCCCTCAATGGAGAATGCCTAAGTCTAAAGGAAGGGGTTAGTGATGTTTCAAACGCTCATTTGGTCAAATCAAACCCATTTTGCTCCAGAACAATCTTGTGCACAGCTTCAGTGATGACTATTTCCTTTCCATATTTCACCTTTCTCACCTGAAAAAACCTTACAATTTTTCTTCTAAATTGAAAAAATATTTCCCCACCTCCACTATCCTCATAGTGAAAACAGGCCAAACTGTTTCTGCTCAAAAAGTTTCCATAACAAAATTCATTTTAAGCAGATATCAAGTCTGGAAAATTTTAATTCAAAAGGTGAGTATGGAAAAGTTACAACCAGTGAAAACGGAGTTAGAACAGATGTTATGCAACCTAATTATAGTTGTCACTGCCAGATGGCAGCTAAAACAACAGTTGATCAACCTATTAACACGAGGCACGTCCTACTTAGTATTAGGCTATGTCTACACTATTGCAGTAAGTCGTCTAGGTTATGCTATTCCAGCTACGTGAATAATGTAGCTAGAGTCGACGTTGCCTAGGTCGACTTACTGCAGTGTCTACACCGCATGTGTCGACAGGATATGCACTCCCGTCGACTTATCTTACTCCTCTTGTTCCCGGTGGAGTACCAGAGTCGACCAGAGAGCACTCTGCCGTTGATTTAGCAGGTCTTCACTAGACGAACTAAATCGCCCCCTGGTGCATCGATCACAGCACCGTCAATCCCACAGTAGTGTAGACATAGCCTTACAACTCTATTCTCTCTCATTTATTTAGATAGGCTTCTTTTAAACAAGTAGTAATACTGGGTTTTAAAACCTTTAATATAAAAGAGTTATAGCTTCATAATTCAGTTGCTCCTTCATTTAATATTTTTAAACTAAATGGAATCACTCCTGGAGGTTGATTGGCTAAAACATTTTCCTAACTCACTATTGAAATTTGCAGTTAGACCAGGATTAGTGTATATTTTATAAAAAGAAAAGGAGTACTTGTGGCACCTTAGAGACTAACCAATTTATTTGAGCATGAGCTTTCGTGAGCTACAGCTCGCTGTAGCTCACGAAAGCTCATGCTCAAATAAATTGGTTAGTCTCTAAGGTGCCACAAGTACTCCTTTTCTTTTTGCGAATACAGACTAACACGGCTGTTACTCTGAAACCTGTATATTTTATTGAACTGTTTAGCTTTTAAAGCATTTTATCTTGATGTACACATATTCTGCAGTTGGTAGCAGGAACAGAAGGATGTTTATGCACTAACTTAATATTAAGCCTCTAAATAAAGTATTATAATGTAAAGTAGGGGATGAAATGTTAAAAAGCAGATCGAATACTGCTAAAAAAAATTGGATTTTTCCTTTTTTCGCCACTGAATAATTAAAAGTAAATAAAACATTCTTATATCCTGTAAACATTATGAAAAGAAAAAATTTACTGTAGTGCCTCAGTTGGAATATGACCTAAAAAAAGCACAAAACATATTTAATTTACATTTATGGAATCATTTCCTCCTAAAGATGGTTTTTCAATGTAATTAACATATTCCCACTTATCTCAGAAATCTGAAGATCAAAAGTATTAAAAAACAGCACTACAATGAAACAGTGTTTTGAGTGTGAAGCAGTGATTTTTCTCTAAAGTAATACGGTAAATACATAACATACACTTATGAGTAATCTAAATTTAAAATTTTGTCCTCAGATATGCATGTGGAACTTCCGTTGACATCAATGGAAGTTGTTTGCATACATCTGAGAGTAATTTCGGCTATTATAAGAGTGTATTTTCTCCTAAAATAACAGCCCAGTTTTTAAAAAATAAGTAGATAACTAAAAATAAGGGAAATGTTAACTGTGTAAATACTTATGCTTAATTAAACAAGATTGATTTAATATATTTTACAAAATTGCTTAATTTGTAATGTATTATTTTGAATTACCCTGCACATTTATTCGAATTCCCACTGTCTGTGTTTGGGTAGAAAAGGAAATAGGTTCCTGTCAAACTTTTGTTCAATGTCCTTTAAATACCATTACATGAACTCTGTTGAAGAAAAACTTGAATATGAAATACTCTCTCCATTAAAACTATATAAAACCTTTCATTCCTTTGCTACCTGTTGGGTGTAACAAACAGAATCAAATATTAAAGGCTGGGATCTGTAAAGGAGCACAAGGGTGCTAGACACCTGTTTCTCATTAAGTTTCAATGGGAGCTGGATACCTAACTCCCGTAGGCCACGTCTACACAACAAACCAGAGCGGTCAGTGTTGGGGATTATGGGGACAGCTGCTGGAGGACTGTTTGAGCTGACATGGGTAATGCAGCATCTACACTCATGATGCATCGACCATGGCTCAACGCTGCTTGGGAAGGTAGTGTTACTATGTCAGCATAACAGGCCGCTTACATCAGTAGGAGACTAAGCGTCGACACATGCACAACTAGGAAAACACAAGGTGGCTTACATCAACCTAACTGTAGTGTAGACCAGGCCTTAGTATATTTTGAAAATCCGAATCTACACTGCTTACTTGTATTCCAGGAATATACATGTTAATACTTTACATTATATCTTTTTATATACTATGTTAAATAGCAATAGTTCATAAATATTTTGGAGAGGAATCTTATGGCATGTTAGAAGAGCATCTCTGTATAAGAAACGCATGGCAGGAATCACAGACCCGTACAGGCTTTGGCGAGGATGGTAGAGGCAGTTCATTGTCAGAACAGGCGTTGCAGAAAATTTCACCACAGTTTCTACAATGATGCTAAATAAAGATGGAGAAACAAAAGGATATTTTAAATTGCACACAAAGTTTGTTATACATTTGATAATTAGCTGTTATAACAAATTCAGAAACAGAACTCTTTGAAATTAAACTTTTAAGTTCTAGGTAAGAAGTGTGATGGCTGTTTTGTAAAGATGACAGGACAACACATGAAAAGCCCCAATCTGTAATGCTTTTCTAGACAAGCTACCAATCTATGAACCTCCTATTTCTGACCTAAGTAAAGTATAACTGAAATTACCAAAATCAAATGAAAATGCACTATAAATAATGTTACCACTGGGATAACAGGGGCTTGATTTTGCTCTTCAAGACCTATGCATGCAGCATCATGTATGCTGTAAAATAACATGCTAGAAATGTCTTGAATTACATTTGTAGAAGTCAATATGGGTTTGATTTGAAAATGAAATGATCTGTCCAGAATCTCTAGTAGCTAAAGGGATTAAAATAAAAAATTAAAAATGGTTGAGATAATTTAATTTCAGAAGCAGTTAAAGCACATGCACAAATACAACCTTCTACAAGCTGTTTTAAAACTCAGGATATTAATTCATATTTTCTTAGTCTCTTGTATAAATATGCATTGCAAACACTTTTTAAATACAATATCACCAACTGTAATAATTTACTTGAGACAGTAACAGATCTCAGTGCACTTCAAAAGTTACTTAAGGGTCTGATCCTTCAAGGTGCACTGCACGGACAAACCCCTGAGGTCATGAGTGGGGCTCTGTGCAGGCATAGGAGTCTGCCCACATGGAGCACCTTGTAGAATCAGGGCCCATGTGTGTATGTACACAACAAACACAGATGGAGAAGTTCAAATATAAGCATTTTAGGAAATGTCCCTAAAATAACTGTATTAATTCATGTGTGAGAGTCTCTGCTGTACCTCTAAGAGTAGTAAATTGAATGTTCTTTATATATGACATTTAAAGATTGGGAATTGATCTAGATCTCTACCCAATCTTACCTTTCTTTTGGAAAGAGAAAATTCCTTTTCACATAACTTGCAGTGTGTAGCTTCTTTGTCTTTCAGCCAAACCTGTCCCTGGAGGGGAGGGGAGGGGAGGAGAAGAAAAGTTTTTTCAGAAAACACAAAATATTTGTGAAACATCCAACCTTTGGGGCTCTTGGGGACAGGAGTGCTCACCAGAAGCACTATTCTTTTTTTATATTACAGTAGCATCTGGAGTTGTACCATCATTGTGCCAACTGAGATCAGTGTCCCAGTGCATGAGGCACTGTATAAACAGATGAGAGACATAAGAGATGGATCCTGCCCCAAAACAACTTGCATAGGCTGTGACAATCTGTACCCAATGTTACTCTTTTTACAAAACTATGATAAATTTTGTACAAAATATGCCTTGTGAGCTATCATTTAAAAACTCAATCTGCTGATCATTATTGTCCTGGTAAAATATGTGTGGTAACGTTGTATGTAAAGTTGTAAGAGTTTACTGTATAACATTGTTCTGACATGTTCCAAGGTTAGAAAAGCTGGTGATGACGCAGATACCCCAACCAGGTATCAGCATAAATCAAATGGATTATCATAAACTATCACCTGGTTAAGTGGCCATTCTTCAGCATGAAGAAGGGTGTAAGCAAGAACTTAACATATCGACAGCAGGGGTCAACTGTGGTTTCTGTATAAACAGACTGTCACCTAAACCCCAGCTGGAAATAATCCTCAAGGAGGGGAGAATGATATAAGAACAGAGGACACCCAGAACACAAATTATCTCTCCCCTCATCTCTACTCATGACATCAACAATGTTTGAAAAACAAAGGAAGAATCATTGAATGGGGGGAGGTCCTGGCTGAAGCAATCCAGCCAGATTGCTGTAAGCATATGGTGAGAAAACCCTTTTTGTTTTTAAAACACACTTAACTTGTTAAGTTCGGTATTAGTTTGCATTTTACCTTTTATTTCCTTTTTGTAACCAGTTCTGACTTTTATGCCTCATTACTTGCAATAACTTAAAATCTATCTTTCTGTAGTTAATAAACTTATTTTATCTAAACCAGTGTGTGTTTGTATTGAAGTGTTGGGAACCTCCACTTGAGATAATAGCACTGACCTTATATGAGCTTGCATTGTCCAGTAGAGAGCTGGGAAATACAAGATGCACGTTTCTGGGGGAAGGTCTGGGACTGGGAAGTTGGTGGTGTTGCCCTGTATGTAATTCATGAGTGAGTGGCCAAAGCATTTGAACAATTCAACTGGGAGCAATTTTACATGTTAGAGGGTGAGAGAGAGCAGGACCACGAGTGGTTGCTCTTACAGCGAAGCATTGTAAAAGGCACCCCAACTTGGAAATTTGAGGGAACCCAGCTGTTCAACAGTCCAGATTGTACCCTGGGTAATGTCACACAGGCTAAATAAACAAGAGGAATAAAGAGTGGAAGGAGGAGGACAGGTTACTCACCTTGTGGAGTAACTGGAGTTCTTTGAGATGTGTGTCCCTGTGGGTGATCCACTTTAGGTGCGTATGCACCCATGCCTTCGATCAGAGATGTTTGATAGCAATGCCTATGTGGCCCACACATGCACCATACACATCCTCATGCCCCATACTGAAGTTATGTACGGCTGCGCAGGTGAACTGCCCTCAGTTCCTTCTCTACTGCAAAACCCACAGAAGCAACTCTGAAGCAAAGGGGAGGAAGGCAAGTAGTGGAGTGCACACACAGGGGGACACATCTCAAAGAACTCCAGTTATTGCACAAAGTGAATAACCCCTGCTCCTTCTTTGAGTAGCATCCCTGTTGGTGCATCGCTTTAGATGACTCCCTAGTAGTAACCCTTTAAGGAGGTGGGAGTTTCAGAACAGAGTCCATCACTGAAGAAAGAATTGTGTTACCTACTGACACATCTGATCTTGCAGCATGAATTAGGGCACAGTGGTCAGAAAATGTGTGCACCAAGGACATTGTTGCAGTCCTGCAAGTTTTAGCAACAGGAATATCTTTGAGTATGGCTACAGTTGTAGATTGTGATCTAGAAGAGTGTACAATCACTCTTAGGGGAAGTGTACTTTGAGTAAAATCATAACAGGCAATAATACATTCAGAGATCCATTTAAAAAATCCCTGGGTGGAAACAGGCACTCCCTTAGATCAATCTGAAATAGAAACAAAAGGAATCTAAGGGGTCTTCCTGACTGGCCTAGACCTGTTCAAAGAAAAGGCTTACACCCTCAAAGTCCAGTGTATGAAAGACAGACTACTTTGTAAGCTGATGCAGCTTAAGAAAAAAACCTGGAGGGTGAGTAGCTTGGTTGATATGAAACCCAGAGGACACCTTATATAAGAACTTTGGATGAGGTTGTATCGATACATTCTCCTTGGAAAAGACAGTAAAAGAAGGATCTGCCATTAGAATCCCCATCTCCCCAACCTTTGAGCAGAGGTAATGGCCACCAAGAAGGCAGTCTTCAAAGAGAGATGTAGCAGCAAGCACAAAGGGTTGTTTCATGAGTCAGTTAAGAACCAGGTCGAGATCCCACAAGCGGCATAGGGGCTCTAATCTGAGAAAAAAATTGATAAGTCCTTTTAGGAATCTTGTTGTGGTCAGATGAGTGAATACTGAGAAACCTACCACATGTAAAGCTGTCACTGCCACTGAATGAAGCTTGCTAAAAAAAATTCAGGCCTTTCCATGAGTTCTAACTCCAGGATTGAAGAAAGAGGAGTGGGTCGGAGGAAAATGGTGCCAGTTACACCACAGATAGTATCTTCTCCATTTCTGAAGGTAAGTGTGTCTAGTAGATTCCTTTCTGCTATTTAATGGTATCTTTGTTTTCCAATGGACATGTGATCTCTTGTCCTGAAAACTACTGAGGAACCAAGCTTGCAGTTGTGGGATGTTCAGATTAGGGCGAAGCATCTGACCTGGATCCTGAGACAACCATCAAGATATGATCAGGAGCTGCCACAGAGGGCAAGAGACGATTTTGATGAGGTAGGGGAATCAAACTTGGCTTGGTCAAGTTTGTGCAGTCAGAATGACTTTGGCTTGGTCCTGTCTGATCTTGATAAGGACCCTTAAGAGCAATGGAGTTGGATACGCATAAAAAAGATCTTTGGTCCATGTAACGAGGAAAGAGTCCCCTTGAGATTGGGGACTGAATCCTCCTCTGGAATAGAATTTCTTGCTCTTTGTTTTGGCTGCTGTGGCAAAAAAGTCAACCTCTGGAAATCCCCAAGCTAGGAATATTTTGCTGAGGACTCCAGAGTCCAACTCCCCTTCAAAATTTAGGGCGAAACATCTGCTCAGGTCGTCCACCATGGTATTTTGTATCGTCAGGAGGTAAGAAGTCAAGATGATTATCCAACTGGTGACGCACCAGTTCCAAAGCTTTATCGCTTTGGCACAGAGTGAGGGGGAAAATGCTCTGACTTGATGATTGATACAGTTCATGCATGCTATGCTGTCAAGATCTTGATGGACTTGTTTCTGAGCAGGGAAAAAATTGGAGGTAAGCATTTCTGATCACCCTTAATTCAAACAGGTGGATGTGCAAGTGCTGTTCCTTTTGTGGCCATTTGCCTTGGACTGTGTGAGGACCCAAATGTGCTCCCCATCCCAAGAGGGAAGCATCCAATGTTAATATAACTGTAAGGTGTTTCTGACTGAACAGGACTCCTGCACAAACTTTGGAAGGATTCAGCCACCAGGTGAGTGACTGTAGAATCTATCTAGGTACAGATACCTGCTTCTTCAAACCATGTTTGCTGGGTACAGAAACAGTCCTGAGCTATCCCTGGAGACACTGAAGATACAACACCAGGTTATATGTCACAAAATGCAAGCCACCAGGTGTCCCAGCAGTTGCACAGATGTCCTTGCTGGAACTTGAGGGCTGAGCTGCACTCTTTGTATAAGATTCCTTAGAGCAAGAAACCAGGTGAGAGGAAGATAAGATCTGCACATTATTAAATCTGGAAGTTCTCTTATGAAGAGAAATCACTGAGAAAATTAACTTCGAGATTTATCTGCAGGCCTAGACTTCAGAATACTGAAATTGTTGTTTGCACTGCTGACCATATCTCCGGATATGACCAACCTTTGAGGAGCCAGTTGCTGAGGTAGAATAACAGTTATTCCTAGACAAGAGAGGTAGGCATCAAAAACTGCCATAATTTTTGAGAATTCCCTAGAGGCTGAAGACAGACCGAAGGGTGGGAGTTGGTATTACTAATAATTATGATTGAAAGTGAATTGTAGAACTCTTTTGTGGGAAAGATGAATTATTACATGGAAGTAGGCACCTCTGAAGTCAAGGGTCACAAACCAGTCCCAATTCCAGGGAGGGAATTACATCTGCTAGGGACACCATCTTGAATTTTAAGTGTCTGACATCCTTGTCCAGTTGTCTGAGATCCATTTTTCTTGGGTATCAAAAAGTATCTTGAATAGAACCCTTTTCCCTTGTGGGACTGGTTCTATATCTCCTACATTTCCTGTGTAAGAATTAATCATAAGGGGGTAAGTGGTTGAAGGGGCAGGATGGAGGTAAATTGGATTGTAGAACCCAAAGTAATCGCCTCCAATACCCATTTGTCCAATGTTATAGCCTCCCAGGCTTGATGAAATACAGAGAGACGGTGTCCAAATTGAGGAAGGGGTGTATGTGTAATGCAGCTGATAAAATCTGGTCATTGGGTGGTCTGGACTCTAGACCAAACCATCAAAAATGATGTTTGGACAATGCCAAAGGCTCAGCTGATGCAGTCAAGGTAGTTACAGGCCTTTTCTTTGAAAACCTATACCTCTTAGCTATTGGTTCCAGCATTCTGCGGGAGACAGAAAACTGAACAGGGTGGGATCTTTGAGACATGCTACATTCTCTCTTATCAGCAGATGCATATACTCCTAAATACCTAAGCATTGCCCTAGAGTCTTTTAGGGTGTGAAGTGAGTTGTCTGTGGAATCTATGAAAAGCTTCTGGCCATTGAAAAGTAAATCCTTCATGGTTGATTGTACCTCCTGTGGAAACCCAGACAACTGAACCCAGGAAGTTAGCCTTGTCACAACTGCGATGGAAACAGACCCAGCTGCAGTGTCAGCCACATCTATGAAGCCTGCAGTGAGGTCTTTTACAAAAGCCTGATCCTCCTTTATTATGGCACAGAACTGTCCTCGATGTTCCTGTAGTAAATGGTCAATAAAATCCTTAAACTTCGCATAGTCCAGGTAGTCATATTTTGACATCAGCACCTGGTGATGAGCTATCCTGAACTGAAGTGTTGCTGATGAATAGCTCTTACAAACAAATAGACATATCTGGTATCAAATATTATAAGGAGCGGCCTTTTGGGTACACCATCTGCCCCTTTCATTGACTACATCCATGACCAGAGAGTTTGGTGCTGGGTGAGAGAATAAAAAACTCAGTCTCTGGCTGGGATGTAGTATTTTTTTTTTTATCATTTAAAGTCTATAATTAATGTCCCTGTTTTTACAGGATATTCCCTTAAAGGACAAGCCGATTTTACACTTGCTAGGAATATGTGTGTTTCCCAAACTATGAATGCAGTAGGAATGCCCATGACTAACAAGGACTGCTTCTCTACGCGAGAGGCACATTTTAAAGCCCAGGTAGCCCAGATTCCCAACAGAAGAAAATAAGTTACTCAAACCCCTCATTGGGGGGAAAAGAAAAGAAAAAAGGGGACAAAGAGTCCAACTGTAAGGTACTGAACCTACTCTGCTAACTTTACCGCTAAATACTAATAAAAGAGGCAAACAAGCGCTAAGCAAACAGGCATATGCTAAACTGTTTCAGGCCAATGTTGGTTGAGAAGGAACTGAGGAGGGTTCGCCTGCACAGCTTTGTATAGCCTCAGCATGGGGCATGAGGATGTGTAGGGGCATGCGCGGGTCGAATGGGCATTGCTGCCACAAATCTCCAAAGGTGCAGGGATGCATGCACATTGAAGTGGAGCTCCCGCAGGGACACTACTCAGAAACTGAAAGAGACGTACAAAGGGACAGAGTGATTCACCCAATGTCCCACAGCTAGCCAGTAAGAGAACATAAGTTCTCTGAGACCAAATCCAATGCCCCATCCACTGGACCATACTGCCTCTCAGATGGCAACAATCTAATGCTTCAGACTGGGGAAACGGATAGCAGCATTGTGAACTGTTAAGTTCTTTTTGGCCAAACCAACAATCAATAAATCACAACTTTGCCTGAGGTATAGATGAGTGCGCACAAGAAATTATTTCAAACAACAGTTACATGAAAATAATTTTATCATTAATTTGATATATTTGAACTGTAGTAGGGCTTAGGAGCCCCACGTCATGGACCAACGCCCCATTGTGCTAAGCACTGTAAAAACAAGTAACAAGAAGAAGGTCTCTGCCCCAAAGAGCTTCATAAGCATTAGGATAGCACCCAACATCCAGAAACTAAAGAGCTCCAAGGACATTTCACCAGGCTCTCTTACACAAATTTATATTTAGTAATAATTCAATTCCTTAGGACTAAATAACCAAGCTGGAATTTAACTTCACCAAGGAGATATTCACTTATTTCATATAATAATATAGTTTTTTTAAACTAAAAGATTAAGGTATTTTGATAGCAAATTCAAAACAAAAACCAAGGTTCCATCGCAACATTCCAAACAAAATTAAGTAGGTCCAAAGCAGTCAAACTGTTCCATTAAGTGCTTCAGAGAATGCCTACTTATTTCATCCTGGAGCATGAGACCAGATAAATGAAAATCTATTCTAAATGCTTACCTTTGGAGAAACAATCTTCTCTCGTGTTTAAAAATTTCCAAGAAAATAACTGTAAGAAAAAGCCTCCCTCCTTTTCCCTCCAAATCTTACTAACCTGTAATGCTTTGTTTGCTTCTTTTATATCTTCTATTTTAAGCTTTGATCTAAACATAGAAGATTATACATAGTTTAGACATTTATTGAGAGTATTTAGTTACCACATATGGTTAAAATACTTTAGAAGTTACAATTCTTTTAAAAGTCAAAGGCAAATTATTATGAACTTCTGGCTGATATATTGTTAAAAATATTTATATGAACAGTAGCACCTAGAGGCCCCAATTCAGGGTATGCTCAGTGCTGTACAAACACAAAGGAAGACACAATCTCTTCTCCAAAGAGTTCGCAATCCTATGAATGGTGGCATATGTTTAGGGCTTGTATAGACTTGGGAAATTTATGCCAATGTAACTAAATCTAGATGCAAATCCTTAATGCTGACACACTGCACTGGTGCAAAATGGGATTTGGAACTCACTGGGTTAAATTTCACTAGTGCAAGCAATTTTATTCCATTGCAGAGCATCTACCCTGGGTCCAACTACACCAGTGCAAAAACAAAGCAGTATAAACAGGGCTTTAAGCTATAAGCTACATGATACTACTCTTTTAGACACAGGATGTAAAACACGGCATTAGTCATGGCATAACTATTTACAAGAGAAAAATAGCCTTAAAAAGGAGAAAGCATTCCTCAAAAATACCAAGGAGGAAAGTGTTAAAGGACACTGAACTGTGTTCAGAGCCCACTGCTGATAAATGGTCTAATGACATGAACGGTCTTTGGAGTTGCATCCCATTTTATACCCTGGAATCCTAGCACGTATGCAGAGGCTTAAACATGCGCATGCATCTAATGATCACTACTTGCTAAAAGCTTCTGAGCTCAGATGCCAGGGATGTGCATCGCCTAAGAGCAGGGAATGGGATCCATGTGGACAATCATCTCAAATTATAATGAATCTTCCTGTTGTGGAACCCACAGTTATTGATTCCTAACAGAATTAGTCTTTAGTGAAATGGAGTTCACACAAATGCTCAAACTTTATCCAACAATGTCTTGAATGCATTTATTAAGAGACAGGAAGATCTTCATAAGATAAGCCTGAGGAATCTCTTAGATTGCCCAAAACATTTTTAATTAGGACTGATTTTTCTGAGATGAACATAATTAAGTCCATTATATGATTGCTAGAGGCTACCCACCACCCTAATGTGAAGGTAACTCTGTTCAAGATGCAGACCCAGGCCATTTGTACACAGCTTTCTTTTCTGAAAAATTGTCAGATAATTTCCTCCTACTGAACTGAATAAATTTCATTTGAAGCCAGTAATCCTCCCTAATTTCCATGGTCTCAATTTACATGGTAGTTGCACAGTTATTTTCAGTAGCTTTATCTTGAATTTTACATTGCAAAAATCATCAAGAAAAATAAGTTACTCGCTAAGCTTGCAGGCCAGTTCTTGGAGAGCTTCTTCTTGGTCATGACATATCTTTTTCAACTGCCTATTTTTGTCCTGTAGTTTAAGGAATTCCTTTAAAAAAAATAAAAGGTGGCGTTTTTTTAAAGTAAGAAGAAATAACATAGTACACACTTATTACTTAGAAAGTTACTTTTAAGTGTTAGAACTTTACATGTTAACCAATATTGTATGTCAAGTCAGAAGGTTATAGGAAGGGGCAATAGTCACTAATAATATTTGGGTAATATCAAAAGGATAAATAGCAACCCCATAAACAAAGTTGTGTGATGATTGAGGGAGGGAAGACATGTCCACATAATTACCACCAGTGGTTTTGCCTGTGTTCCACATCCAGTAATGTTATGCGATTTCCACTTCCTCCTGTACTATTCAAACTTTTCTGCTGTAAGTTCTGGAATCAAAGCCCAGTGAAGTCAATGGAAAGACTGCTACTGATTTTGATGGGCTTTGGATCAGGCACTGAGAAATACTAAGGGAAACCCCATTCTTGTACTATTTCCCTAAAAGGAAAGGTAGGATTGGTGGGATTAAGGCAGACCCAAAAAAGGTTAAGAATATATACGTGGCTAAATGCGCTTTACCCTTTTAAATGTGCTTCACGTTCTCCTCAGAAATTAATCTCTGGCATAGTCCTAGCAGATCTGCAGGAGCATGAAGCACTGAGACTCTCATAGCCTATGCCATCCCCAGTATGCCACTGCCCCAGCATCCTTCCTTGGACACAATTCTTGTGCCTATTAGTCACTAAAAATATTGTGTGGGTATCTGAGAAATAAGTTTAGCAGGTGGAAAGGTATAACAAACATATGCTTAGAAAGGATATTCTGCTGCTATTTAATCTACATTTACTTTATATTTAAATTTTATGCTCACTTAACCTCAGAGCCTTGAGGTTCTTACAAGACTGTGGCAGACAAACAGTTGGTTTTCAAACCCTACTGCTGAAAAAGTATTCATGCATCTATGAGTACAATTCATCTAACATTCACTTTTTTCCTATCTTTCTGGCATCTTCACTTTCCCATTTTCCTTGCAACAGCAGAGACTGCAAACACCTCAAGTAGCTGGAGGCCCTTTTTTTGCCCTCTTTAGGTGGCTGTGATCTTAACTGTTTCAGGAAAAACACATTACTTGGAATGTATGAGTCAGGGATTCTTTTTCTGATAAGAAGTAATGGATTCACATTTTTCTTTCTACTATATACAGATGGGTATTTCATCTTACAATGTAATTATGTCAGATGACAGTTTTCTAAAGGAACACACACCCTGTTATTTAAAAAAATAACTGCTATGATTCTCTGGTTTCGAAACAGCTAAGAGGCGATGACTAATTAATACAATATCTATAATTATTTTCTGTAGATCAGTTACAGGTGGTAATTTGAAACAAGACAATTAAAATTGGCTTCTTTACTGCAGATCTTGAAAACTTTCTAAATCTGCAATATTTTGGACAATATTTCTCTCTCTTTTCATAGTCAGTTCTTTAAAAATTAAGCATGTCTGCTCTTCCTTTTGATTTATTCTTCCTTTTAAAACCAGGCCTCATCCTAAAATGCAAATCAAGACTTAATTCCTCTTCAAAAACCAGCAATGCTGTATTTTGAATATACAACAACTAAGCACTGTGATGCAAAAATTAACATGGGATGAGACAAGAGCAGCTATATAAATGATCATTCAATGTGCTGTCTCAGCAGGAAAGGGGACATTGCATGGGGAAGATATGAAGCTGCACATACACCTGTTGAATTCAGCAAATAGCCTATCTAGAGAATATGGCTAACATTAAATATTATATCCAATAGTAGATGTGCAGAAAGAGAGAGAAATAAAATCACCTGAAACTATTTAAAGATACTTAAAGATTAAAGATACTAAAACTAGTTTAAAGACAGATCTTGATAAATTTATGAATGGGATCATATGGACATGGCTGCCTGTGATAGCAGGGGACTGGGTTTGATTACTTGAGTCCCTTCTAATTGTATGCCCTGTCAAAAAGTTACGTAGTCTGGGTACTAATAGAGAGGCAATGGCATGTCTAGAAGAGGAAAGGGACGCTCATATATTATGACGACAGTATAAAACCCTGAAAAGAATACACAGGAGAGCTCTCACTCCTTTCCTTCAGGTTTCAGAGTAGCAGCTGTGTTAGTCTGTATTCGCAAAAAGAAAAGGAGTACTTGTGGCACCTTAGAGACTAACCAGTTTATTTGAGCATAAGCTTTCGTGAGCTACAGCTCACTTCATCGGATGCATAAAGTGGAAAATGCCGTGAGGATGTTTTACACACACAGACCGTGAAAAAATGGGTGTTTATCGCTTCAAAAGGTTTTCTCTCCTCCCACCCCACTCTCCTGCTGGTAATAGCTTATCTAAAGTGATCACTCTCCTTACAATGTGTATGATAATCAAGGTGGGCCATTTCCAGCACAAATCCAGGGTTTAACAAGAACGTCTGAGGAACGGGGGGGAGGGGTGGGGTAGGAAAAAACAAGGGGACCCCCCGTTCCTCAGACGTTCTTGTTAAACCCTGGATTTGTGCTGGAAATGGCCCACCTTGATTATCATACACATTGTAAGGAGAGTGATCACTTTAGATAAGCTATTACCAGCAGGAGAGTGGGGTGGGAGGAGAGAAAACCTTTTGAAGCGATAAACACCCATTTTTTCACGGTCTGTGTGTGTAAAACATCCTCACGGCATTTTCCACTTTATGCATCCGATGAAGTGAGCTGTAGCTCACGAAAGCTTATGCGCAAATAAATTGGTTAGTCTCTAAGGTGCCACAAGTACTCCTTTTCCTTTCCTTCAATGGCTTTCAGCATAAACCAAGAAGAAGTCCGAGATAAGACATGACACAAAGGAAGAGTAAAGGAAAGTAGACTAACAAAGAGAGCAGAGAATCACTGATGGACTTATCCTCTAGACACAGTGATATTAAGAGACAGAGAGAGAGACGATACAAGCAGACAAGATTTAACAATACAAGCATTTTTAGATCTGCCTCTAGAACAAAGTTTTCACCTACATTAAATGAAATTCAGTGTAACTTCAGACCTTCATATGTTTTATATCCACTTACTTCTCAGCTGGTTTCCTTTGGTTTCTTGACTGCCTAATAAAATGTTCTTTTAAGATTTCTCCCCCTTTTTCTTTAACTGTTATTTACATTAACTGGTTCCTCAAGACGAGAAATATCAACTGCTGATATCTGGTGAGGGGCAGAGGGGAAAAGTGTACCGGACACTGGGCGATCAAGTCCAAGACATAGGTCAGAAAACTGGTCATCCTCAAAAATTTCTCCCGAGGTGCTAGCTAGCTGCAGTCAGTAAGGGATCTGGGAAAAATCTGATACCATGCCTGACAGGGCATAACCTTTTTTTTTTTTTAATGACGATTCAGAATCTAATTAAAATTCTTATTTAAAGATTTGTAAACACCCATTCACTTTAGTATCTGAGCTCTTCACATACAAAAAAAGCCCAAACACTGAACTGCACAAAAAGGGACCATAAAAATCCCAGCACTTCTTACTACCTGAAAACGTCTACCAACAAATTGCTGCCTCATTGTCAAACAGGCAAGAATAATTAGCCAAACGCCCAGTCCAAGTGTGCCTTACCTCTTGCTAATGATACCACCAATCACAAGCTATGACAGGCCATCTGAGACGGCTACACCAACAGAAGAGGGTACACAGCTCTGATACCAGTCCTGGAGAGTTCAGCAGCAATGTGCATGAACACATGCCAATTTGTTGATAAGTGCCTCAATGGGCAAAATTCAGGATCAAATTCTCTTAAATGAGACACTAATGTCCTCACATTTATTAACTGGGTTTTACTAGTTAATCTAGCTGCTCTAAATAGAAAATATACTTTACGTTACTTGCTCCTGAAAAACTAAAGAAACTAAAACAAATAATTTAAATCTATAGTTTATGTCTCTAGAATATATTTTAGTTCTATTGGCTCGAGTAATAAAATCCTGAAAAACCATAACATCTATGGGTGGATTTTTTCCAACTACTTGAAAACAACAGTAGGTTCCTGAAATCCTATCACACTGAGTATGTCAAATAGGTATACAATAAATACTCATTCCATTCAGGAATATCCTTCTGTGAATATACTGCTATAACTCTTTTTAGTATTTTATTTGGGAGTCTGCTAATACACAAAAAAGGAAGCCCTGCTCTCCTGTCTCAGATCATACATTATCCCCCTGACCGTTCACTAATCTATTGCTTCCTCTATTTTTGACTGTGTAATTTCCTTCAGCCTGAAAGATTTTGTTTTAAACTTAAAATGACATTTTGAATCCATGCAATTTTCTGTATATTTATCCATGGTACAGTCCGTTAATTTCTATATATTCAGGTAAAGTTTAAGGTTAGTGAGACACTTCTCAAGAACTCTCTCTTACCCACAGTAGTTTGTTAGTTAGACCTATTCTCTATTATAAGTGCCTCCCAGCATTGGACTCTGGGCAGACTCCATTTTCCACATGGTTTTTAGCCTCCTGAATTTCTCTCAAAAGAATTTACTCTAACTTGAATCCCAGCAGTGATTTCTGATTATTTTGTTCTGCTTGTGGTTGACCATTCTGTCTAAGTAACTCCTCTGGAAAAGAAACGAAATCTAGGTGTGCCAGAAGGATTTCAGGAACTCCTAACAGATCCTCTAACATCAGCCTTTCCAGTACCAAACTGTGAACGTTGGGAGTCTGGCTGAGACACGAAAAATATCTATTTCTATTAAAATCTCAGATCTAATTCTAACAGCAACAGTAGCAACTCACAAATTAATTTCATTTCAGTTTGATGCTAAATGACTGACACTCCACACACTTGCTTCTTTTCAATCACTTCCAAGGTAAAGAAATGTAAAGATACTATAGAAATTAGTGATATGAGATTTTTAAGTAGCAAGATAGACAGGGCTTGATGGATTAGAACATTAACCCTCACCGGCCCATCACAAGATTATAGTGAAATAGCCTTCAGTATGATTCAGAAAGGAGAATGTGGATTTCACTATTCCTTATGGAAAACACAGAATCCTGAACTCAAGACTACAGGGGTGAGACAGGACAGATTTAAAAAAAAAAAATTAAAAATCTATTTGTATTTTTAAGCCTAAACATTTGTTCTATTAAGGATTTCAGATCTGGGAGAGTTAACATTTATATTTTAAAAGCCTGGCAAGTTCACTTTTAAATTACTGCTAAAGTGAAATTGAAAAGTTTTCCTCCAGCATTTACTTTTTTAAGACAAATTATTTGTTGGGTCTCTACTCTCAGATGAGATAAAGTTTCTTTTTCCTTTTGCAGATCATCCTCCAAGGTTTGTCTCCATTCCTTTTCTATCTTCAAATCTGTTTCCAGTTGAACACTAGAATTTCAAACAAAAGACCATCATGGTGCATTTCGGTATAATCTTTTTAAAAAAATAAACCCTTTTCAATTTTCTAGTTTCACTATCAGTCCAGCCCAACAAACAACAGTAGTTTACTATTTTAATTTGTTTACAAGTTCATTATTTTTATTTTAAATCTATCTGCAATTTCCTAAGAAGATTTTGTATACAAGTGTAATAAGTTATAAGAAAATAGAGGGCTTCCATTGAGAGAGGCTTTGAGGGTGTCAAACAATTCTGAAGAACTGGCTTTTGCAATGATTTAAATTTGCTGTCCTAGTAACTATTCTTTGGCAACTGAAACATAAATATTAGAGGCCTTTCCTGTTTGTCTTAAGCTTTTCCTGTCATATAGTTTTTTTTATAATACAGATCTCCTATGTGAGAGAAGATGAACGGTTACATGAATTTCTAGTGCTCCTAAAAGGTTTTGTATTAGTAAGACTTTAAATTGAAAGCCTCTATTTTTTATTTCAGAGTGGAGATTATAGGGACAGAATTAAGAATATATAACTTCTAAGGGATCTTGAATACAGTGTAAAGTATTTTGAGCTGCTGGATATTATTGAAATTCCTATACAACAGATGATATAAAGGAGGCTCTGCTTTATACGAATCACAGCTACTGGATTACAATTAAAGGAACTGGGGCCAATCTGTCGGTGGATCCACTGTTGCAATTCTGTCATCAATTTAAATGGACAAAGAATGATTCTTATAACCGCATAGAAAACACAAACTAACGGCAGATGAGAGTAAACTCCTGGATTGAAATCCTACTACCTAATGAAGGAGGAAAGATCTGACTGTAGTTATGAAAGTTTTTCAAGAGGAACTCATGTCCGTATTGATTTTATAACAGGATAGCTAAGTCATTTTTTAAAGGAAAAACTTACTTTTTGGGACACTACCTCAGCATCTTGTTTGTTGGAAAAGATCAGAAGTGAACATGACCTTGAGCTTTCAGAATTGCGGAATTCTAAGGTTGAGGTTTGAACTGCTCTTTTGCCAAAATCTGTGAAGATGACTGGTGGTAAAGCGAACATTTGTCATGATGGTTGAACAAGTATTGATATTTAAATTAGTAAGAGAGGCAATGTGGTCTGAACACAAGATTGGAAACTTTGAACTCCCAAGCACTAATCCTTGCTGTAATCTTAGGTCATTCTCTCTCTCTCTCTCTCAAATAGGGGGGAAATACCACCCAACCTCACATGGATATTTCAGGGATGTTCATAAAGTGCACTGAAAGCACAGTCTAAGTGCTAATTACTGCTATTCCTGACTGTTTCATCCGTACTCGTAGCTGCATTGATTCTCTGAGCCAAATACCTGTCTATGGAATTCCACAGGTGTAAAAGCAGAATTTGGCTTTTATTTCTTGATTTAATATTTCAGTTTCTAGCAGACTCAAGGATTTCATGAGTGCCTTTCAGCTACAAACACTTTGAAGGATTCTGGCTTCTTTTTCAAGCCTGAATAGTTTAATTGTTCTATGCAGTTTCTGTAAATTTATGCTGTTTAAATTATGCAAGATTTACGATAATAAAATGTGGATTAATCTAGTTTATTATAAATTTAAAATTTTTGTTCCTGTTAACAACTTTTTCCCTAGTGAATTAAGACTTTCTTTCCCCTCTTCTGGCTGGACAGCTATTTAAAAAAAAATCAATTGTAGCTTGATTTACTTGGAATGACAGATTTTCTTCCACCCTGCCCTTGCCTAATATACGTCTTCCTAGACGCATCTTTATCCAATTAAAAATCATCAGTAATGTGCTGCCTATATTATGTAATGTATCTTACATTTTTAGTTAATAGAATGTTTTAAAGTAAACATAAAAGAAAAAAAGATTTTAAGTGCCTTATACTTTTTCCAAAAGGGAAGTATACTTACAGCTGCTTCTCCTTTCGGGAGATTTCTTTCTGCAGGTTTTCAGATTTACTCATACATTCTTGTTTGAATTTCTTGTCCTCATTCTCAGCTTCCATTTGAGACTTCTCCGCTTGCTGCAATCTGGTGTAATTCAAATCAACTTTGGGTAAAACTGAGGCTAGAACTAGGGTGTAAAGGGTGAAGAAGACAAATAAAAGAAAAATGGGGAAATAGAAACATTTCTAAATAAAAACAAAGATTGGGGGAAACTCACAAACTCAAACAAGAGAGCCACACAATGCCTAGAAATCTAGTTTCTGGTTTTCACTACACAAAGAAAAGCAGATTAAGTCTTCCAATTTGTTTTTATTTTATGTTCACCATTAATAGATGCCATCAAAGCATAACCATACAGATTTTATAATTGATCTATATCACTTACTGCTCTAACTTTGAGCATACATACATGTGTTATTGTGGGAGGAATTTTTACAAGAACTGTAGAAGTACAGTAACTACTTTGTCTATACTAATCAATCAATAAGACAGTGTGTGTTGTGCTGGAATGGCTTGAAGCAATTCAGACATGAGCCTGAATACAAAACACTGGAATCAGATAGCAAGAACACAGCTGTAGTAAGACAGCAGAACACACCCTGGAGCGTCTTACTACACTTACAGAATAACCACTAATAAAAAACATTATTAAATATATTTAAATAATGTGTATTAAAAATCATGGTTAAAAATAGCTCCATATGATAAACAAAACAAATAAAACTGAATAAATAACAGAAGTCAGGCTTTCATTTAAGCTCTTTCCTTTTGATTTTCAAGGGATTTTGCATTCCTGTTTTGGATAGCCCTCTCCCCTCACTTATACCTCACCAATGCATCAAGATTTATCTCTGTTTGACCCTCTCTTCTGCCCAAAAAAGATGTGGCTTAAATTTAATTGAAATGTAAACACTAAATCAAAAACTGTATGTTACTCCATATTCAACTGTCTTACTGGGATATACAAGGGAGATTAGAGTAGCCAGTAAAACATCATTCAGAGCCTCATCCCATTTGAGGTGTCTCATTTTACAATTGCCTCTTTTGTCCCTTCTCAGACCTGCTCTACACCTAAAACTTAGGTTGACCTAGCTACACTGCACTGAGGGATGTGAAAAAAAATCACAGGCCCAAAAGACATTGTTAAACCAACCTACGCCCCAATCTAGACACCACGAGGTCAACAGAAGAAGAACACCGCCTCTCACGGAGGTGGATTAATTACAGTGATGGAAAACCCCTTCTGCAGCTGTAGCAAGTGTCTACACTATGGCACTGTTGCAGCACCATAGCTGTGCTGCTGTAGCATCTGTAGTGTATACAAGCCCGCAAAATGTTGAGAGAAAACTGAGTGGTTCTTCTCTCAAGGCTTGGCTTGAATCATCACTTCCCAGTCAGCTGAATGTAGAGTAACACACAACTCCCAGTTTATCACTGTTAAATGTAAAATTAAGTGAAAGCTTTCTTACTGGCCCTGTCTACACTACAACCACAATCATGTCAGGGAGCCTGGCTACTAATGTTTTATAATGTAATATGCATCTACACTGGCCATCTTTGGGAAACTGCCTACCATTGCTGTGCTATCAGTCAACTAATGAGAGGGCTCATGCAGACAGTGCACCAGCATTACTAGACATCTCAGCAGAATTAGATTTCATGTTAATAAAAGCTCTAGTTCCCCACCTACACTCATGCTACCAACGGTGAAGCTGCACAGGTGGGGCAGTTACCAAAAACTGCCAGTGCAGAAATGACAACACACTGGACTTGAACCACGTTATTTTAAAGCATCTGAATTTAGCCCAGGTAGGAAAAACTGTTAGGGTCTACTCTACACTACAATATGTTATAATGAAGTTCCTTGATGTGTTTGTAATTGTAATACAAATAGGGCCAAAGAGGATGGATAGGAGAAGGGAGAATATTGGTGCACAGCAAGGCTAATTCTTGCTGCTATGCCAGAAGGCAGAGAAGGGTGAAAGACTAAATGAAACAGGAAAACTAAAAACACCACTAAGACCCTCTCTGAACTACAGCTGAAACTGCATTAGCACAATTTCCAAGACTAATATGGACAAGGACTTTTTTTTTCTGAGAACCATGCTAGCATCTATAGAATCTGTATCTACACTAGCAGCTTGCAAATTCTATAGCTGTAATTCAAATCCAGTGCAGCTCCACCAGGGTAGCAACTCAGATAAGAGCAGATCCTCAGTTGACAATTTATATACCATCTGAGGATCTACCCGTAAATGTCTGAGTCCTGCCTATGCTACACTTTCTACCACTGCTACCCCTGGGGGAATTACAGCTACGAAGATTTCTACGTAGATAAGGCCTTCCTGCTTTATAGTCTTTAGTTCTAGTCATATCTTGATTGTATCCATGATACGGTAGCTCTGTAAAAACATCTTACATTCTGCTCTATGCTAGCAGACTGAACTGTATTTTAACTGTGTATAAGAGAGTCCTACAAATACAGAAGTTATTTGGGTTTTGTTTTTGTAAAGTACAGACAGAACCTATGGCACATTTTTATAAGCTGTTTTAGCCAGTTCTCAGGAAAAATACTTCTGTCTACGCTACTCAAGAAAGTGATGCTATCAGCAACCACATTAAAAGACTTGACAGCATGTTTTCTGGTATAGAGAAGCCCTGAAAGTGCAACAACAATAAAAATGTGGGTTTTTTATTAACTGAAAGGGAGGTTCTTTATTTATTTAAGTGCTATAAATAAGGGGTGAGGGAAAACCCTATAACTGGAGGTAAGTGTCAGGGCAATGAGAAATCAAAAATGTAAAGGCAGCTAACATTTTTAAATAAACTTTGTATTTAACATTAAAAAAAGTAAAATGATTAAATAGCATTAGAAAATTCTAGTTTCTGATTGGTCAATAATATTACAGTGATTTTTTTATTCTTTGGGAGGAGAGGAGAGGAGAGGAGAGGAGAGAAAGGGGTGGAGAGGATTTTATTTCGGAAAACAAAGTCGTTCCAAGCTGTAACATTGTGTCAAAATCACTAGTACTTACTGACCAATTATAATACAGGATTTCCCAATACCATTTAAGATCATAACCATATTTTTTTAAACCAACTCATACAAATTTTATTCTATCAATAGCCAAGTAGCTTTCAAAATGATATATCTTTGACAAGTTTGTATTGGTGCTGTGCTTCATTGCTGGCACATTTCACAAATGACATTGCAATAGTCCTAGTTTGAGTTAACAGATCTTTGTCACTTCACGTATGTAATGGACAAAATCAAAGACAGATAAAGGTAGTAAAGTTCAAAATGTAAAAATTGGGATAAAGGAAAAAAAAGAAAGAAAAAAGAAGAAAAAGGATGTCAATAAAAGAATATTCATGTCACTAAATCTTTTAATATATAATTATGTTTTTAATAAGTAGCTTTAAAAGAAAACAATGGTAAGACACGTCAACACCAACATGACAGGGCTATGGATATGTTACATTTTACAATTAAAAATATTAACGATGCATATAGTCTATTCCATTTAAATAACTGACACACACAAGTCACATCTTTATATTATGTAACAAATATATAGTAATCACAATATAAACTTACACACTGATATTATATCATTTCATTTTACTAATTCGTGATGTAATACTCATGTGTACATCTTTACACTAACGGAGTTTCCAAAGCAATTAATGTAAGCTTTGGAATCTTGGCCAGCCAGGGTCCTGATCCAAAACACTTAGCACAGGCTTAACTTTAAGCACGTGAGCAGTCTTGCTTAAAGTTAACCGTGTGCTTTGGTGGGTCAAAGCCTTATTGAATAGCATTAAAATATAACACAGAGGTAATAATGAATCAGAATTCTGAAGTGGCCATCACTGAGCCCGGTAGCTGAAAAAACAACCTTGGATGCAGGCACAGAATGTCAGCTCCAGTGAATGGTGAAAGAGAATTAAGATAAAAAGGCTTGGTTTATGGCTGTATTTTTCCACTCTTACAGTACATAAGAGTGGCCATACTGGGTCTGACCATAGGTCCATTTAGTCCAGTATCCTGTCTTCCAAAAGTGGCCAATGCCAGCTGCCCCAAAGGGAATGAACAGAACAGGGAATCATCAAGTGAACCATCCCATCACGCATTCCCAGCTTTTGGCAAACAGAGGCTAGGGACACCATCCCTGTCCATCCTGGCTAATAGCCATTGATGGACCTATCCTCCATGAACTTATCTAGTTCTTTTTTGAACCCTGTTATAGTCTTGGCCTTCACAACATCAAAAAATAAATCTACTTGTTTGAAGATCAATGGTAAAACACCAGTTGCAGATGATGCTTCTTTAAAACTTCCTACTGAGAGTTAAGTTTCAGTGGTAGCTATGTGGGAATGCAGTAAGGGAGGAGGAATGAATGCGGAAAAGTAAGTAAAATAGAGATGGATGCTGTACCTTTGTTCCAATTGTTTCATAGTTGCAGTAATTTGATTAGTCTTATCCTCTAGTCGACTAACTATTTCATTCTTTTCTTTCATGGCATCGTCAGAAACCTATATTAAACAGATTAATACTGAAGTAGGTTTTATATTAAACTGTATTTTTGATGCTTTTGTTCATTCTCTTAAGGAAAATATTTGTAATATGGCTTTGGAATTTGTTTGCTTATGGTTTTAAACATTCCCATCTAAAAAAAAAAATAAAGCAATATTCAAGAAAAATATCTAAGTATAGAATTTCAAATCTAATCTATAGAATTTCAATTTTCATTTTATTGGCATTTTACAAGTGTACACTCTATTTAATAATATATATTTTTCAGTTTATTTCTTTTAAATATCTTTTTATGTGTGTCTACTAAAATTCAGTGATAATTTTTTTTTAAATAGCTCATTATATCCATAGCAACAACACCTATAAGCATTAGTTTTAGTTCATGCTGCGGTCTTCTTGGGCCCAATCCTGCAAGGTGGTAGGCACCAATAAGGCCTTAGGTCTGTACCAGAACAACAGCTACAATTACTTACTGATATAGTTGAGTACTTTAATATTCTAACCTTATTTTAACCAGCCTCTGACAACTGTGAACATCCATGCTTCAAGGTCTAAATATAGGTACAGTATTGTCATTAAATCCAGTTAATATCACCACACAAAAGTCTCAAAACACAGATTAAAACAGAAAAACTACAGATCTGACAGACATTCTGCATAAACACCAACAATAATACTGAAGAGCCTATACTGTCTCAGTTTATTTTACTAAAGACAGATCTTTATTCCTGTTCTGCTTTCTACACAAAACATTTAGACGTGGACAGCAGCATCTTGGTCCACACATCTACTCTTTGCATCGTATAATGTCATTTCTCTGTGCACTTTTTCAAGTGGCCATGACTAACTTCTATTCCTGCCTTTGACAACTTTTTCCACACATGTTAAAATTATCACAAAGTACTTTCTCTTGAATTTCCTTGGTGTTTGATCATTTCTTAGCTGCAGTTTATCCTAGTTGATCTTCACAGTTATAACTCTCAAAGCCCATTTAACCGCTTCACTATCCTCCTTTACTTTTTATAATTCCTTCACTGTTCTTTCCAATATGGTCCCCCAAATGGAGCACAAAACTTCAGGTATATCATTCTCCCTATGTACAGTACCATGATGATCACCTGTGCTTCAGTCCTCTATACATCGCAACGATGCTTTAAAATGACTTCCATAAAACCTGTGTTATGTGAATGCAGTTAACTTATATAGTTGGATCTATTTATTCTGAAAGAGGAAGAGAGTAGAAGCAGAAAGCTGAGCTAAAAAAGCAGCGACAATGAGCAAACTAAGAAAACAAGAGTTTAACATATGGATGAAAGACTATCAGCTTTCTGAAGCAAATACTCTTCTATTGCTATACTGTTTCAAATGTCATGAGCAGCATGCACTATTTCAAAAGTCACACACATCTTACATTTATACTTCAAAGAGGTTTCAACAATTTAAGAATGATCTCTTTTACCTGCAGCTTTTGGTACATTTCTATGTTAATTGCTTTAACTTCATCTAGCTGTTGTCGAAGGCCTATGAGGGTGTCTTGTTTCTCATGAATGTCTTTCTCCAACAACTTCATTGCAAGTTCTATCTCATGTTTCATACTGACTTGGACCATTAGCTCATTCTCTATGTCCTACAATTTGCACAAAAACAATTATACTCTGTTAGGGTTGCCAAGTAATTGCACAAACCCAAACACCCTTGCCCCGCCTCCTGCCCTGTGGCCCCGCCCCTTCTCCAAGGTCCCACCCCCCGCTCACTCCGTCCTCCTTCCATCTCTCCCACCCTCACTCACTTTCACCAGGCTGGGGTAGGGGGTTCGGGTGTGGGAGGGGATGCGGGTTCTGGGCTGGGGCCGATGGGTTCAGAGTGTGGGAGGCGGCTCAGGGGAGGGGTTGGGGTGCAGGAGGGGGTGTGGACTCCGGCTGGACAGCACTTACCTCCGGCGTCTCCCGGAAGCGGCAGCATGTCCCTGCGGCCTCTAGGCGCAGGCAGGGGCAGCCAGGCAGCTCTGCCCCTCCCTTCAGACACCGCCCCCACAGCTCCCATTGGCTGCCATTCATGACCAATGGGAGCTGCGGAGTCGGCACTCGGAGAGGAAGCAGCACCCAGAGATCCCCCAGCCGCCCTTGCCTGCGCGAAGGGGCCGCAGGGACATGCCGCCACTTCCAGGAGCTGCGCCAAGCCAGGGCCGGTAAGGAGCCTGCCTTAGCCCTGCTGTGTCGCCCGCGCCAACCAGACTTTTGGCCTATTAAAATCTCCCGGATTGTTTTCAGTAGCAACCGGTAGATTGAGGCTGATTCCTGGAGACTCCTGGCAAATCCGGGCGGGTTGGCAACCCTATACTCTGTCAACACCGATTTTGTAAATAGCTATGCAACATTTTATCTAGTATTTCTGATGCAAAATTGAGATATGGCACTGCAGGTCCTGAAGTGCTGGATCTTTCACCTTCACAAATCTCTACCTTCTGTGAAACTTGGCAAAACAGATATTGTAAATATTATGTAAACACTGCACTCAGTCATGCATTTGGTGACTTGTGTTCATTTGTTTGTACCTTAATAAAAGCCACCTCATTTTATGAAATATCATTAGCCTAATTTCTTATAAGTGAAATAATATTTTAAGAATAAGAAAGTCAATTTTCTATTTACAATATTAAAAAGTCAAAAAAATAAGTATTTCTACTTTTGGAAAAAACATTTAATGCATGTATTTAGGAAACCTATTCAAAATACTGATGTAGCTAAATATTTGAAATTAACATAGCTGCTAAAATCCAACACATTATTCATACAAAAATCAGTATTCTTCCTAACTATGCTTAGAGACACTACTGTTAAAGAAATACTAATATAATGGCTCCAAGTTTTCAAAAACTTGAAACAACATTTTCATGAGGTTAGAGAAACAGTGTGGTAAATTACTAGCAGCACACATCCCCTGGAAAAAAATGTAAAGCTAGAAATAGTCAAAGTAATGTATTAAAGAGACAGTAAATGTTAATCTTGTCAAGGTTTACATAGCACATTTTAAATACACTCACTTGTCGTAACTGTGATTCTTCTCGAAGTTGTCTGCGTGCTTCATTGTACATTTCATCCAGACCCTGTCTGGAGTGTCTGTATGTTTGAAGCTCTGCCTCAACATCCACTTTGGTTACCTATGCAGAAATTACAGATGTATCTGGTTTTCATTACAAATATAACAATTGTTGTAATTAAATGTAACAAATTTGTGGAGAGAAAAGTTGCTTAAATTCACAATGGACTACGTAAGCACAATACACCCACTAAACCAATAAGATCCAAGATTGTCTACATTATGGATTAATCACTTTTAAATTGAGAATTTACATTTTAGCTTAAAAATGTAAACCTTGCAAAATGAAATGAACTTCTTGCAGACTTGTGATTCAGCAAGTTACTTATGCACATGCCTAATCTTTAAGCATGTGAGTAATCCCATTAACCGGAAGGAGACAACTCACATGCTGAAAATTAGGCATGTGCTTAAATATGTTGCTGAATTGAGGCCTGGAAGAGTAATTTTTGGTACAGTATTTCACCGGGTCGCTGAGTAACTCCAGAGGCATTTAATTCACCCAGTTATTTAAATATCACTGATACTGGGTTCTCCAGGTTATCCAGAAATATTTTTCAATAACTGAATCTAAAATTATTCATAATGACTGTTCAGAGTAGTATAGGATGTACAATATCCCAGTCCAACACACAAATTATTTTCTGACAAGGTTTACAGTAAAATATTACATTAACCACTGCAAACAGAAAGTTGTATAATCTCAAAGATCAATGCAAAATGTAAGAAAAAAACCTCAAAATTTGTTTAGAATAATAATCTAGATTGATTCCTATAATATTTAGATAAGCTTTATCATAAGTCACAAATGTAACAAATCACATAGGCCTATTCCTCACATAAAATTGTTTTATGGCAGTCCAACTATTTGCTGAGATATAGTTGCCAACATAAAACATTCAAATGACAAGAAGCCAGGTAACGTTTAATTATATTGAATTCACATACCTCTAGGTGATGCTGTGTTTTCATTAAAATCAGTGTGTTTTCACTTCTTAACTGATGATTTTCTTCCTGAAGTTTAATTATATTGTTTTTTGCTATTGCTAACTAAAAGGGAAAAAAGAGAGAAAGTGTATGACTATTTTTGCGAACACTAAAAAACAAAACAAAATTATTCTAATGTATACATAGCTAACATTACTGCTTACTTTAGTCTCATAGTGTGCTGAATAAGATATCTATTTTGTGCGCATGCACAACTACCATTTATCGTAGGAGTTACATACTGAGGTGAGAATAAATCTAAATTAGGACCATCTTTTTTATTCTACATCTCTTGTACAGAGGAATAGCTTTTCAGTGATACTCTATTCTAGCTACAGGATACATACTCCCTTTTTGCCCATGTTAAAGTTCTTCTATATACACTTCAATTTAAATGGATATATGTTCTATTTTAAAGCAGTTTCTCAACATGAATCTCCAGGTATACTGTATGCAGCACTATGTAGCATCTTACAGAAGCAAATTTCCTGGGTAAGGAAGGATAACTCTGGGACACTGAGGACTAGGAAAGTCCTACAGTGTGACAGAATAAAGAAAGGCCTCAGCAGAATATTTATGGGCCCCTTAACTTAATCCTGGGAGTTAGGCAGAAGGCTTGTCAGAAGGGGTAGACTATGGTGAGAGAAGAGGATTTGTAAGGGATTGTGCGAAACATGGGGCAGGGGTGAGGGGCAGTATACATGCTGTTCATTGTCTGGATTTGTTCACATCCAGAATAAACTAACAGCCCCCTCAACTGCTAAATGTAGAAATATCATTTTTCCTCCCATTTCTCTTTCAGGGCAGGTAAAAAATAAGGGGAAAAACTGATCTTCCCCTCCTAATCCCAAATATGTTGTTATCTACTTCAAGTATTAAGACATTGGAAAGTACAGGATGTTTTAAAAAAAACCCAACAACCTGGCACAGAGAGGCAGACAAACTTATACCTGCATATTGTGAATGAGCTTTTAGAAAAAGAGTCCTTTGGCTTGAACTGAGACAATTATACATTGTCCGCTCAACTAGATCTAGTTCGCCTGTGGATTGGCAGTCTGAAGGAATGCCTTTACTCTGTGGTCTCCACAAAATGGAACTGACAGCAACTCCCAGCACATTTAAGATAGGGTTCTTCTGTACACTCTTAAACCCTGCTGTGAAATTGCCATGTTTTACAGCATTTTGCTAATCCAATAGTCAACTGGGATAAAGCTGAACACAGGTCCCAGCAACCTGTGTGTTATTTCTTCAGACTGAGTCAAATGTAGCTGAATATATTAGGCAGTGTTTCAACACAGTTAATTAGACTGTACTTGTAGAGGGAGGAAAAAAGGAAACATGTTCACCACTGGTTAAAAAATAGTATTACATATTACTAAGAAACAATACCTCTTCAATTAGTTTAGTGTTTGACTTCTCTAATGAATCAACTCTTGCATGAAGGCTGCTGACTGTGCTACTGAAAGTAATAAAGAAATCAGTATTCAGTGTTACACCGAAACTCATACAAACAAACACAAAAAGTTTTATGCCAAGCACTAAGTTTATTGGCAACAGCCAATAGAACTGCACTGATCATTGCAGTTGGAAATTATTTCTAAAAATGTTACAGATTATCTTCCTTTAATGAATACTTATGTGACACACACTCCTCCCTGCAACTTCGGTCACTGTTGACAACACCGTCATTATCCCAGCCACCCAAGCCCATGATTTGGGTGTCATCTTTGACTCCTGCTCCCTCATCCTTCGCAACCACACAGCGTCCAAATTTTGTTGCTTTGTCCTCAATAAGTTTTCCAAAGCTCTGTTTTTGCTTTTTTTCCATACATTTAAAACTCTTGTCCAGATTCTCAGCACTTCCCCATCTTAACTACTGCATACTGCTCTTCCCTGGACTACATTCACCCTTAAGGTCCATTCAAAACACAGCTACTAAAATCATTTTCCTTCTCCATCATTCTATTCATTTCATTTCCCCTTTGAAATCCCTCCTCTAACCCTCCTTTTCCCACCACATTATTTTCAAGCTTTTTCGTTCTTATCTTTAAGGCCCTTCACAGCTGTGTCCCTTCCTATTTATCTGCTCATCTCTTACATAGCTTCTCCCTCCCACCAAGCCTCCTTCACTGTCTGACTGCCAATTTCTCGCACAAGCATCTTCCAGGCTGACTTTTATGCATTGAACAATCCCAGACCTAGTCTGTAAAGACATGTGCTCTTTCCTCCAAACCTACTTTTACTATGATGCCTATAGAAGGCTCCCAACTGATAATCAATGGCTAGATGGAGGGGATTAATGGGATTGATTGTTATTTATATGTGCGTGGGAACAGCTAGTTTGTGGGGTGTTCAGTACAGAAAGGGGCATGTGCATGTATGTATAATTTTTTTTTTAAATGTCTTGACATCATCAAGTTATAAACATGGGCAACCTATCTATCCACTTGGTCTTATCGCAGCAATTCTACTCACTCCCCCTCCTCCACTTTCATTTGTTACATCCCATTTGTTGTCTCATACCTCCTATTAGAGAACTCATCGGTGTCTCTACAGTGTTTAGTAGAATGGGGCCCCAATATTAATTGGGGCATCTTGTTGGGGAGGTAAACAGATGGCTGAGAAGGAATTTTCCCTTACTGCCAGATTGGTCTAGGCGAGGTGGGTTTTTCACCTTCTCCACAGCAAGCTGGGGATCTACTAGGGTAATAAAGGGGGGTTAGGCCTTAAAGTTGCAACTCGTTATGGAACCTTGTGGTAGATGTCGGGAATGGATATGGATCTGATAAAAAATGGATGGGTAGAGGATTTAAAGGAGGCATGCTTTAAAGGTGAGTGGGAAAGGGGGGGAATGGGGCTCCTACAACTCGCATGGTAGAGAGTCAAATCCCCCCTTCTTTACAGCCCCCTTAACACTCATCTAGAGGGGGCAGTGGCAGGGTCCCAGCAGTGAGATGGCAAAGAGGGAGGGATGGCGATAGCCCCTGAGTATATGGAAATGATCATGGAATTACCTGCACTGAATAATTGTATCTGCTGGGTAGTCCCAGATATTTTAAGAATAAAGTTACAGCCTAATTAAACCCAAATCCTGTGTCTCCTGTCGTTCCGGCATAGCTGGACAATGAAAGTCCTAAGCTTTACATAGCAACACTCTGCTGGGGGATTTCAGCAGTGGAAGAATGGTATTTCCCAAAATCAGAACAGAGGCTCGTCTCAAGTCCCAGTAGGTTCTGCTCTTAAAAGTAAAGATTTAATAAAAGTAGTTATTGATAGTACATTATATGTGATATGGATATTGCACATCAAATGTTGATGAAAATAAAATATAATCTGAAATTCTTTTACCCTCCTTTGATTTTGTATGGTAAAATGCTAAAGCCGCTACCAGCAGAAATGATCCTTAATTCCTTTTTTTTCCCACTTATCAAAAAAATATTACCTCCATCATATTCCATACTTTAGCCTCTGCTGTACCTAATACTGGAAACCTGAACTCGTCAATCATGTGGGAATCAGTTCCTGAGAAAGTTGCTCTCTCTGTTTTACCACATGCTTCATTCACTACTTAAATTCCATCTACTTTTCCTAAAAAGAGGCAGCATATTCACACAGGCCTTCAAATCAGGTTCTGTCCAAATACCAATTTTATGTGCATTAGAAAAAGCTATCACCTTGGTACTAAGTACCACTTACACTGGCTACTTGTTGGCTACTTGTTGGGAAACTCTTCTTTCCAGAAAACTCTCTTTCTAGATCTCCAGTGTACACAGTTATGGTCAGGGTCCATCAAACCATTCATAGAATCATAGGAATGGAAGGGACCTCGAGAGGTCATCTAGTCCAGTCCCCTGGACGCATTGCAGGTCTAAGTATTACCTAGACCATTCCTGACAGGTGTTTGTCTAACCTCCTCTTAAAAAATCTCCAATGATGGAGATTCCAGAACCTCCCTAGGCAATTTATTCCAGTGCTTAACCACTCTGACAGTTAAGATGTTTTTTCTAACGTCCAACCTAAACCTCCCTAGCAGCAATTTAAGCCCATTGCTTCTTGTCCTATCCTCAGACTTTAAGAACAACAATTTTTCTTCTTCCTCCTTGTAACAACCTTTTACATACTTGAAAACTGTTATGTCCCCTCTCAGTCTTCTCTTTTCCAGACTAAACAAACCCAATTTTTTCAATCTTCCCTCATAGGTCATGTTTTCTAGACCTTTAATCATTTTTGTTGCTCTTCTTCTATTCAGACTTGATCCTCAACATTACAGCCACAACCAAAGTGCCATGGCGTTTAGCGTGAGAAATAGCTTATGGCAGAGGTTCTCGAACTGTGGTCTGCGAGCTCCATTCAGGTGGTCCATGGATAGTTCCCTCTTAGGTGTGGGCATGGGCAGTGCCTGGAGAGACCCCCCCCCCTTCCCAGCCCCAGCTCGGGGGCTGCCGCAGCAAGGGAGAGAGGGCACATCCATCGAATTAGAAAGGTAAGACTATTGATATTAAAATATGAGTGGTGTACTTTTATTTGTAGAACAAAAAAACAATTCTTATTAAGGTTTTTTTATACAACGCTTTTATCCAAAGTGCTTTACAATAGTTAGCTAACGGTACAAACAACATTTGGAAAGATCATTAAGTGGTCCGCCGAGACCCTCAGCAATTTTCAAGTGGTCCGCGGAAAAAAAAATTAGAGAACCACTGGTTAATGGAGTCCTTGAGGAATCATAATTTGCTCATGTTGCTAGGGTGGAATGTTGATGTGGTCACACATCGTATGCTGTAAGGCCAAAGATCTTCTGGAGAGGCACAGTCAGCAAACTGACATTTGACTCCTCTCCTCCAGTCTCCCCAGGAGAGAATATATGTCTGGCAATTCCTCTCCATCCTCAGACTAAGTAGAAAGGATTTTTAATCTTTTCCCCTGAACTTTTCTCCTGCCAAGGTTATGATATAGGAGCAGAGGGAGAAAGATGTGTTTTAACCTGGAGGAAGTCTGGACTGACACACATACCCCAAGAAATACTTACTTTAGTTGTCTGTTCAGTTCCTCTACATAATTCTTTTGATCCAAAATTGCAGCAATCTGGACATTTCTAAAGAGAGAAGGCAATTAATTTTTAGCAAACAATTTGTCTATGCATTCAAAAACACAGATCTATCTTCTATAAGCATATGAAAATATACATATTAAAAATTCTATGAAAATACATGGAAGTGGCTTAATTTTATTACAAAAAAAACACTCTCTACAATCATATCATGTAGTAATAAGTACCATGTGACAAAAACTGATACTGCATTATTGCAAATAAATGTAAATTTATATTTAAAATTTGTGAGCAAGTGTAAACAAAGAAAATAGCCCATTTTAAAATCAACTAATTGGTTGAAGGAACATGGTCCAGTGGATTAGACAAAAAACTATTATGCACAAAATTGCAGAAAATTGCTTAGTGCATTTTAGAAATCTAAACAAATAAAATAAATATACTAAATATTAAAGATGTTCAACAAATAATTTAACTTCATATGCAAAATCCAAGGTGTTTTGACAGAACATACCTTTCTTTACTCCCAATATCATCTTCATTCTTTAAATACATAGAGAAATCAATCACACCAACCTAGAATGAATAATGTTGGAATAAAAATGTGTCGTTATTCATGCCTTTATACGTATTTAACTACCAAAACCTCGGTTAGTCCAACTTCTCTAAGAGTGATCCAGCCTTGACACACTTTCTTGGAGTATGCAAATATGAATGCTAACATTTTTTGCTGTTGATCTTTATTTTAAGAAATTATTTGAAAAACAAAAAAGTCTTAAATTTTCTGTTTTAACAGATACAATCAGTTTAGGATCATATAAGCTTAGGAGCATAATGAAAACATGCAATAAATCCTTTTTGGTTCTTGGAGAAACAAGCTTATTATATTTGAGTGGGTTCATCCAAGGAGTAGTAGGAAAAAAATTATTTTTATCTCTTCATTGGAACTCTGTTAAATACATGGCAATCCTACTCATTCTAAGTAAATAGATTTTTAACACTTCTTCCACTACACTTTTGTTCTCCCTTTATTCAGTTCCACAGTATTTCTTGCCGAACTGCATGACTTTCCATCCTCATTGATTCCCACAACCACAATTCCAACCCGCTTATACACAACCTTTACCTTCCTTTAAGACCCCATCATATCCTGCTCCCAATCAGCACAAGATTCTGCCAAGTTTTTCAAAAAGAAAACATACAAGATCTATGGCTTCCCTTCCACTCTTTCCCCACCTCTTTGCACAACTTTTCCTCCTCCAACACTGTCACAAATGCCTAGCTTTCTGTCGATAATTCTTCAAACCTGTCCCATTGGATACTATCCGATCCTCACTACTGACCTCCCTTACCTTCACTCTCATGCTCTCTGACTGCCTGTTTACAGCACAACACATGGATGATCTGATCTTGACCATCCTTGCAAAACAAACAACTTTTGTCCCACTTGCCTAACTACTGCTTCATCTCCCTTATTCCCTTCACCTCAAAAGGCTGGGTTATTCATCTTGTAGTAAAACTAGAGTTCTTCGAGATATGTTGTCCCTATATGTAGCGCACATCAGGTTGAGCATGCGCTCCACACACCCAGGACCACAGACTTCTCCCTTGAAGTGTCCATCTGGTCTGTGCATGTGCCCTCACTCTCCTCATGCTCTGCACCGAGGGAATAAAGGGGGCTTCCAGGTCACAGTCATCTTAATTCCTTTTCTACCACCAGTTCCCAGTAAGAGACCAGGTAGCAGGGAAGGAGGGCAGGTGGTGCACTATACATAGATATAACACAACTCAAAGAACTCAAGTTACTACAAGGTAACCCATTCTTCTGTCCCTGTGCAGTGCACTTCAGGTGATTCACAAGCAGTGCCTGAAGTCCTATAATACAACAAACTACAGAACTACCCTGCCCAAAAGAAACATCAGAGGCGGCTGCTTGCATCAGCAGCTAATGTCTAGCAAAAGAGCGTATAGAACTCAAAAGTTGCTTCTCTCCAGATGGGTGTAAGAGGGATGTCGCTCTCAGGGAAGCTACCAGTGTTGCCTCAGCTCTCACTGCATGTGCTCTCACAGTGCCTTCAGGGGGCTTACTGTTCATCTCACAGTAGAGTAGGATGAATCCCAAGATCCATTTTGACAGCCCCTGGGAGGAAATGGTCCCTTCTCCTTTCCTTCATTCCACAAATTATACGAAGAGCCTAGGAGACACTCAAAATGATTTTGTCCTTTGCAGGTAAAAGGCAAGAGCCCTACGCACATCCAGGGAGTGCCATGCCACTTCTCTGTTAGAGAAAGGCTTAGGCTAGAATACCAGTAAATGGAAGCTTTGATTAATGCCTTCTGGATGAACTTTGGATGCAATGTCGTGGATACCATATTCTTAATTGTACTGAGAGGTCCTGCCATGAGCACCCCTAACTCCAACTCTTCTGGCCAATGTGATAGTGACCAAAAACACTACCTTCATAGAGATATGTATCAGAGAGCAAGATGCTAGAGGCTTCAACAGTGATTTAGTGAGGGTTGATAAAACAAAGTTCATGTCCCAGTTTAGCCACCAAAGGGAAGGTTCTAGTCATACCCTTCAAGAAGTGGGAAAAGACTGGGTGCAGGGGAAAAAAGAATATTTGATGACTGGTGAATTAAATGCATTGATGGCTGCCAAGGTAGCCCAAGGGAACTAATAGACCGCCCCATGGATTTTAAGAGTAGAAGATAGTACAACATGTCCAGAATCTGTGCTCATAAAGAGGAAGTTCCTCATTGGTCACACCAAAACATAAATCTTTTCCACTTGCTTCATAATGTAGCCAATAGAGATAGCTTAGCCTTTTATTTAGCAGCAATGCAAGGAACCTACAGCTTGTATACTGTAAGACATTGGCTTAAACAGGTTAGCATAAGTGAAGCAGGCCTACGACCCTTAGCACAGATAACATGGCCTAGATTTTGGGGAACTGGTAATAGTTTGCTTACAAGGAGAGTTGGTACATAATGATACCAGGCAACCACAGGAATACTGAACTGATATTAGGCTTGGTTATTTTAGAATAAAATCATTGGCAGATGTTTAACCACAATAGTTGATGTATATGGTAATGAGCTAAAAGGCATTATTATGCTAACCTACAGGATAAAGGCATCCCAATATTATTAGGTGAGGAAGTTAGATATGGATATGGGAGGCTGGGTATCCATATGAATATTCATGATGGACCCCAGACCCCATAATAGGCAACACTACCATGTAACGGGGGCTAGCTTTCCATCATTTACCCTTCACTCTTCATCGTTATTATCACCGACCTTTGGGCATTAGGGGTCTGGACCATCGGACTCATTTGGCATGCCAAGGACAGAGCTGGTTCTTTGTCTCTAACCACCAGATCCCCAAGGAAGGGTAAGTATATGAGCATATGCAAGGAATGATACCAAAGATATCTCTAATGCTATAATACTGCTATTTGTTTATGTGGTTTGGAGCTTTCTTGTCTTTACTGATTGTGTTAATAAAAGTGGCTAAGGCTTTGCTTTGCCTTCAGTGTGTCTTTGCCATATACTCTGGGGTTCCCCACAAGATATTGAACTTCTTAGTTTTAATTCTGTTGTTTCTGATTCTGGGATAGAACCCTTTTACCCCCAGTTCATTAAATTATTATCAATTGGCAACCAATGCAATTATTAATCTTTAAAGAATCAGGCACAATAGCAATTCCTGGTAGAGTCCTTTCTACTTCTGCTCAGGATGGTCTGGACATAAGCTGAATAGGCATTTTCTATTTCTGACATCAATCCAAATACCATGCCCTCAGAGAAGCGTGACTGGGTTGGGGAGGTAAGTCCTTTCCTTGTATTATTCATAGATTCTAAGGTCAGAAGGGACCATTGTGATCATCCAGTCTGACCTTCTGTCTAGCACAGGCCATAGAACTTCCCAAAATAATTCCTACAGCATCTCTTTCAGAAATCTTGATTTAAAAATTGTCAGTGCTGGAGAATCCACCACAACCCTTGGTAAATTGTTTCACTGGTTAATTACTCTCACTGCTAAAAATGTATGCCTTATTTCCCATCTGAATTCACCTAGCTTCAACTTCCAGCCATTGGACTGTGTTATACCTTGCTCCGCTAGACTGAAGTGCTCCTTATTAACTATTTGTTCCGCACATATATATTTACAGACTATAAGTAAGTCACAACCTTCTCTTTGTTAAGCTAAACAGACAGCGCTCCTTGGGTCTGTCACTATAAGGCATGTTTTTTTAATCCTTTAATCATTCTTATGACTGTTCTCTGAACCCTCTCCCATGTATTAACATCCTTCTTGAATTGTGGGCACCACAACTGGACTCAGTATTCCAGCAGTGGTTGCACCAGTTCCAAATTCAGAGGTAAAATAACGACATCTCTACTCCCACTTGAGATTCCCCTATTTATGCATCCCAGGATCACATTAGCTCTTTCAGCCACAGCATCACACTGGGAGCTTGTGTTCAGCTGATTATTCACCACCACCCTCAAACCTTTTTCAGGGTCACTGCTTCCCAGGATATAGTCCCCCATCCTATAAGTATAGCCTACATTCTCTGTTCTCAGATGTATACATTTACATGTAGCCATATTAAAACACACGGCTTACTCAAGCCCAGTTTACCAAGCGATCTAGACCGCTCTGAATCAGTGACTTGTCCTCTTCAATACTTAACACTCCCAATTTTTGGGTCATCTGAAAACTTCATCAGTGGTGATTTTATGTTTTCTTCCAGGCACTGATAAAGATGTTAAATAGCGTAGGGCCAAAAACCAAACCCTGTGGAACCCCACTGGAAACAGACCCACTCAATGACAATTCTCTATTTACAATTACATTTTGAGACCTATCAGTTAGCCTGTTTTAATCCATTCAATGTATGCCATGTTAATTTTATATCATTCTAATTTTTTAATCAAAATGAGGCTGTTCTAGATTTGATTTTGACAAATAGGGAGGAAATGATTGAGAATCTGAAAGTGGAAGGCAGCTTGGGTTAAAGTGATTGTAGCAGGGCCCCCTTTGCTCTGCTTCTGCTGCATTCACAAATCACTCAGACCCTAGGACTTAGCAATCACCGGTGCAGTTTATTTACAGCATGCACTCCCACCACCTTCTCACCACATACAGCTTGGGTTTTCAGCCTTACGGACTTCTCAGCTTCTGTACCCAGGAGGGAAGAGCTACCGCTCTCCTTACACTCTTTGGCTTCCCCCTTACTTACTTCTTCTGGGCCTATATGTAGTCCCAGACTAATTAGACTGGCAACTCTTTACCATTCACTAATCAGGTGCAGGTTTCCCTAGCCAGCTCCAATTTACCTCCCTAAATGAAACTCAAAGAAGAGTCCTACAAAAAGCGGAAATTAGGTCAAATTACAAAGGATGAATATAAACAAATAAAAAAAGTATGTAGGGACAAAATTAGAAAGGCCAAGGCACAAACGAGAGTAAACTAACTACAGACATAAAGGGCCACAAGAAAACATTCTACAAATACATCAGAAGCAAGAGGAAGACCAAGGACAGGCTTGGCCCATTACTCAAATGATAAGGGGGGAGGGGAAGAGTACCAGAAAATGTGGAAATGGCAGAAGTGCTAAATGACTTTTTTGTTACAGTTTTCACCAAAAAGGTTAGTGGCGATTGGACATCTAACATAGTGAATGCCAGTGAAAATGAGGTAGGATCAGAGGCCAAAATAAGGAAAGAACAAATTAAAAATTACTTGGACAAGTAAGATGTCTTCAAATCACCAGGGCCTGATGAAATACAAATTAGAATACTCAAGGAGCTGACTGAGGAGATATCTGAACCATTAGCAATTATCTCTGAAAAGTCATGAAAGACAGGAAAGATTCCAGAGGACTGGAAAAGGGCAAATATCGTGTCCATGTATAAAAAGGGGAATAAAGACAACCTGGCGAATTACAGACCAGACAGCTTAACTTCTGCACCTGGAAGATAATGGAGCACATAATTAAGCAATCAATTTGCAGACCCCTAGAAGTAACAATCAGCATGGATTTGTCAAGAACAAATTGTGTCAAACCAACCTAATAGTTTTCTCTGGTAACAAGACTTTAGGATGTGGAGAAGCGGTAGATGTGGTAGAATAGATCTTGACTTCAGTAAGTCTTTTGATGCTGTTTTGCATGACCTTCTCATAAACAAACTAGGAAAAATACAACCTAGATGGAGCTACTATAAGGTGGGTGCATAACTGTCTGGAACACCATTCCCAGAGAGTAGTTATCAGTGGTTCACAGTCCAGCTGGAGGGGCATATCAAGTGGGGTCCCACAGGGATAGGTTCTGGGTCCAGTTCTGTTCAATATCTTCATCAATAATTTAGATAATGGCTAATACATCCCAGAATGTTTGCTTCTTTTTTGCCACAGTATTACACTGTTGAGTCATATTTAGCTTGTTTTGATCTACTATAATCTCCAGATCCCTTTCTACAGTACTCCTTCCTAGGTAGTCATTTCCCATTTTGTATGCATACAACTGATTATTCTTTCCTAAGTGGAGTATTTTGCATTTATCCTTATTGAATTTCATCCTATTTACTTCAGACCATTTCTCCAGTTTGTCCAGATCATTTTTAATTTTAATCCCACCCTCCAAAGCACTTGCAAACTCTCCCAGCTTGGTATCGTCAGCAAACTTTATAAGCATACTCTCTCTGCCATTATCTAAATCGTTAATTTACAGATGCGTAAACACCCAGCAAGTGAAGTGTGGCTCAAGAGTCTTTCAGCAAGTGGAGAGACTCACCAATTTTCACACTGAACAGTTTTTACCACTCAAACAGATGGTCTTCTGCCATACTTTCAACCTCCTACTGGACTCCCGAGGAGGAAAGCCACAAAAAGTGAGTGTCTCATTAATACCACAGCAGTCACCATGGACCTTGTCACCACATCTGTCACATCTAAGGCTGGAGGGCCAATCTCATCATCAGCTTTCCCTCACCAATCAGAGCCTCGAATTGATTTCGAATGTCCTTAACGGCAAAGCCTACTAGTTTGCCATAGATGGTAAAATCATACTTGGCCATCAACGCTCAGCAGTTTGAGACCTGAAAGACCAAGGAATACACTTTTCTCCCAATGAGATCAAGTCTCTTCACTTCTTTCGCATGTGGCCCTACCAAATTTACAGCCATGAAAAATGCATCGTGGACCGTGAAATCTGGTTTCCCCCATGAAATCTGGTCTTTTGCGTGCTTTTATCCTATATTATACCAATTTTTCGGGGGAGACCACAGTTTCTCAAATTGGAGTCTTGACCCAAAAGGGAGTTGCAGGGGGTGAGGAGTCACAAGGTTATTGGGGGGGGGGAAGGGGTTTCCACAGTATTGCCACCCTTACTTTTGCGCTGCCTTCAGAACTGCATGGCTGGAGAGTGGTGGTTGACGGCCAGGCGCCCAGCTCTGAAGGCAGCGCCCCACCAGCAGCAGCACAGACATAAGGGTGGCAATACCATCCCATATGCCACCCTTACTTTCTTCATTGCTGCCTTCAGAGCAGGGCAGCCGGAGGGTGGTGGCTTCTGACTGAGGGCCCAGCTCTGCAGGCAGCAGCACAGAAGTAAGGGTGGCAATGCCATACCATACCATGCCATCCTTATTGCTGTGCTGCTCCTGGTGGCAGCTCTGCCTTCAGAGCTGGGCTCCTGGCCAGCAGCCACCACTCTCTGGCCACCCACCTGTGAAAGCAGCACAGGGTAGCAATACCACAACGTACACACACACCCCAACTCCTTTTTGGGTCAGGATCCCTCGAATTACAACACCATGAAATTCCAAAATGAAATAGCTGAATTAATGAATTTACTATTTTTAAAATCCTATGACTGTGAAACTGACCAAAATGGACCATGAATTTGGAAGGGCCCTACCTATTGGTTACAGCTTACAGATACTGCACATGGAAGGGATGTGGGTTTCTCCCTGGCAGTACAGAGAGGTGTCATGGTAATCTGCAACCAGGAAGGGCTTCTGGCATTTGATGCAGCTTTTAAATCTGGGGATTCTTGTCATACTCTCCTGAAACCATAGGAAGACCAAGGCTGGACGAAGGGAGGGAGGGAGGGACGTCTGTGTCAGTTACAGAGATCGCTTCCAACCCAGGGGAGAGATCGCAAACTATGGAAATATTTTTTTGTATAGTTAGGGAACCTAACCCCTAAAAACTAACTAATTATAAGAAACTTTTTAAAACTATTTGGAGAAAATCTGAAAAAAACAGCACAAATACCATACCTCCATTTTAAAGCACAAACAGTAAGAAGAAACTAAAATGATAGTGGTCCGACTGCCCTATTTATCTCCTTGGTGCGAAGCACAAGGAATGCGAGGGCATATGCGCAGACCAATGGACATTGCTAGGGAAGAAACGTCTCTGGTCTGGGTGCAAGGAGCACATGCACAATCTGAAGTGCACCACAAATAGGGACAATCCGAAGAAAAAGAAATAATTGAACAGGCAATTTACAATTGTTCCCTTGAGTTCCTCTCCCTTGACTCCATCCTTAATTCCCTCCACCAAGACTTCTTCCCTCCTCTCTTCACCAAGGTCTCTAGCAACCCCTTCATGGCCATATCTCAGAGCCCCTAGTCCACCTTCATCCTCTGATCTCTCTGCTACTTTTGAAACTGAGAATAAATGATGTCTTGAAATCTTGCCCTCCTCTGGCGTTCACAACACTGTTCTCTCTTAGGGTATGTCTACACTATGAAATTAGGTTGAATTTATAGAAGTCGATTTTTTAGAAAGCGATTTTATACAGTCGATTGTGTGTGTCCCCACTAAGCGCATTAAGTCGGCAGAGTGCGTCCACAGTACCGAGGCTAGCGTCAACTTTAGGAGCGTTGCACTGTGGGTAACTATCCCACAGTTCCCGCAGTCTCCGCCGCCCATTGGAATTCTGGGTTAAGCTCCCAATGCCTGGTGGGGCAAAAACATTGTCACGGGTGGTTTTGGGTACATGTCATCAGTCGCCCCTCCCTCCATGAAAGCAACGGCAGAGAATTGTTTCGCGCATTTTTTCTGTGCAGGCGCCATACTGCTTTCAGCAGACAGTGCACTAAGACTGCTAACCGTCGTCATCGAATGACCACTTCCGCTGCCACTCTGCTCTCCTGATACTATGAATCAACCTCACAGGTCCTCTATATGACCATCATCATCCACCACTTCCGGTGCCACTCTGCTCTCCTGATGGTCTTGCAGGGCCACTTCTGCTGCAACTCAGCTCGGCTGCTCTTGTCTCGTCATATCACGGCAAGTGTGCAGCCCGCTCAGCTGTTGGGTCCTGGCAGCAGACGGTGCAGTAGGTCTGCAAAACTGGTCATCCAACCACCGCTTCCCCTGCAACTCTGCTCTCCTGCAGATGCCATACCACGGCAAGCATGGAGCCCGCTCAGATCACTGCGGCAGTTATGAGCATTGTAAACACCTCGCACGTTATCATGCAATATATGCAGAACCAGAACCTGCAAAAGCAGGCAAGGAGGCGATGGCAGTGCGGTGACGACAGTGATGAGGACATGGACACAGACTTCTCTCAAAGCATGGGCTTCGGCAATTTGGTCATCCTGGTGCCAATGGGGCAGGCTCCATATGCCATGGAATGCCGATTTTGGGCTCGGGGAAACAAACACAGACTGGTGGGACCGCATAGTGTTGCAGGTCTGGGATGGAACTTTGTGACTTGCTTTTCCCTGCGCAAGAATACCAAGATGAGAGCAGCCCTCACAGTTCACAAACGAGTGACAATAGCCCTCTGGAAGCTTGCAATGCCAGACAGCTACCAGTCAGTCGGGAATCAATTTGGAGTGGGCAAATCTACTGTGATCCAAGTAGCCAACACCAGCTCTGAGCTGCTGCTATCAAGGGTAGTGACTCTGGGAAATGTGCAGGTCATAGTGGATGGCTTTGCTACAATGGGATTCCCTAACTGTGGTGGGGCTATAGACGGAACGCATATCCCTATCTTGGCACCAGAGCACCAAGGCAGCCAGTACATAAACCGCAAGGGGTAATTTTCAGTGGTGCTGCAAGCACTGGTAGATCACAAGGAACTTTTCACCAACATCAATGTGGGATGGCCGGGAAAGGTACATGATGCTCACATCTTAAGGAACTCCGGCCTGTATGAACAGCTGCAGCAAGGGACTTACTTTCCAGACCAGAAAATAACCGTTGGGGATGTTGAAATGCCTACAGTTATCTGTGGGGACCCAGCCTACCCCTTAATGGCATGGCTCACGAAGCCATACACAGGCAGCCTGAACAGTAGTCAGGAGCTGTTCAACTGTAGGCTGAGCAAGTGCAGAATGGTGGCAGAATGTACATTTGGACATTTAAAAGCACGCTGGCGCAGTTTACTGACTCGGTTAGACCTCAGTGAAACCAATATTCCCATTGTTATTACTGCTTGCTGTGTGCTCCGCAATATCTGTGAGAGTAAGGGGGAGACATTTATGGCAGGGTGGGAAGTTGAGGCAAATCACCTGGCTGCTGATTACACGCAGCCAGACACCAGGGCGGTTAGAAGAGCACAGCAGGGCACGCTGCGCATCAGAGAAGCTTTGAAAACCAGTTTCATGGCTGACCAGGCTACGGTGTGACAGTTCTGTTTGTTTCTCCTTGATGAAAACCTGCCCCCTTGGTTCACTCTACTTCCCTGTAAGCCAACCAACCTCCCCTCCCACCTTCGATCACCGCTTGCAGAGGCAATAAAGTCATTGTTTCAAATTCATGCATTCTTTATTAATTCGTCACACTAATAGAGGGATAACTGCCAAGGTAGCCCGTGAGGGGTGAGGGAGGAGGAAAGCACTGGGTGGGGTGGGGGAGGAGGAGAAGAGGGAAGGACAAGGCCACACGGCACTTCAGAACTTACTGAATGCCAGCCTTCTGTTGCTTGGGCAGTCCTCTGGGTGGAGTGGTTGGGTGCCCGGAGCCCCCGCGTTCTTGGGCGTCTGGGTGAGGAGGCTATGGAACTTGAGGAGGAGAGCAGCTGGTTACACAGGGGCTGCAGTGGCGGTCTGTGCCTTTCCTGCACCTCAACCATACACCGGAGCATATCAGTTTGATCCTCCAGTAGCCTCAGCATTGCATCCTGCCTCCTTTCATCATGCTGCCGCCACCTTTCCTCTTGATCCCGGCACCTCTCCTGTTGCTCCTGCCACCTGTCCTCACGTTCATTTTCTGCTTTCCTGGACTCTGCCATTGTCTGCCTCCACGCATTCTGCTGGGCTCTTTCAGTTTGGGTGGACTGCATGAGCTCAAAGAACATTTCATCGCGAGTGCGTTTTTTTCGCCTTCTTATCTGCGCTAGCCTCTGGGAAGGAGATGCTAGTCGCAGCATTGAAACATTTGCAGCTGCAGGAGGAAAAAAGGGAGATTAAAACTGAAAAAGACACATTGGCCATTTAAAAGGAGGAGCTGATGTTTTCAGGTTAACGTGCAGCACAAACCCAACTAACCCCCCCGCCCATCCAATTCTCTGGGACGATCGCTTCACCCCTCCCCGCACTGCGTGGCTAACAGCAGGGATGATTTCTTTTCAGCCACAGGCAAACAGCCCAGCAGGAACGGCCACCTCTGAATGTCCCCTTAATTAAATTCCCCTATTTCAACCAGGTGACCATGAATGATATCACTCTCCTGAGGATAACACAGAGAGATAAAGAACGGATGTTGCTTGAATGCCAGCAAACACCGGGACCACACACTGCCATGCTTTCTTATGCAATGATTCCAGACTACGTGTTACTGGTCTGCCGTGGTAATGTGTCCTATCATGGAGGACACAATAAGGCTGCCCACCCCAGAAACCTTTTGCAAAGGCTTTGGGAGTACCTCCAGGACAGCTTCATTGAGATGTCCCTGGAGGATTTCCACTCCATCCCCAGACACGTTAACAGACTTTTCCAGTAGCTGTACTGGCCACGAATGCATCCCAAGTCTTCAGGGCAAATTAATCATTAAACACGCTTGCTTTTAAACCATGTATTATATCTACAAAGGTACACTCACCAGAGGTGCCTTCTCTGCCTTCAAGGTCCGGGAGCCCGGGTTGAGAGGGTACTGTCTCCAGGATGATAAACAGTTCCTGGCTGTTGAGGAGAACGGTTTCTCCGCTTGCCTAGTGTGCGCTATTTTCAGCCTCCCTCTCCTCATCATCTTCCTCGTCCCCAAAATCCTCATCCCTGTTACGTGAGACACCCTTGCAGGAGTCCACGTACAGGTGTGGGGTAGTTGTAGGGGCACCCCCTAGAATTGCATGCAGCTCATCATAGAAGCGGCATGTCTGGGGCTCTGACCCACATCAGGCGTTTGCCGCTTGGGTTTTTTGGTAGGCTTGCCTGAGCTCCTTAAGTGTCACGCGGCACTGCTGCGGGTCCCTGTGATAGCCTCTGTCCTTCATGCCCTTGGAGATTTTTTCAAATGTTTTGGCATTTCGTCTTTTGGAACGGAGTTCTGATAGCACGGATTTGTCTCCCCAGCAATCAGATCCAGTACCTCCCATTCGATCCATGCTGGAGCTCTTTTGCGATTCTGGGACTCCATGGTCACCTGTGCTGATGAGATCTGCACGGTCACCTGCGCTGATCAGCTTGCCATGCTGGCCAAACAAGAAATGAAATTCAAAAGTTCACGGGGCTTTTCCTGTCTACCTGGCCAGTGCATCTGAGTTGAGAGTGCTGTCCAGAGCAGTCATAATGGAGCACTGTGGGATAGTTCCCAGAGGCCAATACCATCGAATTGCGTCCACACTAAGCCAAATTCAACCCAGTGATGTCGATTTCAGCGCTAATCCCCTCGTCGGGGAGGATTACAGAAATCGATTTTAAGAGCCCATTAAGTTGACAAAAATGGCTTCATTGTGTGGATGGGTGCAGGGTTAAATTGATCTAACGGTGCTAAATTCAACCTAAACTCGTAGTGTAGATCAGGACTCAGTTCTACTCATGCTCTTTTAATTGCTCCTTCAATGTTTCTTTTGACATGTCCCCCCTCTTCCTGTCTACTCACACTTTCCACGGACTCTGTCCTTTGTTGCACCCCACCACACACACTTCTCTCTCACATAGTTTCAGTCTTTACCCTCTTGACTGACATATCTATCTTTTCATTCTGGATTTGTCTCCCATGATCCAGACTCTTGTCTCAGACTGGCTCCCAGATGTCTTGCTGTCAGCTTAAAACTTCACTTGGTCAAAACTGAATTCTCTATCTTCCACCATCTCGACACACTTCTATTTTTCATTACTGCTGATATCACTACCATCCTCCCTACCCCTCTTCTTTTCCCCATATCCAGGTTGTGCCCAAATCCAGGTTTTGTCCATACAGCTAAAACTCTTGTTCATGCCCTCATTTTTCATAACTTCACTACTCCAACTACTTGCTTAATGTGGCCTGACATCCATACCACCCTATTCCAATCTATACCAAAAACAAATGCTGAGATCATCTTCCCTTGCCTATTATTCTGACCATATTAAGTCCTCTTCCCACTAGCTATTTCTTTTCCAACACATCAGTAGAGACCTGTGCAGATGCAAAACTTGTATCTGCATCCAATCCGTGATCTGCAAAAATGGTCTGCAGATATAAAGCAGATATCCACAGATTTGCAGGGCTCTACACACCAAGTTCAAGCTTCTTGTATTAATTTTCCGAGGCCCTTCATAACTGTCACTCTCTGCTTATCCTATCTTGCCTCTGACAGCATCACCTCCAGCCTTCTTCACCGTCAATGATGCCCTATTCGTCAGCTTCTCCTACATCAACCTTTACACACAGAATGCCTCTCAAACTCATTTGTACGGCCACTATCTTCTCCTTCAAATCACTCTTCAAGACTCATTTCTACCGTCTCCTATAAAAATTAGCAAACTAACCAAGACTGGGTAGAGAAGTATTTGGGGATACCCGATTTTATGTAATTTTTTAAAATGTAGAAAATAGACATGCATTTCTTTATTGGCAGTTGTATGTTGCTTGTAATCTTAGATTATAATTTTTCAAGGCACAGACTATGTCTTCCAATAAGTGCCTAGCACACTGCAGGCAGTACAATAATACAAGTAAACAACAGCAACAACTGTAGACAACTTACCCCTATGATTCAATAGTGAACTGATATTAAGTAAGAGGCAGTTCTACTTAACTATGGCATTTTGGAATTCAGGAATTATCACTAAAAGTGTTTAAGTTCAAATAATTTTGTAAAGAAAATTCATTGTCATGGATGAACAGATTGGAACATATTTATAAGTAGCTATGCATCTGCCTCTATAAAAGCATTGACCATTTTCTTGAAAAGTTCCTTTCAAAAGAAGTTTATAATTCACTTACTTGTGAATCCAAGTCTTCTCCCTTTACACACAGGTTAGCATCTATCACATTTAACCCAACCAAGAGCCCAACAATAACTGCTCCTTCTTCTTCCATCATCAGTGCATGATATTCATAAAATTCACTGTAAAGTAATAAAACATCTTGTATCAGAATAATTATTTATTTCCTGCAACATTTTAACATATTGAGATTTAGTAAGTCACTGGTAAATGGGGTGTGTGTATCTGAGCTGTTCCTGTAATTTTAGCCTTACTCTGATGTTCTTAAAGATTAATCAGATCTGTACATACTGTAACTTCATCACTGATCTTTAACTAAGAGGAAAGCAGGGACACTAGAAAATGCAGGAAAAGTGGTAATTATGGGAAATCGCGCCACATGTTTTGTAAAAATATTAAAGAAAATCTTGCCATATTTGTGAAATGTTCTGGAGAGACTTCAGATATAGCATATTTGATTTTTTTTAAGAGAACTGGGCTTGAAATCAAAGGAGTAAGAAATCAGGCAAGAGATTGGCTGGAGGAGGAAAAAGGCAGGAAGAATTTTCTAAAGCTGTAGTAGTCTTTAAAGAAATGTATGCTCTGTTAACAAAGTTACATGCCCAACCGACACAGTGTCAAAAATCTTACCTCCTCTCTGAATTTATTTTTGTTAAAAACAAAGTTTTGTGATGTCTGAAACAGAAACACTGTTAACCATTTAGTTTTAAATATTTTTGGATGTTTACTACATTTTCAAATATATTAATTTCAATTACAACACAGAATACAAAGTGTACAGTGCTTACTTTATATTTATTTTTATTACAAATATTTGAACTGTAAAAAAAACATTGTATTTTTCAGTTCACCTCATACTGAAAATTGTATTGTACTGTAGTGCAATCTTTATCATGAAAACTGAACTTACAAACGTAGAATTATGTACAAAAAGCCCTATGTAAAACTTTAGAGCCTACAAGTCCACTCAGTCTTACTTCTTGGTCAACCAATCACTCAGACAAACAAGGTTGGTTACAATTTGCAGGAGATAATGCTGCCTGCTTCTTATTTACAATGTCACCTGAAAGTGAGAACAGGCGTTCGCATGACACTGTTGTAGCTGGCATTGCAAGATATTTACGTGCCAGATGCGCTGAAGATTCATATGTCCCTTTATGCTTCAACCACCATTCCAGAGGACATGCTGATGATGGGTTCTGCTTGATAAGGAGTGCGGACTGATGCATGTTCATTCTCATCATCTGAGTCAGATGCCACCCGCAGAAAGTTGATTTTCTTTTCTGGTGGTTTGGGTTCTGTAGATTCTGCATCAGAGTGTTGTTCTTTTAAGACTTCTGAAAGTATGCTCCACACCTCGTGCCTCTCAGATTTTGGAAGGCACTTCAGATTCTTAAACCTTGGGTCGAGTGCTGTAGCTATTTTTAGAAATCTCACATTAGTAACTTTTTTGCGTTTTGTTAAATCATCTGTGCAAGTGTTCTTAAAACAAACACGTGCTGGGTCATGAAACCGCTATAACATGAAATATATGGCAGAATGCGGGTAAAACAGAGCAGGAGACATACAATTCTCCCCCCAAGGAAAACAGTCACAAATTTAATTGGCGCATTATTTTTTTAACAAGCATCATCAGCATGCAAGCATATCCTCTGGAATGGTGGCCAAAGCATGGAAGGGACATACGAACGTTTAGCATATCTGGCATGTAAATACCTTGCCACGCTGGCTACAAACGTGCCATCTACAAAAGTGCCATGCAAACGCCTGTTCTCACTTTCAGGTGACATCGTAAATAAGAAGCAGGCAGCAGTATTTCCTGTCAATGTAAACAAACTTGTTTGTCTTAGCAATTGGCAGAATAAGAAGTAAGACTGAGTGGACTTGTAGGCTCTAAAGTTTTACACTGTTTTGTTTTTGAGTGCAGTTATGTAAACAAAAAAAATCTGCATTTGTAAGTTACACTTTCACGATAAAGAGATTGCACTACAGTACTTTTATGAGATGAACTGAAAAACACTTTATTTCTTTTATCATTTTTATAGCGCATATATTTGTAATCAAAAATAATATTATAAAGTGAGCACTGTGCACTTTGTATTCTGTGTTGTAATTTAAATCAATATTGAAAATGTAGAAAAAAAATCCCAAAATATTTAATAAATGTCAATTGGTATTCTATTGTTATAAGTGTGATTAATTGCAATTAATTTTTTTGAGCTAATCATGTGAGTTAACTGGAATTAATTGACAGCCCTAAGGATAACTAATTTTTTCCCATGGGGGGGAAGGGGGAAGAAGAGACCCTTATAGGCTGAATCGTGCCTGGAGCTTATAATGGAAGTTCATATATATTTCAACTGCAGTATCACAAACAAGAAGTTATAATGTAATTAAATTTTATGATATGGTAAAGTGCCAAATATAACACTAGACTTGATTTCCTAAACAAATTTTGTTAAAAACTTAAAAAGATAAAATTTCAACAAAATCACTAACCTAAGGAGATCTCTTTGAATGATTAAACAGCGTAGATAATCAGCCATTTTTTTTTGCATTAATGCCAATCGTAACCAAGCCCGGGCACGGCCCAATGGTGTTCTGAAAAGAAGAAAAATTAGTCAGGATACAGCTGCACATCAATTAGTCTTATTGCCTTCATGAATCAGTTTGTTAATACACAAATTCAGATTTTAAGTTATTATTTGAATAACACTCAATCGGTCAATTAAAAGACAATTATCTATTTTTCTAAAGCAAAAAAACAAACGAACAAACGCTCACACACACACACACATTCTCATTGGTTAGTATAACATGCTGATTTGCAACCAATTATAAACTTTATATTACTTTTGGTACTTTTAGGCTAATAAGGAGAATATACTATATTTACATATATATATTACCATACATTTACTCTTTCTTAATATTTACATTCTTATGTTAGAAAATGCTGAAGTACATTTCTTATTTATGAGATGATAATCTTTTACTCAGGATTTGTGTCAAGTTGCATTTGGATGAAAACTGGAATTCAATTAAAAATGTACAAAACAAGCATTTTACATTTTTTATTAGTTAAATAAAACTACCTTCAATGTTCCAGAATACACAAGAAAAAAAAAGTCTACCTAAACATGTTTCATTTAAAACTAACGGATTTATTAAATAAAGGGATCAATAACTCAAGCCATGTCATTACAGATTTTTCATAGGATTAGTGGTATTAGTGGCATGGGTGGGAAGGTATATGTGAGGTGATCCATCCAGGGTAGCAGCAGGGTGTTGCCCTTCAAGCTGTGGCCCAGAGCTGCCCTAGAGCAGTACAGAGATAGTTTCTTGTTCTCCTGAGAGCCAAAGAGATCCCAAGACAGTGTTCCTCATTGGGTGAACATCTCATTCAGAACAGAATCATGGAACTCCCATTCATGATCTGTGGGAAAATGTCTGATGAGACTGGCTGCTGGGGAGTTCTGTGCACCTGGTGGGTATACTGTGAAGAGGGTTATATGGTTTCCGATACACCAATTCCAAAAACAACTGCACGAGTGGACCAATGGACACTGCCGACTTAAAAAAAAAAAAACTACGGATTCAGGCACATATACCCACGTGCAGAATACACAAAAGAACTATCACTTGAAGAAGCAGCATATCTTGCCTCAAGAAAAGCCTGCTTTTCACCTTTTCTGATGACCAGTCCCTAGACACAAACTTTAAGAATGTAATTTACAGTGTATATACTTAAGTCCTTACACACTATCGATGCACACATGTCACAATATTGATAACAAATGTGACACTGGCTTTCATTTGAGTCCTCACATGACACACTTTGGTGAACTGGAACATATAGGTCAGATCCACAAGATCCCTATAACCTCTCTACACCCCCTTGCCAGCTGGCATTAAGAGGTTCTTGGGTCACTCCACGTCCTTTAAGTTTTCACAATTACTAGATCTCATCTTCTCCCAACTTGTTTATCTCCCCATGGACTGGAAGATAAAAAACAAGCTTTCCTGCTTTTTCAACTCCCAGTCCATTTCTCAATTTTGAATGAGCTTGTCCAAATGAAAAAAAAAAAAAAAAAAACGTCTGCACCTGCTAACTAAAACTAAAACCGCAAGTAATTAAGGCAAAAGCTTTTCTACATAACAAGCTGAAAGTACTTACATTTAGAAATATGTAAATACCAGCATTCACTCCATTGTAAAGACTGAAAATAATACAGATACTTAATGAAGTACACAACTTTGTGATATATTCAAAAAGCTTAAGTTAACCTCAAAAGTTAAATATGTTTTCCTCCTGATTCTGTATATACTTAAAAATGTACCAATCCTTTTTAACTCATTACAACCTGAGGAGGGCTCATTGACGTAGCTTTTTATAATTTACTTTAGTAGACTACAGTAATTTTAGGCCTTAACATAGGTTGTCATAATAAATTTAATTTTCAACATTTTTTCCAAAATAAAAATGTATTTAATTTAAATAAAAAAATCCAATTTAAAACAAAAAAATATTATTGATTTTATCCATCTTGTAACTAGAAATCATACAATCATAGAATATCAGGATTGGAAGGGACCTCAGGAGGTCATCTAGTCCAACCCCCTGCTCAAAGCAGGACCAATCCCCATTTTTTGCCCCAGATCCCTAAATGGCCCCCTCAAGGACTGAACTCACAACCCTGGGTTTAGCAGGCCAATGCTCAAACCACTGAGCTATCCCTCCCCCCATAATGTTTTCATGAATTTATTTTTGAAAATATTTGAAGTAAAATAGTTTTTGTTTGGATGCCAACATTTTCCAGCAGTGTTTGCAACCCAAACAGTGCAGTACTATGCTACCGCATGAGAATCAGAGAGTGAAAACAACCACTCTATTTTAATTGTCCAAGCAAAGCACTGTGTAGAAAGTAAAAACAACATAAAGGGTAAAATATAATTTTTTTTTATTGGTTAAGGTACTAATACCAACACAGGGAAGAAAAATAAATGATTCTTAATCTGACAGTGTCCTTTTAAAAATGTTTACAATAAAAGTTCAAAAAAATTATTTTATTTAGAAAAAGTTTGGAGAATATCTTGTAAACAGGCCCATCAAGAGAAATTTGGAGCCCAGGTACATCAAGTTTGCTGGGGACCCACCCCCTTCGATTTCACCCAGTTACAGAAGTTTGGGGGGCCCCAAAGTTTAGGGCCTCAGTACAATTGTCAACCTTTGTCCCCGATATTTTCAGCCCTGCTTTCAAATACTCACAAAGTCAGGAGGGTTTGAGAGAGAAGCATGTGGACGTCCACTACCAAACTGTGCAGGAATCCTATAAAGTTTGCACAGCTCTATCTTTAGACCTTATCTTTTTTCAAGATAGTTTTACTAACATAAAGGTGTGTCCCAAACACTGAACAAAATGCAAAGAGGATGAATATATAACTGACTGGGAAACTCTGTTAGAAGCTATATATTTCCTAGCATATTAAGCAAACTAAATTTTATCACTGAGAATCACTGCAATGGTCTAATGACTCTGCTGTTTGCCACAATATGAGGATTAGAGTTACATCCTCCAGCTGATGCCATGGGAACATCATGTACTTGAAATAAGGCTAGCGGTAAACAAGTAAACTTGAGGATTCCAAAAGACACCAGCACACCAAAAAGAATAAAACATTTACAAGACTGCCTCAGTCACCTTATTTTTCCCCCAATAATTAGATACCAGCAACACTGGCTGATAACAAAGACATTATATTTGATGCTGGAAACAGAGAAGATTTCATTTAATGTCTGATCAAGCTAAGAATGGGAAGGCAGGCGGATTACTCTTCGCTAGTTAACCGGTAAGACAGTCTTTGTTATATTATTTTTATGCAACATTTGGAAAATTAGCACAACTGAGACATAAGGGTATTACCTTTGTGGGGAGCATGGGCTGTTATAGCAGATAAAGAAGGGACAAGACAGAACTGGGGAGGGGAGCAAATCAAATCAGTATCTTAGATGTCTGTATACTAATGTGAGAAGTATGGGAAATAAGCAGGGGAAAACTTTAAATGCTAATAAATAAACACAACTATGACATAGTTGGCATCACAGAGACGTGGTAGGATAATATGCATGACTGGAATATTGGTATAGAAGGGTATTGCTCAGGAAGGACAGGCAGGAAAAAGGGGAGGAGGTGTTAACTTATATATTAAAAATGTATACACTTGGACTGAAGTTGAGATGGAAATAGGAGACAGACCTGTTGAAAGTCTCTGGGTAAGGATAAAAGGGGTAAAAAACAAGGGTGGTGTCCTGGTAGGGGTCTACTGCAGACCACCTAACCAGGAAAAAGAGGTGGATGAGGCTTTTTTTAAACAACTTTAACAAAACTTTAACAAAATCATCCAAAGCACAGGACTTGGTGGTGATGGGGGACTTCAACTACTCAGATGTCTCTGGGGAAAATAACACAGCAGCGCGCAGATCATCCAATAAGTTCTTGGAATGTATTAGAGACAATTTTTTATTTGAGAAGGTAGAGAAAGCTACTAGGGGAGAGACTGTTCTACATTTGATTTTGACAAATAGGTAGGAACTGGTTGGGAATTTGAAAGCGAAAGGCAGCTTGGGTGAAAGTGATCATGAAACGATACAGTTCATGATTCTAAGGAATGGTGGGAGGGAGAACAGCAAAATAAAGACAGTGGATTCCAGGAAGGCAGACTTTAACAAACTCAAGGAGTTGGCAGGTAAGATCCCATGGGAAGCAAGTCTAAGGGAAAAAATAATTGGCAGTTTTTCAAAGAGACATTATTAAGGGCACAAGAGCAAACTATCCCACTGCGAAGGAAAGATAAGAAGTATGGCAAGAGAACACCAGGAGATCTTCAATTTCAAAAAAAAAAAAAAAGTCCTACAAAAAGTGGAAACTAGGTCAAATTACAAAAAGAATGAATATAAACAAACAACACAACTATGTAGGGACAAAATTAGAAAGGCCAAGGCACAAAACGAGATCAAACTAACTAGAGACATTAGGGTAACAAGAACACATTCTACAAATACATTAGAAGCAAGAGGAAGACCAAGGACAGGATAGATCCATTACTCAATTTGGGGGGGGGGGGGGGAGGAATAATAATAGAAAATGTGGAAATGGCAGAGGAGCTTAATGACTTCTTTGATTCAATTTTCACGTTTAACATAGTGAATGCCAGTGAAAATGAGATAGGATCAGAGGAGGCTAAAATAAGGAAAGAACAAGTTAAAAATTACTTAGACAAATTGGATGTCTTCAAGTCACCATGGCCTGATGAAATACATCCTAGACTACTCAAGGAGCTGACTGAGGAGATATCTGAGCAATCACCGATTATCTCTGAAAAGTCATGGAAGACAGGAGAGATTCCAAAAGACTAGAAAAGGGCAAATATAGTGCCAATCTATAAAAAGGAAAATAAGGACAACCCAGGGAATTACAGACCAGTCAATTTTACTTTTCTATCCAGAAAGATAATGGAGCAAATAATCAATCAATTTGCAAACATCTAGAAGATAATAAGGTGATAAGTAACAGTCAGCATGGATTTGTCAAGAATAAATCGTGTCAAACCAACCTGATAGCTTTCTTTGACAGGGTAACAAGTTTTGTGGATGGGAGGGAAGTATTAGATGTGGTATATCTTGACTTTAGTAAAGCTTTTGATACTGTCTCACATGACCTTCTCATAAACAAACTAGAAAAATGCAACCTAGATGGAGCTACTATAAGGTGGGTGTAAAACTGGTTGGAAAACCATTTCCAGAGGGTAGTTATCAGTGGGTCACAGACATGCTGGAAGGACATAATGAGTGGGATCCAGCAGGGATCAGTTCTTGGGCTGGTTCTGTTCAATATCTTCATCAACAATTTAGATAATAGCATAGAAAGTACACAGATAAAGTTTGTGGCCGATACCAAGATGGGATGGGTTGCAAGTGCTTTGGATGACAGGATTAAAATTCAAAATTATCTGGACAAACTGGAGAAATGGTCTGAAATAAATAGGATGAAACTCAAGAAGGACAAATGCAAAGTACTCCATTTAGGAAGGAACAATCAGTTGCACACATACAAAATGGGAAATGACTGCCTAGGAAGGAATACTGCAGAAAGGGATCTGGCCGTCATAGTGGACCAGAAGCGAAATATGAGTCAACAGTATAATGCTGTTACAAAAAAAGCAAACATCATTCTGGGATGTATTAGCAGGAGTGTTGTAAGCAAGACACAGGAAGTAATTCTTCCGCTCTACTCTGCACTGATTAGGCCTCAACTGGAATATTGTGTCCAGTTCTGGACGCCAGATTTGAGGAAGAATGTGGACAAATTGGAGTGTCCAGAGAAGAGCAACAAAAATTATTAAAGGTCTAGAAAACATGAGGAAAGATTGAAAAAAATTGGGTTTGTTTAGTCTGGAAAAGAGAAGACTTAGAGGGGACATGATAACAGTTTTCAAGTACATAAAAGGTTGTTACAAGGAAGAGGGAGAAAAATTGTTTTTCTTAACCTCTGAGGATAGGACAAGAAACAATGCGCTTAAATTGCAGCAAGGAAGGTTTAGGTTGGACATTAGGAAAAACCTAACTGTCAAGGTGGTTAAGCACTGGAATAAATTGCCTAGGGAGGTTGTGGAATCTCCATTACTGGAGATTTTTAAGAGCAGGTTAGACAAACACCTGTCTGGAATGATAATACTTAGTCCTACCATGAGTGCAGGAGGCTGGACTAGATGACCTCTCAAGGTCCCTTCCAGTGCTTTTCTTCTATGATTCTACCAGTACAATAAAAGGCATTTCATTTTTAAAGTATTTAGCTTCTTCAGTGTGAGAAAGGTTCTTCTTCTAAATTCTCTCAACACAGTATCTTAAAATCCAAGTACTACTTTTGCCACAATATGTTTTGCTCTTTAAGGGTCTGAGCTCTTCCACTGACTCTAATGGGCACTGGATCAGGCCCCAAACCTTTATTGCAGCAAATGTTATGTTTTTACCAACACTACTCACTTGAGGCCAGGTAAATCTCTGACGCTAGCTGCTATCTCCTCAGCTTCTGGGTACAACTTCTCCACAAGTTCCAGCGGGCCCCAGATTGTTTTATTGTAACTTAGAAAAGATTTTCTTACTAAAGAAAAGGAAAACATAATTTCGTTGACATATTAAGTTACTTACCTTACTCTCTCACATACAGTTTACAACAGTATACCTGGGTTAGAAATTGTATACATACATTCTTTTAAAATACTGTACTGTGAATATAGGTATTTATATGACAAACTAATTAACCTTTAAAAATAAGTCACAGTGGTTTGGGAATTTCTGAAAAGAATCTTATAAAGTAGCAATTCTGTTTTCATGTTTCAAACAGATCTGCTGAAGCATAACCATGGTTGACTGTGCGCTGTACGAAGAAATACTTCCTTTTGTTTGTTTTAAACCTGCTGTCTATTAATTTCATTTGGTGACCCCTAGTTCTTGTGTTACGAGAAGGAGTAAAAACATTTCCTTATTCACTTTCTCAACACCAGTCATTATTTTATAGACTTCTATCATATCTCCCATGAGTCATCTCTCTTCCAAGCTGAAAAGTCCCAGTCTTATTAATCTCTCCTCATATGGCAGCCTTTCTATACCCCTAATCATTTTTGTTGCCCTTTTCTGAACCTTTTCCAATTCCAACATATCTTTTTTGAGATGGGGCAACCACAACTGCATGCAGTATTCAAGATGTGGACATAACATGGATTTATATAGAGGCAATATGATATTTTCTGTCTTATTGTCTATCCCTTTCTTAATGATTCCCAACATTCTGTTTGCTTTTTTGACTGCTGCTGCACATTGAGTGGATGATTTCAGAGAACTATCCAAGACTCCAAGATCTCTTTTTTGAGTGGTAACAGCTTCAGACTTCTTATAGAGTGCTGTACAAATTCAAACTGCTGTACAAAGAGGATAATGCATCACATTCTAGAAACAAAATTTCAAAATGGTTTGGGACAGGAAATACATGAATAAAGTGATTACTGCACCTTTAAGACCATGTTTAAGGCAGTGCTCCATAACGACAAAGAACTGTTGCAAAGGTGGATAGTCAGAATCCAGAGTACGGCCAAAGCTCAAAGCTGATTCAATCAATCCTTTGATACTCAATTTAGCCATGTTCAGCAAATTTGCTCTTTCTACAGCTGTTGGGTCTTTTACAGCTAAAACAATCGAAAAATAAGCATATTTCAATTAGGAAAGCAAAAAAAATTCACTAAATGCCTTCCTGTTCAAATCACTTTGATCCCAATCTGTATTTAATCAAAGGAATAAAATCCATTAACTGCTGTAAAGTCACAGTGCTATAAAACAGCATTCACTCCAAAACAAACACGCTTACACAAACATAAGATGTGTAATATGTAAATACATATGAAGTAGGCTGTTATTGCCTTCCATTCTTCCATGCACTCTATGGGATGTCATAATTTGAGGCACACTTATTGTCTCAATTCATTTCAGTACTGGTCACGACCAGAAGGGCAACCTAGCTTGGCTTGTAAGACAAAGTGAAAGCAGCACTGACAATGAATATGGAAAAAGCAATGAAAAAAAAATCAGCTAGTTAACAGGGCTCAGAGACTCTCTTCTATGATACCAAAGCTGCAGTCACATAAGTACAAGACATGTGTCTCATTAATATAGTATATCCAGCAACATTATTTGAATCCAAGTTATATATCCAGCATAGAAACAGATGTCAGTTATCTCCTTTACATATAAACAGTTTGTATTGTGGCCCTGATTCCACAAAGACTTAGGCCTGCATTTAACTTTACACACTGTAAAGTCCCACTGACTACATTCTATGAGTAGAACATGGTTAAGCACATGCATAAGCATTTGTAAGATCCAGACATAGTTCCTCACCCACTAGCATAATACTGTAGTTTTGATTTACAGTTCTACACAGGGAAGTTTAAAGTGGACACACAAAACCAAGTTTCTTTTCTGTATTTTTTTAAAACTCATTAAAACATTTCTACCTATAATACATAAAACTTTCCAAAACAATCTAAATTGGGGCCTAAAACTAGTTGACCACTTTAACAGGGTGCATTATATGTTTCTGATAAAATGGGAAATGACTAACAGAATATGTTATGAGAGTTATATAATTTATTATACGGTCATGATACTTAATCCAGTACTGTCAAATCCCATAATTTTATCAGGAGCCTCATTCTATTTGTTTCTCTTAAAATCACAATTGCTGGAATCAAAGAGATCACATGAGAATCTCAGTTTTCTTGCTTTCTTTTAAGTTTCCAGCCCTTACTGTTTTAAATAAAAGTTTGAAAAGGGAGAGAGAGCTGGGGGGAGTCCTCTCTCCCTGCTATAGCCCTGGGGCAGCCAGCACCCCAAACCCTCATCCCCAGCCCCACCCCAGAGCCCTCACCCCCCAAACTTCTGCCCCAGTCCTGAGCTCCCTCCCACACTCCAAACCCCTCGGCCCCATCCCTACCACATTAATTTTGTTATTGCACCAATATGGAGGTGATGTATCACACATCACCTCCATATTGGTGCACATAACAAAATTCATTCTGCACATCCATGGAAAAAATTAGTGTGAACATCATTCCAAAGTGCGCCCATTGTGAGTTCAGGCACTTCGTAACTGGACTAAGATGGGCCGTTCAGTTGAACCCTTTTATGATTTAAGTATTTTTTTTTAATTGAACCATTTCGCTATAGATCAGGAAGGCAACCTGCACATGCCCACACTTTAACACAATCATTCCACTTCACTTTACAAGGAGTGGCACCATGCCCAAGATACGCAGAGGCACCCCAAACAATTCATGTTTATTTTTCTTTCCCAAAACAGAACCAGTTCCCCCCTCCCCCCGGTGCAGACACAACGGCGAAGGCTCTCCCATTGCTCCGCCCTCCCCAGTCCCCACAAAGCACCTGGGGGGCTGCTCCCCGGGAGGCGCCCGCCACCCCCGCGGCCAGACAGCACCTCGCCCAGCAGCAGCCGGCCGCTAGCGGCTGTCTGCCCCGGGGGGGCAGGCGCCCGCTCCGCATCCCACACGCCGACGACAAGCATCGTTCTCGGGGGCTCGGCTCCTTTGTCACCGCGCTGCCCGGTGTTGCTCGGACCCGTTGCCCGCAGGGAGCCACGGCCTGGTGTCTGCTTACCCGCCCGGCCGCCCCGCCTCCCCCGGGAGCAGGCGGCCCCCTCACACCGCCCGCCTCGGGCGCGCAGAGGCGGCTGGAGCCACCCCAAGTTCTGCCGCGAGGCGGCCGGGCCACGCACCGACCAGCCGCCGCCGCCTCGGGCTGCCGCTCCGCGCCCGTTGGGAAGCGCCGCCTCATCCCGTTACCTCCCCACCGGGAACCGACAGCTGCCCCCGGGGAGCCCGAGCGGGACCTGCCACCGCCCCGACTCGCTGCCCCCCGCCAGCGGGGAGCAGAGGCACCCTCACCCATGGCCACAGAGCAGCCGCCAGCTGGTCGCGGGCGGGCTGGGCTCCCCTACACGGCTCCTGCTCCAGCCCTTCGCAGGCTCCTTCCCCTCCACTCCCCCGTCACAAGCCGCACTGCGCCCCCGGCGGCAGGAGGACCTGCCCCTCTCTGCCCACCATAGAGCGCAACCAGCGGGGAGTGGCTGCTACTGGGCAGAGCTCAGCGTGGCTCCCCCGTGCTCCAGCCACACACAATCGCCGCTGACGCCGCAAAATTGGGGTCTAGAGCGAGCCTTGCCCCACCCCTGAGAAACAGGAGGCAACTTATGGGGCCAAGCCTCACCCTGCTCTTTCATAAGTAGCCCAAACTACACAGGGCTCAGCTACCACCAGCGTCCTACACAGGCTTGCAGCAATAGCCCCAGAGGAGGCTCACAATCATAACAGAGAAAACGTTAGCCTCTCTCACTCCTGAGTGCACACATTCAAATACCATTTCTGACCTAATGCGTGATTTCCTTTTGTATTGACAAATGGGCGTATTTTGCATTGCGCAGTCCATCGCTTTGGTGTAGCTTTAGATTGTAAACCCTTCAGGAAAGGGATTCTGTCTTCTATAATTGTACAAGCATCCAGCCTTTGGGTCCTACAATAGTATAAATGTTTATAATACAGTGTTCCCTCTTTAGGTAAATTTTGTTTATGCACCAATAAGCCTATTCTCCCATGGCCCTTGTCAAAAGTAATTGAAGAAGAGAAGTCCAAGACTGAGTTTGCTGCAGCTTCTAGTTTCTTGGGATAAACACAAAAGGTGCCCTCCACCTACAGCATAAATTAAGTGAAAAGGAGTACTTGTGGCACCTTAGAGACTAACCAATTTATTTAAGCATAAACTTCTGTGAGCTACAGCTCACTTCAGTGGATGCATTCAGTGGAAAATACAGTGGGGAGATTTATATACACAGAGAACATGAAACAAAGAGTGTTACCATACACACTGTAAGGAGAGCAATCAGGTAAGATTACTATTACCAGCAGGAGAGTGGGGGGGGGGGGCCTGTTGTAGTGATAATCAAGGTGGGTCATTTCCAGCAGTTGACAAGAACATCTGAGAAACAGTGGTGGGGGTGAGGAACAAACAGGGGAAAATAGTTTTACTTTGTGTAACAACCCATCCACTCTCCGTCTTTATTCAAGCCTAATGTAATGGTGTCCAGTTTGCAAATTAATTCCAATTCAGCAGTCTCTCCTTGGAGTCTGATTCTGAAGTTTTTTGTTGAAGAATTGCCACTTTTAGGTCTGTAATCGAGTGACCAAAGAGATTGAAGTGTTCTCCAACTGGTTTTTGAATGTTATAATTCTTGACGTCCAATTTGTGTCCATTTATTCTTTTAGGAAGAGACTGTCCAGTTTGGCCAACGTACATGGCAGAGGGGCATTGCTGGCACATTATCACACTGGTAGATGTGCAGGTGAACGAGCCTCTGATAGTGTGGCTGATGTGATTAGGCCTTCTGATGGTGGGCCCTGAATAGATATGTGGACACAGTTGGCAACGGGCTTTGTTGCAAGGATAGGTTCCTGGGTTAGTAGTTCTGTTGTGGGGTTGCCGGTGAGTATTTGCTTCAGGTTAGGGGGCTGTCTTTATGCAAGGACAGGCCTGTTTCCCAAGATCTGTGAGAATGATGGGTCATCTTTCAAAATAGGTTGTAGATCCTTGATGATGCGTTGGAGAGGTTTCAGTCGGGGGCTGTGATTGATGCACATATTTCTGCTACAGGTGCTGCATGTAAAAGAAAATAGCCATGCTTTCCACAAGTGAAAGCATGCCTAAGAAACTTTATGACAAGGGACCCTTTGGGAGCTGGGGTTGTCATGGCTATTGGGGAAAAAAAAAGTTCAAGGCTCTTGCACTGAAGCATTGACAGATATGCTGCAGCTCAAACATCCTGCTTCAATATGGTAAAAAAAAAAAAATCTGACATTTATCCCCATTTTATAAAGTACATGTAACAAAATCCTTGCTCCCTCAGACTAATTAATTAGTTTAGCATTACCCTTGGAAGGTAGAGAGTAGGAAAAGGAAGTAGAGGCACTGTTACAGTTCATCAGCTGCTCAGCCATGATCAGCAGCTAGGATAGCGTATCAAGGGGCAGAAGTGTCTTATAAAGAGAAGTTAAGGAAAGGGCTGATCAGGCTTTATGAGGGAGTTTTGCCTACATATATAGGAACATGCAAAAGCCTTCAGAGATCTGCAAGGCACAAACTGATTAACAAGCAAGAACAGTTAGAAATGTTGGTAAAGCAAAGACATGATCAGGCTCATGAAAGGTTAGTAGATAAGCTAGATGAGGGAGTAAATAACGAAGGGGTTGAAATATAAAAAGCTTGTATTCAGGAGTGCACTACCCTAGCACTTACAAACCCTACTCACACACCAGGATCCCACTTTTCTAGGCACACTAAAATGAGATGAAAGTAGTACTAACTGTAATATAGGAACCAAGAAATTGATACAGGTAAGTGAGTACAAGGACACAATGAGACAATATTGGTCAGCATGATGGAGTACTGGTACACGGAGATCATGGTCTAACTGTGCCTACAAAAACTGACCATTACAGAAAAGGAATTTTAGAAAGGTGGGTCACAAGAGGAGAATGAGGTAACATTACAGCTGGGTGTAGCCAGACAGCCAGCCCCCCCTCTCAGATCAGCATTGCTGGAAACACACGGGAGCCAAAAACCACAGGGCACTTAACATGAATTCCAGCACAGCCTTTGAAGCTGAGAGAAGCACAGGTGTGCTGCGACAATGTGCCACTGGGAACATATACAACAACTGGGCTCACAGCAGGCAGAGGTGCTGTGACAGACATGGCTCTTAGCCCCTACTAAAACAGCATGATGCACACACACCAACATCCTAGGTGGGAAAATATTTACCCTAATAAAAGGAATGTCCAGTAGTTGACACTTATTGTTTCTCTCCCTTGCAAGTGTGAACTACTCTTGCGAGAGCTGGCGTCACCCCGACAGACCAGCCCCAATTTGGCATAGAAAGGAGAAAAAGAATAAAGGAGTACAGAGGTATAAGTAGGGGACCTACAGCACCATGATTTTTGGAGTGCTTTTCACTATCTATCTGCTGGTCAGATAAGTGACAGCCTCCCAAGGCTTCTGCAGCTAAGAGGGTCCCTAAGCCTTGTCCCTTATTCGTCTTTCCGCGGAATTGAGTGACCGATCCTGGCTTGGCACCGCTGGAATCGAGAGATGCAAGGAGGGTAAGAAGCACCCACACCTGATCTCCTATCTTTAGTGTACACATATTTTGAAATAGATCTTTATACTTTGTTTTTCTTTCTTTGGGATTGTAGCTTCAGTTTTGTAACTTGTTTGTGTGTGTAACATCTCTACATTTAAATAAGTAGGCACTAGCAATTTTGTAACCACATGATTAGAATCTAGTTTAATAAATTTTGGTAACCATTTGTGCATAAGCCTGACTTGTTTCTCTGGTTTACTGTGAAGCAGCCAACACAATTAAAGAACCTCAGCCGTTTTGGCTATAAAGCCTGGCCATTAGGTGAGAGTACTAAGAGCCTAGCGTTGAGTTGTGCCGCCTCCACGGGGCAAACTCTTGGGGCACCTGTCAAGTCAATCCTGACTGCCCGCTGTGAAGGAGCTCTGAGCTCTAGCAGTTAAAGTCACAGGTGTAGAGAGGCTCTTAGTGCTGCCATTGGGGCACCTGTCAGTCAGTGTTGACTGCCCGCTGCGAAGGAGCTCTGAGCTCTAGCAGTTAAAGTCACGGGTGGTTAGGACCTTGGGGCATCCGTCAGCCTAGCCCGGGCTGCCCGCCGCGAAGGGACAGTGTGTCCTAGCGGTTGAAGTCACGGATGGTATAAACGGGCATAGCTGGCACCTCACCAAACATCCCTGGCCATCGGCTAACACTGGGTACAGTAAGCAGTAAGGGCACCATAGGAGAAAGCACAAAGGTATTTGTTTGAAAATTTAACAAGTGAATGATAGAAACTGCCATCATGACAGAGAGGAAGTGGAAGTTGACATGTGGATAATGAATGAAACAGGATGATAGGGTGGGGAATTGCAATGGAAGGCATTGAAAGTGAAGACAAGCAACATGTTTGTTACAACAGGGGAGAAGGAACCACTAGAAAATCAAAGAGAGGAATGATATGCTCAAAGCAACTGGTAAGAATCATCTGTAAAGCTGTATTCTGAATGGATATGATGGGGTAAGATTACATGTTTCAAGGGCAGAGAAAAAGATGTTACCATAATCAAGATGAGAGCTTGGCCAAGAGTTGTCCAGGTAGATGGATAGGAAAGGTCATATCTTAGCGATATTATGCAGAAAGAATAGGCAAGATTTAGACAGCCTGCAATTGAGGACTTAAAGAGGTCCATAAAGATGACACCCAGCTAACAGGCCTGACTGAAAAGCACAAAATAGTGATGCTATCTACATGGATTGAGAAAGGAGGTAGCAAAGAGGGCCTAGAGGGGGCAGGGAGAGATTAAGTGCTGTTTCAGTAATGTTGAACTTGAACTGACAGCAAGACATTCACAAGATTCTAGAAAGGCTGAGAAGACGACAAGTCTGGAGGAAAACCGAAGGGCGGGGGCAGGTGAAAGAAAGTAGCGGAGGTGCTCAGAGAGGGGGCTGACATGATCAGAGCATTGAACCAAGATTTTAGCAAGAGCATTCGGAATAGAATTGGGAAAAACAAGGGTATAATATTCAAGGCCAGCAAAGAGGCACCCGAAGCAGTCAAGACATGAAATGATGAGGATTGAAATTTTGTCTCTGTGGATAGAAAGAAAAAGCTGGAATTTAGATTTTAGGTAAGTATTAACAGGCTATTTCTAAATCTTGCTGAACACACAGATCCAGCCAGAGGGCCAAGTTAAAAAATTACTCATTTAAAAATATTAAATGAGTAGGAGGATAGCAGTGATGTCCACAGTGGCAGACAGAGAGGGCTTGGGGAGGAAAGATCAAGAGCTCAGCTTCACCCACACTGAGTTTAAGGTGACTGGAAATTCGTGAAGAGATATCAGGAAGTGATTATAAAGTACAGATGAGAAGCAACAGAAAACTGCCTATAGGCCAGCAGTGATACAGTCATACTGAATGAAATAGTTAGCACTAGCCTTTATTTGTATGTGTTAGCCTAAAATAAGTTTGGGATCAAACAACTTTTGTGTTTATTCTTATGAACTGTAGTTTTTAAGGAAGTGAGAAAACCCATTTATAAATGGTTCTCTAAAAATGTTTGCTTTTCTACAGCCTTTATCCATTCTGTCATTTGTTCTTATATAAATTTACAAGACCTGAAAATTTGTATATATTAGAAAGCTGTACCTTAAAGTATACCTTCTGTCCTATAAATTTTGTTCTTTTCAGATATTTATGAGCAAGTTGGTCATTAGGTTTGACAACTTCTCATGATTACTTAGAGGTATTGGCATTTCCATGAATAAATTATGGCTAGCCACTTGCCTGAGTCACAGGGGTGAGCTAATTAGTCACCAGCAGGCACAGTACAGAACAGAGGACATTACTGCTTTACTTCAAAATAGGGATTAGACAGAATCTGACTATGGACATTGAGTATCCAAAGACCTTCTTAAAGGCCTCCTGGGTGTTTGTCAGATCCATGCACCAAGATCCAACACTGCACAGTTGGAAACATTACTAAAAAGAACCCTAAATTAATGTAGGTAGAAAAAAGATAATGGAAAACTAAAGTAACTTTTTGTTAGTCTAATCCAAACAGCCACAAAGCTACAAACTTCATCTCACACATACTCCCAAGTTTAACTTCCTGCATCCAGATCCCTATGAAAGAGCAGAGGCGAGGAATGGAACAAGCAGTTCGAGGAAGAAGTGAGAGTTTTAAAATGGTCCTTTCACCAGACATTCAGCTCCACTTTAGTCAGCTGACAGCTTTTTCACTAAGATCTCACTTTTACAGAAGACTAAATTAAGACCTGTTTAACAGTCCTGGTTTAGGCTATAATTCTGGTATCTGATATTGGAGATTCCTGCATTTCTATACCAATTACTCTAGGATCAGGGCCTTAGTTTCTACATCAGAAAGTGAGCTGAATTTAGCACACTTTAGCTGTGTATCCTTACACACTGATGCCACCCAAAACTGGATATTAAGATTTTTTAAAAATTAAATCTTAAATTGTCATTCTAGCACCAAGACACTCCTGTATTATTAGGTTCTAAATGAATCCTGTATTTTCCTTTGTCAGTATATTTTCTCCATTTCTATGTATTCCAGCTCAGTGCAGTTTTATCTGTAGATATTTCTTAGTTTCAGCTAAACTCCACTCCCTGAAGAGAGCACATTTTAACTACTGGGGGAAGAGGGAGATGGCAGACTTACTCTTTTGCCTGATTTTCATGTAGTGTAAGTGAGATTTTACAAACTTTTCATTTAAGTTAATCAAAATCAGTATTATGTTATCAATAATAGGGTCAGATCCTCTGTTGGTATAAATCAGTGTACGTCAACATATACGAGCTGAGGATTTGGCTTATAATATTAAATATCTCAAACTTCAGAACACTTATAAGCAATTACTGACAAGTCAAAACTGAAGGAAAAATTCTGTGGAAAGAGATACCAGATTGCTCCAGCAAGCTTACTGAAGTATTGAAAGATTTTATATATATTATATATAATTTTTTACATGTTTTAAAACTTTCCCACCTTTAAATAGTTGTTTGTTGCCTATCATAGGCGGCAGGTTGCTAAGGCTCAAAGGGGCTCAGCCATACCTAATCTATTTTCTGAGCCTGCCCACCGCCAACCCAGCTTGACCGATAAAGGCTGGTGACCAGCATCTCCAGGGCCAAGAAGGGAATAAGGCAGGTATTGCAGGGGAAGAGGAACCACCTGTGTGCGGACAGACATCAAGTGACGCAGTGGTGCACTTCTCTGAATCCGTGAGCAGCGAGACCCAACAGGCTGGAATGGGTAGCCAAGCCAAACCTGCACAACAGGAGCTGCCTCTGCAGAGTGAATGGCGGTGGGCTCAGCCCCTTCAAAGGATATTTTCACCGGCTGCCTACGTTGCTATTGAAAAAACAGTAACGTACATAAGAAGTTCAGTTACACAGTAAGTCATTATGTCTTTAAGCATTTCAACTGAAAATAATGATATTTTGTTTGATTCAAGCAGTGCCATAACTAGCCCAATAGTAACAATTGAGCAAATTTTTATTACATTACAAATATTACAAAAATTAGTGAATTTTAAAACCAAAAATGCCCATATCTAATGTATAAAGTTATGAACAACCCTTAGGACACAACTTTGACATTAAAGGAAAGAAATGTGAAAAAATACAACGAACAGCATGTGTGTCTTTTTGTAGAGTCAAAAGTTAAAATCTACAAATTAATGTTGAGTTAATAGCATAAACTAAAGTATTAAGCATGAGGTAGTTCTATTTTAGCTCTCTTATACTGTGTCAAGTAAAGGGAAATTTGCATCATTTAAGGAAACAACCTGGCATGTAAGTTTATTAACAGTAAGTTGCAATTCTGTCTCCAACCCAACAACTCCCAAAAGAAAGCCAATACTACGTAGGAAATCCTGGCTCCATTGAAGTCAAAGAGTCTTGCCATTGACTTCAAGGTTGGCCAGGATTTCACCCGATGAAAGTTTTAACAAAACAAAAAAAAAAAAACAAAAAAAACCCCCTTTACTTTAATTCTTAAAGGCGAATAGGTATATCATATTTCTCAAAACTTATCCAAAAGCTAGTGGAGGACAGAGATACGTTATCAAGTTGTGTCAGTGTGAGAAGTCTGGAATTCAATTATGTATGTTCTTACACGTAGGACAGACTTTAAAGAGAAAGCAACAGAATGGGCACTGGAAATAGAAAAGGGAACTCATTTTCTAACAGACACAAAAACACAGTCTTAAAGTTTTACATAGAAATTCCCTTCTTTCTTGCAAAAAACTACATTTTAAAATCTGCAAAATCAGAATGATCCCAAATTTCTTGTCACTCAAAGCAGTGTATTATTTGTACTGAGTGGCCAATAAGAAGTTTCTTATCACCCACAAGAAATATATATATCCAAAGGAAAATGGAATATGAGAGTAGCTATCTAGTACCTCTACAAGTGCAGACTTTTGTGTTACTGATATGGTAGTGTCACACTGGTATTAAAATTACCTGTTTTCTTTAAAATAATTTGTGCAATATGGTGAAAAGAAACTTTTACAGTTTGAGAAACCAGACTGAAATCAAATCCATTCAGGCTACATGGTGCACTCAGCACCCATAGTCTACTAAACCATTATTTGCATTCAGCAGCACATATAGAAAATGAACAAGATGACTTTTCCCCCTCAAATTCTTCATCTTTACAATCATAGGAGGTTACACTGATAGACTCGTTCATGTGCCCCTGATGGAAGATTGAAAATGTAATAAAAGTTAAGGAAAATAAACTTCAAATACTTGAATAATATTTTGCTCTTGCAAAAGAGTTTCTAAGTGTAAGGGTCTGTCTTGTGTCAAAAGTAGTTTTGGGGCATATCACAATGCCATCTTCCAACCTTTCCACTTCACATGCTCTTTCAGCAGTTATAGGTTTCTCTAATTACTCTGAGAAGGTATGAAGTCTAACTAAAAGACTCAATTAACAAGAGAGATTATGCACATAAAGATAGCATTTTTGCAGTTCTAGGCACCTTATTAATTATTACACTATCAATACAATTCCTTTTAAATACATGTCCTCTCCCTCCACAAGTTTGAGAAAATAAAAAGTTGACATGCTAACCTCATCTAGCAGACTATAAAATGCATCGGTAGAAAAACAGTGTTAAATAGGAGGCCTGTTCTGATGTAGCTTTAGTTTAAAATTTTAAAAAGTGTAGCCTCAGTGTTTCCCAAACAGTATGTCTGGATCACAGGAAGGTTCTAGATGGGGTGCCATGTCCAGGGGCACATTAGCCCATCACTGAGCCTAGGCAAACACACTTCTCCCAGCCTCGTATGCAGAGGGTTGATAAGTGAATTCTCCCTGCACTCACCCTGCAGCAGCAGCTTCTATCCCATGAGGCTGGGCCCAGCTCCCCACTCTGAGTTTTGCAACCTGGTGCATAGTGTCATATCACCAGTCTCTCAGATTTGGCCCAGCCAAATTTTAGGGCACCTCACCAGGTTCTAACGCAAGGCAGTTAGAGTGCTTTGCAAGTCACACCCCTTTAGAGACCCTTGCCACATTCTGTAAACAAACCCTTAATTGAAGCTGATTTGCAAATTGTGGAAGAGAATTACAAAGTTTGGACTCACTTATTAGCTGGACCCAAAGCATACCCCTTTAATAGGTTTAGTTGGTAATTTTTTCCACTGTAATACAGGTTGACTATATAGTACAGGCCACAATTTGCGTATCTTGAAGAGTCTGAAACATTTACCCCAAATCTTGCTACAGCTCAGTTACAGATACAACTTCTGACACTAGACACACAAGACCCAACATTCAAGGAAATGGCATTTGAGTAGCCTCCTTTGGTTGCTGGTGTTGATCACAAATCATGGGAGAAAACAGAATATGTATCATGGCAGCAATAGCCAATGGGGAAGACCATACTGAAAAACAGGACTTTAATTCAATAGAGTGTTACAACTTTTCAAGATGAAGAAACAACATCTTCAAGGTGTTCCCTGTTCTTTCTGAGATGCTGCCTATTCAACTGCTAAATTACTGAATAAATGGGCTAGCTCAGGGGTTCTTAAACTGGGTGTCGGGACCCCTCAGGGGGTCGCGAGCTTATTACATGGGGGCTCATGAGCTGCCAGCCTCCATCTCAAACCCCGCTTTGCAGCCAGCCATAATGGTGTTAAATATACAAAAAAAAAAAAAAGGTTTTTTTAATTTATATGGGAGGGGTCACACTTAGAGGCTTGCTGTGTGAAAGGGGTCACCAGTACAAAAGTTTGAAAACCACTGGGCTAGCTGCAAACATGGAATTCTACAGCACTGAGATAGGGACCACTGCACAAAGTATTTTACTTAAATTGTTTCATAGTTTAATGTTCAAAGAGGACTTTCACCATAACATCCACTACTAAATGGAAAGCTGTTGGCAGAAATGTAAGTTACAAATATGGGCAAATATTAAGTTGGTCTATTCTAAGAATAATGTATATTTACTGTAAATATACAAATTGAAAATGCAGTTCTCATGCTACAGAGCTTGAGCGCCCCAGTCTAGCAGCACCTTTTCCTTCCCTTGAAAGCACTCTCTGTAGTATATATGCTTCTCAGCATATAATTCCAGTCTGTTTCAATAAAAAAAAGTGTGCAGTTTCAACTGTTGTAATTCATCACATTTTAAAATATTAAAACTAAGAAGAACATATTTATCCAACACCAGTAGCAAGAGTATCAGGATATACAGAAGTGCACAGGAAAAGGATATCATGGCTTCAGAGTTTAAATGGCAGAGTAACTTCTCTAAAGGAGGATAGAGGCACAGTGATGAAACACAACCCAGCATGATTAATTTGTGCTTCGCTCTTGTAATAGCAACGTTAAGACGCCTCCAGTCCATCAGAAGTGTTCCAAGCTGTTGAAATGAATATAATTATTTTCTCTCTCTTAAATTCCTACTTTTTAAAAGAATGAAAAAAAAGTGTAGAAGTACAACCCATCTTCAAATTTTTAAATCTCAAGGAATTTGCATATATTTCTTAAAAAGGAACACATGTCAAATTTGGTTCCAAATTATGTTTCTATAAGATGCATTAAAAAATTTAGCCAACATAAATTGTCCAATTATTTTAATTCTAATATAACATTCTTAACCACTCTTAAGTTTTTCCAACCCAAACTTTAACACAATATGCTAGTGGAGGAGAAAAAAAAATGAAAAGTGGTTAGAAACACTATATACAAAAGTGAAACCCATTAATCCATTTTCATTGTCCACGTGTAAGAAACAAAGCCAAAAACAGTATGAATGAACTAAATTTAAAATTTAAAATATTTCATTTTAAAACAAGCATCTTATCAAAGTGTTGAGCAAATTGTTGACACTATACAAATAATTAAAAATAGCATTTTAACAAAAACGTCCTTAATCCGTCTGTATTACTTTGTAAATGCCAACTAGCCACTCAATTTCCCCAGTGTAAGTGCAATTGTTATAGATGTAATTATGACTAAAATACATTCATGCATGTTCAGTAAAAAGTATTAATGTCTTATTTTAAGGATTTCCATTATGGCAGTCAAAATTTGTGAAATGTCTTTGAATAATTTAGTCAAAGATGATCCACTCACATTTCCATCATTATTATTCCTAACAAAAGATACTATTATGATACTTTTGTCTCTTCCTTGGTATTTGTCCACAGTATTTACTTCCACTGTACTGATACATGAGTTTGTCATCAAGTCAGTAATTATCTTTAACTGATGTCTGTATGGAGATATGATACCAATATCTGAAGCTTTACAGCCAGCCTTAACAGAAAGAAAAAGCAAAAGAGTGATTTGAAAACATGACAGTGTGGTTAGTTTGGGGTATGTTCTACACCAGGAGTGGGCAAACTTTTTTGCCCTAGGGCCACATTGAGGTTGCAAAACGGTATGGAGGGCCGAGTTGGGAAGGCTGTGCCTCCCCCAAACAACCTGGCCCCCTCCCCCTCCCCACCTCTTAACTGCCCCCCTCACCCATCCAACCTCCCCTGCTCCCTGTCCCCTGATTGCCCCAACCCCTATCCACACCCCTGACAGGCCCCCTGGAACCCCCAAAACATCCAGCCCCCCCCCTTGTCCCCTGACCGCCCCCTCCTGGGACCAACCTTCCCTAACTGCCCCCCCAGGACCCCACCCCCTATCCAACCCCCTCTGCTCCCTGTCCCCCCCGCCCTGGACCCCCCACCACCCCAGGACCCCATCCCACCCCCCTGCTCCCTGTCTCCTGACCGCCCTGCCTCTAATCTCCACCCCATCCAACCACTCCCTGTCTCCTGACTGCCCCCTGGGACCTCCTGCCCCTTATCCAACCCCCTCCTTCCCCCACCCCCTTACAATGCCACTCAGAGCGGCAGGACAGGCTTATTGGAAAGCCTGGGAGGTGGGTGGGTGCTACCTGCACAGCGGCATCACTGCAGGGGAGGGGAAACAGCAGGGGAAGGGCTGGGGGCTAGCCTCCCCAGCCGGGAGCTCAGCAGTCGGGTACGACGGTCCTGCAGGCCGGATGTGGCCCGCAGGCCACAGTTTGCCCACTTCTGTTCTACACCCAAGAGACCCTCTAGGAACTCCCAATGCTACAGAATATGACTAATCATTTATCAAAAGGAAGTCTAAGCAGTTATTAGTTAAAATCAGGCCCCAAGCTTTGGCCTTCCCTGGCACTTTAGGAGGGAGAGGTCCTCAAAGTCCTCATTTTTTTTTTTTTTTCTCTCTCCACCTCTCTTCACTTCATACTTGAAAAAAATCCCATGTAGCTGATTGTCCTTCAGAAGGCTGAACATAGCTCTCACCAGAGTATGTCAGTCAATGCCACTCAAAGTTCGCTCTAGAAGTCCCTGAAGAAGAAGAGGCATTTCCCCATTCCTTCAAGGACCAAACATGCTGCCTCAAATGCACTCTAGGCCCAGCCAGGCTGGGGACAGAAGACAAAATGAGATCCTGAATTCTAACCCATGCATCAGACTGCCATTCAACCAGCCTTCAGTTTACTCTTGAGGTTCCAGTTCATTCCTGAACATGCAGATTTGCATTCTGCAGTGGTTTTATACCATTGTTAAAAGTACAATTATTTTGCCCTCCCTCCAGACGTCATATTAAAAGAAAGATACCTTAATAAAGAAGGAGGTGAGGAAGAGTACTAGTTTCGCTTCTGTCATGTTACTTACACCACCTTTTTCTGCTTGTTCTGGTGCTGGAACCTGTATAAAAAGTCAAATGACTATTCTATGTAACAAGTTATTTTTTTCACTAGTTCAGTGAAATTGTATTACACTTGCTCATGTAAAACTGTTTATATTCAAATCACACATTTCATCCTAAAAATCACAAAGCAATTTACCCAGGTGGCTCTATCCCTGTTTTACAACAGGGAAACTGAAGCACAAAGTGGCTTGTCCAAATGTCACAGAAAATGAAAATTCTGTCTTATCTGACTTTTCTTTCTAGGAACTTCCATGTTAATCTTTACAGTAGGGATTCTGTCTCCATGGTAACTGGAGGCAGACCATTTTTGTTTCTAAACTGAACCTGGTCTTAGGACCACCCCTCAGGAAGAACTCTCCAGAATAATTGTATTTTTCAGCTTTAGAAATAAAATTTGTAAGTACTCTTCAACTGAAGCCACTTGCAACAGAGTTTTGACAATGAAAAGTTTCTTATTTATTTCCTTTCTTCTAGCAATATCTCACACAATTCTGTGATACCTGGGCTGTACCCTTACTCTCTACAGTTTTGGAAATTGTTCAGCCCATGCTGGTCATGCCCCCCTTCTCCAGCTGCCGCCCAAAAGAGTCATTCCAAAGCTGTGTAGAAATTCTTAGCACATAATCATCATCAACAATAACCTTAATACCAAGCAGTGAACTATCTACAGTAGGCTACCTGGTTCACAAACTAGACAAAATAAATGTTGCCTCTTGGCTATAGAAGTCATATTAGCGAGGGCAGAATTGGAAGAGATGCTGCTAGCAAAAAGATAATTAGGTAAAGAGTTTTATTTCATAGCCAAGCATCTCCCACAATTTTGTGATCCTTGGAAAGTAAGTAGTAAGGGAGAGACAAAGAAACAGACAAATATAGAAGTCTCCCCTTGAAACTAAAATAGCAAGTTATGTTTGGATCACTCATACAGCACCTTCCTGCCAAAGGAGGCCTCTGAAGAAGCTAGAAAGTCCATCTTATAGTGTTTGATAAAGGTGTTGATAGAACACCATGTTGCTGTCCTGCAAGTTTCCTCAGTTGAGGCACATATCATTCTGCTCAAGATGTTGCTAGAGATCCCAAAAGAATTAAAACCCACCTCTTCAAGAACAGGTTTACCTGGTGCCTTTTGTGTCACCACAATGCATAACAATTTAATCCATCTGGCCAGGAATAGTTTGGAAGCCTGAAGGCCTTGGAACTCCAGGTGAAAGAACATGAACAAGGAGCCTGATCTTCTCAATGATTCAGTGCACCTGAGGGTAGATCTTTGGTGTTCTAAGTATATCTAGATTATACCACACCTTTTCTGTTTTGGACAAAAATGATGAGAAGCTCATTTCCTGGGACATCTAGAATTAAAAGAGGAATTCACCTTTGGTAAGAAAAATTCTGGAGTCCTTATAACCACCTTGTTATCATGGGGGACACAGTATGGTTCCTGAGCTGCCAAATCCAAGACACATCTAGCAGACATGCTAGCAACCAAGAAGCAAGGTTTCTTAAACTAGAAAGGCCGAACGGTTCAAATGGATAGGTGGTTAGGGATTTTAGCACCAGTGGTAAATCCCACCTAGGTAGCTTGGTCTGTCTGCAGGTTTAGCCAGTTTGGCTACTCTGAGAAATCTTGCAGCCTGCAAACTTTCAGCTGAGGAGCCCAAGGACACAGTGTGTTAAGACTCTGCTTAAATCTGACAACTAACGTTCTCCAGTGTTGGGCAACAGTCCCTTGTCCATACTGTTCTGAAGGAAATCTAGAATAGGTGAAATTCCAGGGTCCTTGGGATTTCTGTCTCCTTGGCACCATGAGCTAAACCATGCCCAGATGGAGGAGTAGCCCTTTAGCGTTGAAGTCCACGTGGAAGCCAGTACAGTCCTGCTTCACCTTGGAGGATAAACAGAGTGCACTTAATGCTTTCTTCTCAATAGCTCCGTTGTCACTTGGAGGCAACTTGTATTTGAATAGAGACTAGAACCTTGGTGAAGGATTTGTGGACTCACTGGTTGATACTGTAGGCATTGGAACCTAACCCAAGTCTCCAAATCTGAAAACTATTATCTGCTTGGCAAGTGTGGCGGTAGAACGATCAACTTTGCTTCCTTTCCTTTTATCTTCTCAATCACCCTTTCTGCAAGCAGAAGTTGTGGGAATGCATAAAGAAAGCGCTTCAGCCACTTGTGTGAAAGAGCATGTGTACCTACTGATCTATAAATTGTTTCTCTTGCAAAATACTGTGTCAAGCTTTCTGTTCCTGGTGAACAGATCCACAGATGGGAGGCCAAGTGTCTGTAAGATCATGTGCAAGACTTCTTGATTTGTTTGGAGTGGCCATCTGCTATCCAAGTGCACTAAAACAGACCGGGTTGCTGATCTGGATGCCATGTCCCTGGCTGAGAACCTCATTGTGTTCACTGAGCCATCTGCAACTAGCACTTACGAGGGACAGTCTCTTAAGGATAGTCCTGAAGTCAGGATGATATTGGTCATCCAGGGCCTTTAGGTAGTTTAGTCAGGCTACTGCAGCTCTTGCTAAACAGAAAGCATCCATGGATGCTCAGAACAGCTGAGAAAACCAAAAACTCCTCTTAAGGGTGGTCTCTACCTTTGGTATTTCTGATCAATACTGTAAAAAATGCTAAGTGCATGTTTTGCTTGTATGCTTTCCCTTATCAAGGTGTTCCCATTAATCCCTGATTACATCTTCAAAAGGAAGGGTGCATGGGAATTTGCTTTCTGAGGTGGGGATTTCCCTGGCAGGTGTTCACTCTTTGAATTCTCATCTGGTTGGAGCTGTACAGCAGATGCCATTTTCTTGCACACAGTAGCAAATTCGGCTTGGAGAAAAAACCTTGGCTGTTTTTTCTCCTTGTTCTGCTCAAAGCCTGAATCAGAAAATTCTCCCTCAATGGAGGAGGAGGAGTGCCAGAGGATGAAATTTAGATTTTATATTTTTTTTTCCTTTTTATACTTCCTTTGTTTTTGGCTCTTTTTGCCTGTTCTGCTGGGGTTCCTGCATTGTTGTGGCTGGGGTAAGGTCTCTTGCGGCCCTTTTTATCAAGAGCCTGGAATCCTCTAGATGTATCTCTGTGTCCTCCCTTTTGGGTCTCCAGTCCCTTTGCGTGGGAGATGGGGTCTGTTCATAGGAATCCCCAGATCTGTCTTGGGGGGAGCTGTGGACCCCCTTCAGGATCTTGGGCTAAGGAAAGAGACTTCAAGGATTCTAAAAGGGCTTTTCCTTCTGGGTCTTTTGCAGAATTTACCCCCAAGAGCTAGGCAGACAGCGCCAACCTTGTCCTTCGATTCTCTCCCCAAAATGCTCAGAAGCTCCTGATCAGGCTTTTCTGCATTGAAGTTGCAGCTCCTCAGGGTCAAATGGCTACAAATAGGAGTGGAATAATTTGCTCTCCGAAGAGACTGTAAATGCTGCCTCAATATAGAGGTCTGCTTTTATTTAGCCTTATGTTTCCAGGACAGCTCTCCTATTGCCTGAGGGGCAGCAGGTTGTGTCAGAGGGAAGGTGCTTTGCAAGCAGATCCAGGTAGCTGAGGCCACCATGCTGCCAATTACCTGATCCAGGAAAGGAGAAGTTTACTACTCCTGAAAACATACTAAGAATCAAAGTTAGCAAAGGAATTGGTCAGCAGCAAAGCAAACTACTGCTAACAGCTGCCACAGAAACAGGAGTTCTGGAGGCACGGACAACACAGGCTACACTGTGATGCTGAACCATCTCCACAACTGTAGAAGGTAGGGGAACAGCCCAGATTTCACAGAATTGTGGGAGACACTAGGCTGCATAAATGAAATTTAGGAATTTCCTGGAGGAAAAACTTCTCTTTCTTTCAAACTACTTGAGAAGCAAGCAACAGTCAGGAAAAAACAACCCTGGGTAGAAAGCAGTAAACGACCACTGGGGGGAGGATTCAATATACTCATGTACAATTAAAAAGGAACTCAACCATCTTAGCATGGAGACTGACCACATGCCATCTTGAAGCAGAGTTCCAGCAGCATTCAGAAATGGCATAGAAGAGGGAAGGAGAGGTGCTGTACCTTCACACTCTCCTCAGAAAGCCAAACAAAAAATATTCTTTAACAGTTAATAAAATCCTTAAAGCCAATGAAGAAATTGAGATACAATTAGTTAAATCTTTCTGGCAGGCAGCCAGCCAGAGAAGGGGACATGGACAAGATCCTGTGAAAGTGCTACGAAGGGAGATCTGGAGTCTGCTGTCTGTGCTGCTTGGAGGCTGGAAATTCTGGAGAGTTCTTTGAGGGGTAGTCGACCAAGCCCTGGCTCAGAGGAAAGATCTGTACTTCCTTCAATTGCCATGGAGACTGGCAAAGCCATTGTAGAGTATATGGAAGGGACTAAAATCAGTTTTAGAGATGAGAAACTCTAAAGTCCTCAACTCCCAATAACCTGCTCTAACCACTACACCCTGCTGCCTCCGTTACAGGGCTTAGGCTATACCTACATTGCACTTTCGTCAGTAAAAAACTTTTGTCAGTTGGGGTGTGGGGGGAACAAAACAAAACAAAACCACACACCACACGCTGACCGACAAAAGTTTTACCAATGAAAAGTGCTAGTGTCGACAGTGCTTAGTCGGGCTGGGGAGAGCTCTCCAACCAACAAAGCTACCACCCCTCATTGGGGGTCATTTTATTTTGCAGTGTAGACATAGCCTTAGGCAGTGTGGCATAATGGATAGAGCACAAAGTTCTCCGCCCACAACACTCATCCTCGTCCCACAACCACTGAAGTGCTCCAATCCAGCCACCTTCCTTCCCTGGAGATCATTCCATCTCCAGTCCCCTTGAATGATCATCACACATTCCAAAAGTAATTCACTCCGTCCTGCAAGTTACCTTCCAGCCCAGGGTCAGGTACAGAACAACAGCAAGGCAGATTATGTAGAGGGTACAGTCCAAAGAGAAAGATTTTGTGAAGAATTCCCTAAAACCAGAGTGTCACAATCTGCCTTGCAGCTGGAAACATTCATCCTCCTGCACTAAGCAACTCATATCTGCCCCATGGAAAACCTTCAGAAACAATTTGCTAAGGGTTAGAAAGGGATACTATTTGGTTACACATTCACAACTTCCAGTAATGTTACTGATGTTGCATTCTTGTAACGGAGTGCAGGATTTGGCTCAATATTAATGAAGTTAGTACAGTTCAAGAAACAAAAACACAAAGATTTTTCATAATGTTAAAGATGCTGGATGCTAAACATTTCGAGATAGCCTAGGATCAGACTTCTGAACTGACTTTTTGCCTGTACACCATGAAGTGTGGTGCTTATAGCAGTAGCTGTACAGTGTAAGCATACAACAAGGATGAGAATGTCTTTTGACTACATTTCAGTTAATGCAGCACTTGAAGTTCGGAACACTTTGCATACAGTTGGAAGAGCCCTTTTCAAGACTACATACCATTGCCTATACTCTAAGTTATACAAGGTTGATAAGGAAGAGTCATAAGAATTTTAACTTTAAACAATTTAACTATATTGCAAATATGGGCCACAAACAACAAAATAAAAATAATACAGTATTTTGAAGGCAGGATAGCGTGAAGATAAAGGAAAGTATGCAAGCAAAGTTTACCTTCTCTGTGTTAAGAAAACACACAGGATTGTTTGGCTCAAATGTTTCTTTCAACCATGTTTCTGAAGAATCTGCAAATAATTCCAGCTCCAACTTCAAGTTTTTTAAGTTTGGCAGGAAAACAGTGGCTTTTGACACTTTCTCCGAGCCACATTCCAGTTTGCCTTCATACACCAACTTGTTACTTAATGACATAATTTTACTATGGAGTTTAAAAACAAAAAGCAGTTTCATGTCTTATAGATTGAAATTTACATTAAAAAAAAAATCACTAGTAACTGACATAAATAGTTTTAAATACCTATTCATTCTGTACTGCACAGTTAACTGGACAACAGCATTCTTGTTTTGTTCCAGTCTCTTAAACAAACTTTCACTCATGCCAAGATCTCTGTTACAAAATCAGATGTGCAAGTCAGTGCCTTGAAAGTCCACTTGTTGCCCTAACACCACACACACTTCATGTTTTTCCAGTAGCATTTTATCTTACCTTGCTTCTGTGTGGTGTACAAGTGGAGGTAGCTGTTGATGGTCCCCTACCAGCACAAACCTATGTGAATAGAAGAGTGGCCCCAGGCAGATTGGCTGGCTTATTTGAGAAGCCTCATCCACTATGCAGAAGTCAAACAGTTTCCGAGCAAAAATTGGATGGTTTACTCCCATGCACGTTGTTGCAACTACTGGCTGAAAATTTGGACATATCTTACAGATAAAAAGGCATTTTCTTCCCTTTTCCCATTTCATATTTTAAATACAATTTCTACATTAATAAGTCTGTGACCTCTAATCAAATAAAGCTACATTTAAAAAAAAAAAAAAAAAGTAAAATATAATCCAAAAACTTTACAATATGCTGATTTAGTTCTGGAATATAGAGACTAGCATACAGTTCATGATTCATTCCTGCCAAGTGTTTAGGATGCTATTTTTACATTTAAAATTTAATTAACAAATATGGAGCTCAGGCTATACCTAGTGCTGGACTGACTGCCCTGGAGACTGGTGTCTGTGACAGAGATCACTTGGTGTTAACTGGCAGGAGGTACAGGGGTGCATAGGTTGTACAGGGATCCCCTGGGTCAGATAGCTGCATAATAGTTGACCAAAGGATGGCATCGGAGATCTTTTGTTGAGCAAGTTGGTGGTCATAATCATTGACAAAATATATGTATGGCTAATATTTAAGGAGTTTAATATCTATCCTGAAAACAATGCTCTTAAAGTTGTAGCGCTAAGGCAGGTCACCAGGCAATGACTACCTCAGAGATATTCCCTTCAGGCAGAAGACAACAGACATCCATCTCCCTGTCTGGTCACTTGAGTATTATATACCTACAGTACACTGTATGCCTATCTGCATATTGAGCAAGAGGTGCATTGAGATATTGTGAATTTTACAAGAGGAAATCTACAGGAAGAAAAACAGTAACGGGGCATCCTGCTTATGAATCAAGACAAAAGATTGATCCTGTATAACTTGGAGTGCAACTCCAGACACTGAATCTTTCATCTATGAGGCAAACTTATAGCAGGATTGTCTCATGAAACAAGGGTCACAGCCAGCTGGCTATGTAACGCTGCAAGGATTTTGGGTGAGCGATACTCTACTAGACATGAGACTATCTTATTAATCAAGTCTAGGCTCAGAATGTATGTTATTTTTTGTATGTAAACATTTGTTTCCAAAATTTCTGCTTTGTATTACTTTAATTGCTATGCTTTGTGAAATAAACAGATTTATTTACCATTAAATCAAACGTAAGTGCTGTTAGTTAAGCAGAGCAGTAATCTGAGGTAGAACTGGTAAATTGGGGTGTACTGTTTCTTTGGAATATGCTGCAAGTGTCCAATGGACCAGGGGCTGAACATTCTAAGGACACACTCGGAGGGCTTGATAGTGGGGCCTCGAGGGGAGTGTTTCTGTTGCCAGTGGCTTGGGGAGAGGGGAGTGCTGATCCATGGCAGGCACAAACAAGACTTCTTCATGCTAAGGGCAGGTGGTAGCAAAGTGCATCAACTCTGGGTACCTCCAGGAAGTGTCAGTATCCCTGTTCTCTAGATTAAATACAGACATGGTGATGGCAGTGCAATCTTCTTCACCCCAACTCACGTGCCTTAACTGCATCCTGACTGAAGTGATCAAAGATAAAAACGTAAGCCACTTCCCATATCAATTCAGTCCTCTGCTTCCTCACGGAGCCTACCAACAAGACAACTAATGGAGTTTTTTGTGATGTGAACACTTTCTGTAAGCTCTCTGGGGCAATGACAGTCCTAGTGGTACATAAGTGTATATATATTTATTGTATTAGTCTAACACAATGGGGTCGCAGTCAAAGATCTTCAGGCACTACTATTCTACAAATAGGACATCAAATAGAAGCAAACCATGACTAACCAGCTCATTTCATTTCACACGAGCAAGAGAAATGCCCCCCTTTTCACACACACCCCCCTAAAAAATCCCACTCAGATGGTAACCTGATTCACAATAGACAATGGCCAAACTTGAATTAGTGACATAAATTGAGGATCTCATTTCTGATCACTGAGCCACCCAGATGCTTCTGAGGTAAGTTTTGTCTCTGTACAGCATTTGTAATAGATACACTCATTTATATTGCCCTGAATATGTTGCAGGACTACTGAACATTATTCTTCTTACTTGATTGTTATAGAGTTCCTCCAAATGAGTTATAGATTTAATTGATTTGGATCTGCAAATTTCTTCCTCTGTAAACTTCCGTATGTCTGGATGAACCTTCTGAGCTCGCCCCAAGCGCAAAAATCCTACTTTAAACCTGGCTAACTTCAGCAGGATGTTGTCAACAGCAGTGTGTGTAAAACTTGTCAGCAGAACACTGAAGCCACAGGCATAAAGAATTCTTACCTAAAATAGGAGTAGTAGCAAGGAGAGAAAAAAGAAAAAACCCAGATATTATCATGAACATAGGAATCAGTAATTCCTTTCTAAAAAGGATAAATTAGTCTACATTTTTCTAAATTGGTGTTGGACCTAGGAAGCCAAAAAGTCAGATGAGGGGACAAAGATTCCTAAGTTGGCCCTTGACTACACTGGAATTTTATCCATCAGTGTAAACCCTCTGTCTCTAACCAGTGCAGCACAATTTGTACGGGATAAGCTTCACCAGTGTAAATCAGGCCAACATTAGGAGTTTGCACGAGTGCAGCTACACCAGCACTTAATATCCCAGTGCAGACAAACCTTGGGTCTCACACCAGAACTACTGCTAATGAAGTGCTTGTTTCCAAACCTCAGATCTGCTTCAATATTGGAAGATTTTATTGTAGTCTGGTGCCAAAGTATTTTAACACCATTAAAACATTGTAAAGTGATCAATGTCATCACCCACCTCCAGGGGTGATGAAAAAAACCACATACACACACCCCCACCCCCCACTTGACCTGAAGGATACATTTTGTCATTCTACTAATGCTAATGTTCTTTATCGTAAAGCTGGTTCCATATTTGTTTCAATGTAAATGACACAGACAGCAGTCCTGTATAAACCTTAATTGTGAAGAGGACACCTCATATACAGCTTATTTGATGCTTGCCCTCCAAGCTTTTAAATTAACAATTTACTTCTAACATTAGGTCACATTATGGTCTTACTAGAGCACATATTGTAGTAGTTTTTCCTGTTCCAGGCATACCCACGATGAGCGTGTAATCTTTTGAAAGTAGCACTTGTTTCATTGCCTGTTTCTGAGGCTTATTCAGACCTTTAATTAGAAAAAGAAAAAAAGTTAAATACTTGTAGTTAATCCTATATGCAACCTGAACTAGATAAAAATTTTCAGATAAAAATATTTCTAGATAAAAAGATGCAGGCCAGAGCATCTTGCTATTAAATGAGACATTAGAACAGAGTTCACTTTCCCAGTACAGAACAGATTCAAGCTCCCCAGTCTAAGTTAAAACTCAGGCTTTGCCTACACTGGAACTTGTTCAGCAAAACTTTTGTTGTTCAGGGGTGTTAAACAAAAAAACAAACCCCCAAATGACAAAAGTTTTACCAACGCAAAGTGCCAGTGTGAACAGCGCTTTGTCAGCAGGAGCGCTCTCCTGCTGTCGCTCATCCGGGGTGGGGGGTCCAAGTTGTTGTTTTTTTTTCCCCTAGCAAGAGAGCTTTCTCCTTCTGCAAACAGCTACACTGCACACCTTTTAGCGGCACAGCTGTAGTGGCACAGCCTTGTCTCTAAAAGCACGGTAGTGTAAACAAAGCCTCAGTTGAAAGAGATAAGCAGGAAGAAATGTTTAAACTAATAGGTACATGTTACAAGTGCACTTTCTACTAGAAGTCATGATCTTCAACCTTTATCAGTGTGTTTTGCAGTCTTAGAGTCATTTTTTACCCAAGTACACACAGCTCTTCTTCCTTCTGTTCCCCCTACCCCTTTTGCCGTCAGCCAGGAGGCTGTACCCATTCCTATCTGATGGAGACCTTAAACAATTTTTTTAGCCTCTAGACTAGATTACTACAAGGTACTGCATCTAGGGCTACGCCTGAAAAACACCTGGACACTACAGATAATGGAGGGAGGGGGGCGCGGGCGGACAGACTGCTGTAAGTTCATAACACTACCTCAGTGTTTCAGTGGCTACATAATTTGCTTCTAGTGCTGGTTACAATCTAGAACAGGAGCGGGCAAACTTTTTGGCCTGAAGGCCACATTGGGTTTCCAAAACGTGTGGAGGGCTGGTTAAGGGAGGCTGTCTCCCCGCAAACAGCCAGGCATGGCCTGGCCCCCGCCTCCTATCTGACACCGCCCCTCCGGCCACTTCTCGCCCCCGATGCGCCCCCCCCCCCCCCCGAACTCCTACTCCATCCACCACCCCCTGCTCCCTGACTACCCCCCCCGGGACTCCTACCCCATCCACCACCCCCTGCTCCCTGTCCTCTGACCACCCTCGGAACCCCCACCCCAACTCCCCCCCCCATCCAACCCCCCCCCCCATTCCTGACCAGCCCCCCAGGAACCCTGCCCCATCCAACCACCCCTTCTCCCTGTCCTGACTGCCCCTGGAACCCCTGCCCCTGACTGCCCCCCCCCAGGACCCCTGCCTCATCCAACCCTCCTGTTCCCCACCCTCTGACCGCCCTGCCCCCTATCCACACCCCCGCCCCCTGACCACCACCCCCAACTCCCCTGCCCCCTTACCATGCTGCCTGGAGCACCGGTGGCTGACGGCACTACAGTCGCGCTGCCCAGAGCGCCAGGTCAGGCCGTGGCTCTGCAACTGCATTGCCCGGCCGCCCAGTGCATTGCGCCAGTGGCGCGCTGAGGCTGTGGGGGTGGGGAGACACCGGGGTAGGTGCCGGGGGCCAGCCTCCTGGGCCAGGGGCTCAGGGGCTGGGCAGGAGGGTCCCGTGGGCCGGACGTGACCCACGAGCCATAGTTTGCCCACCTCTGAGCTAGAAAGCCTGAGATGATTCTCTCTCTGCCGCCCCCTATAGAAATTAGAATCTACAGGGTCATTTTTAAAAAGAAAAGCTCACTGTAGCTCACGAAAGCTTATGCTCAAATAAATTGGTTAGTCTCTAAAGGTGCCACAAGTACTCCTTTTCTTTTTGTGAATACAGACTAACACGGCTGCTACTCTGAAGGGTCATTTTTATTGTTTGTTCTCACAGTTAAGACCCTTTTACCAACCCATAGAATGTTTTAGTGAAAGGTAAATCTCTCTTGAACCTGCTCCCTCCAATAGTCAGTAAGAGGAAGAAACTAAAGAGCATAAATGCACAAGAAATGCATACCTTTTTACTGGTTTAGGACTAATTTAATAGTAGAAATAGGGGCAAGTTGGAGTTGCTCAGATCTGAACCTTAAAGTGGAAAGGCTCACATTTTATTGATGTAAGGTGCCAGGTGCTTTGCAATTGAGGTGTATATTTCTAAACAGATTAATTATATCAGTCAATGCATATAAGAATTCCCACAAAAAATAAAGAATAATTTAAGCTGCTATGAGTTAAATATAATTTGTACCCTTTAAAATGTTTGCAACAGTTTCCTTTGCTTCAGAAGGAAGAACAGAGCTCAAGTGCTGGATGAACTGTGGTTTGTGGAAGTCAATTATTAAGTTACGAAGCTTTTCACTAGGGAGAAAAAAAGGAATTAGACAAAATTACTATCAGTGAGAACATTTATACAATCACTAAACAAGATTTGAAAACAATTCAATTCTACAAACCTGGCAGAAGAATTCTCCATCAGTTTAGAAAGATTTCTTAAGGGGGCATCAATACCAGAAATTCCTTCTTCATAATCTAACCTAAATATAGTGTCCTTAGGGAATTTAGATAAGTTCCTGAAAGACATAATAAGAATAATAAGCAGGAATATAATTGCCTTTGCTTCCACATCTGCTTATTAACATCCTACAGCATTGTTGTCAGTAACGTTGCCTGACGTACGCAGGCAGCCTGAAACAATAACTCCAAGAAGGAATAAAACTACCCCTATTCATGTCAGCAAGGTGAGAACTCTGAAGCCTGATCATTTAAATCGGCAGTAGTACTCATTCCGCTGGTGATGAAAGCATTCAAGCAAGGGTGCTGGAACTAGGAGTACTGGAGGTGTGGCAGCACCTTCTGGCTTGAAGTGGCTTCCATCATATATAGGGTCTATAGTTTCGTTCAACGGCTTTCAGCATTCCCACTATAAAAATTATTCCAACACCACTGCATTCAAGGAAGAAAGGATGATATAATATAAAGATCCACAGAGTCTATGAATAGCATTTCATTTTGTTGTCATAAATAGTTGGAGCTTGGAAACATGCTGTAATATTTTGCTTATTAGCTAACAGCCTAGGTAATTGGTGGACAACTCCCTGGGAAAAACACAACGCACACACGTTCTCAGGCCTAGCCCAAGTTTTGCTATTTGAATTTAGTGTGGGGCTTTTGTTTTTTTATGATGGTGGACATTAACAAACAAAGTGTGCTTACTTTTATGTTGTAAAAAAAGCGCACACACACTTCCTTTCAAACAGCCATATTTTTCTGTTTGTATTACCTGTCCAATAAACAGGAAATACTTGTCACATTGACCTCTTTAACATAGCCAGCAGACAAGCCAAGTAATGTCTTCTCTCCACTCACAACAACTCTATCTCCTACCAACAGGTTTGTTCCAGGCATGGTACCATTTTTACGCTGGAAATAATGTAGAAATTGTCCATCAGAAACTTCCTGCACATGTTCAACTCTGATCACATTTCCAATGCAGTCTCCAGCCTTTTCTCTATGAACACATTAAAAGTAAAAGTGTAAGCTGCCTTGAGTAATTTTCTAGAAATAGCTTTTTAACAGTTTAAGATTTAATAGTAATTCATTTTAAGTTTTAGAGTAGTTTTTTTCACTATATTGGCTGTCTTTCTTCCCAAGATAAATGTACTAGCTACATTCCAAAGCCCTGATCAATTCAAGACTGGATATCTTTCTAAAATATATATTCTATCGCAACCATAAGTTATGGGATCGAAGCAGGAATTAATTGGTGAAATTCTATGGTGTGTGTTATGCAGGTCAGTCTAGATCATAATGGTCTCTTCTAGCCTTAAAAAGAAAAGAAATCTATGAATACTATAGATTTCTATCCTACCGTATCAGATGTTGTTTCCCAAAAGGGAAAGCGATAAAGCTGGAAGCAAGCATATGTGGGCTTCAAAACAAAAGTACATTGCTTGTTTTGTGAAACTCCCAGATAAGTGGTCTACAGATTCTCAACACAGTGGAGATTACTCATGATAAGTCAAAGTATTAAATTCTGAAACATAAAAGGTTGAATCGCACTATAATGTAAGTTTGGTTTTTAGCGCTTCAGTAGTAAAACGTAAATCTTACTGCCCATGCTTCACTGAAACAATCTCTTACTGCATTTCACCAATAAAGTTATGCATGGCTGCTAGTGAGATTTTAATAGGAAATGATGCACTACCATGAACCCTCAGTCCACTTTCAGCCACCTATGGAGCAGCCTGTACTAGCAATATGGCACAGAACAGAATACAGCCTGTCAAGAGCCTTGATTCAGGGAGGCAGCGCAAGGCGCTGGGGTGGCAGACAATATCCAGCTGCACACATAAGGGAGGCGAGGCTAGTAAAAGTATTGTGATTTTATAAGAATGAAGATAAGGCACAATTTATCATCATCTTCCTGGGTCTTTTATGGTTCCCCTCCTTCCCCCAAGAAGGTACCTAACAGGTTGGTGATACCATACCACCAGATGTACTAGCCCAATGCTTTTGATAGACACCCCAAACACATGAACTAGCACTTCCTGCTATCTCAAGTAACTGTATAATCAGAATATTTACCCAAGGATTGAAAGAAAGATCTTGTCTCTTGCAGGAGACACAATGAGTTACAAGAAACCAAGCAGGTAAGAGCGGTCCACAGACAAAGCCCTCACTTCCATCTTACCTTTCTGAAGCAGGCATCAGCCATATATTTTTACGGCCCTTTTTGCCCTCTCCACACTGTGACTCCAAGGTTAACATCAGATACCACAGGCTGAAATACTGTAAGTGAGACAGTTTCAGATGCTGGGTCTCTTTTTCAATAATGGGTACCACAGCAAGAGGAATAAGGACATTGTCCATCTGTTGCTCTACAGCTCTAAAAATAGACACAAGCATCAAGTTAAAAAAAGGAAAAAAAGTCATCTTCTTTTAAGATTACATATGCTTACTAAATTCCATAAGGTAAAATACAAAAGCTAAATGAAAATATCTATTTGAACAAATCAAACCTAGGGGAAAAGCATCCTATTCCGAATCTTTACATGTGAGCATGAAATTCCAAATACAGAACCTGTTCCTACATCCCTTATTTACATTAGTACTTTCATATTAGTGACTGGATGTCCCCAGTAATAATTTGGAGTGTCCACATATGAAAAGTTCACTTTTTTTTGTTTATTTTCCAAATAATTCAAGCATAATATTCTCTGTCTTCTACATAAAGAATGCTATCTCTATTTACAAAATGAGCCACGGCTGTGTAAAGAATCTGAAGACTATATTTATCAATATAGCATCATTTTGTCTTATGAATGCGAAATCCCCTTATCTTATTTAATCTACATATATACTTACATAGCATACATAATGGACTCACCCCCACAACTGTTTCAAGTGCAATACCTGTAGACTTTTTGGTATAGTGTCATGTGTGAAAACAACACTTCTGAAAGGAAACAATTTTTAACCTAACTAAAAACGTCAGGCAGCTTTAAGATGGTCTTTATTGGAGGACACTACAAGACTGACTTTAAAAAGGAAAATATCACAGGGGCACAGGTGATTTAAATTTAGAAAACAGAATGTAGGCAAGTGGGCCCAGATCTCCCCACCATATAATTTTAGGCATACAATTTTGGCCACTATGTTTAGGGGTAATCTCCTTTTACTCCTCCTACTCTTACACCCAACACTTATAAATGATGTAAATAATCTGAATTTTTAAAATATGATATACAAATGAATTACTGTATTATAATTAATAAAAGTTAATTTATTGAAAACCCATTTAATATCTTTGAGACTGCCTTTAATTGTATTCTTCTTTTATCATGATAAAACAAAAATATAAAGTTCAATACCGTTGGACAGGCAAAAGAAAAATCAAAGTTTGTTATTAAAAATTCAACTTTTAAAACTAAGTGCAGAAAAATTTCAGAAGTTGGATGCACTAAACAGTAACTAAGGGTTTGTCTATGTGGTAAATTTTTCGAGTATAGCTCTAGCAGAATAATTATATCAGTATAGTTATGCCAGCATAACTCCCTGTGTGGATGCCATTCTGGTGTAATTATTCCTCTTATAGCTATGATAGTCAATTCCCTGTGTAGGCAAGCCTTAATAGAATCACAAATTTAGACCCCAACCCTGCAAAGGTTTGGGTATATGATTTCAGTGGGACTACTCACAGAGTGTAAAGATAAATAGTTGGGTAAGCCTCTGTAGGAACAGTTTCTTAAATTGTCAAGGCTGGGGAGGAATCAATGGAACAATGCTTATCTTTGGAGAAAGTCATTGCATACCCAGGGCAAGCGTTAATCAACACTGTGAAATCACCACAGAAAATCCAAAACCATTTAGTTTTTTTTTTTTTTATTTTTTTATTAAACAAATTAAGTGTTTACTATCCAAAGTCTGAAAGTTTCTTTTACCTGCTATAAAGAAAGCAGTTGTGCATTTGTGAGCAATATTTACAGGCCCGACTATCATCAATTACAGGAGGCAAAGAGGCAAGTTGTGTTTGCTTATTTCCCAGGACAGATTTACACATACTGTGGAATAAGTAAGAGGCCAGTTGATTTCTTAGCTTTAGTAATTCTGTAAAGGAAAAAAAAAGAAAAGAAATGTGAACTAGTCTTTCAAAGTTAGAAACAGGAAAAAAAGTGAATATTTATTAATTGATTTGGGGCTCCAAGCAATGGGCACGTACACAGCATAAACAGTATTCATCATAAAGATATTTTTGGTGTAGGGTACATTTTTTTATATCCAAAATTATTCCAGGAAGATTAAGCATTCTTGTCAAAACAAAGAACTTATCTCAACACTGTTTACTAGTTCCTGGAAGTGGTACATCAACCAGTATAAATATTTTCAAGAGTGAACAATGTAGTAACCGTTAATGTGGAAAAAACCTCTTAGAATTTATGATAGTTAAGCACTGTTTCTGGGAAAAACCACCTCTCCTATCCATACGATTGCCAGACACAGGATACATATTGCCAGTTTTAAGGTAAAGAAGAAATCCAGCTTCAGGATCAGCTCTTCGTTCTTGGTTCAACAAGGTGTACAGAACAACCTGAAGACATTTAAAAAATGTATTAAAGTGTATTTTGATATTTACCTAAATTGCATAAGTCATGTGAATATGTTAAGGCTGTACAGATAAGCAGCCTTATCGTTGCCAACAAGATTACAAAGAATAAATGCTTGTCATCTAATTGATGTTTTTCCATTAAAGATTTCTTCCATAAGAAAAATCTCTAAAAAAGTTGAAATTTGAGAATTGCTTATTTAGTTGGTGATGCAGGAAGTAAATACCCATAACTCTGCCACCTCTACAATATTATACCACCCCATCTCTGGACCCTGAAGAGGCCACTCTGAGGTATTAGCTATGGAGGAATGAATAGTTACCCATCCAGCCCTGCAGAAATCTCTTGAAAGATAACACAATTTCAAGCTAATATTCTCTCTTCCCTAGAGCCTTTGTGGGAGGTTTTGCAGGTCAAAGATACACAGTCTCCACACAATGATCCTGGTTTTTTCCCTTGGGGCTACTCATTGAGATTACCTCCTCACTCCCTTATGGAAATCTGAACCTTTGCTTGAAGGTGGTAGTTTGTAAACACTTCCACATTCCTCATTCATAAATACAGGTTTGAGATCATGATAAGCCATCCATAATACCTAATTATATTACATATAAACTGGTTCAGCCATCATTTATTAGATCAAGTGCAAACAAGTATATGACAATTGTGTATGCTGAACATTTAAACATTTCTACCTGACTTCTGTGTTCTATGGAGTTAGATTCCTTGCCAGTTTTAAGCTCCAATGGCATTATCTTATATTGCGTTCCAGACTTGCGATGTATTTTCACACCAACTGTAACATCAATCTTGCCCTTTAATCCAAACCTGGGAGACCAAATATTCTCCTCAATATCCAGGAACTCTGCAACTTCAATATTACAAGATAAATCTTCTATTTTTCCATCACTTGGTCTACAAGGAAAGCAAAACAAATTTAAAAAAAACAAATAACTATCACCTGAAGAGTTACAAGACTACTTTAGAAACAGATATAAGCTGCTGCATTTCTCTAAACAGGTACCCATGAGAATTCCAAAGATTTAAATCTTCACAGGGAACTTCTATTAGCGTGCATGCACTGCAGTGGCAAAAAGATTTACGTGTGTAATATTAGCCATTAATTTAAGATAGTTAGAGTGTTACGGCCCGCTCAAGCAAACCTTCTATATATGGATCAGGCCTCAACTCAAAAGGCTACCTTAAACTGTACACTGATGTGGTAATTTCTCAGTCTGAAGAAGTTATATTTTTAAAAATTAAATTTAAATGTTTGTTACAGATGTGCAAAAACATAATTTAAAGTGTCATGAATTCCTTCTGAAGAACATGCCTTATTTGATCTTCAAAATATTTAACCTTTTAAAAGTTACCTTGAAGTTAATACTATTTAAAAGCACTTTTATTCCTCAACAGTGCCAATTTAACTATGAAGGAAATAGAGGACCAGGTGACTGGCCTTTACATCCATGGGAACAGGCAGCCAAATGGCAGAGAAGCATGGACAGGAAGAAAACTTTGCAATGAGCAAGTATGATGAAAGCCAGATTTTCAATCTTAACTATATATATTTTTATAGCTTAGTCGATTAAATAAGCTAGTTCTTCCAGTGCCAAAATTTCTACTCTGTGAATTGGCCAACACTGACTACTGTGACTAGAATCTTTTTAATAACAAAAGGTGTTACTTCTACAAGATCCACTCTCCATCACCATGGACATGGACACATGTAATATTGTTTCCCAATCAATGCAGCTGCAGCTAAACAAGTAGCTCACTGTAGACCAAGTCATTCTTTGCTTAACAAGGCCAACTTTCTAGGCAGCGAGGCCATGAGTCAGCTCCACATCAATAAATGCAGAAAGGAATAAAAGGTTTTTGCTTTAAAATTCAGATGAACAAATTAATGAGACAAAGTAATTTCACTAGTGACATCTTTGCTAGGTAACAATAAAACAGGTTTTTAAATGTGCAAGTAATGGTTTCTTACAGTTTTATCTGCATTTTGTTGTGGTTAGCTTGACTAGGTTTGTGCATGAAGTCTTCTGCCCATTTAGAAATTGATGGAAGATATTCTTCTATCTCTTGCATGATTTCTTCTTGTTTCAGATTTAAGTAGTACCTGTACAAGTGAACCCATACATGTTAAGTACTACGTAGAAAATAAGGAATAATATAGGGTGAAGGAGAATAGACTCAAAACTGAATATGCAATCTCGTTTACTGGGGCCTCCATCCTTCAAAGACTTACACAAGTGTTTAAACTTTCTGCATTGTGGGATTGCTCACTATGTGAAGTTAAGAGTGTGCAATAATGGAGCATCTGAGACAATTAGTTATAAACCGCTATAAAAAAAAAATTACTTAGGTCTCTGCTGAAAGATTTACACACAAATATTTGTGCACTCTGAAGTAGTTTACAAAATATTAGCCTCAGTTAAAAACAAAAGAAAAGGCTTCAAAGGGGACTATGAACATTTATGTGAACACAGGCACAGGATACTTCCCTATAATGTTAGGCAGCACCAACTAAGGACTAGATTAGTTGTATTCTGTATTATCAGGTCTAGATTTCAAACCTGACAGCCATTATCCTTAAGTTTATTTATGCATTAGAATTACTTAAATTGAATTACATGGTCTCAATTTTAATTCAAGCTCAGAGCGATAGGAGTGGCATTTTAGTTTATTTTAAAGCGATGACAAAATTAGACACTAAAAGAACTGAAGGAAAATACAAAAAAAAATTAACAATCAAGAAACCTGCCACAATAGCTGCCAACAGAGCAAGTAGAAAACAAAAAATACCTTCAGATAAAATGAAATATTGCTGCTATGGTTAACTCACACGGGAGAATAAGGCCCCAATCTGAGAGTTGGGACAAATATATTTCTTATCAGTTCAGTACATTTGAACTTCTAACTGTCCATGGACAAGTGACCACTGAAACTTTTCTTGCAGCCTGTGATTTACAAAGTACTTTCTGCACAACTCAAGTTCACAATTAGGGCTACGTTTTAGTCACAGGTATTTTTAAGAAAAGTCATGGATAGGTCATGGGCAGTAAATAAAAATTCACAGGCCTGTAACCTGTGTGAAAGTAGAATGAATTATATTGAAATTATAATTCATTAAAGAAATGCTGCTTGAAGAGTTTGTTGAAATATAGTTGTCAGGAAGAGAAACATTAAGGTGTGAGAGACAATGGGTCCTCAAACTAATTAACTCAGAGCTCCTACTGAGCTAGGAGATTGGTAAATGTTAGTATGCAAATAAGATATGTATGTATATTTGTCAGTTTCTGCTTCTTTTTGTCTCCTATGTTAAATTGGCTTTGGCTTCTGTATAAGTAAGTTAGGTTGAGCTTTTGCAGGGGGCTCACTTATATCTGGGTGCATTGGCAAAGCGCTTTGCTAATAAACAGAGTGGTCTGACAAATTATGTGAGTCCTGAATCTGACTTTGACACCTGTCCATGACTTTTACTAAAAATACCCCTGACTAAAACTGGGGGAGAGGGGATTTGGTGTGTGCCACACATGCTGGGGAGGGGTCATAGGTGCTCTGGGCAAGTCGCGGTCACAGGTGCTGCGGATGGGGGCGCAGCCCGGGAAAGCACCGCGGGTGCTGGGAAGGGAGGCGCAGGTGGTTGGGGGGTGCTGCAGGTGCTGGGAGGGTTGGTGGGGCTGAGGCAGGCTCCTTACCCAGCTCCAAGGAAGCAGTGGCCCCAGCACTCTAGAGCTCCATGTGCTGCCTCCACTCTACCCCAAACCCCAGTTCTGCAGCTCCCATTGGCTCGGAACCACAGCCAGCGGGAGCTGTGGGCGTGGTACCTGGCTGCCAGCAGAGGCAGCATGTGGTAGTAGGGGAGCCCCCAACACCCAAACTCCTGCTGCTGGGGTACGGAGGGGGGCGCACGGGGGGGGGGGGGGCCCACAGAGACTGCTCTAGCAGCAGCCAGTGCGACTGACCCAGGGGACTGCCCAAGCTGCTCAGGCAGCTCCTGGGCCTGATGCACAGGGCTGCTGCAGAAGTCAGAGAAAGTCACAGAATCCATGACTTCCATGACCTCTGTAACAAACACAGAGCCTTATTCATAATTGATGGACTTTGTAGCAAAGTTAATCAAAGTCTTGAGATTAGCATCATCACAAATCTGATGGCCTTCAGATCAAAATGTAGAGTCTTTTGTCGCTTTTGGCCACAAATACAAAATGGGAGTTTGGGAATTGAAGAGACAGATTTCTGTAACTGTTAGTGTTTCTAGTTAGAATCTAAGATGAGTGGTATAAAATAATTAGATTAGTAATCTAAAAAAATTAGAGGCCTCACTGCTTTGTCAGTTGAGAATTTTCTAGGGATCACCACAGTATTTTTTTAAATTATTTGTGTCACGTTTAGCACAGGTTTGCAAAACTTGTGACAATCTAATAGCCAAGGCCAAAAAAAATCCACTTGCCCACCCTGCCAAAAGAATAATTTTCCTCACTTCTCCCCTGAGTGGCTATGGTTTTGTACATCTTATTCAGTTGCTGAATTCAATTTAAATAAAATATTTTACTCTCAGACAAGGAAGTGTCTTTATAAAAACCATGAATACTTTCTACAAACACAAAGATTATTTTGGTGGAATATTCTTGAATTAATAATCCTGCTTCTGAATATCCTGTACTTTAAAAGAGTTACTGCACCACAGACACGTCACCTGGAAGACAGAATTATTATCTTCTTCCATCCTTCAAATCTAGACACACATATCTGCAATGTCACTTACATTTCTTTTAGATACTTTGGTCCATGGACAATTCTGAAGGCAAGTTCTTGTAGTTTTTCTTGTGCAAAGTTATTTGTTACTCCTTGCTGGAAAGTTTCATGAAGGATTGTACCAATCAGCATCTGCCGTGAACTGGACTCACAACTCTACAAGGGGAAAATAAAATAAAAAAATCACAACAAGCACACCCCTCCCCCACGCAGGAGGCAGCGGGCTCATTCCAGCACCAGCCTCTCCTCAGTCCACTGGAATGGGACCGTGAATTCTCCCCACCCCTCTGCATTCAAATCAGGCTGCTTCCTCACCCATGCTGCCTAGGAGGTAATAGGGAGAGAACAGGAAGATTCTCCCTGCTTTTAGTTCCCGCGCCTGGATCCAACCCTGGCTTGCAGCAGCCCAAAGCTGCAATTACAGGTAAAGTCCTGCTCAGCCCTATACTCAGTACACAAGGAATTTTCCAGTGAACTTGGTTGCAAAGCTCCACAAAGTCTCCGATAATGTGCAAACTAAGATTTTTTTCAAAGGCTTATAACTTGGCCAAATTTCAGTAGATTTTCACATGGATGGCAAAAGGCACAACCCAGACAAACGCCACTATCTGCCAATTTTCATGTCCCTGCTCCAAAGCATGGACTTTTTTTTTTTTTTTTTTAAGTGATTTGTCACCAGTTTTAGCCCTGGTCTACACTAGGACTTTAGGTCGAATTTAGCAGCATTAAATCGATGTAAACCTGCACCCGTCCACACGATGAAGCCCTTTATTTCGACTTAAAGGGCTCTTAAAATCGATTTCCTTACTCCACCCCTGACAAGTGGATTAGCGCTTAAATCGGCCTTGCCGGCTCGAATTTGGGGTACTGTGGACACAACTCGACAGTATTGGCCTCCGGGAGCTATCCCGGAGTGCTCCATTTTGACCGCTCTGGACAGCACTCTCAACTCAGATGCACGGTTGTTTGCTGTTGCTCTGACGCAGGGAGGGGCGACTGAGGTCACGGCTTACAGGGCTGGCTTCAGGGAGCTAAAATCAACAAAGGGGGTGGCTTTACATCAAGGAGTATTTCAGGCAGGACTTCACAGAGGGTTCCAATAAGAAATGGTGCATCTAAGTTATTGTTCTTATTGGAACAAGGAGGTTAGCCTGGCCTCCGATTGATACATGGCTAGATTTACCTCGCTGCACCTTCTCTGTGAGTGACTGCAGTGTGACCTAGAGGAATGAGTCCCCTAGACAGGGGAGGGGAGGAAGCAAATGAGTACAAAACAAATCTGGTCTATTTCTTGTTTTGATCCACTCCATCTATCTTTTACATCTTTGGCTGGCAGCAGACGGTGCAGAAGGACTGCATGCCATCCACATCTCATGGCTGCTCGGCAGAAGATGGTACAGTACGACTGCTAGCCATCGTCATCTCTTGCCTGCCCGGCAGAAGATGGTACAGTACGACTGCTAGCAATCCGTATTGCCTGCCTGCTCACCATAAGACGGTTCAATAGCACTGACTGCAGGACTAAAGAGAATGACCTGGTCAAGTCACTCCAAATTTAGTCCCTGCGCCCATGTCTGCCCAGGCGCTCCCAGCCAACATGGCCAGGAGCACCTCGGACACGACGAGGACGGCTACCAGTCGTATTGTACAGTCTGCTGCCAGAAGGCAATGGGTTGCTGCTACTGTGTAGCAATGCCGTACCGCGTCTGCCAGCACCCAGGAGACATACGGTGACGGTTACCTGAGCGGGCTCCAGGCTTTCCGTGGTATGGCGTCTGCACAGGTAACTCAGGAAAAAAAGGCGCGAAACGATTGTCTGCCCTTGCTTTCATGGAGGAAGGGAGGGAAGGGGGGCCTGACGATATGTACCCAGAACCCCCCGCGACAATGTTTTAGCCCCATCAGGCATTGGGATCTCAACCCAGAATTCCAATGGGCAGCGGAGACTGCGGGAACTGTGGGATAGCTATCCACAGTGCAACGCTCTGGAAGTCAACTCTAGCCTCGGTACTGTGGAAGCACTCCGCCGAGTTAATGCACTTAGAGCATTTTCTGTGGGGACACACACACTCGAATATATAAAACCGATTTCTAAAAAACCGACTTCTATAAATTCGACCTTATTCTGTAGTGTAGACATACCCTTAGGATGTTTTATATTCCATGGTTTCCGTACTCACCCTGAACTTTTCACTCAGTACTGCTTTTCTCATACATCGAATACTATTTGATACTGTAGTGCCAGAAAGCAGCAAGTCTGGGTACAGAATTAGATATCCAGAGTCTCTATTTATTATCCAGGTACCAGAATGACAATCTCCTTCTAAGTGAATGATGTCTCCTGGAACTACTGGAACAGAATACCTATAAAGTAATTATAAATTGCAATAACCATTTGCAAGACATAAGGATATCTTAGAAATGAAGTTCATATTCCAAAATCAGAGTAAACCATCCAATTTTTCAAAAAGTCAGCCTGGAGAAACCACTGAAAACAAATTAAATAAAAAGCAATTTACACTAGTAAAACAAGCATGATTTTCACTGACTGTTACAGAAACAGTATCTTTTAATATTTGAGAGAAAGCGTATTTCAAAAAAAAAAAAAAAATTGCACAAATGTCTATGTTACAGACAACACACATGTACTCAAATATTTCAAACCCCATCAAGAGCAGTCTCACAAACTAATCCAGTATATTTTGCACTCAGATCTTGTACATGATCATGGACTTTGTACAGAACTGACTTTCTACTCATTTACAGTAACGTCAAATAGAATTCTGCAAGATATTTATCAGTTCTATATAGCCTCATTTGTAAGCAGAATCTAAGATAAATTTTTAAGAAGAACTGCAGTAGTGACTTCAGAATAGAACAGAATCAGGAAGACGTTCTACCAGATTATCCAATGTAATACAACAACTGAGAACAATTACTTGCCAGTGCCCCTTATAAAAGCAATCACGCTATGAAAGTGTCCCATCCCAACCAAGATTTTAATTCTCTACCACAAGCTATCCTCTTCTTGAAAGCCTGTCTTTAACTTATTTTAAGTGATTGCTTTTTGGCATTGCCCTATCTTCATATAACTGAAGTTTGCCAACTTTAGCATCTGGAGTAGAGCTCCCAAAAACTGAGCCCATGAAATCCAGGGGATAGGGATTCTGCATTAAACTAGTTCCGCTGTATTTTCCCCTAAACAGCTACTCTCAAATTTAGTGATCTGAAACGAAACTCAGTTTATAACACGGTTATTCTTACTGAGACTGTATATCTTGAGAAATGTGCAACCTACATACTTTACAGAATCAGTGTTCCTGGAGGCTATGTCATCAGTTCAATTAGCACAAACCTGGGAACAGCACTAACTGCTGCAATTAGCACATAAAACTACACATTTACAGTTTCACCATTTTGCATGTTTGTTAGAGTATTAAGCCATGACAAAATGATGTGAAGACTAGAAAACAATATAATTGACATTTGATACCAGCTGCTCTCAAGATTAATAAAAGACAGTAACATGTTGATACCATATTAAGTCATATATTGAGTTGATATTATATTAATTGTATTAAGATAATATATTCTGAATTTTGTTTTCATCTTTAAGATAGTAAAAAACTAGGGCTGTCGATTAATCGCTGTTAAGTCATGTGATTAACAAAAAATTGCTGTTAATCGCCATTTTAATTGCGCTATTAAATAGAATACCAATTGAAATTGATTAAATATTTTTGGAAGTTTTTGTACATTTTCAAGTATATTCATTTCAATCACAATACTGAATACAAAGTGTACAGTGCTCACTTTACGGTGAAAATGTTTGAAATAAAAATATAAAAATGGTAAAATAGTATTTTGTAGTTCACCTTATACTGCACTGTAGTGCAATCTCTTTATCATGAAAGATGAACTTACAAATTTAGAATTATGTACAAAACATAACTGCATTCAAAAATAAAACAATGTAAAACTTTAGCGCCTACAAGTCCACACAGTCCTACTTCTTGTTCAGCCAATTGCTCAGACAAACAAGTTTGTTTACATTTGCAGGAGATATACTGCCCGCTTCTTGCTTACAATGTTATCTGAAAGTGAGAACATGTATTCGCATGGCACTGTTGTAGCTGGCATCGCAAGATATTTACATGCCAGATGCGCTAAAGATTCACAGGTTCTGTTCGATAACGATCCAAAGCAGTACGGACCAACGCATGTTTATTTTCATAATCTGAGTCAGATGTCACCAGCAGGTTGATTTTCTTCTTTGGTGGTTCAGGTTCCGTAGTTTCCGCTTCGGAGCGTGGCTCTTAAGATTTCTGAAAGTATGTGCCACACCTCATCCCTCAAATTTTGGAAGGCACTTCAGAGTCTTAATCCTTGGGTTGAATACTCTACCTATTTTTAGAAATCTCACACTGGTACCCGCTTTGCGTTTTGTCAAATCTGCAGTGAAAGCGTTCTTAAAATGACCAACATGTGCTGGGTCCGAGACTCCTATAACATGAAATATTGGCAAAAGACAGGTAAAACAGAGCAGGAGACATACAATTCTCCCCCAAGGAATTAACGCATTATATTTTTAACGAGTATCATCAGCATGGAAGCAAGTCCTCTGGATTGGTGGTTGAAGCATGAAGGGGTATATGCACATTTAGCATATCTGGCATGTAAATACCTTGAAACGCCGGCTACAAAAGTGGCACGCGAAGGCCCATTCTCACTTTCAGATGACACTGTAAGCAAGAAGCGGGCAGCATTATCTCCTACAAATGTAAACAAACTTGTTTGTCTGAGTAATTGGCTGAACAAGAAGTATGACTGCGTAGGCGCTAAAGTTTTACATTTATTTTTGAATGCAGTTATTTTTTGTACATAATTTTACATTTCTAAGTTCATCTTTCATGATAAAGAGATTGCACTACAGTATTCATAGAATATCAGGATTGGAAGGGACCTCAGGAGGTCATCTAGTCCAATCCCCAGCTCAAAGCAGGACCAATCCCCAGCCAGGGCTTTGTCAAGCCTGACCTTAAAAACTTCTAAGGAAGGAGATTCCACCACCTCCCTAGGTACGCATTCCAGTGCTTCACCACCCTCCTAGTGAAAAAGTTTTCTAATATCCAACCTAAACCTCCCCCACTGCAACTTGAGACAATTACTCCTTGTGCTGTCATCTGCTACCACTGAGAACAGTCTAGATCCATCCTCTTTGGAACCCCCTTTCCGGTAGTTGAAAGCAGCTATCAAATCCCCCCTCATTCTTCTCTTCTGCAGACTATACATTCCCAGTTCCCTCAGCCTCTCCTCTTAAGTCATGTGTTCCAGATCCCTAATCATTTAGGTTGCCCTCCGCTGGACGCTTTCTAATTTTTCTACATCCTTCTTGTAGCGTGGGGCCCACAACCGGACACAGTACTCCAGATGAGGCCTCACCGATGTTGAATAGAGGGGAACGATCATATCCCTCGATCTGCTGGCAATGCCCCTACTTATACACCCCAAAATGCCATTAGCCTTCTTGGCAACAAGGGCACACTGTTGACTCATATCCAGCTTCTCGTCCACTAGGTCCTTTTCTGCAGGACAGCTGCCTAGCCATTCGGTCCCTAATCTGTAGCGGTGCATGGGATTCTTCCGTCCTAAGTGCAAGACTCTGCACTTGTCCTTGTTGAACCTCATCAGATTTCTTTTGGCCCAATCCTCTAATTTGTCTGGGTCACTCTGTATCCTATCCCTACCCTCCAGCATACCTACCTCTCCTCCCAGTTTAGTGTCATCTGCAAACTTGCTGAGGGTAGTCCACACCATCCTCCAGATCATTAATGAAGATATTGAACAAAACCGGCCCGAGGACCGAACCTTGGGGCACTCCGCTTGATACCAGCTGCCAACTAGACATGGAGCCATTGATCACTACCTGTTGAGCCCGACAATCTAGCCAACTTTCTATCCACCTTATCGTCCATTCATCCAGCCCATACTTCTTTAACTTGCGGGCAAGAACGCTGTGGGAGACCGTGTCAAAAGCTTTGCTAAAGTCAGGGAAGAACACGTTCACTGCTTTCCCCTCATCCACAGAGCCAGTTATCTCATCATAGAAGGCAATTAGATTCGTCAGGCATGACTTGCCCTTGGTGAATCCATGCTGACTGTTCCTGATCACCTTCCTCTCCTCTAAGTGCATCAGAATTGATTCCTTGAGGACCTGCTCCATGATTTTTCCGGGGACTGAGGTGAGGCTGACTGGCTTGTAGTTCCCTGGATCCTCCTCTTTCCCTTTTTATTTAAAGATGGGCACCACATTAGCCTTTTTCCAGTCGTCTGGGACCTCCCCCAATCACCATGGGTTTTCAAAGATAATGGCCAATGGCTCTGCAATCACATCCGCCAACTCCTTTAGCACTCTCGGATGCAGCGCATCCGGCCCCATGGACTTGTGCTCGTCCAGCTTTTCTAAATAGTCCCGAACCACTTCTTTCTCCACAGAGGGATGGTCACCTCCTCCCCATGCTGTGCTGCCCCGTGCAGTAGTCTGGGAGCTGACCTTGTTCATGAAGACAGAGGCCAAAAAAAAGCATTGAGTACATTAGCTTTTTCTACATCCTCTGTCACTAGGTTGCCTCCCTCATTCAGTAAGGGGCCCACACTTTCCTTGACTTTCTTCTTGTTGCTAACATACCTGAAGAAACCCTTCTTGTTACTCTTAACATCTCTTGCTAGCTGCAACTCCAGGTGCGATTTGGCCTTCCTGATTTCACTCCTGCATGCCTGAGCAATATTTAAATACTCTTCCCTGGTCATTTGTTCCATCTTCCACTTCTTGTAAGCTTCTTTTTTGTGTTTAAGATGAGCAAGGATTTCACTGTTAAGCCAAGCTGTCACCTGCCATATTTACTGTTCTTTCTACATATCAGGATGGTTTGTTCCTGTAACCTCAATAAGGATTCTTTAAAATACAGCCAGCTCGCCTGGACTCTTTTTCCCCTCATGTTATTCTCCCAGGGGATCCTGCCCATCAGATCCCTGAGGTTGTCAAAGTCTGCTTTTCTGAAGTCCAGGGTCCATATTCTGCTGTTCTCCTTTCTTCCTTGTGTCAGATCCTGAACTCGACCATCTTACGGTCACTGCCTCTCAGGTTCCCCTCCACTTTTGCTTCCCCTACTAATTCTTCCCGGTTTGTGAGCAGCAGGTCAAGAAGAGCTCTGCCCCTAGTTGGTTCCTCCAGCACTTGCACCAGGAAATTGTCCCCTACACTTTCCAAAAACTTCTTGGATTCTCTGTGAACTGCTGTATTGCTCTCCCTGCAGATATCAGGGTGATTGAAGTCTCCCATGAGAACCAGGGCATGAGAGCTAGAAACGTCCATTATTTGCCAGAAGAAAGCCACGTCTACCTCATCCCCCTGGTCTGGTGGCTATATCAGACTCCCACCATGACATCACCCTTGTTGCTCAAACGTCTAAACTTAATCCAGAGACTCTCAGGTTTTTCTGCAGTTTCATACCGGAGCTTGAGCAGTCATACTGCTCTCTTACATACAAGGCAACTCCCCCACCTTTTCTGCCCTGCCTGTCCTTCCTGAACAGTTTATATCCATCCATGACAGTACTCCAGTCAGGTGAGTTATCCCACCAAGTCTCTGATATTCCAAATCACATCATATTGTATTGTATGAGGTGAACTGAAAAATACTATTTCTTTTGCTGTTTTACAGTGCTAAAAATTGTAATAAAAAATAAATATAAAATTAGCACTATACACTTTGTATTCTGTGCTGTAATTGAAATATATTTGAAAATGTAGAAAACATCCAAAAATATTTAAATAAATGGTATTCTATTATTGTATAATCGTGCGATTAATTTTTTGATCACTTGACAGCCCTATAAAAACCCCACCCAGAAGAGAGCATGCAGAGAACTTAGTTCATAATAGAACACCATATCCCCTCACAGAAAATATTTATGTTTACATATCAATTACCAGTCATTCCTTAGAATACACAGTTCTGTATCTTCAAGTGATTGAGAAGCCGTAATTGTCAGGTGTTTCTCAGGATCATCTTCATTTTTCTGTACTACATTGATTCTTAAGATACGGTATCTGTTGTTCAAACCTTTGCTGAGTGTTGTGTCACTTAAGTCAACTGCTCTCTTCTGAAAACTTAAGAAACAGTTACATTAATGCAACCAAATACACAGTGGTGTTTGGAGGTCACAGCCACTCCATATTTAAGTCTGAAGCAAGCTTCCTAACGTAAAACAAGTTTTCATTCCTCTGCCATGTGTCATCCCAAGGTAGAGTTTTTCTAGGAAATCTGGTTGAAAATAGTCAGCGAAGGAGCTCTGGAGCCTACATCAACAATGCACTGTTCTAGAACAGCAGTTCTCAAACTATGGGTTGGGTACAGTCACAAACCCATTTTAATGGGGTCACCAGGGCTGGCTTAGACTCGCCAGGCTGGGCCTGAAGCCAGAGCCCAAGCGCTTCAGCATTAGGCAGCGGCAGGGCTCACTTTACAAGCCCTCTACCTGAAGCTAAAGCCCTTGGGCTTCAGCTTTGGACCCCCCACTCAGAGCAGTAGCGTTGAGGCTTTGCCCCCTCCTGCCCCCCAGGTGGTCGGCTCCAACTTTGGTCCCCCCTCCTGGGTCATGTAGTAATTTTTGTCCTCAGAAAGGGGGTTGCACTGCAATGCAGTTTGAGAACCGCTGGTCTAGAAACTCCAAATTCAATTTGTTCTAAGGACGTTTTTCTTTTGTTTGAAAGAGACGCCTTCCCACCCACCCCAAAGACAGACCGGGGAGCTCTGCCGTGTGGCTCGCAGCCACCCTTATCCTCAGTACAGAGACGCAGCCTGGAAGCTGGTTCCGGGACACAATACGCCCTAGTTCCTACCAGAGAACTACCTGTTGGCCACCAGCCACAGTGAAACACCTCGGGCTACAATTGCCGCTGCTTTCCGAGCCGTTCCGCGGGCTCGGACTAACAGCCCCCGGCGCGGGACCGGCCCCCCGGGGTAGGGGAACTGGGCACACGGCGCCGGGATCCCCCGAAGCGAGGGGCCGGTAAGGGGGGCTCGGGCCCCGCAGCGAGAGGGCGGAGCGGGCCGGGGAGGCTGAGAAGGCGGCTGGCCCTGAGCCCCGTTCCTACTTCGAACAACGCGCGCTGTGGCGGATCCCTCCCCCGGGCGGTACCTCTCCGCCGGGGCCAGCTCCTCACAGGCGCTTTTCTCCACCAGCTCCTCCAGCACCCGCTGCTCTTCCCGCCCCAGCTCCATAGCGACGGTGGAAGCCAAGAGACCCGATACCGGGCGGAGAGGGCCGCACCAGCGGAGTGAGCGCGGTGACGGAGGCGCTACCGCCTATGAATTAAAGTCCCGCCAGCCTGGAAGAGTCGAGCAGGTTCTGTAACGCCGCGCTTAGCTCAGGGGCGGGACAGAAGTACCTGCCCGCGTGGTGCAGGCTGGTGGGGGGACGGCGGGCGCGAGCGGCGCTCAGCCAATGGAAGGCCGGCCAGCGCAGCGAGCGGCTCGCGCAGGGCACGTTGGGGGGAGGGAGCGTCGCTGCCAGGTAGCAGGCTGTGGCTCTTTGTCCCGAGTGCGTCGGACGGGGGAGGGAGTACAGTGTTATTCCCGGGCCGGCCTGCCGGGCTTCCGTAGAACGAGCAGCAGCCCGGCGAACGTTTTTGAAAGTGCCATGTGACTTTCAAGGGCCACTCCGCCGTGCCGGAGGCAGTCCAGACCGGCATTACAGCGCGTCTGCTCTGTCCCCGCCCAGCTTCACGCTGCTGCCGCCAGCTCGTCTGTAGTGCAGCTGGGCTTGTGGCACTGTCACCGCTCCTTGCTGCTGGTGTTACAGAGGAGAGCAGTTTCAATGGGTGGAGTTGATAACAGGCTGGGGGGGTGTGGTTAGTTTTTCAGGTTATTTGTGCATAGTCCGCCCGCAGCAAAAGGGGAGAGAAAAATACATTTGAAAAGCAGACACAGGACAGCGGGGTGAAGACATAAAATATGTCAGGGACTCAGTGTAGTATCTCAAACTACATTCAAATACTTTTTTTTTAATTGACTAGATTTCATATTGTTTAGGGAAGCTCTAGAAAACTCTGCCTACGAAATAAAAGCATGTCTTACAAACACCAAACCTGTAAGAAAGGACTTCAGACATAAAAATGGCCATACTGGGTCAGACCCGTGGTCCATCTAGCCCAGTAGCCTGTTTTCTCATAGTGGCCAATGCCAGGTGCTTCAGAGGGAATGAATAGAACAGATAATCAAGTGATCCATTCCATCACCCATTCCCAGGCTCTGGCAAACAGGGGTTAGGAACACTTCAGAGCATGGTTTTGCATCCCTGCCCATCCTGGCTAATAGCCATTGATGGACCTATCCTCCATGAACTTAGCTAGTTCTTTTTTTAACCCTGTTATAGTCTTGGCCTTCACAAAATCCTGTGGCAAAGGGTTTCACAGGTTGACTGTGCCTTGTGTGAAGAAATACTTCATTTTGTTTATTTTATATCTGCTGCCTATTAATTCCATTTGATGACCCCTAGTTCTTCTGTTATGTGAAGGCGTAAATAACAATTCCTTATTTACTTTCTCCACACGTGTCATGATTTTATAGACGTCTATCATATTCCCCCTTAGTCATCTCTTTTCCAAGCTGAAAAGTCCCAGTCTTATTAATCTCTCCTCATATGGAAGCCGTTCTATACCCCTAATCATTTTTGTTGCCCTTTTATGTACCTTTTCCAATTCTAATATATATTTTTTGAAATGGAGAGACCAGATCAGCACACAGTATTCAAGATGTGGGCGTACCATGGATTTATATAGAGGCAATATATTTCCTGTCTTATCTATCCCTTTCCTAATGATTCCCAAAATTATTAGTTTTTTTGACTCCCACTTCATAATCTTCTTCCCAGCATAAGTAGTTAAGAAAAGTCCCCTTCTAGGCTAAAGATCTCTCTAGCTGTCCTTGCTTCGAAACCTTGAGTGTTGATTTCAGGGAAGCAGTCTCAAACATCTTACACTGCATGATAATGGAAAGTGTCCCCTTTATTTCTGTGGCAAATGAGGGAGAAAAGGAAATTTTTTTATGAACATCATGTGTACCTTAGTTCATATGCTTGATACCCTGCCTGGTTGCAAGGAGTCAAATCAAAGAAGGCTGTAAGAGGGGAAACAGCAGCAAAGATAAGGTACCGTACTGTCAGAGAAAGTATCAAAGATACCCAAGGAAACAATGGGGAAACTATTAACTGGGGAATATTGACCTGCCTGGCTCCAGCTGGGCTAGCCAGGTTTATTCTCACCAGGTCCAAATCCAAGGGCCTATTAAACCAAGTCCCCAGCCCAGGAAGGAAGGAGGCCCTAAGTAGATTGCAGCAGGTGGAGATCAGTCTCTGAGGGAAAAAGAGCATGTTAGAGGGGCTGTCTGTCACTCCCAGTCCAGGACAAGGGATGTCTGAGCAGAGTGCAATTTACCCAACGCTTCCAAGGGCAAAATAGCGTGGGCAAGAACCAGCCTTTCCTTGTTTTATCCATTTTCCCTGTTTGCTTGTATGTACCTGTAGGTGAATAAACAATATGTTTGTTTTGATAAAATTGTGTTGTGTCACTTTAGTCAGTCACTGGTCACATACTCCCAGAAAGAAATTTTCTTGCTAGTGGTAAGTACAATTGGGCCTGTCATGGTTACACGGTTGGGAAACAGGGGGGCTGCAACCCAAGAGATCCAAAAGTGGTTGGATTGCAGTATTACACTCCTGAGAGAGGTAAAGGAAGCCAAGCCTGTCACCTGAAGGGTGCACTCAGAAGGACTAAATGGGCTCTAAAGTACAACTCATCCTGCAACAGTGATCATTTCCGTCTCGCAGAATCTAACAATGACCTAACAATCTATGTCCCATTATCCCCCTGCCTTTTTCTGCCTTTTACTTTCTCTAATGTAATACATGGCAGATGGTTGCAAATAGAACATTGGACTGATTTTCAAAACAGATTGAAAAAAGTTAAGCTGTGTGAACTCCTTTAAGTTACACACGATAGCTGCCTCAAGCCCCACAGAAAAGAGATATGGACAACTGCTGTTGGATTAATTTTAATTCACTATTTTGTAAAGAGTGAATAACTTAAGTATCAAATATCAATGGAAAAATCTTCTGTTGTATGTTTGTATGTTTCTTATTGTACAATATGAGAACTGGTTATTATGGCATGGGATAGGCTATATTTTTACATATTTTTAGTGTGTGCATGGTTTACTTGGTATTGTGATTTAAGCTCTGTTTGACAAACATGGAGTAGGGATACTCTGACCAAAAAAATAACATAAAAAAATCCAAGATTTATATGCAAACCGAATGCATACTGGAAGCGTGAATTAGTCTGATCTGTACATGAAATATGGCTATGACTTTGATAAAAAGCTATATGAAAACAATACTAAACCCAGAGCACCCCAGTACTCATCATAAATTTAAAGAAAAGTGTGAAATGGAGTTTGCTGTTAAAAAAAAATAACACCCTACAAAATAGGGCAATCGATTAATCGTAGTTAACTCACGTGATTAATTTTTTTGAGTTAATCCTGATTAATCACACAGTTAAACAATAAAATACCTATTGAAATGTATTAAATATTTTTGGATGTTTTTCTACATTTTCAAATATATTGATTTCAATTACAACACAATATACAAAGTGTACAGTACTCACTTTATATTATTTTTTATTACAAATATTTGCACTGTAAAAATGATCAAATAGTATTTTTAATTCATCTCATACAAGTACTGTGGTGCAGTCTCTATCGTGAAAGTGCAACTTACAAATGTAGATCGTTTTTGTTACATAACTTCCCTCAAAAACAAAACAATATAAAACTTTAGAGCCTACAAGTCCACTCAGTCCTACTTCTTGTTCATCCAATTGCTAAGACAAACAAGTTTGCTGACTTTTACGGATGATAATGCCGCCTGCTTCTTATTTACAATGTCACTAGAAAATGAGAACAAGCGCATGGCACTTTTGTAGCTGGCATTGCAAAGTATTTAACATGCCAGATAGGCTAAGCAGTCATATGGCCCTTCATGCCATTCCACAGTACATGCTTCCATGCTGATGATGTTCGTTTAAAAATGAGTTAATTAAATTTGTGACTGAACTCCTTGGGGGAGAACTGTATCTCTCTTGCTCTGTTTTACCTGCATTCTGCCACATATTTAATGTTACAGCAGTCTCGGATGATGACCCACTACACATTCTTCATTTTAAGAGCATTTTGACTGCACATATGACAAAACACATAGAAGGTACCAATGTAAGATTTCTAAAGATAGCTACAGCACTCCACCCAAGGTTTAAGAATTTGAAGTGCCTTCCAAAATCTGAGAGGGATGAGAGGTGAAGAATGCTTTCAGAAGTCTTAAAAGAGCAACACTCCAATGCGGAAACTACAGAACCCAAACCACCAAAAAAGAAAATCAACCTTCTGCTGGTGGCATCTGACTCAGAGGATAAAAATGAACATATGTTGGTCCACACTGCTACTGATTGTTATTGAGCAGAACCCGTCATCAGCATGGATGCATGTCCTCTGGAATGGTGCTTAAAGCATGAAGGGAAGATGAATCTTTAGCACATCTGACACGTAAATATCTTGCAACGCTGGCTACGACAATGCCGTGCGAACGCCTGTTCTCATTTTCAGGTGACATTGTAAACAAGAAGTGGGCAGCATTATCTTCTGCAAACGTAAACAAACTTGTTTGTCTGAGCGATTTGCTGAACAAGAAGTAGGGCTGAGTGGAGTTGTAGGTTCAAAAATAAAACAATATAAAACTTTAGAACGCAGTTATTTTTTGTACATAATTCTACATTTGTAAGTTCAACTTTCACGATAAAGAGATTGCATTACAGTGCTTGTATTAGGTGAATTGAAAAATACTATTTCTTTTGGTTTTTTGTCGTATAAATATTTGTAATAAAAATAAATATAAAGTGAACACTGTATACTTTCTATTCTGTGTTGTAATTGAAATCAATATATTTGAAAATGTAGAAGACAACCAAAAGTATTTAAATAAATGGTATATTAACAGTGTGCTTAATCGTGATTAATTTTTTAATCACACGATTAATCACGATTATTTTTTTTAATCTCCTGAAAGCCCTACTAGAAAATCAAACTTTCCACCACATCTTCCTTTACTGAGCATGTAAAGAGAAAAATATGAGAAACATGGAAGCAAGTGGCTGATTGACTAAGGTAGCGATGAGACCTTGGCTGGAGCCAACTGATCTGCTCTTGGACTCTCTTTGTCTGAGACTGAAGCCCAGACCACAGAGTGATACAGGGGTTGAGGAGAGGAAGGAAGACAAAGAACAGGAATTTAGGGAAAAGAGGGACTCAACTCTCCTAAAGAAAAATAGAAATATCTTTTCAGGGCAGGGGATGATAGGGAATGGACTCAATTTTCTTTCACGCTTAAGTTTGTGTAATTTTCCTCCTCCTGCTCTTGCTCTCTCACTGGTTTAGCCTTCATGACTGACTCTTTATTTTAGCTGCATAAGAGAGACTAACCTATTCAGAAAAAGGGGGGAAAGAGTTGAAAGAGATAAACCCAGGCACTTAGAAGAGAAATTCAAATCTCCCCCAACCTATCCTCTAGGGCATGAAACAATACATTTCCTTAAAAAATTGGGATTATTGGGTTAGCAAGACAAACCAGTTTTTGAATATGTTTTGTTTTAAACTATAAATACACTTTAAAAGTGTATTTTTATTCTGAAAAGTGAAACCAAAAATCGCACCATCTTACTAGGTAGATCTGTTCTTTATATTCATTCAGAGTCAGAGCTGCTTGTTTTAGTAACAGTTTTTACCGCTTTTTACACCTGTTAACCCTGCATAGCCAAGACAGCTAAATTAGATGCAAAAAAGCAGCAGCTGCAAGGCAAGAGATGAGTAGCAAGGCATCTCTTCACAGGAGCCAAGCAGCACTCCTTCCCTTCCCCCAGTGAAAGGGCTGGAATTGAACCAATCTGAATGCACCACTGGGATCTAACTTTGCTAACCTTTAACAACAAACTGAGTGATGTGCAGTAAAGGGATGGGGGAAGTGGTGTGTTAAAGTCCAGTGGACTTTCACACTGGAAGGTGAGGAAACTGAGGCAAAGGACTACTGCCCAAGATACTGTGGGGTGGGTGTTTTAATTATTTAAATACTTTTAAGTCAATGTTGCTGTGCTGTGTTCCCTCTGCCCTTAATAAAGGTTTTCTTTGTTTTATACACAGACTTAGTGCTTGCCAGTGGGAAAGTATTGCTTATTAAAGGCACCATGAGGAAGTATTTAGTTTTCCCAGATTTCTGGGTGCGGGCTCAGGTCAGTTTTGTTTTGTAATTTTAAAAGGAAACCCTAGACGCTGAACGTGGCCCTTGTTGCTGCTGACAATACCAGGCAGTAAGGTTATATTTTTGTGTTGGATTTTCTATTCCATCTTGTGCAGCAAAAGGATTGTTTAAATTCTAATCATACCTGTGCAAACCCATAGAAGACAATGGGGCTTCACATGTGTTATTAAACACAGAATTTAGTCTACAAAACCTTTATTACTGCAATGATACTAAAATGGAAAAAGAACTAAGCTTGAATCCTAGAGCCCCACTGACAAAGCTTGCAAGACAAAAACAAAATCAACAAAACAGAATCTCACAATGCTGTTTTTACAGAGTTGTTCTTCAGACTACAATTGCAATTTAAGTCTACACATATGCTTAGTGATTTGCAGGGTGGATAAAAATCAATGATTTTTTTTTAAAATCAAAAACTGATTTTTTTATTTAAATCTGTTTTTTTTTTATAAAATGCTTTCTGAGGAAAAAACCTATCTAATGATAGTTTTAATTAAGATAAATTATAGCTCAAAGACATCTCATCATGGAACAGGGATTATAAATTCTAATTGTATAGTGTGAGACAATATATTCATGTAATGTTTAAGAAAAGTTTTGTAAATGAGTTCTAATTGGTCATGGATTAGGGCCCCAATCGTATGGGGCTCCACAGGCTTCTATATAGATTATTTAGGTTAATCTTTCTATCTACCCAATGGGACTCAGTGCTCAGTCTAGAAGATACCATCAGAGATGCTTAGTTTTGCAGTTCTTAAATTATGGATTTGTGTCTCCAGAAGTAACATGCTTGTTAACAGCAAAAATGTTTTTAAATAAATAAATAAATATATAGAGATGAGAAATAACAGACCTCAACTCTATTGCCCATCTGCAAATTTGTGTGCACAGAGTCAATCCCTTACCTCTCTCTAAAAGTGCAAAATTTCAAAACGTTCAATGAATAGAAGATTTTTGGGGGCGGAATAGATCTGGACAAGGAGAAGAAGTCTGGAGATAAATGTGAGAAGCGAGGGACATATGCTTGTTTTGTTAAAATATTATATGTTTGCTGTTGAAGAAAAAATTCCAGAATACTTAACGTTGTTGTTTTAGTTAAATTAAACCATTTAAATGTCTGTCTGGTGATGTTCTCCTCCTAATACAGCATGGCAAGAAAATCCTCCAGATATTAATGATTAACCTGTTGAATTGGAGATAGTTCACTTCCCAATGATTTCATAAATATCTGCTTCAATTACCTTTGGTAAATGAAATAACCAAACAATCATTCATTTTCTGATATAGCTGTAAAACTCATCTGAAAAGTTTTCAAAATAAATCACTGTTTAAAAATATATAGTGTGTACCTTCTAAAAATGAATCATAGAATATCAGGGTTGGAAGGGACCTCAGGAGGTCATCTAGTCCAACCCCCTGCTCAAAGGAGGACCAATCCCCAATTAAATCATCCCAGCCAGGGCTTTGTCAAGCCTGACCTTAAAAACTTCTAAGGAAGGAGATTCTACCACCTCCCTAGGTAACATATTCCAGTGTTTCACCACCCTCTTGGTGAAAAAGTTTTTCCTAATATCCAACCTAAACCTCCCCCACTGCAACTTGAGACCATTACTCCTTGTCCTGTCCTCTTCTACCACTGAGAATAGTCTAGAACCATCCTCTCTGGAACCACCTCTCAGGTAGTTGAAAGTAGCTATCAAATCCCCCCTCATTCTTCTCTTCTGCAGACTAAACCTACATCTATCTCTAAGTTGTGAAGAATATGTATTAAGGTTATAACAACCAACAGGAATGCACTTTTATGTAGAAAACCATGATGAAATCGAGTCTTCCTGAGGAGTGATTTAAATCATGACTTAAATCAATTTAAATCCTGGTGATTTGTGATCTTGAAGAGTTGCTTCTAACACAATTAATTCTCCTTTAAATAAAACTAAAAGTCAGACCAAAATCTTAATTGTAGTCTCTTTTAATCAAGCATGACAACTTTGTTTATGTTTACCTACAAGGGGCAATATAGTATAATTCCAGAAACATGCATTTCTATTGTCTGCAATATTTACAAATCATATAAAGATATTTTATTGTTATTCAAGGTTTTTTTAATAAAATAAATTCAAATACATCTCATTCTTTGCCAATAACACTGGTAAATATCAAAGAAATATATATTTTAATAAAATGAAAAAAATTCCAACCACAAAAGTTATTCTTGATGTATAAACTCAAATTCTAGGTTGTGGCCTTGTCATCAAAAATAAGTGATATTGATTATGAAATCACTATTTTAGTTAATATATCCATTACCAGGACATCACTCAAAATATTTACAAATCAATAAATAAACTTGCATTACTTAACAGTAAATGACTGAAAGAATAGTTATTCTAGTTTTACAGTTTCTTCAGCTAAGAAGAAGTTCTTTAAATTGAAATTGTACCAGTGTAAATCATGTATGAGCAGATCTGTTAAGTCATTTCCTAGCTCAAGAAGAGCAGCAACTGTAGCAGAAAAAAAAAATCAGAGTAATAGTATACTGTACACTATACTGCACAGCCAGAATAGCACACACACCCATTGTATATATTCATACTATTACTGTCCACTGTTGTAAACAAACTCCAGTACAGCCTTTATTTTCCCCTTCCCCAAAAAGTATGCACATGGTCCAGGTAGGTAAATGCTGCAGCATACACAGTCTTGTTTCTACTTTCTCCTCCGTCACAACACAAAGACAAATATGTTTTTCGGGGCTAATGTGACAAGGTGTAGAGTGCCCTCAACTTCCAAAAAATTGACTTGAAGGCATTCAACACCTTACAAAATGGTATGCAATATCTTGCAGGATTGGGCCCAGAGACCTCTGTTTTACATTTGTTATTGTAATGTAGGAATTTTCATTTATCAGATCCTATTTTAAGTTAATAGCATACTTAGTAATAGCATTGTTTTTAAAAGATAACAAGCAAAGTTACTGACTTCCAAATCATAAGATTCTGTTTTTAAATTAATCTCATTATTAGTATTTATTGAAACAGTTGAAGAGTTTCATATTTCTTGAAATGTTTATCCATCAGAAGATACTGAACATTACACAAACAATTCATATGCAATAAAAGAGAGCAATCCTTAAATTGTGGGCTACCAAGTTCTACTTTTACAAAATCTCACAAGCAAGTGAAAATTAGGTTCATTTTATTCAAGTTAATTTAATCTTATTTATTTAGTAAAGAAAATTAGATGTTTAACTTCTGGGTTAACAAGCAATACAATGATAAATAATATTAAAGTTCTGGAATGACATCATAAAGCTAAACAGCAAACAGTTTGAAACCCGTATCAAAATCTGGTTCCTTTCACTGTAACTGTGATGGTTGTAAATTATATAATTTATTTGTATTAACCAAATGGAGCCTACAGGTACAAGTGCAAAGAGTTAGTTATAGCTAGTTAATGTCCATGTTAGGCAATTTCCTGTTCTGACTCCAAAGGGTTCTATTACTCCATGCTTTTTTTTTTTTTTTTTTTGGCAAATAAAATTAAGTATTAAAATTCCAATAGTTCACAGTGACAGATTAAATTTCCCATTTCAAGTAATTTACTCACAAACATAACATGAAGACTGATAACTGTAGTTTTTCAGTGAAGTTTAAGGAAAAAAATTTAGTTGAGGTGCAACAACTGTCTCATAAACTCATACGTGGTAAAAGCCACAGCCTGGGAAGGTATACAACGAATATAATTCAGAGATAAACCACGGTATAATCCTCTTCGTATTCCATGGTGTCTATATACATACTTCAGTGTCTGCACCATTGTACTGAAAAGATAAAAAGAATCCAAGTCCTTATGCAATACATAGATTTATTTAATATTGAAAATCATTTTCTTAAATACAAGGCATTTCATGTTACTTTTTGATTTTATGGGATAGCTAATGAAAGTCATGTGACCACTCGAGCTATCTGAGCTCCTCAAAGGTTTCTCTGTTATCCTCTCAGTGCCACTCTGAGGTATGTACGTGTTAACCTATTTTACAAATGAGGAACTTTAAGGCAGAGAAAAATTAAAGGCTTGTCTACACGGGTGCATCTCAAAGCGCACTACAGAACTTTGTGCATGCTAACAAGGTCCACATGGCCAGTTAATGCATGGCAAGCGAGTGTGTTCCATATTTTCGCCTAGCTTCCTGCATGCTAACTCTCCATGCAAACAAGCCCTAACTGATGTCACACAGGAAATCTGTAGCAGAGACTTGATTAGAACGCAGATCTCAGCCTCAGTCCAGTGCCTTAGTGTGTGTTTGTGGTGTGCTTGCTGCTTGACTGAAATATACCCTGTGGTCTGTTTGTTTGGGGGCCTATATGCTGAGCCTAGCAGCCTGCTAAGCAAGGCTGAGAGCTTCTTAACAAGGCTTTTATCCCTAAGCACTTTAGCATCCATCGACCGTTAACCAGGGGCCAGGGCTACTCAGAAAGACTTGCTCCTAAGCGACTAGAGGAGCTAGTGAACAGCAGTGGCTAAAAGGGGAGTTTTGCGAGGGAGTTTAGAGTGGGAATATGAGGGGGGGGGCTAGATACATTTAACATTCCTTAAACTTAAAGCCAAAAATACCCCCTGATAAAAACAAAACATCAACAAAGGAACAAGCTGCAAGAGTAAAAAGAGAATGCAGGCAGAAGTCCAGCAACAGAGTCGGGGCTATCCAGTTTATTGCACCCAATGCAGCATGTATGATTACCTGCCTTATGGGCAGGTGGCATATGTATGCATTCGATGCAAGGAGCTCTTGGCCCTCAGAGACCGTGTATGGGCTTTGGAGACCAGTGGCTGAACTGGAAGAGCTAAGGGAGACACAGAGGTACATAGATGAGACTTTCCGGGACAGAGTAGAACAGTCCCACCCTGGGTCTGACAGCCTCTGTGCTGTTGAGGAGGATGAAAGTCTCAGGGAAGAGAACATCCAACTGAAGCAAAGGAAACAATCCCATAGCTGGGACCCCCCTTCCAGATGATGTCGTTGTACCCTCTCACAGTGAGGCAACCTCTCCGGGGGTTGGGGGGGCGGGGCAATGACTCCAGTTATGGGGAAAAGACAGGTAATAATTATGGGGGATTCAATCATTAAAAACACAGATAGCTCGGTTTGCGATGACCAGGAGAACCTACTAGAATTCTTTGGGGGTCAATAAGCATGTGGACAAGGGGAATCTGGTGTACTTGTATTTCCAGAAAGCCTTTGACAAGGTCCCTCACCAAAGGCTCTTAAACAAAGTAAACTGTTATAAAATAAGAGGGAAGGTCCTCTCATGGATTGGTAACTGGTTAAAAGGGTAGGAATAAATGGTCAGTTTTCAGAATGGAGAGAGGTAAATAGTGGTGTCCCCCAGGGATCTGTACTGGGACCAGACCTATTCAACATATTCATAAATAATCTGGAAAAAGGGGTAAAAAGTGAGGTGGCAAAATTTGCAGACTATACAAAACTACTCAAGATAGTTAAGTCCCAAGCAGACTGCAAAGAGCTACAAAAGGATCTCTCAGAACTGGGTGACTAGGCAACAAACTGGCAGATGAAATTCAATGTTGATAAATGCGAAGTAATGCACATCGGAAAACAGAATCCCAACTATACATATAAAATGATGGGGTCTAAAGTAGCTGTTACCACCCAAGAAAGAGATCTTAGAGTCACTGTGGATAATTCTCTGAAAACATCCACTCAATGTGCAGTTGCAGTCCAAATAGCGAACAGAATATTGGGAATCATTAAGAAAGGGATAGATAAGACAGAAAACATCACATTGCTTCTATATAAATCGACGGTATGCCCACATCTTGAATACTGTGTGCAAATCTAGTGGCCCCATCTCAAAAAAAGATATACTGGAATTGGAAAAGGTTCAGAAAAGGGCAACAAAAATTATTAGGAGTATGGAACGGCTTCCATGAGGAGAGATTAATAGGACTGGGACTTTTCAGCTTGGAAAAGAGATGACTAAGAGGGGATATGATAGAGGTCTATAAAATCATGACTGGTGTGAAGAAAGTAAATAAGTGTTATGTACTTCTTCTCATAACACACGAACTAGGGGTCACCAAATGAAATGAATAGGCAGCAGGTTTAAAACGAACAAAAGGAAGTATTTTTTCCACACAACCTACAGTCAACCTGTGGAACTCCTTGCCAGTGGATGTTGTGAAGGCCAAGACTATAAAAGGGTTCAAAAAAGAACTAGATAAGTTCATGGATCATAGGTCCATCAATGGTTATTAGCCCGGATGGGTAGCAATGGTGTCCCTAGCCTCTGTTTTCCAGAAGCTGGGAATGGGCGACAGGGAATGGATCACTTGATGATTACCTGTTCTGTTCATTCCTTCTGGGGCACCTGGCATTGGCCACTGTCAGAAGACAGGATACTGATCTAGATGGACCTTTTGTCTGACCTAGTATGGCCGTTCTTATGCTAACTATAAGACTACCCCCTTCTCTTTAAGGCTCAAGTTTTGGAACGCATTCTGTATTTCAGACTCTGCACTAAGATGAATTTCCAAACATTATCTCTGAAAAGAGTACTAGCTGCGCAATTTTTATAAATAGCCTGTTTTAACTGATAAGTGAAGTAGTATATGCATTAGATCTCCAGATAACTGTTTTTCCTCTTTCTGAACTTACAGAAGAGAAGAAACTAGTAACCATCAACAAATAGATGCTAAAATATAGGGACCAAAAAAAGTAAATATTGTCAGAGATCTGAAAGATGGCTCAGCATTCACGGGCTACCAAATAAATTATTCCCTGAACACATCTCCCATAATCCTCCAAACTTGAGGACTTTTACTTTCTCTATTTCCCCATGCTCAAATACCAACATTATGACCATTGTCCATCCATCCTTGGAGCTAGACATATGGATTCCTCCAAAATACCAACTTAATAGGGATACTGAGTGGAAGACCTAGTGTCTTTATAATGGTTAGTTCCTGCAAGCCCAAGAAGCAAGAGATCACCAAAACCAGTAATCAGACCTATATTATATATTTATATTTATATTTTTATATATATATATAAAAACAAACTGTAATGAGCTAAAAAGATTGATGTTTATATAACTGAGAAGAAAAATAATGGATTTCAACTTCCATTTGCCCCATGCAAATTAATACCAGTTCTTGGTAAAAGTGTGAATTTAATCGGATTTGAACAATGTTTTATTCTGGAGTTTTCACTTAGTGTTACCAAAGTGCACTATGCAAGAGCCTGAGATATTTGATCTTAGACTGTCTACACAGCAACATAAGCCTAGGGTTCGTGGAACTCAAGTTAGCTGACCTGTGTCAGAGAACCCTGGACTTGAGCATCTTCACTGCATTTTAACCCTAGGTTAAGAATTTTCTGACCAATGCTCAAACCTAGGGTTCTGGCGTCCATACTGCAAGTGCACAGACTTGAGTCAAAGTAAACATATCCCAAAATGCCAAGTGCCCCTCTCCCCTCAATGTCAACACTCTAACCCTAGAACATAGTGCACTGTGGGAAATCTTTACTGCTTCCCATTTCCTGACTGTGGAGGTGCTATTGATGTGACTCAAGAGCCCATAAGGGGCACACAAATACATAAACTGCATAATTAGCTCCTTTGGTGGCTGTTTCAGTAGAAAGAATGCAGTTTGAGACAGCTTTGTACTAAACTCCGATCCAATCTGAAAACTGTGCTCTCCACCTTTAGGCTGATTCACACTGGCAGGAAAAGGTTCTGAGAATTACTAGAACATCAGTCTCTACTGTTGTCAAACTATTGAAATAAACCTTTGCAATTCTTAATTTTTAGAATAGAATGGTCAATGAAGAGTATTTTTGTTTGCTTTTCTCTGTTTGTTTTGATGTTTGACATAAAATGTAGGTTTCAGAGGAAAAAAAACACACACACTCACCCCAGCCTGGGGGCTGCTGGCTGCAGAACAGTGAAGTGCATCCCCAGGCCTTGGGGTGCAATCTGCAGCAGCACCCCTAGGGGATCCCTTATCATTTTATAGGGCCAAATACTCAAGTCCTGGTTTCAGTCCTTGCCCAGATACAAGTCTTATTTCCTTCAACAGGAATACCCACATGAATAAGACAAGCAGGATTTGATCCTATGTAGTATCTTTATGGGGTTGGAACCATCTCTGATAACTCACTCTCCTAGGCCAAAGAAAATCTTGCATTTCTCTAAATAGTATTCTTTACTTTACTTTTTGCTGTCCAACAGTCTTACTTCTTATAACTTGGCCAAAGTGTTTGGGGACAGGGAGAGAGTTGGTTCAAATGTATTAAATAAAAATTTAGCATGGATATAAAAGCTGGTGGTGGTGTTGTTTTTTCTTTAATACAGTATCAAAGCCTCAATGACTCAACTGGGAATGGAAAAGTTCATAGAATCATAGAATAACAGAGTTGGAAGGGACCTCTGGAGGCCATCTAGTCCAACCCCCTGCCCAGAGCAGGACCAATCCCAACTAAATCATCCCAGCCAGGGCTTTGTCAAGCCTGACCTTAAAAACTTCTAAGGAAGGGGATTCCACCACCTCCCTAGGTAACGCATTCCAGTGTTTCACAACCCTCCTAGTGAAAAAGTTTTTCCTAATATCCAACCTAAACCTCCCCCACTGCAACTTGAGACCATTACTCCTTGTCCTGTCATCTGCTATCACTGAGAATAGTCTAGATCCATCCTCTTTGGATCCACCTTTCAGGTAGTTAAAAGTAACTATCAAATCCCCCCTCATTCTTCTCTTCTGCAGACTTAACAATCCCAGTTCCCTCAGCCTCTCCTCATAAGTCATGTGTTCCAGACCCCTAATCTTTTTTGTTGCCCTTCGCTGGACTCTCTCCAATTTATCCACATCCTTCTTGTAGTGTGGGGCCCAAAACTGGACACAGTACTCCAGATGAGGCCTCACCAATGTCGAATAGAGGGGAACGATCACGTCCCTCGATCTGCTGGCAATGCCCCTACTTATACACCCCAAAATGCCACTGGCCTTCTTGGCAACAAGGGCACACTGTTGACTCATATCCAGCTTCTCGTCCACTGTCACCCCTAGGTCCTTCTCTGCAGAACTGCTGCCTAGCCATTCGGTCCCTAGTCTGTAGCTGTGCATTGGATTCTTCCGTCCTAAGTGCAGGACTCTGCACCTGTCCTTGTTGAACCTCATCAGATTTCTTTTGGCCCAATCCTCCAATTTGTCTAGGTCCCTCTGTATCCTATCCCTACCCTCCAGCGTATCTACCACTGCTCCCCGTTTAGTGTCATCCGCAAACTTGCTGAGGATGCAATCCACACCATCCTCCAGATCATTAATGAAGATATTGAACAAAACCGGCCCCAGGACCGACCCTTGGGGCACTCCGCTAGATACCGGCTGCCAACCAGACATGGAGCCATTGATCACTATCCATTGAGCCCGACAATCTAGCCAACTTTCTACCCACCTTGTAGTACATCCATCCAGCCCATACTTCTTTAACTTGCCGACAAGAATACTGTGGGAGACCACGTCAAAAGCTTTGCTAAAGTCGAGGAATAACACGTCCACTGCTTTCCCTTCATCCACAGAACCAGTTATCTCATCATAGAAGGCAATTAGATTAGTCAGGCATGACTTTCCCTTGGTGAATCCATGCTGACTGCTCCTGATCACTTTCCTCTCGTCTTAAGTGCTTCAGAATTGATTCTTTGAGGACATGCTCCATGATTTTTCCGGGGAATGAGGTGAGGCTGACTGGCCTGTAGTTCCCAGGATCCTCCTTCTTCCCTTTTTTAAAGATTGGCACTACATTAGCCTTTTCCCAGTCTTCTGGGACTTCCCCCGATCGCCATGAGTTTTCAAAGATAATGGCCAGTTATATAACTGAATCACTCGCCCCACTTCCTAGTCCTCCTCCTTTCTGCTTCACAAGTGCCAAAATCCCAGCTCTGTGTGGACTATGGCAACTATATTTTAAACCTGAAAATTAATCCATCTCAGAGCAGAATTAGCTGCCAATGAAGCATCAGAATGCCAACCAGATGTTGCTACACACCTGGCACAATGCCATCATGTTTTTAATTCCTTTTTCTCATTTCAGATGTGTTCCTTTTTCCCTTCAGTCAAGGGCAATATGTCCTGAGGATCCCTTATCACTGTCCCTCATGCACCTGGAGAGGCAGGGATAAGGGATCCTTGGGAGGCTGCTGTGAAGTTTTGGGGCTGACTCCCACTGGCTACCTTTACAGAGCACGTTGCCCATGTGCCATTGAACATGTAACAGCAGGGAGAGCGGGGGAGCCCAAGAGCAAGGGCCAGAGTGTGGAGCAGGGACCAAGTGGCTGCCTTGAAGGGAGGCAGAGAGGCAAAGCTCTTGGCTCAGCATGGCTGGGGGAGGAACAACCCTCAACATGCTGGTGGCCCGTAGCCACCTCCTGCCTGGTGGCTTTGCTCCCTGCTCCAGGAAAGCTCTGCACAGCAACGAGGAAGAGCCGGAGCCATGGCAGCAAGAGCAGCAGGAACAGAAAGCATACTCCCAGGTAGTAATGGTGCTTCCGGCCACTGTGCTGACTACATGCAGCGCTGTGCTCTCTAGGATGCATCCGGAGGACTTCTGGGACTTGAGTCAAGTCAGGGCCTCATGCACACATGAAAGCAATAGGGTCTAGGTCACAGTTTAACATGGTTAAACAAGGTTAGCACATTTGCAGTGTGAATGCAAGGGGGGTTTGGCTTGAGCCCAGGCTCAGCCCCAGGCCTAAACTGCTGTGTAGATATACCCTCAGTGTCTATAACTGTATTGTCAATCACTACTGTGGTTACAAGAAAGTGATAGTAAACAAGAAAAAAATAATCATTCACATTGGGGCCAGATCCTGCACCATTCAAGACAACAGAAGTTGGTGACACAACCGTCCCCTGTACTCCTGCCTTGAGGACCTCTTGAGGTCCCTTCTAGTCCTACGATTCTATGTCTATGTCTACACTACCGCGGTAAGTTGACCTATGCTACGCATCTCCAGCTACGTGAATAATGTAGCTGGAGTCGACGTACCTTAGCTCGAGTTACCGCAGGGGTCAACGGGAGAAAAATCTCCCGTCAACTGACCTTACTCTTCTCGTAGGGGGCAGAGTACAGGGGTCGACTGGAGAGCGATCTGCAGTCGATTTAGCGGGTCTTTAGTAGACCCGCTAAATCAACCACCAGTGGATCGATCTCAGAGCATCAATCCAGCCTGTAGTGTAGACCTGCCCCATGATTCAACAGAAGCAGGATTGGGCCCTTGGAGCTTATTTATGCCAAGTGAAGCTGTAGTAAATTGAAGCCTAACACAAAAGAACTTCAACAATAAAGATCTCATATTTGCAGAATTCATTTCTGTGATTTTTAAAAGAGATCACAATAAAGAAAAAAACAGTTTCCCTCTCAGTTAAGAGCACAGAAACCTATTACCCTCTCCACTAGTGGAAAATATGAAGGAATCTATAGCACAGTAAATCATGTATCAGTTTTAAACAAAGAGGTTTACTTATACATTTAGGAATTCACTTACTACAGTTGAAAAGGATGGTATAATAAAATGCTTACAGGCACTTGTCAGCATCTGGAAGAGCTGATCCTAACTGCATTCGCCTACGAGTTACATCAAGTGGATATCTAAAGAAGAGAGTTGTTTGTTTGTTTGTTAAAAAAGAAAGCATTTTAACTCCTTGAACGGCAAAAATATGAATACAGTGTTTGTGTATATATATATACACATGAATATAAATAAAGAAAGTTCCCTGTGAAACCTCCAGGTTCCTTTTACAGTGAGTCAAGGATCAAACTCAGTGCCCAACACAGCTGAAAGTTCTCCAAAAATCGAGATTTCCGCCATCACAATTAAAAACAGTGAATCAGAATCTTAATATATTCCATTAGGCAGAAGTAAAGAAGATACATGAAGATCAGACAGAGCATAAACCAGTTTGTGTAAAACAGAATTTAGGGAGGAGACAACGGCATTAAAAATAAAACTCACCTTTAAAGGATCAACAGAAATGCATGTGTGACATTTGTAATTAACTAGTTTAGAAAAAAATAAATGCCAAAAAAATAAATCCAATCAATTCACCTGTTTCTGGGCCATGGAGAAAATCTGACAAAGGCAGAGAGTAGAGAAGGAGGGGGAAATAAACTATGCCAAATATAGTAACTTAAATATATATTTGTAGCTATGATTTTGTTTTAAAATGAACTGGTGTAAAACAACTCCAACTCTAGGTAAGATTCTAATTTACCTTAGTGGAAATTTGTCAGAATAAAGACAGCAGGATTTGGTCTGATACATATACTTTTAAAGATCTTCAAAATTAAAACACATTCAGAAAGTGAAGCACCATGAAGTCAGTGCATTCTAGTTTCTGACCTATCAGGTAAAAAAAGCTTAACTCTGAAATAGTACATTTAAGAAAAATTCTTAATCCAAGATATCATATAATTTCTTCAATAAGTGCAGCTAAAAACCCCAAAACAAACAAACCCAAATCCCACAAAAACTTACGATATTGTCTGTGCTATTGCTCCAGCCAAGCCACCACACAGCAAGCTTACATGTGTTTTCAAAACTAAGACTTCAGGATTATCTAAGGAAGGCCTTCCAAGCAGGCTAGGTGCTTGGGCAAGTCCAATGCTCTTTAAGGTACTAAAGGTAAAAAATGAAAAACCTGAAAGAGAAAAATGTAATTTTATGTAGACTTCAGGAAACCACAAGTTTCTTACTGATACACAGAGTCTTTGTAACATAAGAGAGTAATCACACACTGAATTATTTAATTCCTGATTCTTTACGAGGTTTTTATTAAATATTGTGAAAGAGAGAAAAGTTACATACATTACATAAATCAATACAAATATTACATATTTATCCAATGTGACAGGGTCGGGCCAGATGGCTACAGGAGAGTAACAGAAGGCAGATATATTAGCCCCAGGCTCAGCAGGTCCCTTTTCCCTGGGTAAGGTAACAGGGAAGTTCCAGAACAATCAGGAACCTTCTGGAGACAATTAAGACAGGCTGATTAGAACACCTGCAGCCAATCAAGAAGCTGCTAGAATCAATTAAGGCAGGCTAATCAGGGCACCTGGGTTTTAAAAAGGAGCTCACTTCAGTTTGTGGTGTGCGTGTGAGGAGCCGGGAGCAAGAGGCACTAGGAGCTGAGAGTGAGAACGCAGACTGTTGGAGGACTGAGGTGTACAAGCATTATCAGACACCAGGAGAAAGGTCCTATGGTGAGGATAAAGAAGGTGTTGGGAAGAGGCCATGGGGAAGTAGCCCAGGGAGTTGTAGCTCTCGCACAGCTGTTCCAGAAGGCACTCTAGACAGCTGCATTCCACAAGGCCCTGGGCTGGAACCCGGAGTAGAGAGCAGGCCCGGTTTCCCCCCAAATCCTCCCAACTCCTGGTCAGACGCAGGAGGAGTCGACCTGCACTGTGAATTCAGAAAAACGGCCAAGCTGAAGGCTGCCGTGAAGCTCCAAGGCGAGCAAATCCGCCAATAAGCGCAAGACCCACCAAGGTAGAGCAGGAACTTTATCACACCAATAGCAATCTTAAGTGTGGTCTAGGAGTCAGCTTGTTGTAATTTGCCAAGTGTTGAGAAGACACTTTGGAAAAAAGTGTGCCTTAGGCATTAATTTTAAGAATTGGTTTTGTACTACACATGCAATGGAAGTGTACATACAATAATACTTTGCGCATCTATCTTGTAACTTCTAACCAAGGATCTTAAAACACTTTGAAAAAAGTGATTTTTAATTTAACATGTTATAGTTACAAGTAACACCTAAGATTAGTATAACTGAAAGAAATTAGAAAAAAATCTCGTTATCTTTTCAGTTTATTTACTTCTTTCGAGAGCATTTTCCATAGTCAGTTTCATTGTTTCCCCTTTATAGTCAGTCTATTTCCCTTAGTTTGTGTGGGCCTTTCACACAGCAACTACAGCCAGATTGGCCAGGTTTAGGAACAGGTCCTGCACCTTTTTCCATCGGAGAAGTTTTAGGGGTGGGGAGCGAGAGGAGAACTCAGTCACTGGCCTCTCACATCTCAGAAAGGTCACTTAGGGATTTTCACCAGTGGTATAAGTTACAGCAGCTATTCTAACTTGCACTGATCAACATCAAAAGCTGATCTACCAACAGATCAGGAAGCTACAAATGACTCCCTGCAGTTTACCCTTTCCATTCTGTCCAAGCAGAAATTTAGCCCTTCAGTTTAACAGAAGCGAATACAAATTTTGCAAATACAACTGTGAGACACATACACAATGCTGGCAACAAAATTTTTAACTTACCTGCATAAGGAGCCATTCCTACAACTGTTGGCATCAGTCCTCTGTAAAATCCAATGTAACCTCCTTCCTTTTGAAGGAAAAATAAAAATACAAACAATTCATGGCAAACAGAAGTAGAAATAGTTAGATTATTATGGAACTGATTGTACTGACAAGTCATTTGTATGACAGTGCTAGCCACGCAATGAGGTATTAATATTAACCTCATCTTCCTCTTCCTCAGATGCTGAGAGGAGGGACTATAAATTGGCTGCTTAGAAGACAGAGGAGAAAATGCTTAGGAGAAGGCAGGTCTACCTACACCCAGGATCACAAAGTAGGGAGATGATTTCCAATACACGCAAATAAGTATGTTGGCTTTCCAACCCCTGTTATAAATATTCTCGAAGGCAAAAACCTCAGGAGTATATACCACTGTTATTCCCAATTTGTTGTCCTCTGCCATTTCCACCAGCTTGAGCCACCCTCCACCAGCATGAGTAAAAGGGGAGCATCCAGACCCTTTTGTAAAACGAGAGTGTGCTACACACACAGTCGAAGCCAAATTCACATTTGTTTCCCTCAGGTCATTAAATAGTGGTGCACAGCATTAAAAAAATATAACCACCACATTTTTCTTTAACAAGTATGGAAGGAGAAAATTAAATACCTTTGTATAAATGGTCTTGAATGCATGAATAATTCCTGTGTACTTGTGCTCCCCTTTCACTTGGAATGCCAGACGTGCTCTAACCATATCAAGAGGGTAAGTACAAATGACTGCTGTTATACCTATTTAAAAAAAAGACCACCACCACATACCTTAATTGTTCTTATATAGTTTTAAGCAACAAAAGATCCTTTCAAGGCAAATAATTAACATAAGAATGTATACTCAACAACTTTTAAAAAGTCAAATTTAAAAGTCTACCTTTAATCAGAGGCTAAGAGAACTAAACTCAGTCATGCACTGAGTATTACATTTGTATCCATCAGCATTCATAGGAGCTATGCAACTAAACCTCAATCCTGCAATGGCTTATTTTACTAACTGGACTCATATGAATAACCCCATTGGAGTCAGTGGGACTACTCACTTGCATAAGTAGCGAGTAAATCTTTGTAGGATCAGGGACATAGGACCTAATCCTCACATTTTTAAATATTCAAACATTAAATGAGAGAACACCACAGACTTATACATTTAATTTCCAAAAAGTGATGTTAGCAAAAAGTCTTAACGATACAATTACTGTACATTTGTAAGTGTATATTTAAGTGGTATCTGAACACACTGAAGTTATTCTAAATGAAAACTTAAAATAAGGCTAACAATAATAGTTTTGATTTATGTTGATATTTAATTGGGTTTTTTAATCATTCTATTTACTCTTAGCTGAATGACAATAAATTAGTTAATGCCACATTGTTTACAGAGCCAGATTCTGTGGTCCTTAATTAGGCATGCAGCACTTAATTGTGGCAGTAGCCCATTTGAAGTCAGTGTTGTGTGATTAAATGCTACGTACATGATTCAGGGTTGTAAATCTGACCAAGTGTTATTGCAGCACCACTGACATGCCCTGTAGTTAACTTTATATCATCACTTCCATTATAAATCGCTATAGCTGTATTTTTCTTTGGTTAGACTTCATAAGATGATATTTACTTGGACAACAGAAATCTGAAGATCAACCATCATGCTGCTCCAAATTTGCATAGAGGCTTAGATGTTGCCATTTTAGGGGCAGTTCACAAACAGAACATACATTAAAACAATGACAGTCATCACTAACACCATCATTTGAATAATTAGTCTCTCTCTACCACTAGCCTATGAGGTAGATAGTAACCCATGAATTGTTTACAAGCAACATGGAGGGAAAACTAAAATCACTTACAAATATCTGAAATTGCTGTAGTTGCCCCCTCCTACCGCCCTTCCCCATTTTACAATTATAACCCAGGAAGCAAAGAAGATTCAATTAAGGTAAGAGTATGTAATATAATTTTAATATTCTCTCCACCACCCACCTACACACAATCAAGAAATTTTTAAAGTATAAAAGAAAAAACAAAACAAATGTAAGGGACAAAGATGGTAGTAAAGTGGGAGAAGAGGAAGATAAAACAAACAATTACAAGGTATGAAATTCTGTCTTGTTACACTTCTCTTCTACTCCATCCTACAACTACTGTCTAGTATACAGGGCAGACAGAGCAACCAGCATCCAAAAAAGAGGTAGGCTCATCATACTGCAGTTTTTAAACTCGGACACAAACCTGCAGAACAGAACCTTGTTAGAATGGAAAATGAGACTATACTGACACATTGCAGACATCAAGGGACCATGTTTCAGCCCCCTCAGTCTGAGCAGAGAGAAGTCTAATGGAGTATCCTCTTAACTTGTTCTGGAAAGGAGTAAGGGCAGCAAGCCAAATATTTAGCCATAATGGATTTGAAGGTTCTCATGGAGGCTTGAAAACAAGATGAGCGCATACTAATTAGGTGTACTAAATTCCTTAGTCCAGACCTAACAAAATTCAAGGACACATTTGCCATCCAGTGAGTAAAACTTCTTTTTTCAAAGTAGGATTCAGTTACAACAAAAACCACTGTGAGATAAGTGAAATACTTGCAGTCTTATTAAGGGTCTCAGAGGAACTATAAAATCCAGGCAATCTTGGAATCTCCTCTTCAGACCATTAAAAAAAATATATTTAAATCTTTATTTTCAGTTGGGAAAGGTAGAAAGCACATTCAGATATATTATTGGCAGAGTCAGATTTATTACAATAAGTATTTAATTTTACAGAAGGCCTCTGCTTAGCATCTTAGGAGAATAGGTGTTGATCTTGGGATTAAAATGCTCAAAGAAAGGGCATTTTCTTGTTTCAACTTAGTGCCCAAGTTTTATGAAATCTTCAGATTACAAAGGACAGTGGTTAAGCTTCCACTCCCCAACCCATGAAGGAACTGAACCATCAGAAGCAAAACTCGGGTGTTCATCTCTGGTGCCATCCCAGTGACAAAATCAGTAATAATTTGCTTTCAGGGGAAAAAAAAAAACACAAATTCAAACGGTTTTCTGCAGGAACCACTCACTCCTGCTAAACAAATAAACATTTAAATTGACTTGCCATAGCAGATAGATAAGTCCTGAAGAAGGGATATGTTGAAGAGGGGGAGCATACTTCTACACAGTGGCAGAAGATTGGCTTCCTCTTGGAACTGTATACTTGTAGTGATATCATGATTACACAGGCACCATCATCTTCCTATACATTACCAGAACAAGGTGACTTCTCCAGAGAAGTTTCTTCAAATTGTAGTAAGCCGAATGAGACTTTCCAATTGAGCTTGGAAAGAACCCACAGACTAGCTCTCCATCGCAGAAAGCTAACATTGGTCATTATGCAATCTAAGGGTATGTCTACACTACAAAATTACGTTGATTTTACAGAAGTCCATCTTTAGAAATCGATTTTATACAGTCAATTGCGTATGTCCCCACTAAGTGCATTAAGTAGGCGGAGTGCATCCTCATTACCGTGGCTAGCATAGACTTACAGAGCAGTGCACTGTGGGTAGCTATCCCACAGTCTCCGCTGCCCACTGGAATTCTGAGTTAAGCGCCCAATGCCTGATGGGGCAAAAATATTGTTGTGGGTGGTTTCGGGTATATGTCATCAGTTGCCCCTCCCTCCGTGAAAGCAATGGCAGACAATCGTTTCGCGCCCTTTTTCCTGGGTCACCCACGCAGACGCTATACTACGGCAAGCATGAAGCCCACTCAGCTCACTGTCACCACTGCTGTTGTGATCATTGTAAACCTTGCGCATTATCCTGGACTATATGCGGAACCAGGCTAAGAGACGCCAGCACGAGGAGGATATTGATGAGGACAGAGACACAGACGTTCCTGAAAGCACGGGCTGTGGCAATTGGGACATCATGGCAGCAGTGGGGCTGGTTGACAAAGTGGAATGCTGATTCTGGGCCAGACAAACAAGCACAGATTGCTAGGATTGCATAGTGTTGCAGGTATGGGATGATTCACAGTGGCTGCGAAACTTTCACATGCGTAAGACCACTTTCCTGGAACTCTGTGAGTTGCTTTCCCCCACCCTGAAGCGCAGGAATAGCCAGATGAGAGCTGCCCTGACAGTTGTGAAGCGAGTGGCGATAGCCCTGTGGAAGCTTGCAACGCCTGACTGCTACCTGTCAGTCAGGAATCAATTTGGAGTGGGCAAGTTTACTGTGATTCAAGTAGCCAATGCAATGCAATCATTGACGTTCTGTTATCAAGGGTAGTGACTCTGAGGAACGTGCAAGTCATAGTGGATGGCTTTGCTGCAATAGGGTTCCCTAACTGTGGTGGGGCGATAGGCGGAACTCATATCCCCATCTTGGCACCGGACCACCTTGCCAACCAGTACATAAACTGCAAGGGGTACTTCTCAATGGTGCTGCAAGCACTGGTGGATCACAAGGGACATTTAACTGACATCAACGTGGGATGGCCAGGAAAGGTGCAGGACACCCGCATATTTAGGAACTCCAGGCTGTTCACGCAGCTGCAAGAAGGGACTTACTTCCTAGACCAGAAAATTACCATTGGGGATGTTGAAATGCCAATAGTTGCCCTTGGGGACCCAGCCTACCCCTTGCTCCCATGGCTCATGAAGCCTTTCGCAGGCAGCCTGGACAATAGTAAGGAGCAGTTCAACTATACGCTGAACAAGTGCAGAAGGGTGGTAGAATGTGCCTTTGAACGTTTAAAAGCTCACTGGCGCTGTTTGCTGACTAGGTCAGACCTCAGCGCAACCAACATTCCCATTGTTATTGCTGCTTGCTGTGTGCTCCATAATATCTGTGAGAGTAAGGGGGAGATGTTTATAGCGGGGTGGGAAGTTGAGGCAAATCGCCTGGCGTCCGATTTTGAGCAGCCAGACACCACCGCGATTAGAAGAGCACAGCTAGGCACGCTGCGCACCAGAAAGGCTTTGAAAACCAGTTTCGTGACTGGCCAGGCTACAGTGTGACAGTTGTGTATGTTTCTCCTTGATGCAAACCCGCCCCCTTTGTTGATTTTAATTCCCTGTAAGGCAACCACCCTCCCCTCTTCAAAATAAAGTAACTATTGTTTTGAAACCGTGCTTTTTTTTTTTTTTTTTTAATTAATAAAGAAAGAGATAACGGACAAGGTAGCCCGAGAGGGGTGGGAGAGGAGGGAAGGACAAGGCCACATTGTTAATGTGACTACAACAAACAAACAAACTGTTTGAATGACAGCATTCTGTTGCTTGGGCCATCCTCTGGAGTGGAGTGGCTGGGTGCCCAGAGCCTCCCCCTCTGTGTTCTTGGCCATCTGGGTGAGGTGGATATGGAACCTGGGAAGGAGGGCAGGCGATTATACAGTGGATGTGCGGAGGGGTTGGGGGGTGTCTGTGCTCTTGCTGGCTTTCCTGCAGCTCCAACAAACGCTTCATCATGTCCGTTTGCTCCCCCATTAGCCTCAGCATCGCGTCCTTCCTCCGCTCTTCGCGCTCACTTAATTCTTTCCTGGCCTCTGCCACTGAATGCCTCCATGCACTAAGCTGTTCCCTATCAGTGCAGGAGGACTGCATGAGCTCAGCAAACATGTCATCGCGAGTGGGTTTTTTTCGCCTTCTAATCTGCGAGAACCTCAGGGACAGAGATGATAGGGGGAGCGTAGAAACATTTGCACCTGGAGGGAGATAAAGAGGGAGAGTAAAATTTAAGATGATACATTTCTCTGAGAACAAAAGGGAGACTTTCACAATGAAGCAAGCAATTCACAGCAGACAGCACATGTGCTTTAGGTACAAGGTCACATTTTGCCTTTTATATTGCCGGTATGGTAACACATCACACACACATGGCTGGGCAACAGAATATGGTTTCCAGGCAGCCATGGTAAGCCTTTTGGTACGCAGGGTTGGCTTCTTACGCCTTCATAACATGTGGGAATGTTTTCAAACTGCAGCACCCTCCTTTCCCAGAGCAAGCAATGGGTTGGGTTTTACATTTAAAAGGACGGGCTGCAGTTTTCAGGTGGATGTGCAGCACACACCTCCCCCAAACCCTTCGCATGGCTATTCTCTGGGATAATCCCTTCTCCTTCTTCTTCTCCCCCCTCCCCCCCCGCCGTGTGACTATTCTCCAGGATGATCCCTTCTCCCCTCCCCCACACCGTGTGACTATTCTCTGGGATGATCCCTTTTAGCCAAGCGCAAACAGCCCAGCATGAACGGGGTCCTTTTACTGTTCCCTTACAAAAATTCCCCTATTTCAACCAGGGGACGTTGAAGGATATCACTCTACTGAGGCTAACACAGAAAGATATAGACCGAATGTTGCTTGAATGGGACCAAAACCCAGGACCATTTGCTGCCATGCTTTGTGCTGCAATGATTCTAGAATACTTGCTATTGGCTTAGCATGGTAAAGTGTCTTACCGTGGAGGACAAAATAAGGCAGCCCTCCCCAGAAACCCTCTGCAAAGGCTTTCAGAGTACCTCCAAGAGAGCTTCATGGAGATGTCCCTGGAGGATTCCCACTCCATCCCCAGACATGTGAACAGACTTGTCCAGTAGCTGTACTGGCCGTGAATGGATCCCAATTCTTCAGGGCAAATCAAACATTAAACACTATTGCTTTTAAAACCTGTACTGTAGTTACAAATGTGCACTCACCGGAGGTGCCTTCGCCGGCTTCAGGGTTGGGGATCCTGCCTTGGGAGGGTATTGGCTCCAGGGTGATGAAAAGATCCTGGCTGCCAGGGAGAACAATTCACCGTTTGCCTGCTGCACATTCTCCTCCTCTTCCTCATCCACAAAATCCTCCTCCCTGTTGCGTGAGACTCCTCCCTTGCAGGTGTCCACGGACAGTGGTGGGATAGTGGTAGGGTCCCCCCTAGAATGCCATGCAGCTGATCATAGAAAAGGCATGTATGGGGCCCTGATCTGGAGAGACCGTTTGCCTCCTTTGTCATTTGGTAGGCTTGCCTGAGCTCCTTAACTTTCACACGGCACTGCTGTGTGTCCCTGTTGTAGCCTCTCTCTAACATGCCCTGTGAGACTTTGGCATATATATTTGCATTTCTTCTTTTTGATCGGAGTTCAGCCTGCACAGATGCTTCTCCCCGTATAGCAATCAGATCCAGTGTCTCCCTTTCGGTCCATGCTGGAGCTCGTTTGCGATTCTGGGGGGACTGTATGCTCACCTGTGCTGCTGAGTTCGCCACGCTGACCAAACAGGAAATGAAATTCAAACGTTCCCAGGGCTTTTCCTGTATACCTGGCTAGTGCATCGGAGTTCAAAGTGCTGTCCAGAGTGGTCACAATGGAACACTCTGGGATAGCTCCCGGAGGCCAATACCGTTGATTTGCGTCCGCACTACCCCAAATTCGACCCAGCAAGGTCAATTTTAGCGCTTCTCCCCTTGTTGTGGAAGAGTACAGAAGTCGATTTGAAGAGCCCTTTAGGTAGACTGAACGGGGTTGGTTGTGTGGACGCAGTCATTTTTAAGTAGACCTAACGTAGCTAAATTCGACCTAACCCCGTAGTGTAGACCAGGGCTAAGCTTCTTAAATCAGAGAACCAAAGGTTCTTGCCCCCGGATTATCCTCCCAATAACACACTTGCTGCAGAAGAGTAAGATACATTTCAGAGAGTGTGGAGTGTTTTTCTGACAAAACAGCAGGCATATGTATGAGGAGTGTCTCTGGGATAGTGTCACCCAGGGTTCAATTGATGTTAATTGCAAAGTCCCAACTGACCTGCACAACCAAAGCAAGCCCCAACAGACTACAGTCCGTCTGGCAACATCTGGACTTTCCCTAATGGAGTGTCTAACACTATTTCAAAGTGGAGTAACTAGAGTCCTATCCAGATGAGATTTCACAGTTCACAAAAAAGCAGTTACATTTGAGGAAATGGACTATCTAATCCCTGCCCTGATCAAGTAGTCATCCAAGTAAAGCTGGATGCATATTCCTCAGACAAAGACTGACCAACAGAACCTCCAGGAGTTTGTTGCACACAACAAGTGGCCAAACCTAAATCCAAATAGCATCTGAATCTGGAAAACTCTGAATGGAGGAGTGCAAAAAACTGCATGTGAAAAGGCCTTAACAAGACCCATATTTTACATGTTTTTGATTAAGTCCTCTAGCCTCAAAGTTTGATGAAGGGAGTACACTCTGAAAAGTCCTAATGACTCAACAAATGCAGTGTGGGCCACAATCTCTATGGTTTCTTTGGAACCAATGGTAAATAGTGGGAGAAAGACACTTATCCCTGTTCCTCTAGGCCAGCAATTCTCAACCAGGGGATCAGGGCCTCCTGGGGGGCTGCAAGCAGGTTTCAGGGATCTGCCAAAGTAGACCAGAGAACAAGGCCATGTTAGACTCGCTGGGGCCCAAGGCTGAAAGCCAAAGCCTGAGCAACTTAGCTTCTCAGGGCCCCCTGTCAGGGTGGGGCCCTGGGTAATTGCTCTGCTTGCTACCTCCTAACACTGGCCCTAGCTTTTAATCTACTGGATATGCAGAAACACAGTTGTGGCACAGGTGGGCCGTGGCATTTTTACAGCATGCTGGGGTGAGGCTCAGAAAGAAAAAGGTTGAAAACCCCTCCTGTAGGCAGAAATACAGCAGGGGGTATCAATATTTATTTTTTGATTTAGAATTTCCACATTGATTTAGAATAGCGACTACTTCTTCTGCAAGATTCAAGGGCCAAACTGTGACAATGAATGCAAAAGACAAAAGACCCAGCATAAATTCTAGAGTCTAATCTCATCTCTACTGCCTAAATATTAGACAGTAGAGATGTCGGAGCTCAGCCGGCACCACAAAATTTGACAGCTGATCAAATTATCTAGAATTATCTGGTGCTGGGCTAACATCTTTTCCACAACTTCTTCTTTTACGAGATGGGATTAGAAATAGTAAGATATTTCCTGGATAAGAGGCAGGAACTGAGATTTACAGACAGAGCATAGCACTGGCCTGCAAGAATACGACAATTTGTTCCCTCTTTGCTGAAAGAAACCACTTCTTCAGAAAGATCATAAAGCCATGAAACACAACAGGGATTACTTCAAACTCTCTGTTTTGTTTCCCCAATGGTGTCTGGATCTGGGAGCTGTTATTGAGATCAGCTGTACAAGCATTCATCTCCAGTTCTCTACAGGATTTCCTACCATTATTTCACCTTCTTACTCTTCCTTCTTTGTCAAATGGAAGTTTAAAGACGAAAAAAAGAAAGCATCTCTCTAGAGCAAAGAAAGAAAGGCTGAAGGAGAATTGTGCCTATTAAATGTATGTATTGCATATACACCAGCCTTGATTAAAAATCATTTTTTCCTTCTTCCTTGGAAGTGGAAAACTACTATTCTCTATTGTTCCATCATTCTATAGGGAGACAAACTGCAGAATCCTCTTTTTTCAAAAAATACATACATTGAAAAAATTCTTTTGGATGCCTCAAATATAGGACTTCTAATGACAAGTTTAACTTGAAGACCAAAGGGAGTCCTATCTGGCTATATTGTCAGCGAATGTTCAAAAGGAACCTGAACTACACAAATAGCACAAGGTACAGTCTTACACTAGTGTAGGGGAATGGACTAAGTTACCCAGGCTGAATGTATTTTTAAACCATGAATGGAACCCCATGACTACAGCACAAGGAATTTTTTCTCCACTGCAGCAACAGCACATATGAGAAAATAGTTGAAGTCTAGCAGACCTGTCAGGTAGGTCAAGGAGCTTCCCTATCTCAGGAAAGTTACAGGAAATTCTACAGTTCCTAGACCCAGGGCCACCCTTACCTATATGCAAACTAAGCAGCTGCGTGGGGCACCAAATTGCCCCAAATTTCCTGGTGCCCTACGCAGCTGTGTGCTGCTCCAGCAGCCAGCCTGATCCCTTGGCCAACTGAGGCGGCCAGAAAAGCTGCCCCCACCCTTGCTCCCCTCACCTCTTCCCCAAAACCCCCACCCCTGCTCCGCCCCATCCCCACTCCACTCCACCCCACCCCTTCCCCTGAGCTATGTCCCAGGGGACTCCACTCACTAGGAGGCAGGAAGTGGAGCAACCCAGCCCCAGCCCACTCTACTCCGCCAGCTCCCAGCCACACCGCCGGTGAGTGCTGGGGTGCGATTCCCCTCTGCCCCCCAAGTCCCAAGGCTGGAAGCCCGGGGATCAGAGCAGAGCAGGCTGGGGCCAGGTCACTCCACTTCCCACCGCCCCATGAGTGTGGGGTCTGGCCCGCCCTGCAATCACTGGGCAGCAGGAAGTGGAGCAACCCAGCCCCAGCCCACTCTGCTCCGCCAGCTCCCAGCCATGCCGCCGGTGAGTGCTGGGGTGCGATTCCCCTCTGCCCCCCAAGTCCTAAGGCTGGAAGCCTGGGGAGCAGAGCAGAGCAGGCTGGGGCCGGATCACTCCACTTCCCGCTGCCCCATGAGTGTGGGGTTTGGCCCGCCCTGCAATCACTGGGCAGCAGGAAGTGGAGCGACCTGGCCCCAACCCACTCCACCCCCCAGCACGAGCCGACGGAGCGGTTTCCCACCTGCCCCCCAAGCCTACTCTTGCCCCCCACAGACCTTGGGCACAGCCCCCCCTGCAGAGGCCTGCAGACACCCCCCCCGTCCCCCGGGGGGCTGCGTAGGGCACCAAAATGTCTAGGGACGGCCCTGCCTAGACCTGTAAAATATAATTAAATTGCTTACATCTCAAGGAGTTAGCTGAATGATTCCTTTTGTATTGTACCTTCATCCTAGTGTGATAACAAAGACAAGGATGTTGTAGTTAATACTGAGATGGTACTTTCATTCTAAACCTTTATTTTCAGTCACTTTCTGTAAATTAGCTGATGGGCTAAAGTTCCTTATACTTACTCTTATACCACATGAATTATTCTGAAAACAACTGTACTGAAGCACAAGAAACATGTGTTTCCCTCTACTTTTGATGAACAACAGCCAAAACTAGTTTATCAAAAGTAGGGGGAAACACATGTTTCTTGTGCTTCAGTACAGTTGTTTTTACATTTGGAGAACTCAAATGGCTTTGTTTTCAAAATCCTTACTTTTAGAGAGTTTGTTTTGTTTTTTAATCTCTAAACAATTCTCTAATATCTACCATTTTTTCTTTCCTCTCAGCCAATTCTCTTTCCTTAAAGGAAATGATAAAGCAATTATCTGTTAATTAAGTGTTATGGTTGAAATTTGAATCACAAAAGAGTCAGGAAATTCAGAGTTAAAGTCTCCACAGTAACTTTAACCAGACCTCCTTGAATATATACATTACAATGGTTTTTTTCATTGCAGTCACTCATACTTCCCCCATCCCCACTACTTTTCTCCTGATTGCAGAGGGATACCTTTGACCTGCGTATATTAGGAAATATGTTTGTTTCCTACCATTGCTAACAGTGATTCAGTTCCACTTACATTAGCAATGTTGTGAAGAACCCTGGCTAGACAGGACTACCACATCTCCAGTGTTTAAAAACACAACTTAACAGAAGCAGCTGTGGAACATACAGCTGCATCACAAGGGAGAAGAGGCGCAGGCAGAATCACCCTCTTCTGTGACACAGTTCTGAGTCCAGGGATGCTGGAGAAAACCCCTTCTCCAAAGGTACCATGGCACGTGAAGTCCTATGCTTCCCCAAGAGCCAACTAGAGACTCAAGCCAGCAAGACTAATTGGGTTGCACTTGGCACTGTTGGACGCTAATGTTATCAGACTCTTTGCTCAGTTTTTTCTCTCCTCTGTGTTAAATGGCCATTTACTCCAACTCCCTTCCAGACCTTCATTCACAGTCTCTTCACTTCAGCCTTACTCCACTGCCTTCCATGCTCACATCCTTCGTCTTTCCCTTCTCCTACAACCCTTTCCCACCTTCGCTCCAATCCTTACCCCTTCCTTTCCCTCTGCATGTGTGTTATATTCCTTCCCACTCCTCATTTAGTCTATTGCAGTGGTTCTCAACCTTTCCAGACAACTGTACCCCTTTCGGGAGTCTGATTTGTCTTGTGTGCCCCCAAGTTTTACCTCACTTAAACTACTTGCTTACAAAATCAGACATAAAAATACAAGTGTCACAGCACACTATTAGTGAAAAAAATTATTACTTTCTCATTTTGTCTGTATGAAATTTTGCACTGTACTGACTTTGCTAGTGCTTTTTATAAAACTAGCCAAATATCTAGATGAGTTAATGTACCTACCCCCTGGAAGACTTCTGCATACTGCCGGTTGAGAACCACTGATCTATCTGATCTACTGAGATTTTAGGCTGTTTGTGGCAGGGACTGTCTCTTATGCTAGTATTTGTACAATACTTAGCACAATAGTTGGTTGGTCTCAAGGTGCTACTGTAATACAAATAAAAGAGTTAATGTAGTCTAACCAAGTCTTGACCACGTCTTGCCAAATGGATTTTGTTAGCTTTTAGGATTTTATGGATTGTTTCTTTTCATTCTCTCTTCTTTTGTTTGGTTGTTTGTTCAATATGCGGGGCAAGGAGAGGGATCTTTATTTCATGAGGTTCTTTTCTGCTTAATTGAAGGCAATAGTGTCAGTAGTCCACTGTTAGTCAATTTTTTTAAAAACAAAAGCTACCTATTTAATACCATTTAATGACTATGTGGAAAATGCCAATCAATGTTAAGTCCTCTTCATATAAAGGTAGGAATAAGAATTAGTTTTTACCTCCCCACTGCGTTCCTTAGCTGTTTTGGGTTGAGTGGGAAAATAAAAATGCATGCCTCATATTTTACACTCACAGCTTGCTAACTGTTATTTCTTCTAATACCATAATAATTGTTAGAACTCAGATTTAAAAAAAAAAAAGACTGCTCAGAAGAGTTCCATGACAATATTCCAAAGCGTCCTATAAGGCCAGGGATCATACGAAGGTCCAAAGAATCCACCCATTTCAGAGTCATAGAGTTTAAGACCAGAAGGGATCACCACATCATCTACTCTGATCTCCTGCACATCATAGGCCTCTAAACTGCACCCAGTTTCTCCAGTATTGAGCCCATAACCTGGTTTAGATTGAAGTATTACAGCCCTCAAAAAACAAACTATACTGTGACATAGACAGAGGATAGGAGGGGCCAAGGTGCACAGTACCCATGGTCCCTGCAATGGCAGAGAACTGATTTGGTGAGATACCCAGATGATCTAGCAAGCAACCTGCACGCCATGCTACAGAGGAAGGGGGGGAAAAAAAAAAACACCAAGTTCCCAGTCAATCTGACCTGAAGGAAAATTCCTTTCCGACTCCCTAAACTCTGACCATTAGCACATGAGCAAGACTCACCAGCCAGGCATCTAAAACAAAGGATTCTTTATACCATCTCAGAGCACCAGCCCCACCATGTCCCACCTCCAGCTATTGCCATCTTTGATGCTTTACAGGAAAGGGAAAAAACAAAAAAACAAACAAATTGGGAGGACAAAATTTTCATCTGACCCCTCCAAGTGAAGCTGAAATCCTGAGGTATGTGATTTAAGAACATTAGAGATAGGATCAGAAGGGACACTCCCTGACCCACTAAGCCCAGTCTCTCACCCCCATCTCAGCACACAGCCCCATCATACAAAATCCTACTCAAATTTATCTAGCTCTATCTTAAAATTAATTAGATGTCTGTCCCCACTAATATTATTAGGAGGCTGTTCCAGAACCTTACAGCTCTAGTGGTTAGAAACCTTCTTCTAATTTCCAGCCTAAGTTTATTTGTGGCCAGTTTAAACTCATTTGTTCTTGTGCCAACATTTTTCTTTAACTTAACATTTTTCTCCCTCTTAGGTTTATGCCCCCCCCCCGATGTCTTTACAGAGAACAATCATATTCCTTCTCAGCCTTCTTTTTGCTAGACTAACTAAGCCAAGCTCTTTTAGTCTCCTCTTGTAAGACAGGATCTCCATTTCACGTTGGTTTCCAACATCTTTCTACACCCATACTAGAACTAGAATCTGTTACCCAATCTGGGGAGCCAATTCTGCACTTTTTAAAAAATCCTGTTTCTCACTATTTTTCCTTTATATGTCTCTCAGCTTGGAAATGATAAACAGTTAAGTTGTTTTCACTTTCATGCTCTGAGTACTGTTTATTTGATTAAAAACAGATGCTTGCAGTTTAATTATAAAAATATTTGGGGAAGCGTTTTTAAATATATTGTTTTAACAAGATTTAACACAAACAAAATTTAAGTTGCTATATTCTTTAAAGTTTTATTTTCATTAAAAACAATTTTTCCAAAGGAAATATTCATCCTATCAAGTCTTTTGGTAGACCTCTTGTTGTATATAGACTTACAGTGGCATTTTATTTCAAGAAACACTACTTAAGCCCTTAAATCAATATTTACCTTTGAAAATAGGTGATGTTTGAAAGTGAAAATAAAGCTGTACCTGCCATGGATCCAGCCATTAAGTTGTGCACATGCCCAGAAATCCCAAGCTTCTTCTTTATTAGCTACAAAGTATAAAAGTTTTACAAAAGTAATAAGTCACATGAAATATGATAAAGACACATATCAGAAAGTTTACTGTAAATATATTAACTGTTTCAAGGTGTGTATTAGCAACTGACATTACAAATGAAAAACAGAATGCTGAATTTCTGTTAAGTGGTAGCACTTCTCAGTAATCTTTTTACATTCCTCATTTGTTATCTATACCACTGTACTGAAAATATTTTTATAATCAGCAAACGTAGATTGATAAGACTGAAAAAAATGGGACTTTTTCCAATAGAGATGAGACACAGTACAAGTATAAAAATGATATACAAAAGAATGCAGACTGGGCCTTCTATTCACCCTCATAACACAGAGCAAAGGGACTTTCAGTGAAGTTGAAAAGGAACACATTTAAAATTGAGAAATGGAAATAGTTCTCCCACACACCACAAACTTAGCCTGTGAAATTCACTGTCATAACAGTTCACTGAAGCCAAATGCTTAGCAAGATTCCAAAAAGGGTTGGAAATTTATATAGGCAAAAACATCCTATGTTATATTAATACTGGTTAAAAGAAACAATAAGAGTCTTGGAAGGGATATAAAATCCTCATGTGTTTGAGCATAAGCCAAGTAACTGATGAGGGTTAAAAAGAAACTTCCCTCATAGGCAGATTACTTCGTATCTCCCTAATTCAGGGTTTCTTGCACCTTCCTCTGAAACATCTGTTAATGTGCACTGACAGAGACAGGATACTAAACTAGATGGACTACAGGTATAATCTAGTATTGTATGACAGTTATATTCCTAATAAGAAATTCACGGTTACTCAGATCTGTGTCCTGCACCAAGTGGAATTTTCAGATTCTGAGACTAAGTTTAGGGTTTACCTCAAGCCTACACTCCATTTTCAAATCAGTATAAATCAGTGGGAATTTATCTGAGTAAGAATTTAACAAAAAAAGGAGGAAAGACCTCATGATTTGGGCTCTGGTGTCTCTGGGATTCCTAAGCTCTTTTGCTATGAACTATGGCATGTATTCTTGTATATAGCACAACATAAAATACAAAGATTTTTAAAAATGTTTTGGACTCAGAAGACTGGACTCTCAAAATTCTCCTGAACTACTCACAGCTACCAGAGAGAGCTAAAATATGCAGTTCCAATGGAAAAAAAATAATATTTAAACATCTGAAACTGGCTACAGGTAGTTCCTCCCCTTTCCCCCAAAATATCTGCCATCTGGAATTTGCTCCTTTGAGAAGGAAGCCCTCACAGCCACGTTCAGGGGCCAACACAACTCACACTGAAATCAACTGGAGTCCTTCCACTGGCTTCAATGGAAGTTGGATCTGACCCTTGAAGTTTTACATTCCAATAGTAAAGGCATAATTTTGACTGAGTATAGGCAATGCTCAAGTAGACACTTATACCAATATCTAAGCTCCAATATTATAGGAGCAGTAAATGCACTACACTAGAAGAGAATTAACAGATCTTGTGGGATCCTGAAATACTGCATTTTATCCTGCAAAGCCAATTTTTTTCTTGTGATGACGGTGCAGGTCAAATATAGACTTCATCAACCCTGACAGAATGTCTTTCAAATTTAAATGAACAATTTGATTTAAAAAGTAATAAACCTTCCTATACAGTATTAAAAAGAACAAAGAGATGTTACATTTTATATTGATTGTAAAGAATGTAGCGGCTCAAAGGGGCCACTTTTTTAGCACGATGGCCAGTAGGAGGTTCAAGAGTGCTTTATTTTCAAAAATATTTCAGTTTGTTCATAGTGAGACTAACAGTAAACTAAAATTTTGAACTGCTTTTCTTACAGCAAAAGTGAAAATATTCTCACTTTTGCCCCCACTTTTTTAAATGAATAGAGTAATACATAATTACTCTATGTGTAATTATGTATTACTACACATAGTGTGGAGTATTCACATAGAGTAATTATGTATTACTCTATTCATTTAAAAAAGTGGGGGCAAAAGTGAGAATACTCCACATACTCCACATGTGAAAAAAGAGGGAGCTAGTTAATGACACGCTTTTAATGTTATTTTATCATTTTAAAACTATATTCACTCTAGCCATAAAAGGAAACAAAATAAATCAAACTACCTTTTTATACTGGTCAAATGCCATAAACTGAATTGCACCATATGGAAATATTCTAATCATCATTGCCCCGTTTCCTTTATACAACCCAAGGTAACCCTCCTTTTTTGGGACAGCACACAATGTAGAAAACACTCCTGTCATCAATACAAAAAAAGATATTTAACAGAGTTACAATGAAAAAAATATTTCAGCAAGTATTACTGACAATAGGGCAGTAAGCATATAACTAAGGCCAGATCATGTTATTCTTATGTAAGTGTGGAGAGCAGAAAACTAGCTTTCACTGCCCAATTGTGGTCAAAGGGAGGGAGATTTGGGCCTATTTCCACCAGCCTTCTCATCACCCAGGTTCTATGGAAACTCCTTATGAATCTATGCATTTGATGACCCATGAATTGGGGAAATGTGACCTAGCAGGAGGGAGATCTATTCCATGTGATGTGATATCCCCTCAGAGAAATACTGTAAAACTGGACATTAACAGTACAGAAGTTAAAAAGGACATCAATAACTTTAAATCTAGTCAATTACAAAGTGACTAATTTACTACACCTGCCTCTGAGTCCGTCAGTATTTATGGTTTTACAATCATTTTCCTAAAATTAAAAATTTATTTTTCTCCATCACTGCTGTATAAAACACAAACAGGGAACAAACAACTGCCTATAAAGGTGAAATAGGAAAATAAACTATGCACAAACTTTACTACATCACCACCATGGTATGTAAGCACCTAACACACATTGATGTATTATCCCAGAGGGGTACTGTGAAAATTAAGCATTATCATCCCCATTTTAAGGATGGGGAACTGAATTAGAGAGAGATCATTTGCCCAAGATCATATGGGAAATCTGTGGCAGAGCCAGGAACTAAACCAAGCACTCCCAAGTCACAGTGAAGGGCCTTAACTACAAACCCTCCTCTCTAGACTATACACAGTTGCTATCAAATGCAAGAATTAAACAAATTTTAAAAACCAGAAATATTTTCTCACATCTCTTTCAGTTAATTGTAAACATTATTTGCAATATGTAAACATTTTTCATATTCAGATGTAATTTTGAATACTGACTGACAAATATTTACTCATTGAACGGAAGTTTCTTATCTTTGTTCTCTGCCCAAAAGTGATCTTTTAAAATTCTGTTTAGTTATCCAAACAAAAAGGATGGCATTTTCCACACATCAAGAGAATTGTTCTTCCTGTTCACAAGGTTTAGTTTTAGAAATTCATACTTGCTACAACTTCAGTGAGAACAAATATTTTTGACAGGGTTAGAATTTCCCTCCTCCCCCTCAAAAAATAACCATTTATTGAAAACTTCTTTTATTTTAAAAGGTACATGTCATGTGGTCCATGTATCTTTAACTCCACACATTAAGACACAGTATAAATATTTAACATGGGTTTTGGCTAACTGAACCTATGTAACATGTTCTTCTCTATATCTATTTTTCACCTATTCTCCCTTCCCCATCTTTTTTTTTTTTTTTTTCTCTGCTGAATGTTTAATTAGAATGTGCATTCAATTCAAATCAAAGTCATTCCTGGTACTCCAGTATCAAATCACACATCCACGGTATGGTGAAATTTGATTTGAACATATAAACTGATGATTGCATATTCTAAAAAAAAAAATCTGGGGGTAAGAAGAATATTAGCGTCAACAATGCAACTATTTCAGCTTATGATTGTTAGATTACATATTCAGACTCTGCATGCGCAGTCGAGTGCCCCTGCCATTCCCTTCTTCTTTGTACATCAAACTGAATACAAGCATAATCATTTCAATGTTGTATTATAACTCAGTATTTCTCCTCCCCAAATATTCTTTTTAAACAAAATTTCTTGGATTTCTAAGTGAACATGACTTATAATCGGTATTTTACATGTACAAGTCATCCAATTCAAGGTTGTGCTTTACTGTGTGTCTGTAACTCAATGAAGTTGTGCAAGAATATCCAGGCGTCATCCAGGCAATGATTCTAATCATGTACCGAAGGGGGCAGTGTTACAGTTGTTCTGGGAATAATTTTGAATTACAGTAGTTAATCTGGAGTTTACCCAAAGTCATTTAAGAAAAAAATAAATAAATGAAGTGCCAAATCCTGCACTCCTTAATTGCACAAGTAGCTCCACTTTCTTAGACTTCTTACACATATGGGAAAGGTTTGCAGGATCTCACTGCTTATAAACACATATTTTGAATTAACATTGGTCTTGGATAAACAATCTCATAGCATTAATTACAATCCCCTGTGTGCAGACCTACCAAATCCAGCAAGCAGACTATGAAACTGTGCTCATAAAAAGCAACTGCCTATCAAATCATTGCATTTGTTTACAGCAATCGTATTGGTAAGTAGAGTGACACTACTTTCCTAAATAGTATAAAATTTAAACTTTTTTAAATGTACAGTAGCCATCTTACCTAGATGTTTGTAATGTTGATTATGAGCTTGCAGCAAAATCTTTACTCGATCCAATGGTGCAATGGTTGTTTTGGCACAACATCCTGCAACACCTTACCAACAACAACAACAGGGGAAGTTTGAGTTATTCATGTCAACAGCTAAATCAAGTATTTCTCCACTGTATTTTCTTTTTAAATGGAACAATGTTTTTCCCCCCAGGAACTAAAGTATTAAAAAAGTAAATAAGCTTTCATTTTCAGGAAAAATGTAATTTATTAAAAAATCCTAAAAATCTTAGTGAAATGAGTAAAATCGATCTTTAGATTTTTTTTAAAAGACCATTCTTGTTAGCTGTTGAATGCCCCCAACAACATCATTCAGTTATTCAGCAAGTTATTTTAAGTTTCCCATCCTCTTTAGGTCTACAGAGTTCAACTTCTCTGTCATCCTGTCTGCTTTCTCTCCATGGTTAAGCTCCATGCTGGTTCAACAGTAATATTTGGTACATATAACAATTAGAAACTAAGATTCACGGTGATGAGTGCAGAATGAGAAATGTAAGTAGACAGATCTTCACGACACTTTACAAACAGTGATGAGAGATGAGGATCTATATGTGTGGGGAATAACTCTGTGTTTTCTCCATAGAGCATTTTCTAATATTTCCCCCCTTTTCTTTCTTTTTTTAAAATAGCCTTATTTTTCAGAAGTCACGACTACAGTCACAATATATTTCATTCACATGAAAAAGAGACTTTCCTAAATGTGATAATGAGGTTGCTTGAGCATTCAGCATCTGGTTAGAAGTTAGGTAATGATCTTTTCTGATTCTGAAAAGCATACAAATAGGAGTATGTGCATGAATGAAACAAGCTGTATTAAGCAGAAACAATGCTACATACAGGTAACTCTCCCCTCACAAGCCACCACTTATTTATAATATCCTAAGGAATATTAATGTAAAAAATTGTCTACTAGTTAATTCTGTTGACTCCTGACAATGTCTTTAGAAAGATCGAGTTTTCAAGGGGAAAGGGCTGTAAAGAGACAAACTAAAGCAATGCTGTCTCTGAAATTTCTTTCCTTCACATTTTTATGTTTAGCACCAACAGGTCTCCAAAACCCTGAGTCTCAAAAACACTTGAGACTCCATCCCTCTTTAACAATCTAATTATTTAGAGAATGCTAAAACATGTCAAAGAATCCTACTTAACATTTAGGTCTCAATCCTGCAATTTCGGGCACACTGATTGGCTTGCAGGATAAAGACTTTGGGGACCATTTCTTTTTTCTAAAATCTTGTGTACCATGAGAAAGGTTTTTTTGGAATAACTTTAGTTTTTGGGGGGATAAACTGCCTTGCATCCACACACAAAAATTGGTGGGGTTTTTTTTCAAATTATCTGGCATTTTACTGCATATTAATTTAATCCACTTTGGAAGTGAAATAACTATACTGTAATGATTTGGGAGGGAGGGGGACTATAAAATTCATGGCCATGCTTCTCAACATCCTTTCACAATCCTTAAGAACACTAACCATCCTACAGACGGAATTAAAAGGCAGTTTGTCTCATTTTCTTGAGTTGATAGTAGTTATGAAAGAGACCTATTAGAACATATTCCTCTGCCACCCCCAACAGAAGCCATACCAGATGTTGCTAACAACATTACAGTAACCTACATACAATGTATTATCTATTTCCATGGCAGGTACCATTTTTTGATAGTCCTTTGAAGGCTAGATGATCATTGGGTTGAGTATAAAATGGAGCATGGCCTACGGAAGGGGTTCTCAACCTGTGGGTCAGGACCCCAAAGTGGGTCAGGACCCCATTTTAATGGGAGGTCACCCAGACTGGTGTTGGCCCTGGGCCCCAGCAAGTCTCAAGCCCAAGCCCCCCAGCCCAAGGCTAAGATTACAAACCCCCCCTAGGGCAGAAGCTTTGCCCTCACCCCACCAGGGCAGTGGGGCTCGGGCAGGCTCCATCTTTGGTCTCCCCTCCTGGGTTCATGTAGTAATTTTTGTTGGCAGAAGAGGGTCATGATGCAATGAAGTTTGAGAACCGCTGGCCTAGGATTTACAGCTAGCTCTACCACGTGACCTTGGACAAGTCATTTAATCTCCTGGCACCCAAGTTTTCCCTATCGGTGACAGGGTCAGAAGGGCACAACGTGAGGTGGTTCAAATGAAAGCCGCTTATCTCTGTCCCCGGACAACAAACACCATGCCGCTCCTGTGCCAAAGGTGTTCACATCCCCCACTGTGCGGGCCCCCTGGGTCCATACGCTCCCGCGCCCATGCCCAGCAGGCCCCTGGGGCACAGCACGCAGACAGTGGGTTCATCTCCCTTTTCACCATGGGCTTGATGGCCACACCAAAGGGGAAGGCAAAGCCTGGTGCCGCAGAGCCCCAGCTGCGTCTCCCGCGGCGGCAGGGCGGGTGCCCAGCAGCAGCAGGGGTCTCAGCCCGGCCTCGGCCGGCAGAGAGCAGGGGGAGCGGGGCGTTTACCTCCCGCTACGAAGGAGCGGAGCCAGTAGAAGTCTCTGCGCGCGGCGGCACTGGGCCCCGCCGGCCCCTGCGTGTCCATTGGGACAGCTGGGGCGCGGCGGGCTCCGCGGAGGAAGGTTCACTGTGGGAGCCCCCGACGCCTCCAGCACATGGTGCCGGCCCGGGCCCGCGCCCCAGCACAAGCCAGAGGGGGAGCGGAGCAGCCAGCCACGATCACTGCGCCGGAGCTGGAGCCTCCGGGAAGCTGTCTGGGCCGCCGCTCTCCTGCCTGTGCATGGCCTGGGCCGCGGCCTGGGCTCAGGAGCACTGGGAGTAGCTCAGCCGGGCGAGCGGCGCCGGCTGATCGCGTCAGCGGCAGGGCGGGCCCGGCGCGGGCGCTGTATTCTCCCCTCGCCGGCGGCGCCGCGCTAGGGCAGTTCGTGTGCGCACCGCGAGAGCTCCGGGTCAGGCCGCCGGCTCCCTCCCCACCGCCCGCACCTGTCCAGACCCCCCGGGTGTCTGCCACAGTTTTCTGTAGCCTCTGGCTCTGGGCCCTGGGGCAGGCTGGCCTCTGCCTTCCTCTGCCGGGATCCCATTTCCCGCCTGGGCCCTTGGGGGTGTTCTTTTAAACGGCCAACAGCACACTCCACAGTGGTGCATGGCTCAGCCTGTTGTTGAACCGCTCCTTGTTGCTGTCAAGGCTCCCTGTGTAGGGTTTCAGGAGCCATGACATTAAAGGGTAAGCAGGATGTCCAAGGATCACAATGAGCATTTCAACTTCCCCTACGGTGATCTTCTGATCTGGGAAGAAAGTCCCGGTTAGCAGCTTCCTGAACAGGCCTGTGTTCTGAAAGATGCATGCGTCATGCACCTTTCCGGGCCAGCCTGTGTTAATGTCTGTGAAATGCCCACAGTGATCCACAAGCTCCTGGAGAACCATAGAAAAATACCCCTTCCGATTTATGTACTCAGAGGCTAGGTGGTCTGGTGCCAGAAGTGGAATATACGACCCATCTGTCGCCCCTCCCCAGTTAGGGAAACCCATTTGTGCAAAGCCAGCCACAATGTCACGCACATTGCCCAGAGTCACAGTTCTTCTGAGCAGGATGTGATTAATGGCCCTGCAAACTTGCATCAATACGATTCCAATGGTCAACTTTCCCACTCCAAACTGGTTAGCGACCGATAGGTAGCTGTCTGGAGTTGCCAGCTTCCAGATTGCAATAGCCACCCACTTCTCCACTGGCAGGACAGCTCTCAATCTCGTGTCCTTGCACCACAGGGTGGGGGTGAGCTCAGCACACAGTCCCATGAAAGTGGCTTTCCTCATGCAAAAGTTCTGCAGCCACTGCTCATCATCCCAGACTTGCGTGATGATGTGATCCCACCACTCAGTGCTTGTTTCCCAAGCCCAGAAGTGGCGTTCCACTGTGGCGAGCATGTCCGTGACTGCCACAAGCAATCTCGTGTCGTATGTATTATGCGAGTCGACATCATCCTTGGACTCCTCGCTGTCACTTTGTAGCTTTAGGAGTAACTCCACTGCAATTCGTGATGTGCTGGCGAGACCCATCACCATATTCCTCACAAGTTCAGGATCCATTCCCGCATACCAAAAGGGAAGACAGAGCATGCAGTACAAAAAATGTTGAAAGATGGCGCCAAATGTGGACAGAAGCACAGGGATTGCTGGCATTCAAAGCGATGCATCACAGGGCATTGGGACAGGACCCAGAATGCCCCGCACCCTACTGTCCCCTTCCCACAAGCCACAGCACCGGAATGGGAAGAGGTGCTCTGTGGGATAGCTGCCCATAATGCTCCGCTCCCAATGCCGCTGGAAGTGCTGCAAATGTGGCCACGCCACTGCACTTGCAGCTGACAATGTGAACACACGGCAGCACTTTCCCTGCTGTGGTCTCCAAGGGCTGGTATACAGCGCTATACATCTGCAAGTGTAGCCATGCCCTAAGTCCCAGTGTTAGGCTGCACTGCAAGCCACAAAACCCCTGCTCAGCTGCTTCCCAGGGCCAGCTCTACAGTTTTTGCTGCCCCAAGCACTGAAAAAAACTGCCACCACGGACGGCAAAAGGAAGAAGCTGCCGCCGATTTGCCTCCATGGCAGGGGGAACAGAGAAGCTGCTGCTGAATTGCTGCCGTGGCTGGAGGAACTGCTGCCCCTTTCTAACTGCCGCCCTAAGCACCTGCTTGGAACACTGGTGCCTGGAGCCGGCCCTGCTGCCGCCAAACCCTGTATTGTAGGTGCTGAAATTAGCTAAGTAAGTACCCCAATTTGTTGGGCAAAATTTCCCTAAGTGCCTACATTTCTGCCTATGAGCATACACATTGTTGTCCCAACTAAGTTTCTCAGTACAATCCACAGACTAGGGGAAAATAGGGGCGGAGTGTCTGCCTATCTTGCCTGTGGGGCCTGAACCAGTATCTGTGCTGGATAAGCTCCCATTCAAAAATCAAAAAAGGAGGAAGAGGTTACAGTTTTTATCCCAGTGGTTAGAACATTCACCCAGGCTATGGAAGACTTGGGTGCAATTCCTCTGCCTGAGGGGGAGAAAAGATTTTGAACAGAGACCTTCCATATCTCTCAGTAGAGGGCTGTGACCACTGGGCTATGAGATATTCTAAAGTGGAGTATCGTCAGTCTCTCCTGTTGACACTAGTTCAGTTTGTATAAATAATTAAAGAGTTTCGGGACCAGTGGTACAAAGAGAGCACACTATAGTCTGATGGTTCAGGAAGCCAACTAGAAGGTCAGAGACCCAGGGTCTAGTCTCCCACATTTGGGCCAAGCTGCCTCAATAACCTTTTAAACTGTATGCAAACCCTATTGTTTTAATGCATTTTGATATAAAAGTTCAAAATATTTAAGGTTTTAATGGCAGGAAGGAGTACATACAAATCACTCCTTTTTTAAAGCATTGGACAGAGTCAAGACTCAAGATTTCTCTTCCACACTCTACTGCTGACTTGGACTCTGAACCTGCAATAAGAGCCATCTGAACAGACCCCTGCCTCCACACACAATGCCATTCAAGTAAACTGGGCTCTGCATAGGGACAAAGGTCTGCTTGTATGGATTAGTGTAGAAAATTGGAGCCTCATTCTGTACTTTTAACCCCTTGTACCTGTTTTTATCCAGTTATAAGATGGGTATAATAGTACTTAGCTACCTCCCAGGGGTACTGTAAGTCATACATTGAAAAGTGCTTTGAGTCCCTCAGATGAAAAGTACATTATAAATGGCACACTTTCACATTTTCTAGCGGTGTCTATGAAGCTGGCAAAGAACTACAACATCATAGAATTGCTGCTGCCAAACAATTCCTGAACCTCAAGATCCCTACTCATTTCTTCAGATTCAGTGCATTTCTTTGCTACAGAACACATTGCCCCTTCCAAGAGAAACACAAATGAACAACATTCCAGTACATATTGCAAGAAGTATGAATAAACTAGAGATTTAAGACAATTAGCTCATCTGTTTAGGTGTGTTCCCTCTCTTCAGTTAGCAGTATTAACAATATTAATACTTAGAATTTTCATGTTCAAAATGCTTTCCAAACTTTAACTAATTAATAGTTAATACCTTGTGAGGTGGGTAAATATTAATATCCAGAAACAAGAGAATTTAAGTTATTTTCCTTATCTCAGAAAGTAATTGTCAAAGCCAGGATTAGAACTCAAGAGTTCTAGCAACCAGTGTTGTGGTCAGGCCATTGAACCAAACTTCTGTAATACAAGACTTCACTCTTTCTAATACCTCTCTTAACTCCTTTTAAAAATTATTTACGTTAGTTCCACTGCTCCTTATGTACATTTGCTGCCCAGGTATACTTGGGTGTATGTTATTCCTTTCATTAAAATAATATTGTCAGTTTAAAAATAAGTTTATTTACTTAGTGCTGTTCACAAAATCATAGAGAAATATTATAAATTAGAGACAGACAAAATTATCTCTCTGCTACTGTACATTTCTTCCCTATATGTCCACATTGTGAGTGAAACAAGATTTTATGTTTATGTTCAAGTTTTCTCTTATATGTATAATAATTTCAATCTCCCATTGCCCCATGTTCAGACAGCAGCTGATCCTTCACTTCTCCTTCCTCCAATATATTCTGACCCTTCAATTTCTCCACTCATGCTTAAGGATCTCTTATGCAAGCTCCTCATCACTTGTTTTGTTTCCCTCGGGAGTAGTTTGTGGCCTTCCTGACCACGAACTACTTCTTTCTCAAAAAAAAACTTGCTTCCTTCTCCAGAAAATGCATATTACCTTGCTTCTACAAATTGTTCCCAACTCACCTAAAAAACTATATTATAAACCCAAATTTACCTCTCACCCAGCATACCTCCTGCAGTCTTCCCCTCACCACTTACCTCCAAGTCATTCAACTTTTATTCTACCTAATTTTCAAGACCCTAAGAAACTTTCACTTCATTCCCATTTTATCCCAATAAATATCCTCTGATCTCATGACCCCATTCCATAATCCCAGCATTCTTCTACATATTTATACTGTGCTCATCCAAGAACCTCTTGACTCCTTCCCCCAGGGTATCTTGAGTAGGGCCCCAACAAATTCGCAGTCCATTTTGGTCAATTTCACAGTCATAGGAACTTTAAAATAGTAAATTTCATTATTTCAGCTATTCAAATCTGAAGTGTCACAGTGTTGTAATTGTAGGGGTCCTGACCCAAAAAGGAGTTGTGCAGGGAGGGGGTTGCAAAGTTATTGTAGGGGAGGTTGCGGTATTGCTACCCTTACTTCTGTGCTGCTGCAGGCAGCAGCATTGCCTTCAGAGCTGGGCAGCTGGAAAGCGGCGGCTTCTGGCCAGGAGCCCACCTTTGAAGGCAAAACCACCGCCAGCAGCACTGAAGAAGTAAGTATGGCATGGTATGATATTGCCACACTTACTTCTGCGCTGCTCCCTGCAGAGCAGGGCCCTCAGTCACCAGCTGCCACTCTTGGGCCGCCCACCTCTGAAGGCAGCAGCGCAGAATTAAGGGTGGCATGGTATGGTATTGCCACGCTTGCTTCTGTGTAGCTGCTGGTGGGGCGCTGCCTTCAGAGCTAGGCACCTAGTCAACAGTCACTGGTCTCTGGCCGCCCAGGTCTGAAGGCAGCGCAGAAGTAAGGGTGGCAATACCACAATCCCCCTAAAATAACCTTGCAACTCCCTTTTGGGTCAGGACCCCCAACTCAAGAAACACTGGTCTCCCCCATGAAATCTGTAGTGTAGGGTAAAAGCACACAAAAGACCAGATTTCACAGTCCATGATGCATTTTTCATGGCCATGAATTTGGTAGGGCCCTAATCACATGGTAAGGTTGCAGATTTGTCGCAGCATATTTTGATAAAAAAGTCACAGAAAATTTAGTACAAGTCACATGTTTTGTGATTTTGGATAAAAAACGTATGTGACAAATGCTGGTTGTGGGGCGGGAGCTGAAGAGCAAGCCTGCCCAGCACTCAACCTGTTGCAGCAACTCCTGTCCCATCAGGCAGAGCGCCTCACTCCCGGCATTGTGACCTGGTGCTTGGGGTCACAGCACAGCTCAGATTTGGCTGACCTGCCTCTCAGTCATCATGGGGAAGATCTGATGGGACAAATCATAGTGAGTGGCCCTGCGACCTGGTGCACAAGGTCACAGTGAAACTCATTCAAATTTTCCCAGCTGCCTCTCCAACCCCATGGGCCAAACCTGAGCAGCGCTGCAACCCCATGCACCAGGTCACAATACCCAGAGCAGGGAGCTAGCCTCAGGCCCAAAAGACAGGAACCACCAATGCAGGGTAAGTTATGGACACAAAGAGAAGTCACAGACAAATGAGAAAATCACAGCATCTGTGACATTTTACCTACCTTGACACATCTGCAGCTCTAAGCATGAGCAATGCTATCTTCACCCTTAAATCATCTACCATCTCTGAAGAGTATGTTTACACTGCAATGTAAGGCCAAACCCCACTTCCATTCTCAGACAATTCCGTCTGACTTGGGCCTGGGCTCCAGCATATACTCTGGCTTCTAATTTTCGCTGCTCAACTCCTGCTCAGACCCAGGCCCTGCCCCCACTCTACCCTTTCCCCAAAGCCCCACCCCTATCCCACCTCCTCCCCTGAGCATGCCCCATCCCCACTCTTCCCGCTCCCTCCCAGCACCTCCTGCACACCTCTGAACAGCTGTTCCATGGTATGCAGGAGGCACTGGGAGGGAGCGGGAGGAGCTGATCAGCAGGGGCTGGCAGCAGGCGGGAGTGGAGGGGAGTTTGGCTGCCAGTGGGTGCTAAGTACCTTCTAATTTTTCTCTATGGGTGCTCCATCCCTGGAGCACCCATGGAGTCCATGTCTATGGGCCCCAGTCCCTTGCAGGGTGGGTGGTTCAAGCCTGGGCCCTGTGTGGACTCAGGTCCAAACTCCATAATTCTGCTGTGTGGATGCAGCTTGGGCCCAGCCCCACAGGCTTGAGTCTATTCCTGAGAGATCATCAGTGCAATCCCATGGGATGGTGTCCTTTCTATCCCAAGACTGGCCAATTGACTCCTCAGAACTGGAAGCCACACCTCTGGTTCAAGTACAGCTGCTCAGCATTTAACCCTTCCATTTTATTCTGATCGATGAGCTACAAGCAGAATGAATCTTTTCCTTTGTATGTAATGGTGATTGATAGAAAGAAGTTCTTTGCCATGTGGTTGCTAGCTGGTCACGGGAGCACAAACAGATTTTGGTTCATCTATAGTGTGAGGCAGGCAAACAATTTGACTTTAGCATGAGTTCCAGGAAACAGCAAAGAAGCTAGCAGCATTGGGGATTCACTGGATCGGTGACCAGTGCAAGGAGCTAATTAAGCAGCTCAAGAACAACTATTGGAAAGCCAGGGATGAGAACTGCACCTTTGTGAACTTGCTATCATGCTGCCTCTTTTACAAGAAGTTTGACTAATGCTAGGAACTGTGCTCAGTCTTGTCCCTGAGGTGGCTTTGCCACCAGAGCAGCTACAGCACATTCTGGCTCCCTACTCAGAAGAGGATTTTGATGCCTCTGGGGAGGAGGAGCCCGCTGCAGAACTCGCAGCAGAAACACAAGGCAGAAAAAGCTACTCAGCCTGGTAAGTTTCTTACCCATGTTTGTTGTTATTAATATAGGGATGGGGAAGGATCTCCAGTTTGTGACCCAATGTAAAATTTATTACAAGCCACAGGCAGCAGCATATAGCTACTTCTGGCAGATTGTACGCCAGCAGCTTGGTGACATCCCACCACCACCACCATGTAGAATTCAAAATGTAGATCAGGAAGTTCAAACAGTGAAACAAGCATTTAAAATTAAATTTTTACTTGAAATTCACACATTCTTATAGAGATGTGCTGGGGTGTTAAAAGTAAGAACCTTATATTGTCTTCCCTTTTAGTATGCTGCACCGTACAAAGTGGGCATGCCACAACATTACAAGCCACATGTAAATAGAAAACTGTCAAAGGTGGGAATGGGGGGATAGGTTAAATGTAGTCTATAAGTGACAAAATCAGTGTCTGAAGTATGGTCAGCTGGTTAGGGGTTGTATGCAGTCCAGAAATATGACAGGGGGTGGAGGAGATGGCTGTGTATTTCTTTGAGAGTCTGTGTGTGTTTGCATGTAGTCCCTGGTTAGATGCATTCAGCCTGTATCAAAAGCAGTAGGGAGGCAATCATCCACACGGACACTAAAGCACCATCCTCCTTCTTGGAGCAGCTAGTCCTGGAACCCACAAGGGGAGAGGCAGTTCTTGATTTAGTCCTAAGTGGAGCACAGGATCTGGTCCAAGAGGTGAATATAGCTGAATCACTTGGCAATAGCTACCATGATGGAATTAAATTTATCATCCTTGTTGGGGGAAAAATACCAAAGACGCTCATCACAGTTAATAGTGGCATTTAACTTCAAGAAGGGGAACTACACAAAAATGAGGAAGCTAGTTAAATGGAAATTAAAAGCAACAGTCACCAAAGTTAAATGCCTGCAAGCTGCATGGAAATTAAAAAAAAAACACCATAATACGGGTTCAAATTAAACATATACCCGCACATTAAGAAAAACAACAGTAAGATGACCCCAAAAAATGCCATCATGGCTAACCAAGAGAGTAAAAGAGGCAGTAAGAGGCAAAAAATTTTAAAGTACATCAGAAGCAGGAAGCCTGGCAATTAATTTGTCTGGCTACTGGATGATAGAGATGCTGAAGGAACACTCAAGGAAGAAAAAGCCATTGCAGAGAAGCAAAATTAATTCTTTGCATTAGTCTTCATGTAGAGGCTGTGAGGGAGATTCTCACACCTGAGTTATTCTTTTTAGGTGACAGATCTGAAGAACTGTCCTGGATTGACGTGTCAATAGAGGAGGTTTTGGAACAAATGGATAGATTAAGGAGTAATAAGTTACCAGGATCACGTGGTATTCACCCAAGAGTACTGCAATTTCATATTTGAGTTCCTTCAGAATTGCTAACTGTGGTACGTAATCTGTCACTTAAATCAGCTTCTGTACCAGGTAACTGGCTAATGTGATGGCTAATGTGATGCCAATTTTCAAAAAAGGCTCCAGAGGTGATCCTGGCAATTATAGGCTGGTAAGCATAACTTCAGTACCAAGGAAATTGGTTGAAAGTATAGCGAAGAAGAGAATAATCAGATACATAGATGAACATGATTTGTTGGGGAAGAATCAACACAGCTTTGCAAAGGGAAATCATGCCTCACCAATCTATTAGAATTCTTTGAGGGGGGTCAACAAACATGTGGACAAGGGTGATCCAGTGGCTATATTGTACATGGACTTTCAAAATCCTTTGACAAGGTCCCTCTCTAAAGGCTCTTAAGAATAGTAAGCAGTCATGGGAGAAGAGAGAAGGTCCTCTCATGGATCAGTTGCTGGTTAAAAGATGGGAAGCAAAGGGTAGGAATGAATGTTCATGTAACCCCCAAGGAGATGCCCCAGGAATCTAGGTTTCTGTCTGCTGGCAGCTCAGGGAGAGGCACGCTGTCCCTGATAGGGAGGGGGAGCCAAGGCAAACTCAGAGGCTGCCCGGCAACCAATAGGGAGTGAGATGCCCCTCCCAGGGAGTTCAGGAAAGGGGAGAAGCCATTTTTGAGTAAGTCGGGAGCCAGCTAGGGCATGGGCAGGACTGGCTGTGTGGGGAGCTGGTAGGTCCCAGGCCTGCATGCAAGGTTCCCCCTGAGAACAAGCCTCTAGGGACCTGAAAGCAAGATCCCTCAGTTGGACTTTTCTTTCTCCACTGATGATTCCCAGTTTGTAGAGTTTTGCTGGGAAACTTCCCTAGCCAGTCTGAGTTAGCCTTCCAGCTCCCTAGGTGAGACCAGTCACCACATGGTTAGCTCTGCTCAGCCTGCTAGTTCAGGGCTGCTGCCTGCTGTGTGTGTGTCTGGACGCTGGGCTAGGAGTCTACAGTTTGGATTTTAGTACAGTTGTGTAATCTGCACCTTGAGGCCTTCACCCGTTTGTGGTGAGGGAAAATCCTGGGACTGAAGCAGCCTGATTCCTCCCTGAAGAGGATCCCTGCCAGCAGAGATCAGCCCCTCTGCAGTGACTGAGGAGTCCAGAGTCATCTCTGAACCTGAGAATCATTCATGGAGTTTGTGAGTGCACCATCTTTTAGTTAGGAAATTTGTTTTGGGGACCCCCTACTCTCTGAACTGTGTCCTCAAGCCAGGGAGTAAGGGTTTGGGGATTTTATAACCTGCTGCATATTAAACCTGTGGAGGGATTTACCACCTTCTCACGCTTGTGAGTCCTTTGGGCTCTACTGAACCGAGTCAGCCACACTGCTAAATCACTGCAGAGAAGAATTTTGTGGTCATAGGTCATCAAGGGCCCCAACAAAATACGTGTACCAACGGGACACTAATCTTACATTTGGTACATCAAGTCACGTGACTGGGGAAGGTCACAGGTATTAGCAGCGTGGGCACTGGTGAACCTAAAAATAGTGTTTTACCCTGTTATGTTATATTTGTCTCCTGTTTAATATAATTATTGTGTTGAATATATTGTATGTGTTTATGTTAGTTCTTGGAAGTCTCCAGCTATCTGGCAAGTAAGTGGGGATTACCCTGTGGTTAGAATTTTCCTCCCAAGCTGCCCTGGTGACCCTGCCAGGAAGGAGCGAGGGGGGTGGAGGCACCGTCAAATAAATTAATAGGAAAAAATAAAGAAGCTACACCCTGCTGAGTGGGTGGCGGGATCCGGAAGAACCCAGACCTATCCATCAAAGCCTGTAAGCAGATTGGAATTAAAGAAGGTAACCGCGTGGAGAGGGGGCACTACATTCAGTTTTTAGAATGTAGAGAGTTAAATAGTGATGTCCCCCAGGGATCTGTACTGCGACCAGTGCTGTTCAATTTATTAATAAATGATGTGGAAAAAAAGATAAACAGTGAGGTGTCAAAGTTTGGAGACAATACAAAATTACTCAAGATAGTTGAATCCAAAGCAGACTGCAAAAGAGTTACAAAGGGGGTCTGACAAAACTGGGCAACAAATAGCAGATGAAATTCAATGTTGATAAATGCAAAGTAATGCACGTTGGAAAACGTAATCCCACCTATGCATACAAAATGATAGGGTCTAAATTAACTTTTTCCACTCAAGAAAGAGATCTTGGAGACATTGTGAATTGTTCTCTGAAAACATCTGTTCAATATGCAGCAGCAGTCAAAAAAGCTAACAGAGTGTTAGGTAGTAAAATTTCAGGGAAGGGCATATTTCCCAGGCCCTCCTCTGTAAGTCACCATCTCATTCCATTCATAGATATGCTTCCCTGTCACCGTAAATTTGAAAACCTTTGTGGCATACACGTCAGTGCCAAGTCAGCTAGCATGGAATAAAATCTCCCTTTGCCATTCTGGAACCCCTAGAATCATGTCCTTGAGAATGTGGAATGCCTGAAGTACAGAGAATGCTTATGTAGTAAGCCACGGCGCTCCTCTCCATTCAAAGGTCTGCAATTTTAAAACCAAAAGCAATACTAAATTGTCATTTGTAATACTAAATTGTAATTGTGTAGTCTTTTCACTGTGATTCACTGATTGGAGTCCATTCTGCTTCTGGGAGCTCAGGTGATCCTCTCAGAATATACTGAAGCTCAGTTTTACAAAATATAATTTTTTGGCTTTGAGATTCCATAAGGCACTTTTGCCTATAGATACCCTGAACCTGTTTTGAAGCACTGAAATCATAATGCACTGTTTGATTTCTACTTTTACTCCCTTCAACCTCTTCCAACTTGGCCGTGCAGGCCCACTGAAGCAGGTCCTTGGGATGCAGAATTGTCACAGACCAGTCCAATCAGATGCTTTTTCATAATGAATATATGGAGGACATTCTGGACAGGGCCAACAAGCAGGTGAAGTACCAGAGGGAGAAGGGCTCATGACAAGAGGGAAGGCACAACCAGGCTGCAGAGCAAGAGGAGAGAATTTCAGCACACAAGGAGAGACGTGCAGCTCAGTTTCTGGAGCAGGAACATTGGCTGAGGGAGGATGTTAGAATCCAGCAGAAAGACCTGTTCAAGAGGCTACTGACACTTATGGCCACCAGAGTACAGGCTCCTGCTGCACCCAAACTACGTGCTGAGTTCCCTTCACAGTGCCATGTGCTGCAGACCTGGAATGTTTTGGACAATTCCATGGTTGGGTGGACCAGACAAGCAGGACTGGATAGCAGCTGGACAAGGTAAATCTGCCCCATGCAGTCCTTCACCCCTACTGCATACCTCCACCCCTGTGCTGACCCCATACTCCCTACATGCTTTCACTCTTGTGCAGCCGGGTACCCCCAGGAGTGCCTTCCCCCCACACCCCCTTCACAACAGCACCAAGTGGGTGCTATAAATGTGGAAAGAAGGGAAAGGGGTGGTAGGGGACATGCAACAGTAGGGGCTTATTTGTTGGCACTGGTTTCACTGTTCAATGTTTGGTTTATGGACTTTATTCTATTACTGGTTTTGTTGTTAGTTTATTACTGGGGTTTTGGTACGCTAATAGCGGGCTGGCAATGGTTTTATTTTTTTTTTTCAAATTCATCTTAAAAAATAAAGACTTTTATTTTACTAAGAAATGTTATTACCATTAGTGCATCACATCATATAAAGTGTATTTCAAATAATAAAGATAAACACATGATAAGGGACAACTGGTAAGTTGAATCCAATCACTATTTCTTAATACTTTTATCTACCTCAAGCCATACGCCATACTGTAAATCCACAATTCTTGCCACACATCCCTCTCCCCATTGCATAAGCAGTCATCTCATTCACAAGTACAATGCATGGGAATCAATCCCCATCACCCTCATTTCATAAGCAGTTATATTGTTCACAAGTACAGTGTATGGCAGTCAATCTCCCTCCCCCATTTTTATATGATGTGGCAGTGCCCCAGTTACTGGAAATATTGTACAAGCACATTTATAAACATACTATTCTCCCTTTTCCATTGGGCCATGCAAATCCATAATGGGGCTCACAGAGTATCCCTGATCTGTATTGCCCAGGTGCCTCCTGCGCAGCTGTGGTACGTGCACTTTCTGGTTAAGTGAACTGGTTCAGCAATCTGTTAGTGTCATAGGTCCATTCAGAGTCAAATGGCTCGCCATGGGCTTTGCAAAGATTGTTGGAGAAAACAGGAAGCCACAATAATGCAGACAGCATTGATGACACAGGAATCTAAATGGGTCTGTAAACAGCACCAACAGGATTTCAATCAGCTGAACACATATTCAGCCACCATTCTGCACAAGCTGAAAGTGTAATTAAACCTTTTTTTTTGCCAGGCAAAAGAGAGTACATGGGGTCCCCCAGACAGTAACTCCATTTAGGACAATGGCAGTTAGTGGCAATAGTGTCCCAGCCTGTCCATGAATGTAGACTTTTGATAATCAGATAACCCTGGCATCATTAACTCTTCCAGTGCAGCCCACATTGACATCCATAAATCAGCAGTTACTTCAGGAATATTGTTTATGCCCACCACTTTTGGGTAAATCACCCAAATTGTCAAACAGTGGTAGCTATGATATCTCCGAAACCTCTGTGACCGCTTTACCCAAGTTGACTTTCCAACACTGAACTGGTTAGCAATGGATTTGTAGCAGTGTGGGATAGCCAGCTTCCAAACAATTATAGACTTGCTTCCTGACCTACATGGCAGCGGCTATTTGTGTGTCCTGACACTGGAGGATGGGGGTAAGCTGCTCACAAAGCTCCAGAAATGTGGCTTTCTTCATGCAAAAGTTCTGTACCCACTGGTAGTTATCTGAAGTCTGTATGACAATGTGATCCCACAAGTCTGTGCTTGTTGCCCTGCTCCAGAAAGGCTGGTCTACGTAGGGGCCAACAGTGGCTATACCAAGAGTGACAAGGAGCATCGGCAAGTTCAAGTCTTCCATGTCTATATCCTCCTCCTCCTCCATCAGGAGTCTTTGATAGGTCAGAAAATGCCACCAGAATGTCCACCAGTGTCTCATGGATACTCTGCCTATTTGCTGAAACAGGAACAAAAACACAAGCAAGAAAAGATCTTCAAATGGTAACTCCTCCATGTTGCTGGCTGCGGTTGCTGGGACCATGTAGACCCAAAAGACAGATTGGCAGGAAGTGTTGGGAACTTTGTGGGTTGTGAAAACTTCCTGTAATGTACGGTTGTACAGTCAGGTTGTTCCACACCTCACCACAAACCAGGGGCTAGAGTGGCCACAGCTGGGAAGGCACTGGGAAGCTTGGGACATGGTGGTTTGACTTGAGTCAGTGTACTGATGAGTGGATGTTGGTGTCCCAGGTTTGGGGTCTGAGTCCAGAAATTGTAAACCTATGCTTCATGTTTTGAGGCTCTGTGTCACAGTCATAGGTAGTGGGGCCAATGACATAGCCCCACTTGATTGTCATGTCTTTAGACTAGCCAACTCCAGTGAGGAGTTGATTAAGATGTTATATGGTCCAGGGAGGCACATGGGATTTATGGGGAGAGTGGGACTACCAGAGAAGCTTCTTATTTTTCTCCGTGGAGGGTGGGGACATGACAGAAGCTTTTATTTTTCTTCCAATTCCCTCAGCATATTTGCATATCCTCCTCTGGATGGGGAGGGAATAGTAGCAGCTTCTCTTTCTCGATGAGTGACTAATTGAGCACCTATGGATGAGCATGCCATTTTGATGCTGGTTCTGCTATAGGCCATGTACACACAGATGCATATTTCATGGGCATATGCACATTCTCTCCTTGTTTGAATTAAAAATAATAGGGCAATGTTTTAAAACCAACAATCGCACCATCTTGAATACCAACCCAACATTGAACTCCCGGATCTAATAAATTCATGATTTGTACAGGCACATTGGCCATCACTTACTAAGAAGTGATGAACTTTAATTATGAAACCATAATTAATAGAATAATTTGTTTTGCGCATTTTTTAAAACCTAAAGCCAAAAGGTTGGGTCTAAAATGATTTTCAGTGTCTATTTTTAGGTGAAAGCTCCTATACACTGATGGCAAACGTCTGGTTAGAAAACAAAGTCTGGGGGACAAACCTGCAGTGGTTCCAGGAGGGACCAACAAGAACCTATTAGGTCTTTTCCATCTCTCCTCTTAATGATTCTGTAAAGAATTAGTCAATTTCGCTTTCATTGAAGGCATCTCTTGTATTATGGGAGCATTTGCGCTACACATGGTATTCTCAGCTAATTTCTCCTTCAGTCAGTCTCCTGTTATGAGAGAGGGAAAGGGCAGTCTCCTGCCTAAAGAGGCCAGGGAGGGCAGGGCAGGGAATCCCACTCCAGCTAGGGGGATCCAGCTCGCGTTTTGCTTTCTACTAGGAGGGGTAGGTCCAGCGAGAGCATAGACGAGCCTCCCTCCCAGAGGGTCTGGCCTGGGGAGAGGCTAGCCGTCCGGGGAGAGCAGCATATTTTATTCCCCAGTGCCACTGGGTATCCATATTCCGCACGGGGCTTATTTTGCTCTCCGAGCTCGCTGCTTGGAGGGACACGCCGCGCCCTAAGAGCCATGGAACTCCACTTGCTCCTCTCCAGCTGTGGCTCGCTCACCCATGCACGGATCGCCCTTTCCTGTTAGTATCCTACTGACAATGCAACAGCCTTGGTATGTATTTGGAATCAATCCCCGGAGCAGTTAACGCGCCCGAGTCGGTGGCAAAGCCCCCTTTAATGTGTGGAGCCGGTTTCCTGTCTGCTTTAGTGGGTTGGTTAAAGTATAGTAACGACTTCTTCGATAGTTCCAAAGTTTAGCTGCAACCTCCTTAGGAGAGACGTGGAAAGTGCAATCAGGGACACCCAGTCAAGCAGCTCGTAAAACTCACAACTAGTCGGTAAGCTGCCTAGGCGGTTCTCTTACGGGGCGGTAGAGCTCTGCACGGACGTTTGGGGGGGGGGGGGGAATAAAGAAATATTGGCGTGTATTTAAATGAAAGACAGTTTGTTGGCTAAGCGACTGAGACCGTCCGGGCTCTACTCGTGCTGCTGCCTTGTTTGCGCTACAGCAGCTAGCTAGAGCCTGCCTGGAAAAACCCGCCAGGCAAGCAAAGCTGCCTTAAACCTCCATGGAAGGGCAGGGAACAATTAAAGGGACACTGACCAGGAGTTTGGGCTCTAGTGTGCCTTTTAAAAAGAAAGGAACGGCCATGCAGCATCCTTTGGAGGTTGCTTTTAACGTGGGTTTGGGGGTTTTAATCTAAGTAAATCTTTTTTTCTCTCTCTCCTTTCTCTTTAAAAGCCCTGGGGCAGATTCTGGTCTGTTCATTTAGATTTACAGCAGTGTAACTCCATGGATCTGTATGGAGTCTCTCTCGATTTACATCACTGTAAGTGAAAGCCTAATTTGACCCATTGTTTGGCTCCTCTCTGCATGAAAAGATTTACAATAGTAGCCCGAGACCACCTCTGACTACTTTTCTACCTCTTGCAAAAATAAACCCCCAGGTATGCCTTGAGTAGGAGCAGGGCCAGCTGCTTATTTTTGGGGCTGGCAAGTATTTTACACTGCAAACACACACCCCATAGCACTAACTAGAAAGGGCAAGTCATTTGCCCATGTGCTCAACAAGGCCTCTCATTTTAGGAGCCCATCACAATACAGGCAACTGGAGAAGGATAGCAACTTGCCTGTAGGGCTGGTTCCAGAGATTCCTAAAAGCATGAGCATAGTGAGCCAGCCATTTGCTTATGTGGCCAGTGAGGCCCCTCACATTGAGACACTTAGAATACATGCTGAGATGGAGGGTCAGCAGGGGAACAGGCCCTCCTGCCACACTTAATTGTGAGTCACAAGAAAGTAGTTCCTATTGCTGCTGCTCCACAAACAGTTGCGGGGGAATACTGAAAATATCTCCCCTAGAAAGGTGTTTTGTTAGTAGAAAAGGAGGAAGATTGGGCCTCCCCTCAGAAGTTTGTTGCTGTTGAGTTCCAACCTGGAGAAATAAACTGAGGCAGATTGGTTGGGGACTGGATGAATTGGTAGGAGTCAGGGGGTTTGAATTGATGATGGTTTGTCAAGACTGGGGAGAGATCTGGTACAGATAGTTTACTGTGGGTCTGTTGGTCTTCAGGGAATTTGGAGGGAGTAGGGTAGTTTACTGGATAAAATTGATTGGGGCCAGGTGGCTTGTCTGAGAGGAATTGATTGGGGCCAGGTGGCTTGTTTGGGAGGGGGCAGAGGTTAGCACACTTAGAATTTACATCTCTCTACTATCTCAAAAAGACATGCTATTAAAAATGGGCCTGATTCATCCCTGGTGTAACATAGCAGAAATCAGTGGAGTTACACTGGGGATAAATTTGGCTAGTTACAAATTGACACAATCTGTGGAGGTGTTTACATTTATTACATCACTTGTATCTCTGGCTGCATAACAGCTGTTTAACTTAATGAGATACTATTCCTTTAAGGAGTAGAAGGAAGTGTGCATGTAGGCATCCAGAGCAGGGCATGAGCACGCTGATGTCACCATGCACGTGGAGTTACAAGAATCAGGCTGTGTAAACAAACTTGTCAATGGTGTTATACCAAGAATCAATTTGGCCTAATGTCTCCAATTTTAAAAATCTTAATATAAAATTAGGAAATTGTAAAACTGGACAAATATGCCCTTGTAATATGATGCATCTAAAATGCTTTTAGTAAAAACGCTGGTTAGAAGAATGACTTGTAGATTTGTGTCTTTTCAAACTTCAAAGCTAACAAAATATATATAAAAATGAAGACTTCTAATTAACAGATCTTGCCGGATGATTTCAGTAACTTTTTTTTTTTATTTAAGCTAAGATTTATTCTGGTTTTAGGAATTCTTCTATGAAATGACCCAAGCTTGTAGGTGCCACGCTCCTTCTGCTCCCAAGCAGTTTACTTCTCTGTCTGGGTGGAGCTGGAGAAGTAGCCTAGTTAGCCCTAAAGGTAACAGCAGCTGTCCCTCTATGCAGCTGAGGAGTAGCGTTGATGTGCCCTGAAGGGAATCATGTCTAGTCCTTCTCAGGCAGGAGCTCGACCATATTTTGGGTCTAAAGGATGGACTGATCATGTAAAGCAGGTAATCAAAGAATTAAATGAAAAGTGAGGTGTACAAAATAATTCTTTGACATCTGAGAGCTCTTCACAGCAAACACAAATCTTTGATCTATAATATTTTTGAAGTCTTTATTGATTGTGTGTTATTTTTGCTGGCATGTTGCTCACAACTGTGAATGTTTGTCTAAGCATTTGCATTCTAAGCTCTGGTTTTAGTCACTTACTACTTTCCAAAACACTCACCTTTCAAACTTATTTTTTCCAGGCTTAGTCTCTGCCTGAAGGTTAATTTTTTTTTTTATTGTGGTTTATTTAAAGTGGTTCAACCACTTTTTTTTTAAAGCAGAAAAACAGTTTCTCTGCAAAAACACATGCAATTTTTAAACTTTAAATATTTTTAATGCAGAACTAAAGTGGGAGAAAAAGCCTTATTTCTTAGTGGGGAACAGTTAATTCAAAAGTGCTTTGGACTATCTTAGTAATAACTGTTTGAGTGATGCCCCTTTAAAAGTTACTTTGGGCCAATAGAGCAGTTAGTACCATTTTTTAGTACAGCTTCACAACATTAGGAGCAAAGGTTGACTGTACTGAACATGGAATAAGGCAGAGCTGCACACTTCTTGTAAGAATGCACCAGGCCATGCATACAAAGTGTACACATTTTAAAATGATTTAATGCCAATATTTAAGAGGGTTTCTTTGTTCTTGTGGCACCAACTAATTGTCGTGTCTTCCAACCTTTTTATCACTAATACCTATTTAGCTAAAATTGTGAAAGGCTTTTTATAGTGTTATTTTCAAAACATTGACAAGTGTGCTTATCAGTCTCATTCACTGTGAATACTGTAAATTGTGGATTGAGGGCATAATCTTGCAAAATGCTAAGTGCCCATATCTCCTATTGAAGTCCTGCAGAATTAAAGGTGTTCAGCAGTTTGGAGGATTGAGCCAGGAATCAGGCAGCCTTGCCTTGCTCAAATAAATTTGTTAGTCTCTAAGGTGCCACAAGTACTTCTTTTCTTTTTGCCTCATCAAGGATGTGATCCTACAAGCTGCTCCACGTGGTAGAACCTTTGCACCTGGGCAGAACAGATTTCAGGATCAGGGCTTTGGTGTCTGATCTAGCATCTGCCAAAGTTATTTTTTGCCATGGATTTTATGGGAGAACGACTGGTTCTTCGGTGCACGTTGCCCACAGTGCTTCATTCATTGTGCACATAGTAAAGTCTGTAAACCATTTAATTAACCAATTTCTGCAGTTACACTATTAGAAATTTTAGGAACAAATTCAGATTTGGCTGCTTACACCAAGTCTGGTGTATTCATGGAGAATAATATGGGAAATATGATGTCATTATGTAAGTCAGTGGTGAAGCCTCATCTGGAATACTATAAAGGACTGGTCATCCCATCTCAAACAGAATATTGCAGAATTAGAAGAGGTTCGGAGAAGGGTAATGAGTATAGGTAGGGGCATGAAAAACTCATAAGAAGAGAGCCTGAACGGATTGGGATTGTTTACCTTAGGAAAAGAAACTAATGAAAGGAGACATAATAATGAATGGTACTGAGAAGGCAGATCAAGAGCTTCTGTTCTCCCTGTCTCAAACACAAGAGCAAGGGGACAGTCAATTAAATTAGAAGATAGCAAATTCAAAACTGATAAAAAGGAAAAAACTCTTCACCACCACCACTCCTGCACATAATTAGACTATGGAACTCATTGCCACATTAGGTTGAAGCCAAGGATTTAGCAAGATTTTAAAAGGGATTGGACATTGATATGGCTAACAAGAACATCCAGAGTGATACTAAATACTAACAAAAGTCTTGGAAAGGATATCAAAACCATATGCTTTGGGGCTTAAGCCAGTTGTTAACTGATAGACATTAGCTTGAGATGTAATGTGCTGGCCAATTTTCCCAAATCTGCCTACTGGGAGTGGGCAACAAGGGATGGATCACTTGATGATTACCTGTTCTGTTCATTCCCTCTGGAGCACCTGGTATTGGCCGCTGTCAGAAGACAGGATACTGGGCTAGATGGACCTTTGGTCTGACCCAGTATGGCTTTTCTTATGTACTGCAGAATTCTTACATCTTCCTCTGAAGGATCTGGTGCTGGTCACTGTTGGAGACAAAATATTGAGCTAGATGGACCTTTTGTTTGGTAAACTCCAGGATGGCAACTCCTACGGTCCTAATTCTGAATTTGGTCCATAATACTATGTACTTGGATTTTTGGTTTATATGAATGTTCCAAGGTATTTTTTCCCCATCATGCAAATCTCTGATTTTTAAAAACATATATATACATAGAAACAAAATGTAGTTTCATTAGTGCATCCAAGCATGGTAAAATTAGGGTCCTAACCTAGTCCTTGCCTTGTTTGTGATTGTTTCTGGTTATTTGCCTGGATAGTACTCATTTTTTTTCCCTTGCAGCTGTGTTTTTGAGGGGTCACTGCTCTCTTTCATGATGTCATTAAAAGACTGCTATTATTTAAAGAACCTACATCTCATAGAATATCAGGGTTGGAAGGGATCTCAGGAGATCATCTAGTCCAACCCCCTGCTCAAAGCAGGACCAATCCCCAATTTTTGCCCCAGATCCCTAAGTGACCCCCTCAAGGATTGAACTCACAATCCTGGGTTTAGCAGGCCAATACTCAAACCACTGAGCTATCCCTTCCTCCCCCCGCTACCCCCCAAAACAAGGTCCCACTGAGATTTGAACTCAGATTACTGGATTCAGAGTCCAGAGTGCTAACCATTACACCATGGAACCAGCTGTAGTTCTTTTTAAATGCTTCCCATTTCTCTTTCTCCTCGTAAAAGATCCTGTCTGAAAAACACGAGTGTTCTAAACAAACCTACTACTACTAAAATACTCTAGTATAAAGAAAGTAGTATGTGGAGGATTTTTTATTTTTTTATACTATATAAAGAATTAAAGTAAATTCAAAAATATGACTTTATGACAGTTTGCTTGTGATTTGGGGCCAAATCCAGCAACTGCTGCTCAAACAGAACTCCCATGGAACTCAATGAGAGTTTTTTGCCTAGGTAAGGACTGGAACAGGGGTGGGCAAACTTTTTGGACAAAGGGCCACATCTGGGTGGGGAAATTGCTTGCAGGGCCATGAATGTAGGGCTGGGGCTGGGGGTTGGGGTGTGGGAGGGAGTGTAGGGTGTAGGAGGGGGTGTGGTGTGCAGGAAGGAGCTCAGGGCAAGGGGTTGGGGCAGAGGAGGGGTGCGGGGTGTACAAGGGGGCTCAGGGCAGGAGGTTGTGGTGCAAGAGGGGTGCAGCAGGGGGGCTCAGGGCAGGGTGCAAGGATGCAGGGTGCAGGCAGGCGGCGTGGCAGGGGGTTGGGGTGCAGGCAGGGGGCTCAGGGAGTTGGGGTGCAGACAGGGAGTTGGGGTGCAGGAGAGGTGTGGAAGGGGGCTCAGGGAAGGGGCTTGAGGTGCAGGCAGGGGGCTCAGGGCAGGGAGTTGGGATGCGGGGCGCAGGAGGGGTTCGGGCTCCGGCCTGGAGCCACTTACCTGCAGCAGCTCTGGGATGGCAGCGGCGTGCACCGGGGCCAGGGCAGGCTGCCTGCCCAGGTTGCGGCCCTGCGCCACTCTGGAAAGTGGCCAGCACCATGTCCATGCAGCCCCTGTGGGAGGGGGCAGAGGGCTCCACGTGCTGCCCTCGCCTGCAGGTACCTCCCCCGAAGCTCCCATTAGCTGCAGTTCCCTGTTCCCAGCCCATGGGCTGTAGTTTGCCCAACCCTGGACTAGAAGAATGAGCTCTTGGTTAGTTTCATAGCATTGTTATATTTATATATGGGGCATTATTTAAATCAGTGGAATCATTCCACATTTATACCAGTATAAAGAAGAGAAGACTGTAAGTATCTGGCATTTGCTCCTAGCATAGTGCACAAGGGGAGGATATAGTTCAAACTTAAACCCTTCCCTTTTTTTCCCTTTACTTTTAATGTAAATAACAAACCAGCATCAATCTGTAGTGGTCTATTCTAGAATTGTTCTCTACAGGACCCCTCATTTCCCATTCTAGTTCCTTCTACTTCAGGCTCAAACCCTTTACTGCTCCTGGAATGGAGACAAGAGGACCCACCTGGTCTGTCTGCCAGGTGAGTCATCAGAACAGCTTTACATCTCTGTGCAAGGTCCTAAAACTGACAACTTGTTAGATTGCCCCATTATATTTGGACACTGACAAGTTAGTGTAGACATTTTGAAATTAGATTGTTTATGGGCTACAAAAGTTAAGATGATGTAAAGTTACATTAAATTGCCCTTGAGAGGTTATTCCATGTGCCACTTCTCCATGAGACCCTTTTATCTGATGCAAGGAACAGCATTGGGTGAGTTGTCTCTCGCTCATTGCTGGAAAAGGGAGAGTCACTAACGCAGGAATACTGTCAGGTTAAAATAAAACCTTAGCGGGGGGGTTTTAATGCATAATCTGTGCTTACTCATAACACCAGATCAGTAAACAGAAATAATTGTAAATCATGTTTACATATGTGACATCTGACTAGAAACCAGAGGAATATGAATTTGTAAACATTTGTTGACAGTAGAACCTCAGGGTCACGAACACCAGAGTTATGAACTGACCGGTCAACCACACATCTAATTTGGAACTGGAAGTATGCAATCAGGCAGAAGCAGAGAACTAACTAAATAAATAAATACATAAAGCAAACACTGCACAGAACTGTGTTAAACGTAAACTACTAAAAAAAGAAGGAAACGTTTAAAAAAAATTTGACAAGGTAAGGAAACTGTTTCTGTGCTTGTTTCATTAAAATTAAGATGGTTAAAAGCATTTTTCTTCTGCATAAGTAAAGACTTAATATAGCTTTGAAATAATATTCAATTGTAAACTTTTGAAAGAACAACCATAACATTTTGTTCAGAGTTGCAAACATTTCTTAGTTCTGAACAACCACCATCCCCGAGATGTTCATAACTCTGAGGTTCTACTGTATAACTATTAAAGCACTTGCTGAATGTGCAGGATTTACCAGCTCCTCCCTGGGTGTGGGCACTGGCTGCTAGTAGGGGCCCTAGTGGTTTGAGGAGCATGTGCCAGTTCCTTTCCCAATGGTCTGATAGCAGGAAATGGTAGGGTTGCCAACTTTCTAATCACACAAAACTAAACACCCTTGCCCTGCCCCTTCTCTGAGGCCCTGCCCCCACTCACTCCATCCCCCGCCCCCCATCGCTCACTCTCCTCTCCCCTCACTCACTTGCTTATTTTTACCCGGCTGGGGCAGGGGGTTGGGGTACAGGAGGGGATGAGGGCTCCGGCTGGGGGTGCAGGCTCTGGGGTGGGGCTGTGGATAAGGTGTTTGGGGTGCAGGAGGGGGCTCCGAGCTGGGGGGTGAAGCTGAGAGGTTCAGAGTGTGGTAGGGGGCTCCGGGCTGAGGCAGGGTGTTGGAGGGACTGGGCTCTGGGCTGGGGGTGTGGGTTCCAGGGTCGGGCCAGAAATGAGGGGTTCAGGGTGCAGGAGGGGGGCTCAGGGTTGGGACAGAGGGTTGGGCTGTGGGAGGGGGTTCAGGCTCTGGGCAGTGCTTACCTCGGGTGGCTTCCCGGAAGCGGCAACATGTTCCTAAGCATAGGGATGGCCAGGTGGCTCTACATGGTGCACGTGCCACACTGCATCTGCGCGCAGGCGCCACACCCTGCAGCTCCCATTGGCTGTGGTTCCTGACCAATGGGAGCTGCAGAGCCGGTGCACAAGGCGGGGGCAGCACACGGAGCCCCCCTGGCTGCCCCTGCACCTGGGAGCTAGAGGGACATGTCGCTGCTTCCAGGAGCCACACGGAGCCAGGTAAGGAGCCTGTCAGCTCTGCCAACTGGACTTTTAACAGCCCGGTCAGCTGTGCTGACCAGAGATGCCAGGGTCCCTTCCTGACTGGGCGTTCTGGTTGAAAACCGGACACCTTGCAATCCTAGAAAGTGGGTGTAGGCAGTACTAGTGGGGCAGAAACTCCTAATTCCTCTCCTCCTGCATGAGAATAAGTGATGTTCCCATCCCCATTACTTATTGTTCCCCTTTCAATCTCTCCCTTCATATTACAAACTACAGGGAAAAGGATAATTTGTTAGGAAAAAAGGGTGTGGATGGTAGAACTTGTGATTTTAGGGCATGTGGAGTTGTGTGTGTGTGTTGAAACATGCAAGAAAGGGTAATCTGTAACTTTATTTGCTTCCAAGTCTCTTCCTCGTTCATCTACCCTCACTCACTCTACCACACTCAACTCTAAAATTCATTTGCTGTGTTTCCCCAGAAGCCACCTCTCCTTTTCTTGTACCCAAGCTATTCATTCTCCCTTTTTTGTCCTTCAGAGTCCAGTCTTTGAGGTATACTTGTGGCACCTTAGAGACTAACCAATTTATTTGAGCATAAGCTTTCGTGAGCTACAGCTCACTTCATCGGATGCATACTGTAGCTCACGAAAGCTTATGCTCAAATAAATTGGTTAGTCTCTAAGGTGCCACAAGTACTCCTTTTCTTTTTGCAAATACAGACTAACACGGCTGTTACTCTGAAACCAGTTTTTGAGGTGTTCCTCCTTCCCCAGTCCATTCTCCACTTGTCCCAACATACCCCTTCTAACAGTTCAAGTCCACTTCTGTTTGGAAATATCAATTACTTCTGGCTTGCTCTTTCCCAGATACCCCCCCAGTTCATCACTTTTTACTGAGCATCCCATTGTTTGTGTTTGCTTCTTCCTCCCCCACTATTTTATCAGCTCACCTCCTCTCCACACAACATTTATTCCTCTGCTCCCTCTTTATATTCCTCACCAAAGCATTTCCTCTCTGAATTCCCCCACCCCAGCCCTGACGTCTCATTCTGTTCTCCTTCCCATCCCAGCATTTAATAATTCCCCCTTCCCCTCCAACATTTAATTCTTTCCCACGTCAGACCTGCAGCATTTCACCTTTTGGCCCCTATCCCCTACTGTGGGCATTTTAAGCCTTTTTTCCATCATCTTTTATTTTTAGAATCTTATTCTCTTCCTTTGTTTGCCTTCAAGAAATGGGAGAGGTGTGGGTCTCTTGGCTTTTCTCTCCTTCCTCAGCAGAATCTTTGCAGAGAGGAACACACTGAAGTCTTCCTGCCTTGGTCCCATGCAAAATGATGGAGTATCTAGCCTGAACTCTCTTGGAGTTGTGATTGGGGTGTGCATGAGTCGAAACAGTAGTCTGAGCCTCCCCCACTGAGCAGCTGCAGCAAGGGAGATAAATTGAGATCTTCACTCACCCCTCCAGCCCTGAGAAAGTTAACCCTGGAGTCCCCTCTCAAATTCTACACTGGGGGAGGTGGGGGGAGGAGGAGATGCATAGTTAGTCCAAAGAGCTGGCTGTAAGGGGGAAGGGAATTCTTGCAGACCTTTTTAAAAAAACAAACAGCATGTATGTGTGTGGGGTATTGGTTACTACACATGCTGGGGTATCAGGCAGTCCCCTCAATATATCCAGCCAGCTTTGATTGGTTGCAGAGGATTGGCAGCCACTTAGGCCTTGTCTGTATTTAAACATTTTGCCACTTTATCTTTGCTGTCATTGTGAAAGCAGCAAACTCCAAATCCCACCCCTCTGTAGACAGATATACCAGTGAAAGAATGCTTATATCAGTGGAGCTGTATCTAGACTAGGGCTTGTACTGGTATAACTGTATCAGTAAAAATCAGATCCCTTACCTACACAGCTATGCAGGTAAAGTTTTTAAGTGTAGACCAGGCCTTAGAAGGGGGTAAATAATAATAAAATACTTCTTCCTCCTTAGATGAATAAATACTCTGTAGATGAATGAAATATTTCTTCCTCTATAGCAGAGGTGGGCAAACTACGGCCTGCAGGCTACATCTGGCCCGTAGGCCCCTTCCCCGCAGCCTCAGCTCACTGCGCCACCAGCACAATGCTCTGGGCGGCAGGGGTGTGAGTTCCTGGGGCAGTGCAGCTGCAGAGCCCGGCCTGACCCGGTGCTCTGTGCTGCACAGTGGCGTGGCTGGCTCCAGCCAGGCAGCGCAGCTGTAGCGCTGCCAGCCACCAGTGCTCCAGGCAGCAAGGTAAGGGGGCAGGGCGTGGGGGGGTTGGATAGAGGGTAGGGGAGTTTGCGGGGGTGGACAGGGTTTGGGGCGGTCAGAGAGTGGGGAATGGGGGCAGTCAGGAAGAAGGAAGGTTTGTATGGGGTGGCAGGGGGCAGTCAGGGGTGGGAGTTCCAGAGGTAGTCAGGGGACAGGGAAAAGGGGTGGTTGGATGTGGCAGGGGTTCCGGGGGTGGGGTGGGGTGGACAGTCAGGAAGGAGAGGTGGGGTTGGATGGGGTGGCAGTCGGGAGCAGGGGTTTTGGGGGCAGTCAGGGAGAAGGGGTGGTTGGATGGGGCAGGGGTCCTGGGGGAGCAGTCAGGAATGAGAGGAGGGGTTGGATGGGGCGGCCTCCCCTAACCCGCCCTCCATACAATTTCTGAAACCCAATGTGGCCCTCAGGCCAAAAAGTTTGCCTGCCCCTGCTCTATAGCTTTCCTTATAGATTTATAAGAGGATCAAACTCTTGTAGAGCTGGCCAGCCTAAGTTTACTGTTAAGCTTATAATTTCCATACTTTTTAATGTTTAAATTATATAAACTAGATCTCAAACTTTTTCCAAGTGTGGAATACCTTTTAATTTTACCACACTTGGTAAAGCAATCCCCATTCTTTCATGTATTTATACCTGCTCCTGTATTTTCACTCCATGCATCTGATGAAGAGGGTTCTAACCCACAAAAGCTTATGCCCAAATAAAAGCTTAGTCTCCAAGATAATCTGTTTAAAAAAAAATGACGAGGAGTCCTTGTGGCACCTTAGAGACTATGTCCCACCTTTCAGGATCTCATAACATCCCTGTGACAACTACAGACACTGTTTTTGTGGAAAACTGTTCATACATTTTCAATGTCTTAAATGTGAGATTCACAGAATTTTGAAAAATTCAGTCACTGTCTACTTCTGCTCTTCTTTTATCTCTTCCCCTCCCCCTCTGTTCTGTTTCTCTCTGTTGCCCAATGATCCTATGAAAAAGCTCCTGTGTTGCCTGGTCTCCTCCACATTCACAGCTCAGGGGTGCTGCCACACCTGGCTTAAAGTGGTTTCCATCATATACAGGGTTTACAGTTTGGTTCAATGGCTCTCAGCACCCTGACTATAAAAGTTGTTCCAGCACCTCTGTGCATACTTGTTCGGTCCTCTCCCCTTGTACACCTTCTTTTTCTGTTCAGTTTTCTTCTCCCTTGGACTTAGTTCCTGCTGGGCTTGTTCTCGTCTCCCTGGACATCCCTCTCACACTAGTGGCTGACAACTCAGGTCTCTGAAAGTAGCTTGTATTTCTTTTACTACTTCGGTGTACAGCACTGGCCGCTAAGGGCAACAGATAAGCTTCCAGCTCCTTGTTTCAAACTGCTTCTATGAGTCTGGGCTCTTGATTGAAAAGAATAGCCTGGAGGCTTGCAAAAGCAGTTGGAAACTAGAGGAGAGCCTGCACCTTGTGATTAATTAGCTAGCTTTCTGCAAACTACCTGCAAGTGCTTCATTGACCATGCTTTGGGATCTGCTGACATAAGCAATTCTGACATTAGTCTTGAAACTCAGATAATGCAGTCAAACAAAAAATTTCTCTATTACCAGCATTCAAACAACCTCAACTCCAACTCTGGATTTGTGTTGCTATTTCAGGGTCTGATCCAACTTCCACTGAAGGCAATGGTAGTGTTCTAATTTTGTTGGGTCCTGGACTGCTTATATGCCCTTTTTAACACAAGATGTGGGTAATTGAGCATTTGTGTATATTATTTATTCCAGCATCATGTTTAATGGCTTGCTGTGACAGGAATGGTTTCTTTTTTAATGCAGTGGACAGATATTTTTATGATTTGGGATATGTTTAGCCTATGTTCATATGGTAAATTTGTTTCATTATGTTTGTTTCATTAGGTGTACATAGAACTATTTTATCAGTAAAAGACTGATATTTGGATGTGCTTATATACCGTGGAGATGTGTGCTTTATCACAGTAGTTCTCAACTTGGGGTCTGCAGACTGTGTCTAAGGGGTCTGCGAAAGGTGGTCGTTACCATAGAATAGTGGTTTTCAACCTAAGATTTCCAAAGGGATGCCCACCTCCATTCAAAAATTTTTAGGGGTCCACAAACACAGGTGCTGGAACTAGGGGTGCTGCCGCACTCCCTGGCTTGAATTGGTTTCCATTATATACAGGATTTACAGTTTGATTCAATGTCTCACAGCACCCCCGACTATAAAAATTGTTCCAGTACCCTCTCTGCAAATGAAAAAAGGTTGAAAATCACTGATTATCAGACCTAAAAGACATCTTTTAGTTTATATTTACATTTATATTACATAGATGACACAAGTACTCTTGACGTGTTAACATATCTTTGATTGTTGTGGATTGTGTAAGGTAGTATGAAAGACCAGGCATTTTACAACCATTGTATACAAGTAAGTTATTACAGTTTTTATGTACCATTCTAAGACAGAACTATGTGATGAATAGATAACGTTTATTTAGACTTCGTATTTCTTGTGAACGTTCTTTTACAAGGGCAGTGTTGAGCATATTTGGTTGCTCACTGGGATGTTTCTGTTTAATAGTCTATGTTCATTAAGTAAATGTTAAGGTTGGTGTCAGCACTGTTTAAGTAATCTTACCTTGTCATTTCCAAACTATATAGTTGAGATTTTTTTTCAAATAATGGGTTTAAAGTAGGGCTGCCAAGCGATTGTGATTAATCCCAATTAATTTTTTTAGTTTTATTTGCACTGTTAAACATTAATAGAATACCATGTATTTAAGTATTTTTGGATGTTCTGTACATTTTCAAATATATTGATTTCAATTGCAACACAATACAAAGTATACAGTGCTCACTTTATATGATTTTTATTACAAATGTTTGCACTGTAAAAAGATAAAAGAAATAGCATTTCAGTTCACCTCTTACAAGTACTGTAGTGCAATATTTTTATCATGAAAGTTGAATTTACAAATGTAGAATTATTTTTTGTTTTTGATTTTACATAATTGCACTCAAAACAATGTAAAACTTTAGACCCTACAAGTCCACTCAGTCCTAGTTCTTGTTCCTCCTTTTAGAGGAGTTTTGGCTTATCGAAGGAGTAAGATATTTTTATCTCAGAATGTCAATATTTTGGAGATGGGAGTGGTGTGAGTTTTTTGCAGGAGAAGGGTGAATTCTTGATGCTGCTCCTCTTGGGTTGGGTTTCTGAGCTCACCAGGCTCACCTCCTGTCTGAAGAGGAAGAGAGTTTCATTTTAGAAATGTGCATTCAGTGTTCGGGGAGGACTGGGGATGAGGAGCGAGCAATGACTTGTGCAGGAGGACGGTGAGGGAGGTGTCTTGCTTCTGGAAGGGTGGTTTCTGTGACTGGGCTCGCCAGGATTGCCTCCTTTTACTGAGCTAGGTGGGCTTAATTTGTAACGAAAGAGGTATTGGGGATCAAACAATTAGGTGCCGGGGATCAAGGAGATTTTTTACATTCATAGCTGATGCAGCTAGCTCAGAGGTGCCGTGGCTATGAACTTCTAAATTAAACACTGGTAGGTTTCCTTCAGCTAGGCGAGCCCTTGTTTGCAAGGGAGCATAGATTTTTACCTCAGGGACTTGGCATGTGGCAGGCGAGCCTGAGCTCGCTAGGCCCCTATTCTCTATGGGGTACCTCCCGGAGCGAGGGGTTGGCTGGGGGCAATGAGGCATGGTGCCGGAGGAGGGGCGGTCCCTGGAGTGAGGGGCTAGCTGGGGCAATGAGGCAATGGTGTGAGGGGAGTAGGGTGGGGCGGTCCCTGGAGCGAGGGGCTAGCTGGGGCAATGAGGCAATGGTGTGAGGGGAATAGGGTGGGGCGGTCCCTGGAGCGAGGGGCTAGCTGGGGCAATGAGGCAATGGTGTGAGGGGAGTAGGGTGGGGTGGTCCCTGGAATGAGGGGCAGGCTAGGGGCATTGGAGCACGGCGGGATCAGGATCCCTACCTTTCCATCAGAGCCGGGATGGGAGCCACTTCCTCTTCTCTTTCCATCCTCCGGAGGCAGATTTGGTTACTGTGCCTGACGAGATGCTGTCCAGTCCCTCTGCAGCCAATGCCTCACTCGGAGGTATGCGATTAACGCGGTTTAAAAAAAATTAATGCGTTAATTTTGTTTTCAGTTAATCGCAGGCTTTAACTGCGATTAATTGATAGCTCTAGTTTAAAGATGTCTTTTCTTGAATTACCCTTGACAATATTTGCATTACAGTAGCACTGGGTGTGCTAGGCACTGTTGAAACCTATAAAAAGAGACAATCCCTGTCCCTCCAAAATTAGCCTAATAGATCATACAGACAAAAGGTAGGGTTAGGAAAAACAGAAAGACGCAGACGTGAAGTGACTTGCCAAAGGTCATGTAGCAAGTTCATGGTAGAGTAGGAAAAGAATCTAGGTCTCCTGACAAATTCCCTATTCATCATACCACTGGCTCTGAGTTTAACGTAACCTTAATATTCATATTATAATGTTGTTTTTTTTATTTAATTGCTAATTTTTAAATTAAATTTAGCACTCAATACCAAAACAATGTAAAACTTCAGTGCCTACAAGTCCACTCAGTCCTACTTCTTGTTCAGTCAATCGCTAAGACAAACAAGTCTGTTTACATTTACGGGACATAATGCTGCCCTCTTCTTATTTACAGCGTGTCACCAGAAAATGAGAACAGGCGTTTGCATGGTTGTGGATGGCATTGCAAGGTATTTACATGCCAGATATGCTAAACGTTCATATTCCCCTTCATGCTTCGGCCACCATTCCAGAGGACATGCTTCCATGCTGATAACACTCGTTTAAAAAAATCTGTTAATTAAATTTGTGACTGAACTCCTTTGGGGAGAATTGTACGTCCTCTGCTCTGTTTTACCTGCATTCTGCCAAATATTTCATGTTATAGCAGTCTTGGATGATGACCCAGCACATTTTGTTAATTTTAAGAACACTCCAGCGCAGATTTCACTAAATGCAAAGATGGTACCAATGTGATATTTCTAAAGATAGCTTCAGCACTCACCCAAGGTTTAAGAATGTGGAGTGCCTTCCAAAATCTGAGAGGGATGAGGTGTTGTGTATGCTTTCAGAAGTCTTAAAAGAGAAACACTCCAATGCAGAAACTACCGAACCACCAAAAAAGAAAATCAACCTTCTGCTGGTGTCATCTGACTCAGATAATGAAAATGAACAGGCGTCGGTCCACACTGTTTTGGATTGTTATCAAGTAGAAGCCGTCATCAGCATGGATGCATGTCCACTGGAATGGTGGTTGAAACATGAAGGGACACATGAATCTTTAGCGCATCTGGCACCTAAATATCTTGTGAAGCCGGCTACAACAGTGTCATTCGAACGCCTGTTCTCACTTTCAGGTGACATTGTAAACAAGAAGCGGGCAGCATTATCTCCTGCAAATGTAAGCAAACTTGTTTGTCTGAGCGATTTGCTGAACAAGAAGTAGGACTGAGTGGACTTGCAAGCGCTAAAATTTTACCTTGTTTTATTTTTGAATGCATTTTTTTTACATAAGTCTACATTTGTAAGTTCAACTTTCATGATAAAGAGATTGCACTACAGTACTTGTATTAGGTGATTTGAAAAATACTATTTGTTTTGTTTTTTACAGTGCAAATACTTGTACAAATACTTACAAATAAAGTGAGCACTGTACATTTTGTATTTTCTGTAATGTAACTGAAATCAATATATCTGAAAATGTAGAAAATATTTAAAAATATTTAAACAAATGGTATTCTATTATTGTTTAAGAGTGCGATTAATCATGATTCATTTTTTTTAATTGCGCAATCAATTGTGATTAATTTTTTTAATTGCTTGACAGCCTGATAAAAACATAGATGTATATTGACTCTGTCCCCTAAACAATTCTGATCTGGAAATCAGACTTGAATTTATTACAGAAAACTTCAGACCAGGAGTTCTTTAAACTTAAAAGTTATTGGGGATTGGGAAGGCAGGATAAGCCTTATATTGAATATTGGCGGTAACAACCTTAATGTCTGTGGAGCAGTCACCACTGCCTACATAATATATTTATGTGACACTGACAGCAAGATTGTGTGCTTTAGGCTTAGCACTGAATATGGTGCAATATGTAGTCACACCATCCCAGAAGGAATTGTGACTCAGAATCCCAGTTCCTCTCCTGCTCTTTTCCAGCTCAACGAGAGGAGAAATGACTTGGAATATCCCTTTTGAGGATACAGGTTACTTTCCTCACCTTTCACCTGGCCAGGTCTATTGGCCAGCATGTGGGTGGAGAAGCAGTAGCTCTCTCTGGCTGCTGCTTCGGGTGGGCAGATGTGTGTATCAGGTGATCTGTTCCTGAGGTGTGATAAGAGTAGGTCCTACCTGGCCTTGTGGAGGTAGGTCTTAATCCTCTGTGCAGCCACATGTAACCAGGCACACTCTTGTCCTGAATCATATGGGGGAGGAGAGCTATTAATTAACCTGAAGCAAGTTGCAGTGAACTCAGGCTTCATTTATATATTTGTGTACAAATAATGAGTCAGTAAAGTGTGAAGTTCCCTTGGTCTTTTGCTCTTTGTCCACTTTAGCAAGATGCCCACTTTGAAAGGACTATAGAGTATATGCTGTGTGTGTGTGTATATATATAACATTAATAAGATGTTAATATTTGATAAAATGCAAATATTCCAATTTTTGCCTCAATGTTTTAAATATTTAGCTTTAACTGAGACTTATATAATATTGATATACAGACTTTTATGATTAAATTAAAAAAACAAACTTTTTTTTATTTCAGATTCAACTCTGTATTATGACAGAGAACAGCAATAAGAGTATGCAATTTTCTGTTGAAGTGAAAAATTCCTTCAAGAGCCCATGATTTTTTCCACTACTCCTTTTACATATCAACTACTTGATAGACATGGCTCACCACGCCAGACCTTCCAGATTAGTCAAAAAGGAAGAGTTAGGCAAAAGGAAAACTAGTGAAGGCAAAAAGAAATCTAGCCAAGTGAAAAAGAAAGCCAAGAAGAATTCCAAAAAGGCTGTGAGTTGTGGAAAATGCAAAAAGTCAATGCAAGAAAAAAATGATGTAAAGAAAAAGCAACAAGAAAAGAAACCACCTTTGAGCTCATCAGTTAGATTTCTCAGGAGTAGTGTAACTAGAGCTTTATCTGGAACATCTTGGGTAAATATGGAGAAAACAGATAATATTCTCTTTCATAACCAGGATTCTTTAAACTTCAATGGCTTTACAATGTCTCTTCGTAGCAGATCATTCTCTCATAGACTGTCCCAAACTGCAGTAATTACCAAAAAAAAGAAAGTTACAGCACAGAAAAGATTAGAAAAAACAGACAAGTATGAACAAGAAACCCTTACTATATTGGAAGAAAAAAAAGTTGAAGCTGCTGAAAGGGTTTCGAAACAAGATTCAGCACAAAATGAATTAACCCCTCTCAACATTCTATGTGATACAGACATTGAGCCCTCCATTAAATGTGATAGTCAAGATAAAAAGATAGGGAGACCTGAATCAAGTGTCTCCATTTCAAAGCATCTACCAAGCATTTACAATCCAGGAGTATTAGAGGAGGAGTATGAGTGTGAAGAGCCGCCCAGTGGGTGGACATCAAGTAAGATCAATACAGGAAGCTCAGACGAAAGTTTTACTCAGAATTCTGAGCTTGTTCCGGCACCTTTTCATTCTGACTCTACAATCACCTCTGAATTAAACACAAAAAAACATTTAGAAGATTCAGACTCCTTTGCAGAATCCCATGTAAAGATTAACTTAGATTTGAAGCCTGCTGATAAAGAACCTGATTCAAATTCTGACTCTCTAGTTACCACTGAATCAAATTCAATCGTATATTTAGAAGATTTGGGCTCGTTTTTTGGATCCCACATAAAAACTGACTTGGATTTGGTACCTGATAATAAAGAACCTGACTCAGATTCTGACTTGTGCTGTAAAAGAGATGATTCAGAATCTGAAACAAAAAATGTAGTCACAGTTTGTGAACCAGTTAATCTTGCAGTGCAGCAGCCTGTTAAATACGTTGGTAAAGAAACTTTATTTCTGGACTCGGGTTATGTTCCTATTTCATCATCAAACACAGAAAAAAGCATAGTAGACTTAGTCTCTACAACAACTGCAGTCTTCAAAGAAAATACTGGACATTCCTCTGAACGGTCTATTTCAGGGTTGTCCTCAAACACAGGAAGCTCCGCTCTTACCTCTGACAGAGAAAGAAATGTACATTCACCAAATGATTCAAAACTGCGGTATAAGGATTCTTCATTACAATCAGGAAGTGTTGGAATAAACTTGAACTCAGTTCAGGACAGCAAGAGCAACCGCATCGGTTCTGCTGAGGCTTCAGAACCATCCTCCTTTACAAACCCAGTTTACAGTTACCCTCTCTCATATTCATCTTTGCTCCCTATGTTAGAAAAAAAGAAACGAAGACGGTGTGGGGTATGTGAACCTTGTCTGCGGAAAACTAATTGTGAGGAGTGCAGCTGTTGCAGGAAACGCAAAACAAGTCACCGGATATGTAAAAAGAGAAAATGTGAAGAACTGAAAAAGCCGCCACCACCAATAATGCTACCTTTTGAGGTAAGCAAGAAACAGAAACAATACACCTTCATAAGATTTGAGGTCCATTTGTAAATTCTTAAAAATATTAGTCATTCTGTAGATTTGGACAACATATTAGATAAAATCTAACCGTAACAGTTGAATATACTTCTCCAGTTATAAGCCTTGAAGATTAGAGTGAGCTAGTGTTTCTGTTGCTCATACCACATGAATTCATATAACTAGAGGTGGGCATAAGTTTTAGTCTGCTGCAAATCTGGTCACATTGGCCAATGTGGAAAAGTAGGCCCATAGATTGAACTAATCAGGGGCCGGAGAGAGTAAAAAAGATTTAAGTGGAAGGTTTGAGGTGGGCAGGATCATCCCTCACCACATTGTGAAATACCAAGTGCAAATGCCTGGATTTTACGACAGGAGGTTACTTGCTCTGTATGTGGAATTATAGAAAAACTTTTTGGTAATAAAATATGAACAAAACTACAACAAAACCCCCTGGCTCCATATTCTATTTGCATTCTCCCTCTAAATCTCTACTCCTTTCTAATTGCCTGTCCCTTTGTTTCTTGCATCTCAATCATTCCTGGTTACTCAGCCAGGTCACATACCTCATCCTGCCCATATATTCTTTATTTCCCCAATTTCCTCTCTGGTCCCTGTTGTGTTCCCTTTGTGCTCTTTCAGTCCCAGTGGTCTGTCTTCTTGCTCATCCCTCTCACAAGTTTCTGTTCTCCACTCCCCAAACATCCTGAAAGCCTTCTGCCATTTCTGGAGGCTCTCAATCTCTTTGTCTTTTCTCTTCATCCCCCTGTTCCATCCTCCCTCACAATTGAACCCCCTTAATCTATCCATCTTTTGTCCCCTGAACTTCCTCTCCTACCCTAGCCCCATGAATTCTCTGTCCCTTATCAATCCTCTGACTCTAATACATGATCTCACTACTCCCACCTAGTCTCTCCAGTCATCTCTGTTCTAGTTGGTGTAAGTTAAAGCAGGCCTGAAGTAACTCTACTTGTGGTGGGGACCAACTCCACGTCTGGCCATCCCCAAAATTGAAGGAGGCAGAAAGGTAGGGTAAAGCCAGTTTTGACTCTTGCATCAAGCATGAGTTTAGCATAGATGACAGTATCTTGGGAAAACTTCTATTGTATGTCTCCACCCCACAACCTACAAGATTTACGGACATGTCCGTTCCATTTCTTCAGAGTAGGCAAGTAGGCAGAAAATCCTTACACCAGTGGATGGATATGATGTCTGTGTGGTTTTTATATACTGTTGGGGTGGGGGATAAACAAAATTAAATAGCTGGCCTCAGAGCTCACTATGAATGAGGTTTACTATATGTAAGTCACATGACCCCTTCTGAGCACTTAAAAGAGGACTAAACAAATTGGGGCAAAGCCAATTTAGAATTTGATTTGAAGATCAACAAATAACAAGCCAGTGAAGAGAATGGAGTATGGGGAAACTCCCTGCTTCCTACAGCAAAAGAGTAATGTAGCAGCAACATTACGCTCTTCCTTATTTTTAATGAGTATGGACTTAGGAAGACCTTAAAAGAGAGCATTGCAGGAGATGAGATAATAAGGTGATTAAGGCATGAAAAAGAATTTTGGCAGAGGCAGGGTCAAGGAAAGGATGAATTCCAGCTTTTCTGTCAATCTTTTTTTCCAGGCTAAACATGGTTTTCTTTTATTTTCTTCTTGCATAGTCTGACCTTCTCTTTGTATTCCTGCTTTGCTTCTTCACCTCCTTTTCTTTAAGCCCTCTCTTTGCCTTCTTAATTATATCCCCATTCCCTTTATGTTCCTCTGCTCCAGCAGTTTCATTTTCTGGTGTACTTTTAGAAAAAAAGGGGTATATTTTATACTGTGCATATCATATTGTTTTAAAACTACAATCCAAAAGGCCTCCTTGCCTCTTCAAGTAAATGGCAAGAAATACTTTTGACCTTGTAAAGTTTCAGAAGACTGGGTTGAGCAAAATGTGTACTTCTGCCCTTTGGGAACATACCATTGGATAATTTCTTGTAAAATTATATTTGAATGAAATACAGAGACTCTTACTTTGAATATTTGTAAACAACAAATTCTGCTATATAATACAAAATTGTTTGAGAAACTGAAAGAAATTGAACAGTATTTCTGAAATATAAATATCTATCAGGATCTAGGAACGTAATGTAGAGGTGCTGAATCCTGAGGAGGGTGGTGGTGGAGGGGAAGCAGTATCTTGCAATGCTCAAAAGTTACTTTTCAGATAAGAAAAGGAGGTCTTGTGGCACCTTAGAAACTAACAAATTTATTTGAGCATAAGCTTTCGTGAGCTACAGCTCACTTCATCGGATGCATTCAGTGGAAAATACAGTGGGGAGATTTATACACACAGAGAACGTGAAAAAATGGGTGTTACCATACACACTGTAACGAGAGTGATCACTCACCTTACCTGATCACATTGTTTCACGTTCTCTGTGTGAATAAATCTCCCCACTGTATTTTCCACTGAATGCATCCGATGAAGTGAGCTGTAGCTCACGAAAGCTTATGCTCAAATAAATTTGTTAGTCTCTAAGGTGCCACAAGACCTCCTTTTCTTTTTGCGGATACAGACTAACACGGCTGCTACTCTGAAACTTTTCAGATAAGGTAGACATATTAGCTGCTCAGAAGGGAATCCCTGGCTGGCAAAGGGTTTAAGACTGCTCTGGGAGTAGGTTTTGTTTTTCAAGTGGAAGGGAATTGGAAAATGCCTTAGGTCTCTGTCCAGGGTTGTTTTTTTTTTTTAAAGAAGGGAATCAGGCTAGTTTCAGTAGATTGCTGGTTGCAAGGAGTCATAGTTCTGTCGCTCATATAGGTGGAATGTTAGTATTTTCTTGAGGTGATTCACTGGAGAGTGGGGGGATAGCTGTTTTCATCCTTAAACTGCATTTTATGCAAGATGTTTTCCCCTCAAAAGAAGGATTCTCCCTTCTAGTTTCAACTAGACAAAGTGCTAGAATTACATTCTACCAATCACAAAATGCACACTGAAATCCGTGAAAGCCTGCATGTGGAATTACTTCAGGATATGCCTTTAAGATACAAAGCATGTCCTTGCTTAGTGCAAAGGAATGATGACTTTTAAGATCATATATGGATTTACCTTTAGAGACAACAAGACCCAGCTAGTAGAGTCCATGCCTGAAGTCTAAAATCTGAGTGCCGTTATGCATGCACAATCAACGTAGAGAGAATAATTTTCACATTTGGAGCCAATATTAGTTACTATTCTGTTACTTTAATTAATTTGCACATAATTGAGATATAAGATTTTAAAACTATATTGGGCATGCATACATCTCTTTGAAATAACATCCACATAAACTTTCAGGAATACTTTACCTTGAAGGATGTAATAGATTTTGCAGGGACATGACATCATGAAAATCTGGTTAAAGCATTGTGGGCTCTAGTTCATAGATTCTATGTGTAGCACAACTGTTTTTTATGTAATACACCTCATTCTGATGGATTCATGACATTTTGTTATGAGTTGGTAGTACAAAGGAAAGAATCTCAAATATATAGGCTAAAAGGTATATAATTTTTTAATATTTAACAAATACTGCGCTAAGCTTTTAAAAATACAATAAAGGTATTATATTTAATTAACAGATCTCACAATAAATGTTACAGAAACACTTTATTATTAATTAGTATTATTATGAATATGTACCTTTTTAAAATTTTGTCGTTTTCATTCTAATACAAATTGCATGCAATATAGATATTTTGGGTTATTTCACAGCTGTCCTCTACCAAAACAGGTTATTTGCTTTCATTCAGTAGTTTGTTGTGTTGCTGTTGAGTCTCAGTGTATATCTGTGTTGTTTGGAAATGTTGTAGGTTCTACTAAGCAACATTCAGCAGTGCTGTAAATGGTGGTATAAGTTGCAGATCAGGCTCAAGTGGCAGGGCGACAAAGTTGTGTAACTTGCTTTGATTTGGCATTCAGTGTACATGCAAAATAATTATAGTTTACACTAGTTTAGTATTCTATGTGGTATTGAGTGTTGAAGATGAGGGGGTATTCATTAAAGAGAAGTTGTGAACTTGGTATCTAATCATTTTCAAAGAATGATTTAAAAATAGTTTGAACATTGAAACTGCCTCTAAGCCTCTGTGCCATTTTTTTCAATTACAATTTGTTTATGTTAACAACAGGTAAGAAATGTTTTTTATATTAAAGACCCACACAAACAACAGGGGAAAGTGAAACCCAAAACTAATTGTACACCAAGAACTCTCAAATGCACATAGCTAACAAATTAGGGGAAAATAGTATATTTCTCTTTTTTTTTTTTTTCTGCCAGCCCGAATAATCTTACATGTTACTTCTAATACTAGTGGGTAACTTTTTTTAACTGATGGGGGATGGTCCTGCTTAACCTTACACCTTATCAGCTCTATTTCTTGCTGCACATACAAATCAATGCGATTGCCTGAATTAAAGAAGTGAATTAAAGAAGAAGGGGTCGGTCCTGGGGCTGGTTTTGTTCAATATCTTCATTAATGATCTGGAGGTTGGTGTGGATTGCACTCTCAGCAAATTTGCGGATGATACTAAACTGGGAGGAGTGGTAGATACGCTGGAGGGCAGGGATAGGATACAGAGGGACCTAGACAAATTGGAGGATTGGGCCAAAAGAAATCTGATGAGATTCAATAAGGATAAGTGCAGGGTCCTGCACTTAGGACGGAAGAACCCAATGCACAGCTACAGACTAGGGACCGAATGGCTAGGCAGCAGTTCTGCGGAAAAGGACCTAGGGGTTACAGTGGACGAGAAGCTGGATATGAGTCAACAGTGAGCCCTTGTTGCCAAGAAGGCCAATGGCATTTTGGGATGTATAAGTAGGGGCATAGCCAGCAGATCGAGGGACGTGATCGTTCCCCTCTATTTGACATTGGTGAGGCCTCATCTGGAGTACTGTGTCCAGTTTTGGGCCCCACACTACAAGAAGGATGTGGATAAACTGGAGAGAGTCCAGCGAAGGGCAACAAAAATGATTAGGGGTCTGGAACACATGACTTATGAGGAGAGGCTGAGGGAACTGGGATTGTTTAGTCTGCGGAAGAGAAGAATGAGGGGGGATTTGATAGCTGCTTTCAACTACCTGAGAGGTGGTTCCAGAGAGGATGGTTCTAGACTATTCTCAGTGGTAGAAGAGGACAGGACAAGGAGTAATGGTCTCAAGTTGCAGTGGGGGAGGTTTAGGTTGGATATTAGGAAAAACTTTTTCACTAGGAGGGTGGTGAAACACTGGAATGCGTTACCTAGGGAAGTGGTAGAATCTCCTTCCTTAGAAGTTAAGGTCAGGCTTGACAAAGCCCTGGCTGGGATGATTTGATTGGGGATTGGTCCTGCTTTGAGCAGGGGATTGGACTAGATGACCTTCTGAGGTCCCTTCCAACCCTGATATTCTATGATTCTATGAACAACACTGGGCTCTAAACAAATGAAAATATGTTTTTGTGGGACCATAAAATCTTAGGTAACTGAGGGTATTAGACAGAATTAAACCACTGCATGTGTACATCTTTATAATTTTTAATATGGTTTACCACGTGTATTTTAACATAACATTAAACTTGACTACCTTATGTCACCCTGTCCTATCAAAACAAATTAGGGTTTAAGTAGCTAATATTATGCAATAAACAAATGGCAACACTACCTCTAATTTAACTGATACATTTCAAAATGGCTTGTGGGTGCAAATCTCCATGTTTACACCTGTAGCTCCCTCATTTACACCCACAATCAAGTAGCTAGACGTGCATATACTTGAATTTGTATGTGTTATTCAACTGCAGATGCAAAATGTGCAGGCAGTTCTCTGCTGCAACTGCTACTGGATGTAAATTTCCCTTTATTTCCAGAGGCAGTGCACAAATGTACAGCCAGTTTTCTGGCTGAGAGACATTTATTGAAAATTCTTTAGTGAAGTTTTAAGTAAACAATAAATTGTAATGATCAAACTCGGCCTGATGAGACCCAGTCTGTTCCAGAGCCCTCTGCCATTAATCACAGTCTTTTCTAGAAGTCAGTGGGTTTGGGGATCTAGGCCCTAGTTTATGTGCAATAAATGATTCCCTTTTTTAAAAGAAAAAAATAGATTTCTGTTAAATCTAATGAGAGCGGTCTGCAAATTTCTGTTGCTGAGACCCACGTGGAAACTAGTTTCCTAGAGTACTTAATCCAGTTCTTCCCCTTTACTATCCAGGGAAGGTTTTCGGTCATTAGGTCATGTATTAAAAGCAAAGTGGAAGTAGAGGAGCTAGTGAATAAAAGCTGATGTGCGCCGAGAGGGGGCCTGCCTGGGGCCCAAGCGGCCTGAGAACTGCTCTTTTGGGGCTCCTGACAGACTCCCTGAAAAATAAAACCTCAGCAACCCGTGTTGAGCACAAGGGCAGGAGCCAGGACGGGGCGGGGGTGCTAGCGACGGAAGGCGCGTCCCCTCGGGGCCCCGGTAGCAGCAGGCACGGACTGACAGCCCTCAAAGAGTGGTGGGCAACGCGCCTGCTGCACCGAGGGGGGCTTGTCCAGTCTGGGACCGTGTCCTCGCCTCACCTCCGCCTCCTTTCAATGTCGCTAATATGTAGCCTTGCCTTATAAAGTCAAACTGCGCCGTACCTTGCCTGGGGGAGGGGGTGCGCCCAGCGGAGCCCGCGGCCGGCGCCCCGGCGGCAGGAGCGGGGCCAAGCCGGCGCCCGGCTCCCCTCACGCCGACCCCGGCTTGTCGCCTCGTCCCCACACGCGAGCCGGGCTAGACCGCTGGCCGCGGGGAGACCGGCCTGGCCGCGGCGCTGCGCTGCGTTGGGGAAGCGAGCGCAGCCTCTCCAGTGCGCGCCGCGCTGGGCCGGATCCGCCGCCGCGAATCCATGTCGCAGCTTGTGCCTGCCCCGTGTCCTCTGCTCAGAGCAAAGCCCACATAGGAGACCCTTTGTTTAGGAAGGGCTAGGCAGGGAAGATCAGTTTGGAGCGGCTGGCCTCGCCTTGCCATTGGCTGGGCCCTTTCTGGAGCTCTTTTTGCGAGAGGCATGCCCAGCACGTCCCCAGCGTTGGCAGGCAGGGGCTGCTGCTTTTAAACACCATGATAATAATACCCAAAAAGCAGCCTCAAGAAGTGCTACACTGTAGAGGGTTCCTCTGCAGAAGGAAGCAAGATGGCCACCTCGTGGGTTTTTGCTGTGAAGAATGCAGAGCCTAATTAAGGCAGACTTTCAGGGGGGAAAAGGGTCTTTCCCTGCTACGTTTTTATAGTACAGCTTTTTGTTTTGGTTGCAGTGACTTTACAGTGTAAAGTCTCCATCAGTTCAAATGCTGCATATAAAGCATTATGGGTATTTACAGTATTACAGTTTTCTAATAAAATTGGGGATTTAATTTTTTAAGTTAAACTTTATTCTGCAATTTGATATTTTTTTAGGTGCTAACTGAAAACAAAAGGCCTCAGAGGAGAAAGCAAAGAGTTTTAAAGGTAACCAATCATTGCTTTAATAATACTTCCCTCCTCTCCCCCCTTCCCATTTTAAACCGTATTTTATTGTCACTTGGACTAGGAAGTCAAAGGGTTAACTGCTGGAAATCAGCTCTTTCCAGATTTTCAGAGGATTAGCTCATTTTAAAAGCATAGAAGGTTTTCTTTTCTGTCTATATATTATGTACATATTTGAATCTTTTTGCACAAGTCTGTAGGATACAAAGCTTACCTTCTTCCAATGTGTTGAAGATTAATTCAAATTTAATTTAGTCATAGCTTAATATTTATATATTGAGAGTAAAAGTTTGGTGATTTTTTTCAGCATATAGGTTTGATGGGATCTGAAATTTAAATATTTGAAGTCAGAACTATATCATTACTAAAAAGTTATATATAGAAATATTTATGCAGGAATTCTTTTCTTATTTTAAAACTACAAAATAGTTAAAAAGGATAGTAAGAACTTGTGTACAGTAAATGAAAGGACCTTGCATAAACATGCTATTTATTTTTTATCCTACAAAGTGCACTTAAGTGTGAGAATGTTATTATTTATTTAAACATTGTTTCACCAGACATATATTTTTGCAAAAGCTTTGGCACATGAGGAATTTGGTAAAAGTACAATACAATAAAATGTAATTTTATAAATTTGGACGTTTTAAAAGGAAAATTTCACCTATTTCACTTATTGCATGATAAATGGTTCACAAGAAACTACACTTGTATAAAGGAATTATAACTTATTCAGGAATATAAAATTAAATAAAATGCTCAGATTAAGGAAAGAACAGAGTTTTTGAATTTTATTTGACTTGCAAATGTGTCTAACCTCAGGGGTCTGTTTTAATGTGGAAGCAGTTGAATGTGCATTTTAAAGCACCTCCTGCATCTTTTATAATAGTAATTGTGGTGGTACAATAGCAGTAAAAGCTCCACCTTCCATTCATTAAATGAATTAATCAATTATAGAACTAACATGTTTCATTAAATCATAATCATGTGTTAATTTTTCATTTTAATAATTACTTTTTGTAGAGATATTCAGAATTATAACTTGATTTCATTGTAGAAAATACGTGGTGAAAAATGTTTGAGTGTAGTGTGAATTTTTTTCCTCTGTTGGTGACAATGATGTCTTTACATGAATTAATTTTTATTCAATTCTATAATACTTAGTTGACATGACAAGTTACAGCAATGTTGTCAAAGTGAAAAAAGAACAGAAGTCTGGTCTCTGTCACAGGCAGATACATTGTATTGAATATCTGCCCAGGGTAGAGCTAGCTTCACAGTATGTTTAAGATTTTATCTCATGTTCATTTGTCATTGTCTGTTTCTGATTTGGTGGCAGGTTGCTATAGAGCGTGATGCTGTCTCTGTTGGCCCTTTTCTTTCTTACAGATTTATGCACAGTTTTTGATCCTTGATTTTTAATGGAAAATCTTATTGATAATTTGAGGAAATATTTTCATGCATACTATCATATGTTGAGCTTTGGACTGGAAAGTGCATTTCTGCTTAGATCTCTCCTCTGTTGAAGTGGTTGTACAGTTATTTCTCTCTGGTTTTATACTGTACTTTGTGTCTTCTAGTTTTCACTCCTAGTGCATGGTTACTGAATCTGTATTTGGTAAGATTTGTTATTGGCTTATGTCAAGTAGTGTGTTTCTGGATGTGTTTGTCATTCTTCTAAAAGTACTGGATATTGTTTTTCACTATATGTAATATAAAACTAGACTCCCTTTATATCAGCTGCAATAAACTTTCCAAAATGAAATATACATCATGTACAGTCTGATACCTGATACTCTGGTATAGTAGTTTTTTCTGCCCCTCCTTTTTCAGTTGATGGCATTTGAAATGCCATAATAAACATTTCTGCAGTAACATGTATTGAATTATAACACCAAGCTTTTATTTAATGATTAATGGAAGATGTATGAATCCAGAAAGTGACACTTAAAATTAAATAATAATCTACTAGAAGTTTAAGGAGTTTCCTTGCAATGTGATTTTGACTGTAATAGTAAAGTAAACTTCCTTTAAAGGAGAATTTGTAGCTTTCTTTGTTCTAAGGAAGAATATGATAGTTTGTGTTGCAAATTTTTCTTAGGGTATGTCTACACTGCCCACATTACAGCATGACTGTGGCAGCGCTGTGACATGGGCAATGTAGACACGCTTTATTGCCGGGGGAGAGCTCTCCCAGCAAATTTTTTTAAAAAACACCCCGAAAGAGGGATGGTTACTTAATCGCTGGGAGTGCGGCTCCCGGCGATAAAGCACTGTCTATACTGGCGCTTTTCAGCGCTAAAACTTTTGTCTCTCAGGGGTGTTTTTTTTCACACCCCTGAACCACTAAAGTTTTAATGCTGAAAGTGGCAGTGTAGACACAGCCTTAGATATTAATGAAATGTAGTTCTTGTGAATATAATTACATGTATGTTTAAGGAAAATATGGATTAATCAATTAAATGTGTTTTTCAGATTAAAGTTGTTGGGACTCCCACTTTTCTTAATAACAGTACCCTATCTGGTAGAAGATAAATGTCTCAAAATAGAGACATATTTGCTTGCTGGAAATAGTTTGCACTGCTATAAGCATTAACCTCACATATGGGATATAATGTTACACTACTGTAGATTTTGTTTACTTCGATGAATTTACTATTTTTGTACCTTATTGCTACCATTTTGTTATCATATAAAGTCACTTCAAAATTAATTTTTCTGACACTAACATTCTGTTATTTTTTTCATAATTGCACAGATGTGTAAATAAAAATCTAAATGATCTGACTGTAAATTCTAGGAAACAAACACTCATTGAAGGCAAAAGTAATGTGTGTTTGTGGGAATAGCTGTTTAAAACCAAAGAGAGAGTATTTACAATTTCAGTTGCAAACATTGCATGATGTCTTCCGACTGAAGCAAATACCTTTTGCATTTTGTTTCTGGTACCTAAATGGAAGACATATGCAAGAGGACCTCTAACTTATTGAGGTGCTGGTACCTGTTGACGCACTCATTTGCACTTTCAACAAACAAAAGGGTGAGAGAGTGGTTTTTTTTCTTTTACCTATTTAATGGTATTTCTCCCACACTTTGTGTATAATGCACCTTGTTTCACAGTGAGGAAATGTTTACAATCACGCTTTAGTAAAATGAAAGCACAGATCAAAAGAAACAAACATTGAATATGGCATCATATTGTTAGAGAGAACTGCTATTATCAATACAGATAGAAGTGGAACAGTGAGGAACGCATGCACAGAACAACAGCTGATGAAGAAGTACAATCCATGGTCTTGTCACTAGGTTCTACAATGCCAATGTTACCTTTTGAATGGCCGCAGAAATTTTCTACATTTATCGAGATAATAAAGGAAGAGCCTATGAGAGAGATCCAGAATTCATACAAGAGTCAACAATAATATAAATGCTGCTAAGTGAGTATTACAACTGCATGAATGTACTTTTGTGATTTGGGTTTGTTCACATGTTTGTTTATAAACACCCTAAATATATTCCATGTGTGCCAGAAAAGGGAGAACCAGTGATTGCTGAATTCTGTAAAATCAGTTCAATCTAAGCTAAACAAAAAGCAAGCAATGATTAAATACTTAGTACTTTTGGTTTATTTGTATCTAATACTATAAATGTCACATTTCAATGAATGGTGCAAATATATATTTTAACACACTTGTACAAAATGGCTCATTCCTTCCGCATGCATGCATGCATGCATAAGTCCCTGTGTGTCTGCATAGGACCTGTTTTCAAATATGAAGATGACAAGGTTTCTATTAGCCTTGGTCACAGTGCAATTTTAGCTATGTTGCTTTAAGAAAACCCACATGATACACATTTCTGAGATATAAATGTTAACAGAAGACAAGAAAAGCAGCTGCTAATGAATGTGATCATGCTTTTAGTGATCTTGGATTGAACTAGTCTTAAGCCATTTATTCCAACTTGTGATATATGATATGTTTTTAATGAAGAACGTCTGCCAGAATACAGAGCTCAAAGTAATTCATTTTTATTACTTTTTTTTAAGATATCAACAACTTGATGGATGAAGCCCCACTGTAATGGAATCTTACAGAGGAGGAAGATAGAACAATGCTACACAGTTAGATATAATACTATTCTGAAAATTACTGTCTCGCATTTTGTGTTTTTAAAGGGACACTCTCAACTTAAAATCTAGCCAACTAAAAAATATTAGTGAAATTTTCTGTTACTTCTGTCTTTAGATCTCTCAGCCAGTTTTTGTGGCTTTTAAAAAAGTAGTTTTGCTCTGTTTGTATTGTGTGAATGGCACACAAATAAAAGGGAAAAACAATTGAGTATGTAATGTGAAGGAGCAAAACTAACAATATACAAAGTGTTTTAAAATGCACAAATTAAAGAAATGGGGCGGGGGAAATTCTTCCTCTAAGATCTTCCATTTATAGTAAACTAGTTGTTGTTTGTAACAATAATAGGTAAATTTTCAGACAGCATGTTATTTTTAAGTTGATGGTGTTCTATTATTTTATGGGTTAATTTTTTCCCTCCCTTTACGCTGGTGCTACTCAGTTGAACCCAGTGGGATATACTGGTATGACTGAGGCCGTGATCCTGCCAACAGTTACAAATGTGAGTAATTTTACATCTATGAACAACCCAACTGAACCACAAACACAGATCCTTTCTCCTGTGTAGTGTCCCGTTTACTTCAGTGGTATTTTGCAAACGTCCACGATATTAGGTCACATTGCAGGGTTAGAGCTGCAAACGTTGCATGATTTTAGAAGAATAAACATTCTGAAATGTACTTTTAAAATTTCACAGAAAATGTTGTCATGATTCTGAAATGGAGTTTGACTTTTAGTATTAAATAAAAAGTAAGCTAATTTGCTGAAAGGAAATTCACAAGAAATATATGTCCAGGCATGGGGAAAGGTTAAAGCTTAATTCACAATTCATGTATCATTAGAAATTCTTAATGAAATTATGTTACAAAATAAACTTAAACTTTTTAACTCAAATAACCGTATTGTTAATGTTGTCTGCACTTATTATTGAATGTTCAATAAAAATGATTGATTCTCTTTTACTTAGCTTGTAAAATGTATGTATTAAGTTTCCTGAAACAGAAGAGCATTTAAAATTTCTTTCCAAATTTCAAAAGTGAGGTGTAAATTTTTGTATATCTTTAAATCCATAAACACAAGCTTATGCATTAAAAATAGACATACTTCTGTAAATTGTTTTTGGCATTTATTAATCTTTTAAACTAATATTATTGTATTGACTAAGAAAGCCATTTATTGCCTTCACTAGCTGACCTGGGATGCAGTCAAAGGCAAAACTCCCATTTACTTTAGTGGGACAGATTTCATCTCTGGTGTTTGTTTTATTCCTTAAATATTGTTTGGAGTTAGTGTATTTAGTGACAAAATATACCAAGAATTTGATCCTGCAGTTATTACTCAGGCAATGTTCCTATTACTTCATTAAGAGTCTTGCCTGTGTCAAGGCATCAGGATTTAAGTCAATCGCTAATGCAGGATATTTAACCCATACAGAGAAGCTTTTACGAAGTAAATTATTTTTTCATAGAATCATAGGACTGGAAGGGACCTTGAGAGGTCATCTAGTCCAGTCCCCTGAACTCGTGGCAGGACTAAGTATTATCAAGGGCCATCCCTGACAAGTGTTTATCTAACCTGCTCTTAAAAATCTCCAATGATGGAGATTCCACAACCTCCTTAGGCAATTTATTCCAGTGCTTAACCACCCTGACAGGAAGTTTTTCCTAATGTCCAACCTAAACCTCCATTGTTTCAGTTTAAGCCCATTGCTTCTTGTCCTTTCCTCAGAGGTTAAGAAGAACAAAATTTCTTCCTCCTCCTTGTAGCAACCTTTTGTGTACTTGAAAACTGTTATCATGTCCCCTCTGTCTTCTCTTTTGCAGACTGAAAAAACTGGGTTTGTTTAATCTTCCCTCATAGGTCATGTTTTCTAGACCTTTAATCATTTTTGTTGTTCATCTCTGGACTTTCTCCAATTTATCCTCATCTTTCCTGAAATGTGGCGCCCAGAACTGGACACACTACTCCAGTTGAGGCCTAATCAGTGTGGAGTAGAGCGGAAGAATTACTTCCTCTGTCTTGCTTACAACACTCCTGCTAATACATCCCAGAATGATATTTGCTTTTTTTGCAAAAGCATAACACTGTTAACTCATTTCGCTTATAGTCCACTGTGACCCCAGATCCCTTTTCACAGTACTCCTTCCAAGGCAGCCATTTCCCATTTTGTAATATACAAATCCATAGAAGTATCTCAAAGCATAGTACAATAAATATTAAAGTACTGTGTATGGTATATCTAAATAATTTAAGTGGAATCACTTTTTATTAGGTTTAACAGCCCAGGCTTAAAAGCTATTCACCCACCCTTGCCATCATGATTCAGCATTTTTTTTGGGGGGGGGAATTAAATGTTAGACTTTTCAGTGTTGGTTCAGTGGTCAGTAGTCTGTGTCACATCATAGACAGCTGATTATGAACACATATACATACTGCTGTTTTATTTCTGGTGTCTGTCTTGTTATATTTAATCAACATTGTCCAGTTAAACGTGACCCAAAGTTTAGTTTTTGTAAAATAAAATTTTCCAGGAACCTATGACTGAAAGAAAAGTTTCCATGAATGCAAAAAAGTTTAATTTTTATACAAATAAGCATTGTCCTGCACTCTTACAGCATTGTTCTTGTGCATAAGAACGTAAGAGTGAAACTAGTTAAAAAGAAAAGTGAAAGTAATTGGTTCAGTCCCAACAGAGTGCAATAGAAAATGGAAACAGCATGAAGAGTGTGCTAGCTGCTTTAGAGATATAAAAGAATACATAGTCCATATTTTAAAGATCTTTCAATCTAAGTAGACAAAATACAGATGAAAGATGTTGGGAAGTGCAGCAACACATGAGGTAGGTGATTGGTGACAGACACCTTGTCAGTCCCATGATATTTTTTTTCATCTAAAGTATCTATAGTCAATCTTTTAATTTATCTGTCACTGACTTGTTTGTTCCTTACTGAAACTGTAACAATGCCCTCATTTTAACCTTTTAAAAACAGGACTAGAGCATTGCTATAAACAGAAATTGTTCAGGCCTGGAAAAGAGTGTGTATTTGAGATCTCTGTTTTTCATGACATAAAACAAGTTCTCTCAAGTCTGCAGATAGATTAACATGCCTAATATGTATTATCTGTGTGTGAAGTAAATTGGAGCCAAGTACATTATTGGAGTGGAACAAGTAATAAATAATAAAATTAGTGGCAGAACAGAAAAAGAAAAAATAATTTAACCAGATTCAAAAGTATTTGGATTAAGGAACTAGATGGCTCACTGTTTTGGTAATAGAAGGTAGAATAGGTCACTTCTAAGTCACCAGTTCAAATCTAAGATGTACTGACAGTGAATGGTTTCAGAGTAGCAGCTGTGTTAGTCTGTATCCGCAAAAAGAAAAGAAGTACTTGTGGCACCTTAGAGACTAACAAATTTATTTGAGCATAAGCTTTCGTGAGCTACAGCTCACATGCATCCAATGAAATGAGCTGTAGCTCACAAAAGTTTATGCTCAAATAAATTTGTTAGTCTCTAGGGTGCCACAAGTACTCCTTTTCTTTTGACAGTGAATGAAAATTGTTTCTACCTGGTGCCAGTTTGGTGAACTATATACAGTGAATTGTGGCTTCCGTTCCTAGTGAACACAGATCCACAATATGCTGACTATCCTACCTGATGACATGCTTTTTAGCATTCTTAGTAGACAAGTCAAACTGTGTATTCACATGCTATTGTGGTGGACACTATAAATATGTAGACAGAGAAACTAGCTTGAATGGCTGGATACAGAGACTGAACTTCTCTCGCCTCTAGAGGTAATCACTCCAAATTTGAGTTAAAGAATATTAGGAGGGTAATGTGAGGAAATGCACATTGCTACTGATCATACCACATTTCCTTTATGAATTAACAGAGCACTACATTTTCTGGTGATGTCAGCATCGCTTTTATTTCACTACATTTCAGTTTAGAAAACAAATGCTAAAATGTATTAAAAAAAACACAGTTGTAAAAAGAAGACGAGACACTAGGTTGCATTAGCATCTCTTACAGTAGAAATACAGTTCTGTGCTCAGCTTCTCTTTTATCCTTGTCCTGAGCTGTGTGTTGGGTGACTGTCGGGGGAGGAGCACAATCCTTTGCTATTTGAAATTCTATCCTGCTCTCCCTGAGGCTTCTCTAACCTGGCAGGGAAGCCACCTATCTATTTAATGTAGCAATGGGTCTGATGGAAATAATTTTAAAGCTCAGTGCACATTTTTAATTCATAATCAAATACAAGTTTTCTCCTTGCTGCAGTTACCTTTGAGGGCAATAATTTCGAGTCTTGGGAGCCAGAAATGGCTCCAAACTACAGCATAGATACCACTGATACATATCATCGTTTAGGAGCTGATCTTGGAGACCTTATTCATGTGTGTAGTCTCATTGAAGTTATTAAGCAAGAAGGGTAGCCGGATCAGGCCCTTGAGGCCTGATTGTGAGAGGTCCTGAGCACACCAAATCCCCATTGTTTTTAATGGTGACAGGTTTCATAGTGGTAGCCGTGTTAGTCTGTATCAGCAAAAAGAACGAGGAGTGCTTGTGGCACCTTAGAGACTAACAAATAAATAAATACAATTGTTAGTCTCTAAGGTGCCACAAGTACTCCTTGTTCTTTTTATTGTTTTTAATGTGAGTTGTGGGTGCTCAGCACCTTTCGGGATCAGGCCCTTAGAGAGAGAATATGTGAAGAAAAGAGATTGGTTCTCTAATTCTTTCTTTCTGAAACCGAATCATGCACAAGGAAATGGTTCCAAATAGTGAAAGAAGCTGGGAAGAAAAATCTCTCTCTCTCTCTGGAGAGACAAGCTGGGCAAAGATGCTTGCTATTTGAGGAGTATAGATAAAATGGAGATGAGACTGGAAAGAGGGGGAGGGAGGTAATAGCTACAGAGAATTTGTGCTGGATTTTGTAATGGACAGGAAGCTAGTGAAGATTTCTGGGGATTGGCTGATATGTTCCTAATCCAGGCATGGATGGGATGAAACACTATATTTTGGGCAAACCCGAAGTTTAGGGGAGTTGAAGGCCATAGAGAAAGAATTATTGTAATAAGAAAGGGAGGCATCAGTGAAAGTTTTAGCAGAGGGGCAGTCTAGTGTCAGATCTGGGCAATGTTCTGAAGGTGAGTTGAAGTGAATTTACTGACCCCAAAGACACAGGAAGCAAACTAGTTTGATGACAAGCTAAACATTTAGGACCTGACAGCAGGAATGAATATGAAATTTGTGTGGAAGGAGCAAGTAGAATCAGTGTTATATCTGAATACATAGTAGTACCTTTTTAAAATATTCAGATCAATATTAATATAAGGAGAGTCATTCTGAATGGTATTTCCATTCCAAACAATCTAAATATGTGAATTGACATTGCTTTAAACGTTCTGTTCTACCAGATCTATTGTCATTCCACTCATTCCTGGATAGAAAACTGGTTTACTAAGAGGAGACAAAGGGTATTGGAAACTTCAAAGATGGAAAGAGTTTGCTAATAGTGTGGTGTGAGGTTGGTTTTGACATTTCTGTTTTTCATAATATGGAAAGAAAAAATAAAATGTTACATTTGTAAATTAGGAATTATCCTTTTTCTCAGGTAGTGGATGATCTCACTTATTATCTTTAAAAGCAGCCAATACCAATGTTTTGTCCATTTTGGCCTTCTCTTGAGTCTAAATTTCTTCAGAATAAATTATTGTTTTCTAAAGTAGTCCGTACTGGAAATGCTCCATTTCAAAATCCAGTATTTCCTCTTAGTCTTCAAATCCTCCATGAGTTGCTTTCTCCACCTCTTTCTTTTCTACAGTCTGTTCCCAGCACCCATTAAGGACAATATACAGTCACCAAAGATTTAAGCAGGTGGGAGTGGTACACTGAGAGGTCATTTGCATGAACTCTCTGCCTCCCAGCTGGAGTTACAACATTGACCTAAAGAGGTTGGGAACTGTGGTTTTTGTTTTTTAAATACGGTCCTACCTCAGGGGACCTTTTTGCTGAATAGATTTACCAGCATCCATAACCTTTTGAGTGTTGCATGTCCTAAAATGCTTTGGATGTTTTCCTGGTAGACTGAGTCCCAGATGCAGGATAGGAAAACTTTTAAAAAGGTGAGATCTGGAATTGAAATATAGTTGGAATATTTTATTTCACTATTTGAACTGGAACTGGGAGGGAAAGAACTAATAATGTGACTCCTTTCCTTGATTAGCACAGGTTTTGCTCCATAGATCACAGATGAGGTACACAGAACTCAATTTTGAATAAGTAAAATCAGTTGTCCTTGCGGGTTTCAAGGGTAGAGTGAGCACATTTATCAACAATGTGGGGATGTACTGGTGTACTAGCTGATTATATTGAAACTAAGGGATTGTCTCCATTTCTGCATCCTCAGTTGCCTGACCGCTCCTCCATACCTAACTTGAGTTCTGGTCCCAGCTGTCACTGGTCTGAGACCTGGTGTGCTACTTTCTGACTTCCTTGTGTGCCAATTGGGGAATTTCAAATTCTAATCTTGTGTTCCAGACCACACCAACAATTTGCATTGTTTCAACACATGCAGAAGCAAACAGTGAGGTGGGCAGGTGATATACAGAGGCAGTTGCGTTCCAAGTTCATCATGAATGTCAGGGGCTGCTGCAGGTCATTGCATGGGAACGTGGGCTTGCATGGGCAGTGAGTTGGAAGCTAAAGATTGTAGGCCTCATTCTCCTCTCATTAATAACTTTGCACTGATGTGTCCAGTGACTCTAATAGGTTTTTCCTGGATTTACTCTGGTACAAGTGAGAGGCGAATCAGACACAGAAGCCTGTGTGGGTGTGTCTACACAACACACTAAACCTGAGTCTGCATGATGCACGCTTGCCCATTCAGTGTTTCCAAGCCCACACTTGAGTATCCATACTCCATTGGAAACCTGGGCCCCACAATCATGCTGGTGCATCCATCCTGCACTATGCAGACCCAGGTCAGAATGTGGGCATATACCGCTGTATCCCAGGATTCCTAGTGCCTTCTCCTGCTGACGCTGCTCTAGGGTTTGGTTCATAGTGGCTTATGGGAGAACTTGTCTGTCTGTCCCACAGGAGTTGACCAGAAGTAGTTTAGGTGATTTTAGCTTGCAAACACATCTGGCCAAGCCATTTTGTGTTTGCACACCGGAAGCTGGCTACCCCAAATTGCTTCAGGTCTGTGGCTAAGCACTTTGGAGTTGGCAAATCAACTTTGCGTGGTGGTGTGGCACCCCCTGAATTGTCCAACTCCATAGTCTGCAGGACACAATAGCATGGAGGAGACTCAGGGCACGGGGCTGGCGCAGGAGCTGAAGGTGCCGTGGAGCCTGCACTCTGGTAGCCATAAGCGCAAGTCATCGCTCGAACAGCTCCTTCTGCTACACTCACAACCTGAGGTCATGCTCCATGAATCTGTCCACCAATCTCTCCTAGCTCTGTGCAGCCTCTGTCTCTCTTTCCGCCCTTCTTGCATCTTTATTCTTTTGATGCTCCATTTGGTCCTTCTGTAACTCTATGTGCCAATTAGTTTTATCTAGAATCTCCTCCATCAGCTCATCTCGGACTCTCTTTCTTCTTGCCCACAGTGGGTGGGTCTGCTCCTCCCGGTTGCTGATGCTTTGTGTCTGCCCTGTGGATGTGAAAGGGCCTTGAAAGGAAAGAGAGAGACCATGTTACTGTCTGACCATGATTAAAAAATTACATTTTCCACTCTGTCAAAGAGGCCACTTTAATACAAGTTCATAGGATGATACTTTTTATCAATGGGCTTTATTTTATTCACACAAAAAACACTGGCCATTTCAGACGTCATTTGGAGCAGCAAAGAAATTCATCACACATCACAGTAAGATACACATGCAAAATTAAATTTAAATTATTTCTACATCCCCTTCATTTTTTCTGGGGGTGGAGAGGAACTATGAATAGTCTAGTCACTAGCCATGGTTTTTCAGTCCTTTCAGGCAGGACTGATTGAGAGTCAGGAGGTTTCTGATAGAAGCATGAACTTCTCTTTCAGGCCAGTGGAGGACAGCTATCCATGTACTGGAACGAGATATTTGGGCATCTAGTGGCTGACCAGCACATTTCAGAATGGAGGGGGCTTATGAGTTAGAGGCAGCCCTAGTACATAGGGACTACCCTGGATCAAAATCAACTATCTGGAGTTTTTACTCTGAGAAGTTCACTTTCATCACCAGTCAGCAGTGGTGAACATTCGTGGTAAAGTCAAAAAGGTGCTGATTTGACATGGAGATGCAGGAGAACCTCTTAACAAGTACACAGACAGACTGTCTCCTGCTGTAATTTGGACTCTAATATTAAAGCAAGCAATGGATGAAATACACACTCTGACTGTATTTCCAATTGAGCAGGCCACGTGGAAATTAAGGATGAAACGCTGAGCAGCTGCATTTGAACCAGGAGGTTGCTCGTTCCTGGGAAGCGAGTGGGAAGTGTTGGGATTGAAGGACTGGGAAGTACAGCCCCAGGGGATTGTGGGATAGTGTTGGCAGACTCTACAGACCTGTGCCTGGCAACCTAGACTTGATTTGCATCCGTACTGCAAGATGCCTGGGTTTTGTCCTAGATCACAGCGGGACTTGGGCTCTGACCCACCCCCCCAGCAGGGTCTGGAGACCCGAGTCCAGAGGAGTTCCCGACTTGAGTCTTTTCTGCAGGTGGAAGGGAGCTTGGGCTTAGAGCTGAATGAGAGCCTGATCTTAATGTGCTACGTAGACACACCCTGAATGTGTGAACTTCTTGCTGGCCCTTTCTTGCTCTATTTCTATGAGGGAGGGAGAAAACAGGAGCAGACTGCTGTTTTCCATATCTCCTATTTGTTTAAGACTCAAGCTTTTTTAAGAGTTCTTTGCCGGTGGGGTAAGGGTACTAAGTACTGCAAATGTAAACTCTGTCAGCTTGAGCAAACTTTCCAGCTGGAGCTGTAGAGTCCATCCTGAGAGTAGGTGGAAGAGGAGCTCTGAGCTCTTATCTTTTTTTTCTTTTTTAAAGTAGAACTAACAAGTGTAAAGAGAAGTGATTGGAGGAGGACAGTTGATGTATTTATTTACTTTGGTTGAATGTACCTTCTTTTATATATTTGAATAGGCAATGGTGGATACTTCTGAAATCCTGGAGGAAGGGAAGGTCATGAGTGAGGGCATCCCCTTTTCTCCCCCCAGTGAAAAACACCATCATCCCAACCCCTTCAGCAGCTCATCTCACCTATGTATCACCAATCTGATCATCATCTTCTGCTTCCAAAGGCCTCCTCCACTCCCAGGACAAGTCTCCCCCACACTCACAAACTGACCTTCATCTCTGCTAAAACACTTCCACAACTCCTCCTCTGTGTGATATTAAGAAATATTCCCAAATGATTAGGGTAAGGGGATATAGAACCTCGGTAATTTTTAGAAATACTCTTTTATTTTAATATCGTCTGAAGTTGGAAGGGGCGTCACCAGCTTATATTGGGGCAGCGTCAAAAGAATAACATATCCTCGTCTTGAGGAGCAGAACATTTTGCATGTGAATTTTTTTAATGTATTGTCATAGGGCCCAGTTCAATATCTTAGCAAAGAAGTGCATAGATAAGCCAGTGTACATAGCAGCAGATATGCAGTTTACTACAAGATATAAAAGTTTCAGATTCACTGCCGTTACATAAGTGCAATATAGTTACTTAAAACTGCCAGAGGTCCATGTTGAGACATAGAGCATCAGCTAGTAGGCGGGCCCATAAATTCTAATCAACTGTTGTTCTATATTTAATGGCAGTCTGCCAACAAATCCTGCACAAGCCTCCATCATTGGCAGCAATGTGCAGCACGCTGTCAGCGTAGAGACCTATCCCTGAGATACCACCAGCTGTGTGCCAATCCGAGTGGACATGCAGGGAAAACCGTGTGTTCTCAAATAGTGTGGCAGTAGGTACAGCTAGAATACTGGATGAAGAGAAGTCTTGTGCACAGCTGTTCAGCTCCCACACACACCAGTTCCCTGTGGATGGACACAATGTGCAAGGGAACAGTTGCACTCTCAAGTCATTTCTGTCATTCACAGGGGCTAAGAGTTTGTAGCATTCCTATGAATACCAGACTGGTGCCTGCATTGTAGCTCCATTGTGCAACACCTGGGCAGAACCCCGTGCACCCTGTGAAAGGGAAGGGTCATGTCATTTCTTGTTATATAACTCTTCTGGAGTGTCTGATCCCATTAACCACTCTTGCCAGAATCTGGGTCTGTGTGTTATCTTTTATTCCAGGTCACAGAAGTAATTGTTCTGGGTTACATTTGCTTATCACGGTACCTCATGCTACTACTGTATGTAGGGAACAAAAGGGTTGAAACCAGAATGCCAAGGACCATCTTCTTTTACTACATATCATAGAGTTTAGAGATGGCTCTGGACTCCTGTGGTGAATGTTGGTCCATTCTTTGTCACAATATGTAAGCAGAATAAGTGAAGAACCTGATGGCAATATATCTTGAGAAAATAATTACGTGAACCCTGCTCTGCGAAGTCCTCTGTGAACATTTCTTTTTACAGTGGGGCATAGCAACCTGTGGAACTTGTTTCCAGGGGGCGTTGTGAAGGCCAAAACTATAACTGGATTAAAAAAAGAACTAAATAAGTTCATGGAGGATAGGTCCATCAATGGCTATTAGCAATATGGTCAGAGATGCAACCCCATACTCTGGGTGTCCCTAAGCCTCTGACTGCCAGGTGCTGGGACTGGACAACAGGGGGGGATGGATCACTTGATAATTGCCCTGTTCTGTTCATTCCCTTTGAGACATCTGGCATTGGCCACTGTCGGTAGGTAGGATACTGGGCTAGATGGACCACTGGTATGACCAGTATGGCAGTTCTTATGTTCATATAGCAAGCAAAGAAAAACCAACCTTAATTATTAAACAAGAAAAGCCACTAGAAATTCTGATCACAAGAACAAAAATCTATTGTATTTTGTGACTGTGTTAGTATCTTTTCACAAGTAAAAGAGAGAAAAAAATCTAGTGGTCAAATGGTACAGAATTTGATTATTTTTTTGGAACATATGTCATGATAATTCCAGTTCTTATATGGAAAAATAAGATATAAACCAAACCATGCCAATGACATGATTCATCAGGATCTTTTTTCTGCTCAGTGCATGTGGATAACTTCCAAAAATGTTAGTGGAAATTATGGAGTACAGGAAATAGTTTGATTTTTAGAATACAACCCTTTATTACTGAGGTGACTGGGGCTTTGCACAGGCACAGCAGTGCACCTGTGCACACTCAGTCACTTGCAGGCTTGGGGCCTCTGTGACTCTCCTGATGATTTTCAAGCCCAGCAATGATACTAGGTTTTCTAAAATTATTTTATTAAAGAACAAAATGATTGAGTGTATTGCTGCAAAAGAATTAAAGGTCTGCTCTGAAGAATCATGTAGTTCACATACTGTATGTCAATGGACCTTGTGTGTTGAAGGTGCCAACTGGTAGGTAAACCAGTCTCTGGGAATAAAAGCAAATTGATATGTTGTCCTGTTCCTTTTTCTGTGCAACTCTATGATTCTTCAGAACATATCTCTCAATCTTGCAATGCCCAAATGTGTGACAATGACGCAGAATGTAAGGAATATAAATGTATTCATGCTGGAATCTTAAATTGTTGGTGGATTCATTCCTTTAACATAAAGAAATCTTCCTTTACCTCAGTTTCATAATTCTTTGTTTCTAAAGGCAGAAGTGAGAGGACACCAATTTTATGTAGAACATGGGCAACTTTGGAACTGATGTGAGTGATGTGCTCAAAATGACCAGCAACTGAGGGATATGCTTCAGAATCCCTTTGTCTCCTGTCATAGAGAGACAATGGGCATGCTCTGGTGTGGGATAAGGCGTTAAAGAGTAGGGGTAGTTTTTTCTGTTGACTTCAGGGGGACCACGGTTTCACCTCAGGTCTCATACTCAGTATGCCCACCTACAAGGACTAAGGTAATTGCCTTAGTGAAAGGGCTACCACTTTCTCTGAGCCTGATTTGCTCTGCTTCACACAGGCCCTTGATCAATTGTGAACCATCTTTTTCAGTTTAATTATTAAGTAGACATTATTCTCTTGTTAGATATTCTGTATCAACCGGCATAATATAATTTATAGTGCCCTTTTGCGTTCCCTAACAATGGTCTCCATACCTATGACAAACTTTCTGTTGAACAGAAAGTACAGTTTCACCTTTCAGTTCACCTTCTTATAAAATGAAATTAAATAATAAAAAAAAGTCTTAGTTTAAATGCAGTTTCTGGTTCAGATAGATGGTCCGTGGGGTGCAGCTTATAAGAACATAGGTAAATATCTCAGTTTAATGAAAGTTTGTTAAATAAGGTCTCATTTTTTCATAGCCTGGTTTCCCTAAATTTTGGTTTACTACGTAGTTGCTGAATAATCTGTTTTCACAACCATGACCCAACAGGTCTTGTGATGCCTCTGATAAAATCAGTGGTGTTATCTATGTGTACTTTAGGGTCCCTGCTTTCTTATCTTATTTTGTTTATCAAAGATAAAACTGTTTTAAAGTGAACACCAAGCTCCATCTGGTGTCTGAGCTGTAAGTTTAGTTTTGAATGGTGGATTTCTGGAAGCATTGTCTGCTGAGCTGATCTGATTTAAATCAAAGTGATTTCAATTACTGAGTAGGACACCTTGATTTAAATAATGGATTTTAATCCTCTTTTGCATTTGTACTTTAGTTATTTTCCTAAAGAAAGGCTCATTCTTATTGTTTGATATAACCATTAAAACATGTTAATCTGTAATTAAATATAGGCTTTAAACTAAATTTGGTGCTTCTTTTTACTAACCAGGAGATATACTATATGTACATTTATTTAAGAAATCATATTGCTTAATATAATTTATTCAAGAGTCTTAAATTTTACTTTTTTATGTTATGAAATAGTGAATGATCCATATTTCTTACTGGATGATCATTTTTTACTCAGGATTTGTGTCATGCTGCATTTGGATGGACAGTAGAATTCAATAAACATGCACACAGCAGCAAATAGTTTTTATGCTTTAAATAAAACTACCTTAAATATGCTAGATACGTAAGAAAAAGTTTATTAAAAACATGTTTTGCATTTAAAACTAACTGATTTATTAAGCAAATAAAGTATTAATCGTGTGTAGTGAATTGACAGTTTGTTTCTGGTCACGATGGGCCAGACTTTCAAAAGTATTTAGGTGCTGTGGCAAAGTTCCTTCTCTGCTTTGGTGGGTGCTGCACTTTTTGGCAGATTTGCTCGCCTCAGAGGTTCATGGCAGCCCTCAGTTTGGCCACTTTGCTAGAGGCTCAAACCTGTCGTTCACTCAGCTAACTTCATCACTGTCCAGCATGGGGGAAACAGAAAACAATCCCCGCAGTCTCTGTGTCCCACCTAGTGGGTCAGGGACAGGCCAGATCCCTTTTCCAAATTAGACTTTCCCTTCTGGTGTTTCTCACAGACCAGGTCAACTCCTCCTGTGTCCGATCAGGAGATAGGGGGAACCCAGACCCACCCTCTACACCGGGTTCCAGCCCAGGGCCCCGTGGATAGCAGCTGTCTACAATGTCCCCTGTATCAGCTATGTGACAGCTACAACTACCTGGGCTACTTCCCCATGGCCTTCCCCCAGCACCTTCTTTATCCTCACTGCAGGATCTTCCTCCTGAAGCCTGATCACACTTGTACTCTTCAGTCCTCCAGCAGCACACCTTCTCACTCCTTGCATGCACCTCCCCCCCCAAATGCTGGGAGCTCCTTTTTAAACCAGGTGTCCTGATTAGCCTGCCTGCTATAATTGATTCTAGTAAGTTCTTGATTGGCTCCAGGTGTCTTAATTAGCTTGCCTGTCTTAATTGGTTCTAGCAGGTTCCTGATTGCTCTAGGGCAGCCCCTGCTCTGGTCACTCAGGGAACAGAAAACTATTCATCCGGTGGCCAGTATATTTGCCTTCTACCAGACTCCTGTACTAAGTCGCGGGACCTCCTGGTCAACCTCCTCCTGGCCCTGGCTAAAGTGGCCATCTATAAAACCAGGGTGAGGAGGTTGGCCGATGGAGTCTCCTGCGACTGCGGGACCTATTTCCGATCCTCCGTCCGTTCACGCCTCCGGGCAGAGTTCCTCTGGGTGGCGTCCACCGACTCCCTTGACGCCTTCGAGGAGCGGTGGGCGCTGTCCGGGGTCCTCTGCTCGGTGTCCCCATCCGGTTCCCTTCTTTTGACCCTTTGACCGCACTCCCGTTCCTGTTCTTCATTAGTTGTCCCACGTAATGATTTGGCTTCCAGGTCCTGTGGATCCCCCCCTTAGCTTTGCCCGCCCACTTCCTGGATCCCAATAGGACCAGACTCCTGTACTAAGTCGCGGGACCTCCTGGTCAACCTCCTCCTGGCCCTGGCTAAAGTGGCCATCTACAAAACCAGGGTGAGGAGGGTGGCCGATGGAGTCTCCTGCGACTGCGGGGCCTATTTTCGATCCTCCGTCCGTTCACGCCTCCGGGCAGAGTTCCTCTGGGCGGCGTCCACCGACTCCCTTGACGCCTTCGAGGAGTGGTGGGCGCTGTCCGGGGTCCTCTGCTCGGTGTCCCCGTCCGGTTCCCTTCTTTTGACCCTTTGACCGCACTCCCGTCCCTGTTCTTCATTAGTTGTCCCCCGTAACTACTTGGCTTCCAGGTCCTGTGGATCTCCCCCTTAGGCTGGGGGGGGATCCTTTAGCAGTGGGCGAGCTTGCCCGCCCACTTCCTGGATCCCAATAGGACCAGACTCCTGTACCTGGATCCCAATATGACCAGACTCCTTTATCCCACTGGTCTGGGTCTGTCACAGTGCCTAGTGGAATTTTATGAAGTGCCTAAGCAGGTTAGGTGTCTAACAGCTATTGAGATCAATGGGAGCTAATTAGGTTCTTAACCTACTTTGGCATTTTCAAAATCTGGCTAGGGATTGCTTCTTTAGATGCCTAAGTATCTTTGAAAATCTGTTCCCATGTCTTTTACATTTTTAGAATTAGTATATCTGATTCTTTCCCACCTGGTTTTTATTTATAGATCAGAAAACAAAAACAAGCTTTCCTGCTTTTTCAATTCCCAGCTGGTTTCTCAACTTTGAATAAAATGAAGAAAATATTGTCTCCACACCTGTTTGCTAAACTCACACCAAAAGTAATTTACGCAAAAGCTTTTCTGCATGGAAACAGAAAGTGTTTCTGAATATTGTAAAGACTGAAAATAATATAGATACTTACTTAATGCAGTACATGAAATTATGACATATTTATAACATGTGAGTTGACCCCAAAGTTAAAAATGTTTTTTTCCTGATTCTGTATATAATTAAAAATGCAACACTCTTTAACTTATTAAAATTTGAGGAGGGCTTATTGATGTAGCTTTTTTAAAAAAAAGTTAATTTATTTTAATGGGTTGTAGAAAGTTTAGGCCTTAACACAGGTAGTCATAATTTCAAATTTAATTTTAAATGGGTTTATTTTTAAAAATAAAAATGTATTTAATTTAAATAAAAATCCAATTAAAATTAATAATCAATTTCTTAATTAAAAAAGAAACCAAAACATCAATTTTTATCCATCCTGATTGCCTGCTTTAATGTTTTCTTAAATTATATAGATCCTTCCTTCATAAAGTAATAGCTTGTATGATGCACATTATTAATGTTCTTCCCAGTATGAAACATTCCAACTTTGTCTCGTTACCTGACATGGCTCCAATAATATATGTGTAGTCCCAGTGAAGATGGAGAACACATTTAACTTAAAAAATTATTATTAGAATACTGAAGTTAAAATGGAAAAATAAGAAAATTTGCTCAGTTATATCAGAGAATGTTCAGTGGTCAGATAGTGCTCTGCTGAGATACAATCCAAACATTCACTTGAGCCATGTATATGTACCAGCTTTCCACTTGTCATCAGGAGTTCTCCATCAATTTGCCACACAAAAGAAACTGTTCCATTAAATATGGTAAAATTCACACCTGTGCAGAGGGTCTTCACAAAGCCTTATACATTTAAGTCTTGCATAAACTCTGTGCTAAGGCTTAAGGAGAACTTAAGTAGTGTGTAGAGTTTTATATGCTCTGATCCCCCACCCATCTCCCCTGCTTTGAAAATGTTATTAATGTAGACTTTTTGTATTGTTCTCAGGCAGACCTCAAAGTTGAAGCAGTATTTAGCTGAATGCTGCGAGTTCAGACCTCTCTTAGAGCTTTCCATCCAAATTCTGCTGTCAGTTGCAGCACTGTGAACTTGGGGTAGAATCTGTCCATTGTTTCAGGTTATCTGAAGTTTCAGGAAGACAGTCCTGCATTGTGTCATGTTTGTGTCACATTTGGAAGGTTTGATTTGCAGTGATTAGGACTAGACATTTTTTATTTTAAATCAAACTCTAAAATTCAGAAGACTTTGATTAAACTGGTGCAGCAAAGGACTACCCTCCTAATACTCTCCCTAAAGTCACTATGGTGTATGATATACAACAGCCTTGATGATGTATTGTGCAAGAGGTATTGATACTTAATGCAGCATTTAATTGGTAAAATATAGTTAATCGAAAATCACCATAAAAGTATTATTTACTGTTTAAATCTCTCTTAGAGCTTGTCTACATGGGAAAGGTCTAAAGTATAATTTAAGGTGTGAATTTAAACCAATATAGTTATACCTGTATAACTCCCTATGTGGACACTGAATCAGGAATGAGTGACTTTTTGGGGGTTAGCTTATGTTGCTTTAGAAGAGGTTTAAGCTAACCCCCCAAAAGTAACTTTTATGCTAAAATAAGAGTGTCCACATGGGGAATTACACTGGTATAACTATAGTGGTTTAATTATACTGGTATAATTATATTGATATAACTGGTAAAACTTTCTCATGTAGACAAGCCCTTAGACCAGGGTTAATCAGTTATTTTTTGTCAAGGTCAAAATTTCTTGGTCAAGGTATAGTCAAGGTCCAGACTACAGAGAAAATAATAATAAAATAATAATAATTAATAATATGTAAATTAAAAGATTTCGGGGTCTGTTTAAAGTGTCTGGCGGTCCAGTTTGGCCAGTGGACTACCCCTGCCTTAGACTTTAATCCTGCAGTGAGCTCCAGAGAGGCATAAGGTATCTGCTAAAACAAAGTTCATTGCAGGATTGAGGCCTGAGGGCCTGACTCTTGTTACACTAAAGCCCATTACATTTGCATTTATTGCCAGAGTGTTGTAAAGGGTCCTTAGTTTAAGTGAGACTCAAGTCCTTCATCTTCAGATCTTCTTTTATGGATTGCCTGTGCTGCTGGCTTGTTCTGCAGCTGCTCTGTTTGCTAATGCTCAATCATGGCATTCCTTACATCATCCATGAAAGGGTTTAATTAGTGTAGGGTCACTTCTTCTTACCTTACATTTTAAACAGCTGATACAACTATTTTTTGTATTGTTTTTTAGGCAGATTTAGAAAACAAACCAGTAAATGGCCTCAGACCAGGACTCATGGAATGCAGTATATGCAGTCATGGTGAAAAATACAGGGTGAAAACAAATCAAACAGTGCCCTTTGAAAATGTACAGTCTAATGAAAAAGAAAGCATGACAGGCTTAGAAGCAGAGAAGTGGACAGATAATGAAAAACCATCATTTAGCATCTGTGTCAATGGAGATATCCATGGAACTGTGACAGATAATGAACACCTGAAAAATTCTGAAGAAGAAAGAGCAGTCTCTCCCAGTGAATTAGTTGAGCCAAAAAAGTTGTTTGCACAAACCATTAGAAATGGCATTATAAACATACATTATCCACCATCAGAATCTGATGTGTCACTGACAAAGGTAATTGTAGAAGAAAGGGCAGATTTGACAAACAACTGCAGAGAAAACAACTCCCCTTCACATCAAACAAATACTGCTAATCTGAATAATGTTGTAAGCACTTTGACAACTGGTGTTTGCTGTGCTCATCCAGAAAAACAAGGAAATGTTTTCCTGAAACAGAAGTCAAACTGTACCTGCAAGACCTTTCAGGGATCTGACAATTCAGTTTTGCAAACTAATTCCATTGTGGATATACAGGAAAGGTCATGTTATACACCTGTGCCTGAGAAGGAAGTCCGTGTTGAAAAAGGTGCTGTTAAAATACCAAACAAAGAGACACAACTTGAAAACTCCTCACTTCAGCCAACTTTTTTGTCCCTGATTAAAAACAGAAACTTAACTGTAGAGCAGGTTGTAGCTATTGAAGCATTAACAAAATTATCAGAAGCCCCATTAGAAGCATCTCCACCAGATAAAACAAAAAATATTGAACATGCAGAACAAACAACGTCCCATTTACTCCGTAATTACAAAAGAGACATTTCCTGCTCTTTGACTTCTACATTGAAAGAAATCAAAGAGACTTACTTACAGAATGAACAACATCTCTTGAATCGCTGTGCTCGTTCACAGAAGCAGCTCCTTAATAAGGCAGTGTTGTACAATGGCCAAAGTACTGTTTCTGAACCCCATGATAAATCTGTTAATACTACCGGTGGATCATATAGATCATATGTATCGCCAAGAGAGACCAAATCTTTATCTGTTTCAGTACCTAATGCAAAGTCATCTTCAGGTCATACTACCAAGAAAAACTCTCTGTATGATAAAGTTACCATTGCTACGTGTTTCAACAATTCATGTAATGCCCATCAAACAAGTAGCAAATTGGAGATTGTGAGCCAGTTTGAGAAAAACAAAGCTTATAATGATCTGAACTTGAAAAGTAATTTTTCAATGAAGGAAGGAGGAATTCACAGCCAGGATGAAGAAGATGTAGCTACACAGTTAACTCAACTTGCAGCAATAATTGAATCAAATCAGACAAGTCCAGAGCAGAAGAATGATGTAAAGACATCACTTCTCAGTCTAATATCACATGAGATTCAGCCAAAACATAACCAGGACCAGTGCCTACTAAAGAAAAAACAGTCTGTGTTTATAAGGCACAATTATAGCTCATTGTTAGTAAAGCAAAAACAGCCAACACATAAAAAAGGAAAAACTGTACCATGGAAACAAAGACACAAAAAGAAGCCTCAAGTACCGGACTATCAAGAAAATAATCAAAAACAGCAAGAGCAGTTGGCATACCAGCATAATGAGTTGCAGGACATTTGGATATCATCAAAACCACTTGGTCGTACCATGCCACGGGATTTGAAAATAGCTGCATCAAAAAAAAAATCTCCCAGAACCAAAGTACAGAAGGAACTGAATCAAAGTACTTTATCATCACAACAAAAAACTAGATTATTTCTTCCACAAACTCAGATAAAAATCCATAGACATCTACCTGAGGTACCATGGGAGAAAACAAAAGACAAGCTGTTTGGCTGTGAAGTAGTAACTGAGCACATCAAAACTGTAGGCTCCAGTGACACACAAGGTATTGATCCACTGAAAAGTGACATTGTTGTTACCTCTTCACAATATAATGGCCTGCTCTCCAGTAATCCTATGGTTGCTTCACAACTTAAAACTGAATCGTGTTTAAACAGACCAAGTGAAAATGTACAGATGTTTACAGAAAAATATAGTAATTCTCAGGTACAGCAAACAATGAATGTCATTCAGATGTATCCCTTGCCTCAAACACTTAATCAGTCTAACCAGAGAGCTCATGAGATATCTGATGAAGACCATGCAAATTTTCAGCAGAATGCTGCAGAGCAACAATTGGATCAGAAGTTGCAAACACTCCCAGTTACCTGTTGTGAGACCCATTTACCACACACAGTAGAAACTCTCAGGAATATAGATTGTGCAGGTGAAATTACAGTTCTGACATCAACAAGTTTGGGTACTGAAAACCCCCAGAGTATAGGTGACTTGGGATGTTCTCCGGCAAAGAATACACTCAGCAGTTTTCTTGAATCTCCTATGAAGTTCCTAGACACTCCTACAAAAAATCTGATTGATACACCTACCAAAAAAGGACAGTCTGAATTTCCAATCTGTGACTGTGTTGGTAAGTGCCTATTAGGTAATTATTGCATGCAACTTTCAAATAATATATATTCACATCACTCCTCTTAATTGAAGAAAGCACCCTTTTAATATTTTTATGTGCAGACCTCTGTCTCCATGAGGGTCATTGTTTGCTGGGTCCTTGCCAATTAGGCATCAAGGGGAGGGAGGAAGGTGCTTTTCCTCCCACCCCATCTTATGTGGGTAACTTCAGTGAGGTGGTTTTATGGGCTTTCTCTGCCTTGCAGCTGTTAAGTTTTAAGTCACCAGATCAGTGATTGGCCTGTGTGTGTGGGGAGTTCAGGGGCATGTAAAGATGAACAGTGGGGAGGGAGAGACATTCGCTCATCCCTCCAGTTAAGGGCCATCTTCCCACTTTTGACTTTGTGACCACTGGCTTGGGGCATGGAATTGGGCTCCAGTTCATCAGTCGTTATTGTCGAGGTTAAGAAGGAATTTCCACGTGGCAGATTGGCCAAGCCACAGGGAATTTTTTGCCTTCTAAATACTGCTCGGGGCTGACAAGGCAGGGGACAACATTCATACCTAGAATTTGAGATAGGGCATAGATATAGGTGGTCATGATGTCTTAATTGGTGGTTTGTGACTGGTTTGTCACAACTGTTGTGGGAGTCCTTGCAGAAGGATCATGGGTTTCTGTTATCGCAGAGTCTGAGGGCTGGTCTACACTACGGGAGGTGGGGGTGGGAATTGATCTAAGTTACACAACTTCAGGTATGTGAATAATGTAGCTGAAGTTGACGTACCTAGATCTACTTACTGTGGTGTCTTCACTATACCGGAGTCGACGCTAGAAAGATCAGCAGTCGATTTATCATGTCTATAGTAGACCTGATAAATCACCAGCCGCTGGATCGATGGCTGTTGTCGATCCGGCCGGTAGTGTAGACAAGCCCTTACATAGGGTGTGGGAGATGAGGCTAATGGCATAACAGTTTGCACCCATGGTGTGGGACCTTGATGCCTTACATAGACACAGGGCATCCTCACAGGGTGAAGTTGACTGTTTAAGGGTATGTCTACACAGCAATGTCGTCACTCAAGCTCTAGGAACGTGGTGCAACGTAGAGAAACTCTACTGTCCACCCTGTTTCTTAACTGTGGCAGTGCTGTTGATGGGACTCAGGTGCACATAAGGAGTCCCCAAGTACGTAAGCTGCATAATTAACTCATTTGGTGGCAGTCTCAGTAGAACCAATGGCTGCAGTTTGAGAAGGCTTTATATTAAGCGACCATCTAATCTGAGAATTGGACTCTCCACCCCTTAGACTGAGTCACATTGGCAGAAAAATGTTCTGAAGATAATTAGGACATCAGTCTCTAGGGTCATCAAACTATTAAAATGAAACTTTGTCATTCTTAATTTTTAAAATGGAATGTTCAGTGAAGGTGTTTTGGTTTGGTTTGTGTTTTATTTGTTTTTGTCTGTTTGTTTTGAAATGTCACATAAAATGTAGGTTTCAGAGGAAAAACACACACAAACCCCAGCCTGTCTGCTGCCAGCTGTGAAACTGTGAAGTACATCTCCAGGGCTTGGAGTGCAGTGTGCTCCAGCACCCCTTCCCTGGAGGATAACTTATCCCTGGCCCCACCCCACCCCACCCCCCGCGCGCGCGCACACACACACACACACACCCACCCCCCACTCCCCCCCAGGAGGCAGGGATAAAAGATCCCCAGGAGACTGTGGGGAAGTTTTGGGGCTGGCTCCCATTCACAGTGCATGCTACCCAGGCACCTCTGCACATGCAACCTCAGGGACAGCAGGGGCTTCCTGGGAGCAAAGAACAGAAAGTAGAGCAGGATCAAATAATGGCCCTGCAGAGAGAGGGAGCAGCAGAGAGCCCAGCTCGGCACAGTTGGGGCAGGGATGACCCCCAAAATCCTGGCACCTGCAAGCCGTGTACCACCTGTCAGTTTTGCTCCCTACTTTGGGCAAGCTCTGCACAGCAGCAAAGAGGAGCTAGAGCAGGAAGAGGGAGCACACTTGGCTAGGCAGTAATGGCGCTTCCTGCCGCTACACTGGTTGCCTGCAGCACTGCTCCTCTGCCGCTGGGAACTCTGGGATAGATCCAGAGGACTTCTGGGACCCAAGTTAAACCAGGGCCATGTGCACATAGGAAAGCAATAGGGCTTGGACCGTAGGTACCAGCTTAGCACAGGCTCGGACCTTCCAGCCCTGCAAAGTCTTGGGACCCTGGGTCTGAGCCCGAGGTTAGCACAAGTGATGTGTGGATGCAAAGGGAGTTTGGCTTGAGCCCAGGCTCAAGCCTGGGCTCACATTGCTGTGTAGACATACCTTACATGGGGGAATGCTGTGGGTAGGAATTGTGGACCCTATAGGCCTTCAAAGCCTACAATGAAAGGACACCTTCCGGACTCAGGGTGGCCAAGGAATAAAGCTGGCTGGAGAAAGGTAACTCTGCTTCATGGAAGAATTCAATATTTTGAAAATGGGTTTAGTTTTAATTCAGAACAACTCCCTCCTGCATCCCCCCAACATTTTGAAATTCACTACGAAAGGGACTGAGGCTGTGGCTCTGGGCATCTCCTTGGCAGGGCTTCCCTGGAGCCAGGAATTCCCTGCTCTCTGGGGCTTTGTGTACACTAGCACTTTTGTCAGTCAGGGCTGTGAAAAAACCACACCCCTGACTGACATAAGTTTCACTGACAAAAGTGCCTGTGTAGACAGTGCTGTGTCGGCGGGAGATGCTCTCCTGCTGACATAGCTACCACTGCTCATTGGGGGTGGTATAATTATGCTGGCAGGAGAGCGCTCTACCATCCGCATAGAGTGGCTACATGGGAGACCTTACAATGGTACAGCTGTAGCAGTTCAGCTGTGCCGCTGTAAGGTCTGTCGTGTAGATATAGCCTGTGGTAGTCCACTTGGCAGGCTGACAGGAGCCAAGCAGGTGACCTGGGAGAAAATCAGGCAGATTTCCATTGGAACATTGACAAAATCAAACTGTCTCTGCCGAACATTTCAATTTTGACGAATTGACAAATTTTGATGGAAAGATGTTTCGTTGGAATGTTTTTGACCAGCTGTACCAGGTAACTGTTTCAGTTGATTTGTTCTAAGGAGTGGCATTAAAAAAGTTAACTAAAGGTCTGGCTAGAGGCCTTCAGAACCAACATGGTGTTGAGAGATTTACTGATACTGCTTAACAGGTGGCACCAGCGAAATGTAGTTCTTTCAAAGCACTCAGGTGACAACGACTAAGGGCATGTCTACAGGAACAGTTAGGCTCTGTCTCCACTGGCAAGTGAAAGATAAAACTTTTGTCGACGAAAAGCGCTGGTTTGAACAGCACTTTGTCGGCAGGAGCGCTCTCTGCTCTCCTGCTGACAAACAGAGGCTACACTGCGCGCCTTTTTAGCGACATGGCTAAGTGACACAGCTGTGTTGCTAAAAGCTGTGTAGTGTAGACATATCCTTAGTTTGTTGGAAGCTGGGGTGTAAATCTACCCTGCAGTAGTCTGCTGCAGACTAATCATCCTTGTGGACTCTGCTGATCCACATTAAAGCGTCATTGATTAGTCGTCTTTGAAAATAAACTAGATCAAAGTACATTAACAAACTGTTAATGTGCATCAGCAGGGTCCATAAAGTTAGTCTGTGGCAGGTTAGTGCAGGGTAGATTCACTCCCCAGCTTGTGTGAACAGATCAAACAACAGAACATGCCCACTGGGGCTGATTTCTTATTCTTGTCCTAAAATTCTGATCTTGTGCATAAAGCACCAAATAGTAAGGAGATCTGTGTCATGTTCCCAGTTCTGCTATGGGTTCCTGTGTGACACTGGGTTTAACTTCTCTATTCTTCAGTTCCCCTATGTCTAAAATGAAGTAAGAAAATTTCCCTACTTCACAGGGGTATTGTGAGGCTTAATTCATAAATATTTATAAATACTGTAAATCTCTGATAGAAAGTGCTCTAGAAGTGCAAAATATTGTTGTTATTATTAATTGATTTATTTATAGTGTCAAGGAAAAAGTCCATCATCAGGTTATGGAAGATAGCAAATTTCACAAAGGTTGCATTTTATTGCTTCTTTAAGAAGAGGCCTATTAATATACTACGTATTAATCATGATTAAAGGCTTTTAAGATTTTATGCATTTAATTCAAGGGATAATTCTGTAACAAACTTGTATGGTTATTATTTAATGTTGTAAATAAATTTTGTAAATGCCAAATTTATTTTTCTCATCCTTCCTGCAGAGCAAATTATAGAGAAAGATGAAGGCCCATATTATACACACCTTGGGACAGGACCAAGTGTTGCTGCTGTCAGGGAAATAATGGAAAACAGGTGAGAAAAATCAGTTCACTATATAGTGATAAAAATGATTTATTATTATATAAACATAAAAGAAGAAAATAATATGGTATGGCTGACATTATGTTTGGCCTTTGCCAGCCTTCACTTCTTTTCCCTCCAGTAATTATTGGTACCACATCTTCTCTTTCTGATGTACATGCAGTGAACTATTGCATCAACACCAAATGTTGTCATCTTTTTAGAGCAAAAGCTATTTCCAGTCTTGCCAAGTTCTGGGTTCTTTCAACTCCCAAGGAAGTCAAGATTTGGTTCTCAAGAGCCCAGTAGGCAGACAGGCAAATATATATATGCAGAAATAGAGAAAGGGGTCAAAATAATGAAAGAATAAATGAAGTTATAGAACACGTTCTCTACATACAGAAATCAAAGAGATAATTTCTATGTCCAAAATGACACAACCCTAGTAGCAGTAGTTTGTTGGGGGAAGAAAGGAGGATTTTAAAGTGGTATTTGCAGATTTATTTTTAATGTAAAAAGTGCTTTTTCACATCTTAAAATAGATAAATATTTTGTTTCTTTCCAGTTCCCAGTTTAAACTACTAACAGGTGTTAAAAAGGAGCCTAGTTTATATTCATAAACTTTTTATTTTATGCAGGTATGGAGCAAAAGGAAGTGCTGTCAGAATAGAGGTAGTGGTTTATACAGGCAAGGAAGGAAAAAGCTCTCAGGGGTGTCCGATTGCCAAATGGGTAAGTTTTTCTATTACATTAATGTGTTTACATTTTGACATTATAGTTTTGCAACATAAATAGCACCTGATTCTTGGCTGAATATCTAGTTCTTCATAGATATCTCCTTACTGTTACAGCTGAGGAAAACGTACACTCATGGTATCGTTTTATATTTTTAAGCTCTGGTTCATTGTGTCGTAATGTAGTTTACACTACAGAAAGACAGAAAGGTGCTCAAAGGAGAAGTGACCAAATCAAGAAAAGGAGGATCATGACAGTTTTTGGAAGGTAGAGTCCCTAGTGAACAAAGGTACTGTGAGTAAAAGAGATAAAGGAAGGCATGGTTGCTCAGGAGAGATGGAAAGCTATGCAATGACGTTTTAAAACCACCTTTCAGTTCTGTAAGTGCCTGAAGACAACAAACAAAGTGTGGTGGAAGTGGATAAAGAAGTGTAGCTTTGAGATACCGTGGCATTCACTACTATCTTTGAGGAAGTGAACTCGGATCTCAGAAATGTAGGTGCTATGGCATTTAGTTTTTACCCTATGATTGTATCACTTATTGTTTTATGGGAGCCAGGAAATGTGGTAACAGAGACAAGTTTCAGGAAAGAGCTAGGAAAGAACTGGTTGTCTTTATTCTTGCTGGAACAGTTAATGGAGGCAGAAGTCTTGCAACTAGGTTTTGGAAATCTTAATGGAGGTGATTTTAGAAATATTTTCATTGCGACATTCAGGACTATGTAATCAGAGGTAGATTTAGAAAGTAATTTCATAGCTGAAATGGTGAAGATAAAGTATATATAATAATACTGTGACTGTGCAACAAAAACGTAGAGATTTATATACTGTGCATAAGCAGTATTGTATGGTAAAGTGCATATTACTTATAATTTTGGAATGACCAAATCATTTTTTTAGACTTAGCACAGCAAGTGTTCCTTATTATATGTGCATGTAATGTTTTAAAATTCATCCGTTTTAAGTGAATTGAGGACCCCAAAAAAGATTGTAAAGTTCTTTTCATGGAGGAAAATAAATATTCTTTTTCGAATAGTGTCCCTGCGGGTACTTCACATCAGCAAGTGCATTCATCAGCAGTGTCCGTGGGTCTGCCCCTGCATCCTAAACACGCTTGTGCTCGGATACGAGGGTATATAGGGAGGGGGCAGACCCACCGTCCCTCCAGTTACTTCTCTACTGCCTGTGGCTTGAGACAGTGTCGCAGTGTCTGTTACCTAACTATGCAGCTTGTTATCTCTCTCACTTAATCTTCCTTTCTTTTCTTTGGTATTTTCTTTCTTTTTCTTTGTTTCTTTCTTTGTTATTTAGCACAGTTTATGCTTTGAGGAGTGGGGTGGGCATTCCCTTCCCTTTTTCTTTTGCCCAGTCTGGGCCTTGATCTGCAGCCTTGTATATGGGTTATGCCCAACACCCTGGGCTTCAAACCCTGCCCAATCAGCCATAGGTCTTTTCCCCCCATGACAATGGACATTCAAGTTGCCTCTACTGCCTGGGGCAGTGGTTCTCAACCAGGGGTACGCATACCTGGGGTACACGTAGGTCTTCCAGGGATTACATCAACTCATCTAGATATTTGCCTAATTTTACAGCACGCTACGTAAAAAGCACTAGCAAACTCAGTACAAACTATGCTTTCATCTAGACAGTGACTTGTTTATACTGCTCTGTATACTATGTACTGAAATATAAGTCCAATATTTATATTCCAGTCGATTTATTTTATAATTATATGGTAAAAATAAGAAAGTAAGCAATTTTTCAGTAACAGTGTGATGTGACACTTGTATTTTTATGTCTGATTTTGTAAGCAAGTAGTTTTAAAGTGAGGTGAAACTTGGGAATACTGAAGACAAATCAGACTCCTGAAAGGGGTACAGTAGTTTGGGAAGGTTGAGGGCCACTGGCCTAGGGTCAGACTCACATCCTTTCCAAATGTAAGATCTTCTCAGGTTTTAAAAGCAGATTTAAGAAACTGAGGGAGGACAGACTAAAACTCCTGTTGATAAAGCACTCTGTGAGACTTGGGGTTGGGGTGGGGGTCTGATTCACCCCCTATACTTTGGATCCAGTTGCTCAGAAAGCCCTGGCAACCATCTCTGCTGCAAGGTTAAACAAAGATCCTGGGGGCCCTTCAACACCATCTGGACCCTCAAAAAAGAAAAGACCCTTTCTCCAGAATGGGAATAAGAGAATGGGAAAGTCACCCTATCGATCTGGGTCTCAGGAGATCTAGTGTCCTCACATGAGTACAGCTGAAGGTCCCTCCCCTCCAGTACCAAGGCCACAGGACCAGCTAAGAAGACTATGCTGCATACCCAGAAGCAATCAGGTAAACAGAGTGGCACTGGCATCGGCACCAGACTCAGTGCCTTTGAAACACAAGGACTCCAGAGCCAAGCCAAAACTGTCATCAGTATCATCTTCTGTAGCCAGACATTAAAGGCATACCGATGACACTTCAGTACTGCCTCCAAAGCCACCTGACATACTGACTCCTGAGGGTCTCTATCCAGAGTCCCCAGTACCATCCAGGCTCCTGCTTCATTAGGACCTTTGAATTATGGGAAAGCATGAATCATCATTGCTGAGGGATTCCAAGAGACACACTCAACCAGAACCAGCTCACCTCCTGGGGTAAGCCTACTTACCCTCAAGGATCTTCCCTTTGAGGGGCCCTTAGTGATGCCACGTGTCACTTCATTCTCTTAAAGATTCTCAGGTGACGCTATGCTCTCTGGGCCACCTGCGGCAAAGGGAAAATACAGTAGATTACAGGCGGCTCAATGGTCTCGCACAGTCCACTACCAGCACATGAAAACAGCTGAACTCTCTATGAAGAAGCCCAGGTTCACTAAGAAAGGACCAACCTCTACAGCAGGGGTTCTCAAACTGGGGATTGGGACCGCTCAGGGAGTTGTGAGGTTATTATGTGGGGGGGGTCCCGAGCTGTCAGCCTCCACCCCAACCCTGCTTTACCTCCAGCATTTATAATGGTGTTAAATGTATTTAAAAGTGTTATAAGGAGGTTGCACTCAGAGGCTTGCTATGTGAAGGGGGTCACCAGTACAAAAGTTTGAGAACCACTGCTCTACAGCGAACTCCCAGAAAGCAACATCCTCAAAACAACCATTTTGAACCGTTGGTTGAGGCTCATGAACACCCTCCTGGTTTGGATCCTATGCTGCACCTTTCCCCTCTCCACCTTTATGGGGACCATCGCTCTCATTTTCTATCTTCCTGGGGGCTCATCACCTCAGACAGGTGGATCTTGGAGGTGATTTCTACCGGTTATTCCATCCAGGTCTTGTCCTTAGTGCATGCCCGTACCTACCCCATCCCTCTTCAGGTACCCTTCTTACAAGGTTCTCTTGAAGCAGGAGATACAATTCCTCCTAACACTGTGAGTGATCGAATGTGTTCCCCCAGATTTAGTCAGAAAAGGGTTCTATTCCCGATACTTCCTCATCCGAAAGAAAATCCAGGGAGAGGGGGTGAATGAGCGACCAGTTCTGGATCTCAGGACCTTGAACACCTTTATCTGCTCTCAGCAGTACTGGGTTTACCATGGCGCCGGGCCCACGCTCCAAAGGGACCCTGGCCTTGCCCACTCTTCTCTGCCCCCCACTCTCTCCTGCGGGGGCAGTGGGCAGAAGCTTGGTCCTGCGGACTCCTGCTGCAGCAAGGCAGGCTCCACCGGCAGCCAAGCTCCTACCCCGCCTTCCCCGAGCATGTTACATTCCCGCCCCTGCCTCTCCCAGCACTTCTCCCGCCTCCGAACAGCTGTTTGCCAGCACGAGGGAGGGTGAGGAGCGGGGCCGTAGGGAGCTCGCCACTCGGGGGAGGAGGTGGAGAAGAGGCGTGGTGGGGCCTTGGGGAAGGGGGTGGAATCGGGGCACACCCCCTCCAGCCCCCTGCCGTGAGCCGCTCAGGGCTGGGAGCACCCCCACTACCCCAGCCCACATCCCCTGCCCTGACTCCTGCACCCCCCTCACACACCTGCAGCCTCCTGCCCTGACTCCTTCTTCCCCCACCACGCACCCCCACGACTCCAGCCCTGACTCCTGCACGCCCCTCACATACCCCCACAACCCCAGCCCTGACTTTTGCACCCCCCACACATCCCCAGCTCCCCCACACCCCATGTCCTGACTCCTGAACCCTCCGCCCACATCCCCACCCTGAGCACCAAATGGGAGCTCCTGCACCCCCTCCATTCCCACCTGCACCCCTTGCACCAAACAGGAGCTGCTCCAGGTAAGCACTCCACACCCCAACCTCCTGCCCCAACCCTGAGCCCCCTCCCGCACCCTAACTCCTGGCCAGACCCTGCATTCCTGTCAGCCATTCTCTGTGAAGACAGCATCACACCTGCCTAGCGCTCTGCAACAATCACACACCCTTATCCCACCACCTAGATACTTAAGAAACGCATAGGGGAAACTGAGGCACCCACACAGTATTCAGAGAAAACATTAAGAACATTCCCACTTCATCACAGTGGAGGAGGGGCAGCTCAGTGCAGAGAGAGATGAAGAGAATGGGTTAGAACCAGCGAGAAGGTAGGTACCTGCTCTGTGTGGGTAGGGACGGGGGTGGGATCCTGCTTATCCCCTCCCCAGCCCTGCTATGCTTGCAGTTTACCCCCAGACCCTCCCTTGCTCCAGGGACCAACCGTAGCTCCCACCCCGCTGTGCTTTTGCCCCCGGTCCCTGCCTTGCTCCAGTCAGCAGGGACTAATCCTCCCCCCGCCCCATGCCCCAGTGTGCTCATCTTGCCCCGGCCCCTGCCTCACTTCATCTGGGGACCAATTCCCCCCCCCCCCCCAAACCATTCCCTGCTGTCAGGGTGGATAAAAATCCATGATTTAAAAAATGGACCCCACAGGAATTGATCTTTCATATCAACGAGGGCTGTCAAACGATTAAAAAAAATAGTTATTAATTTAATTTAAATTTACTTACACTGTTAAATAATAGAATACTATTTATTTACATATTTTGGATGTTTTCTACATTTTCAAATATATTGATTTCAGTTACAACACAGAATACAAAGTACACAGTGGAATGGTGATCAAAGCGTGAGGGGGCATATGGATGTTTAGCACATCTGGCATGTAAATACCTTGCAACACCAGCTTCAACAGTGCCATGCGAACGCCTGTTCTCACTTTCAGATAACATTGTAAATAAGAAGCGGGCAGCATTATCTCCCATAAATGTAAACAAACTTGTTTGTCTTAGCGATTGGCTGAACAAGAAGTAGAACTGAGTGGACTTGTAGGCTTTAAAGTTTTACATTGTTTTGTTTTACATTTAGAAGTTGCACTTTCACGAAAAAGAGATTGCATTATAGTACTTGTATGAGGTGAATTGAAAAATGCTATTTTTTTGTTTGTCTTTTTTACGGTACAGATATTGTAATATAAAGTGAGCACAGTACACTTGAGTTAGTTGACAGCCCTAATTATTGTATAATGCAATACTTCCTAATCTGTAAAACCAGTAAGTATTATGTGGTGCAATAGTGAACTCTTTAAGTGTGGGGTTCAGCTTTTGGCTCTAGTTAGTATGAGAGCGTTCTGATCCTTGTCTGGCTAGTTTAACTGACACTGTGCAAAGGTTCTGGAGAGCGATTTTAGGAACCTCTTTCCTCTATTATTAAGTAGAGTTCCGTCCCATATAAAATATACTGTTTTCAGTTCAGATACTTAGGCCTGGTCTACACTACAAGTTTATGTCGGATTTAGCAGCATTAAATCAAATTAACCCTGCACCTGTCCACACAACGAAGCCATTTTTTTTGACAGAAAGGGCTCTTAAAACCGATTTCTGTACTCCTCCCCAATGAGGGGATTAGCGCTGAAATCGACATTGCCATTTCGAATTAGGGTTAGTGTGGACGCAATTCGAAGGTATTGGCCTCCGGGAGCTATCCCACAGTGCACCATTGTGACTGCTCTGGACAGCATTCTGAACTTGGATGCACTGGCCAGGTGTACAGGAAAAGCCCCGGGAACTTTTGAATCTCATTTCCTGTTTGACCATGCAGAGCTCATCAGCACAGGTGACCATGCAGTTCCAGAATCAAAAAAGAGCTCTAGCATGGACCGAACGGGAGGTATTGGATCTGCTTGCTGTATGGGGAGAGGAATCCAAGCTATCAGAACTACGTTCCAAAAGACGAAATGCCAAAACATTTCAAAAAATCTCCAAGACCATGAGGGACAGAGGCTACAGCAGGGACGCAACACAGTGCCGCTTGAAACTTAAGGAGCTCAGACAAGCGCACCAGAAAACCAAAGAATCAAATGGATGCTCCGGGACAGAGCCCCAGACATGCTGCTTCTACGCTGAGCTGCATGCAATTCTAGGGGGGGCCGCCACCACTACCCCACCCCTGTCCGTGGACTACGATGAGGGGGTACTCTCCGCCATGCCTGAGGATTTTGCGGACAGGGAAGATGAGGAGGAGGAGGAGGACGAGCTTGAGGCGCGCTCACAGCACACCATTCTCCCCGACAGCCAGGATCTTTTTTTATCACCCTGACTGAAATACCCTCCCAACCCAACGAAGCCGGAGAAGGGACCTCTGGTGAGTGTACCTTTTTAAATATAATACATGTTGTAAAAGCAAGTGTTTTTTAATGATTAAGTAGCCCTGAGGACTTGGGATACATTCGTGGCCAGTACAGCTACTGGAAAAGACTGTTAACATGTCTAGAGACGGAGCGGAAATCCTCCAGGGACATCTCCATGAAGCTCTCCTGGAGGTACTCTAAAAGCCTTTGCAGAAGGTTTCTGGGGAGAGCAGCCTTATTCTGTCCTCCCTGGTAGGACACTTTACCACGCCATGCTAGTAGCAAGTAATCTGGTATCACTGCATGACAAAGCCTGGCAGCGTATGGTCCCGGTGTTTGCTGGCATTCAAGCAACATCTGTTCTTTATCTCTCTCTGTTATCTTCAGGAGAGTGATATCGTTCATGGTAACCTGGTTGAAATAGGGGAATTTAATTAAAGGGACATTTAGAGGTGGCCGTTCCTGCTGGGCTGTTTGCCTGTGGCTGAAAAGAAATCCTCCCCACAGTTACCCATGCGATGGGGGGGCGCATTGGTGCTGAGCTGTTCATGTTTGGCGAGCAGGGATCTTCCCTGATACCAGCCATGCAGTGGGGGGAGGGTAAAGCGATCATCCCAGAGAATTGGATGGGTGGGGGCGTTAGTTTGATTTCTGCTGCTGCACGTTAACAGGAAAACCGCAGCACTAAATGGCTAACTCAACGTGCTTTGCTTGGTATGGGAGAGGAGGGCGCTGCTGTTATGAAGGTTGCAGAAGCCGAAAGTCTATGGCTTACCATGGCCGCCTGCAAGCCGAATTCTGTTGCCCGGCACTGCGTGTGTGATCTCCAACACCAAAGCCACAGGCACTCGATATAAGATGCAAAATGCGGCCTTGTACCAAAAATCACATGTGCTATATAATGTGAATAGTGTTGTTCACCGTGAAAGAGTATAGCCATTGTTCTGTAAAATGTATCTTTTAAAATACGTCACTCCCTTTTTTCCTCCAGAAGCTGCAAATGTTTCAAGCCTCCCTCCTCCGTCCCAAAGGCTATCTCAGATAAGGCTGCGAAAAAAATGCACACGCAATGAAATGTTCTCTGAGCTCATGCAGTCGTCCGGCACTGACAAAGCTCAGGAGAATGTGTGGAGGGACACAATAGCAGAGTACAGGAAAGTGGCCGATGAACGTGAGGAGAGGTGGCGGCGGGAAGATCAGAGGAGGCATGAGGCAACGCTGGGGCTACTGCGGGATCAAACGGACATGCTCTGGCACCTTGTGGAGGTTCATGAACAGCAGCAGGATCACAGACTGCCGCTGCAGCCCCTGTTCAACCGCCCTCCTTCCTCCCCAAGTTCCATAGCCTCCTCACCCAGATGCCCAAGAACGCAGGGCAGGAGGCTCCGGGCACCCAACCACTCCACCCCAGTGGACAGCCCAAGCAACAGAAGGTTGTCATTCAACAAGTTTTGAAGTGGCCTTTTCCTTCCCTCATTCCACACCCCACCCCAGGGTACCTTGTGAGTTATCTCCCTATTTTTATAATCAATTAATAAAGAATACATGTTTTTTAAATGATAGTGACTTTATTTCCTTTGCAAGCAAGCTGTGATCGAAGGGGGGAGGGTGGGTGGCTTACAGAGAATTTAGAGTCAACCAAGGGGGCGGGTTTTCATCAAGGAGAAACAAACAGAAGTGTCACACAGTACCCTGGCCAGTTATGAAACTGGTTTTCAAAGCTTCTCTGATGCGCAGCGCCTCCTGCTGTGCTCTTCTAACCGCCCTGGTGTCTGGCTGCGCGTATTCAGCAGCCAGGCGATTTGCATCAACCTCCCACCCCGGCATAAACGTCTCCCCCTTACTCTCACAGAGATTGTGGAGCACACAGCAAGCAGCAATAACAATGGGATATTGGTTTCACTGAGGTCTGAGCGAGTCAGTAAACTGCGCCAGCGACCCTTTAAACATCCAAATGCACAGACCAGAGTTCCTGAAGACGTGCGCGTCATGAACTTTTCCCACGTTGATGTTGGTGAAACATCCCTTGTGATCTACCAGTGCTTGCAGCACCATTGAAAAGTACCCCTTGCGATTTATGTACTGGCTGCCCTGGTGCTCCGGTCCCAAGATAAAGATATGCGTTCCATCTTTTGCCCCACCACAGTTAGGGAATCCCATTGGAGCAAAGCCATCTACTATGATCTGCACATTTCCCAGAGTCACTACCTTTGATAGCGCAGCTCAATGATTGCGTTGGCTGCTTGCATTACAGCAACCCCCACAGTAGATTTGCCCACTCCAAATTGATTACCGACTGACCAGTAGCTGTCTGGCGTTGCACGCTTCCACAGGGCTATTGCCACTCGCTTATGAACTGTGAGGGCTGCTTTCATCTTGGTATTCTTGCGCTTCAGGGCAGGGGAAAGCAAGTCACAAAGTTCCATAAAAGTGCCCTTACGCATGCGAAAGTTTCGGAGCCACTGGGAATCATCCCAGACCTGCAACACTGTGCGGCCTCACGACTCTGTGCTTGTTTCCCAGGCCCAGAATCGGCGTTCCACGGCATGAGCCTGCCCCAGTAACACCATGATCTCCAAATTGCTGGGGACCGCGGTTTTAGAGAAATCTGTGTTCATGTCCTTATCACCATGCTTCCGTCGCCTCCTTGCCTGGTTTTTCAGGTTCTGGTTCTGCATAAACTGCACGATAATGCGCAAGGTGTTTATAATGGTCATAACTGCTGTGGTTAGCTGAATGGGCTCCATGCCTGCTGTGCTATGGCGTCTGCTCAACAATCCAGGGAAAAGGGCGTGAAATGATTGTCTGCCGTTGCTTTCATGGAGGGAGGGTTGAGTGACGACATTTACCCATAATCACCCTTGACAAATTTTTGGCCCCATCAGGCATTGGGAGCTCAGCCCAGAATTCCAATGGGCAGCGGGGACTGCAGGGACTGTGGGATAGCTACTCACAGTGCACCTCTCGGAATGTTGACGCTTGCCACGGTACTGTGGACACACACCACCGAATTAATGTGCTTAGTGTGGACGCATGCACTCGACTTTATACAATCTGTTCCCAAAAATTGACTTCTGTAAAATCAGAGTACTTTTGTAGTGTAGACCTGGCCTGTGTGTCAGAATTTACAATTTATATTCTCAATGCAAATGTTCATGGAAAGTGGCTACATTTGGGATTTGAGCATGGCAGAAGAAATTTTGTTGTAAAATTTGTCTGTTTATAGAAAATGTTTGCACTGTTCTCCACCAATCACAGTCAAAGTACCGTCACTCACTATGAAGCAAATAATGTTGTGAATGTGATGAGAGAAAACTAAATTTACAAATAGATCATATTTAACTCTGAGTGGACAAGAATAAGGAGTTTCCATTTCCCATTGACTTCAGTAAGACCATAATTTCCCCCTTTAAATTCTGTTAGCACTTTGGCTGCTGTCAGCAGTACCTGTAATACTGTTTTTATAATCAAATGAGCTAAACTGCATGAAGCAATGTAAACATTGGGCTCATTATATTCTTATACACTGACAGAATAACTTCCACAGACTTGCATTTTTGTGACTTCTGTTTATTCATCATCAAATTGTGTGGGCTTATTGCATACTCCAGGTCAGATTTTTGCCTAAGATTTCAAAATTGTATGCGTAATAAATATGTGATCAGCTACTATCTCCTTGTTCTGTGCCATATTGACAAGGTGAATGCCTCCCTTTTAGTTGCTTTTTTGTACTTAATGTCATTACCTTACATTTCTTCATACTGAATTGACAAAGCATTTAATGCCAGTATTCCTGGTCTTAGTCATTCTGAATTGTTTTGTCCTTGTTTGTATGAATGGCTAGCCCAATTGTAGAGTAGAAGCAACATCACATTACTGCACATTCTCTATTGCAGGCCATTGATATATGAAGTGAACACAATTGGTTCCATTATCTTATCAGTGTTTGTGACAAGAAGAGCTGAGTGAATCATTCATACCAAATGATTTACTCGGTTAATTTAGCCTTGTCTGATGGCAAATCAAGATTTACTGTAATTAATGTATATGAAATATTTTGCTGATTGATTTTCTGTATAGGTTGATCATGAGCAGTTCACTCTGGGCCTGATCCTGAACCACTGTAGTCACTAACTTCAGTGGATGCAGCATCATGCTCTGTGAGTATCTGATACCTATCTTGTGAGTATAACTCTTTTATGTATAATCCACCTCCCATGAATCCCGTCTGTTGATTTCAGCGTGCGTTGGCTTGCTGTGAACTGTAAAGAATTTTAAACCTGTTATTTTCTGTGTCACAGAGAAGTTGGTCAGTGTATCACTCCTAGAATTCCTAAAACAATTAGATCACTTAACATTTATGGGCTAAGTATAGAGTTTAAATCCATGTTATTAGCTGCTTATGTGACAATGTGAAATTGGGTTAGCAAAATAAAGCTACAGACAACTGTGAAATGGTACCAAAAAGTGAACTTTTTTCTTGTAATTTCTGTTTTATAAAACAAGTGTGAGGACAGAATTTTGCTTGTAAGATCTTCGTAAAATACTCTTTGAATTCACAGCAATATCAATCTTAAATTATGAGCATTGGCATTTTAGGGCTGGTGTATGCTGCAAAGTTAGGTTGGCTTAACTACATTGCTCAAAGCTGTGAAAAATTTTAAACCCTGTGTGATGTAATGAAGCTGACCTAAGCCCAGTGTAGACACCAGTAGGTCGATGGAAGAATTGTTCCATTGATCTAGCTACCACCTCTTGGAGAGATGGGTTTACTACAGTGATGGAACCCCTTTTGTCCCTGTAGTAAGTATCTGTGCTACAGCACTGCAACTGCGTCACTGCAGCATTTCTAGTGTATACCCTAAGTTAGCTCCAGTAGCATCACTTACAGGTTTTCCATTGCAAACTTTGATATGTTGAGATTTTCTGACATTGTCATAGTCAGTCTTTCCAGTAAACTTTTCTAAACATATAGCATACAGGGCAGCCATCTTTCATAGTAGCCCACTGGCTTCATTCCCAACAAAAACAATAGGCAATGGTTGGCCATCTTTACTAGGGACATCCTCACTTCCCCCACATACTAAGCTTTTAATGAAACAGCAGCCATCTTTTCTGAGGGCAGTCTGTGGCTATAGTCTCGTGAGAAATAACAAAAAAGGGCTTCTTTTAGCCTATCAGCTTAGTTTTAGGAAGTTTGTGTGCACTGTACTAAGTTCTTCCTCCTTCTGTCCCCGGTGTCATGGAATATCCTCTTGATAAAGGGCATCGTATCTTTGATATCGCTTCTTGTTTCCTTTCCTATCTGCTGTCACAGAAACACTGATGTGCATTTAATTAAAGGTTTTCTGCCCCACTTTGACTATGTAAAACTAACTGGAGGTATCTAAGACATTCACAAAAAGTTTAATCAGCCCTATTGATAGCCTTCATCACTGTTTGGAAGAGAATGTTTCATTACTAAGTAAAAGGAGCTATCTCCTTTCACAAGCTAACTGTCACGCAGCATAAATTACAAGATTAAAGCATAATTTATATAACACTAAATGTTAAATAAACTTACTATAGCTGATCCAGGTCATGTTAGGCAGACAAGACACTGCCCGTTATAGAATTCAATGGGAGAAGATGAAAATGATAGTATTTGATATGGAAAGTTTGAAGAATTCCATTGTATAATGTCTTTCAAGACTATTTGTGTTGGAGAATGTTAATTTCCTCTATTTGAAGAAATACTTTCTGAGACATTTTAATGGTGCTCTGAAAGAAAGCAAAGCAAAACTGTAATCATAATATCTGAGCAGCATTACTGAGAATGTAACAAAAAGTCTGCTTTACATAGAGGAGTCTAAAAGTAACAGAAATAGCTGGAGAAATCCTGTACTAACAACAAAGTAAGGGAGGAGAGAGGTTTTGGAGGTCAGTTTTGTTATTCAGGAACAGCTGTAAGTAATTGGTGGAGTGGAACTGCATCACGGCGGGGCATTTTCCTATCAAGGATTGTGCAGACCATAGTTCTGCCTCCACTCCACTCTTCCTTGCCCCATTTAGAGTGGGTTATGGCTGTTAGAGCTCCAGGAAAGAGCTGTCTCAAGAACTATGATTATGCCTGGGGTTCAGACATACAATACTATAAATAGGGGATAGAAGAAAACTTTGTAGAGCATAGAGTTCCATAATAAAATGTCAAGACTTTTTGTATGTTTTGTCTGTTAGATTGCAAGCTCTTTAAGGCAAGGACTCTGTTACTATGTGTAGGTACAGCACCTAACAAAATGGAGCTCTGAAGTTGGCTATGATTCAGGACAATACTGTAATACAAGTTAATCGTAATAAGATAAAAAAGGAAAGCTAAAATGATAAATCATAAACTTTTACCCTAATCCACTGAAGATTCCATATTCTTTATATTCACTGGTCAACTCTCCACCTGCAAGTATGGAGGAAGAGAAGAAAGGGAATTGTTTAAAGACAAAATATGATCAGAAACTGAATCTCGAAGACAGGAGATATATTGAATTTCATGTTATGAAGATATGGAAAATTGGCTGGTTTGTTGGAGCGATGACCGAATAGTTGTGGAAACAGATTTCTTTACAGACATCAGAAACAATTTATGCCAATTAAGTTAGAAAAACTAGTGAATAGAATTTTAATATCTAATCATAGGTTTACTGGAGTTCTGGAGAACTATTAAAAGTCAACCGTATATCTTTTATTGAACTAATATCCTTACACTGTTTTGAAGATAGCTCCACTAATAATTCAGAAGGATTTGCTATCTCAGGCTAGCCCAATCAATTAAAAGAACGAAATCCTTCTTAATCTGTTTATATTGTTCACCATTATTTACTCTGTTATAAATACATAAGATCTTCCATAGTGAAGCAAATCATTGCTCAGAATTCTTTCCAGAATTCTTCCTCTTGTAGTGGCCTGTATTTGATGGTTTAGGGGAAGTCAGAAACACCCCGTTAATACACCTATATCATAAATAATTCCTAATCCCTGTAAATATACACCTTAAGTACTGGAGCATAAAGGTGCTTCCTTGTAACTTTTGACCTAAATATCTAGTGAGGATAAATTAGTGCATACTTATTCATATCAATATCATTTTTTGAATTCTCAAAACTGTTTGCCTCAATAATTTCTGGTAACAGTAAATTCCACAGTTTGATTATGTATGTATACTGTAAACCTGGCCCTTCCTCACTTTGCTCCCTCTTTTCCATAGCTCACTGGGGTAAATAGCAGCAGTACAAGTCCTGTTGTACACTGATGTAGTGGATCTTCACTGGAGCTTTGCACTAATGTGGACTGGTATAGACTGGCCCTAAATGAATTTAATTTGGTAGGTTGTTTTGCGGAGGGGTTAACATTGTTTTTTTATTTTTCCACATCTCTGTAACTAATTATGTACAAATTGAGTTTTTGCACTCACTCTTGTGTTGTTCAGTGTTGCAGTGTGATCCTGTGCTATCTCAGTGGAAAGTAGCATTTTGGTCAGTGTGTACAGCTGGTGTTTTTGCTTTATTTGAGTCTACCTGTGGCTGACCCTGCATGGATTCGCAAGTAGGGCAAGGGATGGAACAAGCCTTAATCCCTTGTGCCCCTTCACAGAGAATAGTCACAATCCTAGTCTTTGCACTGTCTGAGTGTAAAGGCTGGGAAAGTCAAGCACGAGCCCAACACCTTGAAGGGGGAAGGAAGTGCCACATGGGTGAGTGGGGTGGAACTAGTGTACAAGGGAGCACATTAAACCTAGATAAATTGTGTACAAGTGGCTGCTCTGGTATATGCTCTTGAAAGAATTTTGACTGTTATCAACCAGAATTGCTTTGGATGGGAGAAGATATGGGAGAGGTTCCCATTGATATAGAGAGCCCACACCCTCCCCAGCTGTGACTATGGCTTCAAAACCACAATCTAAACTGTTACGTGAGGACTTTGAAGCCCTTTCTAAATTGAAGATTAATGTGAAAATATTGCCGATATTTATAATTTATAATTATATATATTGTATTGTATTATATATATTGTATTGTATTGTATTGTATTATATTTATAATATATATATTGTAATTTATAATTACAATTACCCAGGCCATTCTTACCCCTGTGGTTGAGATAAATTATATAAAGTTCAGCATTTTCAGGAGGAGTACAGGCAATAAAGGTATATTACAGTAAAGGTAAGGGCCTCAATACAGTTGAAGCTCCCTGATTTGGCGCTGTCTGAGGACTTCACAATAACAGCCCAAATTTACATCCCTGGTACAAGGTCCCTCACAGGCCTTACGCCAGTTGTGAAACAGACATAGTGGAACTCTGCTCAGCTATGCACCCTCCTCATCCCACATACACCCAGACGCACACCTTCCTTCCTCTGATGCCAGGGTAGGGAGCGGTTAGCAGAGACTTATCCTCCTGTGCAGCGGTAGGCAATCTTCACTGGCTATCTCCCACCAGCTTAAGGTTACTTTGCATTACCTACAAGGCTACAGCAAACCAGAGAACCTGACCCAGTGTATGCAATTTATCCAGAATCCTTGGCAAACTTTCATTTATAATATAGCTTCTTTCTAACAGTGAGACTGAGAGGATACTCTAACCTTTAAGCTGTATTAGTGCTCATTGTTGTTATTATTTATTAAGATCAGAATATATATATTTACTCAGAGGAGTTGCATTAAAAATGAACAGGATACACTGTTTTAGGGGAGATGATAATAACTAGCTAACCAAACTGTTAGAGGACCATTTCCTCAGAAATTCATGCTCCTGTGAACATATTTAGGAGCAGATTTCTCCTATTATTATTCCTCATGCAGGTGGAGCAGATAATGTATCTATTCCCTTACAGTAGTTAAGGGAGAGTGAAATTAGCATGTCTTTTTGAAACTTACACAGCGAAGAGACTTTGAAATACATATGGGAGGGCTTTAAAGTAAATTATGTTGGAGAAAATAATGTCCCCTGGATGCACATTGAAATGGAATTTGCAGCTCCATTCTCCCTGAATAGCTTATTGTCACTAGAGGTGTATAATCTTGTTTAAAACTCTGAATATGATCCAGTTATGATCTCAAAATGAAAAGTCTTATGAGTTGTTAGCTCACCTTTCTACAAAATTCTCATGTAGGGCCATGTCTCTCTTGCCATAACATTATAATTTATTTGAGTTTGTTTAGTGAGTATTATTTTCCTGCAAATATTTTTCTCACAGTTGATCAGCTTGGGGTACCTCAGTGCATATGAAATTAGGAAGTTTTATTTTGTATCAAAAATATTTGATGATGTGACCAAAATTGGAACTGTTCTTTCTTATGTGCTGGAATGCTGCTAGATGCAGACAACTAAGCTGTTTGTGGTGACTGCAGAAAGAAATTAAAGTTTAATGTATACAAATGTAAAGTGTTTAAATATGGCAAAACTGCCCCAGTATTTTTAATAGAACGAACAATCATGCAAACAAAAGAACAAATGTAAGGTTTACGGTGGAAAAAATGCGAAGCCACTATTCTGGCTGCAGCAAATAAGGGAAGCAGTTACTATGTTACATGAACCAAATGAGTGGATACAAATTCTGAAAATATGTTTCTCTGATGGTGCAAACTGCACTGGTTTGAAATTATAATACAACGGGAAGGGATGTTGTTTGGTAGCTGGAGTAGGGGCAGCGGGAGTTGAGACTGGATTCTGTTCCTATTTCTGAAAATCACTTAACCTGTCTGTGCCTCAGTTTACTAATCTGTAAACTGGATTCTTCTTTGAGTGATGGTCCCTAACTGTATTCCACTGTGGGGTTATGCATGCGCCTGGAGCCGGAGAATTTGAAAGCAGCATATGATGGTCCACACATGCACCCTGGTTCACCTCATGCCTCTGACCGAGGGGATAAAGGGCAGGGAGGATCGACCACCTCTCCAGTTCCTTCTCATCACTGCATGGTTCAGGTCAGAACTTTTCCTGTTCACAGCTTTGGCTTCGTTCTACAAAATAAGAATCATCTAATTTGTAAATAGCTTAACCGTTTTTATAGTTTTTATTGTTTAGCATTAGATTAGTCTCTCAGTGGCACCTCCCCCCGCCTCGTACCCTGTTAGGGTACTGAACTATGCCCAAGACTCTGGGCTTCCTGCCCACAATCCTCGGTCAACAGCAACCACCAATGCTGCCTGTATTGCCTTGGGGAAGCTCACATCTCAGCGAGATGCAGTATCTGCTGATTGTTCCCCAGCCATACCCGAGAAGGGCTAGCACTTCGTCTCCACGAACACCTCAAGGAGTAGGCCATGAGACTTGAATCGGACCCAGCCCAGGGAAACCTCCCCATCCTGTATTATCGGTCTCATTCAGCAAGGAGTGCACCTCCTGCTGCGAAGTCCAACTCTGGTGCAGGAGAATCGATCCCCACAGACCCCATGGGGGGTCTTGTCGGGAAGCTAGGAAGCATTCTCATAAACATGAGACTAAGTCTTCCTCTAAGTCCATTTAAAAAAAAAAAAGTCGGATTTGGTTGTAAGCAAGCCAGCTGGCTCGGCCCAGGAGGATTTAGGATGTCCTAAGTCCTCCAGAAGCACAACAAGAAAGCCCATAAGCATTGGGCTCCATCGATACCAGACTGTGTTCTGTCAGTACCACCATCTCTGGCTCCTCCCAAACCCCGGGATCCATCCATCAGGGTTCCTTAGGGAGGTCCAGAATACCATTGAGGACCTACCCTTCAGTTAATCACACCTGTTCAACCAGAAGACAAAGAAGTCCCTCCATACTCTGAAGGATTGCAGGCAGGAGTGCTGGAACAATTTTTTTAGTGAGGGTGCTGAGAGCCATTGAACCAAACTGTAAACCCTGTATATAATGGAAACCACTTCAAGCCAGGGGGTGCAGCACACACCCCCCCTCCCCCCTCCCCCCCCGCGCATCTCTAGTTCTAGCACCTATGATTGATTGGCTACCCTCTGCTTGGTGGGGATATACACACCTGCCCCTGAGAGGAAGTTTCACAACCCATCAGTCAAATCTAGATATATGGCTTTGCAGTTTTTCCATCGGAGGCCCTGTGAACCACCACATAAAAGACTGAGGGTTCAAAAGTCTTGCTTCCCTACACATTATGCAACAGGTTTGAGATGTCAGTCTCAGCCCCTGGCTTGATGTTATGCATGCGCCTGGCGCCGGAGTCACAAAACACTAAGCCCAACCAACTCCCACACAAAATTTGGGGGTCATCTAGCCCTTTTTTTCAACACCTGGAGTGTGATAACAATGAACAGGTGTGTGCGGAATGTCATCCACTCTGACTATATGATAGAATTTGTATCCCTACTTCCTCCAAAACCCCCTTTCTTACCCCTTTTCAGGGACCACTGCCATGAGAGTATTCTCAAACAACAGGTGAACTCCTTACTGCAGTGAGGAGTGATAGAACTCGTCCCTCTTCAATACTAAGGGAGAATGTTTTATTCAACCTACTTCCCGATACCCAAGAAAAAGGGCAGTTTGAGACCAATCCTCAACCTCCGCCATCTCAACTGCTTCATTCGCAGACTCATAGAATCATAGAATATCAGGGTTGGAAGGGACCTCAGGAGGTCATCTAGTCCAATCCCCTGCTCAAAGCAGGACCAATCCCCAATTAAATCATCCCAGCCAGGGCTTTGTCAAGCCTGACCTTAAAAACTTCTAAGGAAGGAGATTCTACCACCTCCCTAGGTAACGCATTCCAGTGTTTCACCACCCTCCTAGTGAAAAAGTTTTTCCTAATATCCAACCTAAACCTCCCCCACTGCAACTTGAGACCATTACTCCTTGTCCTGTCATCTTCTACCACTGAGAATAGTCTAGAGCCATCCTCTTTGGAACCACCTCTCAGGTAGTTGAAAGCAGCTATCAAATCCCCCCTCATTCTTCTCTTCTGCAGACTAAACAATCCCAGTTCCCTCAGCCTCTCCTCATAAGTCATGTGTTCCAGACCCCTAATCATCTTTGTTGCCCTTCGCTGGACTCTCTCCAATTTTTCCACATCCTTCTTGTAGTGTGGGGCCCAAAACTGGACACAGTACTCCAGATGAGGCCTCACCAATGTCGAATAGAGGGGAACGATCACGTCCCTCGATCTGCTGGCTATGCCCCTACTTATACATCCCAAAATGCCATTGGCCTTCTTGGCAACAAGGGCACACTGTTGACTCATATCCAGCTTCTCGTCCACTGTAACCCCTAGGTCCTTTTCCGCAGAACTGCTGCCTAGCCATTCGGTCCCTAGTCTGTAGCGGTGCATTGGATTCTTCCGTCCTAAGTGCAGGACCCTGCACTTATCCTTGTTGAACCTCATCAGATTTCTTTTGGCCCAATCCTCCAATTTGTCTAGGTCCCTCTGTATCCTATCCCTACCTGCCACCATATCTACCACTCCTCCTAGTTTAGTATCATCCGCAAATTTGCTGAGAGTGCAATCCACACCATCCTCCAGATCATTTATGAAGATATTGAACAAAACCGGCCCCAGGACTGACCCTTGGGGCACTCCACTTGATACCAGCTGCCATCTAGACATGGAGCCGTTGATCACTACCCGTTGAGCCCGACAATCTAGCCAACTTTCTACCCACCTTATAGTGCATTCATCCAGCCCATACTTCTTTAACTTGCTGACAAGAATTCTGTGGGAGACCGTGTCAAAAGCTTTGCTAAAGTCAAGAAACAATACATCCACTGCTTTCCCTTCATCCACAGAACCAGTAATCTCATCATAGAAGGCGATTAGATTAGTCAGGCATGACCTTCCCTTGGTGAATCCATGCTGACTGTTCCTGATCACTTTCCTCTCGTGTAAGTGCTTCAGGATTGATTCCTTGAGGACCTGCTCCATGATTGTTCTGGGGACTGAGGTGAGGCTGACTGGCCTGTAATTCCCAGGATCCTCCTTCTTCCCTTTTTTAAAGATGGGCACTACATTAGCCTTTTTCCAGTCGTCCGGGACTTCCCCCGATCGCCATGAGTTTTCAAAGATAATGGCCAATCGCTCTGCAATCACAGCTGCCAACTCCTTTAGCACTCTCAGATGCAACGCATCCGTCCCCATGGACTTTTGCACGTCCAGCTTTTCTAAATAGTCCCTAACCACTTCTTTCTCCACAGAGGGCTGGCCACCTACTCCCCATGCTGTGTTGCCCAGCGCAACAGTCTGGGAGCTGACTGGGAGCTCATATTTTGCATGGTCCCGTTGTCAGCGATAATTCCATCTTTAGAAAAGGGCACGTGGTTCACGGCTCTCAATATGAAGGATGCCTACCTTCACATAATCATTCATCCTGCCCATAGACAGTTTCTCAGATTTATGGTAGGCTCCAACCATTTTCAGTACAAAGTACTCCTCTTCAGAAGAGCGACTGCCCCAGAGTCTTTACCAAAATATTCTCAGCAATAGCGGTCAGACATTGTGGTCTCATTATCTTCCCCTATCTCAACGACTGGCTCCTTGTTGCCAAGTCCCACCGGGAAGCCTGTGTGTTAACTTCCATAATGCTATGTCTCTTCTATTCACTGGGATCAGTGTAAACACCGAAAAAATCTGTTCTCATCCCCACACATGAATATCCTGGAATTGCAAGCAGTCCAGAAGGTGTGCAAGTCCTTTCTTCTATTCATCTGTGCTCACTATGTCCTTATGGTCAGACAACATTACGACTGTCTTCTACATCAGTGGGGAGGTGGGGGGTGAGAATTTCTCCTTGTGTACAGAAACAGTCACCCTGTGGAACTGGTGTATCAGCAACCAAATGAGCCTATCAACAGTCTGCTTTCCACAAAAGCAGAATTTCACCTTAATTAGTCCATTCACTTATCTGTGTTCTTTCCAAAACTGTGCGCTTCTGCAGAGTAACAAAGACTCTGCTCCCTCAATGTTCAGCAGGCCTTGGCTTTCAACCTACAGAGAACAAAACCAATCAGGAAATCCCCAAGACTGTTCGTCGCTATAGCAGAAGAATCCAAGGGCACGCCATTTCTACCCAGACAATCTCCACTGGCTGCATTCTGTTCTCCTGTCAGCTTTCAAGTGCCCACCCCGCCTGGGATAAGAGCTCATTCCACTAGAGTGCAAGCAACAACTATGGCATCTCTTCAGGAGGTGCCCCTCCTTGACATCTGTAAAGTGGCCACATGGGGCTCCATTCACATATTTGTAAGACATTATGCCCTGGTGAAAGACTCCTCTGCTGATGACTCCTTTGGGATGACAGTACTCTGCTCAGTCCTACCATCTACATCCTCACACCCTCATCCTACTTAGGTACTGCTTGTCAATCACTCATGGTGGAATACAATAAGGACCATCACTTGAAGAACAAGAGGAGGTTACTTACATGTAACGGGAGGTTCTTCGAGATGTGTAATCCCTATTTGTCTTTGACTACCCACTTTCCTTCCCCTCTGCTTTGGATCTTATCTGAATTGCAGTAGAAAAAGAACTGGAGAGGCAGTCCGTTCACTCCGCCTTTTATCTTCTGGGTCAGAGGCACAAGGTGAGCCAGGGTGCATGTGCGAACCAGCGGACACTGCTTTCAAATTCTCTGGCTCCGGGCACATGGTGCACATGCATAACCCCACAGTGGGGTACAGATAGAGACCCACATCACGAAGAACCTCAAGTTACAGGTAAGGAAACTCCTTTTGGTGCTCACTGTACCTATCTCAAAGGGGTATTATGGAGCTTAATTAAATTTTGTAAAAAACTTTGAGATCTTCTTACAAATACTGCTCTATAAATTCAGTATATTAAGGACAATAATCATGCGATGCTCACTTCTCACAGAGAATCTGCTAGTACTCTAGAGAAGCTTCATTATGGGTCAGATAGGTTAATTAGTTTTTAAACATCTCTGTGACAAGGTGAATGTAAAGATATATCACATATTCTCAATGGAAAAGATAAGAATATAACATGATTTAATAGATGTATACAGCGATTAATGAATAAGGGAGCAGAGGAGAGTGTGTTTCCATTTCCTCTGCTAAAAACAAAGTGAGAGCATCCCTTTCTCACTGCCATGTAGGAGTAGCATCCCCTCCTCTTTGGCTGGAGCAATGAGTGTTCCCCTTCCTGTTTCAGTCTGCTTTAGCCACTGGATTTAGATGAACTGATTCCCCACTGCCTTGCGACTTTTGTAGTCATTTACACAAGTGCAAAATGAGTCCAGAGTGGGCATAAAAAGCTACCAGATCAGCCAGGTAATGTTTAATACCCATTTTGCACTGCTGTTGCACTGATGTAAATGACAACAAAAGGTGCAAGGCAGTAGAGAATCAGACAGTATGAATGAGGTAGTTGAGAGATGCTGACACAAATAAACTGTTCCCTCTGCTTAGGAGAGTCAAAAAAATTTACAAATTAGGAAATTGTCACTAAACAGGCAATTCACACAGAACAAAGTCACAAATAGAATAGTTATCGGAATAGATATGTCTCAAATCTAATCCCACCTGAAAAAAAACCTCACAAGGAGATATGTGTGCATTTTTATGGGAAAACAAAGAGACAGAGAGAGGGAGGCATGCAGTGCCAGAGCAGAGTGGTGGGAGAGAATGGGGAAAATCAAAATAGCCCTAACGAGGACTTGCTGGGTCACCCAATTTTTTTGGTCCAGTAATTTCCTGTGTTCTCATATTTTACTTGCAAGTAAAATTTCATATTTAATTGATTATTGTGTCCCATTCATACTGTATTTGAGTTTTAACTGATCCATATTGGTAATCTTTAACAAATTGCTAAGTAATTTATCATTCACGCAACAGTTCAGCACCTAACACATTAGGCTTCAACCAAAAAACCTAATTCTTAACTACTTATGTACCCTAATTCATGCACATGCTAATTAGATAGATTGGCTTATTTTAAGGGAAAATATACATCAAGTATTTTTATTCACAGAGAACTTATTCCTTATTCCAGAACTCCTGCCAATGGTTGAGACAATTACTTCAACAATCTTAAAGAAATAATTCAAGTAAGTAGAACTAAAGCATTTGCACAGTTGAAGCAAATTGCAATAGCATTACTGAGCTGAACTAAGAAAGAGCAAAGTAGTTCTTATGAGAGTCTCCATATCACTTATATTCTTGAGCTTTTTTAGCAGCAGTGTAATTATGTCATGATTGGGAGATGGGCTTTTCCTATTGTTTCTATTATACTTTTTAGCAAGGAGGACCCAGGTGTAAAAATATCTGGAAGCAAAGTGATGCAGAGGGAATGGAAGAGACTAAGAAATACTGTTACAGATAAATGTCAGGAAGCAGTTGTCTTACCTAAAAATAAGAAAATGCTGCTGTGACTACTTTGATAACTGAGGGAAACAGAGCAATTATAATAGTGAAAATAATAAAAAAGGAAAGGAGCAAGGCATGAGTATGTGGTATCAATAAAAACCTGCGTTGAGAAAAGTTGAATGGCAAATGTGAAAAATGAATTAACTACAGGAGATAAATTTAGTTTTAAAAATATATTAGAGGTAAATAACAAGTCAGGCAGAGATCAGAACCAAAGCTAAATGAGATGGGTAATTCAATATTAGAGTGTTCAAGTTTGCTGCAACACTCAGTAACTTCATCTCAGGCTTTAATAAGAGAATATGAAATTTGAGAATATGAAATTGGTGTTATAATTCTAATGAGAATTTTATCAGATTATTATTACTGCTGTTGTATGTTTGTAACATCAAAGTATGCTAGGTGCTTTCCAAACAAGTTGTTGGAAAGAACTGATAAACAGCTGAAAGAATACATGCATCTGCGGTTTCATAAGGGCTAGCTAAGGAAACTGTTTAACTCTCTTGTTTAATTCACTTACAACAGTCAAATGGGGGAGAAGAAAATGTACTAATAATCTTCAAAATGCATAAAAAAAGTAATCCAAGAAATTATCAGCCAGTTAGTGTAACTTTAATTCTAAATCCAGTACTAAAGCAAACAATTAGAGATTCAATCTGTAAGCACTTAAGAGTAAACCTTGATGAACAATAAGCAGTATGGATTCTTATTTACAGATCATGCCAGTCACTCAGATAATTAGCAGTTTATAGTAAAATTGAATGCAGTGATCTTAAGTTATTTAGATTTCAGTAAAGCATTTGATACAGTCAGGCATTTGAATGCAACTGAGAAATTAGAAATCCCTCTTATATTAATAGCAGTAAAAAAGTGTGCCCTAAATGACAAGTCATCAAAACAAATCTGAAAGTTACATTTTAAAAACAGTATTTTTTGTATATTTGATTGACAGTTACATCATACTTGTTCAGTGCAACAAAGCAAAATGATGAAAAGGCTTAACATTTTAAAAATCTGAACACAGATACACTGTCTTGGTGTGGTAAAAGTAACTGAACGTTAGCAGCCACTTTACCATTCTACCTTCACTCTAAGTTAGACAATATCTAGGACTGACATTTGTAAAATTTGATTTCTCTGCTTATCTGATAGGATATCACTACTCACTGATTTTTTTTAATACTAGTATTGATGATTGACTGTATTTCTTTCCTGTCACAGATGAGGTCAGTGCAGTTAGGATTTTTAAGCGACATTGAGTGCCCAGTTCTCAATCAGTTTCATTGAGTGGAATAGCACCCTTCCCTGCTGAATTGGTATATTTTGGTGAAGCATAAAGTTTTTTCCTAGCTTAGTTTGGGCATATTTTGCAGGCTACCAGATCTAAAATTCCATCTGTGATGATAATTTGTTAAATTCATCAGTCCTATTTTAGTACATATTTTAGCTTATTTATTTGGATCTCATTAACTCTAGCTACATTAAATACAATTAAAAACAAATTTTACCAATTCTCTAGGTTATAAACCTCAAAACTATACCTGTTAATCTCCCTAACAACCACCATAATATCATGTCTTCTTTTGTAACCTTACCCTGTTCAGTAGCATCCTCTGTTCTGGTCAAGAAACATCTGGGATTACAGGTGAGTTTTGTGGGGTATCCTGAAGGTTGTGAAATCTAGGTCCAGAGGAATCAATGCAGAAAGTGGATTCCAGAGCTCAGAATTCCTCACTGAAAAACCCTGTCACTGGCCCCTTCCCAATTAAATCAGGTACTGTATCTTAAGTACCACAGAATATCGTAACTGCCTCCTGTTGCACAGGGAGAGAGGTAGTCTCTTCAGTAGTGAGGACCCAAATCATCTAGGACTTTATATGTCAAAACGAGTACTTTTAGTGTTCCTCAGAAATCAAGTGGAACCTTGATTTTACTTGCTTTGTAGAATGCCTGGTCAGAAGTAGAGTGCCACATTACTTCTGATCTCAGAGTGCATTGGAAAAGAATGTGATGTTGGAATGTTTTGGGGCCCCACTTGTAAGAGCAAATCCCATGGAAAGAAGGAGGAGCAGTCCAGCTGGCCAACACCCAGGATTCCAGAAGCCCATCCCTGCACATGGGGAAAAACAGTGGACAGCTGACTTGCACCTACATTATAATAGTCGAGGCTGTATTGTAAGCCCTGGAGAGGTGCATTACAGAGCTCAGAGTGCTGCACTTGGCCTGCAAATAACTCTTTGGGAATCCATGAATAAAAGGATGTAACAGAGCTCGCAGTTAAGTCACTCTGAGAGCTATAAGAATTTTCTTTCTTTCTTTCTTTCTTTCTTTCTTTCTTTTCTTTCTAGATATTGTATTTAAAGGCAATTTGCCTTGCTAGACGGGTTGATAAATTACAATAATTAGATAAATTCTTGGGAGGGGTTGCTAGAAGGGTTGATAAACTGCAAGAACTGCTAACTTTGTTTGCTGGATTTGTCCTCGAACCGTACAGACATCCCACTTATGTTTGCTGTTATGTGAATTAAAGTTGGATATGGTGTTGCTGTGGAATGAGTAGGTGTTAATAGAGACAGGGTTTGTTTTTTACTGATTTCAACCAGTCAGCTGTGGAATGTGAGCTGGTATGCTCTACTTATATGGGGAATTACTTTACACCAGAATTCTAGCTGCACTGTCACCATCTGCTGGCAGGGAGGAACTGTATTTAACTATTTAGCCTCATGGTGAATTGCAACTAGATTACCAGGCGAGAAAAGTACCTTACCTTGGATACAAAGACCAGAAGTCACTAAGGCTGCAGGAGTCAAACCAACACACTACAATTAAGATCATATGGTATACTCATAATTTCAGAAGAGCCACAAAAATAAAACTCAGACAACTGAGAAATCTATTTGCCATCTTTATGACCTGAAAGGCAGTGTATTATAATGTGGCTTGGGGGGTCCAATAAAGGTATCACATTATCTTTTGCATACATAAATAAGCGAATTCCAGTCATATTGCACTCCAGGGAGGTATGATGGCTGTATAAATTATTTTCCTGTCCATCATATTTTCTGAACTGTACATTTGCAGTTTAGAAATGTATTAGAGCTCACAAAGGACAACTTTCTTTTGTACTGGTGTTAACCTTCCTCATACCAGCTATGAATCTGGAGAAAGAGAAAGACCAGGGAGACTAGAAACATCATATTTTGTGTTGAACAACGAAATTAAATACTACTTCTCTTGTTGAGTTGTAAGAACTGTGTTTTTTAAAAGTTTATAAAATATTAACTGTCATGAATTCTAAATTATTTGTATTATATATCAGGCACAATAGACATCCTGTAAATAATTCCAGCCTAGACCAGATGGAAAATGAACTATTTTCCTACTCTTGTTATTTTGCCTATGTAACAAATTGTGATTGCTTAGTCACTACCAGGATTGTTTTTGAGGATTGGTACTGCAATTAGAAGTACTTAGTAGGCTTTTTGTTAAATTTAAGGTATATCAGTGTGTGTTACGTGTTTTATTCAGATTTCAATTTAAATGATTTGTAGCTGCCTTTCTTTTAACACAAATGAGCACAGTGCCTGCTTTTTCAAGCTAAGCTAGCACAGTTTGCCTCTGAATCCATTAATATTAAATCTATTCAACACCCTCTGGTTGTTTGTGAGTTTTCAGGGAAAGGTGGCTGGCCCCTCACATTAACTAGTCAGATTGTTTCATATGCTTATCGATGACTAGGTCAAGGATCATGTACTACAGCTAGACTCGTGTGGCAACAACAAGGAGGCTGGGTCATTGACCTGATAGGCAACCCACATGTTGACTCAGACATTAAAAGTATCATATAGGCAGGTGAAGGCCTCTTGCCTTCTTGCATTTGCAGTCCATCAGCATTATCTCGCCCACATGCTGAATGTTTGGGTTTTCTATGTAATGAATGATTGTGTCCTTGTATATTATTGCTTGTATTTCTGTCATGATGTCACGTTTGCCATGCTGTGTGTGTACATGCTTGTTACTGCATTTGTGAATCATGACTTTATTACAACATGAGCTTCATATATATGATTTCTGTATTACTCATCCTTTGTAACAGATAATCCTAGCTAGTAAAAGGGGGTAGTCAGGTGAATAAACTGGTTGACTGATTCGCTGTCTCACACAGATACTGGAACAGAATATCAGCAGTTTAAGGATCAGATGTCTGCAATAGGTCAACATATCTATTCAGGGGACACCATCATAGGGCCTAATCACATCAGCCACACTATCAGAGGCTCGTTCACCTACACATCTACCAATGTGATATATGCCATTATGTGCCAGCAATGCCCCTCTGCCATGTATATTGGTCAAACTGGACAGTCTCTATGTAAAAGAATAAATGGACACAAATCAGATGTCAAGAATTATAACATTCATAAACCAGTCGGAGAACAGTTCAGTCTCTTTGGTCACTCGATTTCAGACCTAAAGGTCGCAATATTACAACAAAAAGACTTCAGAAACAGACTCCAACGAGAGACTGCTGAATTGGAATTAATTTGCAAACTGGATACAATTAACTTAGGCTTGAATAGAGACTGGGAGTGGATGTGTCATTACACAAAGTAAAACTATTTCCCCGTGTTTATTCCCCCCTCTCCCCCCCACTGCTCCTCAGACGTTCTTGCCAACTGCTGGCAATGGCCCACCTTGATTATCACTACAAAAGGTCGTCCCCGCCCCCCCACTCTCCTGCTGGTAATAGCTCATCTTAAGTGATCACTCTCCTTACAGTGTGTATGATAACACCCATTTTTTCATGTTCTGTGTGTATATAAATCTCCTCACTGTATTTTCCACTTTATGCATCCGATGAAGTGAGCTGTAGCTCACGAAAGCTTATGTTCAAATAAATTGGTTAGTCTCTAAGGTGCCACTAGTACTCCTTTTCTTTTTGCGAATACAGACTAACACGGCTGCTACTCTGAAACCTGCAATAGGTGCATGTGGGGGTACCTCTCAATAGTTAGTTTTGTGTGTGAATGGACTTTGAAGAGGAGATTTGTCCCAGTATTACCCATGAGAGGTCCAAGCTCCTACTATGTGCTTATTTAAGCTTATAAATGGGACCTCGACCCTTTATGACAATGCCCTATGGAGAGACTACAGTACCCCATCAGTTTTATTTGAAGAATACGAGTCCTTGCTAATTTTAATCTACCTGTTATTATTTAGTTACTTTGTTATTTATTACATAATGTATCTTTGACTCTAATTATGGTAAATACCTAATGAAGAGATAGGAGTAGGATAGCAAGCAAATTTTTCCTTAATTTTGCATGTCTTATAAAGTCAATAGTACTCCTGATTATCTATTATTATTTGTATTGCTAGTCATGGACCAGGACCCCATTGTTACTCCTGGGGGAATTCTGTGCCAAAAATTGAAAAATTCTGTGCACAATGTTTTAAAATTCTGCATATTTTATTTATCAGAATAACACAATATAATCATACTATTTTCAATTATTTTGATAATTTATTTTAAAATACTTGTCAGCAAATAGGTCTGTAATGCTACAGACAACAAAAAAGATTCAGGAAATGTTTTTTGACAAATAGATTCCTTACTAGGCATATTAATACAGAACTTTGAGTAACAATTCATTTAAACTACAATACAGAAACGTATTTCCTGCCCCCCTTAGAAACAGTGCAAAGGCTTGGGAGAGTCAGGGGTAAAGGAGGAGCTGAGGTAGAGGGAAGTAATTGCTGGGAAGCAGCCTGGGAGTGAACCTAGAAGGTTGTTGGGTGTGGATGGGAGAAGTATGGAACAGACAGGGGTGAAAGTAATATTAATCTCTTAACAGCGGTCCCCGGAAGGGGCGGAGCTGGTGGTCAGCTTCCCCCAGCCAGCCCATCCGCGCTGCCCGGCCCGCGCTGCCCATGGCTCTGACAGCGATTTAAAAGGGCCCGGGGCTCCAGCCACTGCTCGTAGTGGTGGTGGCGGCCAGGAGCCCTGGGCCCTTTTAAATCACCGGCTCCAGGGCAGCTCTCCCTTTTGCCTGTCCCGCCCCCGCCCTCCCATTGGCAGCCCTGCCGGTAGGGTCCTTTACCATGGCAACGCTTTAATGTTGCTGCCCCTTTTGCCCCCTCCCCCCCCATCGGGTCCCTACTGGCAGGACCGCCACTGGGGAGGGCAAAAGGGGCAGTGGCAGCGCTTCAACGTTGGCTGCGTTGCGCACTTTACCAGCTTCTTACTGGTACACCATACTGGCCTACTTTCATTCCTGGTAACAGGGTTTTTTTGGGGAGGAGTAGGAATTGTTAGGAAGTTGGGGATCCTCCCCAATACAGACCCTGGCAGACCCCTAGCCTCTCTCACTCAGTCAGGCACATCTACCCCTGTCCCAATGCGTCCCTGCATATCCTGTGCTTCCCTACCTTGCCCCACGGAGAGAATGCTGTGAGGAACACAGCCTCTTCTTTTCCCTATCTGCAGCTGGGGCTTCTCCCGCCCAGGAGTAGCTGTTCTCTGTTCTGGCAACACAGCAGCCCATAGTGGGCGAAAGGCATAACGGCAGCCCCTCTCCAGCAGAACGTATTTTCTGCGGAGAAAAAGGTATTCGGGGGGGGGGGCGGGGGCACATGACTTCTGCATGTGCACAGTGGCACAGAATTTCCCCAGGAGTACATTGTGCTAGGTGCTGTACAAACACAACAAAAAGATGGTCCCTGCCTTAAAAATTTTACAATTTAAATACAGAGCAATTAGAGGTATTTAGTATCCCTTTTTTCCCTTTCTGCAGCATCACTAATAACATGGTCCTGTATTCTGTCTAGTCTTCAGTATGTGGTATCGAATGGGTGAAGTTGGCTAAATTATTAAATTATGTGATCAACAGAACACTGTCTAACTTCCAAGTTCTCTTGAGACGTTATTGTAAGGCCTACATTGATATAAACCGCATCAAGGAAAAATCTTACTCATAGTTTTATTGCAGAAAGGGAGAAAACAATGTACCTCTTTTCACTGCTTTCTTCTAATTATATGATCTCTGAAGGTGGTATGGTAATAACGAAAGAAACTATCTAACACATATATGTAATTTTGTGATACGTTCTTTTATGTACCTTCATTTTACTTTTTAGAGGTAGTCTTGTCAGTACAATATCAATTCACAGGAGAGGTTAGGTTTTCAGTCGATCGATTATACCAGGATTGTCATTTTCCCCTATAATTATTTTATTTTTAACCCATCTTCCTGATTGTTTTTACCCTGTGGGGCACAGAAAAAATTTCCTCATTTCTTACACAGACCAGAATGCAATGCAGATACATGTTCCACAGAAGAGAATAAGATATGGTCCTCTCCAGAACCCATCACTGTGGTACCTCTTTGGGCAGCCGTGGTTCCTACTAGAATGTTTCAAATCTAGGCCATTCCAGCCTAGAGAATAGAAATTCACAATTAATACAGAATGTTTCAATAATATTAAGCTTGTAATATAAATTAGCTAAAGTTAGGAAGTTCCAAGTTTATAGAACATTAACCTGGGCTCTTCCTGTTTTTGCTTGTTTAACAGTGTTAGGGCTAAATTTTTCTGTTAATTAAATGCACTCAACTTGCATTGAAGTTAATTGGACAGGTCCCAAAAATGACTCTTGTTAACTTCAATGGGAGAAGTACATACAGAGCTGTTGTTTAAGTATTTTGGTTTGTTTTTTGTTTTTGTTTTGAATGAATTTATTTAGTAATGCATAAAAAGATGATATGGTGAGTCAGTAAGGGTTTATTTTGTGAGTAAGGATGTGGCCTCAAGACCTTAGAAATATTTCCTTTCCTAATCTAAAAATGAATAAAATGATTCTTGCAGGTGATACGAAGAAGTAGTGATGAGGAAAAGTTGCTGTGCTTGGTACGTCAGCGTGCAGGACACCACTGCCAAACGGCCGTCATAGTGATTCTGATTTTGGCCTGGGAAGGGATTCCTCATCTTCTGGCTGATACATTATATAAAGAACTGACACAGAGTCTCAGAAACTATGGCTGTCCCACAAGCCGTAGATGTGCATTAAATGAAGAGTAAGTGACGTTCATAGTGCCTGTTCATTTTCTCCTTGTTTTGTGTGTTGGTCTGCGTGAAAGGAAACACATTTGATTTAAAAATCGAAATATAAAAGCTTATTTAAAATACAAGCCATTGGGTGTCATTTTAGTGTGATGTTCAATTCCATTTTAGTGTGATGTTATTCTCTAAAGGCCAGACTGTGCACCAGGTATGCATGTGCTAAGAGAGTACACGGACTGCTCCCTCTATTTGCATCCAAGGCCTCTCAGCACCCAAAGAGATGGGAAGGAGGTGACATGTGACTGCCACCCTGTATCAGTTTTGGCTGGACTATGAGTGGAAAGCACACTGAACCTTCCTGAGGAAGAGCATAGCGTGTACACTCATTCTGTGTGCTGGGAGTCCCAGAGGAATTGCATCTCCTGGTGGTACAGTTGCTCCAGGACTTCCCCCTCAGACAGTGTGGCTCTACACCATTACCAGTGCAAGTCATATCAGGTACAGTCTAGACCATACTGTCTCTAAGCGGGGTGGTTTTTTAATTATATGTAACACTTTTTCAAGCTCTCTTGTAAATGGAAAATTGTAAGTGTCTTACGCTTTTTAGCTAGTTGTACCCACATTTTGTATTGGTTTTGATTTCACCTGATTGGACTGCTTTATGGGTTTGTTTGTTTTTGAAGATTGCCATTATCTTATATGTTGCAACATGGGGCTTCTGAAATAAATACAGACACTGAGATACTGGGGCAATGATGGAGGTCTCTTACTGTATTTTTTTTTCTAGACAGAAATAGAGTGTTCTTTAGTAGTTTTGTCCTATGCCACATACTCACCTTGCTCAACTGTCTCCACAGTTCTTCTAACTGCCCACCTATAAAAGAACTATCTGCTTTTACAGGCAACCATGGCTCAGCCATCCTCAGAACAATGTTACCAGCTTGGCTTCTTATAGTCAGTTCTCATCTCCCCAAAAGCCTGACTGTCTCTCTCTTTCTCCACGAGTTTTCTATGCAGATGTCCAGAATTAAAAAAAGACAAAAACAAAACCTTTCCCTGCATGCTCTAAGGTTCTGCATTAGTTGGACCCCTGCCTGCTACATTCTTACTGATGCTGTGCTGCTCAGAATAGAGTAGGTTACGATCAAACTTATTGGGCTTCATAGGTGAGAGAGCCTGGGCACTCAACTCTGGGATGTTCCTTTGCACGTCAGAAATGAAACTAATTCATCCCATTGGTTGGTAAATTGACTGGAAAGCTTATAGCAGCCAAATGAGATCGCAAGAGCAGCTCTGCCTCAGTGCAGATTCTTGGAGGGCCTGTCTCTAATCAGAATCCTTTTATAACTCTTCAGTGACTTAAATCTAATTTATTTTTAATGGTTCCTCCATGTTAGCATTCTTTTGTTTCAAAATGTGGCTGACTTTTGATATACTGGTTCCACACACAGTCAGAGCTGTGGACAGTATTTATTGGGCTGCTGGACAGCTATAATAAGAGTGATACTTACTTGCATTTTTTAAATTAGTCAAAGCTGGAGAAGTCAAAATTACAGTAATGTGGGTATAACAAGGAGATGTATATTTTCACGTTAGATAAAAGTTTGGGGACTTGAGTTACTTGGGAGTGACTCTTTAAGAACAATAAGCCAATCATACTTTCATAAATAGATAATTATTGACAGAAACAGCTTTTCAGATATATTTATAAATCATTCTGTTATTTCATTATGGATTATAGAAGTCATGTAAGTAATCACATATCTAAAGAAAGTTTCTGCTTTGGCAGCTGATTGTCATGCAATTACCTGTCTTGTAGCCGCACTTGTGCATGTCAAGGACTTGATCCTGAAACTTGTGGAGCCTCATTCTCATTTGGCTGTTCATGGAGTATGTATTTCAATGGCTGTAAATTTGCCAGAAGCAAAAACCCCAGGAAATTTAGACTTCTCACAGATGACCCTAAACAAGTAAGTTCTTTCTCTGAAAAGAATTTGATAGGCGTGTTTAGAGAACTAGTGGTAGAGTCTACAGATGTCCACTTACTCGGTCTACAGATGTCCACTCACATACGCATACATGCACCTTTGCCTGTGCCCCTTGCCCCTCCACCATAGAACTTATAAGTTTACCTTTCTCACCACTTGATGAAAATTCAGTGTATCTTGCTATGTAATATAATGCCCTAAGAATTATTTTCATATGGCGATTATGTGTCTCTTGATTTGTTTCTGGGTGCAGGTTTAGCAACACTGTGTAATTTTGTTTGTGTTCATGTGAAATGTTCATACTGTGTGAACATTTAATAGAACAAAAAAGATTTTTACAAGCAGTAATACCAGAGTAACACCTTTAGAAAGCCTGTTACATTCTTCACTCCTAGGTGCCTGTACATTGTGTCCATTCAGGGCTCACCCCAATAAACAAGTGTAAAGCTCTGTGGGACACCTGAAGATTGCATTCCCATAATACAGTCTCCCTATCTTGTGTTAGAATAAATGAATGGCATCCCTGGGTTGTGCCCCTTTCACCCTGCTGTCTGCCCAGCTGATGGACTGGTTCTCCTGTCTATCATGTATAATGGACTAGTTTTCTTCTGGGTACCATGGATCCGTGAGACCGTGAGAGAATATATGTCCTTAAACATGATGCAGTTAAATAATTGTTTAATTATTGCATGTGAACATGACTGATGAGGGACAGCTTGTGTAGCAAAGGAAACATAAAAACTGATTATACAGAGTACACTACTAAAAAGGGTCTAGTGGATTTGTTTATGCTGTTGGAAAGCTTTTTACAACGAATGGTGAAGACCATTAAGCTTACGCTCCTAAAAATGACAGCCGACTCCTGTCTTATGCAGTGACATGCTTGCTCACCCAGCATGAGAGAACGTAAAAATAACCTCAAGGTCCCTTTTTTTCTGATCTTATCTGTCTCTAGCCTCACTTCTCTCTGGAGGGCTGAGGGAAAAGATTGTTTGCACCCTGACCAGATAACCTGATATGCTTGAAAATACATATTGTTTAAACACATCATATGCAAGTGGCCGTTATTCTTAGTTAAGTGGATTCAATATATACTTGGTATATTATTTCGTCAGTGAACCTTTCCTACTATCCTGTCCCATCCACTGCTGCCAGAGAGCCCAAACACCCAACCTGTTCAGGTTCAGACAATAAGGGTGTTTTCATGCTTTTTTGTGCAGTTTTGACATTCATTCCTTCTCAAAAGTCAGCCTTGAAAAACCCAAATCTTCTGTATACCACTGAAGCTAAATATTTCCTATAAGTCCTGCATTTTTCACCTTTCCACTCACAGATAATGAGTTCCAATTCCAATTTAAAAAAAAAAATACAGGAAAAAAATCAGGGGAAAGTCATCACAAAGCCTTTATTCCTTCATTTGGGTTTGTCACTAATTCTAACAAGTAGGTATTTCTTCGTCTTAGCTAAATGTTGGATATTGATCATTTTGCAGATGACATAAAACTAGGAGGTATAGCAAATAAAGAAGAAGATAGATTCAATGTACAGAGAGATTTGGATCCTTTGATCATTTGAGGCACTGGACGGAGTCAGATGAGGTTTAATGTAAAGAAGTGTATGATAATACATTTAGGTAAGAATAGCATATAGTATAGATTTAAACTAACGGTCTGTTGCCTAGAATACAGTCGAGAAGAAACATGGGTTAGCTGTAGATAATAAATTGATTATTGTATGAATTCACAGTGTGATGCCATTATGTAAATCTAATTCAAGACTGAAAACCGCATGTGTGTATGTAGCTACATGTGCACGCTCCGGAGGAAAAATCTCATGCAGAACATAAGTTATAATGCTTTGCTGCTTTGTAATGTGTTTGTAAGGCTGCAGTTGGAATTATGTGCAAAACTCTGGTCTTCACATTTAAAAAAATAATAGGGCACGTGTCACCCTATTCCATCTGCCTTCTTTGATTTTCCCCAGCCACTTGCCGATTTTCTTGGGATGGCCAGTCTTTAGGGAAAACAGACACATTTTGGGACAAGTAATAGGGCTTAAATATTACCCTCTCATGGAAAGGCATCTAGTTTATCCAATTTTTGTCTCTCTGTTTCTATGAGGAAAAGAGTCCTGTCCCTCTTTTAGAAACATCCTCAGTCCCTGCCCTAATTGAGACCCCTGCATACCTCGCTAGGCAGTCATTATCAGATATAACAATCAAGAGCTGTGGTGCAGTGGGAGGAGCTATCTCCCAAACAGGAGTTGAAGATGCTGTACTAAACTGGTGGCATGACTCTGCAGATATAAAGCAGCAGTAATGAGTAGGATTTTTCAGGTGGAGCAGATCTTTTACCAATTGAAATCAAAACGAGTTTCCACAAGCAAAAACATAATAAAAAGATTCCCCGAGATGTGGTTTTCCCAGTACTCAGCACATGGGTGTGCTAGCGTTCCCACAGGCACTAACGCCCTTCTGTCTCTGGAATGTCTGGTTTATTGCTCTTCCCAGACTACCTGTGCAAGTGAAGGGGAAAACGAAACTAAAGTTAACCCCTTGTGTACTGGTTATGAATTAGTGTCCCCTATCCACTAGCAAACATGAATTGTATACTACCCTATTATTTGTTTGAATATTGTAATTTACAGTGTTTTGACACTTTGCTATGGCGGACAGCAGGTTTATTTTAACCACAAGAAACAGAAGTAAAATAAATAAAATATAAAATTGAAACCATGTTAATTTTGAATTTCCTGACTTTGATGGTTTGTGTCCCTACCTCTCCAAACTGAGCTAAATGTTCCAAGTAAATTATAACTCTGTAAATATTTTTGTCTGTAGGAAGAACACCTTGAAAATAATTTGCAAACTTTAGCTACTGATGTGGCTCCACTTTATAAGAAACTTGCTCCTGATGCTTTTCAGAACCAGGTAGGTCTGTGAGATTCACGCAGTGGAATTGCAGGCTTTAAACTCTTGATAAGTGACCTCAATTTTGTAGTGCTGTGTCTTGGAAAAAAAGTCTTCCTGACCCCAGCTGCTGTTCAGATTATGCCCTGAAGATTAATAACCCTTGTAAATTATTTTGTAACTAGAGAGTTTTTACTATTTATAGGAGTCGAATAATTCTTTAAATCTGGCTCAGCTGTTTCTCAGTAATGTCTTACTGAATGTCACATGTTAATTACAGGTTGCACAACAAAGCATTTAATTTCTGATAAAGCAGTTTACCTGATTACCTTTATTTAGTTAACAATCAGTGCTAGTGTGTCCCATGAGTCTGAAGTTTCCCAGTGCCATCTCCAAATAAACCTAGTTATTTTATTTTTAGGTGGAAAATGAACACATGGGCCCAGACTGTCGTCTTGGATCCCAGGATGGTAGGCCTTTCTCTGGTGTTACAGCTTGTATAGATTTCTGCGCCCACGCCCATAAGGACACACACAATATGCACAATGGAAGCACTGTGGTATGTATATATAATTTTCTCATTTGTGCTGTTTTCTGTTGTGATTTTTAAATGCTGCTTCATTTAGCGATACATTTGCATGAAGCATTTAAGGTGCTAAAATATTACGAGTGTTTCTTCGTATAAATATCCACAGGAGTTCGGTGTGTTTATTCTTAGCCTGCAGAAGGCTTATTATTATTCACCTTATTATTCTGAAGAATAAGAAAAGCAAGGGTGCAATCTAGGATAAAATACCTACAGCTATCTCAGATATACAAGTCCTGCATGCTCAGTCTACCTCAGGAAAGATAACGTATTCACAGTAAAGGTTTGATGTCTGAAGTAAAATAAAAGAAACATACGCTGCAGCCAAGAATTGCATAAAATTCCTGCAGAAGAAGATGTTATGTAAATGAGCTTATTATCTGTCACATTTTATCACTCCCAGTTTTCACATTCACCAACCTCTCCTTCCGTATCACCATAGTGCCTGACAGGCTCTAGGCTGGTGTAGCTATGGGTAGGAACATAGACCAGGTAATATCATGGAGCATGTGCTGGAGTTATTTTTAAAAGTCTTTCTGGTATTAATTAAGGGGAATAGTCTCCCACAGTCCCAGTGTGGAAGGAGTCTAGTTGTCATTCTGTGGTATGTGGTTGATACCATAAGCGTTCATTGTATGATTAGTGGAAAAAGGTGAAAGCAAGGAACACCATTTCTATTAAATAACCTTTAGAAAGTGAGGCCAGAAGACAGATAAGCTCAAAACAAAATAAATCCAAGAATGCTGTTGTAAATGTTTTTTTTTCAGCAGTTTGAGCTTTAATTACAAGCACTTCCTGCATAGTTGGGATGCTTTTGTGAATGTCATTGGAAATCGCATTCAAGCATAATCTCTGTATTTAAAAGTATATGTAAAATCTCTGCCTTAATTAGGGTTAGTGTCTTCTTCAAAAACTGGAAAATTAAAATTTAATGTAATATATTCCTGTAGTTTAAGAAATATAGCCCAATCCTGCACAGTACTTGAGCATGTGCCCAACATTAAGCGTGTGAGTAGTCCTATTCACTTAACTGGAACTACTCACATGCTTACTGTTAATCATGTGCTTATGTGCTTTGTTGGATAGGGGTCTCTGGCTTTAAGTCTGTAAGTGTCTTTAAAGGCTATCCATGAATAGCAATCCTGAATTGACTTGTAGTGTTTTGCTAATAGTGAATGCCTCAGATAAGATTATGAAATAGCTTATAAAATAATTCACAAAATATATCTTACAGAATAGTGTAAAACCAATATGTTATTAATACAGTGTAAATGTCTTGAACTAGAACTTCCTCAGTGTGGAAATTCAGAGGGAAGATTTAAGAATTCAAAGTTTGAAAATGTGTATTGCCTTTGGAGAATAACCTGTATATTTGATATTTGTATGCTAATATAACTTGGTTATATCTCAAATAAGATTATTTTGGTACATACAATATTATTTTTCCTAAAAGATATAATTACATGGAACTTATGTCTACTACCACCTGTTTTAGGAGTGGATCATGAAAAGAGTAATGATGATGATGATGTTGGAAAATACAGTGTATCAGAGTAGGAATTTCTTAGATGATCTTAAATTAATATAGGATCCCCTTAAAGAACATATTGGGATCAACTGAATATATATTTATTTATCTAGAGTCATTGGTGTTACTTCAGCACCAGGAAATGTTCATTAGGGATGCTTCTGTATTTCTTTGTTGTATGTTTTGTGAATTTTTCCAAATCAAATTAGTTGTGTAATCATATTCTTTATTAACTTCATCTTTAGCTAGAGCAATTTAAATCTAGTTTATTTTATGGGAATTGATTCTGTGGAGACCACATGTGAGCAAAAAACTGAAGGTATTAAAACTATATTTATGTGGAAAAGCTAACCAGTGTGCAGCTGTGAATGTTTCCTGTTTGCTCTGTAGTGGTGTAAAAATACTTAGAAATTCTACAAGGGTATGTGTATTTGGAAATACTAGATGTACTTTATCTTTACGAAAGCACCTTTTTTGCTCAGTAAATATAGCATCCATTTTCATTCCATCAGACTCTTTTGTTATCTTTTTAACAGTCTTCTTAGGATGATTCAGGTACCTGACAACAATGGTGTTAAGGTACAGTGTTCCCTGGTGAAGTGGAAGCCATGATTGCAATTGAATGGCATGAGGACAGATGTATAAGAATTAAAGGTGTCAATCTGAATTTGTCTCAAGTATTTGTGTTGCTTCAAAGGATTAGCTGAAATGGGTCAGTTTCATGCCTGTGTAAATCCATTGAAATCAGTGGATTTACACAAGGGATTCATTTGGCCCAGTGGATTTTACAAAGAATGGCTCAAAAGTAACTAATGAAAGCATGGCCAGTGCAGTAGTAGCTATCCTGGTCGTTCATGTTCACTGTTGGACAGTGCCTCTGACAGTGGGGGAAGGGTAGGATGAGTGGGGAGACTAACTACAATTATATGTGACTACTCATACCATTCAGTCTGTGGCACTGGCTGTGGAAAAAGTAAAGGGAGGAAAGTGACTTTGTGGTCCACGGTCTGCTTCCTTTTGGCCTTTCTCAATAGGAAAGAGAGGGTTGGCAGAGTAGCAAAAGATACTTGCACAGAGAGGGTCAATGGCTGTGAGGAAACTGCCATACTTCAGACCCTACTGCAGAAGCATTACCTAGCTTTGAATGAAGTTGGTGAGAAGAGAAGATGGCACCTTTCAATTTGCCCATTCAGCTTCTCTTCACACTGTCTTCACTGCTTGGCAAGAGTGCACTTTCTCATTCTCACAGCAGCACAGGGTGCCTACAGATTTCTTCTTTACTAGCACAAATCATGCCACATCACTCTGGTTCATGAACAATAAGCAGCATGGAGGTTCATGAAGAATAAATCATGCCATTTAAGTCTGATCACTTTTTGTGATCTACGTAGAATACTAATATGGTACACAAAGCTCATACAGTGAGTGAGACATATTGGGACCCCTTGAAGCATTAGAAACCCTGCCTTAATACGTTTATTACAAAAAATTAAATTCAAATAAACATAAGCATCACTACTTTTTAAAAAGCCTGAAAAATGGCTGATGGGGAAAGAATAATTATAAATGGCACTGCAATCAGTTTGGATTTCACAAGTGTTAACATAGGAGTTTTATTTTATTTTAGTAGTTTTATCAATCATCTGAAAGAGGAAGCAAAACAAACAAATTAAACTAAGATGTAACTTCTCCTGGCTCTGAATCCTCTGCAGACACTGAAAGGATATAAAGTACAAATCCAGGGCCTGATTCGCCTCTCTGTTACACACATGCACACAATGTAAACCAGTAGTCGGTGATTTGAAGTTAACAAAATTACACTTTTGTGAATCCGGTGCAAGAAGAGAATCACACCCCAAATATCAAACTAGAGAGATTAGAAAAATGGCAGAGATTCATAAAATGAGGTTCAGGTTGGGAAAAATGCAGTAAACTTTTGTTTTTTGCAATAATATTCTGAACCAAAGCTATTGCATGTAAGGGAGATGCCATACATGCAAGTGTATAATATCACAGGTTAAGAAGGCAATAATTCCTCTTTATATAGCAACTTAGAGACTAACAAATTTATTTGAGCATAAGCTTTCGTGAGCTACAGCTCACTTCATCGGATGCATTCAGTGGCCTGTGTGATGCTTTTGCCGGGGACAGAACAGGAATGGAGTCTTAGAACTTAGTAAGTAATCTAGCTAGATATGCGTTAGATTCTGTTTGTTTAAATGGCTGAGAAAATAAGCTGTGCTGAATGGAATGGATATTCCTGTTTTTGTGTCTTTTTGTAACTTAAGGTTTAGCCTAGAGGGATTCTCTATGTTTTGAATCTAATTACCCTATAAGGTATTTACCATCCTGATTTTACAGAGGTGATTCTTTTTACTTTTTCTTCTGTTAACATTCTTCTTTTAAGAAACTGAATGCTTTTTCATTGTTCTTAAGATCAAGGGTTTGGGTCTGTGGTCACCTATGCAAATTGGTGAGGATTTCTATCAAGCCTTCCCCAGGAAAGGGGGTGTAAAGGTAAGGGAGGATTTTTTGGGGAAAGACGTTTCCAGACGGGCTCTTTCCTAATAATAATAATACCGGTGTTAGATGTTTGGTGGTGGCAGCGAAAGTCCAAGGGCAAAGGGTAAAATAGTTTGTACCTTGAGGAAGTTTTAACCTAAGCTGGTAAAAGTAAGCTTAGCAGGTTTTCATGCAGGTCCCCACATCTGTACCCTAGCGTTCAGAGTCGGGAAGGAACCTTGACATGCATCCGATGAAGTGAGCTGTAGCTCACGAAAGCTTATGCTCAAATAAATTTGTTAGTCTCTAAGGTGCCACAAGTACTCCTTTTCTTTTTGCGAATACAGACTAACACGGCTGCTACTCTGAAACCTGTTTTTATATAGCATAAGTGTTACTTAAGTTGGAGTACCATGCACGTTTTTCACTGTTCTACCAGTATTTCAAGTGAGCCCTGGTCTACACGGATGGGGGGAGTCGACCTAAGATACGCAACTTCAGCTATGCGAATAGCGTAGCTGAAGTTGGCGTATTTTAGGTCAACTTGACTGGCCGTGAGGACGGCAGCGAGTTGACCGCTGCCGCTCCCCCATCAACTCCACTTCCACCTCTCACGAGCTGGAGTTCCGGAGTCGACAGGGAGTGCGTTTGGGGATCGATTTATCACGTCTAGATGAGACATGATAAATCAATCCCCAATGGATCAATCACTACCTGCCGATTCATCAGGTAGTGAAGACCTGCTCTGAGATTGACAAACTAGGGAAGATACAGAGAAGGGAAACAAAGATGGTTAAGGGAAAGGAGGAATTGTCCTATGACGATCAGGAGAATTTTAAGTGTTGTAGAGATAAATATATCATTCCTTTATAATCTGTCTACAAATTTGAAATATGTTACTGTTAAGGAATGCAGAATTGTCCAGGTTTGCTTTAAGCGGGGAATAATAATTAACATTCAGCAATGGAAAATTTAAGCAGGACATTGGGAAATTTTTTGAATAATTTGAATAAAGGAAAGTGCTGGAATACCCATCATTGGAATTATTAAAACTTGGGCGAGGCAGCTTGTATTTAGATGTTCTGTAGGGAACATCCCTGCATTAGCAGAAGGAGGAACTAGATGATCTAATAGGATTTTTCCATCCCGAGGATTTTAGAATGAGGTAAGAAGAGAGAAGATCAGAATAAAGAGATGGTTTAAATTGATTAGGACACTGCATATTTACCACCAGGCTGCAACCTTAAGATCTGAAGATCTAGCTCCACCTAAAGTCACATTACCTTCATCCACTAATCTTGACCTCTGGTGTGGTTGTTGGAAAGAACCAAAAAATGCCACCATTATAGGAGGCTGATACTGAGGGCTTTTGAAAGGCTAGCCATTGCATAGTACTGGCCAAATACCACCTAGGATTGCAGAGGAAGTAAGAGAAGCCTGTGTTATTAATGGCTTTACAGGAAACTCTTTTTATCAGATCTTAGTGGAATCACTATGAGCCTATTGTCAAGTGCTAGAGGAGTCATCTCAACCAAGTCATTTAAAAAAGCAAGAGGGAGATCAGGTGAGACTGGATTTATTTAACTGGTTAAGTTTTTTTAATATTAGTTTCTTAAGTCAGAGACAGACTAATTGAAGTAGCGGAACCTATGATACGGAACAACTATTTGATAATACCTGCAGTTTTGGAACATAAAGTAGCTATGGCCAGTTACCCTGCAGACCATGTACATGCCTATATTGTAGCTACCAAAGGTGCTCAGAATTGTGTTTGGCTACCACACCCCCTACAGCACCAAGTAAAACTAATAGATTTGTGCAGAATGAAAAACAGTTAAAGCCCTGAGGATAAGGACTATCAAAATATTTAAACTAGCATTGCTTTACTGGGCATGTATACAGTGGGGCCAGAAATATACTGCAACCACTGTAAACAAAAAAAAACCCTTGTTGACCTTTGTTCCTAAGGAAATATTGCTTGTGTTGTGTGGTACTTGTGGCAGTTACAGATGTTCATTCTGTCTTAGTGGGCACAGGCAATTCACAAGTATCAGTTGGCCACAAATGGATATCCTAAGAAGAACTGAATTATAAGACTGGATATGCTTTATTGTTAAAACTGGAAATGTGTAGGGATCAGCCCCATCCTAACTACCTCATATGGTACAAGTGCAGTAGTTTTTAAAGATCAGGGCCCACATTTTCAAAATGCATCCAACTAAAGAGAATGTGCTCAACTTGCATAGCGCCACTATCCAATCCACATATGTAAATTGTAGATTTTTATACACACTACCCTGACTTTCATGCATGCATTAACTGTTGTGTGCACTTTTGAAAATTTTGGGTTGATAGTTAACCTGGTTAATGGCTGATATTTATTATAGTGGTTCTCAATCAGGGGTCTGTGAGCCGAAGCAGGGCCGGCATTAGACTAGCTGGAGCCCAGAGCAGAAAGCTAGGCACCCTGTGGGGTGGAAGCCTCAAGCCCCGCCCCTTGTGGCTGAAGCCCAGAGCCCTGCCACCCAGCAGGGAGGAAGCTCTGAGCCCCTCCACTGCGCAGAGCTGAAGCTACAATGCACACACACACTCTCCCACCCCACGTGGCAGAAGCCCCAAGCCTCAGTGCCCCATGGGGCAGAAGCCCCAAGCTCCCCACGGCGCAGAAGCTTCTGTCGGGCAGAAGCCCAGAGCTCCCCTCCCCCACTACCTGGCCCCTGAAGCCTAGAGCCCCAAGCCGCCTCCCTCATGGCTGAAGTCTTGAGTCCCCCCTCACCTCTTCCCCCCAGTGGTCCCTGAAGTTTTATAGCATGTTAGGGAGGCCTCAGAAAGAGAAAGATTGAGAACCCCTGATTTACTATAGTTTGCCAATATGCTTTTATTTAGCACTGTAAAACTTGGTGACTTGGTCACAAGGGAAATGAAAATTGTAAGGACCAGAAATTAACTCCAGGAAGTTATTTTTTCCTCATATGAGTGCCTTTTCAAATCCAAATCCTGGATCAGTGCCTAATCCAAAACCATATTGTATACAACATGATACCCAATAGAGGACAAGGTGTTGGAAATCAAGCAGTTATTAGGACAGGGATTTGGTAGAAATGTGTTCAAACTGAATAAATATGAACAATATTTCAAATATGTACAAATGCATCAACAGCAAGTTCTAGCTCTTCAGAAGTGCTATAGAACAGGATATATAAAGGGAGGGATGATTACTGCTGATTCATGCCACAGTCCCTCAAGAAAATTTGTGCATTTGGGCTGAAGGAGAATTGGTAGGCAAATACATACAAAGTAATTGAAGTTGCTCTACTTTGTGTGTTGTGGACCAATAAGACTATGACAGTTATCCACTAGCTTTGGTTGACTACGAGGGAATTAACTGAGTTTTCTTTAGAGACAGAAAGCACTATTGACAGAGCTGCATGATCATTACTCTGTTCACCTCTGGAAGACATTGCTTTAAGAGTAAATCTCTGCAAAATTCTCTCTTTGCTTCACAAACTGTTTCATGGTGTTTTATTAGTGGAGATGTGTATAAAGCACCCTTCCAGCTGGTGGTCTGCTTGGGCAGAAGGTTGTACCTTAGTGAACTAATTTTTGCAAGACTTACTGGTGCTATCTCCCAGCAATCCTTCTTAAAGATGTCTAGTGATGTCGCCTCAACGTGCTGTAGGGTCCTAGCTATCATCGAGCTGCTGCACAGGGATTTAAGTAAATTCCTGTTTTAATGTGTGTTTTCTCAAAGTTTATTATTACTTAAACAAGAAACTTTGACGAACTATATTAAATAATTTAAAAGAAAGGGATGAGGGCAAATGGACTAGTCTGAGCCCCTGAGAACCAAATCCATGCTCCAGGACTTCCATAGAGCACGAGCTGAAGCATCGAAGTAAAGCTCGAGACAGCAGTTATCTCTCTTGAGGAACCTGAAAGAGGAGAAGGGGTAGTTTGAAGGTGAGATTGTGCTCATGTGACACAAATAGAAGGTATTTTCAGGCTTTATTTTTAGTTCATGTTTAAAGCAAAGCTAGTGTCAATGACAGCTGTTTTAAAATGAGAGCCTTATTTGAATTAAAAAGACCGGTCAGTCTGTCTTTTAAAAAGAAAAAAAAATGTTTAAAAATACCTCCATATTTGGTCTTGATGATGACCCTCCATTAGTTCAATGCTGTAAGTAGGTCTTTCCACCGTCATGTTCAAGTGTAACTGCCAGAGCTTCCTGGAATTTCCTGTAAACACACTTGCAAAAGCAGAGCTGACTTGCACAGCTTTGCATGGTAAACATGTTAAAATGTCAGCAGAAGAGAACAAAAAACCCATTCTTGCTACAAACATAACAACAGTACTCTACTGGACACACATACTTTTACTATGTAAAAAAAATGGTCATAAGGAAGTGAGAAATGTCCTTTGACTTCATGCTGTTTATTCTCCAGAGGTTTGGTTTTTGGTATTGTATGCAAAATGTATGGCAAAGATAACGTTCCACAATGTTAATTATTATTATTTTTTATCTGTATCAGCATGATGCTTTACTGAAGACATGTTTCTCTAAATCAGATTTACTGTTTGCGATTAATCATTAGAATCTAGTATCTAATGTTTTCCATTCCAGACAATGAGGACATAAACATGAAATTAAAACCAAAAAGCGGGAAAGTTCTTCTATAAAAACACACAGTCCACAGCGAAAAATAAAAATTTTAAACGATGCAACTTAAAATTCATTATTCTTTTCACATGCAAATCCATAAACTAGATTTAGACTGTCAGCTCTGCTCTCTAAGGCAAGGACTGTCCTTTACTCTGTGTCTAGCAGAATGGAGGCGTGATTTTGTTGGGGCCTCACGGTGCTACTGCAATACAAATTAATAATAATAAATAATACAGAGAACCATCCGCATTCAAAGACAGTCAAGTTAATGTGTGTTAGTAGCAGTAAAATTCCACCTGCTATCATATCACTGCAAGTAATTAGATTAATCAGAATCACTAAATCTCTGTTAACACACCTGATGAAGTCCAGAAAAAGTTCCACACAAACATCCAGTACTACTAAATCTAATACTAGTATTAATTCATTTGGCAAAACTGTGATTTTGAAAACACTTTGGTAGGACAGCTGTCTGCCTTGCTAAACCTAAGTGTCCTGTACAAATCTTTCATATTGAGTTTGGCTTCTTTTTTAGCTTACCATCAGCTTTTTCTGTAGAGAAACCAGCAGTTAAAAATTCATTATAAGCACCTACTCAGTGGACCTGCAACAATTTGTTGTTTGCTGGAGATGGCCTATAAATAAAGGTAGAATTTATAGTGCTAGAAACTTCAAGGATACCTTTTTATATGGTTACGTCAGTGAGTTGCTTATTGGCGGTCCTCAGTACAGACTTCTTGTGAAAACAAAACAAATGTCAATAGTAAAGTATAATAGAGTGATCTCCACCTGACCATCTCCCCTTCACGGTCAAGAGTGCCTCTGCAGTGCCCTCCCTCTGTTTTCCCATTCTTCGGGACTCCTTAAACAAAACTCCTGACAGTCTTGCTAATCCAATCACAGACCTTCTTGGGGCCTGGTTTCTTTATTAACACAAAATTGCAAAAAGCAAACAAACAACAAATCTTCCATCCAGCCTTATGCTCCCTGAGGTAGTCTCCCTTCCTGTTGTCTGAGCAACTAGACAGTGCAAGGCCTCACCTGCCCTGCCTTCTTTGCCTTCTCCCAAAGGAAAACTTAACTTTCAGTTGGGGTCTTTGACCCAGCCCCAGCCCAGCTCCCTTCTGTAGGGACCATGGTAGGAGACTTTCTGTACAACTCTACAGCATAGTTCCCCTTCTAGATCTGTCCTCACTTAACTCTCTTTGACCCTGTATAGCCCAGGTGCGGTTCCGCCTTCTTAATTGCTCCGCTGGGAGTACCTGTTCTGGTGTAAGGGCTCTGGACTATTTCCATCACACAGGGGCAGTCACTCTGTGACATAGAGTTTAAAAGTTAAACATTTCTTGTTAGGCAAGGGGTCAGTTTCTGAATAAAATATCAGTTTTACTAGGAGAACTGATTAACAGTTTCTTCAGCCTTTTCTACAGATAAAGCGTGAGAATTTCACAGGATAATATAGAGTATATTGTAAGCAAGATTCAGTAAATGTTGTCAATCAACCATTAGTCAATCAGTAGTTCCTACAGAAGAATCAGAATGCATCCGATGAAGTGAGCTGTAGCTCACGAAAGCTTATGCTCAAATAAATTGGTTAGTCTCTAAGGTGCCACAAGTACTCCTTTTCTTTTTAAGAATCAGAAGGTTACTTTTCTACTGACATGCACTAGAATTAGTGTGTGGAATGAATATTTATCCCCAACAGCTCACTGAATTTCTTTTGGTTATGAATCTACCACATCATCTTTGCATGGAAGTTCAGACATTTGCAGTAGCTAAAATGCCTTTTGAGAATGGGTAAAGGTGACTATGTTACCATTCTGGAGAATATCAGTAATGTGTTTGATAAATTTATACAGTATTACAAGCTGCAACATTGGATGGTTGTCAAGGATAAATGACCTGACATGATACACATCATAACTAATTATAGCTATTTGTGGAAAATGTCCCATGCTTTCTACAAATGCTTTTTCTGCTTGTTCAGAATACCATCATCATTTCAAAGGAAGGATTTTAATTGCTGCTTTTTGCATTTTGTAAAAGCAGAGGAGCTTCAGAAATGCTTTCCAAAACTGTTTCCATAACCTACTGTGAACTTATTCTGGCTGTAATAATCCAATAGAACTATGTACTGTAGATCTTGTAAAATAGTAAAAGTAAAGCAAGCTAAGTAATTCCGTTGTGAAATTGGTGAATCACTCTTATGACTTGAGTGGACCTTAATGGATAGCTTGTCAAAGTGCTGAGACCATCTTAGCAGGCCACTGCAGAGCTAAATGATGATGCAGCATATCTGAGAGAATGAGCATCTGTTCTGTTTCCGAAGGACATCTATTCTGTTCCTGATCTACACAGAGAAGAACTATACAGGAAATTTAGTTTCCAAATTCAGAAATGCTTTTTGCCCACTTTGCTGCATCTTCAGTTCAAAACATCTGTTCTTACTAATGACGTAGTGGAAAAGGCTATATCAGATTCAACTCAAGAAGTTCAAGTGGCCAGAGACGCAGATCAAAGAACTACAGGATTCAGAACTCTTTGGCTACAGATGTTTCTTCAAATGGTTTAATCATTTCATTCAATTTATGGGTGCATCTTAGAAAGAGAGCAGAAATTCACGGTGTCTCCACACCTTGAATACTGCATGTAGTTCTGGTCAGCCCATCTCAAAAAAGATATCTTAGAATTGGAAAAGGTACAGAGAAGGGTAACAAAAATGAGCAGGGGTTTGAACAGCTTCTATATGAACATGCAACTGTTAATAAGACTTTATTAAATCCAAAGTAACTCATGGTTTTTATCTTCGAGTTTATTGGATATCCAAAACAAACAATTTGGCCAGCATTCTCTCATTTGGCTATTAAGTATCCTTGATGATCCAACTAGTGTTTCTTTTGGAAAAAATATTTAGTACAGCAGGAGATGCAGCAGGACATAAATCATACTTAAAATCCAAAATAGTATAGCATTTTGTCTTTTTCAATCTGCTTTTGATTGGTTTGAAATAGAATATTAATAGTAATTCATGTAAAAAGCTACTTTGAATGCTCTCAACAGTACATTCCAAAGGTTTTCCAATGCATTACTTTATGTAGAGTCCACCATTAATGAAAGGACTTTGTCTACAAACTGTTAGAGCAAACTACTCTGCTTTGTCTACAAACTGTTAGAGCATCTAAAAGACTCTTAGATCATAATTTGCTGCCGTCTAGGACTAATTTTTGAATCCATAGAATAGTCTGGTCCACTTGCTATTTGAGTCTTCTTTTTAGATGCACAGGTAGATAAGTGAGGTGCTTAGAATGAAAGTTTACCTATGTTAAACTTTCCAACACTGCATTCTGCATACATGCACAATGATGTCTCTTCATTATTTTGTAAATAAATGTACTGTTCTATTTTATATAGTCTTAATGCTTTGTGTTGTGGAGTAACCCTGTCTGTACCCACAGCTCTGCCAATGTACCTCAACCCTGACCTGTAACGCTTTCAGTGCAAGTCCTGGACCTCATTGAACAAAACTGCCACATGTGCTGAATTTTGTATTGGTTTTGTCATATAATTCACTTGGATGAGCTCCTCCCCTCCATATTTTTTCCTCTTATCTTTTTTTTCCATTTGGCCCTGCATGGCAAAATGTTGGGCTAAACTAAATATTTCCCTGTCCCTACCTGCCCTATAGTAGGTCAGCTGAAAAGATGAAAATGGTTTAAAGAAGTGAAATTCCCAGAGAAAATTCCAGCATAGGAGATGAGAATAAATATTAAAAACATACAAGGCTTGACTTTTCAGGCACTTGTCTCTTGATGTGCAAAAATGCACGCATGTACACATGCACCACCAGAACTGGCACCAGGCTTTTAATTTTTAAAATAGACATGCATTCTTCTCTGACTGCTGGTCCCTATGTGTATTCCATCGTGTGTACATATGCGCCCAGAGCCAGAAAATATTGAAAGCAGTGTCCATTGGTCTGAACATACACCCTGACTCACCTCATGCCTCCGACCATGGAAATAAAGAGCTGGACAGACCAACCGCCTCTCCAGTTCCTTCTCGCCGCTGTATGGTCTGGGTTGGAACCTCAAGTGCCCAAAGCTTCAGCTTTATTCCTTAATGTGATAATATATTTAGATATCTGTAAATAGTTTTTGGAAATTTTGGAGTTTAAAAGTTTTATCTGTTAGTTTTATAGTTAGCCTCCTCAAGGTGAGGACCCTCCCTTCCCCCGTACCTCGTTTTGGATACCGGTCTATCCCCGGGACTCTGGGCGTCAAAATTTGTGCTTCCTGCCTGCGATCCTTCTTGATCAATGACTAACACCAACATTTCATCGTGCGTGCTTTTTTTTTGCCGCTTTATTTGAGATAGACTTTGGGACGGAGGAGGGAGGCTTGAAATATTTGCAGCTGCTGGAGGAAAAGAAGGGAGTGAAGTATTTTAAAAGATACATTTTACAGAACAATGGCTATACTCTTTCAAAGTGAACAACACTATTCACATTACATAGCACATGTGATTTTGGTACAAGGTCACATTTTGCATCTTATATTGAGTGCCTGCGGCTTTGGTGTTAGAGATCACACACGCAGTGCCGGGCAACAGAATTCGGCTTGCAGGCGGCCATGGTAAGCCATCGTCTTTCAGCTTCTGCAACCTTGATAACAGCAGTGCCCTCCTCTCCCATACCAAGCAAAGCACATTGAGTTGGCCATTTAGTGCTGCGGTTTTCCTGTTAACGTGCAGCAGCAGAAACCAAACTAACCCCCCCCGCCCACATCCAATTCTCTGTGATGATTGCTTTACCTCTCCCCCGCACCACGTGGCTGGTATCAAGGAAGATCCCTGCTAGCCAAATGTGAACAGCTCAGCGCCAATCCACATCCCCCCCGCCCCCTCCCCCCAGTAGGAACGGCCACTTCTGAATGTCCCTTTAATTAAATTCCCCTATTTCAACCAGGTTACCATGAACGATATCACTCTCCTGAGGATAACACAGAGAGATAAAGAACAGATGTTGCTTGAATGCCAGCAAACACCGGGACCATACGCTGCCAGGCTTTGTCATGCAGTGATACCAGATTACTTGCTACTAGCATGGCGTGGTAAAGTGTCCTACCAGGGAGGACGGAATAAGGCTGCTTTTCCCAGAAATCTTCTGCAAAGGCTTTTAGAGTACCTCCAGGAGAGCTTCATGGAGATGTCCCTGGAGGGTTTCTGCTCCGTCCCCAGACACATTAACAGACTTTTCCAGTAGCTGTACTGGCCACGAATGCATCCCAAGTCCTCAGGGCTACTTAATCATTAAAAAACACTAGCTTTTATAACATGTATTATATTTTAAAAGGTACACTCACCAGAGGTCCCTTCTCCGACTTCATTGGGTTGGGAGGGTATTTCAGTCAGGGTGATGAAAAGATCCTGGCTGTCGGGAAGAACGGTGTGCTGTGAGCGCTCCTCAAGCTCGTCCTCCTCCTCCTCTTCCTCATCTTCCCTGTCCGCAAAATCCTCAGGCATGGCGGAGAGTACCTCATCATCGGAGTCCATGGACAGGGGTGGCGTAGTGGTGGCGGCCCCCCCTAGAATTGCATGCAGCTCAGCATAGAAGCGGCATGTCTGGGGCTCTGTCCCGGAACGTCCGTTTGATTCTTTGGTTTTCTGGTATGCTTGTCTGAGCTCCTTAAGTTTCAAGCGGCACTGTGTTGCGTCCCTGCTGTAGCCTCTGTCCCTCATGGCCTTGGAGATTTTTTGAAATGTTTTGGCATTTCGTCTTTTGGAACGTAGTTCTGATAGCATGGATTCTTCTCCCCATACAGCGATCAGATCCAATACCTCCCGTTCGGTCCATGCTGGAGCTCTTTTTGATTCTGGAACTGCATGGTCACCTGTGCTGATGAGCTCACCTGGCCAAACAGGAAATGAGATTCAAAAGTTCCTGGGGCTTTTCCTGTACACCTGGCCAGTGCATCCAAGTTCAGAGTGCTGTCCAGAGTGGTCACAATATGCACTGTGGGATAGCTCCCGGAGGCCAATACCTTTGAATTGCGTCCACACTAACCCTAATTTGAAATGGCAATGTCGATTTCAGCACTAATCCCCTTATTGGGGAGGAGTACAGAAATCGGTTTTAAGAGCCCCTTATGTCGAAAAAATGGCTTCATTGTGTGGATGGGTGCAGGGTTAATTCGATTTAACGCTGCTAAATCTGACAAACTCGTCATGTAGACCAGGCCTAAGTAACTGGAGGTTCTTTGAGCTATGTGGTCCCTATTTGTATTCCACTATTCGCCCTCTTTCCCCTCTGCTTCGCCTCTTCTTCGATTCACGGTGGAGGTGGAGAAGAAACTGGAGAGGCGGTTGGTTCGTCCTGCCTTTTATCTCCTCATCTGGAGGCACAAGGTGAGCCAGGGCACATGTGCGGACCAAGGGACATTGCTTTCAAAATTCTCTGGCTCCAGGAACATGGAGCACATTTATACCCACAATGGAATGCAGATAGGGACCATGCATCTCAAAGAGCATCCATTTACTATATGGTAAGTAACTTTCTCTTATGGATTCAATCGTCTTGATTTGTAGGCTAGAACGCAAGTTTTTGAGGCTAGTACGCAAGTTTGTGTGCAGATATATGGGGAGATTTTTCAAAGGCACAGGTACATAACTCCCATTGAAAGCTAATGAGAGTTAGATGCCGAAATCCTATTTTTGTCTTTGAAAATCTCTCTCCCCTCCCCCCCATAGTCAGCACAGCCAGTAGAATTAAGTAAATGTGGACAAACGTAACAGTATATGCCACTCATCAGCTTCTAGTTGTTCCTTCATCTTCCCTTCTGGAGAGCCCTTCTCTAAATCCTGTTTTAAAATATCACCTAAAAAATTCTCATTTCTTATCTATGCCTCTTAATTTCTTTCTCTCTGTTGTTCTGCAGTCATTCAGCATTACATATAATTTCTTCATAGATCCCTAATTAGATTTAATTAGGTTTTTATTAGTTTCATTAATTATATTATTAATTCTATAAATAATTTTTGTAATGCATTTGTATGACAAATGTGCTATAAAATAAAGGTTTTATTATTATTCCCTCCTGGAACTATGGGCAAGATGACAAGAGTCTGGAAATTTTGATTCAACATCAGTGATTGGGATCACATATAACCTACATACTTATGGAATGACATGTTTCTATTTAGAAAGCATCTCTCATCTTTGGGAGGTGCTCAAATGGCTATATGTGTGCAGTCAATACCTCACAGGACAAATGGAAAATTAGCTTAGCCATATCATTCATGCATGGTTTTCTAGTAATGCAGTATATTTTTGTGAAAGCTAATCATTTTCTTATGAATACCATGAATATATTGATGAATGTGTGATTAATCATAGACTTGTTTATACATGTAGAGCAAAATTTATCCATTGAAGTGCATGGAATGTAACAAGATTAATTTAGTCTATGTTTCTCTTGTTCAGAAAGCTTCTGTAGTTAGGGAAGAAGGGTAGTGGCGATTTTAATCACTTTTTTTAGGGTGAATTTACTATATTAGTAATGGGCAAACCTCTAGAGGTCCAGAAGTTTGGAAGCACCTCAAAGGTTCGGCAATGGTTTTGAACTATTAGAATAAATACCCCCAGTATTTATTCACAACTATGCAGTGGGGTCCGTATCAGGCTTGATCCAAGCAGGTTTCTCCTTTCAAATTTTGCATCTTAGAACAGCGTATAATTTTAGTGAACAGAGAGACTGCAGATTTGCTGGACCTCATCACTTTATTACAGTACAGAGTCAGTGCTGGGAAAAGAGGGTTAATTTAACCAAACTTTTACAAAGGTTTGAATTAGAGTTGGGAGCCATTTCTTCTTACTCTGTAAGAACCAGTTAATCCATCCCTATTCTAAATCCCCTTTCAGATCATCACTGAGATTGTCAAGTGTATGTGTTTAAAAGGCCTGTTCCTTTGTTATTATGGATCTAGTGGGGAATGTTTAGGGCCATAAATCCAGTTAAAAGGATAAATGATTAAGCGTTCAGATAACTTCTGTAACTTGTAAACGGAGGTTTATTTATTATCTTCTTTTTTTGGTCAGGTCTGCACATTAACAAAAGAAGATAACCGTTCAGTGGGGGTGATACCGAACGATGAACAGCTACATGTGTTGCCTCTTTACAAAATTTCACAGACAGATGAATTTGGCACTGAGGAGGGACTGGAAGCTAAGATAAAAGCAGGAGCAATACAGGTGCTTACTGCTTTTCCCAGAGAAGTACGGATGTTAGCTGAGCCACTTAGAGCTACAAAGAAAAAGAAGCCAGATATAAAGAAGACACAAGTTGAAAAGCAGACATTAGCAGATAAGAAATATTCAACACCAGCAAAGCTGAAAATTGGAGCTCCTGAAAATCTTGGTAAAACGTCACAGTATTTAGGTAAGTGATATTTATACTGTGCTATGTGTCTTATCTAATTTACAAAACCAGTTGCCTCCTCAGCGTTCACTTTTTTAGAAATATTTGCATATTACACCTTCTACAGACTTGTGAAGGAGTCACTATATTCAGATATTTTTGCAGAAGGGAGCAGGTGATCACACAAAAATTTATGTATAGTACTAGATTGTAAAAATTATAGATAATGATATGGTGACAATGGAAAAATTTCAGAGATCGCTTATTTTAATAATGACCATAGGAAGATCTTGAAATGTTACTTCGGGGCGAGTTCTCTAAATGTCAGTCATTTATACAAAGAAGTACGAGGACTGTTTCTCCACATGTTGTGTGGCAGCTTGTTTGTGATGTTTTTCTCTTCATAAGGAGCATGAATTGACTATAGTTTTCTTATTTGCATCACTGGTTATATGGATGGTGCAGCAAAGCAAGTGATTTGCAAAAAGACGTCAATTTTACCAAATTTAAGGTAAAAGTTGTTTTAATATTTCTCATTCTCATTTATTCCTTTAAATACTGAAAGTAAGAGAGGGAGTGGCAGAACCTGATACTGGCTGAATAAAGCACACTTAGATTTTGCTTTGTATTGTAGAGATAAAAATGAGCACATCCCTCTCTTGGGAATCTCTGATCTCACTTTCTGCAGTGTAAATGTGGCATAACTCCACTATACTCTAAGTTACTTTAGATTTACACTTCTGTATCTGAGATCGCAAGTTGATACCGAAACTCCCCAGCCACAAGGATTGAAACCCTTAGGTGGAGGACACTGAGGGAGATCTATTCAGAGGGCTCAATGCACTGCATAAAGCAAGCCACAACAGACAATGCACTGTCCACAACCAGGTGACAATATCTGCAAAGCAGGCCATAAAGTCTAAAAAAATCCAAAAATAGCAAAAAGGAAAATAAAAGGCATAAAAAAATCAAAGAGGTGTTTACCCTCTGATGAAGGATACGTCTACACTGCAATAAAAACCCATGACACCAAGTCTGAGAGCCTGGGTCAATTGACTTAGGCTCAGAGGACTCAGGCTGCGGGGGTAAAAATTAAAGTGCAGGCACTCAGACTCAGGCTGGAGCCTGGGCTCTGAGGGTATGGCTACACTGCAGTAAAACAGCCGTGGCTAGCCCATATCAGCTAATTCGGGCTCATGGGGCTATAAAATTGTAATGTAGACTTTTGGGCTCAGGTTAGAGATGGGCTCTGGGACCCTCCCAAGCCCCATGAGCCCAAATCGGCTGACATGGACCAGTTGTGGGTGTTTTATTGCAGTGTAGATGTACCCTCAGACACCTCCTCCTTGTCCGATGAAGGTAGCTCTCAGATTCAGGTTTTGAGCAGGATACAGAAAAAATGCAACGGGGCGGGGTTGCCCTGAAGTGTTCGAAACCATGTGCAAAAATGTTGCATCCACAATCCAGATCCAACCTGAGCAGGTACTTATGGGCAAACCTAAAAGCTGTCTAAACCTGCCTTCTAAATCTTCACCAGAGACAGCAATCCCATCAAACATGAGTGAGTGTTAAACAAAATCTCGCCTCTCCTGGATACAGGAGAATATATAAAAGGTTCCCTCGGAAGAAAGATTCTTACAACAATACTCCATTTTCTTGATTGTATAGAAGTATACAGGGTGGACGGATGGGGGTGTTGAGCAATCTTGGCTCTCAAGCAGCTCAACAAATGGATGAAGAAAATTAGATTCCAGAAGGAGACCCTAGCTTCAACAGTAGCATCCCTGTTTCAAAGGGGACTTCCTTGCTTTGTGGATTTAACAGCAGTGTCTCTCCACATTCCCATGCTACCATGCCTTCACAGACTGCTGAGATTTGCATATGGCACAGTCCACTACCAGTACCAAACTCTCTCATTTGGCTTTCATTGGACCACAGGCTCAGGGTCTTTACAAAGGTGCTGGTGGTAATAATAGCTAGACTCAGGTCTCACAACACTCATCTGTATTCCTTCCTAGAGGACATCAGCATTAGAGCTCCAACCCAACCAGCACCACAGAGTGCCACAATTCGGACACTGGATCTACTTCAAGCACACGGATTTGTGATAAATACCAAGAGCAGTTCCTTGACTCCCTCCACAAAGATAGTTCATTTGGGAGTTGAAATTGACACTTCTGTGCCAACGGTCTGTCCATAACTGGACAGATTCCACAAGATCCAGAACCTGATACCCGTCTTGTTAAAGTGAGCAAGACTGGCCATAGCTCAGTGTCTACAGCTACTGGGCCTCCTGGTTTTGTGGAGTCACCCGATGAGCAAGGTCCCATATCAGATGCATGCAGACTTTTCTGCGGAAAGCAGGGAACCACTCACCAGAATGCATGCAGGATTGAGTACTGGTTCCAAACTGAGTACCGGATTCTCTAAGATGGTGGACAGACCCACAGAATATCCACAAGGATTTTCCCACATGCCTTCCAGATTCACAGGTACTCACAACCAATGTCAGCTTGACGGGATAGGGAGTGTATCTCTGGCACAAGACCGTGCAGAATACCTGGAACATCAGAGAAAGGTACCAGAACATGAATCCTTTGGACCTCATAGCTGTCAGTCTAGCCCTATGAAAGTTCCTGAACTGCCTAAAGGGTGAACATGTTCTAGTCAAGTCAGACAACATGACTACTGTGGTTGTATATCAACAATTGCAGGGAAACAAGGAGTGTAACTCTACACACAGAAGCAATGGAGATAATTGAATGGGCAGAGAGGACTCTCCCTTCCATAAGAGCAATACACCTAAAAGAAGAGCTGAATCAAAAGGCAGATTGGCTCAACAGATGCACAGCTCAGAATGGTGACTAAATCAGGAAGTCTTCACTTTGATTTTGCAGTTCAGCCTTCTGGCAGTCAACGTGTTCACCAATCGCAAGAACAAAGGGCAATGTGACAGGGTTGGGACTCACCACCGCGACACCTCCTGTTGGTCACTCTGGGAATTAGCTCAGTCCATGTGGCACACCCTCCGCTGGTGATGTCCTGTCCATCTCTCGCCCTCTGTTGGCATCTGGACCCACGTTGCTCCCTTCTCACTTGGTCCTCTTCAGGACACTGCCCTCCGGCAGCGTCTCCTAGTCCACGCTCACCCCCTTCCGGGGCGGGGGCGGCATTATCAGCAGTTCTTCTCTTCACCCCAGCCGCAATGGCCAACCACACCCCGAAGTCTAACCCCTTTTGGCAGGGATCTGGTGCAGTCCGTGATGGCCACTCCTAACAGCCAGGTGTAGGTGTAAGTGCAAGGGGGAAGTGGGAGACCCTGGCTTGCCCTCTACTCTGGGTCCTGACCCAGGGACCCTTTGGCGGCAGGCTTCCTGCCTGCCCTCCTTCTCGCCCCTTCTCTGGCTCTCTCTCCCTGGGCCGTTTCCCCTTTGGCCCCTTTGCACCGGCTAAGCTCTTTTCTCAGGGCCCGCAGCTTGGCAGGTACCGGGCAGGAGTTCCCTTCTGCTCCCCCTGGCTGGGCTGGGCTGCTCACACAGGAGACAGACCTTCACCCTCTGAAGGCCTGGGAGAGACTGCCTGCCTCTTGCCTGGGCAGCCTTTATATAAGGCCTAGCCTGGCCCTGATTGGCTCCCCGCAAGCCCTCTCTGATTGGCTGCCTGTCTGCACAGCCGCTCTGGCCTGCTGTAGTCCAATCTGGCCTAGGGGTGGGCCATCTCCGGGTTTTCCAATAAGACAGGCAGTTGAAGTACTTCACGAGAGAAGCAGATCCCAAATCCCTGGGGATTTATCCTCTTTCACAGAGATGGCCACAGGGCCTGCTGTACACATTCCCTGCCTTTCCACTTCTAGAAAAGGTGATCCAGAAGATAAGGTGAGAAGGAGCAAAGGTGATAGTGCTATGTCTGCATTGGCAAAGGAGACAAGAGTTCTCCAGTCTGATAAAACTGAAATTGGAAACACCATTGCAGCTAGAAGTGAGACCAGACATCCTTTAGCAAGGCTCATTCCTCCATCCAGACCCAGACTGTCCACATCTGACAGCCTGGCTATTGAGAGGGAAGTGTTGCTGTGGTATACTATCCTCCCAAGTGATTGGAACTCTGCACTCCTCAGGCAAGCTCAGTTGCACAGTGGGTTAGTGAGCTTTCTGTCCTCCACAGAGGCCTCCTTTGGAAGAAAGGTGCTACAAATGGTGGTCCAGTAATACCATTGGCATTTTGGCAATTAACCCAGAGGAGAGGGGTTGTCTTCCCTATCTCATTCTGTTTTTTTTATTCCTCCCTAGTTCTGTTCACTGCTTGATACTTCCCATACATATCAAAATTGTGGGAGATTCTGGGCTGCAGAATAATAAATTTCTTTACCTGATCATTTCCTTTCTGATAGCAGCATCTCCCACAATTCTACCCTCCCTGGATGGCTTCCTAAGCATGGAACAGTATTTAATTTGGATAGTTATGCTTGTAGGCCGTAGTCTACCGTACAGTTTATTGGTTAGCATTGACGTTATTGTTATTAGTTGTATTTACAAGTTTTCGCATAGCTTTGGAATGAATCATCTGGCAGCTGGCTAGAGAAGGAGTGTGACTAGCATGGGCTGTGCTACAGCTTTGAACAGCCTCTGGAAACGGCAGTGGAGGGGCATAGCTCATATGTAGCGGCGTCTTCCACAATTCTGGCAGCAGACAGAAATTTATCAGCTAAGAAATTTACCAATCCCCACCTGAAATATTGTGTTTAGTTTTGATCACACAGTTTAAAAAAAGATATAGCAGAAATGGAAGGGGTTCAGAGACAGGGAATTAGAAAATTATTAGAAGCATGGAAAAATTCCCCCATGAGAAGATAGCAAGGATTGCCTCTATAGTTTAGAGAAGTGACTTGACAAGAGCTAGACAAAACTATGAATGTTTCAAAGCAAGCAGCTCAGGTGCTCCTGTTCAATGTTTCCTATAATATAAGAACAGAGGGACATTTAATTAAATTGAAAGGTAGCAAGTCCAAAACTAATAAAAGGAAATACTTTTTTACATAAGGTATAGTTAACTTACGGAACTCCTTGCTTCAAAGTATCATTAAGGACAAGATCTTAGCCAATTTAAAATGATTAAAAATGGATACGGAAAATGAGTCCAGCCATTATTACATTAGATGGGATAAACATTTTAGCTAAAAGATACAAACTCCCATGTTTCAGGACACATGAGGTTGACAACTAACAGAAGATGGTACAAGGGTTAGGAAGAAATCCTCCCTGCCCACAAATTAGAGAATCAGGGAGTAACTTTTTCACCGTAATAACTTTTTCATATTTTTTCACCATAATAAATTTTTCCACCATAATAACAGATGTCAAAAAGTATTTGAGAAAGCAGTTAATATCTGAGGTATAACCTACAGTAAAATATCAGAAACCTGGAAATAAAATAGGGTGCTGGAGAGAGAGGAGCTGTAGGGATTACAAGTGTGGTGGGTAACCACGGTCAGTTGGAGGATGCCTTTTGTACATAACCTGTAAATTATTTGGGAGATCATCAAAAACAAGATCTTCAAATTTGTTTAGTTTGACAAAACTAAAACTGGGGACAGAGTTAATAAGGAAAAAGATAACCATGTTCCAAAGGATTTGTATTTCCTAGGCCAGTGGTTCTCAAAGCCGGTCCGCCGCTTGTGCAGGGAAAGCCCCTGGTGGGCCGGGCCAGTTTGTTTACCTGCCACCGCAGGTTCGGCCCAATGCGGCTCCCACTGGCCGCGGTTCACTGCTCCAGGCCAATGGGGGCTGTGGGAAGCGGCGGCCGGTACGTCCGTTGGCCCGCGCCACTTCCCACAGCCCCCATTGGCCTGGAGCAGCGAACTGCGGCCAGTGGGAGCCACGATCGGCCCAACCTGCGGACGCGTAAGGTAAACAAACCAGTCCAGCCCGCCGGGGCTTTCCCTGAATAAGCGGCGGACCGGCTTTGAGAACCACTGTCCTAGGCAACTGGGTCAGCAGATGGCTAATGCAGGTTAAAGTAAGGTAGAAAAATATAAAATAATTAGTTTAAAACCAAACTACCAACTAAGTAACCAATGAAATAATCCAATGTACTAATCAGGAAAAATGATCCAGCAGGTATATTAAAATCTCTCTAGGGAAAAAGTGTAATTTTTAGTGCCAAGCTTCAGGGACTCTCCTTAACTTTTTTAGGAACATAGAAATTGCCATATCAGATCAGGGTAGGGATTCATGTAGTCCAATAACCTGTTCCTGACAGTGGCAACTACCTGATAGTGAAAAATATACTCCTGAGAACATAAATCTATTGCATGTAAACCACTGTTGTAGAGGTATTAATAAGTAAATTAATATTTACTTGTTTATATGGGATTGCCGGTACAAAGGAGTGGCTTTAATGTGGAAACATTTTCCATATAGTGTATCTTTTGCTTGCGTCTTCTCTGTGATCTTGGAAATTTTGTCTTGTATGTGATCTTGTTGATTAAAAGATGTTTTTTTCTCCAAGTTGAAAAAATGTTTTTTCTCATAAGAAGTTGGTGGTGAGCAAACAAAACCCTTCAAAAACAGAAAGTATAGAAATACACGAAAGTTCTCCCAAACTCATTTAATTTTTCTTTGTGAGCTTTATCGCAGAAAACCTGAAAACAATGAGAGAGTCCTCGGACCAAAAACTGCCCATCTTCATCACGTTGGTGGCTGAACATTGAGAAGTGATCTAACAGGAGTACCTTGCATTGTTGATAGACTAATGTTCATTAATTTAGCATTTACACCAAAACACACCAATCTTTGCAGCCACAGTTTAAAAACATCTTGAGTTTCACAATTTTCCCTGTTACTGTTTTACATTCAGGGACAGATGCGTGGAGTGAAACATCATCAGTAGGATCCCACCAAATTCACGGCCATGAAAAATGCGTCACAGACAGTTAAATCTGGTCTCCCCCATGAAATCTGGTCTTTATTATACAGATTTCAGTGGAAAGAGGAGCATTTCTCAAATTGGGGGTCCCGAACCAAAAGAGGATTGTGGGGATGGGTTGCAAGGTTACTGTAGTGGGGATGCAGTATTGCCACCCTTACTTCTGCACTGCCTTAAGAGCTGGGATGCTGGAGAGCGGTGGCTGCTGGCACAGAAGTAAGGGTGGCAATACCATGCCATGCCATCCTTGGATGCCATACCATCACTCACTGCTGCTGGCACCAGGCCGCCCGCTAATCCCCTAGGCCGCCCTAGAACCCGCATCGCCTTGAAGCGCAGGGCCCCCCAGTGCAAGGGGCCTGAGGGAGTTGCCCCAGTCCGTCCTATGGATGGGACGACTGTGCTGGGCACCACCAAACATTATACAAATCTGGCTCCCATGCCCTTAACTCCATTTAGCAAAGGCCTTTTCTTTTTGGTTTGGGAATACAATTCTTCAAAGACTTTAGAGTTCTTGGTCTTAGAATACAATACTCTGACTTTATCTTATGCTACTAATAATCAGAGTGCAACTTGATCATATTTATTTCAGTTTTTTTAGTCCTTTACTCCCCTCTTTCTTCATTAAGTAAATCACTGTAAACCTTTTATGGGGAAAATGAATGGTAAATAGTAAACATTTTTCAAGTGTTTATTAAACCATTAAGATCAAAGTTCCCCTTTGAACTTAGCTCTACTTATTTTTCCACTGGAATACTCACAAATAGCTCATAAAACATCTTCTCTTCCTATTATAAAATGTATTCCTGCTACTGAAGTGCCCGTGGTATGATCATGACAAATTTTTCAATCAGATAAAATTTGCATTTTTTTTTAATATTGTGGTAGCAGAAGCAGATTGAGTGAACTTTGTTAAGCACGTACTTTGCTCAGCTGAGACCCTAAATTATTGTAGTTTGTTGTTATGCTGATGAGGAAGAGTTATTTTCAACCCTCAGGCCACAGATGGCAGCTTCCAACTTTTCCTGGGAGTGCTCAACCCCCACTCAGCCCCAGACCCCGTCCCCACTCCACCCCTTCCCCCAAATCTTCACCCCACCTGTTCCATCCCCTCCCCCGAGCACACCCGATCCCCACTTCTCCCCCTCCCTCCCAGTGCCTCCTGCATGCTGCAGAATAGCAGATCCGCAGCAGGCGGGAGGCACTGGGAGGAAGGGGGAGGATAGGTGAGGCCACCGGCAAGCTGGAGGCACTGCGGGGGATGAGGCAGGGAGGGGAGCTTGGCTGCAAGTGGGTGCTAAGCACCCACTAATTTTTTTCTGTGGGTGCTCCAGCCTTATAGCACCCATGGAGTTGGCACCTATGCTGCAGGCCATGTTTCGGGTGCTGCTTTGAGCAGGTACAGCATGCATGCAGCATTGATATATAGTGACTGGCTCTGGGCAGTCCTTTGTGGATGACTAAGTACTAAATGAGGTTTTCTCCTCTCTAACCCCTGCAAATACCTCACACCTCCTGATCTGAGTACCTCTATACTTTAAAAACTTTTGTGCTTGGGAAAGATGCCCGTTTTGACAGCTCTTGAAATCATATATGCACAAAATAAGTACAATAAAGGTAGAGATACTGCAGACTTCCTCACATAGTCCTGCTAATGTGCCTGTATTCTGTTCTGAATGAATCACTTCTAAAGATGAAAGGATTACTCATAACCATTCAGTCCTTGGACTTTGCTCGCTCCATATATGTCACCAAACTGCCATCAGATGGTACTGACTGTCGTTTCTACTAGGCTGAAGCAGAATTGAACCAGTAATTTAAAGATGAAAAGCTCTATAGCTAAGCTTTTCAGCTGGTTCCTATATGCCAATAAAAATGGGTCCCAAACTGTGAGACCAAAATAGGGCAATATGCTGGCCAACTCCAGTAGTCCAGTTGGTATTTGGAGAGAGAGGGTCCCTGGAAACAGCAGTGTCCTACATGTACTCTTAATAATTTCTGTGTATCTAATAGTTTTGAATTAACTTTTCAGGCTCCTTTGTAATATTTTTTTCTTCCAGTCATAACCATCTCTTGTCTCTTTTGTTTTGGTTTTATTTTCAGAGGAGTTTCTAGCTCCACATATTACAAGATCTACAAAAAAAAATGTTTTTGTGTTTCTCTGCTTGAATATGGATATTCTCTAGGTGGAAAATATTAACTTCTGCCACTATGTCAAATGTAGTCTCAACATGCACAGTTGCCTTTTCAACTGGAGTTCACTGCCAGGTGATTAAGAATATATACTAGTAACCACCAAGCAATGTCAAATTCTTTCCAGCAACTGGGCATTTAATTGTGATTCTTCTGTCTTTACTAAACTTAAATGTATTTTTGTTTCTCCCTTGATTTTATGGTATGTACCCACCATGTCACTCAGATTTCATTTTAATTACTAGGCTAAACTTACTGTGTTACATTTTTAGGAAGGTGTCTGTATTGTTTTTAAGTAAATGACTAATGTAGTTTTATTTTGTATTTCACTGAGGGGGTCTTTAAAAGAAAAGAATTATAAGATTTTTAATACTCAGAAATGTCAATTTAGATAAGTAACCTCCATAAATTAAATCACCTGTGTATTAATTGGATTATGTGTTCACTGTACCTCAGTTTCCTTTTCTTTCATTTTAGTTAGATATAGATGCCTATCTCCAGTACTACTAATATCCAATTAGAAAGGCACCATTTACTAAAGGAAACAGTACTTCTATAGTTAGTATTCATTAGACAGATACTTGAGCATTCCATATATTTATGGAGCACAGAAGAAACTTCTTGAGAACCTGTCTTTTATGAAAATGTTCAAGAATTCTCTATGGCATGCCAGTTTGTCAGCAAGGCAGCCATTAAACAATTCCAGGTCCTGATCCAAAGCCCATCAAAGCTAATGGGAGTCTTTCCTATGACTTTAGATCAAACTCTTATTTATTACAAGAACAAACCAGCTGAGGAGGGCACCGCATGAAAGTACACAATTTGCAACAGGTCAAGAAAGACTAGCTATGACTAAAGAACAGACAAAAATTGAGCCAAATATGTTTCAGACAAAATTTGGAACCACTCTAATTTGGCAAACAAACAAACAGAAGACAGAGTCAAATCAGTTGTTGCCACTCTGCAAAAATGGATTTACCTGGATCATATCTTCAGATGAATCCACTGAACTGTGTGAATAATAATCCGCTATTTAATTAAGCAGTTATTGTAATAGAGGAAGGTTTTTGTGTTGAATTGGAAACAAGCTGAAATAAACGTTTTCTTGGATCATAATTTGGGGTAAAACAGTCACTGAATTATGATAGTTCTACATATGGTGCTTATTTGATAAAAGAATATTTTACAGAGGGATGAATAAAATAATTTAGGCAAGACTTTTATGCATGTTTTCTGTTTTATACACCAGCATTGACCAGTCTGTAATGAAGTGATTAAAACCCTAATTCAGCAAATACTCATGCATGCTTTAAAGTCGTACAAATAGTCCCAATGACATAAATTTGATCATTTTGAAAAAATGTAGTCACTGTCCATATCTTCCAAATTATTGAACAAGTGGGAAACATCACTATAATAAGCTATATTTTGAATAACTGAACAAGGAAAAGATACTTACGTTTTGGTATGCATTTTTTTTTAGGGAACAAAACAGATGCTTTGCAACCTGGAATAAAAATGGAGACTTCAGATCACCTTTATGCCATGAAACATACTTCAAATGCTACTAAAAGTTGCTCTGTATTAAAACAATATACTGCTTCCTCCCCTTTTAAGGTGGATAGTTTACATCCTTATTCGTCATTAACACATAAGCCTAGCATAACAGCAGTGACTGATATTCAACAAGATTTTTCAGTTCCCTACGGGTATTTTGAATGCAGTAGTAAGCAACCTCATGTCACACCTTATATTAAATGTAAGAATTTTGATGTGTCAGTTAAAGATTATACTGGAATTTTGCTGAATGAAAAGAGGAATGGTGTGCCACCAATTCTTCCAGATATTACTGTTTCAGACCACCCAACCCTTAAAGACCCCCTGCATAGTATACTTGAACACCTACCAGATGACAAGCAAAATTGTCAACTGCAATTAGAAAATGCTCCTTCGCAATCGATCAACCCTTGTGATATGTCGGTACCATTAAACTCTCCGGCAAAGGATGTAACCAGAAACGAAGCTAACACGTCTCATAAATGTCCAGTGGAAAAAGGTGGCTCCCATCAAGAACAAATTTGTGATTCCAAAGCTAGTGATGAAAAGCAAAGAAATGTGCTGGCAGAACCAATGGATTCTGAAGAAAAAGCTGATGAAATGTGGTCTGACAGTGAGCACAATTTTTTGGATGATGATATTGGTGGTGTTGCTGTGGCACCTTCTCATGGTTCTATCTTAATTGAATGTGCAAGACGTGAACTTCATGCCACAACACCCATTAAGAAACCAAACCGCAGTCATCCCACACGAATCTCTTTAGTCTTCTACCAACACAAAAATTTAAATGAGCCAAAACATGGATTAGCAATGTGGGAAGCAAAGATGGCTGAGAGAGCAAAAGAGAAGGAAAAAGAAGCAGAAAGATTAGGGACTGAAAATACTGAACTAAAATCTAGCAGCAGGAAAACCAAGCAGAGCAGTGAAACCAGAGAGATTTTCTATGAAGAAAATGAGTTCAACCAAATTCCATCACGCAGAGCGTTAACAGTAACTCAAGATAATGTAATAACAGTGTCTTCTTATGCCCTCACTAGAGTTGCAGGGCCCTATAACCATTGGGCATAGGTTTTAGTAGCAGATGCCTTGCCTTGGTGCAGTGTTATACAGTATTTCTTTAAGGTGCTGTTAAAGAACAGAGTCATGTGTAGTTTACTATTTGTTCATCTCAACCATTTTAAGGCTGAGGTAAAAATGGGGATTTATCTTAAACTGTGACTTTATATTTTAACATTTGGTGGTGCTTGAGCACATTTTAAGCAAAAAAAAAAATTGTATAGTTTTAATATGTTCTAAAAGAAGATTTTGGTTAGGTTATTAACCTTGATTGAATCATTCAGTTTATTACCTTTAGGAAATTATATTTTGGTGCTTTAAATCAAATCTGTTTACTACAGAACAAGTCATTTATAGGGATTTTAACAGATTCACATTTTATGATGTAAAATCAAATTATACAGTGATAGCTCTACACAGTTCTTGGTGCTTGACCACATCAAACAGTAAAAATAAGCTGAATTATTACTTCATGGTGCCATTGCTCCAACAACTTCCAATCATTGCTAAAAAGTCCAAATTACAGATAAATCTTTTAAGAGAACCAATGAAATTCTCTCTCTCTAGAGTTTTCATAATGTATAAAATGAAGTTATCACTAGTGATGGCTGGAAGTTGTTTGTAAGCTGTAAATATATATTTTAAAAGCACTTTCTATTTTTAAAATTAACTTGAACTAGTATAGTATGAGGATCATATTGTCTAAGGTTTGTGCATACTCTACAGAAGAAATCATTTTGTTCTTGCTGTGTAGATTTCCATACTGTTACAATTGCAATATGTATGCTAATGACATATGTGATTGTTTTTAGACTTTCCCTTTTTCCATTGAAGATTTTTATGTTACATATAAACAGAAGAGTAATAAAATGCAGAAACTTTTAATTATTTACAAATATGGAATGAAGAAACATCTTGTTCAATGTGTGTTGCTATTGGGGAATTAAATAATTAATTTTTTAAAGACAAATTATGATGATTTATTTGAGCAATAAGCACATTAGTCTGACTCATCTAAAGCAGTGCAAGTTATGTGACACAACCAAATGTTCCTAATGCCTCAGGGGTAGGATCGTTTTGGGATTTAAAAAAAAAAAAAAAAAAAGGTACCCCCTAGAGTTGCCTTACTCTGTTCTGAAAAAAAGTTATAAAAATGACAAACTAATTGTTAAAAAAGTAAGAAATTTTCAATATCTAATGTTTAACAGCAAGTCTTATTTGATAATTCCCTTCCAGAATGTTCACTAGCTATTAGAATGCTTTTTCAGTTCAGTGGGTTTTTTTTTTTTTTTTTTTTTTTTTACAAGCATGTTTTGTATCATTTTTAACAATGATTTATTTATACATTTCATATGGGAACAGTTGTTAGTTCCAAACATTTGAATTTATGTTCTGCATTTCAGTTGGAAAATTCACACATCACCAAATGATTATGGTGACGTTTTGCTAAATGAGGAAAAGTAGACACTCCATTCAGAAATAATGTAGCATCCATCCCACTCTTCTTTCTCTGATTCTTCTCTCTTCCTCATTTCTGTTTTATTATTTATTTATTGAATCATCTAATCACCAGACAAAAAAGTTGTTTAAGTAAGGACCTTGTCCTGCAAGCCTTACTCACCTTCTCAGTCCAATTAAAGTCAGTGGGACTACCCAAGTAAGGCCTACTCTTGTGCATAATGGTTGTGGGATAAGATCCTACGGGTCAAGCTCTACCTTAATTTTACCTGTGAATACTCACAGTGTATGTAATCCCATAGATGTAACTGAGGTTAGTATTTTCTATTGAGAACTTATACCAGTAATATACTTGATAATACTATAATGCAGTGGTGCTGTAACAAAAGTAATCTGAAATGTCTAGATCCACTTTATCTAATACCTAGACAAGGTGCTTTTTTCTTTAAAAGTTATATAATAATTGTGATATTTACAGTTTTGGTACAAAGAATATGTGAATTTTATTTTTTACACACAGTGCTAACTAGAACCCTGATCCTGAAAATACTTACAGGTAGGAGCAGGTCCAATGAATTCAGTATTTGCAGAATCAAGGCCTAAAGTTGCAATCACTATGTAATGATATTGGGCTAAACCTAAAATCCTTATGTAGACTGACTATTGAAATTAACAGGAATCTTAATGGATAAGGACAGGAGGATTGGACCCATTCTTTGTATTTTATCTAGCTCAAAGTAAAATTTGTGAAAACCCCATATGCTGCAAATTTTAGTTTAAAGCCTGTTAGTTCAAGTACAGAATATGAAGGGATTATAAATAATAAAAATGTCAATATTATGCCATCATTTTGTATCAGCAGTTTTCTGCTTCTTGAATATGTAAAGTACAGTATACATTAAATCATTATGGTATTTTGTGTGCCTTAGATTTCCATTTTAAAACTTGTCTATTTTTTGTGAGGCTAAAAATTACAGCTGTATATACAGTAAGTAGTATTCTAAGTTGCTCCAGCTGCTCCAACAACATATTTGCTATCTGAGTACCCTTGTTTAGCACCATGGTCAATTATCTACCAGAAGGATTACTTTGCTACTAGTAAGTGTCACTGATAACACTGATAGATTTAGACATAGTATAACTTCACAATAATTTCACTATGCCATATGCATGTATAGTGCAGAATGAAGGAATTCTTTATTTCTCCGCAATTCTACTAAATACCATTTTTATTTCAAATTTAGTAGGAAAAGTTTCAGGGCCGTTATTCTGCTTACAAGAAATTCAAGAAATATTAAAATGGCTGGAATTTCCATTTGAATCCTTCCAGACCTTTAGGCTTGTGTGTGATTAGGCAGTTCAAGTGCTAAAAACAATTAATAGAGAAAACACCAGCTTCCTCAAATACCTGAAAAGCAGAATAGGTGCATCTTAAATGGCATCTTTAAGTATGTTTGTCTTTTACAAGGCACTTCTCAGTTAACTATCAGTAGGGACTCAGCAAGTCCAAGAGGGAAATCCAGCTCTAATAGATTCATAATGGCAATGTTAAAAGAGAACAGTATGTCTGAAAAGCAAATATTTTCTAGCAAATATATTGCAGTATGAGAAATACATCTATTTACTGTATTTACAGCTGTGTGCTATTTATTATAACATTTCAGAATATTTATCAGTCTTGTGCACACAGATCAATCTTGTTTTGAGTAAGATTGTACTTGCAACAATATTGTCCTCTTAAAAGTTACGAATTTTAGGAAGTGACTCTTTCCCTTCCATCCCACACAACTGCTCTATGACTTCCTCTCACGCTCACAGATGCGTGAACTTTAAGGTCAGAAAGGACCATCATGATCATCTAGTCTGACCTCCTGCACATTGCAGAAGCAGGATCTTTCCAGATTGGCCAGCCAGGTCAGGAACCACATCTGAAGACAAAACAGCTAGGAAAAACTGTATACTTCCCTTGATCTGTAACAAACTTATATTGATTTCAATAGGAGTTTATGTTCATAGAGAGACAGCACTATAGGGCTCCAAGTCTTTAACTCACAGTTCTTGACAGTTTGTTTCCCCACTACCACCACCTTTTATATCACCTCACAGTATACCACCAAGGACTGTTGCAACATAACATAGCAACCTTCGATTTTCCAGCAAGAATATCCCTATACGCTCCCTCTACTAGGCCTGCACCATCACAACACCTCATTTTGGAGGAAAGGAGTGATGCTCTCTAGAGACAAGTATCAGGGGGTAGCCGTGTAAGTCTGTATGCACAAAAACAACAAGGAGTCCGGTGGCACCATAAAGATTAACAGATGTATTTGAGCATAAGCTTTCCTGGAATTGACACCTCATCTATTATTGGGAGTGGACTACACCCTGATTGAATTGGCCCTGTCAACACTGGTTCTCCACTTGTGAGATAACTCCTTTCTCTTCAAGTGTCAGTATATTTATGTCTGCATCTGTAATTTTCACTCCATGCATCTGAAGAAGTGGGGTTTTTACCCATGAAAGCTTATGCTCAAATAAAACTGTTAGTCTTTAAGGTGCCACCGCACTCCTTGTTGTTTTTGCTCTCTAGAGAATATCACTCCTGTTTGACTCTCAGGGGTCACTGTTGCAATAGTACAATAGCTCCCATTGAAACTGTGAGTGTTACCACTGCAATACTCCTGCACATGCTGATCCAAGGAATGAGGTACCAAGCTGGGATCTGACACTTAGAACCCACAGATAGTAGCAGAGAGTATGACTATAAGGCCATATGACCAGCTCACCTCAAATATTGTAATAATACTGTACAAAATTCATACAAAGACTAATTGCTCATAAGCTACAATTAAGATGTGATCATATCTTTCTGCAAATAATCCTGATTTTATAAGTCAATGTTTTGTACTTACAGTGACCACCATTAAAACAAGTCATGCTTAGTTACCAGAATGTGTCCCTATGCTTCAAATAGGAAATAACTCTAGTATCTGAAGTAACATGGTGTGATAACTGTAGGTAAAAAGCAACTTTTTAATGCTTACTAGTATACATAACACACAATTGTTTTCTCCTTTAAAAACGTTTCAAACACCATTACAGTATTATGCTAACTTTAGTGGGTCAAGTTCTACTCTCATTCACATCTGTTTAACCCCACTGCAGTTAGTGGAGCTCTGCAGATGCAAATACAGTAGGATTTGGGCCAATATGTTAATGTGCTTCTAGTTAAATGTAGAATTTTTAGGAAACCTTGTTAACAAAATTGTATTTGCATTTTTATATTTAAAATGTAGGGCACAATCCTACCTTAAATTACACGGGGGAAGATCAATATGACTCTGTGTGAAATCAGCTACCTGGTCAGGCCAAGTGATAAAATATGCTTTCTAATTTACAGGCTGCATAAATATTTCATTTCTTCTTAAATTTGCACAGAAATGCTTGTAGTATGGACACGTACTCCCTCCCAATATTTGAAAAATTAATTTATATGCCAGTTTTCAGCCTATTTACATGTATCAACATTTGTGATATTCATGCAGTATTAAATGAATGACCTCTCACATCCACTGTGGCAGTTAAAATAGCATTTCTTCAGTAGTGAGATCTTTTTGGCAGGTCTTTGCAGTAAAATTGTCGTCGTGTTTTATTTCTCACATATGGAAGAGTTGGATGGCTAACCATAACACATTATGAAAGCCCTTGATCACGCGTTGTGAAATTATAGATGAGGAAGAGGCCAATCACATATGGAAACTCTTTTCTAATTTAACCAAGTGGCTGTTCAACCAGTAACAGCTATAAGGCCACTTTATCATCAAAAAGTAAAGCGCAAAGAAATACAATAATTGTGTTATGACATTCTGGCATTGCCTTGCAATCTCTGTGCCATAACAATTTCTGTTTGATAGGGATGTGTCATCACATCATGTCACTATGTACTGATGTATGTTAATTCCATTCCTCCACTTCCTCTTGTGGAATCAATTTCTTCTCTGTTCTCTCTGCCCCAATCTGTACTGGCCTCTGGAAAAAGAGAAGTCACTCTTACTTTGATCTGCCTAATACATGTACCCTGGACAGAGACGTGAGCACTGCTATAATCGCTCACTCTGCCTCAGATCCAGATAGAGCAAGTGGAGGACTAATCGGATATATGAAGCCCAAAATAGTTATAAACCAGGCTATGAAGAACCGCATGCAGCTTGTGAGCCCTGACTTGACTTGCTCCTTAAGCCGTTTCTTGGTTGCCTAGGTACTGTATATCCATATCACCACTGTTTATTTAGATATATCAAATTTTAAATACACAATCTTTTTTTACTAAAGTGTAAAACTGTGGCACATTTATATCCATCTCTTTCTTTTTAATCTTATCTTAGAAGCATGGTCAGTGTAAAAAGTACTGAGATTTTGACTGCTCAGTATTTTAGTGGAGTAGAAGTGAAACCACAGATCAGAGTTTTCTGGGATCACCTGATATTTTAGAAAAATTGTCTTGAATTATATTGTTTATATGGTACTGATGTATGCTGCTGTAAAACTATATGAATGCTATTTTCCTGGGACTCTGACAGAGGAGAGATATCTATCACTTGAGGCTATCCCAGGGACCAAAAAATCTCTAATAATATTTAATTAGATACAAGTATGTAGAAGATTAGGAATAGCCTCTAAATATTATGGGCCAGATTCTGATTTGTTACACTCAGGTACATCCAGAGTAACTCTACTGAAGTCAATTGAGTTACTCCATATATACGCAGGTGTGACTGAGATCAGACTCTGTCCTCTGTCTATGCTAGAGATTGTCTATTTCCTTTGATATATGATTCAAAGTTAGTACTAACTTCATGTTAACTTTATCATTATATTAAAATATTTTAGATGTTTCAGAGGAGTTAGTTAAATGTTTCAGTTTGAGTGTAATATTTCAGTGTCATTTGTGTGCTGCTTTGTTTTCTAAATAATGGAGATAATTCTCAGTGTATACTACATCTTCTCCCTCTAGGACATTTCATTTGCTAGCTTCAGCCCTAGGCATTAATTTCTGTTCTGTATAGATGACACTGAACTCTACAACTCGCTCATTTCATGCTTTGATTCCTTTGTAGCTCATCTGCTGTATTTACCCATTTTGTCTGTCAGTGCTTGGTGACCCTGTAGCCTTCTGCTGTTGAATGCTTTAAAGAGTTATAACTTCCTGCATACAAGTCTTCTAATTCTCTTTAGCACGGACCTTTGCTCCCAAGGGTAGCAATGTAAGCATCAGCCTTGCTCCTGACTTTTATTTTTTAATCTCACCTCTTCCTTGTCTGTAAATCTGTTTATCTCCACCTCTGAAGTTTACAAGAATTTATTATTAATGTAACTCTTTCAAAATCTATATTCATGTCAATCATTTTCTGTCTTAACTCTGATAGTTGCCTTTTTTATCATCCTGTTATAGCCTAACTCTTCCATGGGGTGCAGAATGCTGCAGTTAAATTACTTTTTCATTACAAGAAAGAGGAGCATTTCAGTCCACCCCTTCACCTTCACTATCAATCTTCATATCCACTTGTAAACTGCCCATTTATTTTTCAAAACTCTCCATAAACTTTTGGCATCCTACCTTTCTGACCCTCTATCCACATATAGTCAACAAAGTCCTTTTGCCAGTATTGGCCTCTTCTCTGCCCACAGTTTCAGCTCTCCAGAGCTGAAGATCATTCTTTGCTTGTACTGCTGCATCTCTGGCATTCTGTCTTTCCTTCTGTATGATTTACTCTGTTCAAATCTTGACATAATAGATAAGATTATGACTCTCCCTGCAAAGACCCACAAGCGGGAGAAGGTGCTTCTTTGTGTCTTCTGTTTGTCCCTGTTCATGGATCAGCCATAATCCCAGTGGGAAGTTCAAGGACTGCATAAAAGTTAGTGCCACCACTGGCACTAGACTCTCCAAAGAGGAGTGGAGTTATGGATTTGCCTTTTCTTCCTCCCTTCACAGCAGCAAGCAGGGCTGATTTGGCTTGAGCAGGAAGGAGTAGAACACAAACTGCACTCTGTGAAAAGGTACAGGGGTTCCAGCTTTGCTGTGTGCTTCTCCACTCTGTTAAAATTCTCTTTGGGACTCCTACTATTCCCCAGCCTCTTCTTACTTCCCCCATCGCAAATGGGCTGTAGCTTAAAGCCACATTTTAGCCCAAATCTTCCCATTCTCTTTAGCCTACAAATGACACTAGATCCTCAGTACTGCATCCTTCAGTTCTTCCCCCACCATAGCTAATCTGCAAGAACACTTGCATGTTTATCACTTTTAATGTTGACTGTTTTCTTCTCTCCTACTGGATCTTCATCCATGTCATTTTTCCTTTTATGAGTTGCTGTGCGCAGCTTGAAAGTCTTCTCTCTTCTGCCTCTTTCTTTTAAGCATTTTATGACACTTTGTATGAAGGCTGCTATATCAAGATAAGTTGTACTGTTGTGTGATTCAGAACCTGCAGGGTTAATTCAAATGAAGTTAAATTGATGGTACAGTGACACAGTGTTCATTGGTGTCTAATTCTAAAATGCTAAAAGCTCCCAATGATTTATTTGCAATGACTGCAGGATTGGGCCTTAAATTGTTTTCGATGTTGAGTCATACATCAATCACTGTTTCAGGTTGACAACATTTTTAAATGTGGCTGTACTATCACTCGACTGTTCTCCCCACTTTGTGCGCCATTACGGCCTTCCACATAAAGTCAAAGGGTACAATACTGTTATAAATAGATGCCAAAATTTTCTGTGGGTAGGAAGTAGAACACAATTGACAATTAAGCTACATAGAGATGTCATATGCAGTAGACTGAATGTATTCAAAAAAAATTGCTGTTGCAGCGTCACATTGGAACAGGTTTCACAGGAGCAGCCGTGTCAGGCTGTATCCGCAAAAAAAACAGGAGTAGTTGTGGCACCTTCGAGACTAACCAATTTATTGGAGCATAAGCTTTCGTGAGCTACAGCTCACTTCATCGGATGCAGTGAGCTGTAGCTCATGAAGCTTATGCTCAAATACATTTGTTAGTCTCTAAGGTGCCACAAGTCCTCCTTTTCTTATTGGAATAGATGTCAATCATTTGACACTTAATCGATATCACAACTGTTGCCACAGAACATTTTAATACTGTATTGTGGAAGATTTTATAAACTGTTCGATAAACATTTTCGATGTCTTACTTGTTTCTTGTTATATACTATTACAATGCAAAAGTTTTTTTTAAATATAAAAATAAAGGGCCTTTTTCTCATTTACGCTAAGGCCCTTTAACACCACTCTCAGAGAACAAAATGACATTAAAGTGGAAGTGAATGAAACTGACACATAGTAAGGTGTCTTTACTCTACTAGGGTGGTGTAAAGAAATCTTAGTGTAACTGAGAATCAAGCCTCAAAGTTGACTGTGCAATCATCAATGGATGATCTTCTTTACAATATCTCTACTGCACACATATTGGCCAGCAAGATCCAAACCATTACACTGGTGTTTAGTTTAGAGAAAATTAGAAATGTAGTTTAGAAAGATATTCTAATCTAGCTTCTTTTGTAGGATATCCAACTGTAGGCTGACCTTCTTTCCCCATCTTGCCTACAAAAAGAATGTGGTAAGGGGTTTGTACCTCAAATTAGTGCCCTGGCTATAGAACTGGTAGGATTGTGAATAATAAAAATTGCAAATTTGAGCAATTTTTCCTCAAATAATTATTCACAATGTTTTTATTATCATTATTAGACAGCTTTACTTGACCACTTGAAGCGGGGTTGTGAGAATTCACCCAGCTCCATTCTCTGCTGACATAATATCCAGTGAGGTTTGTTATACTGTGTAATATTGCCACACTAGAGGGAAATGTGAGGCACAAAGCTAAAAGCCAAAGTTTTCTCACCACCCTAATTTTGGTGATATTAGACAGCAAAACCATTAGCCCAGTCCTGCATGCCTGAGTCATGAAAAAACTTCCATTGCAGCCAGTGTGAGTTTTGCATTAGCAAGTATTGAGCCTCATAAGCTTACACTATTGTATTGGAATTATAAAATGGTCCCCTAAAAATAAACAAATGCTGAGGAGAAAAAAACATTTGCTTTTCATTCTTACATGTCTAAACTGTGGTGATACTGTACATCACTATAACAGACTTCTTTTTACTTTTGTGAATGTCACTTTATAATTCTAGCAAAACACAAGGCAACCTTTGCATTTTGAATGTTGTAAGCCTTTAGTCCTCAAAATATCTCCCAAGATTAAAAAAATTATTACAAATCCAGAGAGGCAAACTGAATATTCCAATAAAGTTAAAAGAAAATCTGTTTTAAGTAGTAATATTGGACATTTAATACTTTAACATTTAATTCTTCTACTATTTCTTTGCCGAGTTTGGAAGAGGATAGTTCTTGGTAATGTCACAATATCATGACATGTCATAAATGCTTTTTAAAAACTTGACGTTACCAGACACAACAACATTATTTTTTAAAGCTACAATGTCACATTCAGAGAATGCAGTTTGATTCTCTCCTGAATTTTATGAAAAAACTGAAAAGATACAGGATGCCAAAGGAGAAAAATTGATTTTTGTTTGATCAATATATTCTGTATATTTCTTGCTTTCTTTATATGGAATGCATTTAATATTTATTTTGCAGCTTTGAACTTCTGTGTTTTAGGGATTTGGTGGTGTTGTTTTGTTTATTGGTGTTATCAACCTACTGTATTTAGACCTGAAAAAATGAAATAACTTTTGAAAGACAAAATACAATTTTCTTTTTAACATTAACATATTTTTAGTTCCTAAAGGAGAAAAAAAAAACAGAAAGAAAAAGCACTTCATTATGTCACAGTATGTACAGAAGAAAGTTTAAAAGTTACTTCATTTCTCATACATTTGGGACGCATCTAGTGTAAATCCACATAGCCCCATTCAAGTTAGAAAAGCTATGTGGATTTACATCAGTGAGGATCTGACCCTTGAAATCTTCTCTGCAGCAAAGGGAACTCTTACCAGCAGTACTTGAAGACTTGTGAGTTGTGACTGCATGTTACTTGAAAGACTTACTTAAACTCTGTTTTTGGTGCAAGCAGTTGTTGTACACAGTTTCATGTTTATGTAGCAAGATGCATTGAAATGTTGATAATAGTGTTGAAACATACATGTGAAGATTGTTGTTGTGGAAATTGTCTGTTCTGTTATATTTTTCTTGTGTGTCTCATTATCTGTTTAGAACGTAAATTTTCATTTTTTTATCGTCCTAACTGAATAAGGCTAAATGAATACTGTAATTGAAAATATATTTTAAATCTTGTCATGAGTTTTTAAAAAAAGACTATTACAAATTGTATCATTCCTGATTACACAGAACTTTGTGGGTGGTTTTAAATAAATTTTATACTTCTATTTTGCACTCAGTTGTCTAATTTTTCTTTCGTATATTTATTAAATCTTTCTGTTTTGTAAATATACATTTCAAAACAATATTATTTTTGTGTTTCCAAACACAAATAAAAAGAGTAGATTCCTGATCATATGTGGCCTGATCCTACTAAGACAAAATGCATGTTGAAGTCATTTGAGGAGGACAGGAGGACTGGGCAACGATAGGCCCTGATCCCATGCATCTTGTTCCAGGATCAGGGCCATAGTATGTAATGTAGAACAAAATCTTACACCCATATAATTGAACTTATTGCTCAAACAAATAGTATTTGAAATTTACTTTTATGTAAACTTTTATTTTAATCAAGCAATAAATACTGATTCCATAGCTAGGAATAGTTTAGTATTGTAGCACCTATGAGGATGCTAATAAACTTTCAGCCTAATATGATGGGCCTTGGAGGCAGTTATGCTCACCAAAATCATGGTAGTCTCTGGATTCTGTACACTGAATACATCTTTTCTCTTTTATAATTAGTAAAATAAAATCAATTCCTTTTCATCTTATTAAGGAAGTTGTTTAAAAAAAAAACCAAGTAGTTGTCATTAGTTTTCTTATAAAAGTACTTTCCGTTTTGTGAAGTATTTTCCCAACAAAATTTTCCAGTCTTATCATTAACACTTTTGGTTATATTTGAGTATTTATTCATGGTGAACACAAACTGACCGATTCACCCCTGCTGGAGTCCAGGAGTACAGTCTGATCCCATCTAACCCTCTGGGCTAGCTGCATTGGAGGGGGGAATCAGCAAGTGGAATCAGTATCTCCCAGGATTCCTGCCCCTTCCCTCACCAATCCCTGCTTGTTTATTTGCAGGGCTGAGGTATCCAGTACAAGGCCCCGCAGCAAGAGATGTGGTCAAAAATTTTGAATTCTTGTTTTTCAGCAAAAAAGACAAAAATGTTAGCCAACATTGTTGCAAAAAGCGTCCCACAGCAACTCTCAGGCTCGACGCTCTCCTCTCACTACTTCCATTAATACAGTACTATGTAGAAAGAAATTCTGTTCTGCTGATCTGAGGAGACTGTGACCATTCCGGTTATTTTTCTCTTTTTTTTTTCCAATTAAAAAAATTCAGTCCAAAAAGCTTGTATTATCAAGTTCTTTCTGAAAACTGGAATCCCCAAAAGTTAGGAAATTCTACTCGTCTGAGGTTTCAGTTACAGGAAGGCTCCTGGCCAATCTGGGCAGATACAGGCCTGTGGCTTTTTATAGTGACCGATCCACCAGCCTTGCCCCCACTTTACCTCCACATCATACTTAAAAACTCTTTCAACAGATACATATTTTCTACAGCCAAATATACACTTTATGTCAAGAGTTGGAGGCAGTTTATTTTCAGAATATGTAAGATGAATTTCACATGTCAATATTATAAAACATGTTTGAAGGGTAATAGAATATTTATGTACCTTTAATTTGTTAGGGTCATAGGGCTTTAAAGTGTAGTGTTCTTGTCACATATTTTGCATATGAGTTACATTAGTTATTGCAGCAACTCCAAGTTAATTGTTTTTTTGTAGGGGCTATCTTTCAGTGTTTAGAAGCATCCCACTATCTGATAACAACTAGTCTGAAGGAGCATGATACTGCAGTTCAAATACTGTCTGTGATATCTTAATGATTTTTATGCTGGTCATAGATAGATTTCCATTGAATATTGTTGGCTCATATTTTTGTAAATATCCCTCCAGATAATCCATTGTAGAACAATCTTTAGGATTATTCATTGAGGGTTAAATTCTGCCAAGTGCAAAGGGTACACAAAATCCTACATGCATCAAAACTTGACTTACAGCTTAAAATGAGGGTTAAATAGTCGGCAGGGCTTTGCATGGACCTCCTGCACTACAGTGAATTTTAAACTCAGACCTGATTTTTTTTTTAAACCACAAACAAAATTCTGCTTTAGCTAATGCTATTTTGGGGTAAGAATTAACATATGTGCTTTAAATATAAAAAAAAAAATTACTAAGGAAGCCTGTTACATGTTTTGGCTCCATGACACACTGAAGTAAATGTAAAAAAAAATGTTTAAATCTAATCCCAGACGTGACATTAGTTATTGGTTGAACAATGACCCTGTGTTTTCTCAAGGAGAATCTAAATCATTCCACCATCTGCTCACAATCTGATCCACTTTTCTGAATGGTCATAATCCTGGTAGAACTTCTTCTGCTTGTATAACACACAGAAGTTACCCAAAATTCTTAACTAAAGCACTTCTCCCAAAGGGCAGAATCTGAACCTTCATCTTTGCTATATTCTGCTGCCCAGTTGCTCTCCTAACAAATGGGTAGACAAATGGGTAGTATTTCTCACCTGTGCCATTCAAAGGAGGTCCAAGGTTGCTTACAGAGGCTGCAGGACGTAGTTGCACCTCTTTGATTTAGGCCACCAGAAATTTTGCCTCCTGCTGCAGAAGGTGGCTGTTCAGTTTCTTGTGACCATTTTGTTTTACATTAAATTGTATCCTTTTTCATATAATTGCAACTTTGGTTCAGCTTCTAGCTCTGCTGTCCCTCAATGGAGGAAACTCTGTAGCACTAAAAGTATAGCCCTTTGGTTCCTCAGGTGCAGCCCCGCCTTCAGCAGGCTCCCTCTGCGCCCCTACCACAGTACTGGAAAAGCCCTGCAAGCACTGAGTCAGGTGATGGTCCAAGAGGTGTTACAGACAGCTTTTCAGAAGCCATCGAGGATGATCTGTGTCCTGCTGCTTCAAGCCCCAGCTCTCACTCTGCCAGGGCAGGAGGCTTTGAGTTGGACTGTGCACCAGGTCCTCAACACTCTCACCATGCTGCAGTCATGAGACATTTCAACCAGGAGCATGAGGATTCCCAAGGAGAGGAGAACCCCCCGCTGCCTGCTCAGGTGTAAGCCTTCCAAACAGCAGAGATTCCAGGTCTAAAAAGGCAAAAGCAAGCATCCCCTTTGCAAGGAAATAATTTGTATTCTTAATGGGCAAGTGGTTTTAAAATCATAGTTTACACTTTTTCTCCTTTGCCCTCCTACCTTGAGGAAGTGTTTGCTGGGGTATTTTTCCTGAACAGAAGCGCTCACTGTGCTCGGTATGGGACTCCCTGCAGCATGTTTGGGCATGAGGAGAAGCCTGTTACTTCAATGAAGCCAGGTCTCCAGCTGCAGCAAAATAGGAAATGGGCTTGTCTGGCTTTCAGCCCCACAGATCCTGACTCTGCCAGAGAAGGAAGCTCGGAATGCAGGCAGCCGCAGAATAGGAATTGTGCCACTCTGCTTCTCAGCCAACAAACACTTGATCTTCCAGGGAAAGAAGCTCAGACCTGAAAGGTGGAGCTTCTCCATAAACTGGCCAGAACAGAGGCATATAAGGACTCCATTCCCCATGCAGCTGTGTTATCATGGAATTACAGATGGGAAAGTGAAAAAGCCTTTCCCAGGTTCAAAATGGCTCCTGATTTACCAAGTAAAGCCCCATGAGGTACTAGGTTTCTCCTAAAGTATTCAAATGTGTGCTGGCTTGGGGAAGCAGGCAGACAACCTCCCAGGGGCTATTCCCACAATCAGGGTACTAGTCCTAGTACCCTCCCTTGACTGTCTCTTGTAAATAGCCAATGGGCAGTACCAAACACATACCAACCCTGATCAAAAAAATCCAAACAAATCCCAAAACACTGTTGACTCTCCGAAGACAGTGGCTTGCATGAAATGTATTAATATTCATAATAATAATGAAATAACTTTCCTCTCAAGCAAAATTAGAAACAGCGTTTCCCATACTCTCCTCCTTTGAGGACAACATAAGATCCAAATGAAGTCTTCTGATTAAAACCAAATGTTAAACTAAAATGTTACATTAAAACAAACACATATTCATAAGTTTGTGAACCGATTGTTGGCTCAGCAGAACCTGTCCTAGTGAAAGGCACAGACACACCTTCAGAAGGTCACTTCCTTCCAAAAGATCCCATAAACAGTCAGAGTGAGAACATGACATTGAAATTTCAAAGCCATTGAGACCAAATGTATTTTCTATACATAGTAAAGAAAATCTATGTGGTGGCAGGTGGCTTTAATAGAACGAGCAGGCATAGGGAAGCCAATATGCTCCGCTGTATGAAAGCCAACTTTCCATGGCAGCTGGCAGGAGAGCCTCCAGACGTGTCAGTCACAGGGAGCCTCCAGATGTGTGTGTGAAGTAAAGGGGTTGGGTGGAGAAAGAGGATTTTACTGATTGTCCTGCTGCTTTGTGACCTACAGTCCCACTACTGCAGAGCAGAGATGTCTCCAGGCTGTACTGCTCCTGTACTACAATATAATTCTGTCCTGTTTCCACATAATGGGCTCTAAATAACTAACTGAAACATGTTAGATTTCAATTCCTTGTTTTTTTAAAGAAACCCATCACTTCTTTTTGATTCCATTGTTATGGGGTTTTTATTCAAGACTTTATCATTTCAGCTCATTCACATTATTAATCAGAGCGTTTGGGAGGATTTGCTCCATAACTGAGGCAACAGCTGGTCCAAATATTAATTGAACCTAACAGGGTTGTATGCAAAAATCTGTACCTTGACTGTACTTGCACTGCTGTCTGTACTGCAGCTTCCCTGTGAAGAAAGGTCTTCATTGCCCAGAGTAAAAGCCTTCTCCTCTATAGGATAGCCACCATCTTGAGCAGCCTTCCTCCGTTGCCTCATTCTCCTTCAATCTCGCTCTCTCACTCACTTTTCATCTAATTCAAACATTCATCCTGAACCATATGTTGTCTGCGCCTTTTAACTTTTTTCTCTACTAATATATTTATGTTAACTTTGTGGGCTGAGTCATCCCTGTTGTAATTCCATGGAAGTCAGGGGCCAAACCAGGCAATTACTGCAATAATTAATTCTGTGAAATATTATGGGATACAGTTTGTATGAACAATGCTATATAAAATGAAGTCATATGGTATACTGACTTGGAAAATTACTTTGTGGGAAGTGGGTGTAATTTGGAAATCATTGTGTGAAACTTTTAAAGATTATCTGAGCAAGAGAGTTAATTATTTCTACTTCCTCCAGCATTTATTATATTTATTAAAGGTAAGCATACCTTGGCTACTTGGTTCTACCACCTGTCAGCTGTAGGAACTTTGCCATCTCAGGTAACTTGAGTTTTGTTATATCTGGGTGAATATTACATAGTTGTGAGGCAAGTGAGCTTTTCTTATGGTTTGCAGCAAGTCCCCTTCCATTTACCTTTTAACAACAATTGTATAGAAGGCTGATTGTGCACTAATATATGCGTCTAGTTAAGGATTGCATCTGATTGGCATAAACTAGAGCAGAATGCAGCCACCCTCATTTTTAATACAGAGTTCTTATCTGGGGAAGCTCTGAGTACCAGCTGGCAATGCAATCTGCTACATCAAGATGGATCACGATGAAACTCACAGTCTCACTGAGTGTAACAGGGTGACTGTCTCCTTAAGGTAGTGAGGACTAGTGGTCAGTCCAACACCTGTTTATGGTTTAAGGGCCTGGGACCAGGAGCCTTGTGGAGTGGGTGGGGCAAGGCTCCCATCTCTCCCAGCCAATCAGGACAAAGAAGTCTGGGAAGACGGCTGTATATATACTGTCTCTTCCCTCAGAATGGAGGAGGGGATGAAAAACAGGTGAAGTGGGAGCAGACTTTTCCATCCTTGAGACTGGAGTTATGAAATCTCAAAGAATATATAATTTTTTAGTTGTTACAACAGCTGAATTGGCAGGAGTAACATTAGCATTCAACTGGATAAGGGACATAAAGTCTAGCTGCACCTGTTATCTTTTCAGATTCCCCATCAGCTATCCTGGCAATTAAAGGAGGTACCTCAGAAAGCAGGCGTGATCTAATACATTAAATATTGTTTTTGACAATAGTGTAGTATGCTTCAATATGAACAAAATACTAGCCTGGATTACAGCACACACTGGGATACCTGGCAATGAAATGGCAGATAAAGAAGCAAAAAAATTTTAAAATGGAGAAATTGATATAGATTCCTTTGAGTAAGGAGGAATTTAAGAGCTTAGTTTTTAAAAGGATTTGAAAAGGAATGGCAAGAATTGTGGATTAAGGAGAAAAGAGGAAGAAGATTCTATGAAGTGTGCCCTAAAGAGAGGATAATGCACTACTCCAGAGTTATGAAAGGATCAGTGAAGTACTTGTATTTATACTGTTAACCAGTCACTGTGGTTTGAACAATCATTTTTATTGATCAGAGACACAAAGATGGGCTATGTAACACACGTAAGATTAAAGAAGCAGTTGAATCCAGGAAAGAGAGGCTCTTTCTGAAGAATTCAGATGCTTTAAGGTGACAGAATATACTATGAGGGGTTTAGTGACAGTATTGGGAAAGTGGGGTAACATTAAAAAAGCTCTACTATTAGAGCAGGATAAGAGTGTAGTGGCATAAATGTACAGGGAATATCGTAGGTGGCAGTTATATTCAGTAGATAAGTCTGCTTCACTGTAACACATAAGAAGAATGGAGGAGACAGCAGTAGGGGAAGGACTGCTACCAGTGGACCTCTTAGCCCAGGGAGGTAAGGGAGAGAATGAAAGAGGCATCTGCTGAAAGAGTTCCTGGAGGAAGCAGCTGGGGAAGCTGCTAGAGGAGGTGCTGAGTTCAAAAACACAAGCCACAAAGAATGAAAATCATGCAACCCACATAGGGTTGCCAACTTTCTATTCGCACAAAACCAAACACCCTAGCCCCGCTCCCTCCTGGAGGCCCCACCTCCTCCCCAAGACTTCCTGTGTAATCTGATCTTGGTTAATAACCCAAGACCCCTGAAGCCAAGGGGAGACGCTATGCAACCTCTGACCCTTGAAGCCAAAAGGAGGCCAGGATTGAGAAACACGGGACCCACGGAACGAGGTCCGGGCAATCCCTGAACCAAGAGAAGAGACTACAGGTCAGAGAGCCTTTGTTTCAAGTTTATTTGAATTTACTAAAGCTGAACCCCAGCAGGGAAATTTTGTGTTTAACTCTGGACTGTGCCCTGCAAGAAGAGAAACTGAGGCAGGGTGCCACAGAGACATACTTGGCTAGCAGGAGGCAGTACAGGGCAGGCTCACCCTTTTACACTGTCACACCATGAAGGCAGCTCTGAATTGCATTGTAAAACTCTGTGGGCTGTGGTTCAGCCATCCTGCAGATAGTCTGACTTTCCTTCAGAAAGGAACCCTGTCTTCTCCTATCTATACACTTCTAATTTCAATTTAAAGAAAAAAAGTGACAAGAATAGGATAGACTACGTGATCAGATCACCCAGGAAGTCTTGGACTGAGTCAGGAACCGAACCCAGGTCTCTGGAGTCTAGTCCAGGGCCCTATCTACTACATCATCCTTCCTACCTCCGTAGCATAGTAATAGCCAAAATACCTTTATTGGCTTAGCGGACAGTGAAAAAGTACACAAATATAGATGAAGGGCAGGAGGCTTTGGGGAATTTTTCTTTTTCTGGTTGAACGTGGTCTGGAATTACAGGGGAAAAGAGAAGTATTTCTGTGATAGTTATGCTCACAAACACAAGAACTTAGGAATTGGGCAGTATCTACTTTCACACCAAGGCGAGACAAGGCAAGGCAACCCCTTCCTCCCCAGAATATGCCTGTTGTAATAAAAGTGATCTTTCTAGGGCAAGTTCTGATACCTTTACTCATACTGATTAGCACCATAATGCATGAGTAGCCCCACTGAAATCAATGACTGAAAGTGGAGAACCCCTCAACATGAGTAAGTGTATCAGAATCTGGCCGACAAATTAGCGCTTTATTAACACCCCACTGGAACAAGTTGAATTTTTAATCTGTAAATTGCTTCTGTGTTTAAAAAAAATACTTAAGAAATAATGGTGGAGTTTATTTAATATTCTATCTAACTCCAGACTTGTAAAGGAGCAGTCTAAGAGTAATGGTGGTGTCATTAAAAGTTTTGCTCTCGCAGATGTAACATAATGGCAGAAATTTTCTGCTCTCCCTTTCTTTACCCCTTATCTCTCCCTGCTGCCTCCAGCCCTCTTTTCCTTGCACCTGTGCATGGATATGTTCAAGATGAATGACAACCAGGGTAGACAAAAACAGAAAAGTAAAGTGCATACACAAATAGGTTTTTATTGCTATCTATGACAGAAGCATGCAGATTTTGACTGGCAGACATGTAAAGAGTGATTCTTAATTCATTGGTTTTGAACAAAGATCGCCTACAAATCTAGTGCTAGGCTAACTTATCAAACCTGTAGAAATTTTCCTCTACAAAGCAAAATGTAAGTCATACACTAAAGCAATGTGGTTTGGAGTATAGGATGCATACATGTGTGAAGACGCTCAAATAGAAAGTTTTAGAAATGGGTTGGTAATGTTTACAGATATAATAAATGTAATAAATTGTTGTAATTTGTACTTGTTTTTAAGTTTGTTTTTAAAAATAGCCATGTTTTTTACTTATGTAATGAGGGAAATGGAAGAATGAGATAAAAGTTTTATGGCCCCTTAAAATACAGGGGAGCAATCACTGCAAGTGGGCTCTTGCAGGGACTGTGATCTGTGTGTGCTCCTGTGTTGGGAGATGTAACTCGGAAGGATGCAGCCTGGAAGAAGCAGCTAGGAAAAGTCAGAATTCAAAGAACAAATAAAGTTGCCCTTTAAAAACAAAGCATGGTCAGCATCAACAGAAATTAAAAGGAACAGGGCAACCTAAAGGGATTAGAAATAAATACCACACATTATTTTGGAAAAAGGAGAATTTAAACATCTCACAATTGCCAAAGAAAACAAAGCGTCAAAGTAAATTTCATTAGCCACTCAAATTGAACAGAACATTGAAGCAATCGTTAATCAGCATTTTAAATGCTCTTCTCACCGAAATTAGTGGGAGGCAGTTTATCCATACTAGTCATGCAAATTATCCATCCCAAAAAGGATAAATGCAAAGGTGTAGCCAGAGACACTGTCTACACTGTGAATGGGGAAACCCAAATAAATACTCTGACATAAGCAAATTCCAAGCTAAGACAGCAAACACCATTCTTAGCTTACTCCATTTTGAGACTCTATGGCAGATCATTACATGTAACCTAGTTTCACAGCTCTGAAAAATAAAAGGATAATGTTAAGGGGTTAAACTTCAACAGAGCTTTTGTGATCTTCAGTTCTAATTTAAGATATCTGTGAGTGACAGCCCCACCTAAGACAAAAAGAGCATATTATCTCCCCCAGTAATTTGGACTTTTGTGGGGGAGAGAGTTCCACAAGGTATTATCTGTGTGGGTGGGACAGACACAACAGAGAAGTAAAGGGAGAAAGCCAATGAGACAGCCTAGAAGCACAGTAATGAGGCCTTGAGTTAAACCAAGGAGGAAAAGCTTTTTGGGTACAGAATGTTGGCTGAAAAGGTAGGTTTGGAACAGCAAAAAGAGGAACTGTCACATGCTATTTGATTCCTACTGTGTTCAGAAAAACAGGACTTTGTATATTCCTTGTAGATAAATCAGGCTGCATAGAAGAAAATACCAGACTCCCTTGTCAGTTTCTGCTCCCAACTGGAACACCTGCTGGGCCCTTATCTTAGATAAGCCACTCAGGTAAAAAGGGCTAACAGTAATTTTACATATGAGTTACAATCCCTAAGCATAATAAGGAAGGTTGAATTAATGCTGATTTTGTTCTTTTGTCTGTGGCTTCAAGCCAGAAAGGACACACTTTTTTGTCAAATATTTAATATAATTCCATGTACCAAAATGTTTAACAATGGGTGTTTCATGCATTCAGGGAATATAACGCTTCAGTATATTATGCAATTTCAAGAAAAGCCTCAGATAAAAATTATTGTGCAAGAACACAACATAGTTCATTTGTTCAGCAGATTGTAAACTATTCCTGTTCTTTATGATTCACGTGTAAAGGAAAAAAATACTTGCCTTAACTTTGATTGATGAAACTCAGGTTTTCCTGGCACTGTAGGATAGCTGGAAATGTATTTGAATCTGTTTTTTTCCCCCTGATCTTTTGAAAAAGGTGCATAAATAAACCTATCAACAGCTACAGAGAACAGGTTCCAGTAATAACACTTACGTAGCTAAGGAATAGCACAGAAATGTAACTCCATGTTTTTTTATTTGGGTTACACATCATAAGTACAGTGAAATAACTAGCTCCCTGTGGTATAGCCAGTAGAGCTAGCTTAGCCTTTTATTTTACTTAGCAGTAACCCAAGCAACCTACAGGCCTGTATCCTGTAAGACACTGGCTTAAGCAGGTTAGCATAAGTGAAGCAGGCATAAAACTCTTAGCACAGATAAAATGGCCTGACAGTTAGACTAGATTTTGGGAAAGTGGGAGTAGCTTGCTTAAGAGGAGAGTTGGTACATAACAATACCAGGCAACCCACTAACCCTTCAGCTCTTCATTGTGGTTATCTACCACTGACCTATCGGACTCATTTGCATGCCAGGGACAGAGCTGGTCCTTTGTCTCTTACCTCCAGATCCCTAAGGAAAGGTGTGAGTATATGAGCATGTGCAAGGAATGTTTGTTTATGTCATTTGGAGCTTTCTTGTCTTTACTGATTGTGTTAATAAAAGTGGCTAAGGCTTTGCTTTGCCATACACTCTGGGATTCCCAAGAGGTTATTGAAAGCGTTTGTTTAAATTCTGTTGTGCCTGATTCTGGGACTAGAACCCTACTCATTAAATTGGTACTAGTTGGTAACCAAAACAATCATTAACCATGTAAAGAATCAGGCTACAGTGGTTAGAAAAATGTGTTTTACATCATGGAAGGAAAGATCCTAAAATTAAAGCACATACTGATCATTGTTAATCTTCATGGCCACAGCCTCACCTGTTAATGTGAAACCATTGATTTCAGTGTTTTGGCAATGCATTTTATAGATTGCCAGAATTATGTCCACTAGAACAGGGACATTTTCCCCCCATTTTGTCCCAAAATGTTGATTGTCTGAAAATTACATCTGGTTTGGGTTTTGCTCAACAAAAACTAAGCCTCCTCAATCCATCTCTTATATGCACAGGGTTTCATTGCTGGCAGAGCTGTAGCTGAGGTACCTTGGAATATTCTTATTCTAGATCTCCATTACCACACCACATTACCACACAAGGTAATTAGGTAAACGTGGACTTTTTCCAAGGCGACCACTATACACTAGTCATGGCAGAAGTGTTCTGCCATATTATAGCTTCCATACAGTTGAGTTCTATAGTCTCTCCTATGGGAGCTGCCTTTCTGAAAAGTAACTGCAAAACAGTTTGTACTTGAACAGGAATTAGGCATGCTTCTGTAAGGGGACTGTTGCCCCCTTACTAACGTTCAGTGGGGCTGTTTTGGTTGGCTAGCTCCCAGTACCAAAAGGGGAAGGTCTATGGGAAACCAGGACCCTGAGACTGATAGTCCCCAGGAACAATGAGGAGAGGCCAATGCTCCAGGTCAGCCTGAATGACAGGATGGGCAGGCTAATCAGGGAGTCAGGAGGCCAGGCAGGTCCTGTCCTCCGTGTGAACTGGAATTGCCTGGGTCAGGCAGAGTGGGGCCGAGCGAAGGAGAAAGCAGGGGCCCAAGCTAAGCTGGGGAGCAGAGTTGTGCCAGATCCAGAGGGACCAGAAAAGCAGCGCAGAGAGAGCAGACTCCGCCTGTCCTGGGAGCAGAGCTGCAACCCCAAAGCTTGAGGCACAGCCCAGAGAGAGCAGACTTGCCCTGGGAGGAGAGCTGCAGCAACCAGAGCCAGAGGGGCCAGAAAAGCAGCCCAGGAAGCAGGTCAGTGCTGGGAGCAGTGTCACGGAAGGAGCCTGCAGAGCAGACCTGTCCTGGGAGCAGAGCTGTAGCAACCAGAGGCAGAGGGGCCAAAGAAGCAGCCCAGGGAGCAGGAGGCAGAGCAGCAGCAGCAGTGCTGAGACAGATTGGTAGAGCTGGGGCTGGAGCAGTCAGGAGCTTGGTGCGGTGAGCAGCTGGGGAGAGCAAGGGGGACCCTGGGCAGCAGGCCCAGCACAGGGAGACGCCTCAGCCAAGATGCTCAGGCTTGGATCGTAACCCTGACAAGGCGGGGACCACACTGGGAAGAAGGGTCCTACCACTTAGAGCCTGAGAGCGTCTGGCCACCACCAGAGCAAGGTCCAACCCACAGCATCCCTGCAGCAGAGCCAGGGCCTGAGAAGAAGGCCTGGGACTTAAAAGGAACAGACTGTGAACTGCCCTGACGTTCCAGAGACACCGTTTGTGATGTTCCCTGCCACAGAGCGGGTTGATGTGTTTCCTTTAACCTTTCCCATTTTCCCTTATTCTTTTTAAAATTAATTGTTGATTAAATAACTTGCATTTGCTTTAACTTGTATGTAATGGTCAGAGAAGTGCCCAGTGCAGAGAGAGTACCCCGGAGTGGGGACACCCTAGCCCCAGTCCTAGGTGACTGCAGCAGGGTTGGGGGTCGAGCCCCCCAGGAATCCTGGGCCCAGCCTTGTTGGGGTTACGAGGATTCTGCCAGACAGGAGAGTGGAAGGGGAGTCCTCAAGGGCAGGGAGGCCACTGGGTAAAGGAAGTGGGAGCGAGGACTCAGATCCTTTCGCTAGCCCACTTCACCAGGGTAGTGCAGAAGCCAGGAAAGTTCCCCACAATAGCGGGACTATTCCCCGGCTTACGCTTGCCCTTGGCACATATACTCATGCTTCATATCTTGTCCTTATTAAAAACCTGCCCTTGTTGTCAGTTTAAAAAGAAGGATAATCCATTTCACAGGTTCCTTGTGTTGCCCACTGCCTGGAAAACAGGCCCTCATGTTTCAGTAGTGTATGGTACAACTTATGTCAAAAGGCACTGTCAGCTGTTGTTTTATTTGCAGCTGAAATCCCGGAGGTCCACTTAGACTGTAAGACCCTCATGACAGTTGTAACAGATACAGCCATTTCCTGCAATATCCTTGGGAGATCTTATTTAATTAAGTTTAAGTGTCTTTGGGGGGGGTCTATTATATTAAGTGAATTGTTTATGTATTATTGTGGGCCAGGATTGTATGTAACCTCTCGAGGGGGAAATGTGAGACCAGGAGGTTCAAAGGACTATATTGTGCCAGACAAGAATGGACTTTAGGAACAAAAAGTATTAAGTGGTTTTCCTGGGAGATATCTAGGGGGAGATAAATGCAAATGTCTTATGTGTTTATAAAGTACAAAGGCCCATAAGATTTATCTGGACATCTGTGACAGAATATACCCATGTTCACACTCTATACACTACTATAATAATGTTTGTACAAAGTCTGCCTTCTGAGGTACCTTTTTAACACTCATAAATTGTTGATCAATAATATTACTCCTGGGGGAATTCTGCATTACTGCGTGTACATAATTAATGAGCCGTGCACGGTTTTTTGGGTTTTTTTGTGCAGAAAAAAGCTTCTGCTGAAAAGTGGCTGCAGTTCTGCCTTTTGCCCACCAGAGAGTACTGTAGCGATAGAATACAGCAGCAGCTCCCAGCCATCTAGGGAAGAGAAAGAGCCTGCCTTTTTCACAGCGCCTGTCAGGCTAGGTCAGGAGACGGGGTTATAAGGAGACAGACAACATGGGGTGCTGGAGGGGTCAGACGGGACTCATAAGGGCTAGTGGGGAAGGACAGACTGGGTCAGCAGTTGAGTGGGAGTGGAGGCACAGGGCCACATGGTGATGGGGCAGAGAGTGCAGAGCTACACAGGGAAGGGGAGTGTCTGGGTCAGGGCACAGAGACACATAGGGATGGGATACAGAGCCACGGGGGTGGGGGATGCAGGGCCACATGGAGATGGGAGGAGTGGGCATGGAGGGACACGTGGACAGGAGGTGCAAGAACACAGGGGGAGCAGGGAAGATGTGCCTGATTGAATGGGAGAGGCTAGGGGTCAGCCAGAGTCTCCATGGGGGAAGCTCCCTAACAATCCCTCCCTGCCCCCCAAAGAAACCCGTTCCATACTTTTCCCACCCATAGCCAGCAACCCTCCAAGTTCACACCCAGGCTTTTTCCCAGCAATTTACTTCCCTCTCTCTCAGCTCCTCCGTTACCCCTGACTCCTCCTAGCCTTTGCACTGCTTCAGGAAATACAGTTCTGTATTGTAGTTTAAATGAATTTTTACTTAGAATTCGGTATTAATATGCCTAGTAAGGAATCTATTTGTCAAAAAACATTTCCTGAATATTTTTTGTTGTCTGTATTGTTACAGACATACTTGCTGACAGGTATTTTGAAATAAATGACCAAAAATAATTGAAACTCGTGTGATTATATTGTGTTATTTTGACAAATAAAATATGCAGAATTTTGCAGATTTTGAAAATATTGTGTGCAGAGTTTTTAATTTTTTGGCACACAATTCCCCCAGGAGTAATAATATCATGGCAAAATGCATTTGGCAGCATTATACGAAGTTATAAAACGTAAGCTGATATCATGACTAAAAGTATATATATTTTCCAGATAAGTCTGGGGAGTGGCCAAACGAGTTCCTCAGCGACAAAGGGCAAGTTGATGCCTCAGTCAGGTGTAAACAAGGCTGATGGACCATTACCTGCTAAGTGGCCATTCTTTGGCAGGAAAGCAGGCAGGGTCAAAAATCTACATTTTAGCAAAGAAACACCATGGAGTTTCCTTCCACATAGGCTCCTTGTCTCTTAGTTTTCAGCTAGAAATGCTTTTCAAGAAGAGAACTGAAACTGTAAAAAAAGAGGGACAGACACCCCCAAGGGACCCCTCTCTCCCTGCCTGCCCATTACCTTCTCTGCACTTTAAAAGACAAAGGAAGCAGCTATTCGACCCTGGGGGAGAGGTCTTGACCTGAAAGAGTTTGGTCAGTAATCTTGCTGGTAGCATGTGGTGAGAAGTTTTGCTTCAATCAATTAAAGTTAAATTAGGCACTAGTAAGTGATTTATCTTTATTTTTCTTGTAACCATTTCTGAATTCTAGGCCTCATTACTTGTACTCACTTAAAATCTCTTTGTAGTTAATCAACTTGTTTTACTGTTTTATCTAATCCAGTGTGTTTAAGATGAAGTGTCTGGGTAAACCCCTTTGGGGTAACAAGTTGTGAGCATATTAGTTTAAAGGAATAACAGACTTGATATATTTATACTGTCCAGGAGAGGGCAGGGCAGTACAGGACAAATTTCTGGAGGAAAATTAGGGACTGGGAGTGTGTTGGAGTTACCCTGTAGTAATCTTTAAAGCTAGTAACCACCAAGGTGTGGCTTGCTGACTGTACCACACAAAGTAGTAGCTGGGAGTGACTTTCAGGCTGACAGCTATAGTAGCAAGGCTTTGTAAAGGGCATCCCAGGTTGCAGGGCAGGGGTGACACAGCTACTCGTTGATCTGAATTGTGCCCTGATATGTCACAACATCTAAGGCACATTTTGAAGATATTAACGATTTATTTAATTACCAAATGTTGCTAACCATGCCATGGGTGGTCAGGCCTAGTGGTGAAGGCAAGAATTTAGCCTATCAGTTAGAGTTGTATCCAGGGTGGGCAGAGTCCAGGAAACAAGCTGAGGGTCAGTACTGGAAAGGCAGAAGCCAAATGCCAGAGCCAGAGAGGATAAATCAGAGTTGTAAGCCAAAGACAGCCAGGGATCAGCATCAGACAGACAGACAAGCCAGGTACCAGAACTGGAGGGTCAACTGGAGTCTTAATCCAGAGGTAGAGCAAGGGGCTGAAGCTAGAAGTCTGAAGCGAGAGAAGAGGAGACTAGAGCAGGACTGGAACAAGGGCTGTACCAAGCGCAAGCACAGCTGTAGTCATGGTACACATTGAGTAGCCGCTGAACTGCTCTGTGGGTCAGGCTTGTAAGCAGTGCTGCTAATCGGGGGCTGAGGCCACTCCCAGAGTTCTAAGGCAGTGCAGCTGGGTTCACTGGTTGCCTAGCAGCGCAGCTAGTCAGGGAGCAGGCCAGCTGCTGTGCTGTTCCTAACTGGGCCGGTCCCTGACACCAACCCTGTGAGGTTTTTAAAAAAAAAAAAAAAAATTATAATTTTTATTTATTTTTCCAAATACAACAAATATGCCAAAATACAAGATTCCCCGTAATACACAAAGTAAATAAAGAGGGTTAGGATAAAGAGAGGGGAGGGGAAGCAACATATCTATCTGTAGGTTCTATGTTAAGCATAGACCTCTAAAAAGTCATTTCTGTGGAGTGCCAGTCGTTTGTTAGCTGTGAGATTAGCCATATCACCGAGCCAGGCATGAATATTTGGTGGGGATTAACTTTTCCATTTTTGCAGGATTGAATTTTTTAGCTACCACAACTGTATGTTGGAACTATGCTGCTTTGTTACCACGTAATCTCCACCTATCAGGGGCATATCCAAGAATTAAATTTAAGGGGGAAGGCTCCAGCTTAGTACCCAATGTCAAATTGGTCCTCTGACCCACCTCAGACCTGAAATTCTTGATATGGGGGCACTCCCCAAACATATGAGCTAAGGTAGGAATATACCAAGGGAATTGCACTTCCAGGAGAGATCAGCATTTATGAGGCCCATTACTATTAGCCTCTGTGGGGACCAGTAAAAATACGTTTTGGTGAATAAGCTGTAGTATCAGGTCTAGAGTTGCTTTTTTAACATTAGATACAATTGTATTCCATTGGGTCAGAGATAGTTGCTGAAATATGCTTACACGACTGGGAAGCAATTTGACTGGGAATTGCCTATATTCTCAGATAGCATATGGAGTTTCCATGAAAAGGAAGATGCAAACGAAGAAAGCCCACCATACACTGCAGCATCACTAGAAAATCCTGTCCCTGTGCCTGCCTACAACAGTGAAATGGAGAAGGACAGAAAGACACATCACAACTTTATTTTGCCAGGTTTCAGATGTGCACCACAGAGTCGATGCCTTTTCACAGCAAAAGGACACTACTCTGTGTTCCTCCAAATGCCAAACTGCATCCTTCTCCCACCCCCATTTCTCCTAGCTTGTGCAACATAGCTCAGTGTGGGGAGAGACCAGATACCAGGAACACAGACAATAAAAATTTCATAATCTTCCAAAGAAGAAAGGTCTGCTGTGACTAACTTTTCCTCACTTTTCCTCAAACAGCCAATACATTCCCTTCTGCTTTCAGGATGTAACCCCCATCCACCTCAACCCCACCCCCTTTCTATCTAGCTCCAGTTTGTATTGGGACAGTGTAACATGCTGCTGGAAACACCCAGAGCTCTAAGCCACTGTTACCTCTCTGTCTCAGTATGAGTGAGCTTTGCTGGAGATTATACTGTGTGTAGCATCCTGCTACACGAGTCTGTATTCCTTAGCAGCAAACTCCTCAAGGCGATCCTGGCCCAAACTTGGCCTATCAGGTAACAATCGGTGAACTCCAGCCCTTGAGCTCCTCAGAGATGTTTCTCTGCAATGCATAGCCTCTATCACTGGGCATTCACAGAAGATATTCATTTTGCTGCTCTTTTAAAGAATCAGTACATTATAGCTTATTAATTGGGTAAACACATCCTTCCCTTCAAACACAGCACAGAATTGGTTTATAATAAAAATAAAACCTGTTTATTAACAAAAGGACATAGGTTAAATGATACAAAACAAAAGGAATAAATATAGAAATAGTTTTTAAAAAAGTTAAAAATATGGTTTCTAATGGCTAAGACCTAACTTTAAAAGCTACAGTTTTTATTCAAAGTTGTTTCCTCACAAATCTTCCTTTCCCAGCAATAGCTGGCTTACTTAGCCAGGCTCCATATAGAGTCCAAGGTGCTGGTTTTCCTTGTCTCTTTAGATGAAGGATAATCCAAAGTCTTTTTGTGCATCCTTATATCTCAAAAATCTGCCTTTGTTTCAAGGGTCACATTACGCCATTGGAGTTCGGTCACCTGTCTTCTCTGGGGGGGCCAACTCCATCTTGAATAAAGTGTCCTCTGCTGTGTTCCCACGTGATGCTTCCTGCTCCAATTTTACAATGTAAATGTTATCTTCATGCAACTTCAGCTACAAATTAATAGCCCATTGAATTAGGCCACACCTCATTTGGCCTCTTTCCTTTGTCTTTAGAAAACCTGTTATTAACTCCCCTGATGTGCCTAGTTTAAACACTTTTCAGTCACAGACTGTAAAGCATAATATCAGTGAGTATCCATGATTCCACACACAGCATTCTCCCATACATTTCACAGTGATATTATTGATGAGTGAGTTATTAGTTTTCAGATGATATCTCACAAGGCATATTGTGTACAAATATAATTGCACTAGTATTTAGGTCTGAACACAGGGTGCCTAGGGTTGCAGATGATAAAATTGGAGTGGAGGGGGGTGATAGAAGTACTGAGGCTATGTCTACGCTACACAGCTTTTAGCGACACTGCCGTGCAAGCCATGACAAAACTTGGTTTTAAACTTTTAGCTCTTCCATATCAGCATTTAAATGTCCTGAAAAATAAACCTGTTGGAAGTTTCTAAGGTGCACCATTGGGCAGGGGAGGGCAAACTATGGCCTGTGGGGCAGATCCAGCCCAATCAGGGCTTTCAGTCTGGCTCGCGGGATTGCCAGCCCCGTGACACAGAGGGGTAGGGCAGGCTTCCTGCCTGTCCCGGCCCACACTGCTCCCACAAGCGGCTGGCACCATGTCCTGCGGCCCCTGAGTGGGGGAAAGGGCTCCGTGCGCTGCCCTTGCCTGCAGACACTGCCCCCTGCAGCTCCCATTTGGCCAGGAACAGGGAACCGTGGCCAATGGGAGCTTCAGGGGTGGTACCCACAGGTGAGGGCAGCGCATGGTGAAGCCGCTGCCCCCCCCCCCCAACCCCAGGAGCCACTGCCGGACATGTTGGCCACTTCCAGGAGCGGCGTGGGGCCAGGGCAGGCAGGGAGCCTGCCTTAGCTCTGCTGCGAACTGCTGCCACCCTGGAGCTGCTCAAGGTAAGTGACGCGGGGCAGAGCCCACACCCCGAACCCCTCCTGCACCCCATACCCAAACCCCCTGCCCTGAGCCCCCTGTCGCACCCCAACCCCCTGCCCTGAGCTCCCTGCCGTAACCCGCAACCCTCCTGCATCCCAACCCCCTGCCCTGAGCCCCCTGCTGCACCCCACACCCCAACCCTTTGCCCTGAGCCCCTTTCTGCACACCACATCCCCTCCCGCACCCCACACTCCCTCCTGCACCCCAAACCTCTGCCCCAGCCCTACATTCATGGCCCTGCATACAATTTCCCCATCCAGATGTGGCCCTCGGGCCAAAAAATTTGCCCACCCCTACCATAGGGCAAAGACAAAGAAAGCCAGTGGCACTCCACTAATAAATTTAACTAATAAGCTGTATTTCCTGATGATCAGTTTCTTTCCTTTGTTCATTCTCTTCCCATAAATCCTTGTTATCCATCTGATTCTACCACAATACATACAATATTTATTTAACCACATTTTCCCAGTGCTTTTTCCATGCCATTTCTTCTATTTGTTAGCACTAAAGTCACAACAACCAGCTTTAACTTGGAAACAGGAGGATTCAGAGACCAAATAACTCAGTATGAGTCTTGCCCACACCATACATGTAAAGGGCGATGCCAAAAACTTGCGAATGAAAGGGGAGGCTAATTTATATTTTTTTAAAAATTTCAAAAAAGAACTAGATAAATTCATGGAGGATAGGTCCATCAACGGCTATTAGCTAGGATGGGTAGGCATGGTATCCCTAGCCTCTGTTTGCCAGAATCTGGAAATGGGTGACGGGATGGATCACTTGATGATTCCCTCTGGGGCAGCTGGCGTTGGCCACTGCCAGAAGACAGGATATTGGGCTAGATGGACCTTTGGTCTGACCCAGTATGGCTGTTCTTATGTTCTTACCATAGTTCTGGAAATTAGTTATATATCTAGTAAAATCATTGTTCTCTGGTCTGTTGGCCAAAGGGCCTTTTTATGAGTTATTAAATTGACCCCCTCTTATGGGGAGATCATTTAGAGCAATGGTTCTTAACCAGGAGTGCGTGTACCCCTGGGGGTAAATCAACTCATCTCGATATTTGCCTAGTTTTGCCTAGTTTTACATAAAAAGCACTAGAAAAGTCAATACAAACTAAAATTTCATACAGGCAATGACTAGTTTATATTGCTCTATATACTTACACTGAAATGTAAGTTCCATATTAATATTCCAATTGATTTTATTTTATAATTATATGGTAAAAATGAGAAAGTAATTTTTTCAGTAATAGTGTGTTGTGACACTTTTGTATTTTTGTTTGATTTTGTAAGCAAGTAGTTTTTAAGTGAGGTGAAACTTGGGGGTATGCAAGACAAATCAGACTCCTGAGAGGGGTACAGTAGTCTGGAAGGGTTGAGAGCCACTGATTTAGAGGTTTAAGGGGAATTACAATCTTGATTTCCTGCTGTCTCGGGTAGAGTATGACTATAACCATTGCTAATATGCTCAGAGCCCACTTTTGTATTTCTTCTGGATCCTCATCCTGTTCCACCAACCCACAATATTTTGTTCTCTAACTCCAGCCACTTTTCTGTGTATTCTTACAATTATATTTTATTTTATTAATTATTGTACATTCTTTGCCAGATCACCATCAGTCCCCACACTTAGCTCTCTGTCTTTGCCCCTCTGGTTACCAGCCCTGCACTGTACTGATCTGATACTGCTCCTCACACTGACAAACAAGAGGCATTCCTTCCACAGATGCTAATTTGGCACACTGAAAACTATTAGCCTAGAAAATGCAATAAGGGAACTCTGTGAGTGCAAACAGCTCTGATCACATACCCCATGGCACGGCTAGTTTTCAGCTGAAATGTTTGGACCTGTTATTATAATGGTTCATAAGCACATTGAAATGCTCCATAACTGAGGAGCATGGTAGGGAGTATTGCTTGTAAACATTGCTTGATCTCTTGAACTGTACCAACTATATTGGGGCCAAGCTCTGCAGTCTTTACTTGGGCTGAGTAGTTACTCATGCAAGGTAGATGACTTCAACAAGACTACTTAAGGATTAGATTGTGAGTAGCATTATAGGATGAATGAAGAATTTAAATGTATAGAACTATGCTTAACAATGTAAAGATCATTCTAAATCATCAAACTTATTCAGTAGCTAAAATGCAATACAAATAAAGTTCTAAGTATGATAACTTTGCCTCTCTTTGAACCTTAATGAGATAATTTATTTATTTGAACTCTATATTTATCTAGAGTACTTTGTGGACTGTTGCTTGATTCTAGGTACTCTGCCAGAACATAAAGCAGTTTGTGCCACTTGTGAATGTGGAATGTGTCTCGTTGGGATGAAGCCAAAATATACCCTCAGGGAAAAATTCTGGTTGATGCTGTGCCTTTTAAGTGGATTTTGCTCCATCTCCAATTTAAAAATAAATAATCAGCAAAGTCTTTAAGAGTAAAATGTTGATTTTGTAAGATCCATGTCTTTTTGGCCTCTTAATGAGATCAGCAGTGTCTTACGTTGTTATGATGCTTTTCAGCCCAAAGCAAAGCTTGTCTTCCGTCAAAAGCCCAATTCAAGTAGCTTTTTGCAAGAAATCTCCATGTAAGTCAAACCTTAGCACACACCCCTTCCCGTAGGCTAAGATGTCTGTATAATTTGTGTGGACCATACTGTCCAGCAGTTGCACATACTCATAGCACCACTCATGTTTCTGTTCTTCCTCCATCCTAAACAGGCCTGTGTGCTGATGCAGCAACAACTGCTGTGAAGTGTGTGTGCACTTCGTGTGGAGTCCCAGTGCACAACTGCAGCTTGATCGGCCCGTCTGCACGGTTAGCTCTGCAGTATTTAGTGCCTTGAATGCTCATGGAGCATATTTCTCTCAAATATTCCTTATCTCAGTACCAAAGTTCCACACAGATGTGATGCCTCATCACTTTTACGTTGATATAATGTACATCATTAGTAAAGAATAGTTACACTGAGGTTCTGTAATGAGTCATGTAAATAACCAGGATTCATGTAGCCTTTGGAGTCCGGGGGGGGGCGGGCGGGCGCGTGGGGAGCTGTCATAAATTCAGCACAGCCAGGGAGAATCCTGCGGGGTCCACGTGAGAGAGAAATGGGCCGGATTCGCTTCGCTTGGCCCAACTAGCCAGTCAGGCGGGATACAACTTGCGCCTCTGCCCGACAACAAGATGGCGGTAGTGTCGACCTTTGAGCCATATGCCCCGAAGCAACATGGCGGCGAAGTGCCTCATCCAGAGCAACGGCCTACGCTCTCTCTCCGCGACCTCCACGGTCGGAGCCCGCCTCTTGGCGCGTGCGTAGTAGCGACGTCTTCCTTGCTGTAGCGCCGGCGACGCTTGCGGAGCACGTGCTGGGGGACGCACGTTTTAATTTAACGTCAGCAGTGGGCGCCAGGGGCCTTTTCCGCTCCGGCCTGGGAGGCATGCGTAGTGGGGAGCCGCGGCAGCGTATGTGTGTGTGGGCTGGATGAGTTTGAAATGGCTCCAGTGAGGCCTAGTCTAGCCTGGCTCAGGTACGGGGGGGTGCACGCGGAATTCGGACGAGAGGCTCCGAAGGGAATGATTGGGTGGTGTGGGGGCCTCCGGGCTGCCCCTGGAGCAGGCCTGTCTAGGCAAGACGGGATCCCTGAGGGGTAGGCCCCGCTCCAGCGTTCAGGCCCCGCATTGTTGGCGGGGAGGAGCCGCTTGCTTCGCCTGGGCCGTTTCTGAGCAGATTCCATCACTCGGAGGCCTTTGGCCTCGCTCGGTGCAGAGGGAAGCTCCTTCACGGCCACCTGCCCTCGGCTTCCCGCACCGAGACTCCCTTACTCGGACTTGTCCCCGCCCCCGGCGCCTCACAAGGGCGCGCAGAGACTCCCTCCGAGCAGCCCCTGCCGTGTTCACGGTCTGTGGCCGGTCAGGCTGCAGGCCCAGGCTTCGGGGCTTCGCGCCTTGTAGTTACTGTGAGTTGCGGGGAGTGCTCCCTTCCTCCTTAGGCATTACCGGGACTCTGCGGGGTGGCTCTTGGGGCGGGGTTTGTGCAGGGCCCACCGCGGTAGGGTTCTGCTCTATGCTTGGGGCCCCACGGTGCTAACTGTAATACCAATGGCAGTGAATAGTAATGTTTGGTAGACCAGTTTACGTCCCAACCCTGTACATATGTATGTGAGTCATTCCTGTGAGATCAGTGGGACTGTTTGTACATAATTAAATACATAATTAAATAAAAGTATTAAAGTTTGTCATTTTGCACATGACTATTCAAGTTAACAAATAATCTGAATTGGAAAAAGTCCAGGTATAGGTGGGGAGCGACAGATAGATAGCTTCTGTAGTGACTCTGACTGACCCAGGGGGCTTTTAAGCTTTCTCTCTAAGCCACAAGAACTGTTTGACTGGATTTACCACTTTTTACTTACTTAGGGTATCTATGCTGCCCTCCCCCGCGCCCCCCCCCCCAAAAAAAGTGTGTTCTTAACTCTGGTTAAAATAGCAGTGAAGGAAGGTACAGCAACTCAAGTTAGCAGCATGAGTTCAATCTGGCTTTAACTTGCACTCCTAACTCTAGTTAAAAGCAGAATTGCTGTCTCTTCACTTCTATTTTAACTTCCTATTTAAAGGAATGCTCTCTGGATGTTACTTTCCAATTGTACTGCAAAGCAAAAGTGAGTTATGCCCAAAGTTTATATATTGCATGTTCCTACTAACCATGTTTGGGGAGTGTGTGACTTTGAGCACAAAAATAATTTTTGCTTATTTAAAAATTGTTTTATTCTTCTGTGAAATCCCCCCAGACATCATTAGAAATCTTAGTTTAATTCAGTTTTCAGCTTTTCCTGTACATTTAAATAGTTCTAGTTTTGTTGTCAAGATGAAGGGTTCTTCAACATCTCAGTGAGACTAAGATCTCATTCCGTAATTTGTTAGACTGCACATAGATTTGACAGAGCTCAGAAGCCTTGCATGTTGAACACCAGACTCGTGTATAAAAAGGAATCTTTGACCTAGGAATGGAATAGTTAAATTTGTGGAACATGTTTTAAAACACTATTAATATTAGCTGACATATTTATAACAGTAGCTGCTTATTCATTTTAATAGATCACAGTTATAGAAGATTAAAACACTGAGGATTTTGCCTTCCATCATGGCTCAGTTTGGAGGACAGAAGAATCCCCCATGGGCTACTCAGTTTACAGCCACTGCAGTATCTCAACCAGGTCAGTTTGTACATCATTTAATGTTTGAACCCTGACATCTCATTGAATTGCAGATTCTACAGTTGTGAGAGTTAAGAATGATATAGTGCTAACAGAATATTTTCCAAATAAGTCAGTTAACCTTTAAAGGTTGACTCTTATATTTGAATGACACAATAATGGTGATCAATTAGGTATCTTAGCGAACAACTTAGATCTACACAATGGGTGTTTTGCTTTTTGCTTATTACTGAATGTATTTGTATATTATAGTAAGTACTACTTCTTTGAGAATCGCTTGTATAGATTCCTGTTTGTGGGATGTGCTTGCACACTCTGTGCAAACTGGAGGCTTCTATCAAAGTTCCCTGCACCACAAGTCCCATCTTGATGTTCAAAAGAGTATTTTTCAATCATTGTGGCCAAATTGCAGGCTAACCTGTTTGAAGCTATGTCAACTGGCTGTATTTTAGGGTGGGATTCTTCTAGATGTAAAGGAGTATAAAGGTTCCCAAGCAGCAACTTGAATCTGAAGATTGCTATATAGCAGTCAAAGAAATCAAGTGTTCTGGTACTTCTGTTAGTGTGGGCTTGCTAGGACCCGAAAGAGGCACTCCAGAACTAAACGTGGGTTATTTCAGTATTAAGACTGCAAAGTCAAGCACATGGAAGTTTAAAAAAATGCCAGAATTAAGGTTACTTGTGCAACTTTAATTTGGTCCCATTGTACATATGTATTATGATACAGGCTTTAATTACACAGTCGCATACTATTTCATTCCACAGGGCTTGTGCCTCATTCAGTGTGCAGGATGGATGATGCTCAGTTAATGAGCAAATAAGCAATATTTTGTTTTCCCATTGTTCAGAGTGTGGTTTTAGTTTAGGCCTTATTTACAGCACACTATTCAAGCACTGCTCTAAAGACGGACTTATTAATTTTCTCATGGGCTTTTCTGTGAAACTCATCAGTATAATATCAGAGTGTTTCATAAACACAAATTAACTTGTCTCCCAAATGCTCTGTGAAATGAGAGGGTATTTTCATCCCCATTTTACAGATGGGAAACTGAGGCACAGAGTAAGATCAAAAGTATGCACTAATTTATGTTTTCAATTTGCGATGCTTAGGACTTGATTTCATAAGGTACTTAGCATTATAGGTGAGTATATATTCAAGCACAGCTCCCATTGACTTCAGCTGCAGCTGAGAGTGCTCAGCACTTTTACAAAAATGAGGTTCCAGGGTCTCAAGCTGCGCATCCACAAAAAAATAAGGAACACACAGTTAGTGACCATCTCCGAAAACTTTTGGTCTAAGAGACTTGCTTAGCATCACACAGGAACTTGGTGGCAGAGGTAGGGATAGAATCCAGTTCTCCAAGGCAGTATTTAACTGTCTTAACCATGAGATCTTTTTCTTTCACCGTCATCTGTGTCACTTGTTACACATTTTCCAACTTCTGTAACAAATGAGGCAGGAATTCTGCAGACAAGTCTCCTTCACTAAACAGTCCTAATTCAACCTCAGAGCAGGGCCATCCCGTGCACTGGATGAGGCAGGGGTTCTGTGGAATAATATAGTATGTGATCATGTAAGTGAAGACTCATTCCCCCAATGCATAGTTACTAGGGGGCCAAATTAAGGTTACATAAACAACCTTAACTGGGGGCATTTCCTAACTTTTGAGTGCTTGACTTTGCAACCTTAATAATGTTCTTAGTATATTTTTTTGAATGTAATTTCCTGGCTTATTAAAAAAGCAAACTGAAAAAACAAATTGACACCCACATGGATTATCACAGTTGGAACCTTTAATTCAATTGCACAAACCAATGCCATTTGACCTAATGGAGTAAGTGATAGAAGATAACATGCAACAGTAGAGGGGGATGGAACCCATTGGCTAAGTATTTGCTGACAGCAGGAGGAATGTTGAGAATCAGAAACCTTTGGTTCCATCCCAGGCTCTATAGGGGAATGTGTTCTGAGGAGCACAGACTTTTCTGCTTGTTCCCCACTCTTGAAGTTCAACCCCCTTTGCCCTGTCCCCTCAAACTTGTCCTGGTCCTTTCTCTTCCCCACACCAGGTTCCTTGTTCCAGTCCCATTTTCCTTGCCTACCTCATCCCGATCACCACTCTTTAGGCTTCTCATCCCCATCCTAGTTTCATTACCTAGCCAGTTGCAGTTCCTCCTCTCATTTCCTTGTCCAAGCTCTCTCCCCCGCCCAGCTCTGCTCCCTGTCTCCTTGTCTTTGTCTCATTCCCAAACCAGTGGTAGTCTCCCCTCTAGCTCCTCATCAGGACTGTTTCTTCCTCCCCCGCCCTTCAAAGCCTGTTGGCTCCCGGTTTCCTCCCTTCCCATTTCCCTCAAGCAGCTCCTAGTCTCCTTGACCAATTAATCTTATTTCTCTTCCTTCCCTTCCAATTTAGTCAGTTTCCTTCTGCCCCCCCCCCCCCCCCAATCCCAATCTCACCAGACTTCTTGTCCCTATGTATTCCTTTCCCCTTTGCATTTGATTCAGATGGCTTCCTCCTCCACACTCTGACTGCCAGCAGAGGGAGCCATTGAGAGCACAGGAGAGAGACTTCCTGCATTGTTAAAGTGCTTGGTCCTGCCCTGGTTCAGAGCTTCCATTGCAGGGAAGTACTGAGCTGCCATAGCCTGCTTGGCCTGGCACACATTCAGTTGCTCTGTGGGGTTGGTGCATGCACAGAGCTGAAGGAGCTGAGAGGTGAGGGACCATGCTCTTTCACTCTGGAGTTGGTGCAAGAGCCAACTGGTCAACAGTAGGAGAAGTGAGAGACTTGAACATGCTCAGTGGGGATGGACTCGCCAGAGTTTAGCTGTTAAATTCTAGCAAGCCTTTACTGAACATGTTTCAAAGGCTTATAACCTGGCCAAATTTGGGTGGATTTTCATGGGAAGGGCAAAAGGCGCATTCCAGACTCAAAAGCTTCCACCTCTCAAATTTTAAGTGCCTGCTCCAAAGCATGGAAGTGCTAGTATTTCGAAGAGAAGGTCCCAAGGACTTTTTAATGTGGTCAAAATAAGGTATTTCCCCCCATCTTCATTCTCTGTCACATAAATTTTCAACAGAAACTATTAAAGGTCGGCAAAGTTATAAGCAACTTTTCTTCAATAACCTTCTCTGTCAAGATTGCAGCTTGCAACACAGTAAAGATACTTGGTTTCATGGCTTCCTGTGTCTATTGGTTGCAAGACTTGGAATAAAGCCTTTCTGCACTGGTTTAGGGTAGATATTATGGTGATGAGCACTACAGAAAATCTTGAGAATGAGTTTCATAGATGCAAGCATATTTGCAGATCCCGGTAATAGTGCTGGACATGTCCCATAAATGCCTGCAAGGGTTTCCTCCTTTTCCATCAGCAGTGATTGTGACACCAGTTAGGTTTTGGCTGCAAACCTTAGTTAGGGACCATCTTCGGAACCAAGATTTGTGGATAACCAGTGAAGCCAGATTTTTTATAAACTTCTTTGAATCTAAAACAATCTGATTTGGGCTTGAAAGCTTTTCTTTTTCTAATTAAAGGAAGGTCTCTGCAAATCTTACACCATGGCTATGTGCTATATCATTGGTTTTCAAACCGTTTGTATTCGTGACCCCTTTCACACAGCAAGCCTCTGAGTGTGACCCCCCCCTTCTAAATTAAAAATGGGGGGTAATTTAATGGGGGACAACCCCTATGTATCCACCTTATGACCCCCAGTTTGAGAACTCCTGTGCTATATTAATTGGCAATGGGAAAATGAATCTTGTGGCACTTGGACAACCCAACTTTGGCAGTGATACTTTCTATCTCATCTTGAACCTTGGGCTTTTATACCAACTGGGAATAGTTTTTTTGCAAGCACTTTGGAGGACAGGATTAGAATGCAAAATGACTGTGACTAATTAGAGAATTGGTCTGAAATCAACAAGATGAAATTCAATAAAGACAAATGCAAAGTACTTCACTTAGGAAGGAAAAATCAAATGCACAACTACAAAATGAGGAATAACTGCTGAAAAAGATCTGGGGTTGATGGATCACAAATTGAATGAGCCTTTTCTGCAACTACATTACATTGTTGACTAATATTCTGGGGTATATTAAAAGGAGTATTGTATGTAGGACCCAGGAGATAATTGTCCCACTCCACTGGGCACTGGTGAGGCCTCATTTGCAGTATTGTATCCGTTTCTGGGCTCCACACTTTAGGAAAGATGGAGACAAGGTGGATAGCGTCCAGAGGAGAACAACAAAAACAAAAGGTTTAAAAAACCTGACCTAGGAGGAAAGATTTTTAAAAAATGGACATGTTTAGTCTCGAGAAAAGAATATGTGGGGGGACCTGATAAGTCTTCACACATGCTAAGGACTGTTATAAAGAGGACACTGATCAGTTCTCTGTGTCCGCTGGAGGTAGGGACAAGAAGTAATGGGCTTAATCTGTGGCAAGAGTTAGCTGTAAGGAATTCCAAGAGAGGTTCTGTTAGAGATTTTTGAAAACCGGCTGCGCATACATTTGTCATGACTGGTCTAGATTTACTAGTTCCTGCCTCAGTGCAGGGGAATGGACTTGAATGACTTCTCAAAGTCCCTTGCAGCCCTACGTTTTTATGATTTTATGATCTTCTGGGGAGGAGCACTAGCACAGTGGACAGCCTCATTCCAAAGTGTACATTGCTCAGCATAACTGGTCTCTCAAGTCTTCAGTGTTAGCCTGCATATTTCAAAAGTGGGGAACACTTCCTTTAGATCGCTTTCCCTCTAAAAGAGAATTCATATTCCTTTCTGTTTTGATCAAGAGGACGTAGAGGTTCAGATTCTTTGAAAGATGCTTTTGCATGTATTTTAGAGTCAGGAGCACCTATATGACTCTCCTTTCATTCTAAATTCAATCCAGAAATCTTAAAAGAACAGGACTTGAGTAACTTTCTTAATTTGCCAATTCCATTGCTGATTTGGTTAAGATTGTCTTCCTTGCTTGGGGAAGAGTATGTGCAGGAAAGGACAAATGGCATGTCTTCTCTGCTTGAGTTTCAATCAGTGTGTCACTCTCTGGAAGGTTTTGGGAGTAGTTCATTCATCAACTTGTGTTCAAGACCCATGTCCTTTGTTGCTGTTGACGGCCTATGGAGGAGAACTGAGTACATTATTGGTAGTGATTGTCGGCACATCTGAGGGTGCTCTTGATGATGGACTATCACTTTTCCTCTCGAGTAGCACTCTCCCTCTCTAGTGGTGCTCTTGTGTGGTTCCGTGGGGTCCCATCTCGTCGTCATCTCTTGCTTAATGTGCATGTGATGTTGGGAGGAGACATGAGTTGCAATGTCTGCAATATGATTAGGCACAGCTTGAGGACTCCATCCCTGCTGACAATATGGTTGATTGCATTACTCAGTGTCTGAGCGAAATTGGAACATGTAATGAGCATCTAGGACCTCCTACTAACAGAAATTGCTAAGACTTTATTTGAAGAGGGCAGTCTTATCACTTTCATTAAAGCATACAGTAGTCTAAATACTCGAGACGCTATTGTTTTGCAGTATAGATTGCTGGGAATAATCATAAGATGACTGAGTCAGATACCAACAATATGTGGATATTTCCATTACAGGTCATACAAACACCATCGTTCACTTATCTCAAGGCCTGCACAGCCAAGATCAGTACCTGGATAAAGAGTAGTTGGATGAAGTTAAACCTTGGCATGACTCAGATCACTTTGGAAGGGACAGGCAAAATCTTGGAAGAATATGCTGCCATGCGAACATGAGTCTGGAGGACATCTGCCCCCAGATTGTCAAATTCAAGTGCAGTGTTCTATACCTTGTTGATGCCTTATACAATCCGGAATCTCATATAGTGACAACTATAAAAAAGCTACTTTGCTGTGCCCTATCCTATCTGATGCAGTCCAGGCCTTAACCTTCCATGTCTTTGTGACTTTGAGGTTTGATTTATTGTAATGCAAGATAACTTGGTAAGAGAGCACCAACATTGGGAGGGGGGGCGGGGATGACTTCTGGTGCAGAAATCAGTGACCCATCTGCTTACTAAGAGGTTGATGAGAGTACATTATCACTGTACTTTGTTCACTTCACTGGCTACCTTTTGAATATGAAGTAAAAATTATGGTGGTGGTCCAATAAACCTTATGTGAAGACTTGTGCCCTGAAGTGGGAAACCTTTCATTGTGGGCTCGGCTGGGGTAGTACTCGGTTAATGTCCCAATTCAGCTTTTTATTTTTTTTCCACAATCGGCATACTCAGACGGTCAGAAAAGTTAACATAGAAGCCCTGTCTCTGATTCAGTATCTTTCATGTTTTCACACCATATTGAAAAGATTTTTTTAAAGGTCTCTTTATTGTCATTACTCTTTTATAAAAACATCCTAAACTTTCTGATACTTGAAATGACAACAGTATTAACTGTAATAAATTAAAACTGTTGGAAGTTGGTGTCTCTCCCATATTTTGTGGTTCTGAACACACATTTCTTTAAACTTTTTTTCTCTTGCCTGGTCCTGTGAAAGAGAACCACATGAAGAAGAATAACTTAGTTTCAGTTTCCCCTGAGAAGTCTAACTGTACAAAAAAAGTACTGTCAAATGCACAGTCATAAGAAATAGAGATTCTTCTTTAGTTTTAGTTACCTTAGGAGTTTCTTTCAACAATACTAAGAAGTCTACCTTCCTGCTCTTTAGATTTGATGGTCGCAGTCCTTAATGGGATCGCTGTTTGAGCCATTTGAAGTTTTTCTTGATATATGTAGAAGGAATGATTTGTTATTGACAGGGAGAATGGATGAAATCCAAGGTCTTTATATGTTGTTCCAGATAAATAAGAATGTCTTGTCACCATCCTGAATTTCTGACTTAAAAAAATCTGGTCTTTTTTAATTTGTTTTTTAAACCTAAATGAAACCTTGTTTTTCCCCTCAAATCCTCAAGAATTACCTGTGGTGGTAGATGGTTATGCAGCCTACATTTTAAATATATTCTTAGTTTCCTTTAGGTAGACCTCACACACTATTTGTAGCACACGGAGAGAATTCCACAGAAGACAGTCTTTATTTACTCAGATGTTGTCTAACTCGAGAACACTTTACATACAAACCTACTATAAGGGTACAGATGTCTCAGTAACTAAGCATCTAAGCTCAAACTCCAGTAAATCTAAGGCAGCAGTCTTTATGCATGAGAAATTTCTTCATTTCTTGATTTATAAATCTCAACAGAAACCCTTGAAAGAGGGTAGTAGTATTTTCACTTCAGAGGGGTGGGGTGTTTAAACACAAATTAAATGACTTAGCCAAGTCAGAGAGGAATTTTTTGACAGAGTTAGAAATTGAATCTGGATCTCTTGAATACCAATCCAGTGCCTTAGGCACAAGACCATCGTTATTCCATGGGTTTTTATGGTTATGTAATGTCCAATAAGTGGGACTCTGTATGTGACATTTTTGAAAGAGAAGCTACTTAATAGTAAATGTAGTTAGATGACATGATTTCTTACCTAGATGTGCACTTTTTCTCTTCTTTTGGAGTTTTGGGCTCTTTGTGAAAAGGAACTGGGCGGTGCTGGGGCTCCTTAAGTAAGCCTAGGATCAAAGTTTTGGTCCCATGAAGAGGGCATGTGTGTATAGTCCTAACACACTGCTGTTTTTAGAGGCTTCTACTTTGACACTCAAGCTTGCATAGGCATCCTGCAAATATAGATCTATTTCTCCTTTCTCAGTCAACTTCTGCTGTTTCATCTTGTAGCAAAGACTTAGTTTATTAATAAGGAAATTATTGTAATATTACAAGTTAAGAATTATTACTTCACTACTTGCTTAATGAAGTGAGGATGATGTCTTTTGTTCAAATATACAATTCTGTTAATTTAAGTAAAAATTCTAAGACTGTATTCAATTTATGAAAAGTTAAATGGATTCTGGCCTGGTCTGCTCACCTCTGCAATCTTTAGATGATATTTTGTAGCTCTGAGGATTCCTTTTTACTTTTGCTGTATATTTTTCCCATCATATACATCTTCACTGTCATAACAAGCCTAGAAGACAAGCTCAAAGGTGGATATGGTTTACTTCAGATCCCATTAATTCCACTCTGAAAACTTAGCCTCCTCTTTCTGTATTTGATTAGTGAGCTGTAATTTGCCATCAGTAATGTAGATTAGAAAAGTAGTTCTGGAACCCGTGAAGTATTTTTCCTACTTGAAACAGTGTTATCTACAGAGGTAGTTCTTTCAGTTTCATTTCTTCTGTTCTGCTTTTACCAGCATGTGTGGTGTTGTGGCAAAATGCTTAACAAAATTTAACTAAAATCAACAAAGATGCAACTCTTTTTTAATAAAATTACAATGGTACAGTTTCAGGTTTTGCCCCTCAAATTTGTATAATAGGAATTACTAAAATATCCTGTGAGTTTCACAAACTTTCTAGTTAGATTTTCTTAGGATTGGTTTACATTAAAAAGTATTGGCATTTATGGCATCAGTTCATGCTCATGAAACTTTGTGTCTACACATGAAAGTGCTTGTACCATTCTAAGTACCATTGTAAGTGCACTAGCTACAGCAAGGTTTACAACTGCTTCAGCTCTGACCAGTTCAGTTTGACTATTTCAGTACTAGTGTAGAATGAAAGTTTAGGCAATGTAGCTGACAGTATCATTTCATTTGGCTGTCCTAGCAGAATTCCACCATGCTCTTGTGCTCTCTTCAGTAACAATTCAGACGACTGATTCTGTCATCAATGGTACTGAGAGTAGCCCAGGAAAGTGGTTGGTTGATGTATCTATACTCTTCTGGGAGTTATCAAAGCAATCCAGGAGCTGCATGAGGCATACATACCACAATGCTAAGGTCTTAAAGGAAACAGAGAAAGGGGGACTCTAGTGAAAATAGACGAAGAATAAATATCTCTCACCGCTTTATCCCTAAGTAAATCTTAGCTCTCTACCCATTACCTGGTGGTGCTCCAGGGTACTTCTCCCATCTCCCACTAAAGGACAGATATATTTGTTGGGGGTCCTATTGCATTAAGATTGCAGGGAGGGAAGGTGGTTAGGAAAACTCAGAGGTGTATGGAGGAGTCTATTAGGATGTCTTCCCTCTGGTTCTGGACTTCTCCTGTCTCTGGTGCATGTAGCAAAACTCAGAACAGAATGAAATATTAATCCAGCTATAAAAAATAGCAAAAATCCACTGAAACAAGGAAGTTAAGGTATTAATGTGACAAAATTAAAATTAGATAAGTTATTAAAAAAACTAGCAAATCAAGCTCCTTACCTCCTTCTCTGTGTTGTGGTACTTATAAAAGACTTAAGAAGAGAAGTTAGCAGGATAGCCAATATGATGCTAGTATGTCACACTGTTACAGAGTATTTTAAACTGCTCCTTTTTCTTGGGATTGTATTTATAAATAGTGGGTGGCAAGCAAATAGGAATAATCCAAATGGCTCATTTGATATAGATTGGGCTGAATTATAAGTAAATATTTTAAATGATGCATTGTGCTGGTAATGACATCTCTGTTCATGCTCTCATTACTGAAACACGACGTCTTTCATCATCATCATCTCTGTGTCACAGGCACTTTTGTCCTAAATCGGAGCTAAGTCATGAGAGTATATGTGCATGCTCTGTGTGGTACCATGTTCTTGATTTCACCTAGAAAAATGTATCTGAAACAGCACTGTTTGTCAGTCTGGCAGAATTGTGGTGGCTGTCAATGCTCTGTAACGACCATCAGAAAATAACATTTTTCACTTTGGGGTGCCAGGGCAGAGCTTGCAAGGCTGAAACTGTCCACCTTTTTGCCAATCATGAGCAGCAAAAATCCACAACTAGCCCTTGATGCACTACTGTGACTGTTAAGGCGTTGCCATGTAGCAGAATTGCAGCTGCTAGTGCAGCCAACCCCCTTACTGCAGAAGAGCTTGTTACAGAGGCATGAATTCCAGCAGCAACTTTTGTTGCTAGAATAGAAATTTGGTGGCTGGAGTATTATGGGTGTGGGTTCTATTTATTATGGATTCTAACTTAATATGAGGCAAAGAGTGATTTTAAATGCTTGCTTTTTAAGTATTTGTTGCTATCTAAGGTAGAGAAGGAAGGAAATGGCAGCTGGGAGTCAAGATTCAGGAGTGTCCCTGCCCCTTGAGAGAGTTAGGAGTTGGCCGGGGGAAGAAAGCACTAGCACTGATAGTAAGGATCCTTTTCTTGCTGTGATGAGATTCTTAATGCATAACTGTTTGTTCTGTTTTCAGCTGCTCTTGGTGTTCAGCAGCCATCATTGCTTGGAGCCTCTCCTACAATATATACCCAGCAAACAGCATTGGCGGCAGCAGGCCTCACAACACAAACTCCAACGAACTATCAGCTAACTCAAACAGCTGCTTTGCAGCAGCAAGCTGCCGCTGCAGCTGCTGCATTACAACAGGTAAAGAAAACTGTGTTTTAGGAGTAGTTTCTGCTGACTACACAAACTTCGTAATGTAGAAAACCGTTGGCTCTTCAAGCCTAAAGTAGCCTAACTTGAGGACCAGGTAGAATAAAATTTGTTTGCCTTCCCTGAACAAACCAGAGCGATTATTTAAAAAAAAAAAAAAAAAAAAAAAAAAAAAAAATTTAAAAAGGGACACTACTCCTAGAGCCATGAGTAGACCTATCAGTCCATGAAGATAGGCACTGTTTTTGCTGAATCTCATATCTGGGGTAGTGGTGAGTTCAGATTGAGATTTTTAGTGAAATGAGTTTTGCTGACAATAAGCTCCACATTGAAAGTTCCAAATCCTTCACTGAGCCACAATGCATAGTTTAGCAATATTTGACATAATTTCATGTTTTGTGACCTACATATTTAATTATTTTGAGTGGCAGGATTAATGGATGATGTTTGATCATGTGGAACTCTAAGGTGATCCAGGATGAATTTTTAATTCTGAAGATCTTTGTTATAAGAGTAATATATGTGGACTATATTGGTCAAGTTTTGAATTAGAAATTACTGAATTTGACAGTGTGTCCTCTAAAACAGATTTAAAGCAAATTTATGAATGTTAGATTTTGTATTTGTTTCCTAAGGGATTTAGCAGCTGGCTTGCTTTTGTATGTTTTTCAGCAATATTCACAACCTCAGCAGACGCTCTACAGTGTACAACAACAGGTTTGTCTAATTCTTATTGTGTACATCACAAATAACTTCTACTGTAGTGTGCATGTCTTTGCAGGATTAGTCTTCAGAAACTTCTGCTGACTATTTTCTTTAAGCAAACAATGTAAATACACCGGACCCTCACTAGAAAGCGGGATTTGGGATCCATGCGTGGTACTGAATTAACGTGGGAACCGCATTAAAATGAATTCCAATTAAAGTAATTAAATTTGGGATTCATGGCCGCGACCACATTATATGCAAATTCGAGCTATATAGATGCGTGTTCTAGCGAGGGTATGGTGTAGTTTGTTTTTTAATTATAAAAGAGAATTTGAGTCTAACTTCACATCCACAGAAAGAAATTGCTAAAGTAGGAGTCTACCTTTTGTGCTGCATGGGGAATTTGGAATACTGTGCCATGTATGTACAGTAGAACCTCAAAGTTATGAACACCAGAGTTACAAACTGACCAGTCAACCACACACTTCATTTGAAACTGGAAGTACGCAATCAGAGGTGTTCATAACTGTGAGGTTCTACTACATATGGTTCATGATAAATGCCATGCTCTAAATATACCGTGTAGTTCAACTGCTGGAATGATTTTGTCTAAAGAGGTTCCCTGTTGCATACATTGTTGTCATACCTGAAATTACAGTATTGTGAGAGAATACATGGATTGGTAAATGAGCAGTTGGGAAGGGTTAGGACTGTAAAACTCTCTCTTGAGACACTCCCTCACATGTCTTAAACGTTAGTGATTTATGATGGTGGAACAAGAAAACTGAAGTGTCTATTACTGAGTAAGTTTGGAAATTGTGGTCTTAATGAAATGTACAAATGGACACAGTTGCATAGAAATGCAGACTATGACTACAGAAATGACTGAATTCCAATGCATTAACTGTTTCCACTCAGATAACTCAGTCAACGAAGCAAAAACTATTTTTCCTTAGTTGTAAAGAGGAGGTAAAACTGTACAGTTTCCTTAAGTGTATAAAATTAATTTATTTTTTTTATTTAAGTTGCAGCAACCTCAGCAGACCCTTTTAACCCAGGTTAGTTTGGCTCTATTGTTTGGTCTTCATTTCCAGACATAGGTAATAGGGCAATGTAAATCTCTGATCTTGGCCATTATTTTTATTTTAACAGTTTTTTTAAAGATAATGGTGGATTTCCTGTATATGTGTTATTACAATGTGTAGTACCTGTGCTGTACTAATATGATAAAGTTTTACTGGTACTGCTTTGTTGTATTGTATACAGCTGTAAAATTTTGCTTAGTTTTAGTTTTAATAATTACGGTAAAGTAAAGATTTGTATCATTCAACCATAGAAGGAATAACTTGTTTTTGCATATTCTCATACAATAATTTAACTTGGACTTCAAGATTTTAATTATTTTACAGTATTATGACAGTTGGGGGAAACTTTTCTTTAGAGAAAGGAATTTAATGCTCTGTATTTTTAGAAACAATATTGCATATACTGTTTTTAAAGGGATCTTACTGATCTTGACAGGCCCAAAATGTGTAATTCTTTAAAGTATTTTTAGTTGATTTTTTAGTGTTAGACCTTCAAAACAATGGGTGTTAAAAATCCATCAGCAAAAACAGAATACTGACTTCGTCACATTCACTTGTGTGCACTTCATTCTGCTGACTGTTTTTATGGATAGACAAGGAATTGAATTGACTAGTTAGAGTAGAATCTTGTTAGTTCCACACTCTGCTAATTTGCAGAATCGAACCAGTAGGCTGAGTGCAGGAACTGTAAGAATGCAGTCCTAGGTAACCCAGTAGCTTGAGTTAATGGTGGGTGACCCTGCTGACATGCTATGGATTTTTGAAAACTATGCAGCCTACCTTTAAGGTTGATTGGAGTTCTTTAGTGTCAGGGAATCATCTAAATTTGTTTTAAAGTTAGTTGTTTCTTTTAGGAGTAATGTGTGGCTTTGTATGTGCTTTTTGCTTTGAAAAGTAACCCTTTGTTTATAAAGTATTTAAGAAAGATTCTTCTAAAATTTATAATTTCCTTCCTCAAGTAGCCATTCCTTGTGATTGTGTCAGTGGTATCTGAATGCTTACAGAGTTTGTTTTATTTTGGTTACAGCCAACTGTTGCCTTGCCTACCAGCCTGAGCCTATCTACTCCTCAGCCAGCAGCACAGATAACGGTTTCCTATCCAACACCGCGGTCAAGTCAGCAGCAAACCCAACCACAGAAACAGCGTGTCTTCACAGGGGTAGTTACAAAACTACATGACACATTTGGCTTTGTGGATGAAGATGTCTTTTTTCAGCTCAGGTAAGTGCACTTGGCTGTAGCTGTATTCTGTGATGTCATCACTAAGCAATGTTTCAGAATTTAGCTTACAAATTCTCTGCTACTGGGGACCATTTCTGCAGCTAACATTATCTAGTAGCCTAATTTACATCTAGCAGCAGTGAAAGTCAGATGGCTGGGTAGGATAGTGCCTGTTAATGCTAGGTTCATAATATGGAGTTTTCTTACTCCAACACCATGGTGGGAAGCTCTTAGGAACCTAAATGGACTGAGAACCATGAAACTGCAGAACTTGGGAGTAGTGGAGCCAACATAGCATGCAGTTCCTCTGTCTTAACACATGCATTTGAGGCTCTGCTGGTGTGGGACCAGGAAGGGAAATTAATGGCTCTAAGTATACGCCCCATCTGAAGCAGGCATTATTTCCACTGGATTTTCAGACAGAAGTTAATGGAATTTGAAAACTCTTCTCTTCTTCCCCCCCCCCCCCCCCCCCCCCCCCCCCCCCGCCTTTGACTTCTTTTCCTCTTGCCCCTGAGTGGAGTATTTAAAGGGAACTCTGGAGATATACCCCTGGGTCCTCTCTCCCTTCAACCCTATAATTTAACTGTAGTAAGGTACAATGTGACCCTAGATACATTTTGTAAGATATTTAAAGTATAAAAACAGCTCCCATATCTTCCTGGTCAGTTTCTGAAGTGTTGTACATGAAGTTGCTGAACCCAGAAGCACAGCTCTGTCTTACTAGTAACTCTTACATTTTCCCCTCATAACTAACTCTTCAAGAATAAAGCTTATTTTTGTAGCTAAAGAGAACATTTTCTTATAATACAACTTTTTAAAAAAAATTTTGCAGTGCTGTTAAAGGGAAGACACCTCAAGTAGGAGATAGAGTACTGGTAGAAGCTACTTATAACCCCAATATGCCTTTCAAATGGAATGCACAGAGGATTCAAACACTTCCAAATCAGGTATATGTGGTTATCCAATCTAGCTCTTGTTGAATTCTTTTGATTAAGTTAATTGACAATACATTCCCTCTTTTTCCATTAGAACCAGACTCAAAGCCAACCTTTGCTCAAGACACCTCCAACAGTACTTCAGCCCATTGCACAGCAAACTGCATTCAGCGTTCAGGCACAGCCACAGCCACAATCACTGTTGCAGGCACAAATATCAGCAGCTTCTATTACACCTTTGCTTCAGACACAGCCTCAGCCTTTATTACAACAGCCACAACAGAAAGGTATTCCTCCAAAACATGAAATTTGTTTTTCTCCCTCTTGTGTTGATGTAGGTAATGTTTAAAGCTGTTCAATCACAGGAATGAAGTAACAAAACCAAAGGAAATTAAAATGCACGTAATTGATTGTAGAAAAGCAAGACTGTATCGTTTTCCAGGTTGAAACATGGAGTTATGTGAAGAAAGCCATACAGTATGTGGAACTCATCTGTAGTACCTCAGCAAAACCTGCTAAGGGAAGTTCCTCTGGACTTCTGCAATTCGTGTGATTTAGAGATTGGTTTTATAATCTAAAAACAAATCCTCCATAAAGTGTAAAAATAGTATTTATGCTCAGCGACAATATCATGCGATTCAAAGTACAAATTGGAATGTAATTCTTAAAGATCCACTGAAATGTCCTGGAAAACTTAGTTTCTCAAGTTAGGAGAATTCTTATGTTTTACAATTTTTTTTAACCTATTTGCTACATTCTGCTCATTCTACGTCTGGGCAAATAATCCTTTAACATCGTATTTACCAAGAAGATTGTAGTGATGTCACCAGTATAATTATGGTGATATGACTGATAAGTAACAGGAGCAGTGCTCCAATGGCATTGATTTCATAAACATGTTGCCAGTGATAAAAATTAGAAAAGAAAAACCGTAACACCATCTTAGCAGAAATGATTTCTGAATAAAATATTGTCCTGTATTCTGGCAGGTACCATCAGGACACAATATTTAGAAATATTTTACCAAGTTATGATATTTCAGTTAAGTGTACTATTTTCGGACATCTTTTTATGAAACTATTTGGTGATGGGGTTAAATAAATGCAACTACAAATCAACTGTCCACTTGCTTTTTTGCAGAGAAGAACCCTAATGAAAGGTCAATAGAAATGTATTTGTTTTTTCCCAGCATATGCTTCAAAACCTGAATATATTCTACTGAGTTGAAGATAGTTCATAAATAATCCATTGCATTTTGTCAGAGTTTTTTAGATGATTACTGTAATAGCATCTATTATTAAGCCATTCAAATTTACTGCAAAAATTTAAAAATTGCTTTAAGGTACCTTCTATTTAACACAGCAAAGAAAGGCATCAGAATGGTGGTTTTGGAAACACCTAAGCTATTAAATATGTTTTACAATTGGCTTATTGGTGGACAAAACACTATTAAGTGAATTTTAAAATTATTTAAAAATATTCAATATTAGAACAGTTTAGAACAGGCAATGGTTCTTAATTGTGTTTAAATCCTAAAAATTGTTTCTATTTTTTAGCTGGTTTGTTACAGCCCCCTGTCCGTATAGTTTCACAGCCTCAACCAGCACGAAGACTAGACCCTCCATCCAGATTTTCAGGGAGGAATGACAGAGGGGACCCTATGCCTAACAGAAAAGATGACAGAAGGTGTGTTGTTAATGACAAATCTGCTTATGGAGTTCATCAGATGTTATGTTTAATTTTCTGAGTGTAGTTGAGCAGCTTAGTCCTGATAGAGAGATTTGATTCTTTCTTTACTCAGACTGTACCATCAATTTGTTTTGGAGTTGAAAAGTTCTGTATAAATGCTTCTTGTTGTTTGAGTACACTGTATCTTTGTAGAACTATTGACCTGTGAGGCCTATTTTCATAAGATTTGCTCTTGCTTCTAAAATGAGGAATGTTCATACCTTATATATATTTTTTTAAGTCGTGAAAGAGAACGAGAGAGACGTAGGTCACGGGAGAGGTCACCCCAGAGAAAACGCTCCAGAGAGAGATCACCTCGGCGAGAGAGGGAAAGGTCACCTCGAAGACCACGGCGTGTTGTCCCGCGTTACACAGTTCAGTTTTCCAAGTTCTCATTAGACTGGTATGTTCATTGGCCATCATTTTTTTTTGTTGACGTTCATTTTTATATAGTGATGAATACGGATTATTGTAAGATGCATGTCTGTAGGCTAGTTCAAAAAAACCCCAACGACTATCTTGAACTTTTCCTGAATTTAAACATTATAAGCAGCTTGCTTCTAGACTACATAGAGAAAGCAATAACAGATGTTGGAAAGCTGTTTGCCACACGTGTGACTCAGGCCAAACATTTTTTTGGATGTGTTTGATTTTTGAAGACGTTTCAGCTTACATTTTCCACTAACTGAAATTACTCTATTAGAGGCACACTGACTGTTCACTTGGGTCTCCCGTGCAATGAGACAGTCTTCCAGTGGCTTTAGTCACTGTATGCCGGGCATACTTCCTGTAGAGCTGATCCTTTATGGATTTCTGTCAAGTAGGTTTCTCCATCCTTCATAAGCAAATGTGTGGGTAGATTCTCAAGAATTTTTTCAGTCAATATAAGTTTGTTCCACTTACAACTTCTTGTAAGTGGAAGCCATCAGAAAGTACTGACACTGAGAGACGTTTATTTATGCACAAAATTTGCATTAGAATAGGGCATTGCCACATCCCTCAGCGCAGGTGGATATTTCTCAATAGCTTTATGCAGTGTTGTAGCTGTGTCAGTCCCAGGTTAGTAGAGACACAAGGTGGGTAAGGGTAATATCTTTTATTGGATCAACATCTGTTGGTGGAAAAAGGCACGCTTTCGAGCTACACAGAGGTATCGTCCTCAGGTCTGGGAAAGGTACACAGCTAAATACAAGATTTGAACTGATTGTTTAGCATAAGTAGTTAGCACGTATTCTAAGGGACCCATTCAAGGTGAAGTGACCTTTTAAACATCTTAGTGATTGATTATTTTCAGATTAATATCCCTTATTACTGTACTTTTCAAAATACATTTTCTTGTTGTTTCAGCCCTAATTGTGATATGATGGAACTGAGACGACGTTATCAAAACTTGTACATCCCTAGTGACTTTTTTGATGCTCAGTTTACATGGGTGGATGCTTTCCCTATGTCAAGACCATTTCAGTTGGGGAACTACTGCAATTTCTATGTAATGCACAGAGAAGTAGACCCTTTAGATAAAAACACTGCTGTTCTTGATCCACCAGATGCTGATCACCTGTACAGCGCAAAGGTTTGTACGGCCCCTTATAGTTGAACTTTTCATTAGAAATTTTAGAAAACAAAAGGGGTAAGGTGTCAGAGAAGCTTGTGAATACACTTATGGAGTAACATTTTTCTAATTATTTTTGTCATATGTTTACATTTACTTTCCCTAGCAAATAGTTTTTCACTCTGCTCAAATGTTTTTAGTTGAGTCTTGTCTATAATACAGTAAAAGCTCTTTTATCTGGCACTTCACCAACCGGCAAGCTCTATAAACCAGCATTTCTGATCTGCACTGAAAGTCTGGTTTATAGTGCCATTGGTGCAGGGCCGGCAGGGGGCTGGGGCTTGGGAGGGGCTGCAGGGCTTGCTCTGGGAGGGAGTTTGGGGCCAGGAGGGGGTTTGGGACAGGGTGTTGGGGGCCAGGAGGGGCTCAGGGGGCTGGATTGGCAGGGGGATCACCTTCGGCAGCTCCCTGCAAGCGGTTCCCCGTGCCTGCTGTTGCTGGCAGAGGCACAGCCAGGTGGCTCTGCAGTCCCCCCTCCCCAAGCGCTGACTCCGTGGCTACAGCCCATTGGCTGGGAACAGCAGCCAATGGGAGCTGTGGGGGGCAGAGCCTGCAGACAGAGGCAGCATGCCTGCTTGCAGAGCCACCTGGCTGCGCCTCCACCAAGAGCAACAGGAACAAGGAGCTGCTTGCGGGGAGCCACCAGAGGTGGGTGCCCCCCTATCTAGCACCCATCCCCCACTCCCTTACCCCTGCCTCAAGCTCTCCTTCTCCCCACCCCACACTCCAAACCCGTCCTTTGGAGTTAACCGGCATTTTTAATTTACTGGCACCCCCCCCCCCCCCCGTTCCCCCAGCATGCCAGCTTAAAAAGTTTTCACTGTATTAATATTTAGTATAATAACCTGACTGAGGTTTGAGTGGATGTTAGTTTTCACTTTTCTAGATCTTCTAACATAAAGGTGACCTGCAGATACTTTAAAATAATCAGTAACTGTAGGATAATGGTTGATGGTTTAGTAGTTCTGTCTTTTGGCCCCTGGGTTCTGTCTTCAGTGCTGCCACTGTGTGACCTTGGTTACATCACTTAACCCCTTTCTATGCCACAGTTTCTCATCTGTAAAATGGGTGTTATGATGCCTGCCAACCTGAGAGGGGTGTGTTGAAATTAATGCTTGTAAAGGATTTTGAGATCTTTGAATTAAAGAGATTGCAATTTACCTGTTACCAGACAGAATACTTAAACTTAGATATTTACAGCCTTAATGCCATATATCTGTTACTTAACATCCATTTTCTCAAGAGTTTTGCATTTATCTTGAAATGAATAGGTTAGACACCTGGAGAATTCTCAGTATGATTAGTCTCAAGGCAAGAGTAAGGTCGTATTGAGTCACTGATGCAATTAAGATACCCTCTGTTTTGAGGACAGGATGGTTTCCTGGATATCAATTGTTCTTTGAGTAGTGATACAGGAGTAGAGTTTAGGCTGTTGAATGGCCTTACTTGTGCTTTTCCATAGTTGTGTACTTGTTTGGTGTGTTTAAATGTAAACTTAACTTTGAATTTCCAAATGTTTGAAAATCTGGGGGATTTCAGAGAAGTACAGCATTCTCAAAGGATTTTCCCATAAAATCCTATAACTGGTTATAAACTTATATAATATAATGAACTTAATCATGTTTTTTGCCTCAGATTTTCTTCAGGTTTGTAAGATTGCTTAAAAATGTCTTAGTGATGGCAGTCAGTCTGATGCTTATCTTGAGATCTCTCTCCTTCTGGTCCCCAGAATAGACTGTACCTCTCATCTTCTGCCACCACAGGCACACCAAATGTTGACCCCAGCATCCCATTCTTCCTGTTATGGGGAAAAAACTAGCTGTTGAGAGAGGGGTACATTTATTAGGGGGTGGTCTCTAGATGGCTAAATGGGACTCCATTTTCTCTCTAGACTGGTCCCTCCCATATGGCTTCTTTCCTACCTTTCCCCATGTAGTGGTGCTTTCTTTCCCACTGCTCTTAAACTACCTCCCTTCTCAGTTGAGTTCTCGGCCAGCTATTTTATATGTTGGGACCATTGTGAGTCCACAAACTCTGCATCAGGACCATAATAAATTTTAGAATTTCTAGACCAATCTGCTCTAGAGTTGCTGTAAGTGTTAACATTTTTGTAAGAAAAGTTGTTTCTCTTTTAATCCCTATGTTTCCAAAAAGCTTTGTCTAATTTTTCTTAAACTTCCAGAAAAGTTCTACCCCTGTGTAAAATCTGTCTAAAATTTCACTTGGCTCTAGTGAAGTTAGGGCTGAGAGTCAAAATCAGGAATATAGTGGAAACCTTGCTTCAAGCTTAATGATGGAACAATGTGCGTGTTTCCATAATTAATGTTGGTGTAGGAAATAAGTTTGTAAAAACCACACTAAATAATGGTTGAAAGAAGAGAGGTGCTATTAGTATCTTAGGCCAGGTTGTAACAAAATGTGATGACCAAGCATGTTATGGTGGTATTCAGAAACCGAGATCCTGATTGAAATCAGAAGTGTGCTCAGTGCCCTTCACTGTGTAGGACATTGAGTGCATAATACTACAGTTTGTGAAGGTGTTCAGTAAACATCAGGTTTTCAAGTTACCTTTTGAAATATAGTGTGTCTTAATGACATATCCTAATAACTCAGTGCTTTTATATATACATTAAATATGCTGACAGTTACACTAATATAGACAACTTGCTACCAGACTCAGTGTTTCTTTTCTGTTTTGCGTGTCTTAAAGGTCATTAGAATAAATTAGAGGTAGTAGGGTCACTCTTGAATTGGTGCTGTCGGGCCCAGTCCTGGAAATACAATGCACATTGTTACTGTTACACACAAGTAGTCCCGTTGACTTCAATGGGAATACTCAAGGGGTTAAGTGTTGGCAAGATTTGGGCATTTTACAGCTGTTCTAGTGTGTCTTAACAAGGCTGGATTAACTGATTTTGTAACAGGTGATGCTGATGGCTAGTCCTAGTATGGAAGATCTTTATCATAAATCATGTGCCCTTGCTGAAGATCCACAAGAACTTCGTGATGGATTTCAACATCCTGCTAGACTTGTCAAGGTAAAAAATGTATTTCAGCAGGAGGTACCATGGGAATCCAGATTGATGGGACAAAGGTCTAAAATTTGTGTATTCAGACTGAAATATCTAGAGAGGCCTAATCAGCAATATACTTATTTTATGTAGTCCTTTTTTCACAAGCATTATTGTGTCTTTCAAGTCTCAGGAGTGAAAAATACCCAGTTGAGTCAACAGTTAAGTAAAAATATTTTTTCTATCCAAGTTGAAATTTAAAAAAGATCCTTGGAGTTAACATGCTGTTGCTGCAGAATATACTATGAACTTTCTAGTGACTATAAATACTTGTTGTTTTACTCAGTAATTGATGGAGGTGCTTGAGCCTGTGGCCTTTAAAACACTCCCATGGCTCTTTTTGCCATAAATAAGCATGTTGGACACAGAGTCCAATCTGCATTGCAGTTGGGTAACTTTGATTGCTCCTTGTGGGACTGGATGACTGGGATGGGATCACTTGATAATTGCCCTGTTCTGTTCATTCCCTCTGAAGCACCTGGCATTGGCAAATGTTGGAAGGTAGAATACTGGGCTAAATGGACCATTGGTCTGACCAGTATGGCTGTTCTTATGGTCTTATTTGGAGAAGGTACAATACTCAGTTTCCATCATGAGCTGTCATGTAGTGTTGCTGGATGGTATTTAAAAGCATCTGCTTGTACTTCAAATGTGGTGGCATTTCAGTAGACAAATGAACCCTATAGTTTATCATTTGTACATCAATCAGTAATGCAGTTTGGGATTTTTGGATGAAATCTGCTATATGAAGATCAGTCAGTAGTAGTTTTACTAGCTCATTTTTGTAAGACAGTATCTGTTTATTTCTGTTAGAATTGAGACATTTTTACCTTTATCATAAAGGTTTGTCTGCATGTTGCCATATTACAGAACTAATGTTCCACGGCATAATCCTCTGCCCATAAAGTAATTTTTGAATGGAAAGTCTTGCAAATCAAGAATGAGTAATGATGTTTTAAACCTATTCCATTTCTGAAACGCTGTGGAAAAAAATTAGCTGAACTCTTTCTTGATTGAGACTTTTTTAATTTTGGATTTCAGAATAATTCTTTGTCAGTCTACTAACAGATTTCAAAGTTAGATGTATATTTTATGCTCTGTGTACCCTATAGTCTTACCCTCATAGTTCGGGGAACTGTTTTTCCCTATCAGGGAAACATTCAGGAGACTTTTTTTATCCAGTTTTTAGTGGGTATGAAAGGAAAAGATGAAGCTATGGCTATTGGAGGACACTGGTCCCCATCACTGGATGGACCTGATCCAGAAAAGGACCCCTCTGTGCTGATTAAGACTGCTATCCGTTGTTGCAAGGCTCTAACAGGCATTGACTTAAGTGTGTGCACACAATGGTAAGTACCATTCTCCAAAACAGAGCATATTATAGAAATAAGTGTTTTCTGATTATTCTTAGAACTGTTGTTAAAAACCCAAACCATTTTTTCTTTATTAGCAGCCTGTGGTGGTGTAGGTAAACTGGTTGAAGGGATGTTCTCTTTTATAACAAGAGGTTGGTTGGTGCCAAATGTGTTCAATAATGCATCAAAAACTAATTAAAAATTCTGAATTTTGTACATGTTATGCTGTAATTTTGTAATGGTTATATGTTGAAAATATTTTCCATTTCATGCATAGCTGGAGAAGATCGTCAAGAGAACTTCATTTCATTATTCTTTTGTAAATAATTAGCTGTTGGTTATATAGCCATATTTTTTCTTGATGAGTTTATTTGTCCTGTGTTGTCTAACACTCACTGTTTTACCAATTTATGAATGAAGTTTCTATTTCACACTAAATTTAAAAGTGTTTCAACTTTTCCTTTTAATTGAGGATTATATTTCCTAACACAAACTGGCAAGTACATCGCTTTACCTATAGCAGTCAGCATATTGTTCACTCGTCCCCATTTTATCTTGGAATACATTGTACAAATGTGCCAAAAGAGAAAATATGGCTTCCATAACTTTTTCTTTAGATAAACCTCAGATTCTTGCAGCAAAGTTTCTTTACTTGATGTGCTACAAGTGAACTAGGCTCTTTAAAATGTATTGTAGAATTTTTTTTCCAACATGCTTCTTCCCTTGCAACAGGTACCGTTTTGCAGAGATTCGCTACCATCGCCCTGAGGAGACCCACAAGGGGCGTACAGTTCCAGCTCATGTGGAGACAGTGGTTTTATTTTTCCCGGATGTTTGGCATTGCCTTCCCACCCGCTCAGAGTGGGAAACCCTCTCCCGAGGATACAAGCAGCAGCTGGTCGAGAAGCTTCAGGGTGAACGCAAGGAGGCTGATGGAGAACAGGCACTGAACGCTAATCCCTTTTTCTATTTCTGCTTCTCACAGGCACAGGAACACAGGCACAAAATGCACACCACATACTACACAACAAACATACATAGGAGGAACATAACTGGTAACAATGACTGGTAAACCAGCTTTCAGCAGTATAGTGAATGTTTTTTATTTCAGCTAGTATACTAACTTTTAATGTGTGTGCTGATACCACAAATGGAAGTAAATTGTGCTTTTGATGCGCAGAACATTGTTTTTATCTTAGAACTAGTTGCTGGAATCTGGAACCAGTTGTTGAGTGAGATTCAGTATTAATAGCAGTCTTAAATATTTTGCCATTTTCTAAAATTTCTAAATTTTCTCCAGTGGCCAGTTCTAATTATTGTATTTGGAAATTGGACAAGAATTAGTCTGAAACACTTGAATTTCAGGCCACATGGCTGATGAGCATCTTGGGATATTGAAAGGTCTGACTAAATCAAGAGTGACTATGGATGTTTGAAAATTGGGGCAAGATCACACACTGTATGGTTAGCGGAGACCAGCAGTGTCTGTGTATCCCTGACATTATTTGTGGTGTTATTTATCACCCTTTTGCGTTTCACAGATCTGGCTTTTATTGGCTGATGAGTGGCACTGTGATCAGTTATGAAGTGGTAGAATGTGTGTATGTGGACTTGTCTAAACAATAACTTTAGGAGAAGACTGTCTGAAACATTTGTGACCTTGCCACAGATCAGCAACAGAATTTAAAAAAAATAAATAAATTACTCTTAAACTTTCTGAATGATGATTTCTTAATTTTATTTGCCAGGATGAAGAGGAAAAGGATGATGGGGAAGCTAAAGAGATCTCTACTCCTACCCACTGGTCTAAACTGGATCCAAAAACAATGAAGGTAACTGTCGAATATTTTTTAGGTTTCTTTAATTATACAGTATATTTTTATTTTTAACAACATTTTTGGTATCAAGAGCTGAAGTTGTGGTACATTTCTTCACTCAGATTTTTAAAACTAGTTCAGTGTTTTTGAAAGTTAAACAGTGCTTCTGTTTTATCTTCTTTCCTAATTTTATAGGTAAACAACTTTTTTACTGTGATATCCAAATATATATGTTGTGTGTTAGTGTCTGTTATGATTCCTATAGAAGAGCCTTAACTATTTCATTGAAAGTCTTCAAACTGGGTACAATTTAAAGAAATCAGATTTATTTTATTTAACTGAAAGTGAAGCGTCTCTAGTAATCTGGCCTATATACTTATACTCAAGTGAGATTTCCTACTCCGGTATTTAGAAGACAGTTAGTTTAGGAAGATAGAGTTCTTCAGTCATGTTTTCTATGGAAATATTTTATTTATATAACATATATTTTGATGTAAACAGACCTAAAAAGTAATGCCTACAACTTCCTCTGGACCCTTACGTAATTTAACTTTCATATTATATATGATACTCAACAATATACAAAACTATACTCCAGTAGACATAATAGTGAAAAATAAATAAAAGAGCTCTCCAACTTTTTGCTTACCGTTACCAAAATACCTTCTAGAAAAGGGGGAGGGGCTTCGGGGGATGAAACAAAAAACGTAAGAACTAGTGTGTTTTGAAATTAATACCTTTTTTTATATTTAGTTTGTTCCAATGTTGATGAAAAAGGATTTCATTAGCTGTTAGACTGTAGGTAATGTTTGCATTTCTGACTTCAGAATGATTGATCATGTATATTGCTATGGCACCGATCAGTACCAGTTACACAACTTCTGTTTACTAGGTAAATGACCTTCGCAAGGAATTAGAAAGTCGTACTCTTAGCTCTAAAGGATTAAAATCCCAACTGATAGCCCGACTGACAAAGCAACTGAAAGTAGAAGAACAAAAAGAAGAACAGAAGGAGTTAGAGAAATCTGAAAAAGAAGATGAAGAGGAGGAGGATAGGAAATCTGAAGATGACAAAGAGGTTGGTATTGAGATGTACTTGGTTTAATTTTAAAATGTTATGCAGTGCAGTAGAGGGAAATCGTTAAATCAAGATTTTATAGTTCTCCACTAGCCAGACTGGGAGTCTGGGCTGGGAAAGGCTTTTTTGCTCTAACTTGAGCTGCTGATTTGTGATGAAACCTTTGTCTAAACGAAGTCATTTGAATTTTTTATCTCAACAGACCCAACTCAAAAATATAAACTCACTGAAAATAGATATGCTGGAGTTAAGTTATGCCGGAGTTAAGTTATTCAGACCATTTAAAAAAAAAAAAAACATTGAGGGGAACAGGAAGAATAAATTATTGTAAGATTTTAACTTTTTTTAACATTAAGAGCCTCAGGGAGTTCAAGTATATTGGCTCTGCACATTTTTCCCCTTATGGGCGTATGCACTTCTGGTGCTACAAGCTTCAGTGAACCATTTTGACAAATGTTCAGAATTAATCCTATAAAAAGCTACAGGACCACAACTACCTTGGTTCCTTTCCATTGTTAGTTGCAGACTGAGGGCTGTCCTTCCATGTCTTGAAAATTAAATTTTAACTTTTGGCCAAATAATAGTAGTTTTTAATTTTCATTGTGTAGTATAGTGGTAGTTTCCATATTCACAATGTAGTTTTGTTCAGGTTTTCTTCTGTTCCCCATGGTGCTGCACAGATTGTCTCTAGTTGGCCTTTGGCCTCAGTAAGACAGGCAATTACAATTCATCTGAATAAAAAAATCTGGCTTCCAGGAGTGAGCATTCCTGCTCTCCTGGGATGGCCGTTCTGACGACAAAACTCGATGACTCATGTCTGGCAGAAGGCAGTTCTCTAGTGCATTATTCCTTGTGCCCTGCTTCTGTGTCATGGTGCCAAACGTAATTCAGGGTTGGGTGCCAAATAATGAAAAAACATGTAAGAAAAAACATGCAGACATGGTTTCAGCTCTTCCTACTGAAGTAGATCTTAAGAGCTGAATGCTCAAGTCTGTCCTTTTCGTAAGCATTTGAAATCATGCTTTAAGCAAAGGACCAGTTGGGATGCCATTGGCCCCAGACACTTTGGCATCTTTGTGAAGTGCATCTGTTGGCACCAGAAAAGTAGTTGCCTGTTTATTTGATACCAAAGACTGCCTCAGTGCCCAAAACTGAAACCCTCACTGCCGCAGGCATCATTGTTACTGAAAAGCCTGCTCTGAGAAGAGACTTGGTCAGTGCGATGTCTTCCACAGGCCCATCTCTGATGGTTCATTTGAGTTCTCCTTAGGTAGAGGCCTCAGTTCCTCTTTCTACAGCTCTGGAAAAGATGGTGTAGCACAGGAATCGTCTGTACTCACAAGACCCAATGCTGACTCTCAAAAAAGCAATGAGGCACCATGATTCCAGGGAGTACTTTGGTTTTGGAGTGACTCTGGTCCCTCAGTTTGGAAGGTGACTCCTCTTTCCTTAGTGCCAACCCTGAAAACCTTGCTGATTCCTTCTGCTTTGAGGGATATTTGTTGCATATCTCTGGCCACTGATGCTTCACTGAGGGACAGTTTCCCCGGAGACGACAGTTTGGTATTTTTCCTTCCTTTAGGTTGAATCAGAAAACAGTATATTAACAACCAAGTTAATCAAATAGCAATCACGTAGTATCTTGGAACACTGAGTAATGCACTGTTTTTAAAAGCAAGCAGAGACTGTGCTTGAGTATTTTTAAACAGCAAAACTTTTATGTTCTTGGCCTAGCAGTTAAAAAGCTAAAATCTGTGCTTTTTTGCTGCAAGATGAAATTTACTGCAATCACAAATAAAAATACCATTCTTTTTATATCTTTATTTAATCCGTAGCAGTTGTATCTAGAAATACTGCATATAACATGATACCCTGTTTTTAAAAAAAAAAAAAAAACCAAATGAAAACCAACCACTTAGCATCTAAAGGTAAATCTGTGCTGTTCATATGTGCTGGGGGAAGGTGGTGAATGGCGCTTTTACTCTTCTCATGTAAGAAATTTAAGGGCTTAAAAGAGCCCTTGGAATGTCTGCTAACTTGCCAGTTTGCAGATCATACCTCTAAGGAACATAATTTGGTCCCGTTCCAGCTATCAAGCAAGTACACTGCAGTTAGCACTGTGTGCTAATAAGGGTTTGTATGTTGCTCCTTACAGAGGATGTGGTGCTCCTGCATACCCTATGGAATGTTGCCTTGGCTAACAGGATTTCTACAGCAAAGGATGACACTGGACAGCATCCCGACTCTCTCTAGGAGCCACTGGCCCACAATCTGTTAATAAATTTCCCAGCACTTAAGCCTTCTATCCATTCTGTGAAAAGCAGTGAGCATTTAAAGCTAATATATGGTTTGAAATTTCATCTCTAAAATGTGTTTATTTTTTAGGAAGAAGAAAGGAAACGTCAGGAAGAAATGGAGCGTCAACGACGAGAGAGACGATACATCTTGCCTGATGAACCAGCAATCATTGTACATCCTAACTGGGCAGCAAAAAGTGGAAAATTTGATTGTAGTATTATGTCTCTTAGTGTTCTTCTGGATTACAGGCTGGAGGATAACAAAGAGCATTCTTTTGAGGTAATTTTGTTTACTTTGTATCTAGTACAGCATAATGAAATGCAATTTTAGTGAGTTTAATGTAGTAGGATGTTGTACTGAGAAATACCAACTCTTCACACCAAATATTTGAAGTACTTTTTAAATGCAATAGTTCTTAGACTCTGTATTTCTGTTGCAATGAAAGTATTACATAATATATTACTCAAATTCTGCTATAACTTACCGCTACAACTGAATCCTTATTTTCATGTTAGCAACTATATCCTAAAATTCTAAATATTAAGGTACTAGTGTAAAAAGAGACAAACTTGAAGTTTAATCCTTAGTCCATACTTGGAAAAACTGTGTAGGTATTGATACCACATTTATCACTGCAGTATGACTACTCTGTAAATTCTAGAAGAAACACACAGGTTCTCAATTTCTCCCTTTTGTTTCTCTCTCTCTCAAAGGAAACTTTTTCCTGAGGCTGTAAGGCCAATTGGGTGTTTTTTCTGTACTCATGAATATCTTACATATTGATATGACAAGAGTGTGTTAACACATTACGTGTTCAGAACATTGTCTTGCATATTGGTACATAAGCAGTTCATGGAACTTACATGGTTGTCTATGCTAGTCACTTTCATAGGTACTGTAGCTATTCATCTTTTCTTGGTGTATAGAAATACCAAGGTATTTCTAATACCACATTTTGATAACTGTAGGTAAATATAGTATTGGTTTTATTTAAGTGACAAGCATCATGTTCAGACATCTGTAATTACGCTTTCTTTATGTCTGTCCTGTTTTAATGAATTTATACTCTTGGGTCGGAATTCGTACTTAATTGTTTTACTAGGATATCTAACTAATATTTTATGACATCTTTAGATCACCATAGTGTTTGCCACATGCACTATACGTTTTCAAACCTCTTTAGACTATTTTGTTTTTCCTTTTCCAGTACTCCTCCATCATACCTCAAACTCACTGGTTTATAATTAACAGGTCTCTGCTTTCCCCTTTCAGCATTTTCCAAGGTCAAGTCTACCGATATTTTCCTTATGTTCTTGATATATCTTGATTTTTTTTTTTTTTTCCCCCCTTAGGCTTCTATTTTTAACTGGCTAACTGGTGCTATTTTCCTTGCACAAGTTTTCATACAATCCCTTTTTGTAATACTCAGTCACATCTTGCTTTGTGGACTAATTCACAAGCCTGCTTTTTAGTAAAAATAAATTAATAGTTGTAGCCAATCTTACAATTCTTAAATTATGTACACAGGCTTTTTGTGAAGTAGATATGTGAACTGACTGTTTGCTCGTGGCTTTTGACTGATTTGTCTTTATTTTTGTGTTGTGCTTTGCAAATCTACATTTTAAAAATACAGTTTTATTCACATGTTCTAAATGCCAGTACTGTTTTCTTCTATGATACAAAAAGGCAGTATTGTCTTTCATTTTTGTGTGGAAATAGTTTGCTTTCTGCAATTAACTTGTTTTTAATTATGCACAGTTTCTTGATTCCCTCTCCACATCCCACACCCCCAAGTTCTTATGCTCTGCATCATTCTTAACTTAAGGAACTGGTGTAGCTTAAACTAAGTATTTGTTACAATAGCAAGTCATAGTATCTACCTCCTAGTACTATATGAGTGTTTGTTTGAATTTGTATAGCAAAATAAAAATTAATCTGGGACCTGAGGGCTGCAATGTGTGTGTATATATATATTAAAAAAAAAAAAATTTTGTAATTTTAACTTTTCTTTTTCAGATGGCCATATTCAAACAAACTGGGTTTTTTAGATAAACAGTATGTTACTCTGATACAGTGCTGTGTTTTTGATTAATGTGATATGAATTTTGATAGGGAAGCAGTGATACGGTTACTTAAATGCAAATACAGTATAACTGTGTATTTTTAAAATAATATCATACCTCTTTTCACGAGTTGTCTCTCTTGTGTTTTTTGTTTCAGGTTTCATTGTTTGCAGAACTATTCAATGAAATGCTTCAAAGGGATTTTGGTGTCAGAATCTACAAAGCACTGATATCCCTTCCAGAGAGAGAGGACAAAAAAGAGAAAAAGAGCAAAAAAGAGGAGAGAAAAGATAAAAAAGAAGAAAAAGATGATGAAAATGATGATCCAAAACCTAAGAGGAGAAAATCTGGAGATGATAAAGATAAGAAGGAAGATAAAGAAGAGAGGAAGGTCTGCAATTAGTTTATGTAAAAATACATGATGTTGCTTGGATAAGTAATAATCAGTTTACTGTGTTTTACTCTGCAATTTCCAAAACTTCATATTTTTGTGTTAATTTTATTTGTCTGGATCAAGATTGTTCAGATAGAGTAGTTCTTAATCTTTAAGAACTTGACAATTACACATTTTTTCAAGTGTCTATTTTAAACAGCATTCAGCTGTGTCATTGTAAAATGATTTAAATCATTAGAAATACTAATTTGGATGAATATATATATATATATATTGTATTGAAGTTTTTAATTAATGATGGTGAGATTTTTTTCGTTTTGCTATTGCCCATCATTGGATTGCTTAATTTTTAGGCATTTTCATTACAGAGGGAAGATAAAAGGAAAGATGATACTAAAGATGAAGAAGAAACTGAAGATGACAATAATCAGGAAGAGTATGATCCAATGGAAGCGGAAGATGCTGAAGATGAGGATGATGGTATATTATGTGAAAGTTTTTTGACTTCCTCAACTTTTGTATTGTGTCTGGATATGCTTTTTGAACTTGAGAGCTTTTAGAATTAGAGAATATAAAATTAAAGTATTAGTATAATTTGTTTGTGTTGTCGTAATTCTGAGTGGCCAAAATCAGGATTGAAGCCCTATTGGGTGGATAAAGTTAGGCACTTAAATTTGAAAATGTTGGCTTGCATTTTTATGCTTTTTCCTGGGCCAAATTATCACAATCCAGGGGTTCTGGCACACCGTAAAATAGAGGGTCTCCTTGGCTCTGTGTCCCTTCATTCCCCACTTGGACTGGTGGCTTCTGGTTCCATCTCCTCCCAAAGAAGCAGGAACAGTGGAATGAAACCTCTTCCGTTTTCCAGGAGCGGCAGCGGTGGCCCTCTGTCCCCCCAACCACAGATGCGGGAGAGGATAAGTGGGAATGTCCTATTCTGTTCTCTTTTGCCACATGAACGCTCCTTTGTTGGAGAGGTGTAGGCAGAGCCCCTCAGATTAGTGTGTCTTGGAGTAAACACCCAGTTGAGATGTATGGGGTAGTTCACACTTCACGGAGCTAGCGTCAGGCTGTCAGCAGATTTGAGCAAACACCATTGCAGCAGTTTACACTGTCAGATTCTTCACAATGAAGGTTAATAAATAAATAAATAAATTTCAGTTGAAACTTGGATTGGGAGGTGATCCTATGGCCCCCAAGAACTGGGTCCCAAGGTATGGATCTACAGTGCTATATACCTTAAACCAGCCCTGCTTTTGTCAAACTTTTCTCCCTTCTATTTCAGATTTTGATGGTACTATATTGCCTACCTTACAAAAAGCAGTTTATTAAAAAGCTTTAAATAACTCTGAGAACCTAAATGTCACAACCAAATGAACTGACAGTAAAACATCGATCTTCTCTTCTTACCCTTTTTATTAGGATATAACTTTGAATCTTTGAAACTCTTGAGTCTTAGTAGAGGAAGTTGCATGACTTTCTGTGGCTCTTCCTCACTCACATGGTGGCACCTGAACTATGTTAAGGTTAGCTTATCTGATGGTCTGTCCAGCTTTCCATGTGAAAACCAGGCCTATGTATGAAAATTTGAATAATATATTGAGATAAAATTGATGGATTTGAGTGCATTGTGTCAAAGTAGGCCAAAAGAAAAAAAAAACAAAATTGTATTTTAATTATAATCTTGCAAAATGACCATTTACCTTTCAATTTCATATTTAGGAAGAGAGTGTCATCATCTGATCACTTTTTTGTGCAAACTGTATTTTCTTTAAAAATCATACACAAGCATTTGAAATAGTGGTTCTAGACTCTAATTCACTGTGAATTTGCTGAATTCCACTTTTGTTTTTTAGACCGGGATGAAGAGGAAATGAACAAGCGAGATGATAGAAGAGAGGGAAACAGACATTGCAAAGAGAGATCTTCTAAAGATAAAGTACTTACTGCCTGTTTTATAACTATACATAGCCTTAATGTAAAAGTAGTACCGGTTAAGGTTGCTCCTTAGTTTTCATTATAAAATCTGTTTTCACTGGTTCATTTCCCTCAAAAACTTTCCTTTTAGCCTGAAATTTTACATCTAAATAAGTTAGAGGGGAGTGCTTCTGATTAACTTTAAATATGTTTTCTTCTAAATCTTGTAAGTTATTTTAAATTTTTCTCTCATAATTAACTTTCTCAGGTGGGATACTAATTAGCTTGAAAGACTTGAGGGTAAGTCCTGCCCATCCATAAAAGAGGCGACTGGTCTGACTTTAAGTGCCAATTTGAGGCAGGCAGAAATCCAGTGACATTGCCTCAATCTATTAAGGAGGGTAGGAAGAAGTGTGGCCCAGCCCAGCCTATGCATTCATGCCGCTTATGTTTCTTTTGGATCTTTGAGGTTTCTGTGATTTAATCCCAAATTGGTTCCTTTTTTTGAAGTTGTTTCCATGTTCATGTCTCAGTAAATCAGATGTTCTTTTAATGCAACAAAATATTAGGCTATAAACTAACTTTTCCGTTATAATGTCTGGAATCCTTTTGGAAGTCTACTCATACACAAAAAAGAGAGCCTCTTCCTCAGAAATAACCATGGCTTTTCTCCACATGCCAAATTCAGAACAATGAAAACTAACCATAACATAGTGAATCTAGGATTTATTTGCCAAAAATCAGAAAGTAAAACAGATTTTTAATCATACCCCTTTTCTCCTCTTAAGCTAAGGAGGTGTAAAAACTATATTAAGCATGCATGCAGGACTGCAGATCAATCCCAGGATCTTATGTGATTCTGATGTTCGTTAATCATAGTTATGGGTGTTCTGTTTTGAAAATAATTGTCAATTGAAAGATCTGAGACTGTGTGTTTTTGAGGGGGCATTATCTACGAACACATGTGTGTACCATTGGTGCGGGGATGTTTAAGTCGTTTGATAAAGCCATGCTAGCCTGAGCAAAAGGAAAAAAGAATATTTTCCTGTTTACATGTACAAAAACCTGTCTTCTGTGCTTTAATTCTGTTCAGAATTTTTGGATACAGCTTGTATGAGAGATGTCCTACTAAATAAAGCTATATTATACTTATGAGCCTAATAGGTAAAATACTGGCAATAGTAATAACTTTGACTCATAAAGTAAATGGTAAAATTGGTAGAGGGAATCTACCTTGTTAACCCAAGCACTCTATTAATTATTTATAAAGACTAGGAAACACTGATATTGTAACTTACTAATTAATATGCAATGTATCCTCTATAGGAGAAAGATAAGACACAGATGATTACAGTTAACCGGGATCTTCTGATGGCTTTCGTTTATTTTGATCAAAGTCATTGTGGATACCTTCTTGAAAAGGACATGGAGGAGATACTGTATACACTTGGACTACATCTTTCACGTGCTCAGGTTCTGTTTTATAATTATATAGAAATATATTTTGCAATGAGGCAGGAATGCTACAGAAAGAGTATATAATATATTTAAAGGTTGTTTCATATTCATTGTGGGCAAGTTAGTGCTGTTACAAATTTTTCCCTAACTTGTTTAAAGTTGCAATCAGTAAGCTTTTTTGCATTTTAATGCAATCATTTAATTTAATATTTTAAATCAAATATTTGTTTTAAAAATACTATTCTAAATATATGAAACTATAATAGAATTATTCAACAAAGTAACATAATATTGATCTCCTTTGTTATATTTTAGGTTAAGAAACTACTTAATAAGGTAGTACTTCGAGAATCTTGCTTTTACAGAAGATTAACTGATACCTCAAAAGATGAAGAAAATCAGGAAGAGTCTGAAGCCCTGCAGGAAGATATGTTAGGTCAGTGATCCCCAAACTGTGGGGTGTGCCGTCTATGGGGGGTGCAGAGAAATGTTCAGAGGGGCATGGTGGGACCCGGGCCAGCCCACAGGGGTGGGGAGGGAGTGCCAACCCAGCTCCACTCTACCCCTGGATCTGCCTCTGGCCTCGCCCCCAACTGTGGCTGGCGGGGTAGGGGACACAGACAGGGGTAAGGTGGAGGCACAAAAAAGTTTGGGGACCACTCTGTTACGTAGTTAGTACTAATTTGCCTGGTTGCAAAACTTCACCTAATTTCACTGCTGTATTACGGAGATAAGAGTGGATAAAATATTTATTCCCTTAAAGTTACAAGTTCAGCACTTCAAACAAGTAGATCCTGTGAGGTCTGCATAGATCTTTGCGGAACCCAGGGCTTCTGGCTCCCCATGCTCCCCGCTATGTTTACTGTGCAAACCCTGTATATTGGAATGGGATAGTGGATGAGCTTGCTGATTATAAGGATTACTTACCTGTGGGGAACGTGTTTGTGGGGAATGATACTGCAGAGGGCAGCCACTCTACCCCTCTCCCTTAGCATGGAATTCAATTCATGCAGCCATCCTTCAATAAACAGGGAGGATGGGAAGAATGTTATGCAAGCGGCTTTCGCTCTTCTCAGGCCCCACACCTGACTCTACCTGCTTTTTATCTCCTCCCTCACATATGCAGAGAGCACCTTGGTTCTCAAATATTTAGATTAGGGTCTTTTTTAGAAGGTTTTGAACACATTCTTCATATTCTGGTTGGTTGAAAACTAACCCAATTTTTAATGGTTTTACATATTTTGTAACATTACTTAATTTATTTTAGGCAACAGATTGCTGCTACCATCCCCTACTATAAAACAGGAATCTAAGGGTACAGAAGAAAATGTTGGCCTAATTGTGTACAATGGAGCTATGGTGGATGTAGGGAGCCTCTTGCAGAAACTAGAGAAGAGTGAAAGAGTGCGGGCTGAAATAGAACAAAAACTTCAGTTGCTGGAAGAGAAAACAGGTTTGAGAATGTACTTTGAAGATGTACCATGATTTTTCTGAAATGTTTATTATAAAATACTACATATACAGTACATAACATTCAAACCTTCTCGAATTTGGTTTATGACCCAGTGTTATAAAACAGTTTTGCATTATTAAATTCTGTTTTTCCCCCCTATTTCTCTCCCACACTTTGAACTTGCACAGCTAACACTTGATTGGCCAATCAAATAGGTTGGAGTACCATTGTTAGCCGTGTTAGACCTTTGTGGTGTTTGCCTTTTCTGATCAAATTAAGTGCAAATCCATGTCCAACAAAGAACAAACCTGCTCAGAGTTCAGTATTGAATTGCATAAAAAATCAGGTTATTTCACCTGAGGACATTTTCTGGGGAGTGAATTATTTAATGCCCCATGTGGAGCAGTATAACAGAGACTATTTTACTTCTCAAACTGCGAGGAGCTTAAATATTAATTATCACATTTTATTAGTGCTAATGCTTAATACTATCTTTTAAAAATTTGTATTAATGTTTTTTCTAGGATGCAGAAAGGAATGGTAAGGGGCATAATATAAGGTATTTGAGATGACTTGAGATTGTCTGTCTGTCTTTTTTTCAGATGAAGATGAAAAGACCATATTACAGTTGGAGAATTCTAACAAAAACCTGTCTGGAGAGCTTAAAGAAGTAAAAAAGGACCTAAACCAAGTACAAGAGAATTTGAAGACCTCAGAAGATACCAATTTGCAATTTGAGGGCCAGCTGAATAAGACAATCAAAAATTTAGCCACAGTTATGGATGAAATACACAACGTTCTTAAAAAGGTTAGAATCTTGCAACTCTTCAGTTATATGTAATTGCTTTATAAACTAAGCTATTTTAAAATGAGTTTTCAGAATATTCCCAGACACATGTACATATGAATTTATAGTTAAGGCTCTAAATATGTATTGGTCATCTAAGGGAAAGAAATTTTAATAGAGTGGTGTAGTTTAAAAAAAAAAAAAAAAAAAAAAAGGAAAACCAGGGAACTATTTTTAGGTGTAACCTTAACTATGAAAATTAACAGGTCAGGTATCTAAAACCACCATAATTGTGCCTTCATATCACCCACTGGCTGAAATCTGCCTTACACCACCTTAAATCCTATGTTGAGCAAAAGGATCATATGGGAATCCTTGTGATGTAGGTAGGTAGAGTATTTCCAGAGACTTATATGGGAGGCATTCGGGTGTGGTGAATAAGGCCTAGAACTCTGGGTGTCAGGAGGCCTGGAATCTAATCCTGCTTGTGACAATAACTTCCTTTGTGGCCTTGGACAAGTAGCTTACATCTGTAAACATCAGTTTCACTTTATTTATAATTGGAGTGATATTATTTATCTACTTCACTGGGATGTTATAAGGCCTAACTAAATAATGCTTGCATAAATGTAGGCTATTACTGACACTTAGTGGCAGTGGTGTTATTAGAACTCAAAAGTTCCTTGCTTTCAGCTATACGTTGATTCAGTGATACCATATGGCATCTTGGAAGGGTCCATTAAAAATAAAGATTAGGAAACATGCCAGATTTGTTTGATTGTACCAGAAAAATTCTACTCTACCATAAAATCATTTAAGTGAAATTTCAGGAGAATTGTAGTTTTGAAGATGAGGGCAGTGGACAAAGTTAGACTTATAAAGGAAAGCTAGCTTCAACTTCATCCATGAAGAGATGGTAGTTTCTCCATAAGTTATTTTCACCACAGAAATGTCTCCGTGGGAGGCCTCACAGAAGCTGCTACTTAGATGTAGTGCTGACTTGTGAATCTCCTACTTTACTCCTGGGGGAATTCTGCACCACTGCACATGAGTTATGTCCCCTGCAGATTTCTTTGCTTCCCTGCAGAAAAATTACTTTTTGATGGGGAAGCAAAGGGAAGCCACAAGAGTGGTCATGTGCCCCTCCCCAGCAGTATGTTTCAGGTGCCCAGGGCAGCTGGCAGAAGGTAAATCACTGAGGCAGGGGTCAGGACTGGGGAATATCCAGCTCCCTACCCTGTGCCAGGCTCAACTGCTAGTCCTGGCTGGGGAGGACGAGACTTCCTCATCCCCTGCCTGGCATCTGGGGCTGGGTCAGACCCACCCCCAAATTTCTTCCCCAGCTGCAGGAAGCTCTGCAAACTCTCCTCACCCCCACTTCCTGCACCCATCACTCCTCAGCTGCAGGGGGAGGGATCCCTATACAGGGAGCTGCTCCCCCACACACCCAATCCCTGTTCATCCAGACCCTCCCGCCGATCTGCATCACCCCAATGAGCCACCCACACCCAGATCCCCACCCCACCGAACCCCAGTCAGTTTCACCTGGATCCCCTACTGCTCCAGCATCTGGACCCTCCACTGAGCCGCAGACACCCCTGCTGAGCTGTCTCCCCCCACACACACATCCAGAGCCCCCCATGCTGAGCCCCAACCATCTTCACCTGGACCCCCCTGCAGAGTCTCATTACCATTGCACCCAGAACCCCCGCAACAAGCCCCTGTGCATCCAGAGCCCTCCTGCACCCGGATCCCCCACTGAGCTGCCCGCACCTAGATTGCCCCAAACAGAACCTTCTCAACCCACACCTGGATTCCCCCATACTAAGCCCCTCCATACTTGGATCCTGCCTTGCTGAGCCTGCCAGCCCACACCTGGTGCATCTAGCATGGAGGGGGGACAGGGTGGGTGTTTCTGGGGCAGCCCAGTCCTTGAGCTGTCAGGGTTGGGTGTAGCCTCACTGCTGAGTCAGTGTCCGGGGTCGGGGAGCTGCACAGTGATCTCCCACCTCTGTGCAGCCAGTGGCCTGTGCTCCCCAGTGCCATGCTGGAGCCTCCACATTTATTTAACAAATACAATTTGCAGAATTGTGCAAAATTTTAAAATATTGTGCGCAAAAATTTTAATTTTTTGGTGCAGAATGCCCTCAGGAGTACTACTTGCAGATGAGAGGAAGATGATCAGTAACTGAATGGACCCAGTCATTTAAAGAAAGTTATTTTTAACTATAATTTACATGTTAAAAACAGCGTCTTAGATCATTAAAACTGAATTTTAAGAATCCAGTGTGCTTTTTACTGTTCATGATTATTTCTTTTTTACATTTTACTTAATTTTAACAATGAAAATAAACAAACCAATTTTGTCAGTTTTACTTTGATTCTCATATACTGGCATGAGGTAACAGAGTTTGGGCTGCAAAACATTCCACTCTAGATGTTTTTGATTTCTTTAAAAAAAAAAAAAAAAAAAATTATGGGGATATTAAACAAGTAATTTAAATAAACCTAATTTTGTGCCTATCTTAATCTGTGGGCCCTTAATTTTTCAGGAAGGAATCGTGTTGCAGCTTAGAAATAATAGTTTTCATAAAACACACCTGACAGTTTAACAAGTAAAACAGTGTACCTTGTTTTCATTGTAATTTTAGGGCCTCTAAATTGGTTTTCAGCTTAGCTTACGGATACTGCTGCTAATGGAACTTACACTACTGCCTTTCCCCCCCTTTTTATAGGATATTGTAAAGAATGAAGATAAAGATCAAAAATCCAAAGAAAATGGAGCAAATGTATGATAAAACTGCTGCTGTTTAGAAGAAAGGTGTTACATAATGTAATATAAATCATGATATCAGAGTGTATGGAAGTGATGCATGTTTGGTTTTTTTAGTAGTATAAATATCTTAGTTCTAAAAAGATGTATAAAGTTTTATGAATGTGAGTCAGCTTCTGAAGATTGCTTGTAATTCATAGCATTCAATTTATTTAGACACTCCTTGAGAGAAAATAATTTTGCATTGCAAAATGTTTTAGGATGAACTTTGTTACAGTTTTAACCCTAATAAAGTTCATCAACTTAATGGACAGTAGCAAGTATTTAATTACCAAATGGTTTTTCATTAAAGTCTAGTGAAATCAAAATGTTCATTATTTATAGAATTGCCATTTTTAGGGTTTTATTTTTATTTGTCTAATTAGTCTTTTTAAATTCAAATATAAATCATACAATAGCATGTGGCTTAATTTTGCAAGTAAAGATTTTTTTTAAAATGCTTGGATTTTTTTACTTGTCATAACTTTCTTTTCCCTTCCAATTGTAATTTTCTCCCCCAAGGCTGCTCCTATTAAAGCCTCACAATATATAGTAGTTCAGATGAATTAAGAAAGCAATAGAAACCCTCTACAGTGTTGGTAGTAGGGCTGTGGGATTTATATGAAAATATACGGGCCTGTTTTAATGTAAGTCATCTGTGTTCCTTTAACTGTTCTTATTTCCCGATTGATATATATATGCTACTTTTTAAATAACAAATGTGGTGTATTAAAATGTATGGTTGGATACCAGGCCAGTGGATGTCATATAATGCTTTATCTGGAGAAAATTTTAAATTGTCTTCTTTAATTGAATTTGACTTCTTTCGTAACTTGTGCAATTCCTTCTAAGATTGAAACAGCCCTACAGAAGAATGGATAACTAAATATTAAATTATAAGGGACAGGACAGTTTTTGTTTTGATGGTAATGGTTGAGGGGGTGTGTGTGTGTGTGTGTGTGTGTGTGTGTGTAAATTACCAGTGATCTAAATTAAAAGTTGACTTGACATCTTTGTCAATGGCAACATATCCAAATATGAAGTATGAGAAATCATAGTTTGGTGCAACTTTTCAGAAAAAAAAAAATAAATAAATAAACGTTGGGGGTAGACAAATTCTTTTTTCTTGCTAGAATGGAGAATTTTAGCCAACTGATTTTATACCTAGATATCCTGAGTAATTAACTACCTTTTAAAAGAATTGAAGTGCCATAATATGTATAAATAACCTACATGAAACTCATGTGGTTCCTTTAAAAAATGCATTAAAATGCCTGAAATTGTTTTGTTTAAAAAAAGTCTTAAATTGGTGCTTTTATCACTTGTTTGTGTTTTGGTTATTTGAAGCCAAACTAGTGCAACGTTCTTAACCATTAAAATAGCATGCAAACCCCCCCCCCCCCCGTTTTGTTTCAATTAAGATGAAATAGTATATGCAACATCTTAATACCTTTTTATTATTTTGTTTTAAAAAACAAAGACCTATAATCAAGACAGGCACTAATTAACTTGCATTAAACACACACACAAAGTGAGTAAAAAAGATGAAAAGTCTATTTCTTCCCTTTTTCAGTGTCAGGTTTTATTTAACAAGGACAATAATGAAATCAATTTTAAAAACAACCTAATGAAATTTTAGTAGACTTTGATAAAAGCTTCACTGGCTAAAATTCTTCTGTGGCTAAAAATAAATGTTCATACTTTTTTACCTTCGTACAGTTTGGCCAATACAGTATATGTCTCGACTGAATTTTAAAACTAAAGATTTTGCACACTATGCTGTCTTAATGAACTGAGGAGAGGGGAAAAAGTCAGTTTTTGTGTAACTTGTTTTAATTTTTTCAAAAGGAGTGTTTTAACAACTGCTATATAGTATCCTAAAAGTTATTAAATCCATGATTGGGGAAGAAAATGGAACCTTCATAAATACCTCAGAAAAGCTAGTTCACTTAAAATCCATCAAGAAAAGACTAAGGTGGTGATGTGGGTAGGGGTGAAACATCTGAGAGAATAATTTACCTTGGACTTCTAGGGTGCTTCTCATGTGAAGACCTGAAAGCACTCACAAACATGAAATCATCAAGCCTTATCTCAGTCCTGTGAGGAAGGCAACACAAGATGGTTGACTTAAAAAGAGAAGCATTGTGTCACTGGCCATAATGGTTATAGTCTTCCCTGTGCTTTGATGTGACCACATCTGTAATAGTGTGAACAGTTCAGGGTACTACTTTACCAGAAAGGAAACTGAAAGGCAAGAAGAATGAAAGACAAATTGTTTGAAGAAAAATTATTGCTGTGTACACAGAGGCTGGCAAAACACTGGAGTCCTGGGGGAGGAAAACTGAGGATGAACAGCAGAAAAATGCTTTCTTCCCTAATCTTTCACCAGAATAATCTTTGTAAGGAAAGCAGTGAAAATTCACCTGTGAATTGAGTTTGCTCAGTTAGACTGGAAACCATGCAAATGTATTGTAGTGAGCAATCCTCAATTATTGGGGAAATGGGTAAGATCCCAACAGTGAGGATTTGGACACATCATCTTCCATTCATTGTAATGGAAGGTGTCTGTTTTGTATACTGTACGCTGGGTAATACCATGAGAGGATCCCATGTTTCTAAAACTAAATTGGCTCTTTATTAAGAGACCTATTTACAAAGATGCTGCAACTGCAGCTACCATTCTAGCAGTGAGCATACAGACTGACTTAATAGTGCCCCTTCTGCAACCTCTGCTCTTCCAGGTTCCATGCAGGTTGCTACGCCTACATTCAATAGTCTGCTTTAAAGTATCTCAGCCATTGTCCTCTGTATCTCTCATTTCTATGATCTTCATCAAGGAGGGTATATCTGCTGAGGCAGACAGGCTGGTAAAAAGTTGATCCATGGGTAGGCCTCATTTTGAAAGAGAGAGAGACACACACACACAGCTTTAAAGAATGTCTGAAATCCTCAAGCTGTCTGAAATCGTTTATCAACAGGTTCCAATTACTGAAAATCCAGTTCATTTGAAGTTCTGGGCAGTTTCTAGAAGAAATTTTCACATTCCAAAGCAGTAAATCTAAAGAGACTCTTGCTCTGGGAAGCAGGATAAATCTGGGTCAGTATTACGGTGACCAGATGTCCCGATTTTTGGGTCTTTTTCTTATATAGGCTCCTATTATCCCACACCCCCTGTCCCGATTTTTCACACTTGCTGTCTGGTCCCCCTAGTCAGTATGGTGATGCAGCAGTCCAGCAGAGGGAGTCTGAGCCCCACAGAAAGGGATATGTCTGATTAGCCTCCATTATGAATTTGAATGAGCAAATTTAACTCTTGAGTAAGGTCCACGCTAGTGGATGTCTGTGTATGATAAAAGAATTCTGAATGTTCAGTATTTTAATACTGAGATATAAGCAAAGTGCACTAGAATAAAACTCAGCTTACTTGTACTATACACTTATTGCAATAAGGAAATTGTAAACATGCATAATTTTCATCTGTAAGGCCACAGTTGTATATACACAAAAATAACTTGTGAACAGTTGCCTTTGGCCTACACATTTTGGAGGTTCAGAGGTACACAGAAATAAAATGGAGGAGAGAGAAAAGCTGAGCTGCAGTAGAAGGGGACAAAGACAAGTGAAGACAGCACATGGATGGGGACTTGCATGTTGGAAGCCATGACGGTGACTTTAAACCACATTTTTGTCCTTGATTCTACTGATATACTCTGTCTCAATGCTTGTGCAGCACCACAACAGACTGCTGCGTGTGGGTGACTGTTGCCGCTTTCCTTACACCCTTCAGCCTTTGGGACTGTAGGCATGCTATTTATGGGTAGGTCCTGTGTATTTTGTGATTCCATGCTGCAAAGTTCACTCTTTGATGTGGAATTGTGCTACAGAAATAAGATTGGAAGATAATCTAAAAAATATGATCTGACTAAACAAATACAGAGCTGAGTCTGCAGATGGATTGTAACTACTGCTCTGAGTAGTGAACTTCCCATTCACACTCTAAGGTGAACTAATCCTGACCCTTGAGAAATGACTTTAATATGAATAACTGTTTCACTGCTGATTGGTTGATCAGAAACATTCAGGTAATATATAAAATATATTAAAATTGTACATATTTTTATTATTGCCCCCTCCCACTTTTTGGCTTTGGGAGCAAAAAAAAAAAATGGAACTAACGTGACATGCCTGTCGTTCTGATTACTTTGTTTCTGTTCTATTCTGTTCCTCCTCCTTCCTCTATTTTTTCTTTTTAGAGTGTAAGTTTTCCATGATAGGGACATTCATTCAGCACTTGGGGGCGGGTGGGGGGGAAGGGCCTTGACTGAGGCCTCTCAATGGTATGTCTGTGCTGTATTGTGGACCCAAGCTTGTGGAGTCAGTATTTCAAAGCCCATGATTGAATGTCCACGCTGCATTGTAAACCCAGGTTTATAATTTCTGGACACAGGTCTCTGAACCATACTGCACTATGTGGACCTTCTGACTCACGTTTGGGGCTTGAGCTGCACCCACCTGTAAAATGACAGGGCTTGGATCAGAGTCTCAGCAGCACTTAGACTTTGACTCACCCCCACAGATGCGTCCTAGAACTTGAGTATTTGCTAAGCCTGAGTCAGATGGATTTGCGTGTGGATGGTTGGGAGGTTTGGGCTCAAACCTGAGTCTGAGCCTGGGTTTACAGTGCTGTGTAGACATATTCAAAGTACTACTATAATAAAAATAGTATAAATAATAAATGCCTCTTTGCCAGTTGCCAAAACCTCCAGCTTTCCCCCAACAAACTTCTACAATAGAGTTGATATAGTTATCTATATAAAAATCTGTTTCATTGAAATCATTACAGTAAAATAGTTCTAATATCAAAACATGTTGTGCTGAATGTATTATTATTTAATTTAATATCTTCCATAAAGTACGTGTAACATTGTCTATGGTCATCCTGATGTTTTTCAGAACTTGATGACTATTTTGCTGCTGTTTGAGTCAGGATCTGGAATGCAGAAAACCAATTTTTCTTTTTTCTTGCTAGACTTTGTTAAATCTTTGCTATCTTTAGCAGATGTAACATAGGAATAATCCATATTATATATAGTTAAGGATGTGAAGAAAATGTAGGGGGCTTATGAGGAACGAGAAGTGAAGGCAATTCCCTTTTTCCCCCCTTCCTCCCCCCAAAAAATAGCTGTATGTATATTTCAGCAATCCCCTGCACCAATAACTTGACAATTAATAATACAATTAATAGTTCAGTTCTCCTCTTCATCCTGCTTTCCAAAAACAGTACAGAAAAATACTGATCATCTGATTTGCTTGCTTAGTATTTGCTGCCATTCAGTTTTTGGCCCTCGATGACAGGTTATTAGCTTGAACAAATAATAGTTTGATACTACAACAAACAACTGTCTCATACTGCAGGTGTTCATGTAGCATTTCACCATGCCATATGTAGAGTTTGTGAAGCACACAACAAGCAACAATAACTGGAAATAGAATTCAGATTACTATCACTTCTATCTGAGTACTTGCATCGCCCCATCATTGCTGTATTTGAGCACTTTCCTTATACTCTGTACTGGAAATAATGAAATCACTCTTCTTTGGCAGCCTGTATGAGAACTCACTTGATTAGTTTAGATGTTGGTGTGGGAGAGTGGGTGTGGTGTGTGATGAATGTATGAGTTGCAGTAATCAAGCATGGAGATCATAAATGCATGGATTACACTGGCCATGTCTGTGCCTGATAAATGAGCGCAATCTTCTGGCCAGTCATGGATTAAAGTGAAGTTGGTTTGGTATTGGGGGGGGGGGGGGGGCTGTTTTTTGTTTTGTTTGTTTTGCTACCATGGCTGTTTGAGGATGCAACAGCACTGAGGATTCTAAAAGAACTTCAAGGCTGCTCTCTGATTTAGCAATGGGAGGGCAGATGCATTTGATAGTAGGAGAAATTAATATCTAGCTCTTTTCATCATTAGATCTCAAAGGGCTTTACAAAGGAGGTAAGTTTAATTATCCCCAATTTACAGATGGGGAAACTGGCATAGAGTGGTGAATTGCCTTCCCAAGGTCAACCAGTAGGCCAGTGCCAGAGCTAGGACTAGAAACTATCTGCTAGGCTACATTGCACTGCTAGAGTGTAGGTGTTCTTCAGATTATTTCTCTTTTCTTACCAACATCATCTTTGTCTTGTTTTGGTTCAATTTTAGTCAGCTGATTTTCATCCAGATGCAGATCTCGGCTACCCACTGAGAAAAATGGGGGATGGTGCTGCTTGCATTTATACATTCTGGTAAACAGAGCATGTAATACCATCTGCAATAGTGCCATCTAGTGACACTAATATTATTTACAAGGGGAACTGTTGCCCTGTTTAGATACCTAACTCCTAGAATCAAGTCAAAATGAGGAACTAGTGTAGTCAGCCATAATCTTGATAATTTTGCTTAACTTTTTAAATATTGTTAACATTTAGCTTGAAGTGTTTTTCAGATTTCACTTTTGGCATCAGTATCTAATGTCTTAACAGAAGGGTTCTTAATTCAACATCTGCAGGCACCACATGTCCTAGGACTAACTTCAAAGCATGCAATAAAAGTTTTAATTTTCCTCTTTATTGGGCTACTGCAGTTTCATTATTATTAACACGTGTTTTTTATTAACAAGTTTCCTTTCCACTTCAATGCTTTTTGAGTGCTGAAATTGTTTGGATTAATTTAGGTTTTATTAGAATTGAAAGTTCCTATATTGGTTATTTTAAATTAATATTTTCAGTCAGTCAGACCATGCTCGAGGAGCAATACTAAAAGATGGTATTCTGTTGCATAAAAGAGTCTATAGAAACTAAATTATCGTTATCTTAAAGAATTAATATATTACTTCATTAGAAAGGTTATAGGTTTACAAGTATCCTTTCTGTATTGATGTCTTATCGCACCGTCACCATATCTGGGGCTGTATAGAACACGAGTCGGTCCCTGTCCTGAGAAGCTTTCATTCTAAAAGAGGTAGTGTGACATTTTGGGCTTCACCCAGGCCAGTTAAGGGATTCGGTCACCATCTGCTGCATATCTTTTGGCTGTGTAGTTGTGGTCCAGAGCTCTGACTGTAGCAGCCTATCGGCAGCCCACAAGCCTCACCCTGTCTTTGCCCGACCTGATAACTCCTTGCAGGCTGACCTTAGTACTCTTCCAGCCCTGAATTCACCTCAAAATTGTCCTATTGCAAGAACCACCAATCCCTCTCACTGGACCCTCAGAGAGAGGGTGTTAAGTTCTCTGCCTTTACTGTTGTAAAAACTTTAGCAAAAAGAAAGAGTACTTGTGGCACCTTAGAGACTAACCAATTTATTTGAGCATAAGCTTTCGTGAGCCAGAGCTCACTTCATCGGATGCATACTGTGGAAAGTACAGAAAATCTTTTTATACATACAAAGCATGAAAAAATGGATGTTTACCACTACAGAAGGTTTTCTCATTCCCCACCCCACTCTCCTGTTGGTAATAGCTTATCTAAAGTGATCACTCTCCTTACAATGTGTATGATAATCAAGTTGGGCCATTTCCAGCACAAATCCAGGGTTTAACAAGAAGGTCTTGGGGGGGGGGGGGTAGGAAAAAACAAGGGGAAATAGGTTACCTTGCATAATGACTTAGCCACTCCCAGTCTCTATTCAAGCCTAAGTTAATTGTATCCAATTTGCAAATGAATTCCAATTCAACAGTCTCTCGCTGGAGTCTGGTTTTGAAGTTTTTTTGTTGTAATATCGCAACTTTCATGTCTGTAATTGCGTGACCAAAGAGACTGAAGTGTTCTCCGACTGGTTTATGAATGTTATAATTCTTGACATCTGATTTGTGTCCATTTATTCTTTTACATAGAGACTGTCCAGTTTGACCAATGTACATGCCAGAGGGGCATTGCTGGCACATGATGGCATATATCACATTGGTGGATGCGCAGGTGAACGAGCCTCTGATAGTGTGGCTGATGTTATTAGGCCCTGTGATGATGTCCCCTGAATAGATATGTGGGCACAGTTGGCAACGGGCTTTGTTGCAAGGATAGGTTCCTGGGTTAGTGGTTCTGTTGTGTGGTATGTGGTTGCTGGTGAGTATTTGCTTCAGGTTGGGGGGCTGTCTGTAGGCAAGGACTGGCCTGTCTCCTGAGATTTGTGAGAGTGTTGGATCATCCTTCAGGATAGGTTGTAGATCCTTAATAATGCATTGGAGGGATTTTAGTTGGGGGCTGAAGGTGACGGCTAGTGGCGTTCTGTTCTTTTCTCTGTTAGGCCTGTCCTGTAGTAGGAGAGTTCTGGGAACTCTTCTGGCTCTATCAATCTCTTTAGTTTAGTTTAGTTGTAAACAACTTTAGTGTTGTAAAACACTCCGTTAACTTTCTAGAAGCACACATTTTACTGAACTTACATAGTACTGATGCTTTATAATGAAAGCAAAACAAGTTTATGAACAAAAGAGTGTGGGTTAAATGATGCCAAGTAAAAGAGATAAAGGAAAGTGCATAAGTGCATAAAGGAAAGTGCAGCTTCAGGATATGTTTGTGACTTTAGGGATACTTAACCTAGTATTTGATAAGCCCTTTGCAGGGAACTGCTATATCAGAACTCAGTTTCACACAAAGATCATTTACTTTTTTTTGCTGATCAAGTGTTGCATGATTTAGCAATTTGTGATATTTTTAAACTAGTGAAAGGGTTTTTTTATTTTTAGAAATTGAATATTTGGTTTAAGATTACCAAAAAAAAATCTGCAGATTAATCGCTGACTGACCATTCCTCTAGTCCTAAAGTTACAGAGCAAAAGGTTGCAATAAATTAGTTTTTACAGTTTTAGGGCTGGGGAGGCAGTGGATAATCCCTAAAATGTTCTCTTCAAGCTGCCTGGATAGAAGTTACACAACCTTCATAGTAAATTAGAGGATTTTTGAGAGAGTCCACTGATATCAAGCACAATGAGGGTACTGGACTGGAAGCTTAGTGCTGGAGATGAAAGAGTGTTGAAAGCTACATGCCATAGCTGCTAGAAAAAAAAAATTAGGGCACTAAAAATTATGCCAAGGTTCTGCCATAGGAGACAACTAACAAAGTTTCTTTAAGCCAGTGCTGCATATCCAGAGTATCTGATGAATTATTGTTCCTGGACAGACATGATAGAAGCATGAGGTGCTTGTGGTAAATGCTGAGAGCATCATTTAGATTAATGATTACAACAAAAAGTGACAATAGCATCTAAGAAGTTGCATTTTCTGTATGAAGACTATTTGTGAAACCTTAATTTCTGCGTCCACTTTTGTTTTTTATTATAGAGAAACTATTTGGGGGGGGAGAACTCCAACTGAATCACAAAGTAGCCCTTGTGAGATCATAGCAAAAGCTTTGTTATACTATAGGCAAGAGAATGCCTCAACGTTCAGAGGAAGAAATACTTTGGCAATTAAAATGCTTGATTGTGTTTTCTTGTCTTATTAAAGCCAATTCTCTATATTTTCCCTGCGTAGGTGCCAGATACTTCCTGAAAGCCAATCACTGCACAAAATGAAACCAATGAACCAGGAAAGTTGTCTCTTCTTACTGTTTACTTTTGTTTCATTTGCTTTTTACATTTTTAAAGGAAAGTATCTTACTCTTAAAACATACCCATTTTCACATCCTGACTTAAGTTTTTTATATTATTTTCTTTCTGTCATGCTGTGGTCCCTCCTTACACACGTTGACTCCCATTTAGCCTTGCTGCTTAAATCCCAAATATCACTGATACATTTGGGTTTACTTTGAGAAAATAGACTTCACTTTATTTATAGTTCTGAGTGGTTTTTTCCCCCCTACAGGTACATCAAAGTTGCTGTCCTTAATTTTAAGCTCTTTGTCCCTAAGGCTTGTCCATGTTTTCAAAGACGAGATAATACACAAAGTAATGTAATTATCAAACTACAAATCTGTTCATTTCAAGATGTATGTATTCTTGAAGATATGGGATCTATCATAGAAGAATCTACTTACTTATTCTTCCGCAAGTGGAATCTGACATCAGTAGTAGAAGATTAGTCCATATGGTTCCAATAACAGGTCCTCAGAAACCATTGTGAAAAACCTGCCGGTACTATTAGTGTGATACTTTTAAATTTGTAGAATGTATTGATTTCTTACCACTGTGCCTTTAGTGCCTATCCTAATCATAGCACAATGCTCATATATAGTTAAAATAACCCAAATTTAGGAAGACTGAATAGATCAGGGAATTAGGACTTGTCTGGCTCCTTTGCTTCTAGGTCACCAGTTAAAATCCAAACCAGTTTTGAGCATGACCAAAAGTTGTAATTCTATGGCTGTAGAGACCAGGGCCTGAATGTGAGTGGGTCTCAGTCCAGCTCCTGGATGACAGCTGACCACTTTTACAAAAGCTACCAGCACACCTGGCCCCTTCACAAGGAGATGGGCAACAGAAAGGAGAATGGGGCACTAGGGCTCACTTTTCCTCTCCATCCCAAACTAGGAAGCCATTCTAGGAATACTGCTTCTCCCACTCCCCATACTCCATAAACAGCATCAGCATTCTTCCAGGACTAGTCTACAAGAGGCCCAATCTCATCAGGCGTAGTCACCAGCAACATTAGCCTCTGTATTGTTTTGCTGTCCTTCTGACACCATCTGCTCCAGGAGATAGCCTGGCCTGTTCCTCTTGCCCTACTAAAAAAAAACCCTAAAAATCTCTGCCAGAACCTGTCTCCAACTTCTAGGCCACATGGCAGTGGCCACGGTCGTGGCCATGCATGCAAGATTACACATGTAATGCCTTCAGGCTTGGCTCTGTACAGTATATCTTCCTCCAAACACAGCCTCCACAAACTCTTATCCATGCCAATGTGAGACAAGAACTCACTACTGTGGTGGACACAGCCCAACAATGACTGTGTCGGAGTTCCTTTCCTCCAACAAACACCGACTATGATCTTAACCAATGCCTCCCTAATTGGTTGGGAAGCACATCTCCACAATCACACAGTGCAGGGCAGACTATCATTAATAGAATCCACCCTACACATCCATCTCCTAGAGCTATGAGCTGTCTGCAACTCCTGTTGACGTTTCTTACCTCTTCTCAAACATCATACCATCAGAATAATGACTGACAATCTTGCCTGCGTTTTTTACATCAACAGGCAGGGTGGAGCAAGGTCCCACTCTTTATGCTCGGCGGCACTTAAACTATGGAACTGGTTGTATCCAGAACAACATCTCAATTTTAGCAGCATTCCTCCCTGGACACCAGAACACCACTGCAGACACATTGAGCAGGAGGATCTCCCACAATCACAAGTGGAAACTGGGCATGCAAACACTTCAACTCATCTTCAACTGCTGGGGCCACCCTACCATAGATCTGTTTGCCACTCAATGCAACACCTATTGCCCTCAATTCTGTTCCACAGCAGGACTGGGAGACGCATTCCCCATAACATGAGATGCACCACTCCTTTATGCCTTCCCTCACTTTCCCTTCCTATTCCAAGTACTTCACAAGATACAGGAGGACCAAGCTTATGTCATATTCATAGCTCCAACATGACCATAGCAGGTCTGGTATACTTATCTCCTCCACATGATGGTATACCAACCACTCTCTCTCCATCTCACACCGCAGCTCCTTTCACAGGACACATCCTCCATTACAACCCATCCATACTCCACCTCAAAGCCTGGCTCCTCCATGGATTCAGAAGTAACCTGTTTGGACACAGTCAAACAGATAGTTTTGAATAGTAGGTGTGACACCACCAGACGTACTTAGGCGCACAAATGGACTAGATTTCACGGCTGGTGCGCCTCCCACCAAGGTGATGCAGCATGTACTCTGCTACCGCTTATCCTGGACTACACCTTAAATAGACAGGATTATCCACAAGCTCCATTCGGGTACACTTGGCGGCAATCACTACCTTTCACTGCCCTATAAACGATCATTCCATCTTTGCACATCCACTCACAAAATGTTTTCTGAAGGGTCTTCAAAAGCTTTATGCTCATATCTGAGACCCAACCCCTGTCTGGGACCTTGTCCTCCTACATTCCTTGACTAGACCCCCCCTTTGAACCAATGGCAACTTGTTCTTATATGCAGCTATCAATGAAAACGGCCTTGTTGCCATCCCTTCTGCCCAGTGAGTTGGTGAAACAGTGGCCCTTATGGCATATCCACCTTACACATTGTTTTATAAAGACAAAGTTACGCTATGCCCACATCCAAGATTTCTGCCCAAGGTCCCAACATCTTTCCATCTCAACCAATGAATACACTTTCCTTGTTTCTTCCTGAAGCCTCACAGCAAACAACAGGAAGCAGCTCTACACATCCTAGACATGAGACAAGCATTAGCCTTTTACTTAGACAGGACTAAACCTTTCCAAAAATCACCATACTTATTCCTCTCCACCACCAAAAGATCCAGAGGCACTGCTATCGCTAAATAACGCCTTTCAAAGCAGATTTCGCAGTGTATACATTTATCCTATGCTAGACAACCTCCTACCTCAATCAGAGCACGTTTCACACCCTCATTATCCACCTTAATAGCCTTTCTGGATAATGTCCCCATTGATGAAATTTGCAAAGCAGCTACATGGGCATCAACTGACACTTTTGTCTATCACTAAGCTATTACACACAAAGCCACAACGGACACTCTCCTAGGACATGCTGTCCTATCATAGACACCCAATGTCACTCCGAAACCCTAGCCTTCCAATTAGGGACACTGCTTTCTAATCACCTAAAAGTGGAGAACCCAGGTCAATAGGTGGACCATGGGCCAAAGCCAGACCGCCAGACCTTTTTCAACAGTCCCCAAAATCTTTTCATTTACTTATTATTATTATTATTTTTATTATTTATTATTATTTTCTATGGATGCTGGACCTTGACTATATCTTTGACCAAGAAATTTGGACCTTGACAAAAAATAATTGACAATCCCTACGATATGGACATCACTTGAAGATGAAGAGAAGGTTACTCACCCTGTGCAGTAAAGGAGGTTCTTTGAGATGTGTGTCCCTATGGGTGCTCCACTACCCTTTCTCCTCCCCTCTGCTTCAGAGTCAAACATACTGTGACGTTCCTCTCTGGTGTTATCTGGACCGGTGATTGGCCAGGTCACTCCAATCCTTGACTGTAGGAGCCAGACTCTGCTCTGCTGTGAGAACCCCCAGTCCTGGGCTGTTCACGCACAGCCTCTGGCATGTAAGCTGCTCCCAGGTACTTGCAACCAAATGACACTAGCCAATTCCTCCCATCACAGACACAACCCTAGGAACCTCCATCTTGCAGTGTCCAGTTATGCCCACTCGATGCTGCAAGCTTATATGAGTTAGTCATCTATTTCTTTGTTAAGTTGTGTACCAGGCTTGTTATCCCAAGGGGAGCCTCTGTTGTGCTTCAAACCAAATGCACTGCTTCAGGTAGAATAAACAAACAAATTTATTAACTATAAAGATAGATTTTAAGTGATTATAAGTCAAAAGATAAGTCAGATTTGGTCAAATGAAATAAAAGCAAAATGCATTCTAAGCAGATCTTAACACTTTCAGTGCCCTTACAAATTTAGATGCTTCTCACTACAGGCTGGCTGGTTGCTCTTCAGCCAGGCTCTCCCCTGTGATCAGAGCTTCAGTCGCTTGGTGTGGTGTTTGTAGATGTAGGTGGAAGAGAGAGGAAGAGCATGGCAAATGTCTCTCCCTTTTAACATGTCCTTTCTTCCCTCTTGGCTTTGCTCCCCCACTTCAGAGTCAGGTGAGCATTACCTCATTGCAGTTCCAAACTGACCAAAGGAAGGGGGGTGATTCCCTCCAGAGCCTAACAGATTCTTTTGTTGCTGCCTAGGCCAGTGTCCTTTGTTCCTGTGAGGCTGGGCTGGGTTTGTTCCATACCTGCCCTGATGAGGTGTGAACTGCCTCTCTGCTCTTGGAAAGTTTTTGACTGGGCTTGCTTTAAGCCATGAGGATACATTTTCAGTCTCATAACTATATATATATATATGTATGACAATATAACCTATAACATTACTGTAACAATTACTATAACACCCCTATAACAACCATGCTTTGAAGCCTTCTGAAGACACCCGACATGACAAACTTTGCATTGGATACCACACAATCATTTTACAAGGCTGAACATGGGGGTGCTGGGTGTTCCCCTGAGGTACAGAGCATCACACATCACACATACATTCTGCAGCAGAGAAGGAACTGGGGCAGTCGGACCACAGAGCACTATATGTCCCATTCACAGCATGAGAGGGGAGAGGTGCAAATGTGTGGTCCGATGGGCACTGCTGATGATCTCCGACCCCAGGCACAGGGGGTGCTGCTGCACCTAAAAGTGGAGCACCCATCATAGGCGCCGAGTTTCTAATCTTCGGGGGGCGGGGGTGCTCTGCTCAATCCCCATTTCCACTCCATCCTTTCTCCCAAGGCCCCACCCCGCCTCTTCCCACCCCTTCCCTTCCCAGCCCAGTTCTGTCCCCTCCCCTGAGCACGCTGTGCTCTCGCTCCTCCCACCCGAGCGCCTCCTGATGCTGCAAAACAGCTGACCTGCCGCAGGTAGTAGGCACTGGGAAGGATAGGGATGCGCTGATCTGTGGGGCCTGTGGATGGGCAGAAGGTGCTGGGAGGAGAGGGAGGTTCTTGTAGGGGGGCTGCCGGTGCGTGCTCAGCACCCACCATTTTTTTCCCCATGGATGCTCCAGCCCCGGAGCACCCACAGAGTCCGCACTTATGGCACCCATAGAGAGACACATCTCAAATAACCTCAGTTACTGCACAGGGTGAGTAACCTTCTCTGTAAGTGACAGTAAATAGGCTCTTACTTTACTTACAAAAGAAGCATTACACAGTTTTCATGTAAAACAGTTAAGCAAGCAGTCTGCTTGCTGCATGTTATGAACAAAGAACTGAGATGTGGAGGGTACCAAGAATCCAAGCTCTGAACAACTCCATTGTTTCCTCAAATTGAAAAATGTTTTCTAAAATGTAATTTTTTTATATATTCACCCCTCAAATAAAACAACAGAACAACACTTCCTTATCACTGGTGTGAAGGATTTGTATATGTGGGTGGTTTTTGTTCAATATGCTCTCTTTGTTCCTTTCATTCATATTAACAGAAGGTCATGTGGCTAAATTCCTGCTCTGCTCAACACACACTAAGGGCAGAAAGGACTAGAGAACAGTGACCTTGTTTTCTTAGTTACTTTGAGACAGGTTGGATGAGAGCCAGCCATATTTGCATATAAAAAAGCAGAAATTGCTGCCACATGTCACACCTGAGGGATGCACAATTGGAAACCAAAGAGACATGTATTCTAGTCTCAGTTAACTAACTTGCAATCTCAGTCTGACTTGATTTATTTATAAATTGACAATTTTGCCTGTAAGAGTGGGGGAGGAGATTAATAGGTAATTTTACTATATATTCCTTTTAGTACATCAGAAGGAAATTTGTAACTGAAATGTTTACTATAACTGGGAAAGCTGATTGAACTGTCCAAACCCAGACAAAAAGAGGAACTACATTAGGTTTGAGCCTAGTCTTCTATCAAAAACAGAGAAAACTTTGGAAAACAATTGATGGCCTAATCCAACTCTTATTAGATCACTGCAAAGAGACCCATTTACTTCAACTGCCATTAGACTAGGCCTCTAGTGAGTAATACCTTCCCTTCTGACCCATCTACAGTATCTCTTAAGTTAATACAATTCAACAAGTTGAATATTTTCTTAGCAAAATTAGTATTCTACCACCCACAAATTCATAAATATCTTGGGAATGTGTCCAGGTATACAAGATTGAGCAAATAACCTTAACAATGTCATATTATCTGAAAAAGAGATATATTTGTGGTGTGTTTTTGTATCAATTTGATATTTGTCAATTACCCTGTCTTAAAAAAGAGGCATCCCTTTAAGAGAGAAAATCCATGAACCATAATGTTTTCTCACCCTAATATCCTTCCTGAAATAAACATAGTAAACTTTTATGTTTGGATTGGAAGCTCTCAGTTGTCCTTTGGCATCTGTTTGATTTTTTTTTTTTCAAACATACTTTCTGTACTGAGGAAAAAGAAAAGATTCCTGTCAGACAGAAAAAAGGCTGATAAAGTTGCTGGGATAGGGTGGTTGTAGCTACATTCTCTGATTCTCAACTGTATTCAATTTTATGTCTGCAAGCAGCATACCATTCACTTTTTTTCTTCTTCCTTGGTGATGGATAGCACAAAAGGGCACTTACATAGCCTAATGAAAGTACATGTTCTGTTTTTGTCAGTGGATCATAATTACATAAGTTACCTTGTAGTGTGTAGCATGACCCTTGGGGTTGCAAGGTATTGGGGGGGGGCGGTAATGAGAGATGGCAATGTTTGTATTCTGTGCAATAATTGTATCCTTGCATTTACTTGACATAAATGGAGTCAGTTAATCCTTTTCTTCGTGAATCCACTTCAGAGTAAATTTAGATCCTGTACACAATAAGGGCAGTTTTGTGGAGAGCGAATTAATTTAATGGAAGCTACAACTTAATGTACAACCCCCACTCCTCTCAGTGCACTTTACTCAGAATTTAAAACACCAAACAACCCTAACACTACTTTCTAAAATGAAAAGTGTCATTATCACTTCCTACAATAACAAACTGCTAGTAAGATACGCTGTGTGAACAGGATCTAAATTTACTTCAAAATGTTCAAACAAATTTTAAGAGCTTCCTTAAACCACCAACAGCCATGAAATGTATGGTTAAGGCTGGGACAATGTTGTTAGCTCATAGTTTGACTACGTCTAACAACACTAAGCCCCTGATTCAGCTCAGCACTCAGTCCCATCCATAGCCACAAGTACTTTTCTCTCCCAAAACTGCATTTTCTTCCATTTCTTCATAAATAAAAGGAACCTCAGAATACCACAAAGGACCATCTCGCCCAGAATAGTAATCTCAGTCAGGGAGGTTGCTCTTCACCATTTCTTGGCCCCTTCATGCTTAACCCAATTTATTACACTTTAGATTCAACACATCAAGCCAAATTCTTCTGAAGTCATTTAAGGATTAGATTCAGCCCTGACCCAATCCATTTTCCTATGCACTGCTCCTCAATGAGGGCTAGTTGGAGGTCTAGTTGGACCATTCAAGCGGTGCTTTTAAAAGTGCAGCTAGAATACTGTACCAGTTTCAAAAATGGCTGAATTATTTTCTGCTCAGACTTTCCAAAATATGTGCTTTGGGACAGAGACACAGCGTGGGAGATTCCAACTTCACAAGTGATTCCTTTCACAAAAGCTAAGAGCATTTGCAAGCAAAGCTTTGATTCAGGCTGTGTGTTGCAAGCCTCCCTAATACCGTCTTTATCAAGGACCAGCTGGTGGGGCTGGAGTTAAGCAGACTCTTTAATGAACAAACTTTCTAGGAGGGATGAGGGGCGGTGGACAGATACCAACGTGCCTGCCCAAGAAAGAAGCCTGTTAGTCCCCACTGCAAGGTTCCCTGGATTTCATGCCAGGACTGGTCTGTAGGGTGATTGGCTCAAAAGTGTGAATTCGGACACTTTTCGGGGCGGGGGGGGGGTGTGGAGGCTACAGTTGCATATATAAGACAAAAGAAAAGGAGTACTTGTGGCACCTTAGAGACTAACCAGTTTATTTGAGCATGAGCTTTCGTGAGCTACAGCTCACTTCATCGGATGCATAGCATATTGTGGAAGGGTTTTCTCACCCTTCCCCCCACCCCCCCCCACAGACACACATACAAACTCACTCTCCAGCAGGGTGAGAAAAGGGTGAGAAAACCTGGATTTGTGCTGGAAATGGCCCTCCCTTGACGATCACTTTAGATAAGCTGTTACGAGCAGGACAGTGGGGTGGGAGGAAGTTTTGTTTCATGGTCTCTGTGTGTATATAATGTCTTCTGCAGTTTCCACAATATGCTATGCATCCGATGAAGTGAGCTGTAGCTCACGAAAGCTCATGCTCAAATAAACTGGTTAGTCTCTAAGGTGCCACAAGTACTCCTTTTCTTTTTTCTTTTTACGAATACAGACTAACACGGCTGTTACTCTGAAACCTGTCATATATAAGACAAGGACCCAAATCTCAGGGTATCCGGTCATGCTAGTGCTCAGGGAGTGGTCTAAACCTGAGGTTGGATGGTCAAGTGAAGCCCCACTCTCCCCTGCAAAGCGCTATCAGCGGGGTGGGTGGGAGCCACCGCTCCTCCCACGGGGCCCAGCGGGACCTTGCCTCAGGGAAAGATTTGGGGGGGGGGCCTCCCAAGTATCATGGGGTAGCCGTGTTAGTCTGCAGCCACAAAAACAACAAGGAGTCCGGTGGCACCTTAAAGCCTAACAGATTTATTTGAGCATAAGCTTTCGTGGGTAAAAACCTCCCTTCTCCCGTGGGACAGGCGAGGTGCTGGCCCCCCGGCGGCTCTGGGTCCTGGACACTCGCTACTCATAGGGCACAGACCCGCCCCCCGCCGGAGCAGAGCCAGCTTCAGGCGCGGGGCCAAGCCGGGGCTCGCGCAGGTGCCTTCCCAGCTGGCCCTGCCCCCGCGGCGCTGTCCCCGCCCCTGCCCGCAGCCCGGCTCCTTCCTCGGCAGCTCAGGGGCAGCCGGGCAATGCGTAGCCGGAGCCCGCCTGAGCATGCCGCGGCCGCGCCGCGCGGTGCAGCTGGCGCCCGGCTCGCTGGCCCTGGTGCTGCGCCGGCGGCGGGAGGCGGCCGGGGAGGCGAGCGGGGCGGCGCTGTTCCGGGCCTTCCGCCGGGCCAACGCCAGGTGCCACTGGAACGCCGGGCTGGCGCGCGCCGTCTCCCGCGTCTCGCTGCAGGGCTGGCTGCGGGGCGGCGTGCTGCTCCTGCAGGGCCCCGCCGCCCCTCTGCAGCGGCTGCGGGACGCCTGGCTCCGCAGGGCGCTGCGGCCGCCGCAGGGGTTTCTCATCCGGGCAGTGGGTGAGTCTGCGGGGAGCGCTGGGCACCCCAGAGGGGAGGCGTGTCCCCAGGCTGGGCTGCTCTGTTAGGAGGTGACCCCAAAGGGGCAGGGAGGGCGCTGTCCCCATCGCACGCTGAGGGGTGAGTGTGGCTGATCACCAAGCAAACCCCGTAAGGGGGCCCCTGGAGAGAAAGCAGCTAAACTGGAAGGAGGGTGCCTGCCCTGTGGCATAATCGCACTGGGGCGGGGGAATATTTCTCCCTCCCTTGTCCTCTCTTTCTGGGGCTAGGGAGCCTTCCGTTGGCTTTCCGCTCCCCCTTCTCTGTGGCCAGAGACCGCTGGCCTGGCAGCGCAGTCTCGTGCTAAATTCGTAATTGCGACACAAACCAAAATATTATAAGTTAAAATGAATCAACCTCCCTGGGTAGATGATGTCTGGTGTGAAGCATGACGTGCCTGTGTTGCTGGAAAAAAGCAGCCGGGTATCAAAGAGGTCTGAAGGATGCTGGTGCATTTTTATTGAAAAGAAGTTGGCTCTGCTTGAGAGAGAGAGAGGCACTTCACAGGCAGCAGCAAAATGTTCTCAGGCGCCTGGAAAATAATGTGCAGTTGTTTAAAATAATTTACATGTATGTGACACTGATGGACTGACCTTTCCTGGGCTAGTGATCTGTTTGTAGATTCAGTAAAACTCCCCTTAAAAGTTTCCTTTACTTAAGTACTTTCCAGTGTGGACTCTTGGTCCTGCTAATATGCATGTGTGTAGCCCCAAAGTGGGAGTCACTGTTATTCATCAGCATAGGCGTTTGCAGGATCAGGGGTTTCTACAGATTCTGTGATGCCTGTACAAACCAGTACATATGGACATTAATTTCTATGACTAAAGGAAACTGGCTATTTTTTAAAAAAGGAGGACCTGTAGCACCTTAGAGACTAACAAATTTATTTGAGCATAAGCTTTCGTGAGCTACAGCTCACTTCATCGGATGCATTCAGTGGAAAATACAGTGGGGAGATTTATATACACAGAGTACATGAAACAATGGGTGTTACCATACACACTGTAACAAGAGTGATCAGGTCAGGTGAGCTATTACCAGAAGGAGAGCGGGGGGGGGGGAACCTTTTGTAGTGATAATCAGCTGCACTGCTATGGGTAACTGCATGGCCCCACAGTATGCCAACATTTTTATGGCTGACTTAGAACAGCGCTTCCTCAGCTCTCGTCCCCTAAAGCCCCTACTCTACTTGCACTACATTGATGACATCTTCATCATCTGGACCCATGGAAAAGAAGCCCTTGAGGAATTCCACCGTGATTTCAACAATTTCCATCCCACCATCAACCTTGGCCTGGACCAGTCCACACAAGAGATCCACTTCTTGGACACTACGGTGATAATAAGTGATGGTCACATAAACACCACCCTATCCCGGAAACCCACTGACCGCTATGCCTACCTACATTCCTCCAGCTTTCATCCAAACCACACCACATGATCCATTGTCTCCAGCCAAGCTCTACAATATAACTGCATTTGCTCCAACCCCTCAGACAGAGAAAAACACCTACAAGATCTCTATCAAGCGTTCTTACAACTACAGTACCCAGCTGCTGAAGTGAAGAAACAGATTGACAGAGCCAGAAGAGTACCCAGAAGTTACCTACTACAGGACAGGCCCAACAAAGAAAAGAACAGAACGCCACTAGCCATTGCCTTCAGCCCCCAACTAAAACCTCTCCAAAGCATCATCAGGGATCTACAACCTATCCTGAAGGACGACCCATCACTCTCACAGATCTTGGGAGACAGGCCAGTCCTTGCTTACAGACAGCCCCCCAACCTGAAGCAAATATTCACCAGCAACCACACAACAGAACCACTAACCCAGGAACCTATCCTTGCAACAAAGCCCGTTGCCAACTGTCTACATATCTATTCAGGGGACACCATCATAGGGCCTAATCGCATCAGCCACGCTATCAGAGGCTCGTTCACCTGCACATCTGCCAATGTGATATATGCCATCACGTGCCAGCAATGCCCCTCTGCTATGTACATTGGCCAAACTGGACAGTCTCTACGTAAAAGAATCAATGGACACAAATCAGACGTCAAGAATTGTAACATTCAAAAACCAGTTGGAGAACACTTCAATCTCTTTGGTCACTCAATTACAGACCTAAAAGTTGCAATTCTTCAACAAAAAAACGTCAAAAACAGACTCCAACGAGAGACTGCTGAATTGGAATTAATTTGCAAACTGGATACAATTAACTTAGGCTTGAATAGAGACTGGGAGTGGATGGGTCATTACACAAAGTAAAACTATTTCCCCTCCCCCCCCATTCCTCACACATTCTTGTCAATTGGAAACTGGAAATGGCTTACGCTCAGATAAATTTGTTAATCTCTAAGGTGCCACAAGTACTCCTTTTCTTTTTGCGGATACAGACTAACACGGCTGCTACTCTGAAATCTGGCTATTTTTTGTTTGTTTGGTCTTCACTTAGTGGAAACGGTGTGACTTTGTTTAGTACTTTTAGTTCCATGTATGATACTAATGGATACAACTAGGTTTAACATTAGTACTGTAAAAGTTTCCTTTAAGTACAAATATTTACTGTAAGTTTTAAATGAAAATACTGTCGTCCTGATCCTTCACTTGGATCCATATGGGTAGACTCCTGCAGCTGTGCAGAGCCCCATTGAAGTTAACTATTGAAGTGTTAGTTGGTGGGAATATTATTTAAAGATACCCTGAGCAATCTGTTAGCCAATGTGGTGGGAAGCCATCAAAAAGAAAATGACTTGGAGATCTGAGAGTAGGCCTATCTTCATACCAATGAAATTGACCTGAAAATATTCGTTTAAATAATTGAAAGCTAGCCTACTTTTTTTCCAGTGGTGTGGTCCTCTTAGTTTAAATAGGTTGGGTTTTTTTTTGTTTTTTCCTGGTGAATTTATTTGCTTTCACTTTTATTTTGTTGCATATATTTGCTATATTTTTAAAGGAATAACTAAATTAATTGAAAAGTGACATGTTCTCTCTATTTAATGAAGCCAGTGGCTTTTTCAAAAGAACATGGTAAAATGCTGTGAAGAGCATCAACAAGTTAAATAACAAATTCTGATCCTCTCTCACCCCAGCCCTTTCTAGTATGCTCAATTAAATCATTTTATAGTTTGTGATTAGAATTTTATAGTTTGTGATTAGAATTTCTGACTTGTGGGACCTAGTACTGATACTGCTAGAGTGGATATAAATGAGCAAGGAAAGAATATAGTGTCCAGCATGAAATCAATGGGAACTTTGCCACTGACTTCAGTGAAGCCAGGATTTCATCCCATCTGTATAAACTACGGGAACTACATGTACATCAAAGGTGATATGCAGCACTGGTTTGACTTTTAACTAAAACATTGTGGACACTATTAATTACAATTTAAACAAAGATAGCCAAGATTTAGTGAAGACTTAAAGGCCATCAAATGGACACAAGACTTTTTATTTTAGTGTGGGTGGAGGAGGATTCTGGAGGAGCTGTTTGTTTCTAGTGTGTTTTGGGAGAGAGTGGTAGTCCAGTGGGGGAGGTGAACTCAGCAAATTGAGAATGAACTTGTTTTCATTATTGGATAGTTGTAAACATCTACTTAGATCATAAACTCTGTGGACAAGGACTGTCTTGTATTCTGTATTTGTACAGCATCTTGCACAATGGAGTCCTCCTGGTCCATGGCTGGAGCACCCAGTTGTTTTAAAAAAAATGGACAGAAACTGTTGAATATTCTAATCAGATTGCATTATAAAGAGCAGCATGTAGACCTCAATACCATTTGGCTTATGCAATTAGTTGATATCCAATTAATTAAACTAGTGGCCCATCTGGTCTAATGAGGTCAGATTGCAATCGTGATTATTATGCATAAAAGTATTGTACCCTGATTATGGGAGTGCTCTTTTTCATTGAAGACCACTCAGAAATGCAGAATATGGCAGCCCACTTGTTTAGTTGTGGTTCACACATGGAGCATATTACACTTATGCTCCAGAGACTGCACTGGCTCATGGTTTTTCAGGTTGAATTCAAGGCGTTTGTTTTCATCCATGAAGCCCTTTATGGTTTGCATCCTGTGTATTTCAAAAAGTTCTTTGTGCTTTAACCTGACAATAGAGAGAAACTGGGAGATGGAGGTGCTAATCCCTACATTTGTATATCTATAGTCTGAAGGCAGGACATTCTCACTGGGGTGCCCTCAGTTCTAGAATTTGCTTAGCCCTTGCACCAAATAGAACCTAAAGTTTTTCACCTGCAGAACATGTTACAAGGCCTATCTATTAGGCTTTTCCTCAGTTGGGGGGAAAAGGATATCAAGGCTGCTGCTTTTTTTTTATTTTATTTTTTTTTAGGTAGGTTGTGGAGTTCTTTGGGTCATTTTTGAAATGGTTAATTAGGATAATTTTTGGCTCTGTGTGTGTGTGCTTATAGACAGCACTAAATTTGCAAAATGAATATATAAATATCCAAGTATGTGATAAGTGAGATACTTAAGTGTTGTCCTTGCTCTGTGTCAAAAATCTACGTGTTTGCTTGCTTGTTCTTTTAATCTGAGTTATTTGCATTTAACCTAATGTCTGAATTTTATGTGTCTATATAAAACACATGTTGTTATTAATAGAAAAATGAGCTCAACATGCTAATTCCTAGTTTAAAATCCTGGGTGGTTTTTTTTTTTTTTTTTTCTTTTAAGGACCTAGTAAATTTGTTTGGCTTTTCACTTTGGTAAACTATCCTCTGTCCTGCTTCCCTTAGCTGTCCTATTATCAGTTTTAACACACATTGAGGGGAGGTGGGGAATAATTTTCTTAAGTCTACATTTACCAAGATAATCAGTTTGGCACCTTTCTCACAGGGACTTTGTGTGTAACCAAAGTTGGCTAGAGATCTCTTAACAGATTCCCTGACCAGTATAACTAGGACCTTTATTCAATTAAACATGTGATTTCATTAGCATTGATAGAAAAAGGTACTTTATATTCTAACAAATGAGGTTCTTATTTTGTTATTGAGGGAAACATTCATCAAGTGGGTTACTCTCTGCAGGTAGACTGGTTTCTGTAAGTTAAACTTTTTTGCTCTTGCTAATATCCCTGGCTTTCGATCATTAGCATAAGTATTTAAAGTGAAGTTCTACTTGAAAGTGACTGTAAAAATTGCATTGTGAGATGGGTGTTTGAAATTTTTCTGATCTCAGATTAAATGTGTTCTTATGAGTAAAATTGTTATATAATCAGCCCTGCAAATTCAGCTGGCTTCTTTTAAATATCAGGTGTGTTGATAGTAGCCGACAGTACACAAAGGATCAATGAGGCCAGTATCACATCTGACCGCCTTTGACTTCTATAAACCCAATGGATCAGGTACCCAGTTTGGAGCCAGGGGAATTTTGGCAGTTGATTATTGAACTAGAATAAAATCCAATTCACTGTCCCAGAGCTGTGTTAGTACTGCAGTGTCAACAGTAATAAAACCGGTTTCAGAGTAGCAGCTGTGTTAGTCTGTATTCGCAAAAAGAAAAGGAGTACTTGTGGCACCTTTGAGACTACCAAATTCAGTGCTGAATGCGTCTGATGAAGTGAGCTGTAGCTCACGAAAGCTTATGCTCAAATAAATTTGGTAATCTCTAAAGTTCCACAAGTACTCCTTTTCTTTTTTTAGTAGTAAAACCTTACTTCAGGGAATAAAGTAAGGCTTGGTTTGTACTTAAAAAAATAGGTTGGCATAGCTATGTCTGACTTACTGTGCAGACAAAAGCCCTGGTATAGATTCAGCTATGTTGAGAGAAGAGGGATATTTATGGAGAGTTCCTCCCAAGCCTGAGGGCAGCATGGGAGAAAGCATGGAGCTGTTTGTGAAGATTATGCATGTAAATTTGGTTTGCTATTGACATTGTGGCAGAGGTAGGTTTTTAAAGGGAAAGGCATACCTTTCTGAACTCATCCACATGGACTGTCATCTTTTAAATTGCACAGGGGAGCAGCACGAAAGAAAGCACAGAGTTGTTTGTGAAAAGAAGTCAAGGATGGGAACCATTGTCAGAGCAGAGGGGAGGGGTTGATGCAAAGTGACACAATTGATTAGGTCTGAAGGGGCAGAGTTGTCTAGAACAGTGGTTCTCAAACCGTTGCGAGGCCCCTGGAGGGGCTGCAAAAAGGTTTCAGGGGGCTGCCAAGCAGGGTCAGCATTAGACTTACTGGGGCCCAGGGCAGAAAGCCGAAGCCCTGTCGCATGGGGTTGAAGCCCGGGCCCTGAGCCCCGCCACCCACGGCTGAAGCCAAAGCCTTAGCAATGTAGCTTTGTGGGGGCTCCTGTGGCATGAGGCCCCAGGCAATTGCCCTGTTGCTAGACCCCTAACACTGGCCTTGGATTTTACATGCAGAAAACCCATTATTGTGACACAGGAGGGCCGTGGAATTTTTATAGCATGTTGGGGATGGCCTCAGAAAAAGTTTGAGAACCCCTGGTCTAGAACCTTGAAGGAAACATGCTTGAGTCTGATGCATAGTAGAAGGGGAATATTCAAAAAGGGGAATGATGTGATAGCTTTTTGATGATTGAAGACTATTAGTATTAATTTGTATTGAGATATCACCTAATGGCCCCAGTTCTGTTGTGAAGAAGCTGCACTTTTAACTTGGACTTTTCTTTGTAAATATGCTGGACTGGAGATGCACAAGCTTGATGGTAAGAGCATATAAAAGTGCTACAGAGGAAAAAGCCATTTGGCCCAATAAGCATATTCTCTCTCTTTAAATCTATTATTAGATGTTACTCTACCTCCCGACTTTCTTTCAATTCTCTCTTGCTCCATAGAAATGTCTAGTTTCCTGTCATTTAGATCTAGGGCCCTACCAAATTCACGCCATGAAAAACGCATCATGCACCTTCAAATCTGGTCTCCCCCCATGAAATCTGGTCTTTTGAGTGCTTTTACCCTATACTATACAGTTTTCACAGGGGAGACCAGCGTTTCTCAAATTGGGGCGTCCTGACCCAAAAGGGAGTTGCAGGGGAGTTGCAAGGTTATTTTAGGGAGGTTGCGGTATTGCCACCCTTACTTCTGTGCTGTCTTCAGAGCTGGGCAGCCGGAGAGCGGCAGCTGTTGGCCGGGCGCCCAACTCTAAAGGCAGCGCCCCGTCAACGGCAGTGCAGAAGTAAGGGTGGCAATACTATCCCATGCCACCCTTACTTCTGAGCTGCTGCCTTCAGAGCATGGGGGCTGCTGACTGAGGGCCCAGCTTTGCTGGCAACAGTGCAGAAGTTGGCAGTACCATACTATGCCATGCTTACTTCTGCGCTACTGTTGGCAGTGGCTCTGCCTTCAGAGCTGGGATCCCCGCTAGCAGCCACCTCTCTCCATCTGCCCAGCTCTGAAGGCAGCACCGCTGCCAGCAACAACACAGAAGAAAGTGTAGCAGTACCCTAATCTCCCCTATAATAACCTTACGACCCCCCCTCCCAAGGCTCCTTTTTGGGTCAGGACTCCTACAATTACAACACAGTGATATTTCAGATTTAAATAGCTGAAATCATTAAATTTTTGATTTTTAAAATCCTATGACTGTGAAATTGACCAAAATGGATGTGAATTTGGTAGGGCCCTATTTATATCGTTTTTGCTTCTTTGTCCTTAATTTGCAATTTATTCCATATGTTCAGTATGATTTGATTGAAGTGGTTTCACTTAAAATCTATTTTTCTGCAGTACATCTTTCCAGCACAGTGATGATATACTGAAAGAAATATTGAATGTTACATAGTTCTTATACGTTGACTTGCACAACCAAAAAAGATCTGATTTTATCATGTGTTTAATGTTTAAAAATAGATTTTATACTTCGGTTGAGGCAACCTAATTTTTCAACTGCAACTCTGTATAGGGTTTATAAAATAGTAGAGCCAGTTGCAAATTTTTGTGACAAACTGTTTTTTATCAGAAAATGCCCATTGATCAAAACTGAAACTGTCCATAGGAAAGGATTGGTGTTGACTATTTTTTCTCATTTCAAAATAAAGTTGGAAAAATAATTGAAATGTCGCCAATGGCATTTTTTGATGACAGAGGGAGTTGGTTGCAATTTTGTAACTGTGTCATGCTTCCATTGAGAGAGATGAGGGAAATTAGTCCCCAAGGGAAGAGTTGAATTAATTATATGTTCATTTTAGTCACTGCATGGCAACTGTGAATTGGAGAGATAAGGAAAGCATTTTGGTGAAGGACACAAAAGTAAAAGTAGACATTCAGTCTCTCTTGAAGAAACAAAGCTGCAACTATATTGAGAGTAATTTAATAAATGAAGGGGAGAAAATTCAGTGGTTCTTGCTAGCTCTTATTTGAAATTGCATAGATCTTTTCTGGATGGCCCACTCATTGAAATAGGTTGCCAATGCTGCTGTTCTGCTCGAGTGATTATTTTGGTAGCCCATTGTCTGTCTTCTCTGGCTATTAATTAGAGGTTGCTTCCACAGCATCCCAGCCTGCTGTCTTTCCTCTGATCATCCTATGCAAATATAGTTTGTTGAAATCGTCTTCTCGATGCCAAAAGTCAGCCCCCTCTTGATTGCTAATCTCAGATGGAAGAGGCTGATGGAAAGCCTTGTCAACCCCTCTTGCTTGTTCCTTGCCATCTGCAATGGCAGATCCAGGGAACTACAAGCAGTCCTTCCAATGACAGCAGCAACTTTCTGTCAGAAAGGAAGTGAAGTTGGAAAGCTGCAGACAAAACAAGTTCTAAAAAGTAGCCTTTTTAAAGACCAATATTAGTTTGCCTGTATTTTTTTTTAATGCAGAATTTTTAAAAAACAATATATTTTGTCAACACAGGATATCACTTTCAAATAACCCATCTTATTCTCTTTAGAAAGTTCCTTCAGAAAGAGATTCAGTAATGTGGAAAACAAGGAGAATGAACACTTTTTATGCTTCTTTTGTACTATCAGTTTGATACCAGCAAAATTCTCGCCTGGTGTGTCAGGTACATGGTGAGAAAGCATTTCCTTCAAATTTTGAGAGAAAATGTAGCCTTTTTTTACTAGCGGGTGGAGGTTAGGAGTATTTGAATACTTGAATTAGAGAACCTGCTAACTATACAGCAGTGGACCTGAAATGTTGAAATTCTTCGCAAGCAGCCCATTTAGAACATCTAGTAAAAATGCCCTGCACGCTTCATTTAGACCCTGATCCTGCGATCAGATTCACACAAGTGGACCCTTACTGAAGCCAGTGGGACTCCACGTAGGCGCATGGGTCCATCCACTTGCAGAATTGGGGCCTTGATTTGACCTGAGGCCTGGTTGGAACACCAGCTGAATGTAAGAAGTTCATCCCACCTGAATTGTATCCCATAGGATGAATGTAATTATTTAATATGTCTACACAAGTTCACTTTACAGTCATAGGAACAGCGGTATACTATACCAGCAAAGCACTCCTGGTGTGGATGCAGCTTATACTGGCAAAGCTGTGCTTTGTACTGGTATAGTAAAGCCCTGGCTCTCGTCTCCTTGAGTGAGCCATGCGGGTCAAAGCACAATTTTGCCTATATAGCTGTATCTGCACTAGGGGCTTTTGCTGTCACAGCTGTGTTGGTCTTCATACCCTGACTGACAACTATTCTGGCAAAATCTGTAGTGTAGAGCTGGCCTAAACAGAAGTGCTGATATTTGGGAATTGGCATTGTTATATTGGCTGTACATTGTATAGTTTATTTGGCAACTCATGCATGATAGTATTGACAAACAGTTCTACAAATACTAGCAACCCAGTTACATGGGTGTTTGACTACCTAACGTTTCTGTTCCAGTTGCTTACATTTGTATTATTAATATTGAAATTAAACTTGTGTAACTCTGCAAATTTCTACTCAGAGTAAACTTTGATATTCTTTTAAAACTCATTTACGTTTTACACATTTAAATTGTTGAGAACAAATTATATATTTTTTTAAAGCATCATAAATAAACTGAAGAGAGAGCTCCTAAATAACATGTAAACTATGTATACAGTAATTAATATCAATGTTAGCATCATAATGTCACAACATATCATTATGGAAAGCCTAGGTGAAATTGTTTTTTGAGCAGTGCTCACTAATATTTTGAGACTTTTAGAAATCTCATGATTCTTGAGACCTTCCATTTGCTGAGTTGTTCTGTAACGTTACACATGGGGGAACACAAACTTAATGAGGATAGCAACTCAGCAGGAGATTGTTGATGTGCTTCTTGGATTCCTTTTTCTTGGATTTCCTTACTGTGCACTTCTTTCATGTCTGTTCCAGACTTTGATCTGCTCTGGTAAACAAGGTTACAGGTTTAAAAATCAAGGTTGATTAGTTTTGTAACCAAATAAGTTAGTGTGTGGTTTTTTTTTTCTATGTGCTGACTTGAAAAGTTTTGGTGGCCTAAGAAACATGTTGTACATGTTGTATTTTTTATAACTGTATATAGGTAATCAGAATATAAAGAATATTTTCTAACTAATCTCAAATTTTTAAACTGTTATGCCCAAATTTATTGCTCTAGGGCTATTTCCAGTACCCTGAGTCTGAAACTGTGAACTAGTGTGTTCTATTTAGTATTTGATCTCTGATTATTATAGTCATTTCTGTAAATCCTATGCTGCTAAATCTCAGGAAGAATGTCTTGTGTTCTTTGAAAGATGACTTATCTTGAAGCAAGATGGCTTTGAAAACTTGTCTGTTGTTAGTTACTTACTCATCTGATGCTCCTAATACCATGACTATGAGAGCCTGTTTTTGATTCCAAAGACTCAGTATCTCGGAGCACTCACAATTCCATTTGAAGTCAGTGGCAGCTCCAGTCCTCAGCACATTTGAAAATCTGGCTCTTCATTTAAAAAAATCCAAAACAATAGAAATATTACCATATGCAATAGATGGCCCATAGCAAAGATTGTCTAACCAATAAGTAATTGTCCCTGTTTATATCACTTCTGCTTGATATGTAGTATAGTGGTTCAATTTAATTTGTCTTGAAATTAAAACAAACAGTTCTACAAAAATGATTGGGGATGGAAAAATTAAAGTGCATGGACAGTCTCTCTGTTGCTGGAAACATCTAGCCCCTAGAAAATGTTTCATTTGTTTAAAGATTCTTCTGATTTTTTTTTTTAAAAGAAAATGAAATATTGCTTGAATTTTGTTCTTGGTCTTTGAGTTCTTTTACATTGCCATTCAGAAGTTCCTGATTAGACTTTAGCAGTATTAACCCCCAACTCAGAATAAAAGCTACAGTTTGTACTCAATCTTTTTTATATTGTACAGGTTTGTTTCATTTCCTGGCATGCAAATATGACTATAGTATGTGGGTTGCAGAATACTGATTTTTTAAAAAGTACATATTTACATTATCTTGTGTAAATAAGGAAGCAAAGTTTAAAGTAACACTAGTTTAATGCAATCATCAACTATCAACAAATTCCTAAATCTCATTTCAACATTTATTTTCGCTAGTCTTAACATGTCTATCTCTCGTTATACTGGAGGATGCTGACTTTCATGACCAATATGAACAGATGCATTTCAGTTGTGAAAATTGTGAATGTTTGTTGAAGGCCCATGGGAATCCAATAGCTTTTCCAGATGGCTGTTGTTTTGCATGGCCTCATTAACAACATGGTATAAATGTAACCATACCCTTTCTTTTTTAAATTGGTGTAATCCAAGGGAACTTCACAGTTAACATAGGTCAAAGGTGGTGGTAATGGTTGGAGTTGTGCAAAGCAGGGTAGTCGTAGCGAGAAATACGATTGCCTGCATTGCCTTGATGTGTAATGATATCTAACAAGATCAACAGGCAATCTTAGACACTTCAGAAACTAACATTAAGGTTGGTGTACTATATTTCTAACAGATTTGGTTTATGAAGACACAAGCAAAACCAGCGTTCCTAAAGCAGTGTCATCTACACAGACAGGCACGCTTTTTTGTTAACCCTGTTTTTTTTTTAAACTGTTTTATTTTATTGTAGTGGATGTGACACATTGACAGTATCCTGAACAAAACATATGGAATTAACTTTACTGAATTAAGTTAAGCCTTCTTGAATTATGATTAATACTTTGGGGTACATTGTGTTAAAAATGCAATTGTGTATGTGTTGTGGAATTGTATGTATTTTCATGGGAAGAGTAAAGAGGAGACTAGCAGGGGGTTGATTAGGTAAATTCACTCAAGTTGTAACATTTCCAGAAAAACCACCTTTCTGGAAAGAGAGAAGAGGGAGTTTAAAAAAAAAAAATAGAACTACTCCTCTTGAGCATGTTCAGTGAACCCTGAAATTTTTACCAGAACCAAATGAAGCCCTGCTCCCTTTGAAATCACAACACGGATGTTCTCCACTTGGTTTGATCAGGTGGGTTCAGGCAGGAAGGGGGACCACTGTTGGGACAGCTTACAGTTTTGGAGACTGATACAGGTATACAACAAAATTCTCCTTGAAATGACATTTATATCAGGAACAGAAGAAGATTGTAGGCACACAACTTTTCTGTAATTTTTTTTTCTTTTTGAAGAGAGCCTCCTCAAATTTTTATCTTTCATTTATAAAAGAAAAATATTCTTTTTTGTTTGTTTTGTTTGTTGGGAATGTTAACAGATGTTGTCAAGGTTCCTTCCCCACTCTGAACTCTAGGGTACAGATGTGGGGACCTGCATGAAAGACCCCCTAAGCTTATTCTTACCAGTTTAGGTTAAAAACTTCCCCAAGGTACAAACTTTGCCTTGTCCTTAAACCGTATGCTGCCACCACCAAGCTCTTAAACAAAGAACAGGGAAAGAGCCCACGTGGAGACGTCTTCCCCCAAAATATCCCCCTGAAGCCCTACACCCCCTTTCTTGGGGAAGGCTTGATAATCATAGAATCATAGAATATCAGAGTTGGAAGGGACCTCAGGAGGTCATCTAGTCCAACCCCCTGCTCAAAGCAGGACCAGTCCCCAATGTTTGCCCCAGATCCCTAAATGGCCCCCTCAAGGATTGAACTCACAACTCTGGGTTTAGCAGGCCAATGCTCAAACCACTGAGCTATCCCTGCCCCCCCAATAATAATAATAATCCTCACCAATTGGTACAGGTGAACACAGACCCAAAGCCTTGGATGTTAAGAACAATGAAAAAGCAATCAGTTTCTTAAAAGAAGAATTTTAATTAAAGAAAAGGTAAAAGAATCACCTCTGTAAAATCAGGATGGTAAATACCTTACAGGGTAATCAGATTCAAAACATAGAGAATCCCTCTAGGCAAAACCTTAAATTACAAAAAGACACAAAAACAGGAATATACATTCCCTCCAGCACAGCGTATTTTACCAGCCATTAAACAAAAGAAAATCTAACGCATTTCTAGCTAGATTACTTACTAACTTAAGAGGAGTTGGAAGGCTTGCATTTCTGATTTGTTTCCGGCAAAAGCATCACACAGACAGACAACCCTTTGGTTCCCCCCCAGATTTGAAAGTATATTGTCCCCTCATTGGTGATTTTTGGGTCAGGTCCCAGCGATGTTACCTTAGCTTCTTAACCCTTTACAGGTGAAAGGGTTTTGCCTCTGGCCAGGAAGGATTTTATAGCACTGTATACAGAAAGGTAGTTACCCTTCCCTTTATATTTATGACAGATGTGCTGCTGCCTGATTAATGGAGTGCAACAGAAAATTATCTACAATTATTAACCAACAGGAGCAGCAAAGTTGGGAAACTGTGCCTCTCTCATACCTCAGAGCATGAAATTCCACATCTGAGATTAGAATTTTTTTTACAAAGAGAAACTAAATGCAAACATATTCTTTTTTTAATGCAATGTGATGTTTAAATTAAGCTTTTGCTCACATGTAATCCAATTAATGGATTGGGTCCTTAATGTGCAAAATTAAATTATAATCCGCGTGCCCTGGTTAAAGTAATTAACAGCTATTACTTGGCCCTTGAACATAATAGAAGAAAAATTTATACTTAAGATAAATGTTTTTTATAGAACATGTTTTCTCAAGCCCATCTGATGATCAGTTTTGAGTTAAATCAGATTATTTTTAATAGGTATTGGGCTGCAGAATATTGTTGCCGGCACCCAGTGCCGAGAGGCTGAACAACAGCTTGAGTTGGTTCGTTACCCGGTGTGCTACACCCAATAATCACAACGGGGTGGAGAAGCAGAAAAGTTTATTTGCAGCTGCAAAAAAAAGGTACAGGGAGAATAAAATCTCAAATCCTGCACCCAGAGCAGGAAGTTACACAGGCTTTTATACATCCTTTTTTTCAGCATACTTATCTAATAGCAAGCTGCCCCAAGTATCCATATAGCTAGCCAATCCAGTTCCCAGCTAGTTCCCTGATTTTTTGTATCATTTGTTAAACTATACATAAAGCTGCTTTATTCAGCATTGTTTTTCCATATCTGCCTTGTTTGGCCTTGCTTAGTTTCAGGCAGTCTGACTCTGCAACATATTGTTGCAGATTCTCAGCATAACTGCTGTGTGTGCCTCCAGGCGGGGGGGCCAAGGACACTTGGGCCTAGTACGCAGAGCTGCTGCCAGTGCCTCCAGGCGGGAGGGGGGGCCAAGGACACCTGGGCCTAGTGCGAGGGGGCTTCATCGACACTCGTGGTCTTCCATCCCCTCGAGTTACCTAGTGGCCGTGCCCCAGTGTCCCCAACAATATGAATTGCCAAGAGATTTAAACCCATTTCAGAATGAAGTTGAATCCCCAACAAAGAGTGGGGAATTAACTTTAAAATGGAACTGGCTTTAGTCATTATCTGCTTCTTTAAATCCTGTGTTAATCCTATACTGATGTTAATGGATGATACTGATTTACTTGCTCCTTTTGACAGGCTTTCCTTTAAAACAGGAGACAGCCATTCTAATCTATTGAAATAAAGTGACTGAGTATAATACCTTGGATGTAAAAGGGTAGAATTAATTGTGTAAATGTGCATCTTTTTATCAGTTTTTGCCACTAATATTGTAACTGGAGATTTTGGAGAAGCTTCACTTTTCTTCTTCAGTATAGACTAGAATAGAGAAATGGTACATGCAGACCAGCCAAACTGATTGTGTTGTCATCAGGCTGTGGGATTTGATTTATTTAATTTGTTTGAATGATCTGGCACAGAACTGGAGTTTTACCATCATTGATGTAACAGCTGCTCAGACTCTACAGTATGTATAAGTACTTACAATTAAAGAGAAGATACTTCTCAGACCAGAGGTCAAATGTGAGTTCATAATGTAGGCCTCTTTGCTCCATTCACATTTTTACTCTGACACTCCCTTACTACATTGTATGTGATGGTTCATTTGGAAATATTTAACCTTGCAAAACCACTAAATAAAGCTCAAGGTAAAAATAGGAAATATGTCAGACTGCTGGTGAGTGAGTGGCCTTATTAAAATAATTTTGTCAGCTATTTTGGTCTGAGGGAGCTGTTGTGGTTATGTGGGTTATATAATCCACCAGTTAAAAATTTACAGAGGAGACTAACTGTGACAACTATGAAGAAGCTGGAAGACAGTACCTTAATCTGGATAAATATGTCAGATGGTTTTTAAAGAGAGATTTTTCTATATCTTTTTTTCAAGAACAGTCATGTTAGAAGAATGTTTGCCATCTGTATGATCAAGACAGAGCACACTTAGGGATGACTTGCACCAAACCCTCAATAATTTTCATAGCACTTGTCATGGGGAAACTGTCTGAATACTGTGTGCAGTTATTTAATGTAGGTGATGCAATGCTTTCTTAGATTTAGAGTATTACTAATGCAACAGGAAAGGTTAATAACAGCCAAGATTCATAAAATTATTCAGCAGTGATGAGAGTCTGTTGAAATGTTTTGGAGTAGGTAATGATGAATAAAACAGAATTTATTTTATTCTAATTTGGCTTCTCGTATATTGATCTATTACTTGGAGTCTAGAGTACAGTGCATATAGAGTATGTAGTTAGCTGTAAGCATCAGGACATGTATCGGACTCTGGAGCAGAAGGTTAGGGAAAAAGGCATATGAAATAGAAATTGTTGTAATTCAACAAGTTCACCCCATTTTAAAATCATTACAACACCAAATAAAACCATGTTGCTAGTTTTGCTTTGCAAAGTTGTATTTCTTTTGCAATATCTGGTCTTGATCTGCAGCATTTGTATTCTAATATTGGACTTCTTTCTCAGACTTACTTTTTCCATTTTACACTCCCATCACCCACCAACCAAACAGCAGGAAACGTTATGTCCTTCTGGCTAAAATAAGTAAACTGAAACTGCCCTGTGGAATAGGAGAGATAAGGTGGGTGAGGTCATACCTTTTATGGGACTGATATCTGTTGGTGAGGGAGACAAGCTTTCTTCAGACTTGAAGAAGAGCTCTGTGTGGCTCAACAGCTTGTCTCTCACCAGCTGAAGTTGGTCCAGTGAATGATATGACCTCACCCACCTTGTCTCTCTAATATCGTGCGATCAACATGGCTACAACTACACTGTGTACAGCTGTGGAATAGGAGACTAATAGGTGCTGATGCTAAGGAAGAAGAGACAGGAAAATCTCACCGAGGATTCTACAGTCTAAACTAGGGGTTCTAAGTCTGTAGGTTGTGATGTCAAAATAATTCCTCAATGAACTTTTGTGTGGTGGTTATGATGCTGCTTGTCATTCATGCCGTGGTCTTTCAACAGTTCTTTCTAGCCAAAGACTAGAACTTTGAGTTTAAAAAACAGACTGCTCGGTCCTCAGAGGCCCCATGTATGCTGGGTCTTACACCACGTGACCTGATGTGTTTTTAAACACCAAGGTTTATCTTAATTATCCTTTTTTAAACCGTTTGATTCCGTCCACTTTGACTAGTTGTACTTTAAAACCACTCTAGATTATGCAGTTTATAAACCACCTTAGTGTTTAGAAGTCTAAACCACTCGAGTATCTTTGTATTCAGATATGGACCCAGGTTCAGCAACAGGTAAATGAAGAGGTCATTTCTGTATGTTCCTGACCAGTGGTAAGATGCTAACTTAGAAGTGTTCCCTTCCTGGTGGGGTTTTTACTAGGTAGACTGTGCTTCCTGGGCCCAAGAAGGGGAGTTGTCAACCCCTAGCCAAGCTGAGATTTGGAGAGGGAAATGAACCAGTTACATTTGGGAAAAGGTGTATACTGCCAGCAAAGCCTGGCAGGTTTTGTTGAACAGAGTAGCCAATATGAGAGGTGGTACATGAGTCCATTATGTCACTGCAGGGCCAAAGCCCCCTTCAGCCAAAGCTGGTGAAGGCTCAGTTGTTGAAACAGTGTGGATGAGATGAAAGTTTAACACTTTAAGAACTCAAATCTACATCTGCATTTGATTGTGGCTCACTTGTCATCCACAAAGAGAAGGCCAGCTTATTGGAAAAATTATCCCATAAACTTTGCAGCACAAATGCCAATTCTATAATTACTCCAGTTTAATGGTGTGAAGGTGATGTATTGGTGGAAATAGTAATATGCCCAGTGAAAGAAGGGTGATATTTATCTACATCCAAAAAAAAAAAAAAGTGAAATAGTTGGAAATACTTCTAACCCTTAGATTCTCTACTGTATATTAGATATATTAAAGGAGCTAGAACCTGGGTTATCTATAGGCACTAAACACCCTTGGTAGTCAATTTACTGGGAAAGATAAATCTTCTCATTTTGAAAGTGACAGCATTGTCCCTTCTCTTTTCCTCCATCTGGATCCTCTATACGCTCTTCCTGATGCTTTCTATTAAGCACATTACACCCTCACTGTCACATGCTTTTATATATAAATAAAATTTTTCTGTAAATGAGAAAAAACAGATGTGACCCAAATTAGGTCTTTACCATTGTGATTGTCAAAAAGGTTTGGGGTCTAGCTCCTTTGCTGAGGTATACAGAGCTTGTGGAATTAGAAGCAGAATTCTTTATGCTATTTTGGAGGCTCATTATGTTGTCAGCTATTGTAGGTAGAACACAGGACCTTGAGCCTGTGTCTTAGTAGGTAAATATGCAAACAAAAAAAATAGCTTCATTTTCTTTTATAATGTCCTTATCTGTATTTGGAAATCCAGTCAAGTGTTCTGTTAATGATTTAGGTGCTTGAAACCAGCTTTGTGATAATTTTTAAAGTATTTAATTGTTGCCCATTGCCATATGTGGTCCTTAGAACATATTTAACACGCTCATGTTCTGAAAGCCAGAAATGTGTTTCAGCATGACCTAGTTCTTCTCCTCTTTTTGCACTTTGACAGCCATGCCATACAAATCCATTTGTATTTCTCACATCACTTGCGTTCCTTTTTTGGAGCCTGATCCAAGCCCACTGGAAAGACTCCAGCTGATTTCCGTGATCATGCCCTTTAGATGCTGTATTGATATCTGGCTTCATTTTCACCATATGTGTGTATGTATTCCAGATGTTTGTAATGAAACTAAGCAGGCTGAGGTTGCTATTATGTGCTAACTAAGAGTTCCATGGTAACTGGCTACATGCGTTAGAAGGTAACTCTAAGGACTAGATTTTCAAAAGTTCTCAGCAGTTGGGACCAGACTTTCAGGAACTGCTGATGCTGAGAACTTCTGAAAAATGTGGCCCTAAAAGTATAGCACTAGATCACTGGTTTTAAAATCTTTACATAATAGATTAACCTGAAAGGGGCTATTGTTTTTTTCATATTGTGTCACAGTTTATTCTTGTAATAATCAGTAGTTGAAATATAATGTTTGTATTTAATATGCAGTCTTCTGTTTTAGCACAGATTAATAAGTATGGCCCCAGAAGTCAGTCAGATGTGCTGAGTTGCCACTTCAACAAGAAGTTTTTAAACTTTTAGGTATTACACACAAATGTAATTTCAGTGCTAAAATGCTGAAATTTATTTGTATCTTTTGTTCTCAAAGCTCTTTGTATGCAAATGGGATCCCCTCCCCCAGCCCATCAGGAATACAAATTCTTTAATGCAGCAGTACATAAAGGAACTTCTTATACAAGACTAAACTATTACTGTTTATATCAATAAAAACTTGGACATTTCTCAAACCAGGTGTGGCACATATGGTATTTCTTTTATATGACAAATGTACTTAAGCACATGAATTGAATAATTAAATTTATCATTACAGCCACTTTCATGTGATGCCCATCCTGTCTGTGAAATAGATAGAACTTTTGAAAGATTTTTAAAAGATGCATTTAAATATAAATCAGTGGTTGTTTTTTTTTTTTTTTTACATTTTGCACAACTCTCTATGTTCATTCTTCACCAACACTTTTCCTCTTAAAAAATTTCCTAATACTTTTTACCTGTAAATGTCATTACTCCTTGATTGTGCATAAAGGCACGTCTCTTTGCTGACTTGTTACATTACAGTATACAGCAGTGTTTCTTGGCCTGCAGGCCGCTTGCGGCCCAATCACCATAGAGCAGTGGCCCATGTGAATCCTCAGGACCATACAGGTTGAGTGTGTGTGTGTGTGTGTGTGTGTATCTATCTATATCTATATATGTGGATGTGGACCACATAACACACAGAGAGCTGCATATATGGCCAACAAGGGTAAATAGATTGAGAACCACATGTCTACAGAAAGGCACAAAACTTGCATGTTAATGGAGTTGTGCCTGTTTATGCTAGGGCTAAACTTAGTCCTTTATATAAAGATGCAGCAAACAGAAAACATCAGTAGTAGCAACGTTATCATGCAAATGTTTATGGGATTCATGGAATGTTTAGCATGGTCAGTTTGTTTAACTCTGCATGGTTACTTTTGACTAAGGATAATTGAAATGTTGATCTTGCATTTCTCTTGGCTTATAACATCCATTCTGTGTCGTATAACAGATATCAGTATATCAGGAAATGTGGATAACTTAGTTGTGTTTTTTGTTTCTCTTCAGAATGATTTACTCGTTAATACACCAGGGTTTTGAAATCTAAGGGCTAAATTGAGCTCTGGTGTAAATAGATGCAACTTCATTAACTTCACTGGAATTATGCTGGCTTACACCAGAACTAAAAGTGGACATAAGTATTTATTTTTAATGCCTAAACAGGCAGAAAAGCTACCATCTGTTATGTACTATTAAAACCCAGTAAACCTCCCAAGTTACAGAGATGGAACAAAAAATCCTTTTATGTTGGTCAAGAGTATCTGGAGGCTTTTCTGTTCACTGAGTACTGTTATCTATGGCTTGTATTACAGATGACTTTCCCACACTGTGAGCCAGTACATACTCCAAAAAGATACTCTCAGGTTTCATGTATCCAGGTAATTAGCTGAGTTTGAGTAGACTGGTAAAACCACTTGAAGGTCAATACATGACTGGCAAACTGCCTACTTCGGGGTCAGTAAACATGCTTTTGTAAAAGTTAATCTAAGCAACATGTTTCAGAGTGGTAGCAGTGTTAGAACGTATCAGCAAAAACAACAAAAACAACAAGGAGTCCTTGTGACGCCTTCGAGACTAACAAATTTATTTGGGCATAAGCTTTCGTGGCTAATACCCACTTCATCAGATGCATGGAGTGAAAAATACAGTAAGCAATATATATATTACAGGACATGAAAAGATGGGAGTTGCCTTACCAAGTGGGGGGGTCAGTGCTAATGAGGCTGTAAAATAAATAAATATATACTGCTTACTGTATTTTTCACTCCATGCATCTGAGGAAGTGGGTTTTAGCCCACAAAAGCTTATGTCCAAATAAATGTTAGTCTCTAAGGTGCCACAAGGACTCCTCATTGTTTCTTTGCAACATGGACATTATGTTGTATTTAAGCAATCAGGAGGATTGGTATGTATTTTACCTGATTGGTGACAGGTTCTTAATTTTGGGTCAAGGCAAGTCTTTTTGTATCTACTACAAGGAAATGGAGACAATTAGTCTTACCAAGAGAAATGTTTGGGAAAAGAAGTGGTGCTTTGTGTTGTGCAGAATTTGTAAAGTGTGCCTTTTCTGATGTGTAAAAGGAGCAAATATATTACAAGTTCTGAAGCATAAAGGGATTCATCTTGCTTCCATTGAAGTGAATGTCAAAACTCCCATTGACTTCAGCAGTGCAGGATCAGACCCAGAGAACACAAAGCACACAAACTATGAAAGGAGTATTTTCCCACACAAATCTAATTTTTTTTGCATATTTCTGTAAAATGAGGATTCTTTATTTAAAATGCATTTTAATAATAAAAATAATAAATCCAACAGTTTAATGAGAAGTAGATCAGTATTTTTGTATTGTTATCCATGATCTCCTCCATGCTTGCTTTAAAAGTATTTAGTTTTTCTGCATATTTTAAATATTTGTTTTATTTCAGTAGTGGAGGAGCACTGTGATGTACACTGAATTAAAATTTGTGTGTTTTCTGGTAGTATCAATCTGCGAATTGCATTATAAATGTGCTAAAAATTCTGCTGCTCTTTCAAGCAGTGTGAATATGTAAATTTACATCAGTTATAGAGTGGTGTGTTCTCTCACGGGCGTATGTAGATTGAGGCAGTAATGCACATGAAAATAGTTATCAGAAAGCAGTCGCCACATTACATGTGTTTTGCTGTGTTGCCTAACTCTTGCATGGCAACCTGATTCGCTTTTGTCTTTTTTACAAGAAACAGAAAACTCCAACATAGAAATAAGTTGCAAAAAGAGTCTTGTAACCAGAGGGCTTACCTATACTAAAGAACTGAAATGGCCAGCTATTCTAAAAGGCTGTTATTGAAGGTTTATTTTCCTTTCCTGCACAAAGAAAGCTTGCAATGATTTATGCACCTGCAAGTTGTATCTTAGCAACATCACTGGGGAAATAATGCTCAGCTTTTTCTAAACACTTTTTGTTGAACATAATCATAAATTGTAAAACAAAGGTCCAGAGCAATTTAATAAAAGTTCTTCAAAGTGCTGCTCCTTATTCCGTTTATGTAAGAGATACATTCGGTGTTGAGTGTTTTTCTGGCTACAGTATGATAAGGGTCAGATTACATAGTCATCCAACTATCTGTCTGGTTTAGTTAAATTAAACCTGAATTATTGCTTAACCTGATCTACACAAACTTAGCATGTAAAGTCACACTTCTTCCTCTTTAAAAGAAGACTAACCTCTTTGGCTCTGGAATCATCTCTCTACCTCATAAAGTACCCAGTGGGGATTTGCTGTTACATTATGCATGCCTTGGTAGTTGATGGTACTATGGGCTGTATGTGCAATATACAGAAATACCAACAGATGACAAAAGAGAATAATTTATCTAATCAAAAACATAGTTTTATTCAGGGATATAATATGCTGTTAATCTTACCATGTGTGCAAACCCCCGCTGTATAGTCTTGTTTTTACTTATCACAGTGATGTAAGTATTGGATAGTCTGTTTGTTTAGGGATTGATTGTGGTGGTGGTAGTTGTTTATAGGCTTTTATATCCCACTTATCACTATAGTATCGGAACTCCAGACAAATGTTAATGTATTTACCTTATCCCTGTCAGGGAAAGGGGAAAGGATTATCATCCCCAGTTTACCGACGGGGAAACTGAAGCTAACTAGTTTGACTTGACCAATGTAGAACCATGAATAGGACCCAAATCTCCTGGTTCACAGCCCAAGGTCTTGCTTACAAGATCATCGTTCCTTGGGCAGCAATCCTGTAAATACTGATGCACATGCTTGATGCACATATGAGTAGTGCCATTTAATTCAACCCTAAAGCAGTTTGTTTAATTGGGACTACTCATGAGTGAAGCATGTACATAAGTATTTGCAGTACTACACTCCATGTAGGTGCTTAGCCGGGCTGCACAAAATGGCAAAAGAAAATCCCTTTTGTGGCTTTTAATGCCATTTTACTGAATGCTGTAATATCTTCTGACTTATTTCCAGAATTTTGAGAGCCCAGAAGCTTTTCAGGTGGAATCATGACTGTAAAGTTCTTTGGGTCATGGAATATCTTGTAGAGGGCTGAGTAATTTGATGATGCTGTATATATGTTTTGTGCTGATGATAAACAATATATAAAGAGAGAAATAAAAACAGAAAGGTTAAGTGCCTTTTCTGAACAGGAACTGTGATCCACTTGATCAGGATGGGCCTGAGAGTCTGAATACCTGGGTCTTGACCCAGACTTGCTGCATGACCTTGGATATGTCACTTCACCTCCCTGGGTCTCTGTTTTCTGTTCGTAAAATGGGGATAATATTTACCTACACTATAGGGGGTGTTTTGAGGAATAGCGTAAATTATACAGTGCTGTATAAGTACAAAATTATTGTTGCAACAGTGGCAGAGATGATAACAGGACTGAGAAATTTTCTGGCTCCCTGCTTTTTGCTCAGTCAACTAGATAATCCTGTTTCTTAGGCTTTCTCTACACATGGGAAATTTACCAATAATTTTTCTACCAGTTCTAGCAGTGGTTCAGATGAACTGGTCTTAAAATTTGTGCGAGCAACGATGTAGACAATCTTTGGTATGTCTCTTTTCTCTTCCATCCCAATTTTTTGAAAACTTTGATATACAACTCACCTATTCAGAAAAGTTGCTGGGTGTTTTGCTTTTTGCGTAGCTCTTCAGAGAAACATAGATTCCACATTTTAGTGTACGTAAGCTGTCATTCAAGCAAACCAGAAGAAGTCAAACATCCTTTTTCTCTTTTTAAGTCCCTTCTTAACTCAGCTTATACGCAATTTTACATTGAATTAAAAACACCTAAGGTAATCTCATTTTACTTAAAAAACCTTTTTTCTCTTGTTGCAAATATCAGTGCATTACCATCAGCTTGCCAGGAGTCATATTTTTATTCCTGAAAAATATTCTTCGTAATTAGTTACTAAAAGAGCAGGGGAGAGTGGAGGGTAAGGGGGGCTAACTCTGAGACAAAACAGAAGTATAAAAGGGAGGTAGTGGCAGTTGAAGTTCATGTTTAAGTGGCTATAGCATGAATAATAGTAAACTAAACAATATCCCAAATAAGCAGCTTGCTTTCTCTTTTTTTTTACATTTTAGGTGATGTATCTCCAATTCACATGAATCCTATTTCTCAATCCCAGTTTGTTCCTTTGGCAGAAATTCTTTGCTGTGCTATATCTGATATGAATGCAGCTCATGTTATTGTTACCCAGGAAACATTAATGGATCAGTTGGTGAACTATTATCCAGGTAATATGTTACTTTTTCCCTTCAGAAGCTAATAAATTGTAATTCTTATATTGCTGACAGTGCGTGCAAACATTCATTAACAATCTGCCTGAAGCTGGCAAAATGGAAGAATATAAATGAACAGATAATCACAAAGTAATTTATACACCTACCCGCACTATCTCTGTAACTCTGTATACAGTTTGGTAAAATGTATTTTATTTTTGTATAGAATTCTTCCGACTAAGTATCATTTTACATTGAGAAATAGAAAATATATCAGTGGCTGTATGCTAAGGAGGTAGAGAGCACATGAAAATTGAAAGAGGTACTAAAAGAGGCCAAAAGGTAGAGGTGTGTGAAAGTGTGGTTTTCCTAACTGGAGATCCTAAAGCTTTTAATCACCCTCTTTAATGGATGGAAACGTGATATTTGACTTACCTAGGGGGTGTGGGATTGGCTAAGAGGAATCCATGTAAAGGGTCCGTGGCCACAAATAAGATTGGCCTCAATTTCAGGTTTGGTGGCCAAACATTTCTTTACCCCAAAAAGGAAATTCTAAATTCATCACTCACTCTAAATGAGCATTACTCTTTAATCCTGCATGTCTGACAGGAGAGCAGCAATTTCCCCTGAACTCCCAGGGTCAGGACCACCTAATTACAATTTTTTTTTTAAAGCCCCATTCTGGTGTTGGGGTTCTCCTGAGACCTTTTCCACTCAGTTCCCCAAGAGTTCAGTCTGATTCCAGTCTTGTCACTCAGCCCTGGTCTACACTAGGACTTTAGGTCGAATTTAGCAGCATTAAATCGATGTAAACCTGCACCCGTCCACACGATGAAGCCCTTTATTTCGACTTAAAGGGCTCTTAAAATCGATTTCCTTACTCCACCCCTGACAAGTGGATTAGCGCTTAAATCGGCCTTGCCGGGTCGAATTTGGGGTACTGTGGACACAATTCGACGGTATTGGCCTCCGGGAGCTATCCCAGAGTGCTCCATTTTGACCGCTCTGGACAGCACTCTCAACTCAGATGCACTGGCCAGGTAGACAGGAAAAGAACCGCGAACTTTTGAATCTCATTTCCTGTTTGGCCAGCGTGGCAAGCTGCAGGTGACCATGCAGAGCTCATCAGCAGAGGTGACCATGATGGAGTCCCAGAATCGCAAAAGAGCTCCAGCATGGACCGAACGGGAGGTACGGGATCTGATCGCTGTATGGGGAGAGGAATCCGTGCTATCAGAACTCCGTTCCAGTTTTCGAAATGCCAAAACCTTTGTCAAAATCTCCCAGGGCATGAAGGACAGAGGCCATAACAGGGACCCGAAGCAGTGCCGCCTGAAACTGAAGGAGCTGAGGCAAGCCTACCGGAAAACCAGAGAGGTGAACGGCCGCTCCGGGTCAGAGCCCCAAACATGCCGCTTCTATGATGAGCTGCATGCCATTTTAGGGGGTTCAGCCACCACTACCCCAGCCGTGTTGTTTGACTCCTTCAATGGAGATGGAGGCAATACGGAAGCAGGTTTTGGGGACAAAGAAGATGATGATGATGATGATGAGGTTGTAGATAGCTCACAGCAAGCAAGCGGAGAAACCGGTTTTCCCGACAGCCAGGAACTGTTTCTCACCCTGGACCTGGAGCCAGTACCCCCCGAACCCACCCAAGGCTGCCTCCTGGACCCAGCAGGCGGAGAAGGGACCTCCGGTGAGTGTACCTTTTAAAATACTATACATGGTTTAAAAGCAAGCATGTGAAAGGATTACTTTGCCCTGGCATTCGCAGCTCTCCTGGATATACTCCCAAAGCCTTTGCAAAAGGTTTCTGGGGAGGGCAGACTTATTGCGTCCTTCATGGTAGGACACTTTACCACTCCAGGCCAGTAACACGTACTCGGGAATCATTGTACAACAAAGCATTGCAGTGTATGTTTGCTGGCGTTCAAGCAACATCCGTTCTTTATCTCTCTATGTTATCCTCAGGAGAGTGAGATATAATCCATGGTCACCTGGTTGAAATAGGGTGCTTTTCTTCAGGGGACACTCAGAGGAGCCCATTCCTGCTGGGCTGTTTGCCTGCGGCTGAACAGAAATGTTCCCCGCTGTTAGCCACAGGGAGGGGGAAGGGTTGAGGGGGTAGCCACGTGGTGGGGGGAGGCAAAATGCGACCTTGTAACGAAAGCACATGTGCTATGTATGTAATGTTAACAGCAAGGTTTACCCTGAAAGAGTGTAGCCAGTGTTTTATAAAATGTGTCTTTTTAAATACCGCTGTCCCTTTTTTTTTCTCCACCAGCTGCATGTGTTTCAATGATCACAGGATCTTCTCCTTCCCAGAGGCTAGTGAAGATTAGAAAGAAAAAAAAACGCACTCGAGATGAAATGTTCTCCGAGCTCATGCTGTCCTCCCACACTGACAGAGCACAGACGAATGCGTGGAGGCAAATAATGTCAGAGTGCAGGAAAGCACAAAATGACCGGGAGGAGAGGTGGCGGGCTGAAGAGAGGGCTGAAGCTGAAAGGTGGCGGCAGCGTGATGAGGAGGCAGGATTCAATGCTGAGGCTGCTGGAGGATCAAACCAGTATGCTCCAGTGTATGGTTGAGCTGCAGCAAAGGCAGCTGGAGCACAGACTGCCACTACAGCCCCTGTGTAACCAACCGCCCTCCTCCCCAAGTTCCATAGCCTCCACACCCAGACGCCCAAGAACGCGGTGGGGGGGGCACCGGCCAACCAGCCACTCCGCCACAGAGGATTGCCCAAAAAAAAGAAGGCTGTCATTCAATAAATTTTAAAGTTGTAAACTTTTGAAGTGCTGTGTGGCATTTTCCTTCCCTCCTCCACCACCCCTCCTGGGCTACCTTGGTAGTCATTCCCCTATTTGTGTGATGAATGAATAAAGAATGCATGAATGTGAAGCAACAATGACTTTATTGCCTCTGCAAGCGGTGATTGAAGGGAGGAGGAGAGGGTGGTTAGCTTACAGGGAAGTAGAGCGAACCAAGGGGCGGGGGGTTTCATCAAGGAGAAACAAACAGAACTTTCACACCGTAGCCTGGCTAGTCATGAAACTGGTTTTCAAAGCTTCTCTGATGCGTACCGCGCCCTCCTGTGCTCTTCTAACCGCCCTGGTGTCTGGCTGCGCGTAACCAGCAGCCAGGCGATTTGCCTCAACCTCCCACCCCGCCATAAAAGTCTCCCCCTTACTCTCACAGATATTGTGGAGCACACAGCAAGCAGTAATAACAGTGGGAATATTGGTTTCGCTGAGGTCTAAGCGAGTCAGTAAACTGCGCCAGCGCGCCTTTAAACGTCCAAATGCACATTCTACCACCATTCTGCACTTGCTCAGCCTGTAGTTGAACAGCTCCTGACTACTGTCCAGGCTGCCTGTGTACGGCTTCATGAGCCATGGCATTAAGGGGTAGGCTGGGTCCCCAAGGATACATATAGGCATTTCAACATCCCCAACAGTTATTTTCTGGTCTGGGAATAAAGTCCCTTCTTGCAGCTTTTGAAACGGACCAGAGTTCCCGAAGATGCGAGCGTCATGTACCTTTCCCGGCCATCCCACGTTGATGTTGGTGAAACGTCCCTTGTGCTCCACCAGAGCTTGCAGCACTATTGAAAAGTACTCCTTGCGGTTTATGTACTCGGCGGCTTAGTGCTCCGGTGCCAAGATAGGGATATGGGTTCCGTCTGTGGCCCCACCACAGTTAGGGAATCCCATTGCAGCAAAGCCATCCACTATGACCTGCACATTTCCCAGGGTCACTACCCTTGATATCAGCAGATCTCTGATTGCGTGGGCTACTTGCATCACAGCAGCCCCAACAGTAGATTTGTCCACTCCAAATTGATTCCCAACTGACCGGTAGCTGTCTGGCGTTGCAAGCTTCCACAGGGCTATTGCCACTCGCTTCTCAACTGTGAGGGCTGCTCTCATCTTCGTATTCATGCGCTTCAGGGCAGGGGAAAGCAAGTCACAAAGTTCCATGAAAGTGCCCTTATGCATGCGAAAGTTTCGCAGCCACTGGAAATCGTCCCAGACCTGCAACACTATGCGGTCCCACCAGTCTGTGCTTGTTTCCCGAGCCCAGAATCGGCGTTCCACAGCATGAACCTGCCCCATTAGTACCATGATGAATGCATTGGCAGGGCCCATGCTTTCAGAGAAATCTGTGTCCATGTCCTGATCACTCACGTGACCGCGCTGATGTCGCCTCCTCGCCCGGTATCGCTTTGCCAGGTTCTGGTGCTACATATACTGCTGGATAATGCGTGTGGTGTTTAATGTGCTCCTAATTGCTGAAGTGAGCTGAGCGGCCTCCATGCTTGCCTTGGTATGGCGTCCGCACAGAAAAAAGGCGCGGAATGATTGTCTGCTGTTGCTCTGATGGAGGGAGGGGCGACTGACGACACGGCTTACAGGGTTGGTTTCAGGGAGCTAAAATCAGCAAAGGGGGTGGCTTTACATCAAGGAGTATTTCAGGCAGGACTTCACGGAGGGTTCCAATAAGAAATGGTGCACCTAAGTTATTATTCTTATTGGAACAAGGAGGTTAGCCTGTCCTCTGATTGATACATGGCTAGATTTACCTCGCTGCACCTTCTCTGTGAGTGACTGCAGTGTGACCTAGAGGAATGAGTCCCCTAGACGGGGGAGGAGGCAAATGAGTACAAAACAAATCTGGTCTATTTCTTGTTTTGATCCACTCCGTCTATCTTTTACATCTTTGGCTGGCAGCAGGCGGTGCAGAAGGACTGCATGCCATCCACATCTCATGGCTGCTCGGCAGAAGACGTACAATAGGACTGCTAGCAATCCATATTGCCTGTCTGCTCACCATAAGACGGTTCAATAGGACTGACTGCAGGACTAAAGACAATGACCTGGTCAAGTCACTCCAAATTTAGTCCCTGCGCCCATGTCTGCCCAGGCGCTCCCAGCCGATGCGGCCAGGAGCACCTTGGACATGACTATGACGGCTACCAGTCGTATTGTACCGTCTGCTGCCACAAGGCAATGGGTTGCTGCTACTGTGTAGCAATGCCGTACCGCGTCTGCCAACACCCAGGAGACATATGGTGACGGTTACCTGAGCGGGCTCCATGCTTGCGGTGGTATGGCGTCCGCACAGGTAACTCAGGAAAAAAGGCGCGAAACGATTGTCTGCCCTTGCTTTCACGGAGGGAGGGAGGGAAGGGGGGACTGACGATATGTACCCAGAACCACCCGTGACAATGTTTTAGCCCCATCAGGCATTGGGATCTCAACCCAGAATTCCAATGGGCAGCGGAGACTGCGGGAACTGTGGGATAGCTACCCACAGTGCAACGCTCCGGAAGTCGACTCTAGCCTCGGTACTGTGGAAGCACTCCGCCGAGTTAATGCACTTAATGCACTTAGAGCATTTTCTGTGGGGACACACACACTCTAATATATAAAACCGATTTCTAAAAAACCGACTTCTATAAATTCGACCTTATTCCGTAGGGTAGACATACCTTCAGGTTCCTTAATTTGGCATACAGCAAAGCTATGCTGAGTTGATCAGACTCAAGCATAGGAAGTGGGTATAGGGTGTACCACACATCCAAAGTTACACAGAAAACCTCTTCCTCTATATACATTTACACATTACATTGCATTTATTATACACTGCATCATCCATTTGGGGATTGTCTTTGTCACTTTGTGGGAACTAATCGCTGTACAGCATGTTCTGTCCACCTGCTGTCCATGTTTGACTTTATTCTTCACCTTATCCTTACACTCCTGACTTTTGTTGTCCATGGTTATCATGTTCTCAGTAAATGGTTCCCTGCATGTTTCCCCCCCCCCCCTTTATATTGGTTAGTTCAGACATTTTGTCTTCTATCTTATTTACTAAATCTTATCGTTTACTTAGCCTAAATATTCCATTTTCAGCCTGCTGATCTAGTTACTTCCCTAATCCTGTCTTCCAAGGCCTTGTCTTCACTACAGGGGAAATAGCGTATATTCAATAGCGTAACTCAAATCGACGTAGCTTAGACCTACTTACCGCGGGGTCCATGCTACGTGATGTCGACGGGAGACGCTCTCCCGTTGAGTCCCCCTACTCTTCTTGATCCGGTGGGGTACAGAGTCAATGGGAGAGTGATCTGTTGTCGATTTAGCGGGTCTTCACTAGACCCGCTAAATCAGTGGCTTTCAAACTTTTGTACTGGTGACCCCTTTCATATAGCAAGCCTCTGAGTGCGACACCCCCCCCTTATAAATTAAAAACACTATTTTATATATTTAACACCATTATAAATGCTGAGGCAAAGCGGGGTTTGGGGTGCAGTTTGACAGCTCACGACCCCCCATATAATAACCTTGCGACCCCCTGAGGGGTCCCGACCCCCAGTTTGAGAACCCGTGCGCCAAATCGACCGCCAATGTATCAATCGCCGCTCATCAATCCCCTGGTAAGTGTAGACAAGCCCCAAGAAAGGAGGCCTCCCCCATGTTTAATTACACATGTCCAGCAGGGCCTACATCTGGTACTCCATGAAAGTTCCTTTGTCTGATACTTGTCATCTCTCCTGACCCTTAGTGCTCCTCTAGTCCTGCTTAGCGTACAGGCTACTCTGATAATCCATCCTGCTTGTTCGCTTGTAATGCAAAAATTAGAGGTTTCTAACGATAGGCTTTTAGTGTGTCACCATAGATTGGGCTAGAGTCCTGCCAAGAACTTGAAATAATTTTAAATTGCATCACAACAGCCCCAGATATGATCTTAGCTCAGATGGAAATAACACTCTACATACTTGTAATAAATGAAGGGATATCGCACTCTGCAGACTGCCATAGATGGTACCGTTTTACTGGAAGTTTTCATTCTCAGTAAGCAGGACTGCAGGGGCATGGAATTTATGAAAAACCTAGGATGGCCCCCCAGTTTTCAGTAGGTTGTCAGGGACTGTGACCCATCATTGAAAAACATTGATAGAAATGGTAATCAGTAAATCCTAGTGGCAGTTGAAAACTTGGGTTTATTCGTATTTGATGAATTGAAGAAGAGAATTGCTATACCGGGTTTAGTTGGGCGTCCTATCTCCAACAATAGCCCGTAGTACATTCGTCAGAGGAAGATGAAACGGTCCTATAAAGGACCATTGTGTAATAACGTGTCCATAGGGAACTCTTTGTAATTGCTGTCAGTTATGGGGTGGCTGCACAGTTTGTATCTCTTATAAATATTTTATCCTATTTAATGTAATGAGAATATCCTCAGTTACCTATACAAATGTTTAATCCTTTTAAAAACAATAACAAAATGTGCTAAATTATGTAGGTAGGAAGTAGAATCCCAATACAATACTGATTTCCATGAGCATAGCTTGAGGGGACAAATGTTGCTGTTCCTAATACTTTAAAAGTTCCATATCATCAGTGCTGCCCCCCCCCCCCCCATGGTTCCTACTAAATACTGGAACAAATCCAACCGAGGTGTGGCTGCCCCTTTCCTTCCTCCTTTTTTCAGAAGTTGGCTTATCTCACTACTCAGGAGTTGGGGTTGATGAAGATGAACTGTTGTCTGCCCCTTGCATCTGTTGTTGGTGAATTCAAAAGATTGGCTAGTGTATCTTTTTCACTGCCCTCTATTGGAGAGAATTCATAATTGCTGTCAGTTACTGGATGGCCTATAGATAAGCCCCTTCATTTTCAGTTTAAACCAGTTTTTACCAAAAAAATTCCCAGGTTTTACAGGAAGTATTATTCATTTTTGTCTGATTTTCACCCTACTTTTGTATCATTCAAATATATAAAAAATAACTTGTTTTATTAGGAAACTACAATACATTGCATGAGATATATGTATTACGATAATACATTAGTATGTGTGTACATGCAAAGCTGCCTGTTGAAGTAAGGCTACGTATTCGTCTACAAGATACACACAATAAACAAACAGGCACGCATGCAAGCTCTGAAGTGTATGAGCATCTGAACATACTGATGAATCTCATGCCCACCACATACATATTTCAAGCTGCTAGCAGATAACGGTTTAAAGATTTCACACACTAAAATGGGAAGAAAATGAAAATCTGTATCAAAATACATTTCAGAACACAAGGAAGTACTTGAAAGTTTGAAAAAAACAAAAACAGGATGAAGCTGAGTATATGTGCTGCAAACGTTGTGGCCAAATTATTAAATAGAACTATTAGCCTATAAATATTTATAAGTCTACAACAGTAAATTGTTTATTCAAATGAAAAGTTTTATTTGGGGAGTAGAGATATATTGTGTTCTTAAACTCAGAGGTGGCATTGTGTTTGGAGTTCTGTTTTTAATTCTGCAGCAAACTACATTGATGAATGGAATTCAAAGCATTAATCTATGGAATACTTTCCCTCCCATCTTTCCATCCACCAAAATAAACCCTGATATTTACCCAGAAAAATTAAGTTTTTTGCACTGATTTTCACCTGATTTTGTTGTGGTAATAAATACTGATAAATGTATGGGAAAAAATAAATAATATAAAAACTGAAAGTGAAGGGTCCTACCTCTAGAAGAGCCCTTCATATCCTTCACAGCTGCAAGAGGATTTCTGTTAGTTCTGTGCATAAACTCTGTATTTATGAAGCACCAGGTACTGAGTTCTGTTCATAATTCTGCATCTGTGAAGTTTTAGCTCACAGTTGTGACATCTCTGTTCTGTATGCTGCTATAGGGTTTTGTTTAGTGTATTTTTTGCTGTTGGACAACTGTGTGTTACATTTTTTTTATTCTGGCTCTTAAAGTTGAACACAGTGATGTGTCTTTAAACCATCCAGTTAAGAATGGCATCACATGATCGAAACTGTGGGAGTTTTTATTGTTAAGATTGATTTTGTACTACTCAAATTCTTAGTATGTGAGTGGTCTTAGACTCTTTTGTAAACCCTTCATACTTAATCAGTATGCTTCTTGTATGTCTCAGTGACGTCCAAATGTGTTACATTTCAGTAAATTACTGTTCACTTCTAACTTTTCATGATTTTATGTATTAACTTATTTCTGGTTGAAATACTTATATACTGTATCTTTATTATAGGTATAACAACTCCCTCACAAGAAATTCTATATAGTGTGCTTGGAACTCTAATTAGAGAAAGGAAGATATATCACACTGGAGAAGGCTACTTCATAGTGACCCCTCACACCTACTTTATCACAGATAATGTCATGAAAGACCATAAGAAGTTCCTGTTAGAGGATAATTGCCCTCTACTGCCATCCACTTCTTACCTTGTAAGCATGGAGAGCTCTGCAGATCTAACAAAAGAAAATGTTCCTATGGTGTCTCATTGCAGATCCTGCCATTGTTTCCCTGCTCAGGCTACATTCAGGGAACAAAGACATCAGCAATTAATTAACCATGAACCTAATGGAAGAGGTCAAAAAGGGTCTGGTGAGTTGAAGCCCTCAGTTCAGAATCAGCCTCTCTCTACATTAGTTGAGACTCATTCATGTGACACAACCAAGTCCTTAACTTCAATGAAAGAAAAAGAAAAATGTAAAAAGTTCGGCCTTAGTCTTTTCTGGCGTAGTAGCACATCTAAAAAAGAAAAACCTAAAAAAAAGTATTCTTCTTTTTCTGCCCAATTTCCTCCTGAAGAATGGCCAGTCAGGGATGAAGATAATTTAGATAACATTCCACGTGACGTTGAACATGAAATCATCAAGCGTATTAACCCTGTGCTGACAGTAGATAACTTAGTTAAACACACAGTACTAATGAAGAAATTTGAGGAACAGAAAAAATATATTAGCAAAGGCACCTCAACCGAAATGTTGACAATTCAGCAAAAGCATATTTCAAAAGGGTCTGTTGTTAAAAAGCAAAGTAAAACAGCAAAGTATCACACGAAAATTCAATCCAGTAAAGAAAAGCAAATAAGAAAAACCCAGAGAAAATCTCAAATCAATGAGGTAATGTCAGAAAATGACAAACAGGAAAAATATGCAGAGCGTCTTTCATCACATGTTACAAATGAAGTTGTAGCTCATGAACAGCTACATGAGGATGCAACAGTTGTTAAATCCCATTTTATATATAAAAAGCAAATTAAGAATCCTTTTCAAGGCCTACCATGTAGAGAGAGACTTTCTACAGAAGGGCACAAAGGTCAGAAAAACAGTCAATTTAAGTCCAGGATTCAAAAGCAAGAATGGAATTTTCAAAGGTCAAGGTCTTTGGATTCCTCAAGAACCTTTGACCATGAAGCCATACAATCAAATGCTGAAAAATGCAGTGACAAAGCCAAGCAAAACAAATCATCCCACGTTAACAATTCTTCCCTCCAAGCCATCAAAGGCCATTTCAGTGAATGCTCTAATTATCCACAATGCAGTACTTTACGAATAGATGATAAATGTCATTACTCCAGAGAGAGTAGCCTTTCTGACTATGTCTATAGAGGGGCAAACAAAAAACTTATTGGAGATATTCCAAAAACTCATTTCTCTTACATTGAAGATATGTTTGAGTTTAAGGAAGAAACAAAGTATCCACTAAGTTCAAAAGATACCCATCAGTGTGACAAACCTGCCATCATATGTGAGCTACTAGATCAAACATCAAATCGTTTTCAGAATTTCAGTCTTTCTAATGATCCTGCTGATGCTAACCAGTTTAAACAATCTGAAGATGGTGCCACTCAAAGACTAAGTACTGACAAAAAGAATGAACTAATGTTTAGCAATACTACTACTAAATGGCCTGAGTCTGTTAACCCAGAAAAAAAAGGATTTATTGATGATCAGACTTTGTATCAAAAAGTAGATGATTATGATGTTTGCAGCTCGTTATATCTTGAGGAGGAGGATTACCCTGAATCATATCAACAGCAACTCAGCAACATCATTTCAGAAACAGGAGAATGCAGTAAGGGAATACAACAAATAAGCACTGAACTGTCTCTCAGAAACTGCGGTCTTAATAGTCATCCAGCTGAGTGCAATACTAATGTAAATCAATTAGATTCTTGTGGGCGTGAAGGAAATGAATGTCATAGTCTTACTGGGTCAATGAATAGCTCACAAGAGTGCCAGAAAATTGATCTTGCAGGAGAAAATTGTTTCCATGATCGGCTATCTCAGTTTGTTTACAAACATCATGACGAGGAAGTTGAACTTGCTGAACAGGTTCAGGCTTCAGATATTGGTGTCAATATATTTGATTTCTGCAAAGCAAACGACGGTGACTCAGATGCTGAAACTTTGCCAAACACTCCCAATGGAATGAGAGAGAAATCAGCATGCTCGACACTGGGGCTGCAGACCATGGAAATGAGAAAAGAAATTGGAAAAAAGCAACAGCTTTTTAATAGTACACATACTACTGTTTCAGGGCCGAATGTCCAAAAAGAACCAAGTAACTTAGAAGGAACAGAAAACCAGAGCATTACAGGAGACAGCGGAATTGATTCTCCAAGGTAAGAACACAAATGTCAGTGAAGTTCTTCTATAATAATAGTAATAATCATCATCAGATTTAGGAAGAATTGCTGGAATAGATAACAATTGTATTGTCATGAAGAACTCCATTGCTAAAATGCACTACAGAAATACTTCCAACAAGATAGTACTAAAGCGTCTCTGCTATAAACTACACTTAACTAATATTGTACGTAACAATTTTGTTTCTCTGAGGCAGAAAAATATGATTCATTCTGTTTTACAGATTGGGGAATCAAGACGCAGAGAGGTTAACCACTTAGGTAGGAGACACTAGCTTAGTGGTTAAACACGGGCCTGGTAATTTGGAGGCTTGGGTTTTGACATAGACCTTGCTGTGTGATGTTTGGTATGTCGCTTAACCTGTGTGTGCCACAGTTACTCCAGCTGAAAACTAGGGATAATAGTTAGTTACTTAAAATAGGTGTTTTGAGGTCTAATTAAATGTGGAAAATGTTATTCAGGCCAGTCGGAGTTGCAAATAGATTTTAAGTGTTCTGGGCTCTCGGCCCTGTGCTCGTTCCTTTATTGAGGCATCTGTAACCTTTAAGAGACTATCCTCACTTTTCATAGTTTTTCGCAAATTCACCATAAAAGGTCTTGTGTGAAACAAGCTTGAGTTTCACATGCTTGCCTGTGAAAAAAGATCAGGCTTCCAAATGTTAATAAAAATTTGAAATTTTTGGAAGTTTGAAATTGGAGGAAACTAATTAATTGGCAAAACACTATGTTTAAATTTTTGAGAGAGAAATTCAACCCCACTCTGTAAGTAACATCAAGGTGTCATATGATTCATGACTCTTGACATGATGGCACTGAATGTAGAGAAGACTTTTTTCTTCTTCTTCTTCATATCCACTATCATTTTGAAAAGGTAGTACGCACTAAGGACCAAATCCTGCAATTCTTCTTTAGGCAAACTTCCTAATGAAATCAGCATGTGTTTTTGCCTGAGTAGGGACTACAGCATTTGGCCCTGTGTTCTTTTGGCACATTTTTGGCTTATTAGCTGAGTATTGATAGTTTCAATTCTTAGTGAGTACTCTGATAACCCAAAAATATCTATGTGGCACTAAAAACTAAATAAACTGTTCTATTTTTAGAACACAAAGTCTTACATCTAATAATTCAGCCATTTTGGATGGATTGAAAAGAAGACGAAGTTTCCTACAGAACTTTGAAGGCAAAAATAACAGTGCAAGGAGCGGAAGGATGCTTACACAAAATACATTGTTGCAGTTAACTCCAGTCATGAATGTTTAAGTTTCTTCTCTTACAGAGTTTTGTGAATTCTTTCCTTTGTATAATGTAAATAGCATTACTGTACATTTTTTAAACAATCAAATACATAGTGATGCATCTAAATCCATGTCTATTCTTTAAACTTGTTTGAACTAGGGCTGTCAAGCGATTAAAAAATTTAATCTTGATTAATTTATTTAAATATTTTGGGGTTTTTTTTAGATTTTCAAATATATTTCAATTACAACATAGAATACAAAGTGTACAGTGCTCACTTTATATTTATTTTTGATTACAAATATTTGCCATGTAAAAAACAAAATAGTTTTTTTTTTTCAGTTCATCTCAGACAAGTGTGGTAGTGCAATCTCTTTATCATGAAAGTTGAACTTACAAATGGAGAATTATGTACAAAAAAACCCTGCATTCAAAAATAAAACAATGTAAAACTTTAGAGCCTACAAGTCCCCTCAGTCCTACTTTAGCCAGTCGCTCAGACAAACAAGTTTGGTTACATTTACGGGAGATAATGCTGCCTGCTTCTTATTTACAATGTCACCTGAAAGTGAGAACAGGTGCTTACATGGCACTTTTGTAGCTGGCGTTGCAAGGTATTTATGTGCCAGATATACTAAACATTTGTATGCCCCTTCATGCTTCCATGCTGATGATGCTCGTTTTAAAAAAAAAAAATGTGTTAATTAGATTTGTGACTGAACTCCTTGGGGGAGAATTGTATGTCTCCTGTTCTGTTTTACCCATATTCTACCATGTATTTCATGTTATAGCTGTCTCGGATGATGACCCAGCGCATGTTCATTTTAAGAACACTTTCACTGCAGATTTGACAAAACACAAAGAAGAAGGTACCATTGTGACATTTCTAAAAATAGTTAAACACTCGACCCAAGGTTTAAGAATCTGAAGTGTTGCCCAAAAACTGAGAGGGACGAGGTGTGGAGCATGCTTTCAGCAGTCTTAAAAGAGCAACGCTCTGATGCGGAAACTACAGAACCTGAACCACCAAAAAAGATGATGAAAAAGAACATGCATCGGTTCACTCTGCTTTGGATAGTTATCGAGCAGAACCCATCATCAGCATGGATGCATGTCCTATGGAATGGTGGTTGAAGATGAAGGGATATATGAATCATTAGCACATCTGGCATGTAAATATCTTGTGAAGCCAGCTACAACAGTGCCATTCGAACACCTGTTCTCACTTTCAGGTGACATTGTAAACAAGAAGCGGGCAGCATTATCTCCTGCGAATTATAACCAAACTTGTTTGTCTGAGCGACTGGCTAAAGTAGGACCAAGTGGACTTGTCGGCTCTAAAGTTTTACTTTGTTTTGTTTCTGAGTGCAGTTATGAAACAAAAAAAAATCTACATTTGTAAGTTACACTTTCACGATAGAGATTGTACTACAGTACTTGTATGAGGTGAATTGAAAAATACTATTCTTTTTTACAGTGCAAATATTTGTAATAAAAAATAATATAAAGTGAGCACTGTACACTTTGTATTCTGTGTTGTAATAGAAATCAATATATTTGAAAAGTAGAAAAACATCCAAAAATATTTAATAAACTTCAATTGGTAGTTTAACAATGCAATTAATCGCAATTAATTTTTTTGAGTTAATCATGTGAGCTAACTGCGATTAATCGACAGCCATAGTTTGAACATTTCATTTTCGATTCTTGACTTTTAATTAACATTTTAATAAGACAGTTAGTTACTTTTGTTATAGCTATGTGACCATGTTTGTAATAAAAATGTGTAAAGAAAAAGTATGGACTAAGTGTGTACTTCATTCAGGTCAAATTACTAGCTTGACATGATTGTAGGTGGAGCTCCAATAGGAACCATGCAACTACAATGAGTTGACACAAATTGCAGTGACTAAAGGTACTTCCTGTGTGCACCACTGGGCCAACAGAACCCACTAGATACCAGCATACACAAAAGAGACAAGTAGGAAAAAAGATTTAACATCCTGCCTCACCCTAAAAAAGCCACTTGAGATAGAACACTAATAATACTCTGCTGATTAAAGCCAGTGGACCTACTCGTATAAGACAAACAGGAGTTAGTGTTTCTAAATATAAGTGAAGAGAATATTTTACTGATATAGGATGCACTGGAGAAAATAGACTATATTAGTTCTACTAACTAAAAAGTTTCACTTAGGCCAAACCTTATGGAATGTCAAATTAGACTCTCTGAAAGAGGACCTTTTTTCTCTCTAAGTGCTAGAATGGTGGTGACTTAATCTCCTAATTCTAAAGTGGATAAAAATCAATGACTTTTTAAAAAATTGGATTTTTAAATTTAATTTAAATACATATTTATGTAAAGTAAATCTATTTAAAATTAAATTTGAAATTGACAACCTATATTAAGGCCACTACAATCTATTATTGTCTAAATTTTATATAAAAAAATCCAAGCAGTACATATTTGCTGCCAAAGTTTTAAAGGAATTCAGACCACTGATCTGGTGGACGTCACTGGCTAAGACCCTGGAACCATAGTCTCTTGAAGTGCTAAGCCAGCTTTTAACTGACTGTAGATGATGACAAAATAAGTCATGAGTCATCCCGTCCCCCCCAGGTGACACGTCTGCAATCATCAGACTGCACTGAAGGTGCTGGGATATGCTACTCTTCAACCTGAAGCTTTATTCTTGAGCAATGTACTGTCATGTCTCATACCCCTATCCCACTTCCATACTGTAAATGTTGCTTGAATAAGGAACTTAGTTTTATCTGGCTGTTTGTGACAAAAAGCATCTGCCACCATTCGACAAATCTGAAGGAGCTGCAACATGTAATTTTGGGTATGGCTTTTCTGAGTGCTAACCGATATTGTACCTCTTCTTCAATATTGTCTATTTCAGTTGGTAAACATGCAAAAGGCATGTAAAAATCAACACAAAGCAATATTCAATATTTGTAAATCCATCTGTAATGTTTTCACAAATTGTATGGACAGCTAGAAATTAGGAAGCCTGTAACAATGCTTGCTTGTTCTTCGACAACTTTGAACAGAAAAAAGGTTTTATTTATCAAATTTTAATTGTGTTAGAAATAAATACATTTGTTGTTAGTGACTTTCTTTTGCTTGTTACACAAGGGAAGTAAGATAAAGAAAGTATGGTTTGGGTTTTTGGAGCTGCTCTTGAGGATCCTGAAAAATATTTGCCTTGCTTCTTGGGTGTTGAATGTGGATTTTTATTGCAAGTCTTACCTTGAGTGTGAGGCTCTGGAATATCTAAATCCACAACCTTGTTAGCTACTATATTCTTAGACTCCTGTTACTGACATGCAAAATGCTTACTGCAGTTGCCCCACAGTTTAGCTTTAATTGTGAAGTTCATAATTTCCACAAACGCTGAAGCTCTGCAATGGAGTTTGTCATTTTTCACAATTCTGAACAAGTTTTCAACAATGGTAATATTGTCCCTGGTTAATGGCCATTTTATTGCTTGTAGCATAATGCCACTCCATAATAGTAATAGTGAGACATACTCGAACAGGACTTCCCCCAGTTCAGTACTATTATACATCTGGAGGAGAATTTACATTCTCTAGATCAATTTTTCCCAGATGTGTGTGGTGGAATCAGTTTAATAAAAGATGATTTCTGCAAATTGCTCTTTGTTTATTTTCAGTCACCATTTTCTGGTCAAATCCAAGAATGTCTTCAGTGAAGGATATCTGTTGTTTCCATACAGGTTGTGTTACCTCTCTTATTAAGTCCCTGCACTGTCTGGTTAAATGTGCTGTACTGAAAAATCTTGCTGAGCCTGTTAATCATTTTACTACATTCATGCATTGGTTTCCCATTTTTCAATAGTGTACAAGCATACAAGAAAAACTTCTTGACATCAGTGGACACTTAGTTTAGCTACATGTCCACATTTTTAATCATATAACTGCACAAATGTGTAATACTGTAAAATCAACTTGCTGAACCCAGTGGCTGGAAAGCTGCTAGTTATAAGGATCCAAGATTGTGTTTGTTGACAAGGCTCTGAAGTATTTGGAAGAGAAATGAGATGATGCCATTCTTCTCAAACTCTGAAATCCAGCTGAAACACACTGATGTATTTTTAAATAGTTTGACCCTTTAAGTAAGGAGTGGATACCACCAATAGGCAACAAGTTTCAGCCTTGACATATTTTAGAGATTACCAACCAATGAGAATCAACTTTTTTTTAGGAAAATAACTGAAAAATACAAGTATAAAACAAGATTAAAACTGATTATTTAAATCAAGGTTTTAAGCTAAAGCTGTTCAGATTGCATACAGGGAGAAGTAATGATGACCTCTAGTCGTGAACACTTGTCTATTTTCATGGCGGTTGCATCCCAGTGAAGTGACACTCACTTATTGTGGTCAGATGGCTTCTTTAATAAAGAAACAATATGGGGAGAAGGGGGAGGTAATCGAAAAGGTTATGCTTAAATAAAATCAAATAATAATTTTCATTAAATAAATCCTGTATCCTCAAGTATTTAAATGAGAGGTCTTCACTAGCTCCTATTATAAACTGTTTAGGTAGGGATAAAACTGGAAAAACCCACACCAGTAGTGGCTGAGAGTGAACACTGGGTTTTTAATCACTTAGGACACAGTGCTGTTTCTAGAGGATGGGTAGGGGACCTTTATGCTACTGTAGAATTTTTTCTGTCCAATGCGAGTATGCAGAAACTTGACCCCATCAAGCAAGCCCACCTGGTTGGAGTGGCATAGGCCTGCTTTTCGGTCCTACTCCCTGGACATGGAGGTTGACTGGGATATAAAGGGATGAGATTCCTGTTACATGGCACTGATCCCTATCCGCTGAGTAGGGCTCCCACCACTAAGGTACAAAGAAATGGGACAACCCGGATAAGCCTGAGCCCATCAAACTGGGCAGCTGCCCGTGCGCGGTGAGTACCCTTATGGACCTCCCTGGACAGACTGTGCCCCCTTATGACTATCCTGGGACAGGCGGCCGGCCGCGTGCCCTGAGGACCCTCACAGCTAGCCCAGGACAGCTGTCTCCAACAGGCACGTGCTGGGAAAGCCCAGCCAGGTGGCAGCCCCAACACTGAGCGCACTGCTCTGACTGCAGCGGGGCCCAAGGCACGGGGCCGAAAGCCATTAAACAAAACGATAAGCCCCGTAAATGATGGAAACCACTTCAAACCCCGGGGGGGTGGGGGGAAGCTCCAGCACCTCTGCCCAGCCTGCACGGCGAGCAGCACCGCTGGGCAGGAGAAGGTGGCCCGGGGAGGGGCTCAGTGGCTTGTAGCGCAGGCCTAGTGGGCCACGCCTGCTTGCAACGTAGGGTGCGGGCAGCGCCCAGAGATGTAGGAAGCTCGTGAGGGAGCCGCACTCACCCCGTCCTGGGAAAGTAACAGCGGCAGCGCATGGCGCGCTGCGTTTGGAACCTTATGGACGCTGTAGCCCCGGTGCATGTTGGGCCCTGTAGTCTTAGGGAGCCCAGGTGCATGCCAGGCTTCGGAGTCCCCACGGCCCTGCGTTCTGCTGTGTGACGCTGCTGGCTGCGGCGAAGGTAGGGGGCGTGGCGCGAGCCCCTGGAAGGCCGGTCCTCGTGCAGGCCGGTGATGAGCGGTTAAGCCGACCCCTTCCTGCGTCTCCCTGCTTGCCGGCCGGCCGGCGAGAGGGTTCCGGGGCGGAGTTCGCTTTCCTTGCGCCCATCCCGGCTCCCGGAGCAGCCGGGGGAAATGCCCGAAGCCACCCGGCTCGAAGCCAGCAGCGGGGACGAGGCCGAGAGCCCCATGGAGAGCGGGACCGCCCCGGAGAGCAGCCGCAGGAGGAGGCACAAGGTACCGGCGCCTTTTGCGTTGTAAGGCTGCGTGCGACAGGGTCCCGGCTGCCTCTCTGGGCAGGCGGCCCCGGCCCGTGCTGTGCGGCTCTCGGCTCGGGCGCGCGGCGAGGGCCAGCTTCGCCGGGGCTGCCAGCCTGCCGTGGGGCCGGCCTCGTGGGGCGCAGCGTGGCCAGGTTGTGCGGGGGCGGGGCGGCCAGTGCTGTCCCTGCTCGGCGTCCCCAGCCTCGCGCTCGCCCGGCGGGGTGGCGGCGCCTCTTGCCTGGCGGGATCGCTGGGGCGTCGGAGGGGCAGCGTTTCCTCCACAGCCCGCTTGTTTCTGTTACCCTGTGGCCGTGCCCCAGGTGGCCGGTCCTTCCCGGGCCCCTCCGGCGCTGGTCCTGGCTGCCTTTCCCATGCTCGCTCTCTTCTCCTTGTTTCTCTTGCTCTTTTCCACGTAACTTTCCCTTAGCAGTGTTGCTGTGTTAACACCTTTAGCTTTTGGTGTTACACCCAGGCAGTGTTTCCGTGTGCTGGCATCGTTGTGCAGGAATCGGGACTTGCATTGCACAGCGATGCCTAGAAGCACTAGGACGGTAGAGCCGGATTTGGGGTAAAAATCACATTTTGTCCCTTCGTTTTGTATTCTCCTCTGAAAAAAACAAAACTGTGCTGAGGTATGAATCCTGTAGTCTGTTTTATGACAGATTCTCCTAGGGTTTCTTACTTCTCATATTTTGATACTGTTTACTGCCAGAAACGGTAGACCAAAGTCAAGTCTGATATGGTAACCCTATGTTTGTACTTCACAACAAAGTATATGCTCACCTTTTTAAAAGGGATGAAGTATTTGATAGTATCTGTTACAAGTAATCTAAGTAAAAGGGTAAAATTTTAGGATTAAACCATGATATTGATCTCTCTGAAGTTCTTTAATGGGTTGCAAACTACTTTGTAAAAAAAAATCACAGGTGTATTATGGTTTGAGTTCCAAATGAATGGAAAGTGTAAATTCTTTGCAAATAAAATCAGAAAAATGCATGATGGGATTCCCCCCCGTAACCTGAATGAGTCTGTTTTCATACATACCCGTATGCAAAAGCTGCCTCTGATTTTAACTAATATGAAAACGAGTTTTTACAGATGGATAGAGAGCAACCAATTCCTTTCATTCTTGGAACAATTACGTGTTTTTACAATTTCACAAAGCCTTGGGATGGTATGAAAATCTGCAGTTTTATTTTAATTGTGGTTTCTTTATTACTTCATAGAAAGATAAAAAAGAGAGAGAGTCTAAACACCATGATAAATCCAAGAAGAGGAAATCCCGAACAGAGGAAAATGGGCTGTCTGAAGATGACCTTGAACCTCCCAAACTTAAAAAGATGAAGGAGAGAGAGAGAGCAAATGGAGATACTGGGGAAAGAAGCCCAGAGCACAAGAAGAAATCTTCCTCCCTAAGTAATGGAGTCACCCCCACAAAAACACAGTGTAATTTCAGTGAAGCATCAAGTGGAGAGTGTGACAGCGAACCAGAGCAGGTGCAGCTAGACATTGGGTTTTGCTACAGTTAGGTTTAGCTCCTGTATTACAACATGGCTGAGTTTGGAAGAAATTCTCTCTCATAGATTTATTTTTCAACATTTGTTTTTGTGTAACCAATGTAAAGGATATTTAGCTTTTACTTAAATTACAACTCGGGCAGCTGCAAAACTTGAAATGTCTGAATGCTCAAGTTTTGTATTGCAGCATCATACGTCACAGGAAATCTATTGGTTTAAAATTACATAGTAATAAGACGTTAAATATGCTCTTGGAAGCAGGACTTAGTTTAAAGTTAATGACACACTAACACAGCTTCCTGACTGAGGCATTTCAGTGCTGTGGGTAATAATTGCAGTCAGGTAGTACTTTAAGATTCTGTATTAGTCATTTGATATGGATGCAGTTGCCAGGAGTCTATTTTAATTGATCTATCTTGAATATAATTAATGTTTACAATAAAGTAACCTTGAGTTGATTCTAGCTGAAAACTACTGTATATATGTATATGCTCTGCTCTAAATGTTTGTGCTTGACTTAGTCCTCCAAAATCCCATGAGAAGAACTAGACTGATTTTAAAAACGAAAAATCTTTACTGCAGATTAGTTCCCCAAATTTACCCAACCGTAACAAGAGTTTGTGCTTCTAAATGTAATGTGCTTATTGCTGAAAACCTTCTTTTGGAAGGGTGGAGAGAAGCAGTAACTTCCATGTTCTTTTCTGTTGTTTCTTTATAGTTTGTTTTTCCTTGCTTGAGCCCCATTTGATGTGAAGTAGCAATAAAGTTAGTGCTCATTAGTCCTCTTGTGGAGAGAGACTGAACCTTTCCAGAAAAATAGGTTTTACTTGGTGCCCCCCTCGCAGAGCCGTGAAGTCCCCCGTCCTAGCTTTCCTCAGAATTCTGTGTTGTAGCCACTACATCATCAAAACTGTATTAAAATTGCATCATAATCTGTGGAAGGCATTGATATTAGTGAAATGTGGTTCATGCGCTTAAGGTTTGAAACTAATGCCTTAGCAGTTCACCGGTGGTACGCTAATCCAGGGAGTAAGAGATGGCTTGGAATCAAACCTGACTTTTGCTTATTGCAGTACAAATCACTAGCACTGGGCCACCAGTAACTCTTTGTTTTTAAAAATAAACATCCTTGAATTAAACTGAACAAGTACTGGAAGCCCTAGTTACATCTAACTTGCGTCCATTGAATTTATAGTGGTTACAACACAGAATTCTGAGGAAAGAAAGCTAGGATGGGGACTTCAGGGCTCTGTGAGGGGCACCAAGTAAAACTTCACAAGCCTATTTTTCTGTGAAGGTTCAGTCCCCCTCCACAAGAGGACTAATGAGTGCTAACCTTGCTATTTCACGTGCATTAGATAGAAAAGATGTGACTTCCTAATGTAAGTTTTAAATCCATTACATGGAGGTCACACAAGGCAGTGGTGTTCAGTAGTTAGAACAAGAGGTAGGATTTCAGGACCTTGCATTGTGGTCTTGAGCCTGCTACTGAAAAGCTGACCTTGGAACAAGTTATTTAACCCTTTCTGCCTTAATTTTCTTACCTCTGAAATGCTCAATGCTTATGTGCAAAGTATTATTTTTACTTAACAGGAACTGACTGCAGAGCAGAAGGAAGGTGCTTTCTCCAATTTCTGTATTTCCAAAGAAACTATTGAGCTTCTTCGAGGTAACTTTCTTGGCATAATAGTTTAATAGTAAAACTGACAGAACAGAAGCATCTTTAATTCTGTGTGTTGATTGTGAGGAAAAAGTAGTAGTAACCAGGAAATATGATGTGTCCCCTACCCTTGTGTATGCAAACGCTGTTGTCGCACTTCTGGTGGTACCCAAATGGCATGGTATCCACATATGTTGTCCTAGTCAGCCCAGCCTTTATGCTAGAACTTTAACTAACATAAACCCAATATCAAGATACCGTGGCTTAAAATTACTTTATTCCGTTTACAGAATAAGAATTAATTCCACTGAAATTGAACTGAAAGTTCTTACGTCAATACTAATGAACAAATTTATAACACAATATTTGTATGTAATATAACAAGATCAAGTAATTCATTAACTACTGGTTTAAATCAAGCAGTACTCAAGAGATTGAAGAAATGGGTGGAGAGTAGTGCATACATAGGGCAGCATAATTCTTCTCTGGTGGGAAAGTTGCTGGGTAAGAACAGAATAATCAGTATCTCTGGGAAGGCAGTGTTAGCAAATTGGGTGAAGTGAGTCCAAGAGCCTTACTGAACTGGATTCTGAGACTAAATAAACTAGAGAAAGTGTGATAGTCCTGCTTTTTCTGGGGATGGTGTCTAGTCTGCTTGTGGTGATCTGCCATGTTCAAGTTTATACACAGCAAGTACCAAATATAATGTACTTATCAGCTCATTGGACCTTTTAACAAAGCCTTATTCGACTGTCTCACAGCTCGAGGTGTAACATACCTGTTTCCTGTGCAAGTAAAGACCTTCAAGCACATATATGATGGCAAAGATGTTGTAGCTCAAGCTCGAACTGGAACTGGGAAAACATTCTCTTTTGCCATTCCCTTGATTGAAAAGCTTCAGGGAGAAATGCAGGAGAGGAAAAGAGGCCGCACGCCAAAGGTAAGTAAATTATGCGATAGTGAACAAATTCTGATGTCACATTTACTGTATTTTTGTCAGGGTGGTTCAGGTTTTTAGTCGTCGGTGAAAAAGTATTCTTAAAGTATGTGCCCATGTAGATTTTGTTGTAGGTGTGCATGTGCCTGAGGTCCTGTCTCTTGAATAGCAGTGTCAGTTGGGGCCACACATGCCACCTCATGCTCAAGTAGGAGGGGGTAAAAGGTGGAGTGGCTGCAACCATCCTTCAGTTATTCAAGCAATTGCACATGGGCATTCTACTCTTGGGGTGTGTTTTTACCTCGAGCACTGTTGTCAGAATGTTTCCCTTAGTAGTAACCAACAGCGCAGCTCAAGCACTCTCTGCTGCCCCCTGCCACTGTGTGCAGGTGTAAAGGGCGAAGCTGCCCCTGACGTCCTGAGTTCCTTCTTACTGCCCTTGACGGTTGTTGGAATTTGTTTGTTTTGCTTCAGCAGGCTCTTTCAGCATCTAGTTGTATATAAATTCCTAGTCTTGGTTAGTAATAACATTTCGTTTATTAAAGTTAGTTTCTCAGGTCGCCAATTTCGGGGTTCCATTTGTCAGTACTGAGGAATGCCTTAGTGACAGGGCTTCAAGCCCTCTATTTCGTCTAAACTGATGCCCATGTGTTACCCACATTCTAGTTGTTCAAAGGTGTCTGGCTGAGTCTCACATTAGTGATTGGTGTGAGATTTGTAACGATTTCAAACTGAGGACCAAGAAAGTTAGAGAGGTCAGGCTAAAGTTTCTTTTGATGGAGACCACCTTCAGAGCCTTCTTGGTTGGAGAGAGTGTTCAGCACTTGGGCTTCTGTGAGAAGTGCACGTCCGATGTTGGTTGAGTCCTGGCACCGCTCATCCTCTCTGGTGCACAGAAAGAATCATAGGAGTTTCAAGGAGAGGAAGACGAGCTTTCCCACCAACTCCCACTTGGTGTCTTAATTTTGGGTGAATGAACTGAAATGAAGAAAATATTCTCTTTGCACCTGCAGAAGTGACTACTGCTGTCAAAAGTTGGTTTAGTGCTTCAACAAATTGCAATTCCAGGTGCTTAGCCAGTGACTTCCACCAGTTCAGTGGTTTGACTTTCTTCAGAAATTCAGCAGCAAATATGTACTGCTTGAATATTTTTTAATTTAAAATATTTTAATAGATTGTATTAAGTTTAGGTCTTAACACAGGTTGTCATTGCTGTAATTTTCTATGTGAGGTAGCAGTGTCCTTTACAAGCATGTAAAATGACTTTTGTAATTTGAGGCCATAGGAATCTTGAACTGTGCTTAAATGCCATTTCTTTAAACCTGCAACAATTACAATAGAGGTGTAAATATACCGACTTAAATGGAAAACCTCTGTGGCTTCTTGACAGACTCCAAGTGAAGGAATATCTATTTTTAACTCTTTCTTCCTTCTGTGTAGGTGTGTGTTCTTACTCCAACTAGAGAGTTGGCAAACCAGGTAGCCAAAGACTTCAAGGACATTACAAAGACACTCTCAGTGGCTTGTTTTTATGGAGGAACGGCATACAATGGACAAAGTAAGTAAGGCTTCTGTTTAATGATTGATCTGGGATTGATTGGTAACATTTGAAACACTGTTCTCTCTCCAAATAAATAATTTTAATCAGAAACTGAAGACTGTTAAAGACACTAAGTAGCCTACTCTGTCCATCTGTGCTAGGAAAACAAGAGGATCCTTAGTAAAACACATAGCTGCCTTCCTTATTCCAGGGGTCTTGGACCTTTTCCCCATTGACTTAGGTGTTTGAGAGAGAGGAGGACATTTCCTGCTATGTGTATATGAAAACGTAGTTGGTCCTGTTTCTTGTAAATAACCTTTTGTCTTACAAACATCAGCAAAGTAAATCTCAAAGTGCAAGATGTTAAGTCTTAAAGCTGTCAGTGGAGATGACATCTTTGCAAGTAGCTGGATCTCTTATGAGAGGATCCTTACATCCAGGAGGATGGAGGAAAAATTCTATATCATGGTAATATTTTTTTCTGGATGGTTGTGAATGGATAACTAGGGTGGAAAGAAAACACTTCATTGTTAATGGATTATGCATCATGGGCATAGCTATTGGGTTTGGCAGAGAGGGAGGAGGAATCCTGTTTTTCTGTAGGATTTCAGGAAAGGGGGTGGGTTAAGTGACATTGACAGCAGTGTGAAGAAAAAATATTTCACAATGCTGAGACCATTGTGTTTCCTGTCTGTCCTTTTGTCAGTTTTTTTTCATTCCCCTTCTCTTCTATTTGGGAAATGAACTCTGACATAAGACTTCAGTATTTCTCAGCTGTATAAATTTTCTGATCTTTGTTCAACTAGAACATTTATCAATGCAGTATTGCCAAAATAGTGAAAGTGATCCTGTACTTGTAAGCTGTTGCCGTTTTCTAAACTTTTCTGCTCTTACATGTATCTTTACTAATTTTTCTTTCAGTTGATCTAATTCGAAGTGGCATTGACATCTTGGTTGGGACCCCAGGTCGAATCAAAGACCACCTTCAGAATGGCAAGCTGGATCTTTCCAAACTCAAGCATGTTGTCCTGGATGAAGTTGACCAGATGTTGGACATGGGCTTTGCTGAACAAGTGGAGGACATTTTACGAGTTGCGTACAAGAAGGGTAAATTCAGAATTTAAGTGAATAGTAAGGAATATCATTACTAATTAGATCACTAAAACCCAGGTGGTTGCATATGGTGTTGTAAAACCTGTAAATCAACTATCTTGTGACAAGATTAGTGGCAGTGAAAACAAATGAGTTCTATGGAAACCTACTTGGGATGTCTCTAGGTAGTGTACTATAGATCTGGAAATCATTCATAGAATCTTCAGAACCTATAAGATGCCACACTCCAGGCATGGTCCAAGTCCATCTGCCAATGGCAGGAAGATAACTTTCCCTGGCACTTATCCATAGGCTGAAATAGAAAGTTGGAGCTCCTAAGCAGTGTCAATGGAAGCTCCCTACTCTAACCTTTCTCAGCATGTTAATGGGGTCTGGACCTCTCATCAGGCTAGTATTTAATCTTGAAGATAAACTCTTCCTCTTTTTGAATCGGTTTTTTTCTCCCTGTATCTGTAATTGATCTGGGATTAGGATTATCAAGCTATCTGGAGTGGCTCACAAACATGGGTGCCAATGTCAAGGCAGACTTACAAACCAGGGCATAAACTGGTTTTGTTCTATAATTAGATTTCACCAACCTAGTGTCAAATGTGAACTCTTCGAGCGCTATATAACAGCATTAGCATGGAGTCACAGACAGTTCCCTTGGGCACTCAGGTGTATCTTGCCATCCAGGTAAGCCTGCCTTTTAATAGATGGTCCCTTACACCAAAAATCACATCAATTTTCAGGTTACTCCCAGTCCTAAAGGACCAGTTACTCACTTACCCTAGATCAATTTTACCCTGGATATCTCAAAAAAGACGACACTTGTAGCCAATCTTGTAATAGACTAACTAAAGATTTATTAATTCCTACTACTTTTTCTTAGTTGTTTATATGATTAAAGTAGGTAAACATACACACAAATTAATTAAAGCCTTAGGTTTCAAAAAGTAATAGAAGCTGCTGTAATGTACTGCCTCTACATGCCTTTTAGGGCTAACCCAAGCTAAGTAGCTTGTGGATCCCTTGATTATACTTAAAATATTGCCCTCTCCAAATTCCAAGCAGCATAATTATACAGTTCCTTCTGGTCAGGGATTTTTATTCCTATACCCCCAAAGTTCAAACTGATGGGAAGAGGGTGTGATGAGTTGCACCCGCCCCCCTTTCAAGGTGTCACCTGATGTACTGGGTTTTCACTGGACGCACCCGTTCCACCAACTTGGGCTCCCTCACCCTGTCCTGTTGTGCATGTGCGCGCACACACACAGGTAGGGACACACCCAGCTGCAGAATGACACCAATACTGAAATCAGTGCTTCATGGGAAGTCTTTCGGGTAGGGAATTGCCCAGCACTCAAGTGCACAACCCCTCTGGAAAATAAACCCAAAATTGTATGGTCTTGCACTGTATAGAGATCTATACAGCGTAAGCTCATGAAATTCGCTCGCTCCCTCCCTCAATGTGGAGAAAGATATGCACAGCTTTCCTCGTTCCTTCCGCCTCCAAGTTGTGAATTGCACAAAATGTGTTTTAGAATAAACAAAAACAAGTTTATTAACTACAAAAGATTTTAAGTGATTATAAGGGATAGTAAACAAATGAGAGCAGATTACTGAGCAAATAAAACAAAACACGCAACCTAAACTTAATACGCTAGATTAACTGGTTAATAGTAGCAAATTCTGACCCTAAATGTTGTTTTATGCAGGTTGCAGAGTTTCTTGAAGGTAAACTGCACTGGTTGCAGCTTAAATCTCCAGGTATTCCTTTCACAGGCTAGACTTTCTCGCCTAGGCTCAGCCCCTGTTTCTCCCCCACCCCCCTTCAGCTTAGTTCCTTTGTTTCTTCAGGTTTTTTCAGCAGTCTTCCTTCTTGGGTAGGGAGGCAGTGGAGAAGAACCTAGATTAACTCACTCCCCAGCCTTAAATAGGATTTGAATATGGCAGGATTCCTTTGTTTCCCAGTTTGACTCCCACCCCCTCCTAGTGAAAAAGTACTAGCAGTCCAAAATGGTGTCCAGTAGCAGGGGATATGATCACATGACCTTGCAGTGTCAAAGCAGCATTCCAGGAAACTTCTCAGGAAGGAGGGAGATTAACATCTTCAAAGTCCTATTGTCCTTCCTAATGGCCCATCGGGCTGATTGCATACTGTCTGGTGGGCATTCTCCAAGTGTAAACACAGTTGTAATTGTTACATAGTTAATATTCCTGACTTCAGATAAAGAAATTATACATGCATACAATTAGGATAATCATATTCAGTAAATCATAACCTTTCCAATGATGCCTCATATGACCCATCTTACATAACACCAGATGGGAACGTCACAATGTTTTATCTGGACCGGTGATCTGCTATCCTTGACTCTGGGAGCCAGCCTTACCCTGCTCTGCTGTGAGAATCCCCAGTTCTGGGCTGTTCACGCACAGCCTCTAGCCTGTAAGATGCTCCTTGAATTGTGCAACTGAATGACACTAGCCAATATCTCCGGTCCCAGGCACAACCCTAGGAACCTCTATTTGGCAGCGTCCAATTATGCCCGCTGGATGCTGCAAGCTTATGAGAGTTTGTTGATTTAACAAAGAATTGATACGTACCAGGCTTCTTATCCCAAGGGGAGCCTCTGACACTTCAGACCAAATGTACTGCTTCAGGTAGAATAAACAAACAGATTTATTAACTACAAAGATAAACTTTAAGTAATTATAAGTCAAAGCATAACAAGTCAGATTTGGTCAAATGGAATAAAAGCAAAACGCATTGTAAGCTGATCTTAACACTTTCAGTGTCCTTACAAACTTAGATGCTTCTCACCACAGGCTGGCTGGTTGCTCTTCAGCCAGGCTCTCCCCCTTGATCAGTGCTTCAGTCGCTTGGTGTGGTGTCTCTCAATGTAGGTGGAAGAGAGAGAGAGCATGGCAAATCTCTCCCTTTTATCATGTCCTTTCTTCCCCCTTGGCTTTGCCCCTATGTCCCCTTCAGAGTGGTGAGCATTACCTCATCGCAGTCCCAAACTGACCAAAGGAAGGGGGGTGACTCACTCAGTCCAACAGATGCTTTTTTTGCTGCCTAGGCCAGCGTCCTTTGTTCCTATGAGGCTGGGCTGGGTTTGTCCCATACCTGCCCTGATGGGGTGTGAACTGCCTCTCTGCTCTTAGAGTTTTTGTCTGGGCTTGCTTTAAGCCATGAGGATACATTTTCAGCCTCATAACTATATACATGAAATTATAACCTATAACGTTACTGTAACAACAATGTTCAGTGCATCATGAGCCTTCTGAAGACACCGGACATGACAAACTTTGCATTGGATACCACACAGTCATATTATAAGGATGAATATGGGGGTGCAGGGTATTCCCTCGAAGCACAGAGTGTCACAAACATATCTTAAAAAGAAAAGAAGGACTTGTGGCACCTTAGAGACTAACAAATTTGAGCATAAGCTTTCGTGAGCTACAGCTCACTTCATCGGATGCATTCAGTGGAAAATACAGTGGGGAGATTTATATAGACAGAGAATATGAAACAATGGGTGTTACCATACACACTGTAACGAGAGTGGTCAGGTAAGGTGAGCTATTACCAGCAGGAGAGCGGGGGGGAAAACCTTTTGTAGTGATAATCAAGGTGGGCCATTTCCAGCAGTTGACAAGAACGTCTGAGGAACAGCGGGGGTTGGAATAAACATGGGGAAAACAGTTTTACTTCGTGTAACGACCCATCCACTCCCAGTCTTTATTCAAGCCTAAATTAATTGTATACAGTTTGCAAATTAATTCCAATTCAGCAGTCTCTCGTTGGAGTCTGTTTTTGAAGTTTTTTTGTTGAAGAATTGCCGCTTTTAGGTCTGTAATCGAGTGACCAAAGAGATTGAAGTGTTCTCCGACTGGTTTTTGAATGAATTGGAATTAATTTGCAAACTGTATACAATTAATTTAGGCTTGAATAAAGACTGGGAGTGGATGGGTCATTACATGAAGTAAAACTGTTTTCCCCATGTTTATTCCAACCCCCGCTGTTCCTCAGACGTTCTTGTCAACTGCTTGAAATGGCCCACCTTGATTATCACTACAAAAGGTTTCCCCCCCCGGCTCTCCTGCTGGTAATAGCTCACCTTACCTGATGCCTCTGGTTACAGTGTGCATGGTAACACCCATTGTTTCATGTTCTGTGTGTATATAAATCTCCCCACTGTATTTTCCACTGCATGCATCCGATGAAGTGAGCTGTAGCTCACGAAAGCTTATGCTCAGATAAATTTGTTAGTCTCTAAGGTGCCACAAGTCCTCTTTTTTCTTTTTGCGAATACAGACTAACGCAGCTGCTACTCTGAAACATATCTTAGTTATGCCATATTCATATCATAAGCATATCTCTATGAAGAATATGGGCCGTAGGGTCACAGGGTTTGTGCACATCCCCTCTTCATGGGTGTGTGGGGGAGCAATCAACAAAATCTTTTGTCCACTGATGTTACACAATGGTTTGTCTAGTCTCAGTAGGCATTTTGTTGGGCAGATGATGACACCTTTTGTGGTAAACTATTATTTCACATTTGGTAATGCTTCTCTTCTGACTGAGGAGGATTGGGGGGTTTCTAGTTTCATAGCAAACACTTTTATAGTTACAAAGCAAACACTTAAATATTACCTTTATAACAGGGGTGGCCAAACTGGCTCGTGAGCCACATGTGACTCTTTTACCATAAAGTTTGGCTCACGGAGCCTCCCACTCTTCCCTGGTTCTCCATCTGCCAGACTGGGTCGGGGAGCTCAGGACCTCTGCCTTGCAGTGAGGTGGTGGGGTAGGGGTTTCTGCCCAGTGGGGAGGAGGGTCTTGGGGCTTCAGCCCCATGGGGTACACCTATTGTAGCTTGGGGCTTCAGCAGGAGCAGTGTGTGGCAAGTGTGCCTTGGCTCTTGAACTTCTGAAGATTGTTATATGCAGCTTGGAGGGTCAGTAAGTTTGGCCACCGCGTCTTATAAAATCATAACAGATAAGTGAGATTAATGCATGCAACAACTCACAAGCATTTCATAAAGTCCAAACACGTTCTTATCAACTTAACATCTATTTTAACGATGCTAGCACACAGGTGAGCCAGACTGATTTCCAGTTACACATTTGTCAGTGTTCAGTGAGGTCTTGGCATAAGCAGGCATCTAGACTGCCAGTGTCACAAACATTACTTTTGTCTTCTGTGAGTGGCAGAGCAGCTTTCTGAATGGTACTAGTAGTTGGATGTTGCTAAAGGTTTGGTTTTGTTTTGTTTTAACTTAAAAGAAAAAGTGGTGCTAATGATGTTTTATGGGTTGGTCTGGTGGCCTGGTAAGCTATAGTCTGCATAAATACATGGAGTTTTTACCTTCCTTCTTGAACAGGACAGCTGCACGCTTACTATGAGGGTGGAGGCAAAAACACCTTAAGTTGCTCAAAAGAAAGACCCTCTTCTACTTTACTGACATGGATCAGTGTTAACACCCAAGGGAGGTACATTTAACTCTACTCATCTGGAAGTTGACTCAAAACTGAGCACTTTTCCAGAATGTTTGGGAAAAGAGTACAGCAGCTGAGAGTATCTCTTATCATGAAGACAACACAAATATAATGTCCATATTTTATATAGCTGAGGCTATCACAAGAGTACATCAGGCAAATTTGGCCTGAATCAATATGCCACTTTAGGATTTTAGATACCAAGATCATGAAACAGATTGTTCTGTTTTTAAGATTCTGAAGACAATCCCCAGACATTGTTGTTTTCTGCAACTTGTCCACATTGGGTATATGATGTGGCTAAGAAATACATGAAATCCAGATACGAACAGGTTGACCTCATCGGGAAGAGGACTCAAAAAGCTGCTGTGACTGTAGAAGTAAGTAACTTGGCTAGTGTGGCATATTTTTAGTTCCCTTTTCCTTTTTTCCATGTTGTGTATATTTTATTGTGGTATTAATTTGAAAATACATCACAAGTATATCTTTTTTCTTGGTATAACTTGGAAAGATAGTTTTGAAATGTAATACTCTTTCGGTACAGAAGTTGTTACAGCTACTCAAACTGTTTGTTTTTTATAAATGTGGAATGTCTATATTTTTCCTCCTGAAATAGCTAGTGTTCTTACTCATGACTGAAGCAAAGTTAGTTATTGAACACCATTCTCTTTGTTGTTACTTTGGCTGTTTCTGGTCTTAGCACGTACCTTTACTTTTAACCCCCGCCCCCAACCCTTTGAAGCAGTAGGCTTTTTATTAATTTAGAAATCACCTAGTCTTCTGGCTGGAAGTATCTGCTTTCATAGTGCCACTTCAAACACTCCAAGGTGTGCCACCATATTGAAGACACTCTTTGATATGCATTCCAATACCACAGTGCTGGACACAGTATAAACACTTAAATATTAAAAACAGAAACTAGTTAAAATGTTCTTTACCTGACGAAGTAGGCACTTCCATTTAAACAGTTTTAGGGTAAACTTATTTTTGACTGGTCGGTAGGGCACCATATGGTTGCTTCAGTAGGACTGAAAAATGCCAAAATCCATTGTCACAAAGAATTGACTTTAATTAAACCATTATCTTCAAAATATGGATTGTTTTCATGTAACGTTCCATAAAGCTTTAGTAAATATCTATATCTATATAAAAAAAATTAAAAATGGGGTGGGGGGGGAGAAATTCTGTATACCTGACTCTACTTTGTGGAAGATCAGCCCATTGTTAGTTTCTCTCTATGTGGGGAAACTTGTTTGCAACATATCTAATTTTTCGTCCTATGACCACACCTTTTTCGGTTAATCATGGTGGGCAAAAAAGATCCATGCATTTGATTGCTTTGACATATTTTAATAGTATGTCTAATCTAATTCTGTCTAATCCGAACACATTCCTCGAAAGATAACCTCTTTGTACTTCTATTGGAGTCTACATTTTCAAATATATACTAAATATTTTTAAAACCTGACTTTATTTAAGGTTTTTATGCCAGCTATAAATGGTAAAATATTTCTTCCACAGCATTTGGCTATAGAGTGTCACTGGTCTCAAAGAGCAGCAGTTATTGGAGATGTCATTCAGGTTTACAGTGGCAGTCATGGACGGACCATAGTCTTTTGTGAGACCAAAAAGGAGGCAAATGAACTGGCTCTGAATGCTTCTATTAAACAGGTATGCTGTCTTAGTTATTTTGCAAGATAGTCTGTTGTTTATAAACATGGGGCTGGCATCAGACCCATGCTAACTAAATCTTCAAGAGTGTACTATTCTTTCTATGGGGACAAGGCAAACTTGGGCTGGAGGTAGCTGAACTATCATGTGGTTTCAGAATTTTGGTATAACTACCAAGATCAGCCCAGAGTCTACAGCAGGGGTGGGCAAACTATGGCCTGCAGGCCAGAGCCAGCCTGTGAGCCGTTTTAAGCCGGCCCTCGAGCTGCACCACGCGGGTTGGCCCTGCTCTGTCTGGGGTGCTGGCTCGGCGGCTGCACTAGCGGCTCGGCCTTGCTATGGTGCTCCAGCCGGGGTGCTGGGTTGGGGCTGCACCAGCAGCTGGGCCCTGTTCCGGCCGGGGCGTTCGGCCCCACTCCGGCACTCCAATGGGAGCTGCAGGGATGGTGTCTGCGGACGGGGCAGCGTGCAGAGCTGCCTGGCCACATCTCCGCATAGGAGCTGGAGAAGGGACATGCCACTGCTTCTGGGAGCCGCTTGAGGTAAGGGCCGCTCAGAGCCTGCATCCCTGAGCCTCTCCCCATGCCCCAGCACCTTGCCCCAGCCCTGATCCTCCTGCTCTCCGAACCCCTCAATCCCAGCCTGGAGCACCCTCCTGCACTCCAAACCTCTAAGCCCCACCCCAGAGCCCACAGCCGGAACCTGCACCCCTTCCCCAGCCCTGATCCCCCTGCCGCCCTCCAAACCCCTTGGTCCCAGCCCCATCCCAGAGCCTGCACCCCAACCCCAATTTTGTGAGCATTTGTGACAGACTTTCAGTACAAACCTTATGTGACAGTCCTTGGTGAACTAGAATGTAAATACCAGACCCAGGGGTCCCTCTAACCCTTATGCGTCCCTGTACCCTCTACCAGCTGGCATCAAGAGGTCCTTGAGTCAGTGGGTGCATCTGGTGGCTATTTGATCAATCCATCCTCGTATAGAGTGAGTGGAAATTAATTTTACTATCACAACCAGATTTCTGAAAGGTCTAGATAGATGGGTTCCTGGCAGGTAGAAACAAACTCCTTGAGATTTCAGTTTAGCATTGTCTGCTCTGTTGGACACTCCTTTTGAGCCTTTAGGATTGTGCACGCTTCTACACCTGGTAGGTAGGTTTCTTAGTAGCCATCGTTTCTATTAGGAGAATGGGATAACTGCGTGCATTCGTCACTGATCTGCCATACACACCTTCTACAAGGACAAGGGTCAACTTAGACCACATCTAAATTTTTCTTGAAAGTAGTATCTGATTTCCATCTGAATCAGACTATATAGCTTCCACTTTTCTTCCCAAAGCCACATACTCACAAGGATTAGTGAAGGCTTCACCCCCCTGGATGTTCATCGAGATCTGGCTTTTCATTTGGATAGGACAAAGCCCTTTTGAGTTTCTTATGCAGTGTATGAAAGTTCAGTCAGTCACAATTCAGACTCTTAACCAGCTGCATCTCAGTATTATGTTGTTAGAGGGAGCCTCCTGATGAATTCATGGCATGCTCAGCCAGAGCACATTTTGGCCTTGGCAGCAGTGGTGGCACATGTCCTGATTATAGGCATATCTAGGGTGGCAAATTGGTCTTCTGTTCATATATTCACCAGATGTTATGTGCTGTCTGCCACATTGAGAGAAGATGCAACTGTAGGGAGAGTGGTCCTGCAGTCAAGTCGCTTTTCCAATGAGACTCCAAGCTCCACTGCCTGGGATAACACTTGGGAGTCACCTACAGTGTAATGGACATATGCAAGTACTTGAATTAAAAACCGTTGCCTTGTAACTGTTGTTCAAGATATCACATATATCCATTATACAACCAACCCTTCTTCCCTGTATTGGAGTCTACCAATGGCTTCCAGTCTGAAGAAGCTGAAAGAGGAGTAGGGTAGTCCTGCAGGTTATGCTCTGAAGCCAGGGTATGAGGAGCCTGGCAGTGGGTGGGGCTGCCACTATGCGTACCAGTAAGGAAAACTGACACTGGTGCACAGGCCATGCACATACATTCATCTGCAGCACATTTCAGAGAAGATGAGTAACCTCTTCTGTGACAACAATGAAGGTTCTGATGCATCTTTTGGAAGGTGATTTGTAGTCATGGGAGTTACTCTGATGGCAGTTCATAGTGTGGTTAACGTACTATGACACTGAAACCAGTATTCTGTGCTAGTGACTCGCTGGGATGCATCTCTTGTAAGAAACGTCAGTTACTAGGGCAGGGGTGGGCAAACTTTTTGGCCCAAAGGCCACATCTGGGTATGGAAATTGTATGGTGGGCAATGAATGCTCACGAACTTGGGGGTTGGAGGGCAGGAGGGCTCTGGCTGGGGCGGGGTGGGCTCTGGGGTGGCGCTGGGGATGAAGGAGGCTGGGACTGAGGGGTTCGGAGGGCAGAAAGGGATCAGGGCAAGGGGGTTGGGAGGGGGTCAGGCTCCAGGCGGCACTTACCTCAAGCAGGTCCCAGAAACAGTGCCATGTCCTCCCTCCGGCTTCTATACGGAGGCGCGATCAGAGGTTCCCGGCCAATGGGAGCTGTGGGGGCAGCACTTGGGGTGGGGGTGGCATGCGGAGTCCCCTGGCTGCTTGTACGCGTAGGAGCCAGAGGGGGGCATGTGCCTCTGCTTCTGGAATCCATGTGGAGCGAGGCAAGACCCCGACCCCACTCCCCAGCTGGAGTGCCAGAGCGGGGGAAGCCCCAGACCCTACTTCCTGGTGGGAGCTGGAGGGCCTGATGTGGCCCCTGGGCCGTAGTTTGCCCACCTCTGTGCTAGGGGTTGCTTCTATTTTGTTACATTAGTTATTAATTACTAGGGGTTAATTTGTTTTATTACATTCATTATTTATTAGCTGTTTTATGAGGAATTTGAAATAAACTTAATTTAAATCTGTATCGGGGGGTGAAAAAGAGGGGTTCTCAGACTTTCTAGCATCACAGAATAGTGGTTTTCAGCTCTTATTTCTGAGACTCATGCCATGGCACTTGCTAAGTCTGCAGAGAAATAAAGATAGTTGATTTTAGTGCTGATACTAGCATTTGAGATGTGGGAGATAGTGGTACATCTGCTAATCTCTCTGACATTAGTGATGAGTGCTGGTATTACAGTAAATCCCTTGGTCGTAAATATCATCCTAGCACGATTCCAATCTGCATGGGATTGATTTTCATAATTGATTGAATCAGATCCATTACTGCATGACTAGAAAGTAGTATGGCATTATACTTTTTGGGGGGAACTGAGAAGCTTTTACCTGCCACCTGTGTTCAGGAGTGTTTTTCTCCTGCACTATTAGATGACCTCACTAACAGCTAAACCTGAGCATGGAGAATTTTCCTGCATTACTGTTGGTGTTAGTGATATCACCTGTTGCATGGGAAATGCAGAACTCTGATCTTGGCAGGTAAGAGAAATTATTTTCAGATGTTTTTGTTTTAGTATCTTAATATATCAGAGTGCTGGAGGAATACATACCCATACCCTCTACAAAGCAGCATCAATCTGAAATGTAATAATTTTTAAAGAATTTAGGTCCTATAGCTGCCCCGAGTCCTTATCCAGTTTGTGGTTGTCATAAATATAAAGAAAAGGTAGCATAAAATCACTCCTTGGCAGCTGTACTGAATCGCTTTACCTGTAAGGGGTTAAGTAGCTCAAATCTCTTCTTTGGCACCTGACCAGAAGGTCTAATGAGGAAAGAAGATACTTTCAAATGAGGGGCGGGGGAGAGAATTTGTTTGTGGCTCTCTTTGTTTGTTCTCTCTCTGGACGGAGGGAGAGAAGAACAGGTACAAGCATCTCCTGTTATACCAAGCAGGTACAACATCTCCTGAAAACATACCTGGAATGATCCAGCTAAAATTACAGAAATTGTAACTAAGGCAAGGAGCTGCATTAGGTTATCTTTTATTTTTGTTGTGAATTTTCCTATGCTACAAAGATAGTTTTATTCCTGTTTTTGTAACTGTGAAGCTGAGTCCAGAGGGGAGTCCTCTGTGTTTTAAATCTTTTTATTACCCTGTAAAGTTACCTTCCATCCTGATTTTGCAGGTATGATTTTTACTTTTTTCTTTAAAATAAAGCTTGTCTTTTAAGAATCTGATTTTAGTGTGCTAAAGATAAAGGGTCTAGTTTGTATCACATTGCTAAGGCAATTAGTTGGTATATTTATTCTCAAGCCTCCCCAGGAAAGGGGGTGAAGGGGCTGGGGGGGGGGAATAGGGATTCCAAGTGACCCTCCCCTGAATTTCTGTGTAAATCCCTTGGTGGTGGCAGCAATACTGTCCAAGGACAAGGAAAGGAATTTGTGCCTTGGGGAAGTTTTTAACCTAAGGTGGTAGAATATAAGCTTGGGGGGTCTTTCATGTGGGTCCCCACATCTGTACCCAGAGTTCTGAGTGTGTGTGTGTGGGGAAACCCTGACAGTGGTTTATAATCCTTTTCTGTTCCTGTGTGAAAGACAAAGAAAACTGAAGCTATGTCTATACTTAAAAACACTGAGGCAGCACAGCATTACAGCTGTGTCATTGTAGTGCTTCAGTGTAGATACTTACTACAGTGATGAGAGGCTCCTTCGGTCAATGTAGTAAATCTGTCCCCCGAAGAGGTGGTAGCTAGTTTGGTGGAAGAATTCTTCCATTGACCTAGTGCTGTCTGTGTGGGGACTTAGTTAAGTTGACTGTTGCTCAGCAGTGTGGATTTTTTCATACCCCTGAGCAATGTAGCTGGATCAGTGTAACTTTCTGGTGAAGACAAGCCCTGACTGGACATAGAATGCTGTCAAGTGTACAAAATAAAGAAACAATATTCTCTAAAATTTCGGTTATGTTAATTTTGGGTGTTTGTAATAGGTAAAGAAACTTTCAGGCAGATGTGTGGGTGTCCAAAAGTTATTTTTATTATTTTAAAACTTTTTTTAGTCACTGTTTAAAGTCATTTTTATCCTTTCAGAATTATTTTTGCCCTTCTTTTGAAGGGAGCATATGTTGTGTATCTTTCTAGCAAAAAGCAGCTAAATGACATTGATATAGTGGCACAATAGTGTGAATAGCACTGCATTAGAGGTAGCTTTTGTGTTTTATTTTGGGACGTCAACAAAGTGTTGGATAGGGCACTGGACTGGAAGGTGGGACAGGGTTATAGATCTAGCTCTGACATTGACGCTGTGGCAAGGTACTTGTTGCTTCCATTTCCTAATCTGTAAAATGGGAATAATGCTTTCCTACCTTTTTGTAAAGCACTTTGGGCTATAAGTGTAAAAAGCACTGTATAAAAGCTAAGTATTGACATAATTTTTTGCCATGTAAACTAAAATATTTCAGCTTTTCAGTATCCTTTTTATAGCATGGTACGTTCTATACACTGTCGTAATAATCTTGTTTTACAGGATTGCCAGTCGCTGCATGGTGACATTCCTCAGAAACAAAGGGAGATAACATTGAAAGGTTTTAGAAATGGTGTGTTTAAAGTTCTGGTTGCAACTAACGTAGCTTCCCGTGGTTTAGATATCCCTGAAGTTGACCTGGTTGTACAAAGTTCACCACCGAAGGTATGAGATGGGTATGGTGTGTGTCTTTTGTAATATATACAGTAGTCCTCCATTTGTTTTCATGTGATAAAGCAGCATTGAATTGTGGTATTCACCACACACACAGTTGTTGTTTTTGTTGTCAGGAAGCTTATAGTAACCAGAGGTGGTAGTCTGATCGGAATACGACTTATGATGCATCAGTTGTACAGTCCGTGGTACCTTTAGGGGTATTTCTTTTTAAAATGCCTTCTGATGAGCTCTGGCAAGGCTCTAGCTCTGCTTGATGTATTAATTGTTGAGCCAAGATGACTAAAATCCTGCTCTCCAAAGCAGTGTATAGTGGTAAATTTGAAAAGAATTTGGAGAGGCAGTAGAATGGAATGGCTAGGAAGAGCAACATAATTGGGTGGGAAGAAGAGCCCAGTGGACAGAGAGAGAACTCTAAATGAAGTTAGGGGAATACAGACAAGACCTAGGTTTATTCAACTTAGCTGGGGACATGCTGACTTCTCATCCTGTACACTGGGGTAAGTGTGATATGTGTGGTATTTATCTATATGTGGGGGTGCGCTAGAGCAAATTGAAACCTTTGCTTGAATTCCCTATGATGATAGAAGCATAGTGGCATGTAGTTGGCCCAGGCTTGTAACTTAAGCTCTGAGCAATATTTAACCTAGGTTTATGGGGATCTTTTTTACCTAGTTTGACTTTAAAATTTTATTTATTTATTTTTTATTTTTCAGATACATTAGTGTTAGGGGATGTATTGTAATAAATTGTAATTGCTTCCATGGACCTTTGTGTATACACTAACTACAAAAGTAATAAAGGTATTTATCTTGAAGGATGTGGAGTCGTATATTCATCGTTCTGGGCGCACAGGCCGAGCTGGACGGACTGGGATGTGTATCTGTTTTTATCAGCGAAAGGAAGAAAGTCAGCTAAGACACGTGGAACAAAAAGCAGTACAGTATCTCTTTAGTCATTGTACACTTTATGTATGTAGTGTGTTAGGATAGCTCATAAAATCCTGCAATCCATACACTATTTGATGATCAGATTGTTATGAAGCATACTGTGAGCACTACTCTCTAACTGAAGTATAGCTGGTTTCCCTTTTTTTCCTCTTACTGGGTAATCGCTTTGTCCCTGCATGTGTAATTGGTATATGTTGTTCCACATGGTATCTTTCTCTTGGATGATAACCATTTAAATGTTATGCTTTAGTTTCAAGTTTCACAAGACTCTGAGCACTTAGTTTGTCTACATTGCAAAAAAACTTGTGTTCTTAATTCAGGTTATCTGGCCTGAATTAGCTAACTTGAGTTTAAATTGCAGTGAAAACACAGCAACTTGGCTTTTAATTGAGGTAGCAGCTTGGGCTCAAGACAATATGAGAGCATGGGGTTGAACACAAGCTGCCAACCCAATTTAAATGCCAACCTGTTGTGTCTTCACTGAAATTTAAACCCAGGTTTGGCTAACCTGAGTTAGCTTATATAAGTTAAGAACTGACTTTTTTTTTTCTTCAGTGCAAACATATCTAACTGAGTTAAGAGTGAAACTCCTTGACATAAAGGCTGTGTAATAGCATATACTTCATTAAAGTAAATTTTAAGTTTTGATTTATTTTAATTTACAATTTTGTTTAGAACTGTTCATGAGGAATCTTTTCATGAGGATTTCAAAATAGAAAAAGCGAGTAGTTAGAGATTAAATAGGTGATTTTTGTTATCAAAATCAGTCATTATTGACTGGTAAAGAAGTTTATATTTGTGTGCCAGTGCAAGGAACAGTTGGCATTGCTTTTAGTTCTTGCTTACTGGCAATGTGAGGTGACTACCTTCCTTAAACAGCTAACAGAACCTGTGATATGTAGCTAAGACTGAAACTTTTTTTAAATAAAGCTAGAATATGGTGGTAATTATTCTATTTGCCCTTTTTAAAAATAAAAACCCAGCTCTTGAATGCCATTTTTCCTTTAACCGTGTTTAAGTAAAGAGAACATTTGATCACCCTAATAGTGATGGACTTGAGAGTTTTTGTATCAGTGCCACTTGATGAAATTATGTTCAAGAGAGGGTACCTGCTCAGTTTAGATTTAACAGAAACACACATTTTCAAAAGCTTCCAGTGGAAATAGTTTCCTTCTTTTCAAGAAACGTAATTTCCCATAGTCACGTTAACCAAACATTGCAGCATCCTTGAAAATGAGTGAAATAGATTAAACTGACTGGAAGAAAGGTGAAATAGACTAGCCAATTTTCATGGGTAAGCTGAGTGAAATGGGGGGGAAAAAAGCTGTTGAAATATTTTTCACTAAAATACTCATTTTGACAATCTAAATTGTTACTAGTACAGTAGGACATCCTGTCTCTGTAAATATGAATTTTAACCCAACAGTGTCCCCTTAATGAGGTTCTAAGCATGTTTAGTCCAAGGAATTCACATAGGAAACTTAAGGGCAGGCTAACCTCCGTGTCAGAGTGCTTTATAGGAAATGTGCACAATATATAGTTTTTTCCACTTTCGGCAAAGGAAATTTAAGGATAAATGCTTATTGAACTGAATACCAGCATTAGCTGAATATAATACAGTTCTGAACAGTCTGTAAACTTCCTACTCTTCCATTTTCTCTTAATTGCAGGGAATTACATTTAAGCGTGTAGGTGTTCCTACTGCAACAGATATAATAAAGGCTTCCAGCAAAGATGCCATCAGGTATGTTCAGTGACCCTTGAGCGTGTCATCACATCATTCTCATTTATAATAATTTTTGGATTGTCTCTTGCCATACATTTGTCTCCGATGACCATGAAATAAATTGTTCATGGATATCATTGGTTAAGTTTGAGTCTCTTGCAGTTTCTCGTCTATCCCATAGCTCCCAGATTCCACTGTCTAAATTTGCCTTTTGCCAAGTAACGTTTTTGCTTTTAAATACTTAGGTGTTTGGATTCTGTTCCTCAAACTGCCATTGACTATTTCAAAGAGTCAGCTCAGTGGCTAATAGAGGAAAAGGGGGCAGTTGAAGCTCTGGCTGCAGCACTAGCCCATATTTCTGGGGCTACTTGCATTGAACAGCGTTCCTTGCTCAACTCAGATGTGGTAAGAATATTTAGTTTATTTTTTTTTGAAATCTTGGATTTCAGATATCTGAATGTGGTAACTATCTGACCCAATTACAATCCCTTTTCTAATCTTTTATTATGGAAAATACTTTGGTGAGAATTCTGAATCTAGAGATCTTAGATCTTCTGGATTATTGTCATTGTCCTGGTTTTGAACTTGGTTATAGCATTGAAATGTCAGTGGCGGTGTTCCTCCTAGCCATGGATAAAGATCAGGTGTCTGCTGGCTTATTAGATATTTTAATTGAGGTGTAGACTTGATTGCAGACACAGGGCTGCCATGAGGTGGCTTCATTCTTTCTTCATAGATCCCAGCATAGTTTTCTGTAACTTCTGCTGCAGAGGTCCCATCTTACTACCTTCCTGTTTGTTGGAGTTAAAGGGTCATGGAAGGGGGCCTGGGTTGAAGTGTTTTGAGCACACCTGTGCTCTTTCTCGCTCTGTCATCTAACCCAGGGGGTGCAGTTAGTGGGTTTTTTTTATATAGTAGTGATTAGGGCCTGGATGAAAGTGAATCTCAATCCAGAGAAAACTGAGGTAATCAGAGGTTGGGGGAAGTAACCAGGGGTTATGGTGCAGATTATATTGACCCCCTCTGAGTGACTGGGAAATAAAACAAGTTCACTATGAGGGTCGTCTTACGCTTCCAGCTGCTATTACATGAGCCTACAGTAGCAGTGGCTGGGACCATCTGGGTCTAATCGGGAGGTTGATGCTTTTACTTGGATGCACATCTTACCACTGATGAGACTGCAGCACTATGCTTTGTAGGGCTACACCTTAAACAACTCAAACTAAGGCTGTCTATACCACAGACTTCTGCTGGCATAGCTGTGTTGGTCAGGGGTGTGAATGGGTGTGATCCCTAACTGACATAGCTGTGCCAGCAGAAGTCCCTAGTGTAAATGCAGCTACACTTGCAAAGCAGGACTTTTACCAGAAAAGCTATGGTACAGAACACAAGTTTGCCAGTATAGCTGTGTCCACATTAGGAGTGCTTTATTGGTATAGCAGTCAAATAAAATGCTGCTAGTATAAACCTAGCCTTAAACTGGGGTAAAACATAGCCACACACTTAAGTGGCTAGCTTGCTGTGAGCACATAGTTCTAATGCTCTGGAATCTGCATTGGCTGACTCTTAGTTTCCAGTTGGAATTTCAGATATTGGTTGTGACCATAAAGCCCTAAATAGCTTGTCTGCCTACTTGGGAACCATCTCTCTCTCTGTGCAGTACTACCACAATTGCCGTCACCTGACTGAGCTATCCTGGCATTTGAGTCAGCTCCTAGTAGCTGCTGACTGTCCCTTGACTTGGGAGTTCACATCCCTCTTTGGCCCAAAATAGCACACACTACTTTATCTTTTGGGACATGCTGCAAAACTCACTTGAGTGGACATTTGAGGCTTGCTTGATTCAAGTGTGGAATTATTTGGGGAAATTAAGGCTTTGTGAGAAGGGGATGTTTAGTGGGGTTGTATTGACTCTGTTAAGGTGTGGATCATCTTCTGCTATTTTAATTGGACTGTGTATTTAATTCTGTCAGGGGCGCCTTGAGAGTTGCTCACTGAGGTTTATTTTTATTTCAATATAAAATATACAAAAATATTACTATTGCAGGTTTTTTATGCATAATTTTTCACTTTCCTTGCATTCAGAATCCTCTCTGCATTGCTTCTGGCAATGCAAACTTTACAGAAGTGATAGTGAAGCTGGAAGTGTTACATATGTATTTATGTGCCAAAACGTCATGTCTATCCACTATCTGTTAATGTCTTAAAATGTACATATTTGCCATCTAATAACCTTTTTTATAAATTCTGACTGTGCAAATTCATTAGATGTATGCTGATCAGTGTTCAGGGAATGTTATTTCTTTTTACTGTGAGCATGTACTTTCTTTTATCCTTCAGGGATTTGTAACAATGACATTGCAATGCTCAGAAGAGATAGACAACATAAGCTATGCCTGGCGAGGGCTAAGAGAACAGCTGGGTGATGAAATTGATAGGAAAGTGAACAGAATGTGTTTTCTCAAGGGAAAAATGGTAAGATACAATCATCAATCTTTATAGTCTTGCTTACTATACTCTTAAGCTTGTAGATGTGTCGTCTTAAAAAGGCAGGAGAAACTTATCACTTCTACAGTTCGAGGTCTGATTGTCAAGTTACCCTTTCTCTGGCTGAGGAGGGGCTGGACGTAGTAATCTTTGAGCTAATGATGCAGCAGTTTATGGTCAGTGGGGTCACTACAATGGCACAAGATATTCTGTTGAACTGAAATGTTGAGGGAGGGGCTTAATTTAATTTTTAATGTAAATATCCAAACAGGTAAACCACTAAAAGTAGTGGACACTGGCATAGGTGCCAACTCCATGGGTGCTTCAGGGCTGGAGCACCCATGGAAAAAAATTAGCGGGTGCTTGGCATGCACCAGTAGCCAAGCTCTCCCCCTCCCTCCCCAGTGCCTCCTGCCCACTGGCGGCCCCGCTGATCAAGTCCTCCCTCCCAGCGCCTTCGGTATGCCATGGAGTAGCTATTCCACGGCATGCAGGAGGTGCAGGGAGGGAGGTGAAGGAGCAGGGATGGGGCGCGCTCAGGGGAAGAGGTGAGGTGGGGTAGGGCAGGGCCTTGGGGGGCGGGGTTGGGGCTTGGAGGAAGGGTGGAGTGGGAGTGGGCTTGGGCAGACGGTGGGATCGAGAACCCCCCAGGCAGAGAGGAAGTTTGTGCCTATGGACACTGGCATTGTGCTTCGTGCTCATAGTAAATGTCAGACAGATGGCTTTTATTGAAGGGACACTGTCAATTTTGATATCACGCTTCTGTCAATCTTTTATTAAAAGTAACACCTAAAATTGAAAGATTAGAGGAACTTTTTTTAAATCTCTTCAGGTTTACTTTGTGTGCTTGACAACACTGAAGAGCAAGTAGGCATTTTTACCATTTCACCTTTATAAACAATTCGGGGACCTATGCTCTAGTTCTTTGTTTTTGTAAAGTGTGAATTTTTGTGATGTTGCCTTCACTGATTTTTTCTTTTTCTTTTAATACCATTGTTGGTCTGTGAATTGACTACAAGTTATGTTATGAACAATGTGGGGCAACATACACAAGCTTCCTTCTATAACTTGTGACCTACTGTATTAGGATCCTTTCTTCCCTGACTGAAATAAACATTTTCATGAAGTTTACATTCTACATTTGAATATTTAAATCCACAGTAAACTTATACATCTATCTGCTTAGATCAAACGTTCTTTGTCGAAAAGAATTAACAATCTGAGCCACACGAGACAGTGGACAACATTTTAGGAAAGAAAGAATAATTTTGGTGAGAAGGAAGAAAATATGTATGGAAAGAAGTGGCTCTGCAGGAAAGAGAAAATGTTACCTAGGGAAGAATTGGTGAAGTACATGATGAAAAAGCAGGTGTGCTGAACTGCTTAATGCCTGTGAAATAGTTTGATATCTTGGATGAAAGGCACTATAGGTGTGTAAAACATTGTGCTGCTCCACGTGTCAGTTTTTTTCCAAAGGTAAAATTGCTTTGGCTCCCAAATATTAAACAAGTTAAACTTGACTTCAGAAAGTGAAAATTCCCAGATCCCTTTCATTAAACTGTCTCTATTCCCTAAAGGTTGTGTGCTTTAACAAATACTTCAGTGTTACCCGAAACTATGGATTACAAGGTCTCGATTTTCTGGAATCCATTTTAAACCTTTTTTTTTTTTCAGGGGGTGTGTTTTGATATTCCTGCAGTGAATCTTAGACAAATACAGGTATTCTCTTAATTTCAGTAATTCTTAATTTATGGTACGGGTTTCCCAACATTTTCATAGTGTGGACCATCTTGTGGATCCCTTCTCCTCCCCATCACTGCTGGCAGACTGAACTCCATAGCCAGAACCAGTTCTCCCCATTACATCAAAAGCAATTCCCTGTCATAAATTCATTTTGCCCCAAATCAAAATGGATCTCCTCCACAAATGATTTCTAAATCCAGTTTTCCTTTTGTCAGAATCGGTTCTCATCACCTCAGCTTATATTAATTTCCTTCCCACTTCTACTTATTGCCCCACAGTGTTTTTCACAAACTAAAATGGAGTTCTCTCAGTCCTTCCAGATTATCTTCTTAATCAATTTTTCCAAATTGCAACTCAAGTTTTTCTTGCTCTTCTCCAAAAACGAATTCCTGACAATCCAATCTACTGTAATTATTGCTTCTTTGGGGGTCTGGTCTTCCATTTTTTCAGGGTTCCCACTCCAGCCATTTCTTGTCCCATGCAGAGGTCCCCCAATCTTCCTACCTTCATTCAGGATTGCGCCCCCAGTGCTTTCCTACTCCCAACTCCAGCATTGACTCAGACTAGAGTCCTAAAGTGGGGGCAGGTCCTGGTTCAGAGGTGGGTCTTGGAAGAGCCACCAACACCCCCATCTCCCTTTTTAGCTTCATTCCTGTTTCAGGAGAGAGAGGGAAGAGATGCCACCTCTACTTCTGAGGCTAGTCTATAATACCTTACTGGCAGCTCCCACTTCATGTTGAGGCATCCATTCCTGGCTGGATCTGCACTCAAAGCAATAGAACTATCTCTGGTTTCTCTGGTGTCTGACTAGTAGTGGTCCAGAGCCCTCAAAATGGGAACCTCTGCTTTGCAGGACCCCAAGAGTTCCTTGATGGCATGTGCTTGTATTATTTATTTCATGTGTACATTTAAGTGGCTGTCTTTATGTACACTTTCATTTTTATAATTGAGACCTAGAGGTTCATGATTTGTTTAACTCATAACTGTTTTCACAAAATCTGGAATCAGATGTTTCCTATGCTTCATATTTTATTTTTAATTCCAGTCCAAACTTTTTAGTTATTTTTAAATACTAGGTTGTATTTGCTACTAAGTAGTTTTTTCTTGCAGTTGCCCAATTTTATAAAACTGTAAAATGTGCTGTATTTGCTTTCTTGCAAGTTTTTTGTCTGCATGTCAGGCTCTTACATGTATAAAGTTCAAATACATATTTAACTTTGTTTTTACCAGGGAAAATGGCAGGATTCAAAACACTGGCATCTGACTGTGGCAACTCAATTACCCGAGTTAGCAGAAACCCAGCGAGAAGGAGGCAGAGGCTTCTACGACTCCAGGAATGGGAGGCGAGGTGGCAGCTTTAATAGAAACAGATTCAGAAATAGAGGCCAGAAACGAAGTTTTGACTGAGCATTTGATCGCTAGCTCTAACAATAAAATTTGCAGAAATGAGACTAAAATATTTTTATCCACATTAAAAAAAGTCATGTTCGTTCTATGTTTGTGCCACTTGCAGAATCTGTCATTCAAAATTTGTTTTTCCAGTATTGCTAGGGATGGCTGTATACAGGACCAATTCAGAGAACAACAGTTCAATGTATACAAAATTATGCCTTATCTTCCACACAGCTATGTCTAAAGAATATTCATCAGACTCCTCCACAGAGCCTTGTTCCAGGATGTGTCTTTTGCAATCAGAAATCTGGCTTGGGTTTACTACACAGTATATATCAAAATCTCCATTTGAATTGGTCTCCAGTGGTGACTGAAACCTGACCATTTTCCAAAATAATTAAAATACTATTTCTACATGGTCATTTGTACATAGTGAAGTGATTGTTGGATGAATGGTGTATGTTGCTTCAGCTGGAAAGTGAGTGGGGTATAACCTTGATTCAGTTCCTGTACGCTGCACTATGATAGAATGCAATCATGTAACTAAATACTGTTTTTTTCCACAGGGCCTCTGCCTCATTCAGTATACAAAACCATTGCTCCACTGGACATGAATCAGGGCTATGTAGTGAGTGAAGCTGTTTGTAGGCCTCTTACCTCATTTTTGACAGAAGTCAAAATATACATAGGTTTCAGAGTAACAGCCGTGTTAGTCTGTATTCGCAAAAAGAAAAGGAGTACTTGTGGCACCTTAGAGACTAACCAATTTATTTGAGCATAAGCTTTCGTGAGCTGTAAATTGGTTAGTTTCTAAGGTGCCACAAGTACTCCTTTTTCTTTTTTTGAAAATATACATAGTAAATGAAGCAAGGGATTGCAGGAAAAGAGGATAGTCTGATGATTGAGGCAGTTGACTGCTGCACCGGTTAACTGTATTTTATTCTCTCTGCTATAGAATACATCTGTGATGGGCAGGTCATTTACATTTTCACAATTGGTCACTAATTGTGTTCCTTGTGTTCTGGGTTTTGATGAGAGGCGTGGGGCCAGATTTGAAGAAGTGCTGAGAGCTCACAGCTGTAACTAAAGTCAATTAGTGTTGTAAAAGTGTTAAGAACGATGAAAAAATCAGGCCCTGCCATCTTAAGTTAGCCACCCAAACTTAGTGGGCACTTGATAATTTTGGCCTTATTCTCTACCTCAGTTTCCCATCTGTAAAATGGTGGTAAATACCCATCAACTGCTTTCACATATGTGAAGAACAAATTAATTATTTGTGAAGCACTTTGATACTATGATATGAGCACTATAGAAATGCCCATGAAGAAAGGAATAATTTGAGTTATTGCATATGCCTCGTTAACTGTAGGTGTGTATGTACCAGTACATGGACAGTGGAGAACTTTTATCCCTAGTCATAGCCCTAAGGTAGCCTCCTCTGTGGTAGCCTCCTTGACCCCCATCTCATTTCCCTCCCAGCTAGCGAGTAGGGTTTTGAACAGAATAGTTTCTGCCCTGTCATCCTGACCATATTACCCTCTTCCTTAAATCTCTCTACTAGCTTCCACTTCTCTGTCACATCAAATACAAGTGTCTGGTCCATACCTTTAAGGCCCTTTCTAACTCAGTCCAGCCCTTCTTTTCTACTTGCCATCTGCTCTGCCAATAATGCTGTTTTCCAAGGGTTACTTGTCTGCTTCTTCCAAATGACTTCCTTTTACTTGGAACACCCTTTCTGAACTTGTCAGTAAACCCCAGACCCTCTTCTTCAAATGCTTCTTCAAGATCCAGTTCTCTGGTGATACTTATGGGAAACTGCCAAATGCTAATGGCTAGGTAGATGAGTTTTGCCTGATGTTTACCTACCTTATATTTTGTGTATTTTTATAATAAAAAAAAGTAAATGGACCAACTTGGAACCAGGTATCTGCACCTATAGTTGGCTTATATCAATGTACATTCTTGTTAGTTTTCCTCCCTCTCCGTCCCTTCTAATTGTTTGTTATAGCTATTTGTAGCTAGTCTGAGGCCTGGTCTACACTACTAGTTTGTCGAATTTAGCAGCATTAAATCGAATTAACCCTGCACCTGTCCACACAACAAAGCCATTTTTGTCAACATAAAGGGCTCTTAAAATCGATTTCTGTACTCCTCCGTGACAAGGGGATTAGTGCTGAAATTGACATCGCCGTTTCGAATTAGGGTTAGTGTGGATGCAATTCGATGGCATTGGCCTCCGGGATCTATCCCACATTGCACCATTTTGACTGCTCTGGACAGCACTCTGAACTTGGATGCACTGGCCAGGTGTACAGGAAAAGCCCCGGGAACTTTTGAATCGCATTTCCTGTTTGGCCAGGCAAGCTCATCAGCACAGGTAACCATGCAGTCCCAGAATTGAAAAAGAGCTCCAGCATGGACCGAACGGGAGGTACTGGATCTGATCGCTGTATGGGGAGAGGAATCTGTGCTATCAGAACTATGTTCCAAAAGACGAAATGCCAAAAGTTTTCAAAAAAATCTACAAGGCCATGAGGGACAGAGGCTACAGCAGGGACGCAACACAGTGCCACTTGAAACTTAAGGAGCTCAGACAAGCATACCAGAAAACCAAAGAATCAAATGGATGTTCCAGGACAGAGCCCCAGACATGCCGCTTCTATGCTGAGCTGCATGCAATTCTACGGGGGGCCGCCACCACTACCCCATCCCTGTCTGTGGACTCCGATGATGGGGCATTCTCCACCATGCCTGAGGATTTTGTGGGTGGGGGAGATGAGGAGGAGGACGAGCTTGAGGAGAGCACACAGCACACCATTCTCCCCAACAGCCAGGATCTTTTCATCACCCTGACTGAAATACCCTCCCAACCCAACGAAGCCTGAGAAGGGACCTCTGGTGAGTGTACCTTTTTAAATATAATACATGTTTTAAAAGCAAGTGTTTTTTAATGATTAAGTAGCCCTGAGGACTTGGGATGCATTCGTGGCCAGTACAGCTACTGGAAAAGTCTGTTAACGTGTCTGGGGATGGAGCAGAAATCCTCCAGGAACATCTCCATGAAGCTCTCCTGGAGGTATTCTAAAAGCCTTTGCAGAAGGTTTCTGGGGAGAGCAGCCTTAGTCCGTCCTCCCTGGTAGGACACTTTACCACGCCATGCTAGTAGCAAGTAATCTGGTATCATTGCATGACCATACCTGGCAGCGTATGGTCCTGGTGTTTGCTGGCATTCAAGTAACATCCATTCTTTATCTCTCTGTTTCCTTAGGAGAGTGATATCACTCACGGTAACCTGGTTGAAATAGGGGAATTAATTAAGGGGACATTCAGAGGTGGGTGTTCCTACTGGGCTATTTGCCTGTCGCTGAAAAGAAATCCTCCCTGCGGTTAGCCACGTGGTGGGAGGGAGGGGCGTTGGCACTGAGCTGTTCACGTTTGGCAGGAAGGGACCTTCCCTGATACCAGCCACACGGTGGGGGGAGGAGTAAAGCGATCATCCCAGAGAATTCGATGGTGGGAGGGGGTTAGTTTGGTTTCTGCTGCTGCACGTTAACAGGAAAACCGCAGCACTAAATGGCCAACTCAACAGGCTTTGCTTGGTGTGGGAAAGGAGGGTGCTGTTACGAAGGTTGCAGAAGCCGGAAGATGATGGCTTACCATGGCTGCCTGCAAGCCGAATTCTGTTGCCTAGCACTGCGTGTGTGATCTCTAACACCAAAACCGCAGGTACTCAATATATAAGATGCAAAATGCCACCTTGTACCAATATCACATGTGCTATGTAATGTGAATAGTGTTGTTCACTGTGAAAGAGTATAGTTATTTGTTCTGTAAAATGTATCTTTTTAAATACTTCACTCCCTTTTTTCCTTCCCACAGCTGCAAATGTTTCAAGCCTCCCTCCTCCGTCCCAAAGGCTATCTCAGATAAGGCAGCGAAAAAAACGCACGCACGATGAAATGTTCTCTGAGCTCATGCAGTCATCCGGCACTGACAGAGCTCAGCAGAATGTGTGGAGGGACACAGGAGCACAGTACAGGAAAGCGGCCAACGAACATGAGGACAGGAGGGATGATCGAGATGAGAGGTGGTGGCAGGGAGATCAGAGGAGGCAGGATGCAACGCTGGGGTTACTGCGGGATTAAACGGACATGCTTCGGCGTCTGGTGGAGGTTCAGAAACGGCAGCAGGATCACAGACTGCCGCTGCAGCTCCTGTTTAACCATCCTCCCACCTCCCCAGATGCCCAAGAACGCCGGGGGGGAGGCTCCGGGCACCCAACCACTCCACCCCAGTGGACAGCCCAAGCAACAGAAGGCTGTCATTCAAGAAGTTTTGAAGTGGCCTTTTCCTTCTCTCCTTCCCTCCTCCCACACTCCACCTGGGCTACCTTGTGAGTTATCTCCCTATTTTTATAATAAAGAATACATGTTTTTTAAACGATTATGACTTTATTTCCTTTGCAAGCAAGCTGTGATCAAAGGGGGGAGGGCAAGTGGCTTACAGGGAATTAGTCAACTAAGGGGGTGGGTTTTCATCAAGGAGAAACAAACCGAAGTGTCACACGGTACCCTGGCCAGTCAAGAAACTGGTTTTCAAAGCTTCTCTGATGTGCAGCGCTTTCTGCTGTGCTCTTCTAATTGCCCTGGTGTCTGGCTGTGCGTATTCAGCAGCCAGGCGATTTGCCTCAACCTCCCACTCCACCATAAACGTCTCCCCCCTTACTCTCAGAGATTGTGGAACACACAGCAAGCAGCAATAACAATGGGAATATTGGTTTCGCTGAGGTCTGAGCTAGTCAGTAAACTGCGCCAGCGACCCTTTAAACGTCCAAATGCGCACTACCACCATTCTGCACTTGCTCAGCCTATAGTTGAACAGTTCCTTACTACTGTCCAGGGTGCCTGTGTATGGCTTCATGAGTCAGGGCATTAAGGGGTAGGCTGGGTCCCCAAGGATAACTACAGGCATTTCAACATCCCCAACAGTTATTTTCTGGTCTGGGAAGTAAATCCCTTCCTGCAGCCGTTTAAACCGACCAGAGTTCCTGAAGATGCGAGTGTCATGAATTTTTCCCAGCCATCCCACATTCATGTTGGTGAAATGTCCCTTGTGATTCACCAGTACTTGTAGCACCATTGAAAAGTACCCCTTGGGGTTTATGTACTGGCTGCCCTGGTGGTCCAGTCCCAAGATAGGGATATGCGTTCCGTCTATAGCCCCACCACAGTTAGGGAATCCCATTGGAGCAAAGCCATCTACTATGACCTGCACATTTTCCAGAGTCACTACCTTTGATAGCAGCAGCTCAATGACTGGATTGGTTTCTTGCATCACAGCAACTCCCACAGTAGATTCGCCCACTCCAAATTGATTCCCGACTGACCTGTAGCTGTCTGGTGTTGCAAGCTTCCACAGAGCTATTGTCACTCACTTGTGAACTGTGAGGGCTGCTCTCATCTTGGTATTCTTGCGCTTCAGGGCAGGGGAAAGCGAGTCACAAAGTTCCATGAAAGTGCCCTTACGCATGTGAAAGTTTTGGAGCCAGTGGGAATCATCCCAGACCTGCAACACTATGCAGTCCCACCAGTCTGTACTTGTTTCCCCAGGCCCAGAATCGGCATTCCACGGCATGAGCCTGCCCCATGGATACCATGATCTCCAAATTGCCGGGGACCGCTGTTTTAGAGAAATCTGTGTCCATGTCCTCATCACTCTCGTCACCGTGCTGCTGTTGCCTCCTCGCCTGGTTTTTCAGGTTCTGGTTCTGCATAAACTGCACGATAATGCGTGAGGTGTTTATAATGGTCATAACTGCTGCAGTGAGCTGAACGGGCTCCATGCTTGCCGTGCTATGGCGTCTGCTCGGGCAATCCAGGGAAAAGGGCGTGAAACGATTGTCTGCCTTTGCTTTCATGGAGGGAGTATTGACTGATGACATTTACCCATAACCACCTGTGACAAATTTTTGGCCCCATCAGGCATTGGGAGCTCAGCCTAGAATTCCAATGGGCAGCAGGGACTACAGGAATGTGGAATAGCTACCCACAGTGCACCGCTCGGGATGTCGACGCTTGCCATGGTACTGTGGACGCACACTGCCAAATTAATGTGCTTAGTGTAGACACATGAACTCGACTTTATACAATCTGTTCCCAAAAATTGACTTCTGTAAAATGGGAGTAATTTTGTAGTGTAGACAAGGCCTTAGAGTTTAAGACAGCCTTGAAGAATTTACCAACTATTTGTACAGCAACTGGGACAGTAATGGCTCAGTCCTGATTGGTGCTTCCTGTGTACTACTGTAATACTTACATTGAGAGAGGGTTTTAGTGGGGGGTGGGGTGGGGTGGGGGGGAGGACTTCGTCTACTACTTTACAGCAATGATTGTTAATCTCTGGATCAAGCCCTGCTATGGAGGTTGATGCCTTGGGAATACAGTAAAAAGGGAGTAATGCTCGGGGGCATCAAGCACCGAAACTCTATAGCTGAACCACTTCTCATCCTTTTCTCTGTCCCTCACATCCAGCCCTATTCCTCCCCCCCACACTCTAGGTCCAGGGGAGGGAGTTGCCATCACAGCCTGGTGTGGGCAGGAATGTATGGACCGTGCACCCCTGCCCCACCCATGGCTTAGGCTTCCTACCCAGTGTGCCACAGCACCGTGCCAGGCTGCTGAGGGCTCATTTCTGCATCAGAGCCTCTAGATGCTACTGCCAGTGCCAAGGACCAGCCTCTCCACAGCTGGCTTTATGCACTCCAGGATGGCACCATGGCCAGCCTCATTCCTGGCCCCTGCCTTCCTCACCCTTGCTCATTTGGCTTCCCACCTGTCCCCAGTGCTGAGAGGAGCTGCCCCAGGTTGTGGCAGGCAGAGCAGGGCCTAGCCATGCTCCCTCCCAGCAGGAGCCCATACCTCCCTCACACTGCTCCTCTCCATAGCCCTTGGCTTATGGCTTCCTGTGATTCAGAGAGGAGCAGCAATGGGTGCCAGTAGGGGTGCCAAGTTGGCAGTTAGAGTGGGATCTGGGCCCCAGTCTTGTGACGTAGTTCCTGTGGTGTGATCATGTCACTTTGGTGTAAAGCAAGCATTGGTGAGTGGGCCAGACTTGATTGGTGGTGTGATCTGGCACAGAGGGTCACAATGCTACTGAAATTTAGCCTAGCTGCCCCTCTAGCATTGTGGTGGGGCAAGTGGGCTAAGTTTCAGTGGTGTTGCAACCTTGTGTGCTAAGTGCTGGTGTACCAAGGATTTTAGGTGCCAGAGTAATGTTCTTGACTGATCTGACATTATCACACCCTTGTTGTGAACCAAACACAAATAATGGCACGTTCTCTTAGATCTAACTCATGTCTACTTATTATGACTTACCACTCCCACTGGCTACTGTCCTCTTCAGAGGGCAGAGTTAAGGGTTTGTCATGGTGGTGGGGGAGGGTACCTTAACACTGTATTGCCTGTTTCTCAACAGGTTAGTTTAGTGCCTCTCTGCGTTTCAGAATGACACACAGCACCACTGGGAAGCCTTAATTTAATGAAGTTTTGGAGCATTTAATTTTATAGAACCAGATGTGTTAGTTTGGTGTCTGGCAAAGGGATTGATTTCATACATGCACCATGCCTAGCACAGTACAGCTCCAGTTTTCTTGACAGAGTGCAGCTGCACTAAAAATAATGAAAAGAGAGATGGTTTTGTTTAGCATAATATTTGACAAAGGCTCAGTGCTACAAAGGTACTTAGGCTCCTAATGACCACTGAAATCAGTGAAAGTTAGGAGCCCTAATGCCTTTGTGGATCTAGGCTTCACACCGTAGCATTCTCCTTCCCTCAACCCTTCCCTGGATTCTAGCATAGAGCAACACTGAAGAGTGTGAAGGAGGTGGGATCCTAACTAGAGAGGGGGAGTAAGCCTTTTTCTGGCCAGTAAGGGTATATCTACATAGCAATGTAAACACAGGTCTGAGCCCAGGCTCAAGCCAAACTCCCCCCCCCCCCCCTAAAGTTCTCATTGCAATTGTGCTTATTTAGGGCTTGGACTCAGGGTCTGAGCCAGTGATGAACTGCCAAAATCTTAACAACGGGTTCCCTCCTCACCCCACGAGGGGGTCATTGCCCACCCCCGCCCCCCAGGACTCCTGCCCCATCCAACCCCCCCGCATTCCTTGACTCTCCCCCCCCCCCCCCAGGACCCCTTCCCCATCCACCCCCCTCCCCTGTCCCCAGACTGCCCCCAGAACCAGGCAGGAGGGTCTCGTGGGCCACCGTAGTGGGTGCCCACCCCACCCCTAAGAGCCAGAGGCACCTGCCGGGGGGTGAGGTGGGGAGTCCCGGCGGTGCTTACCTGGGGCAGCTCCCAGGAAGCATCCGGCAGCTCCCTTTGGCTCCTAGGGGCGGAGGAGCATAGCTGGGGGGGAGCAGCTGCTCCCCCACTGATCACATCAAAAGTGGCACCTTAGGCGCCAACTCCCGGGGTACTCTGGGGCTGGAGCACCCACACGGAAAATTGGTGGGTGCAGAGCACTCAGCGGCAGCTCCCCGCCCAGCGCCACGCCCGGCCCTAGGTCACCTCGCCTCCGCTCCGCCTCCTCCCCTGAACACACCGCCCCACTCTACTTCTCCAAGCCCCCCCCTCAGCTTCCTGCGAATCAGCTGTTCAGTGGGAAGCTGGGGCGGGCTGAGAAGCAGGCCGCGGCTTCCAGCTCAGGCCGACAGTGACGGAGGTGAGCTGGGGCGGGGAGCGGTTCTCCTGCGCACCCCGCCCCACCCGGGTTACCTGCTGCGGCGCGGGCGGCCCTCCTCGCGCCCCCCAGCCCCAGTCACCTCTGCTCTGCCTCCCTGGGCCTGAGTGGGGCGGGGCATTCAGGGGAGGAGGCGGAGCGGAGGTGAGGTGAGCTTGGGGCGGGGAGCTGCCGGTGGGTGCTCTGCACCCACCGAATTTTTCCCTTCTGAAGCACCCGTGGAGTCGGCACCTAAGGCGTCACTTTGGGCTGGTTAAATTTAGAAGCCCTTTTAGAACCGGTTGTCCCTTGCGGAACAACCGGTTCTAAAAGGGCTTCTAAATTTAACAACTGGTTCTAGCGAACCGGCTCCAGCTCACCACTGGTCTGAGCCCATGTTAAGCTGGCACTTAGGGTCCAAGCCCTATTGCTTTCCTGTGTATATACAGCCACAGCTTGACACAGGTCCTGGAACTCTTCTGGATGTATCCCACAGTTCCTTGGGGCAACTTTCTTAGTCCTCTATGCTGACAATCTGCAATGAACTCTATTGTGGATGGAAGCCACACCTCCCTTTTGAGGTCTGCATTAACTCATTGTCTTCTGAACTCTGATTTGGAAGCACACTATCAGAGAGCGTGTAGGGTTTTCAATGGAGACTGATTTGATAAAGCCTTTTAAAAAATTAGCTGCTTCCTGGTCACATGAGCACAGCACATATTGGTGAATCTGTGCTTCATGATGACCCGGTGAGCCAGGATAATGTCCTGCTGGCCCCTGAATCCAGCTTGAGGATTGATTGCAGCCAGCAGCAAGCTCCCAACCAGGATCATGAAGTGATTTTCTTAATGAAACCAGTCCCAGAGCAGCAACAGAATCTCAGTTCCGACTTGGAAAAGCTGTTGGATTCCTCCACCCCCCAGGAAGAACCTGCTGCGGAGCCTGCTGTGAAGCTGCTAGAGACAGAAGCTGCCCCAGAGCCCAGTAAAGTGTATGATTCAAATTAAAAGATTATTACAATAACAGGAGGGATTTCTACTTTTAAGATGTCAAGAAAAAACACTAAGCCCCAGCTATCAGTGGTTGGCCAGTAATCGCAGATTGTATCACAGCATCCAGGCATACCCCCTCCCCTGCCTCCCACCACGTGGAGTTCAAAATGGTGAATTGGAATTTCAAACTTTCATACACAGCTGTAAAGGTTATTTTAACTGTTAAGTCATAGAGGTTTGCTATGGTCATTCTTGTTTTCCTCTGAGTATTTGGAAATGTGCCACTCCCGCAATCACTCTTCCTGGGTCTATACAGCTGCCTGTGAACAGTGAACTAAGAGTGGGTGTTTGGGAAACAGTATTCTGTTTCCAAATTTAGTCTATTTCAGTTAGAGGTAATCCATGCAGGGGTGGATTAAAGCTGCAGCTTTCCGAGAGTTTTCCATGCAGCAATATCAGGGTAAGCCATGTGTGCTCTCATAGAGCATCATGGATTAGGACCCAATCCTGACTGCTGATAGCTGCAAATTTTCCCTGAAGCAGGAACTCCAGATGGTTTGTCACATTGTGGAGAAGAGTGTATTTTCTAGGCCCCCCATGTATAGCTGATTAGTCTACTCCACTCATGAATGTGCTGTTCAGTCACTGTTCATTTGAATACTTCTGCTGCATACATTGCAAGTTTCCCTCCAGCAGCTTGAAATAACATCTCTCTGGGCTACTTGGGCACCACAAGACCTGTCTTGTCTTCCAAAATATGAAAGGACTGAAATGACAAAACATTTTGCTGCATGGGTCCTATACAAACCCCCACCCACTCACATGGCAATTAGGATATTTTTATGAAGCAGAGTAAAGGTTTTAATTTTAAATTTACCATTGCCTCTGCACTTCTGTAACTACTATTAATAAGGCTGTGTCCACCAGAGAAAGTGTGAGGACTGAAGCATCCCCTTCAGAATATGTGCAGGTTCACTTTAGAACTGTTATATTTTATTTACTTGACATTCTACAGTTATTAATTCTGTGCTCCTCCACAGAGCTACTTTAAACAATAACTCTGTTTCTTGTCCTATTTCAGGACCCTCAACCTATACTGCCTGGGTTCTTCAGAAACTCCATCCCTGGGCCAACACACCCTCATAGACCATTCCAAAAGCACATGTTTCCATGAAGAACTCATGGCTGATGTTCTTGCAGGGCAGACCAGCTGTTCAAGGACCAGAAGAAGAGGGATGAATAGAATGGTCACAGGCAGGCAGAGAGGCTGAAGCCCACCTGGAGGCGAGTGTTTCAGTGAGGGAGCTGGCACTTGCACAGCAGTAAGATAAGGAAGGAATATAGAGCCCAACAGAGAGAACTGTTCCAGCAACTCCTGTCTGTAATGGCTGCAAGAGCACCGGCTCCTGCTGCCTCTCACCATGGCATGATGCCCCAGCAACATACACTTAGCCAAGCAGTAATTTGCCTGACTCCATGCAGTGGTGCGGGAGAGGGATGCATTCAGGACTGGGTAAGGCAACTAACCCCTGTGCAGTTTTCTCTCTGGTGGAAACCTCCCTCTCCCCCACCACAAAGTGAGGGCTAAAACTGTAAAGAAGGGAAAGGAGAACTTGGGGGCCAGGAGACATGCAGTGATAGGGGGATTGTGTTGAGTATTAACTATTTTCTGCCCTTTTTGGGGGGCGTGGGATGGGGCTGATTTTGTAATGGCAGTTGGCCTGCCCAAGACAGTGTGAGTGGTTTACTGTTTACATACCTGTTAACAAATAAAGAATATGTTTTATGTTTTCAAGAAAGTTTATTGCTATCAGTGCAACACATCATACAATCAGGATTTGAGATGAAGGTAAAAACATGTTATGGAGCAATAAAGCATGATAAAACAAACAGTATTCTTCTATTTGCTGCCCCCCCCAACACATTTATTTTTCATCATGTTGATCAAGCATGACTATCAAGACTATTCCCCCCCCCCCAAGAATAAGCCAGTTTTCCCACCCAGCACATTTGTGCAGGTGCTATTTCCCCTCTTCCATTGGGCCATGCAAGTCCATAATGTAAGCACACAAAGCATCCCTTACGTTTGCTGCCCGGGTGCAATCAGCTCCTGCCGTGATAGCTGCACTTTCTGGCTGAGGGTACCGATCCTGTGTTCCCTTGCTGTCAGAGGCCCATTCAGGGGAAAATGGCTCACCTCTGGCTTCACAAAGGTTGTGAAGAGCACAGCAAGCCACAGTAATGCGGACAGCATTGATGACACTGACATCCAAACGCGTCTGTAAACACCTCCAACGTGATTTTAATCTGCCAAAAGCGCATTCAACAAGCATTCTACACCTGCTTAGAATGTAATTAAACCTTTTTTTGCCAGGGTGTTTGATATCAGGGTATGGTTTCATTAGCCAAGGCAAAAGAGGATATGCAGGGCCACCCAGAATAACACTGGGGACTGCAACACCATTTATATCAATGTCATTGGGTGGGAATAGTGTCCTAGCCTGTCCACGGATATAGACTCCAGAGTGGCGAAAAACTCTGGCATTGTGAACTTTTCCTGTACAGCCCACATTGACATTCATAAATCTGCCTCTGTGATCCACTAGTGCCTGCATAACAATGGAGTAGTACCCTTTGCGATTTAGGTACTCATGTGCTCCTTGTGGAGGGCAAGCTATGGGTACATGACTCCCATCAATGGCCCCGGCGCAGTTAGGAAACCCCATTCTCTCAAAGCCAGCAATTACCTCAGGAATATCTTTAATGCCCGCCACCTCGGGGTAAACCACACGCCGGATTGCCTCAGTTACCTCTGCCACCACTTTACCCACAGTTGACTTTCCAATCCCAAACTGGTTGGCAACAGACCTGTAGCAGTCTGGAGTAGCCAGCTTCCACACAGTTATAGCAACCCGCTTCTGGACTGGCAAAGGTGACCTCATCTGTGTCTCTTTACGCTGGAGGATGGGGGTAAGCTGCTCACAAAGCTCTAGAAATGTGGCTTTCTTCATGTGAAAATACTGGACCCAGTGCTGGTCATCCCAAGTCTGCATGACAATGTGGTCCCACCAGTCTGTGCTTGTGACCCTGCACCAAAAGCGGCGGTCTACACAGGGGACATCAGCGGTTATGCCAATTATACTGAGCAACATCTGCCACTGAGAGTCCATGATGCCAGGGTACTCTTCCTATTCTGCCTCCTCTTCCTCCTCCTCTTCCTGCAGATCCATCAGGAAATTAGTCAGGTACCTTCGGTGGCACAGAAAACGCCGCTGCACTGTCCACCAGCGCCTCACAGAAGCTCTGCCGGTTTCCTGACACAGAAGTGAAAGCGCAAGTAGGAGGAGTTCATCCAAAGGCGCCTCCTCCATGTTGCTGGCTCTGATGGCTAGGAGTGCACAGACCAAAATGACTGCTAGGCAGCTTGGGGGGGAGGAAGAAAGGGGGCAGTTCACGTTTCCTATAATGAGCATGGTGGGCAGTAGAGTTTTCCCACAGTACAACATGGTCTAGGGCTAGAGTGTCGACATAGGCAGGGGGAGGCGTGCCAGGCACTCCCGGATAGGGTGACTTTGACTTGGGACTGTGCGCTGCAGTGTGGTTGCCAGAGCCCTAGGCTCAAGCCTGAGTCAGAAAATGTTTTAACCTAGGGTTAAAATGCAGTGTAGACGCTCCAACCCAGGGTTCCCTGACACAGGTCAGCTGACTTGAGTTCCAAGAACCCGAGCTGCGGTGTAGCCACAGAGCCTGAGGCACTCTCTACACTGCAGGGGGGCGTCTCATGCCCCCACCAGTGTGGGCTGGCGGGGAGGGGGGCATCCCCAGCACCCACAGCTCTGCCTCGGCGTGGAGTGTGGGGACAGCGCAGGGCCGGGGCGGCGCCGCCGGCTTTTTCTGAGCTGCGCCCCGCGAGGGGTGACGCGGGCGGCGGGGGAGGGCGCTGGGCCAAGGGGCGGGTGCGCGCGGCGGCCGGGCCACTCCAGGGCGCTTGATGGGCGCAGCGTGCCGCAGGCTGCTGTACGGAGCCGGGCGGCCGGGCGCAGGGGCTGCGGGGCTTCCCGCCCTTCCCTCCCCGCTCGCGCGAGGACCCGGCTCGGCGCGTCCCCCGCTCGCCCCCCGCGCGGCGCTCCGGCTGCTCCAGCCCGGCGCAGCCCCCTTCTCCCTCGGCCGGCGCTGGGGTTGGGCCCGGGCCCCGGCCTTCATCCCCTCGCCTCACTTCCTGTGCGCCGGCCCCGGGGCGGGGCTCGTTCCTTTCACCGCGGCCGCCGACCAGCGCAGCGGCTCCCTGCCCGAGCTCCGCGGGGAACAGCCGGAGGAAATGCCCGCAGCCGCCCTCCTTGCAGCCGACAGCGAGCCCGAGACCCCCCGGGAAGGCGAGGCCGCCCGGGCGGGCCGGAGGAGGAAGCACAAGGTAGCGGAGATGGAGGCGGAAACATCGGGGAAGAGAAGCCACCTGAGCCGCGACCCCCGGGCGGGGTGGGGGCGCGAGCGGCTGGGTGGGGCCCGATCCCAGCTGGCCGGAGGGAGAACCGGGCCCGGGGGTCCCCGCAGAGACCCGTGCTGCGCCGGAGGCTCCTCGTGCTATTCGCCGCTTGGCCTCCATTGCTGCGCCACGTGGGCGCCTCGCGTCCGGATCGCGGCTGTGGGCGCCGCCGGGCTGGGTGAGCGGAGACCCCGGCACCGCTGGTTTGCCGCTGAACAATCAGCGGCGGTCGCCAACCTGCCATCCCGATGGTCTGGCGCATTTCTGCCCCCTTGTCAGTCTCCCCGGGGACGAGAAAGGTGCCAGCCCTGGGCTGTGTCAGACACGGAACGTGTGTGTTCTCTAGCCAGAGGGGCTCCACCGAGCGCGCCCTGTCACCGTCCCCGGAAGGTGTCTGGGGTATATGTGTACTGGGAGGTGTGATTCCCAGCGTGAGTAGAATGGCTTGGGCTAGCTCTGCTCTAAGTCGGGCTCTATAAATAGCAGTGTGGTCCTTGTGGCATGGGCAGTGGCTTGGGCTAGCCAGCCACCTGAGCTCAGAGCCAGGGGGTTGGGTGGGCTTGGACTGGGGCAGCTTGATCTTCTACATTTTCCCCAGTATGCATCCGATGAAGTGAGCTGTAGCTCACGAAAGCTTATGCTCAAATAAATTGGTTAGTCTCTAAGGTGCCACAAGTACTCCTTTTCTTTTTGTGTAAGCCATTACCTGTGCCACAATTCCAGGCGGCTGTTTTCAGTGTTAGTTTGAGCACTGCTAGTGTGAGTCTATCTACTCCTGGGTAATCACATCTTTCAGCTGCAGTGTAAATATCCCACCCTTTCAGATTATAGTGTCCCTAATTAGGTGACAGCACATTTATACATGTTAATCCCACCCCATCCCAAATGACTTTTGTGAAAAGGAGATCTCTAAATGTCAGTGCCTAGAAGCTCGAGATTTGGTTTAATATCTTGCTCCAGTGGATAGGATAGGGCATTAGACTGGGACTCAGTAGAGAGTTCTGTTCCTGACGCTGCCACTAATCTGCTGCATAAGGTTGGGTAAATCACATCACCTGGTGCCTCTGTTTCCCCTCCCATCCTTTGTCTGTGGTGTCTGTTTTGATTGTACGTGCTTCAGGATAAGAAAGATATGCCTGTACGGTGCCTAGTAAAATAGAGTTCCAAACTCATTTGGGGCCTGTAGGGGCGTCCGTCATACAAATAATAATTACATCTGGTAATCATGAACGAGTAAACAGGTAGGTGCATATGACACTGATTCATCCACTATTAGCCTAGGAAGAATCTGGTTCTCCTCAGATTCAATACTTTGATTGCTTGAGGACTGATACTGAATACTAACTGTGACTGAAAATTCTCTTGCAATATGGGGTGGTTTAATTAAAATGGGGTATGGCCCTGCCGGAGAGATTCTGATGACAAAGGAATCCTGCTCTCCCTGAAGAGGATCAGGCATCACAGATGAAAAGTCTAAAGACATTTTACTTTTCTTCATATACTTTGTTTTTTTGTCCTTTTCTGTTTGATGTTGTTGTCTCTCTGAAGGATAAAAAAGAGAAGAAATCTAAACGCCGCGATAAATCCAAGGAGCTGAAATCCCAAACAGAGGAAAATGAACTATCTGAAGATGACCTTGAGCCTCCTAAACCCAAAAAGAAGAAAAAAGTTAAAGAAAAAGTGAATCAAGAGATTGAAGAAAACAGCCCGGAGGACAAGGTGAAATCCTTGTCCATGAACAATGGCATTGTCCACTCAAAAGCTCAGTGTAATTCCAGTGAAGCATCAAGTGCAGAATATGACAGTGACCAAGAACCAGTAAAGGTACACACTGAAACCCTGAATTTTACCTGCTTTAAAAATGTAATCTACCGGTCTTGCTTGGTGGAAGTGCTCAGCGCTGCTAGGAAATATCTTGCGTGTCATCCCTGGTCCTAGCAGAGGATAATAGATTCTGTGCGTGCAGCACAGAATTCACAATCCAGGAGGAGGGGATGTTAAAGTAGCTTTAAGCTTAAGCAGCCTTTAAGATCTCTTGTTTTTGGTCTGTTCTGGTGGTGGAGCAGCCCTGATATAATTTGGGCTGCCTATGGTACAGCCTGTCCCCAGCTGACTCTGCGCAGCAGCTCTGCCAAGAATCTCTGCAGTGCTGTACAGTCCACATACTCCCACCCCCCCCAATCCCTGCCAGGGTTTACAAAAGGGTCCTTATAAAACAGTTTATGGCTGTATTCCTCAGTTCTTGCTCTGCAAACAATTCTCCCCATGCCGGGTCCAGGGCTTTTAGACCCATTTGCCCTGCATATAGGGGTCAAAATGCAAGGGGGAAATCTCACCATTGATCTGTAAATCCATCTCCTGCCAAGGAAGGATATATATGGTTTGTTTACACTGGTAAATTTACTGATATGATTATACTGGTATAACTCAGTGTTGTTATATCTTATTCTGGAACAAGAGTGTGCGCTTGGGGAGTTACACTGGTATAATTAAGACAGTAAATTTTCCTGTGTAGGCAAGTCCATAGCCTTCATGCCAGAAAATATCAGACATTAATCTGCTTTTGTGTATCAGGCTGAGAAAGGAATATTACAAAAGGAGAGCATGCCACTTATGGGAATGAGCATGGAGTGCCTTCTGTTGTTCTCTCCTGTTTGATCAGAGTCTTGTTGAGACGTTTCAGAGAGACCTTGCTCACTGAGTTTACCTCTTTATATATTGCTGGGTCTTGCAGCTCTTCTGTTTATTGCATGTTACATAGGGAAGTATATGTCAACAGTAGAGTGTTTTTGTAGATCACCTGTAGTTTTTCAATTTCTGTAGCAGAAGTTGGGTAGCTAATTTCAAGTTAGTCAATTTAGTGGATAATTTAAATTAAAATATTTATTTGCAAAATCTCTGAGAAAGTTCCATCATCCAGAAATGTTCTTTACTGGATAATATATGCTAATAGTGAATATGTGTTTGTTTTTGTTTCTAAAGCATTTGGCAGAACAATTTTCTAATGTTTTCCAGGGGTGAGTTAAAAAATATTAATTAGCAAAAGGAACACAAATAGTCCAAGTGTATACACACAATGTAATAGCAGCCTGAGGTGCAAGGGCCAATGGTGGTTGCCCTGCATTTATCAAGGTTGTAAAATGACTTTGAGGGTCTCCTTTTCCCCCATATACCCAGGGGATCATGGGTGAGACTGTTCTGGAGAAGTTTTTTTTTTTTCTTTTCTTTTGGGTTAAAATGTTGTGGAACTCAGTAGTATAGTAAAATGACTGTCTCCTTGTGCCTAATCTGTTGCTTTATTTTAATTTAACAGCAGTTGACAGAAGAGGAGAAAGAAGGTGCCTTCTCTAATTTCTCTATTTCCAAAGAAACAACTGAGCTTCTTAAAGGTAACTTCTGTGGAGAAGAAATTTACTAACAAAAAGGTGGTTCCAAATAGATCGCAAGTATCTTTTTAAATAATGTGCCGAAAGCCATTCTGTATTAGTGACGCAAGCAGGGATGGAAAGCAGAAGGCCTGACTCTCACACCCCACTGTAACCACTAGGCACCTTTGCTCCCATTAACGAGGGTTTCACATTTACACGATTTCAAGTGCAGTCTCATCAAGGCAGAACCATTTCCTCTGTGATACCGTTGCTTCTAGATATAAACTGTGGGAAGACAGTTGCTTTTTTTTAGGGCTGTCAAGCGATTAAAAAGATTAATTGTGCAATTAAAAAAAAATTGTGCTGCTAAACAATAATAGAATACCGTTTATTTAAATATTTTTGGATTTTTTTTACGTTTTCAAATATATTGATTTCAGTTATAACACAGAATACAAAGTGTACAATGTTCACTTTATATTTTTGATTACAAATATTTTCACTGTAAAAAGCAAAAGAAATAGTATTTTTCAGTTCACCAAATACAAGTACTGTAGTGCAATCTCTTTATCATGAAAGTTGAACTTACAAATGTTGAATTTTTACAAGAAAAAACTGCATTAAAAAATAAATCAGTGTAAAACTTTAGAGCCTACACGTCCACTCAGTCTTACTTCAGCCAATCACTCAGACAAACAAGTTTGGTTACAATTTGCAGGAGATAATACTGCCTGCTTCTTGTTTACAGTTTCGCCTGAAAGTGAGAACAGGAGTTCGCATGGTACTGTTGTAGCTGGTGTTGCAAGTTATTTATTTGCCAGATGTGCTAAAGATTCGTATGTCCCTTCATGCTTCAACCACCATTCCAGAGGACGTACATCCATGCTGATGATGGGTTCTGCTCGATAACAATCTAAAGCAGAGTGGACCGATGCATGTTCATTTGCATCATCTGAGTCAGATGCCACCAGCAGAAGGTTGATTTTCTTTTATGGTGGTTCAGGGGGAGGGATAGCTCAGTGGTTTGAGCATTCGCCTGCTAAACCCAGGGTTGTGAGTTCAATCCTTGAGGGGGCCATTTGGGATCTGGGGCAAAAATTGGGGATTGGTCCTGCTTTGAGCAGGGGGTTGGACTAGATGACCTCCTGAGGTCCCTTCCAACCCTGATATTCTATGATTCTGTAGTTTCCACATCAGAGTGTTGCTCTTTTAAGACTTCTGAAAGCGTGCTCCACACCTCGTCCCTCTCAGATTTTGAACAGCACTTCAGATTCTTAAACCTTGGGGCCCATTGTTGAGCCTATTTTTAGATATCTCACATTGGTACCTTCTTTGAGTTTTGTCAAATCTGCTGTGGAAGTGTTCTTAAAACAAACAACATTTTCTGTGTCATCGTCCGAAACTACTATAACACAAAATATATGGCAGAATGCAGGTAAAACAGAACAGGAGACCTACAGTTTTCCCCCAAGGAGTTCAGTCGCAGATTTAATTAACACATTTTTTTTAACGAGCGACATCAGCATGGAAGCATGTCCTCTGGAATGGTGGTTGAAGCATGAAGGGGCATACGAACGTTTAGCATATCTGGCACGTAAATACCTTGCAGCGCCGGCCACAAAAGTGCCATGCGAATGCATGTTCTCACTTTCAGGTGACATCGTAAATAAGAAGCAGGCAGTAAATGTAAACAAACTTGTTTGTCTGAGTGATTTGGCTGAACAAGAAGTAGGACTGAGTGGACTTGTAGGCTCTAAAGTTTTACATTGCTTTGGTTTTGAGTGCAGTTATATAACAAAAGTACAATCTACGTTTGTAAGTTACAGTTTCATGATAAAGAGATTGCACTATAGTACTTGTATGAGGTGAATTGAAAAATATGATTTCTTTTATCCTTTTTACAGTGCAAATATTTGTAATAAAAATAATAAGTGAGCATTCTTCTATTCTGTATTTTGTATTCTGTCTTGTAATAGAAATCAATGTATTTGAAAATGTAGAAAAACATCAACAAATATTTAATACATTTCAATCGGTATTCTATTGTTTAACAGTGCAGTTAATTTTTTTGAGTTAATTGACAGCCTTACTTTTTTTTTCTCCTCTGATTAGCATTATGTTGTGAGGTTGTCACTTATATTGTCTATTGTAACTTCTATATCTGTTTCTGCGTACTATTTTCTGAAAAATTATCCCATTTTATATATGTGCATATTATTTCTGCAAGGGGTACTGCTTTAAATTATCTTTATTAAATCTAATTTATAACTAGTCATCTGTCTCAACTTTTAGATCATTTGGCAATTTTGATCTCTTCTCTCTGATCTGCTATCCTAGATTAGTATATTCTGTGAATTTAATCACTATGGAGTTCACATTATTCTGATTGTTGAGTATTGGTAGAGTTTAAAGCAACACACAGGAATCCATTTTAAACTTTCCTTGTTTTGAAGTCACACCATTAATAATTTGTATGTACTACTGGCCAGTTTTTACCCACCCTAATGTTTTCCTCTTTGTGCAGCATCTTTCAAACTTCTGCAAGTTTTAATGTGCTTCTGTGTTTAAAAACAAAAAAAAGTCCCACAACCTTGACTAATATCAAAGTCAGTTGCATGTACTGTTGCTGTTCTGTACCAGACGTAGCAAAAAATGGTCGTTTACCCCAGATATCAAATCTTGCTCCCAGAAAAAGATTAAAAAAATGTTTTGCCAAGTATAGTAGAAATGAAAACAAATGTGTATTTACTATTTGCACCCACTGTCAGATGCAGGACTTGCCATGATCTGTCTCATGAATTCGGTTTGCTTTTCATTATCATACAAAAGGGCTTTCAGATGTCTATCTCAGCTTATTGTGGATTCACAGCACCTTTTAATAAAGGTATATTGAACTGTCTTGTAGCTCGAGGAGTAAAGTACTTGTTTTCTGTGCAAGCGAAGACCTTCCAGCCCATATATGATGGCAAAGATGTGATAGCTCAGGCTCGAACTGGAACTGGGAAAACGTTTTCTTTTGCTGTTCCTTTGATTGAAAAACTTCAGGGAGACACACTGGAGAGGAAGAGAGGCCGCATACCAAAGGTAATTTAGCCACTTAAGGACTCACTGATGGCTTGAATTATGGCAATATTTGAAAGTGATTTTTGTAATTGTTTTTGGTTCTTATTAAAAATATCCCCTTCTTTCTTCCCACTTACTCCCTTTTTTAAATGCTCCTTCTGATCCTGGAAAACATTCTTCAAAATAGGGTTTACAAAATGACCCTTCTTCACAGTATCCTAATGATGACAAAATAGACAGCTTTATGATTCTTTGTGATTATGTTGCATTCATTGTGTAATAGGCTGAAAAGAGGGAGGGCATATCTGCTGTATTCATATGAGCATATACAAATATTCTGCTCTTAGCTGCCTAGTGAGCAGGTTTCTTGTATGGTTTGATACCTCTCCTACTCATAAAAATGAAGCAGACCGGCAAACTGGTGTTATCCCAAATTATTCTTGCCCCTGTATATAAACTACAGGATGACACTTGCTTTTTCCCTCCACATTGGGACAGCTTAAGTTATGATTTCAAGTCCTGGCATAAATGTTCTTTATGCTTCTATTTAAGCAGGTGATTTAACTGGTAGTGCACTATAAAGGGGTATTGTCAAGGTTGGTCTGTTTATAGTTAGTCCAACCAGCTTTGTTGTGGTTTGTGGAATAAAAACACATCTCTTCCATCCTTCTGCCATGCCTTTAGAGTACACATTATATAATATTGTCTGAAAGATTTGTAAGAATATTATTCACTGGTTGATATTATCTTTTAACTCTTACGGACTAACAATTGCAATTCATTTGGGAGGTGGGGAGAGTGATCGCTCACTAGAGTGCATCAAACGTCAGTGTTTTATTTAAAATAAATTAAATAGCAGCTCTCTTGTTATCCCAAAATTTTGGTTTATGCACCTTTTTGTCCTTTAATACTGAACTGCGCATTGGTCATCATCGTAATTTTAGAAAATTTATAGATTTAGAGAGCTATCTTATTGTGTACAGTTCTTTTTCGACTATCTTAATTGTACTGTCCTCAGCTATTAAATCTGGGTGCCACTCAGGAACAACGAGGCAACCTGATCTAGACAAATGAATACAGGATTGGGAGTCAGAAATTCCTGATTTTTATAATCCCATTTCTGTTGATAACTTATTATGTAGCCTTGGGCAAGTCACTTGACTTCTTTGCCTCAATTTCTTGATCTGTATTATGAGTCAGACACTTACCTGTCTTTCAGAGATGTTTGAGAATTAATTACTAGTGTGTTAAAGCATTTCAGACTCCTAAATAGCTAAATAAGTGTGAAGTATATTACAGAGACACTGCTGTTATGCAAGAAATATCAATGAAAGTTACATTTTTAAAAGGCTTCATTAGGTGTATTTTATAATTCAAGGCATAATTATGGTGTAACTATTGCTAAACTTTTAGTCTGCCTTAATTCATCCTCCTTGGTGGTGGGGAGGAAAGTGTGGCAAAAGGAATGGTCTGCACCATACTTCTGAAGAATCTGGAAATCCTAGAGCAAGGGTGGGCAAACTTTTTGGCCTGAGGGCCACATCGAGGTTGCGAAACTGTTTGGAGGGCCAGGTAGGGAAGGCTGTGCCTCCTCAAACACCCTGGCCCCCGCCCCCTGACTGCCCCCCTCAGAACCCCCAACCCATCCACCGCCCCCTGCACCTTGTCCCCTGACTGCACCCCCTATCCAACCCCCGCTGCTCCCCATCCCCTGACTGCCCCCAGAACCTCCCTGCCCCTTATCCAACCTCCCTGCCCCCTTACCATGCTGCTCAGAGCTGCAGGAGCTCACAGCCACACTGCTGCACTCCCTGGCAGGAGCAGCGGGCCACAGCACTGGCGGCTCAGTGAGCCAACGCCTTGGCGGAGGGGGAACAGCAGGGGAGGGGCCAGGGGCTAGCCTCCCCGACTGGGAGCTCAAGGGCTGGGCAGGATGGTCCCGTGGGCTGTAGTTTGCCCACCTCTGTCCTAGAGAGATCTCTCTAATTATATTTTCTGTACACTGTCATTTAGCAATGATACCAGAGTAACTGTTTTTATTAATCGTTTTCTTGGTGCTTAAAATCTGGTTATGCTAACCTATGTGTCCTTGAAATGTGATAGCAACAAAATGGACATAGAAAAATAACTATAACAGCAAGAATTAACACTGGATAACTAAGAAAATTCAACTAATAACATGGGCAAATAAATGAATAGTAAATTTAAAGGTAAAGGCTCACATAAGTGTGAGGCACTTTATCTAACCTGTTCTGTGGGACATGAGACCCATACAATTGCAGGTGGCTCTCCTTTGATTTGTTCTGTGACCAAGGTTAGTGGAAGGGATCAGACCAGCTTTTAGTAGTGCATAAATCTGGGTTCTGCTAACTTTGGCCCAAGCTTTCTTTGAGGTCCATAGCGCTGGATAGCTCGTTGTGGCTCCCAAGTCAACACCAGTGCTAGCTTGGAGAAAGCTATGCCTGTTCTGCTTGTTCGTACTGTTTATGAAAGCCATGATGTACCAATCTCCTTCTGGCTGAGAGTGTGATCTGAATGATGAGGAGGAGCTTGGAGACCATCGTGCTGAACGTGGCATAAAACCACAGCTGATTACAACAGGAGAAAATTCAAGGGGGCAGCGTCAGATCAACTTTGCAGCACAGCTTACCTGATAGGGTGGGGAATTTGATACCAATCACCAAGTGGCTGCATTTCTGATGGTTTTATCATTCTGTCCAGGTGCTAGTTCTTGCTCCAACGAGAGAGCTGGCAATCCAGGTAGCCAGGGACTTTAAGGATGTCACAAAGAAACTCACAGTGGCTTGTTTTTATGGAGGAACTCCATATAATGGACAAAGTAAGTACATGTTTAGAAGTCGCTTTGATATCTGCTGTTATTTCATGAGAATCATTCAGGGAATAAAACTGGCTATTTTCCTTAAGGTTTCACTTCAGTAAAAAACTGAAATTGTTTAAAAAAGAAAAGGTAGTTCAAGTTGGGTCCATCTCTACCAAAAGAATCCTAGGGGATCGCTATCCAAATGTATAATTTATTTTCTTCAGAAGTTATAACATTTGCTTTAAATTTATAAAGAAATAATCTTGTTCCTGAGTGGATGAACGCTGGGGCCAGATGACTGTCCAAGGAAAGCAGAGTGCTCATTTTAAACCCCAAGTGATGGTGTTCCAGTTTAGAGGGTAGTGAAACTGAACAAATCAAACCATTTCTTGTCTATTCATTTGTGCCTGCCATCTTATCATAGAATATCAGGGTTGGAAGGGACCTCAGGAGGTCATCTAGTCCAACCCCCTGCTGAAAGCAGGACCAATCCCCAACTAAATCATCCCAGCCAGGGCTTTGTCAAGCCTAACCTTAAAAATATCTAAGGAAGGAAGGATATTGTAATGTTGCTTTCAGCTTCAGTAGTTTGTGGCTCAGATATCTCAAATGTGATTGGAGAGCATGTTAAGGAGCTCAGCCTTGAACTTGCCACTTGACGTCAGCACTGTAGAATGACAGCAAGAACTGCAGAAGAAATGATTGGCTAGATTGTCACATTTTTATTTAAAAAAAAAAAAAAAAGTGGGAACTCAGTTGGGAGTAGAGAGACTGTAAATTATGATGAAGTCCTGATGGTGTTAAATGTGAATTGAATGAAAATGAAGATTTTGGCAGAAGGCATTCTCGTTAAGTTATCAGTTTTGGTTTTAGGATAGCAGTCCTTATAGAAAGCCACAGACCACCGTCAGACTCCTTTTACTTGTGACTTAAACTGATTTAATCCTATCTCCAAAAGTGAAAGGTTTAGGGCGTTAACAACCTAGTCTTTAAATGAGAAGTATTACTGTAAATTGATAGTAGTTTACCAGCCCTAGAAATTCTGTCATCTTTAAGCATTCTTACACATGTGCTGTTTTGCTGCCCTTTCTTCCAGTTGAACATATTAAAAACGGCATAGACATCTTAGTTGGGACTCCAGGACGAATTAAAGACCACCTTCAGAATGGCAAGCTAGACGTTTCCAATGTGAAGCATGTTGTTTTGGATGAAGTTGATCAAATGTTGGACATGGGCTTTGCTGAACAAGTGGAGGAAATTCTAGCATTTGCTTACAAAAAAGGTAAATACTGAATTTTTATGAGTATTGCATTGTCTGCAAAGTAAATTTTTCTGATATATGTGTGTGTGTGTGTGTGTATGTATGTATGTATGTATGTATGTATGTATTGGAATACTTTTTTTGAAGGAAATGGTGGAAGCCTCATCAATTGAAATATTTGAAAGTAACATGGTCAAAGCAATAGGAAATATAAGAACATACAGGTGGCCACACTGAATCAAACCAAAGGTCCATCTAGCACAGTATCCTGTCTTCCGACAGTGACCAGTGCGAGGTGGTTCAGAGGGCATGTATAAAACAGGCCATTATTGGGAGATCCATCCCCTATCATCTATTTCCAGCCTCTGGCAGTCAGAGGCTAGGAACACCCTAAGCACAGGGTTGCATCCATAACCAGCTTGACTAATAGCTGTTGATGGACCCATGAACTTATCTAGTTCTTTTTTGATCCCAGTTATACTTTTGGCCTTCACAATATCCTCTGGCAACAAGTTCCAAAGGTTGACTATGTGTTGTGTGAAGAAGTGCTTCCTTTTGTTTGTTTTGAACCTGCTCCCTATTAATTTCAAGTGACCCCTGGTTCTTGTGTTATGTGAAGGGGTAAATAACACTTCCTGATTCGCTTTTTCCACACCAGTCATGATTTTATAGACCCCCATCGTATCCCCCCTTAGGCGTCTCTTTTTCAAGCTGAACGGTCCCAGTCTTTTTAATCCCTCCTCATGTGGAAACTGTTCCATACCTGTACTTGTTTTTATTGCACTTCGCTGTACATGTTCCACTTCTAATATATATATTTTTTTAAATGAGGCTACCAGAATTGCATGCAGTGTTTGAGGTGTGGGTGTACCATGGACTGATATAGTGCATCATGATATTTTCTGACTTGTTATCTATGCCTGTACTAATGGTTTCCAACATTGTTAATTTTTTTGACTGCTGCTGCATATTCAGCAGATGTTTTCAGAGAACTATCCACAATGACTCCAAGATCTTTCTTGAGTGGTAACAGCTAATTTAGCATTTTGTATGTATAGTTGAGATTATGTTTTCCAATGTGCATTACTTTGCATTTATCATCACTTAATTTCATCTGCCATTTTGTTGCCCAGTCACCTAGTTTTGTGAAACCCCTTTGTAACTCTTCACAGTCTGTTTTGGACTTAACTATCTTGAGTAATTTTATATTGTCTGCACATTTTTCCACCTCACTGTTTACCCCTATCTCCAGATCATTTGACTATGTTGAACAGCACTGGTCCTGCTACAGATCTGTGGGAGACACCACTATTTACCTCTCTCCATTCTGAAAACTGATCATTTATTCCTACCCTTGGTTTCCCATCTTTTAAGCAGTTAATGATCCCTTCCCTCTTATCCCATGACTGCTTACTTTGCAGAAGAGCCTTTGGTGAGAGACCTTATCAAAGACTTTCTGAAAGTCCAAGTGCACTATATTGATTGGATCACCCTTGTCCACATGTTTGTTGACCCTCCTCAAAGAATTCTAATAGATTGGTGAGGCATAATTTGTCTTTACAAAAGGCATGTTGACTCTCCTCCAACAACTTGTGTTTACCTGTGTCTGATAATTCTGTTGTTTACTGTAGTTTTAACCAAATTGCCTGGTATTGAAGTTAGGTTTACTGACCTGTAATTGCCAGGATAGCCTCTGGAACCTTTTTTAAAAATTGTCACATTAGAAGCTGATTTATGTGATAGGCTACATATCACACACATGTTGTAGGAAATGATTTGCATTGATAGAGGGTCGACTGTCTAGAGGTAACCTGCATCTCTGTTCCAATGCGTGTTCCTGTCCAGTTGGTCCTGAGGGATCTATAAGCATAGGCTGTGCATTTTGTAGTGACAGCTGCTGAATGTTAAGCTGTCTTATTTGGAATAGGACATCAAGTCTGTTGCATGATAATAGAGTGAATGTGCTGAGCATCATGCTGAAAATAATAGTAAACCATCAGTTGAGTTCCTCCTTTTGTCTTGCTCTGATTCAAATCATTGGGAATTCTGCTATTGACTTAAATGGGGAGCAGTTTTGGTCCTGTTGATACTTAATCAATTTTTTCCCACTTTTAATCATTATGCTTTGATTATTGTAGCTGATCAATATTAAAATTACATACTTCTCCATCTCCTATATACATTTATTAGCCTTCTCAAAATTTTGAAATTTATGCTTATTGCTTTGTAACTAGTCCCTATAACATGGAATCTGTAATGAAACATCAGTTCTTACGTTGTAATACTACTTGGATTATTGATAGTGATGTGTTGTTTCAAAGATTCTGAAGACAACCCCCAAACACTGCTGTTTTCTGCAACTTGTCCACACTGGGTGTATGATGTAGCTAAAAAATACATGAAATCTAGATATGAACAGTTTGACCTTATTGGAAAGAAGACTCAAAAGACGGCTATGACTGTAGAGGTAAGTAGTTTTGTTACTGAGTGGTATAGGTGCTAGGGATACATAGTATGGATAATATGGGTTATGGTTCTGATCTTCAAAAGCTATAGATATTACAGTAACTAAAGCTTAATTTTCTTTTGGCAGTGATTAAAATTAACATAAAGCTATTTGTAAATAATTTTATGTGGGAAAACAAAATTTTTGTTTTCTTGGTTTTTTTTTTTATTTTTTTTAAATAAAATCCTAAATATTTTAGAGGATTTTTTAATCAAAATGTTGTCTTTGTGTAAAGAAGTTTAGCTGATATCCTGCTGAATGACAGCAGATATAACATTGGCATATTTTCTTTCCCTAACAGCATTTGGCTATAGAGTGTCACTGGTCTCAGAGAGCAGCAGTTATTGGGGATGTCATTCAGGTTTACAGTGGCAGTCATGGACGGACCATCATATTTTGTGAGACTAAAAAGGATGCAAATGAACTGGCCCTGAATGCTTCTATTAAACAGGTATTGATGTCTGAAAAGGTAGTCATGGTTGTAAATATCAAGGCTAGAAATTCCTGAAATGAAGATGGGGGCTCAGCCATACAAATAGAATCTATTGTTGTAGGCTTCATGTTTTGTCAACAAGGCTGGGTTTTTTTGACATTTCAGAAAGCTGCAAGTTTCTCCTCGACCATAACAATGATAACTTCTTTTTGGCTGCAAGATCCTTGGAGACAGGAATTTTATTTTGTGTCTACTGTATGGTGCAAAACACATTGCTGACGCTATATAATAAGAAATAATAAAGGAATAGACATCACAGCTTATATTAACATGCTGTTTGGATTCCTGGTTCTTACAACCATGTGTCATCTGAATAATGGGTATTTGGGATACAGGGTGTCCTATAAACACAGTATGGCATTTACCCTAGGACTGAAAGGCCTACTCACCCTCTAAAAAATCCTCTTGAGCCATTAATTCAGGCCTTGTAGAGTATATTGAGCAGGCCTTCTGCACATAGATGAATTTTACCCATAATGAATAATAATCCTGGATTCTTACAGAGCAGATATTGTTTTGATGTTGAATGTTAAAATCAAGGAAAAGAGGGAATGGGGAAGTGCAGATATATTTAGTATTTAGTTAAATGGGGTTTACTGTACAGGCTAGACATGCTTAGTTCTGTGGGCTTGCTTTTTTCTCTCCTACTTGTGCATGTAGAAATTCTGTGTAGTTCATTCACAGTAAACCAGCTAAATATGCTAGTAACTTCAACAAGGTTGTAGAGTGACACACACAAACACTTGCGATTTTTATGCTAATATTAACCCTTTGAGGCTAGGTGAGTGTGAAGTTGTGTTGTATTTAATAAATTCTGCTTTTCCATATTGCATTGAGAATTCCCACTTCTGGATCCTGATCTCTTCCCCATTAGACGAATTTAGGCACCACCTCTTTTCTTGCAAATACCAGAGGCAGTTCAGACTTGTCAGTTGGGCTTGGCCATGTCGCTGAAAATTTTGTGCCATGTTCTCTCTTGCCTGTGGGGAGCTCTTCAGGGCAGGGACCTTGGTCTTGATTCTCATCTCATACTAGTTTTATATTTTAAGTTTTTGTATTTTCAACTGAGTTATTCCTGAGTTACACCAGTGAAAGTGAAATCAGGATCAGGTCTCTTGTCTTCATATTGGCCTGTAAAGCATGTAGCACCACGGTTGGTGCTATCTACTGCTGTGAACAGTGTTTTGGGGTTGTAAGGAACAGCAAATTGTGCCACCATTGTCAGTGGGTTGCTGCTGCCTAGATACCTCTGTTGGATGAAGTCTTAACGATCTGTTCTTTTGACAGGATGCCCAGTCATTGCATGGTGACATTCCACAGAAACAGAGAGAGATCACATTAAAGGGTTTCAGAAGTGGAACATTTGAAGTTCTGGTTGCAACCAATGTAGCTGCCCGTGGTTTAGATATCCCTGAAGTTGACCTGGTCATACAGAGTTCACCCCCAAAGGTAAGAAACGGGTACGCTCTTTTTTTTTTTTTTTTTTTTTAAGAAAAAATGAGTCAGCCATTTTTTATATGACAAAACAGCAACGGCCGATGATTACTTTATCTGCTTCAAATTTTTAAAAAAATGTTGATTTACTGGTGGTATGAATTTAAGATTAGTGCTGCAGTGAGTTTTTTTTTTCTTTAACTGCAGGTGTAAAATTTTCCTGTTGAGCATTTATTTTTTGATTAAATTAAATGTAGGTGTTTGCCCTCTTTTTTTTTAATATTATATCTTCTGAAGCCCTTTTTCAATATTTCTAAATCTATTTTGAATTCCATCTATTTTTCCACTGAATTTCAGATTGTATGAAGCCTTTAGTCATTTAAGTTTGATACTTCCAGCCTTTTACCTGAATCTGGTGTTACTCTTTCCCTCCAAGGTCAGGAGGGTCACTTCATTTCCAAACAGACTTCTGAGAGCACAGTATAGCATCCCTCTTGGAAACCTTTTATTTCACACAGACTGCTGCATTGCGCGACTCAGATTTGTTTTCCGATTTTGCAAGATTAGTTGCTTTGGGTTTTGTTGTTCCTTTTTTGGCTGGACACTTTCCTCTTTATTTGAACCTTGCTTTCTCTTTTTAATGTTTACTATCTTTTTGGATAGTTAAACCTGTTATCATTAACCCTCCCACAAAATCTCCTTATACAGCAGGAATAAGGGAGTTCTGGGTTTTATTAAAAAAAAAAATCTAGAATGCTTTTAAAATTTCTAGATGTTTTGTGAAACCTTCTAGGCCTTTTAATTTTAAAAAACTTAAATGTGTTCATGTTAATTTTTTATTTTTAAAGGATGTGGATTCATATATCCATCGGTCTGGACGCACAGGAAGAGCTGGACGGACTGGAATTTGTATCTGTTTTTATCAGCGAAAGGAAGAAGATCAATTAAGACACGTAGAACAAAAAGCGGTAACCGTCTAGCTTTCTTTGGGGTTTGTTTTTGTTTAATCAGTCATTGAATATCTAAAAATTCAGTGTGCGCATATATTCTTGGGGAACCTCACAGTCAAGTGCTGTGTAAGGCCGCACAGTTCCAACCCAGCAATAGGCAGGGCCTAAAATGGTAATACTAGTCTTTGAAAAATTTTTACATACTGTGCTGTGTTGTCTTCTGCAGGTTTTCCTATTCTTCAAATATAACTTTGCCAAGTCTTGTTCATGTGAAACTTTGTGTATATACTTTTAAAACTAGTAGTTGGTGTCTGATAGATTGTGGAACGATTACATGTTCTTTCTGTGTACTACAAAAATCTATTTTTAAAGGAGAACTTGAAAGGCTGTTCTGAAAACAATGTCAAAGCATTGAAGGTACTGAATCAGTAACGTGCAGGCTTTTAAATTTACAAATTAAAATGAAATTCTTGAAAATCCTCTCCTATTTCACTTATTTGCCGAGGCTTGCATTTAGAGTTGTATAATCCCTACAAAGATTAGAGGTAGAAATCCCACTTTTTGCATTTCCTGTTCTGTTTCAGGGTGTCATTAGCTGCTGAAAGCTAAACAGAGAATTTTGAACCCTAGGTTCTTTCTTTTTGGCATGTATTAAACATTCATCTAAGAACTTGACTTACTTCAGGAGTGTTTAATGGAAAGAGGTAAAAATTATACAGTAAAAGCAGAGCCTTGAACCAAGTATTGTCTGTTCTCTGGCCTAATTCTGTCCCTCATGCTTTCAGTTTCCTTTGAGGATTAAATACACTTGCACTGTATGATTAAATTGTTTTCAGTGTCAATCCATTGACATTGCACAAACTATTATACTGGTTTTTGGCTAAGATCATTGTTATGTCTAAATCTGATATGTCTTGTGTTGTGGGGTTGGACTCTGATCTAATGAGTCTTTTCCATTTCTAACGTCTTTGATTCAAATATGTGATCAAGACACAGGTACCCACACATTAACAAAAATAGGAATAATTTTAATGTGTTCTATTTTATACAAGAGAGGCTTTTTATAGTTTTTAAATTGTCATGGTTAAATAAAGATTGAACAAAGGATTTCCTGCTTAGGACTAGTAAGGGAATGGTGGCCTTGGAAACAGGACTTGACGAGAGTTTGGTTCTGTTGCGTATTGTAGGAAAAAGACATTGAGCTCTAATTCATTTTCTTTTCTCAATTTCAGGGCATTACATTTAAGCGTGTAGGTGTGCCTACAGCCACAGATATAATTAAAGCTTCTAGTAAAGATGCTATCAGGTATGTTCATTATCTGTCCACAGTTACGAGATGTCTTGAACTTGTAGAAGAAAAATATATGGAGATGTTGGACTCAATCCTGTTACATATACAGTCATACATCTCTGTCTCTCATAAAATCAGTTGCCTTACATGTGCACGCTGGCTGATTTTAGTAAGATATTAGCAGTATGCCCCTGTGTATTTCAGCCCCTCACACAGCAAAATGTCCTGTTTAAAAATATATGTGGTTAAAAGTAACTTTAAATTATAACCTACCAAACCTAACTACAAGTAATAGAATAAAAAATTGCTTACATATAGGGAAACTGACTTATTCCTATCAGTTGTTGATTTTTAAGAATTGTTACTATATTTAGTATAACTAGAATACCCTTTTAGTTAATGTATTTGTTGCAACTCACACCCTGCATTCTATATCAGATTCATTATTAGTGTTGCTGTTTATACTCTGTTCAGTGTGAGTCCTAGCTTTGCACACATCTAACACCTAGTTGGTGGAAATCGCTTCCAGGTGGCATTTTCCTCATGCTTCCCTGCAGGGACTTGCACAGGAATAAAAATTTGAGAGGACACGTTCTGTGCTCCTGCCAGGACCAGAGGCGCTTGCTGTCGCTCTGGGGACCCTGTGCTCCCCTCTCCTACCCACCCCCACCACAGGATATCCTGTGCTCCCACCACCGGGGACGCTGTGCTCCCCCCTCGACTGGCCCGTTCCTTGCCTGACCCAACCCCAGAAATTCTGCTCACTGGCCTGCTACTATTGATTAGGATTGTCACACCATATCATCTCAGCTGCTGATTGGGGGAGGCAGAGAAGAGGATCGGGTGGATGAGCTCTGGAGAACACGGGTTCCTGGAGGAGGGAATCTGGCTCAGGGCTGCAGCTGAGAGCTCTGCCTGGGTGTGCACTGCGAGCAGACATATGGTACGAAACGGGGGTGGGGGGAAAGATACCCTCCCTAAATGGTGCCCCTGCCCCGGGGCCAGAGGAGCTGTCAGCTCCTGACAGCCCTGGGGGCTGGAGGAACTTTCTCTTCCCCTGGGGCCAGAGGAGTTTTCCAAAGACAGATAATGATTGGTGGGGTCCGTGCCTGTGCTTGGTGTCGTCCCCCCCATCCCCCCTCATTCATGCCCCTGCTTCGCTGTCTTGAAAACTTTTTCCCTTTCATATTGTGAGTGATGTGTTGATGCTTTCCGTATGTCATTTTCATACAAGAGAAAGGTGGTTTACTAGTCAGTGTCAAATTTGACTTACTTGAACATACATATCTGATACTTGTAAGTTTGGACCCAAATCAGCCTTCAGTTGTGCATCTACAACAGCCACTGAAGTCAATGATTGCTGCACCTATGTAGGGTCTCCTGTATCCATCAATAACTGCAGCGGTTGGATCGACTAGCCAGCCAAATAGGACCTTTCTAAATGTAATATCTATGACTCTTAATTAAGATGAATAGGTATAACATTTTATATTTCTAAGAATTTCCTTGACTACAATCTAATAGTTTGTATTTGCTGTATATCAAGAATAAACTTTGCCAGTATAGTATGGTTTAGAAATATTTGTTCAATCAGAGATTGGCAGAGGTTTAATAATATAACTTGAGGGGGTGGATCTGGGGTTGTGACCACCCTGCTCTTCTCATGTTGCTAAATGGGACTGGGAGTTCCAGCATGGAAGAGGTTGAGAACCATTTGTCTAGTGAGCTATTGGTATGCACTGCCGTGTTGGAGATGGCAGGTTTAACCCCCCCACCTTTCCTCCCCCAGCTTTGCGCCCTTTGTCAGTGGTAAGTGTCAGTGTGTTGAAGCAGCCTGCTCTGAGAGTAGGAAGTGCTTTGCTCAGCTCATCAGTGACACTATGGTGTGCTACAGAAGGGCATTGGTAGATGCTAAACAGAGATCTGTTTATTGCTCTTGATGAAAGGATGATCACTACAGGACCTTCTGTGTGGAGCATAAATCGGGAATCAGCTTCACTGGTGATACAGAGTATTCTTGGGGCAAAAGGCACTCTCTGCATGTATTACAGCCTTCTCTTGGGTGGTTAGCTCAAGATTTTCCAAGTGACTGGGTGCCAAACTGGGAGACGCCTTAAAGAGGCTGGATTGTCAGAAGATGGGGACTTGCCACTTCCAGAGTATCAGGCCCCTTTGACAGTACCCAAGACAGGTGCACAAAAATTGAAACACCAACAATAACTAGTCACTTCTGAAATTCTTGGCCTTAACCTTTGCATTAGTCTTAACAAGTTAATAAAATTTCTCTCACACAATTGAATTTTGTAATGTTGGCTTTCTATATACTGACCTATCAAATCTTTGTTGTAAATACATAGGTTTTTGGATTCCGTTCCTCCTTCTGCCATCGACTATTTCAAACAGTCAGCTCAGCGGCTGATAGAGGAAAAGGGGGCAGTGGAAGCTCTGGCTGCAGCATTAGCCCATATTTCTGGGGCTACTTCCATTGAACAGCGTTCCTTGCTCAACTCAGATGCGGTAAATAATAATGTTGCATGTCACTACTGTGCTCAAAGCACTGTATGAACTAATCCTCCTAGCACCTCTGTGAGAGGGGTAAATAAGCTATCCATTTTAGAGAGAGAGATTGTGTATTGAATGGTAAGCAGTGTTACAAATATACTGAGTAAGTGTAACAAGACCTGATACCCTTTAGCTCCCTGTGTCTGAAACTGGCCCTCACCATCACTTTCTGGCACCGTTTAGTTATAGAGATTGCTGCCTCCATTCTCCTTTAACGAGGTACTCTCAGGTTGTTAGCCCAGTCCAAAAAGAGCTTCTTTGGTTGCTTTCCCAACTAGGTGCCTGAGCTGCAGCTATTGTCAACCTTACATCAAATTCCAGTTTTCTTAACTAAAATCAAATCGTAGTGGCATAGTTCAGAAAACAGAGGAACTTGAAACTAGTGAGTATGTTTTCCTTTAACAAGCACTAAGAAAAGGACCCGTAAATTGTCTCCAATCTTCTGTAATCTTAATTACAGAAAAGCGTGATATTATCATGGAAAACTTTAGTAAAGTTTCTTGAGCCAATAGGATGGTTTTTGCTGCTGGCTTAGTCTGTCTTTCTGGAAAATGTTTCAAGTCCCAGCATATTTCAAGGAAAAAGAGAGTCCAGCAGGTAGTCTCTGGGAGTATATTGTTACAGGGAAGACCCTGTAGAAAAAGCTCTGTCTTTCTTTGATGTGGGCAGGGGCTACCCAACTCCAGTTCATCTTTGTAGGGTAACTTTTTTGAAGTCAGTACAGTAGATTTCATCTTATTACATAGCCATCTGGATTTCCTTTCCTTATATTGGCCTGTACTAAGTTCTCATGTCTCTTCCTTTTGTAATTTTATAAATGGATATTGATGTGCAGCTAATAACTGTTCCCCCACTTCCAACAAATATATTCAGTCTAAAGACTGATACCAATGTGTATTTCTAGCTCAACTTCGTTTTCTCTTGAAGGCTTTCATTAGCATGCAAATGGAGGGTGCCTTTATTCCAAACAGCCTACTTGTTAGCAGAACAGTAGAGCCTTAAATATTACAGTAACCACAAAGATTTATATCGGAATTCATATTCGACAGATTGGACACTGTCTGCCACAGTCTGGTTTACTCCTTCATTGTAAACACATTTCACTGTTTGTTTGTTTTTAAAGGGCTATGTGACGATGACGTTACAATGTTCGGTAGAGATGCACAGCATTGGCTATGCCTGGCGAGGACTAAAAGAACAGCTTGGTGATGAAATAGACAATAAAATTACCAGAATGCGTTTTCTCAAGGGAAAGATGGTGAGATGGTTTATCCAATTGTTTTGTATGCTTGGTTTATTTTGGGAATTTAAGGGCATCTTCTCCTTTTAATGCAGGTGTTGGCTTCTACCATGACCACTCAAAGTTGTGTCTATGAGAGGAGGGTGGATTTTTCTACATTTTGCCTCTGTTGTAATCCAATGACAGAGAAGTTAGGAAATTCACTTCAGATAGGAACCCATCATGTTACACTAATGGGTTGAAATTGCTTCTCTTTCATCAATAAAATAGACACGTTGTTCTTCTCATTGCCCACACTGGTCTGTACATACTTTGAAATCAGCCATTCAGAGATTTGGCTCAGTTGGGTCACTTTACTCCTTCGTGAAGAGCATTGACAAAGAAGTTGCATTGCAGGAAGTTCATGTCCTACCTTTGAACAGATACATTACTTTCGGGAAGTGGGGCTGCTGTCAGTACCAAGCATTTGATTCCTCATTTCTTGGCAAATCTGTCGGAAATAAAAATTTTAGAATATAAAAAGGCACTCTCAAAATAGAGCAGGCACTCTGCTATAGTTGTAGTCTGTTACTGGAAGTTAGTGTTCCAATGTCTCTCTCTTTGGATGCCAGCTTGGAGAGTAAATGAATATTATCTCTGTTGTGTTTAGGGTGTGTGCTTCGATGTCCCTACAGCTGAGCAAAGTCATATACAGGTATGTTCTTCTTGCTGGAGGGCTGTTAGAATCCTTTTGAGGACATTTAAGCCAAATACTGTAGCTGGTAGTTATATGGTTATACTATGGTAGTATAAGGCTTGCAGTTTTTTGCAGAGTCTGAAACTTTTGTGCATGAAGAGGGTTGCACATTCATTACAAAATATACTCTTTCCTGCTGCTCTCATTAACTAAACTTATTTTGCTGCTTCTGACTTTTTGCTTGTCTGTCCATTGCCTTCCTCCTCTTTACAAAATCCTGCATTGTTTTCTACATAGTGTCTTGGCCTTTTGGCTGCTGCCCACTCCGCTAACTGAGGGCATTAATAGTAACCAACTTCCCCTGGGGTGGTTCTCTCCTTCGTCCCATGACTGTGAATTGTAAGGGTTTTAAAGACGAATGTTGACCCTTGTCCATAAGATGGATCTGATGAACTAGTTTGGTGAGGATTAGGTTGGTTTTGGAATAACTTCTACGAATATGCAGGCATGCAAATTCAGTTCTTACGTTTTCATGATTTCTTTAAATGCATTCAACTTGTTTGATCAGGAGCAATGGCAAGATTCAAGACGCTGGCAGCTGACCGTAGCAACGGAGTTACCTGAGCTAGAAGAAACTCCGCGTGAAGCAGGCCGAGGTTTCTCTAACTTCAGGAACGGGAGGCAAGGAGGCGGTGGCTTTAACAAAAATAACAGATTCAAAAACGGAGGTCAGAAACGAAGTTTTCACAGAGCATTTTAGTAACTAATTCAGTTGATGTAGCTATGGGACTACATAATGCCTGCTTTGTTGAAATTAAAATCTATTGAACTTTCCCTTTTGTTTTTGTTACTTGTTAAACCAGTCATTTTTCTGTAAGTGAGGATGGCGACAAAATCTACTTGCTGAAGTGACATAAAGTTCATTTTAAAAGAAGATCTTGCTGTTTTCTTCCACTGACTTCCATTCCTGATGGACATGTTTGAAATGTGTAGCTTTAAAAATATAAGCCAACAATTCACACTTGTGAATGAAATCCCTTTCTGCCTATATGTATCAGGACTGAGTGTCACACTAAGAACCTGCCTCTTTGGGTATGTCTGCACAGCAGCTGTGAATGACTGACTCGCATTAAAACACTAAAAATAGCAGCATGGACGTTGCAAAGCCCAAGCTCCAGCCCAAGCCACCACGGTGTTTTTAGCATGAGCCCTACTAGTGCAAGTCTGCCTTCTCAGGCTGGGAGGCTCGCTCTAAGCTGCAGTGTAAGTATACCCTTTAAGAGGCAAATGGTATAGAGTTGGTGTACTGATAATATGAATTTCCTTTGTTACAGTCTCTTCTACTATGCTTATGCTGTGTTAAGTGTACAAATTTGAACATAGCTGCCATAACAGACTTCATCTTTTCATTTTCTTTTAATGTTACAATTTAAAGTCTTTCTTAAAAAATATCCCTGTAGGATAGAGAGACATCCCGTCCCCTGCAGGCATTAAAGCTTACTCTGAGAGTTCTCTAATCTGATTCTGTTTTCCCACCATACTGTAGCTTAGCTCTTGCTCTCCTTTGGCATCTGATGAAATCTGGGTTTTAAATTGACAGCTGTCAAGGTTCTCAGTGAAACTGACTGTTTGCCTAGCCCTCCCATCCTCACAAAACAACCACAAAGGTGAAAGAGGTGGATAATTTTAAAAATCATGGAATCTGAGGATCACCAGGGGGCCCTTGCAGAACATGATAGAATGAACCCCTGAGTGCTCTGGGGCAGTCCATCAGCATCCTCCCCCTTCTGCTGCTGGTCACGCACCATCCTTCCTTCTGCACAAGCAAAAAACATACACCTTGAACTGTGCTCATGCCATCTAGTGGCTCAACAGCAAAAGCAAGCTTCTCTTAGATCTGCAGATCCAGAAAAGAGACATGCCCGTAGCCAAGATGTCCGCCACTGAAGACAACGAGAGCATGCTCACTCTGCTGAAAAAGGTGGCTGGAGGCACCCTCACAATTAAAGCTAGTCGCTACGCTCCAACCAACAGTGTTTGCTATTGAATCCTCCTTGCAGCTACTATCAGGTAGGATGTCAGAAGCTAAGGACCCTATTTCCTCAGTAGAAGATCAAATGCAGGGCATGGCTGCCCAAACTGAGAAACACCTCAGAGATATACAATTAATTAAAGTGAATTAGCTGATCTGGAAAGCAGATCATGCAGAAACAACCTTAGAATCACAGGGGTTCCTGAGGGAGCAGAACAAGGGAAACCTCTGGAATTTATCCCCAGCCTTTTAATAGAAATTCTTGATCTGCCTGAGGAAGAGCCCGCAGGTCTTTGTCCCCAAAGCCTGCCCCTGGGGCTAAGCCCAGAGCACTGATCATTAAATTTCTCAGGTTTACAACCAAACAATCCATCTATTCAAGGCCATGGGGAAGAGCTCTGGGGCAATGGTTTCTCAAGATTGTTCAAGGGATATTGTGGATAGAGGGCAGTTTTGCCAGGCCTACGGGAGAACAAAAAGGGCTAATGTACTACATGGTAGTTTTCTCCATTGTTTCATGTAGTATCAGGAGGAGTGACCTATTCATTCCAAAAACCTCAGGAGGTGGAGAACTTCATAAATAACCTATAAACTACTTTTGATGTATTTTGTTCCTGATTATTATAACTGCTGGCACTTTTTCTTTGACAGCCGTGCAGATCTAACTAGCCCCTGTTATGTTACTCCCCACATACTTTGCCCAGAACTGGGTGTGGTGAAGTTGGAGTCCATATATACACTGTGTGTTTTCTGTATGGGGGTTTTGAATTATGACAAAACAATATCGAACGGACACGCAGCGAGTGTCATTGCTGAATCCTGAATGCCACAGCTTTGCTAGCTGTAAATCATCACACCTGTGATTGCTTTAATGAGCTGGCTGATGCTGAGAGAGTAGAAACATAAAACTCCCTCGTCCACACCCTGCACTGGTGGGCAATAAGGAATCTTGACTGAATCATTTCCTAACAACCACTAGGTTGTTTTATTTATGGAAAGCTGGCCTCTCGTATAGGTAGTGGTGTTGAAAAGCTGCTTCGGCTGCTGCACAGAGGAGTTGAGGAATCTGAAGATGCATACACAGACTACAGTGAACAGCAGTGACTCAGGGCTGTCTGCACATAGTTGGGAATCCTGAGAACAGATCTCTGATTCAGATTGTCATGCCATTGCTGGTGGATATCTGCAGCATGGACCTAGGGATGATAGTAAGGGAAGTTTCCATGCTCACTTCTGCTTATCTCCTTACATTGTTGCAAGATTGAAATGTAACCATTAAACACATTTAGTGTGCAAACTACGTGTCTGGGGATGCTGGCTTACCTACATGCATTTCAGGTTGGGGTAATAGTTGTTGGATTAATTGTTTATTGTTTGAAAATGGTTTGAAATATAGGAGACGGCAATTCCAGCAGGAATTACTTGTAATCATTTGGTAGAGAGGGTCCTTGACCCAAAACCCTGCTGAGTCCATTACACCCTACACACAACTCAGAGACTGATATAACCATCAGTGGAATGCTTGTTGCGTTATGGAATATAAACATCAAACCTTCCAGATCTTCGTTGGGGATGTATCCTGTGTGCGATGGTTGTTTATAATACTTTTCAAAGCCATTTAAGGGTTTGGGTGCTGCGGGGGGGATCCTGGGGAGCAGTGACAAGCTGCCTATGTCTGCCCCTGCTGGAGTATCAGAGCATTTTAGCTATATTTAGCTTGAACTGTTCTTTCAATGCCTGATAATGGATGACATTGATCCCATGTGTTGCCAAGTATGTGAATGTTCATATGTTATAATTTTTTTTTATTTTGTTATGTTCTGTTTGGGTCTCTTTTGTGCCCCCTTTGTAGTGTCTTAACCCACCCCTGTTTCTTCCCCCTTCTTCCCTCCTGATCTTAATACTCAGGAAAATTCCACCCTTCATGACAATGATTTTCATCAAGCTTCTGCAGGTGGCTGTACCTAACAGTGACATCTCCCCCCAATTTTCCTGTTCCCTGGAGCTCTGGCAAATGGTGAGCATCTAGCAAGATAATGCTAAATCTGTGGAATAAGTGTCCTGGGGCATTTCACTGATAGACTGCCCCTCTCGGGGGGTCCTCTGTGGGGAGTAAAATGAGATGCAATAGAGCACATAACACAAAATCCCATTACTCTCGGTTGTAAAATCACACATGACAAAAAATAGTTCTTAACAAATTTGTCCTGAATCTGTTTTATTTCCTGGAATATAAAGGGACTTAACACTCCAATTAGAAGAAGAAAGTATACTTATTATTTGAGAGGAAAGGCAGATGCAGTGCTTTAGTAGGGGACACCACTGATGAGGCTGCTAAATTAGAATGTGACTGCTTCCCATCCAGATCCAGAGGGCTAGTCATACTCTTCCATAAAGCACTGATCTGAGTCAATTTCAGATGATCAGGGTAGATTCTTAACCCTTAAAGTCACCATAAATGGATCTGAACTAATCATTGCTAATATGAATGAGCCTGACCTTGATGATCCTGAAACCTTTCATAGGTTATTTTACTAAATTGACAGAGAACCCTATTGTAATTGCTGGGGGATTTTAATTAAGGGCTTGAATCTCTGGACAAATCTTACCCTCAGTGTCAAAACAACTAAAATCAGAATGGCTCTGGAATTGCACATTAAAGACCTGGGACTATGTTACACCTGGCAGTTCATACATCCAATAAGTTGGGATTATTCATACCTTTTCCCCAGTATAAGCGTCCTATTCCTTTCTAGGTTTTTTTTTTTTCTCTCTCCACGGACTTGGTTAATTCTGTAGTTGATTCCTGCATGGATAAAATTACTGTCTCTGATCATACCCCTGTAACTCTTTGAATAGCAACAGATCCAAGTAAGTAACAGCCATGTATGTGGAGATTGAATTCTTCATGTTTATTAGATCCCTATTTCAACATTCTTATTGGAAAATAAATTTGCCTGTTGAAGACAAATGGACCTTCAGCATCTTCTAGCAGACTACTGTGATAGACACCCAAGCCCTATTTGAGAGGTAGAATTATTAGTTTCACTTTTTCTAAGAAGATGGAACATGGAGAAAATATGATGGCTCTTGAGAAAAAAGTAAAAGAGCTTGATTTGTCTTATGCCACAACCCCATCTTCAGATTTGTTGTGATCCCTGCTCCATTATCGGTATAAACTCAACAAGCTTCACTGGGCACAGGCTGAGTTTGCCCTATTTTGACTTAAGTAGGATTTCTGGGAATAAGATGAAAAAGCTGGCAAGTTGCTGACATACCATCTAAGACGGGGTTGGCAAACTTTTTAACCCAAGGGCCACATCTGGGTATAGAAATTGTATGGCGGGCCATGAACGCTCATGAAATTGGGGGTTGGAGTGTGGGAGGGGGTGAGGGCTCCGGCTGGAGGTGCAGGCTTTGGGGTAGGGCCAGAAAGGAGTTCAGGGTGTGGGAGGAGGCTCTGGTCTGGAGCTGGAGGTTGGGCTGCGGGCTCTGGGTGGGGCTGGGGGATGAGGGGTTGGGGTGTGCAGGAGGGGACCAGGGGTGCAGGCTCCAGGTGCCTCTTACCTTAAGCAGCTCCTGGAAGCAGCAGCATGTCCCCCCCCTCCGGCTCCTATGTGAAGGCACAGCCAGGCAGCTCTGCGCACTGCCCTGTTACGAATTACACCTGGTAGGACACGCACACAAATGCTACGAATTACACCTGGTAAGACACGCACACAAATGCTGCGAATTACACCTGGTAGGACACGCACACAAATGCTGCGAATTACACCTGGTAGGACACGCACAGTTCGAATCTAGGCTGAGGCACATAAACAAAGTCCACAACTGCAGAGTTCCCAAAAGACACTAAGTTTATTACGCTCGAGCGTCGTGCCCCCCTGCTAGTCAGGAGGGGACCCTGAATACAGATTATACAAAGGTTATATACTTTTTAGCAAAGCATGTTGCCCTCGTGCATCGGAAACCTTAGCCAATAAACAAACCCTTTTCTTATCTGCCACCTATCCCTGCTTGGTGCATTCCTCGTGCTAAACCAGTATGTTAATTACACAGCATGGTCCTAAAGCCATGCATCAGTAACTTTTTATTATCAGGATGGGAGGCCTCACATCAAAGGCCAGGAGATAGGGAGTTAGAGACTGACAAAAAACAGATACTGGGAGTCAGGGCAGGCTGGAGACAAGGTGGAGGATTTTCACAGGGATGCAGTATCTAAGGCACACTCCTCCTGGTGCATGATGTGCTTGCTTTTAGACAATGGTGGGCCCCAAACCAAAATGGAGTCACATGTGCTAACTTTTCCTTAACAGCCCCGTCTGCACTGCCCCGTCTGTTCCCAGCCAATGGGAGCTGCAGAGGCAGTGCTTGGGGTGGGGCAGTATGCAGAGCCCCCTGGCTGCCCCTATGTGTAGGAGCTGGAGAGGGGACATGCTACAGCTTCCAGGAGCCACGTGGAGTGGGGAAAGCCCCTGACCCCACTTCCCAGCTGGAGCGTGGAAAGCCTTGGACTCAACAACGGGAGCTCGAGGGCCGGATGCAGCCCCCAGGCCATGGTTTGCCCACCCCTGATCTAAGACAAAGGGTCTCAGCATGTGGAATGCCAACTATCTGTATAAACATGGTAAATTATGTACATTATCTAAAGGTTTTTAATAGTTCTTTAATTTCTATAATATCTGCACAAACTGGCTGCAAACTCCTGCACAGATACTTTGAATCAGATTTTTAGAAACATTACCACAAATTATCATAGCCCAACATGGAAATCTTGCTGCTCCCCTAATGGAGGATGAGTTAATTAAGATGATTAAGAATATGAAAGTGAGGAAAGCCCCAGACCAGCTGGCTTCGCTGCCGAATTCTGCAGACACTTCCTTGAACTCCTATCTGACAAGATAACTGAAATGTTTAATGAGTCATTTCCACCCTGAGGGAAGTCCTACTTTCAGTTTGTCCTAAACCAGGAAGTGATGCCATGCTATGTTCTAATTATAGGCCAGTTTCACTTATTAACAGTAATGTTAGAATATTGGCAAAAGTTCTGGGAGTGAGGCTGGAGAAGGGTTGGAGCTCTCTCAGACACCCAAATGAAGTAATACAGCCAATTCCCCCATGGGTCTCCTTAGTTCCCCTTTTTGTCCAATGGAGAAAAATAAGGTACCTAAAATGGTGGCTGCATGAAGGTGTAACCGTACCTTCGTGGATCACAACTGAGAATACCAAATTCAGGACAAATTGCTGAGAAATAGAGTAGACACACCCCAAAACTGGTGGTTATTCTCCCATAAGCTATATCAAACCAGCAACAAAAGTAAACTTTGGTTTCACCACGCTGGCTAATAAGTCAGAAAAGCAGTTTTCTTCAGCATTCCAGTCCTTGTATCACCACCAAAAACAGTAGACTTAAAGATAAGTGGTTCTTTAAAACCAATTTAATCAAATAAAAGGTTCTTCTGATCTCAAAGGACCAACCACACACCCAAGCGCTACCCCTGCAGAGGCGGCGCCTGTGGATGGGGCAGCACGCAGCAGAGCTGCCTGGCCACGCTTCTGCATAGGATCGGGGGCGGGGGGAGAGACATGCTGCTGCTTCTGGGAGCTCAGCCCTGATCCCCCTCCTGCCCTCCGAACCCCTCGGTCACAGCTTGGAGCACTCTCCTGTACCCCAAACCCCTCATCCCCAGCCCCACCCCAGAGTCTGCACCCCTCATCTCTCCCATGCCCCAACCCCCTGCCCTACCCTGATCCCCTTCCTACCCTCCAAACCCCTCAGTCCCAGCCCAGAGCACCCCAAACCCCTCAGCCCCAGCCCAGAGCCCTCACCCCTCCTGCGCCCCACCCTCCCTGCCCCAGCCCAGAGCCCCTTTCTGCACCCTGAACTGCTCTTTCTGGCCCCACCCTGCAACCTGTACCCCTTGCCAGAGCCCTCACCCCCTCCTGCACCCCAACCCCAATTTTATGACTATTCATGGACCGCCATACAATTTCCATATCCAGATAATGGCCCTCAGGCCAAAAAGTTTGCCCACCCTGTCTTAGTCTGAAGTTTTGTGAAAGTTTGGGAAGGGGATTTATCACAGCCCTTAAAAGAATGCTGGTGGCAGAGCATATTATGTAATGTTAAAAATGCTTCCGTGGCTCTCAGGCTCTGCTTGATGCTTGATACAAGATGCACTGGATGCCACAGCGGTTGAACAAGAGCAATGCCTTATCCTCTGAAGTTTGTTGGTCTTGTAACAAAGAAAAAGGTACCCGGATGCATGTGCTATGGGACTGTCCAAAGAGTCAGGTAGCTGTGGAAAGAGGTGGATGCAAGAGTTTAAACTGCTCAGCTTCAGCAGGTGAATGTCAGCTGAAAATTATATCCTAGGTTGTTTACTTGCTAAGCTGGGTTTAATTCTGCTACAAAGACTTTGGTTCTTGAGGGCTGCAGAGATCACCAAGGGTACGATTTTACAAAAATTGGAGAAGGCGTATGCCCAAAATAAGAACAGTGGTATTTGGACCTATTTGAACAGCCAAAAGAAGAATAGCTTCTCACCATAAAGAGCAATTATGTGAATCTGAAGAAACACAGACCCTGGTTCTAGATGCATTTGGATAAAAATATTGAGATGCCTCAAAGAATGTCAGACTCCATTCTACATAACCCTTCCTCTCCCGCCCCCTCTCCCCCACCAGTCTTTTCTTCCTCTCCCTACTCATGTATGTCTTCTCTTATTTTGTTACTGTTACCCCTGCTGTAACATTATATGTAAGTAGTATTGTCCAGTCTTACAGCTTTGACAAGTTGTAAAATTGTGTAATTCCATAATTCTTTTGGCGATCCTGTGAAGTATGAGTATTTGGAAACATACCAGCTGGACTTACCTTTTGTATTTCTCATTGTTTCTTTATGAAAATCAATCAAAAATTAATCATAAAAATTTAAAAAATCATGAAAACAAGGACTTGATATCAGTTGGTAAATTCAGCCTTATCAATAATGTCCTGTCTATGCTAACAAAACTACTGTGTTGCCAGATCCAGTTACAGTGGGTAATGTGCTAATTTGTGGTTTAAACACAGTTCAGCTCTGCTTGTGTAGACAGGACTGAAGTGTGTTTTAACTATGTTTTCTATTCATCTTGCATACTTGAACACTGCATTACTCCTTTTAGGAAGAAACTAAACAATTCTGAATAGAACAAGGACAATCATTTTTTTAAACAACTTTTTTTTCTTCTTTTTTGGGGCCCTCTCAGCACGAAGTTTATAAACTTGTTAGCTGTAATCCTGCATAAGTACATTATTTCCAGCAGGATTCTAATAGAGCTTCCCTAACCGACAAATTTGGACAAATTTGTTTCTGCCCACGCTCCCACCCGGTTCTATGAGACTCTCTCCTGAGGTAGGCTGTAGCACAGTTATAGTACAATTCTTAAATAAAAATCTTTGTCAGTGCTGGTTGAGAATCAGAACTATGAGGATGGTGAGCCATAGCCATGTTTTAGAGAGAGAGATGGTTGTCTAGTGTTTCAAATCCATGTGGTTAGAGATAGGCAGCACAATTCAATGGATGGTACACTGGATTGGAAATAAGGGATTGTGGGTTCGGTTTTCATCTTTGATATAGACTTCCTCTATCAACTTGGACAAATCACTGCACCTTTGTACTCACTTTGCTTGCCTTTAAAATTGCAATAATGCTTACTTACCTTTTGCAAAGCATTTGGAGATCTGTGGATGAAAAGAGCTACGTAAGTGCTATGTTTTTACATTTGCTGTTGATTCTTTAATGTGTCATTTACAGGGAATTAGTGGTATACAAGTTGCCACTTGCTGGAGCTGATAGTGGGGTCCATTTAAATCTTAGTGTGTCCTGCCATTTGAGATATTTCCCAACACATCCGAGAGACTGCATCACCTAAATGCTCAAGAGTCTGGGTCTCATGAAAAGAGAGGAGGGATGTTAGTTTGGAAATACTTGACCGGGACAGAAATATAATGGAGTGTTACAAGGGTTAGAGCAGTGGTGCCCAAACTTTTCCTGTTGCGCCCTCCCTTTACAGTAATGGAATCTATCCGCGTTTTCTTCCCCCCTTACCCCTCCCCCCCATTACTGCACAGTTGGCTCAGCAAAGGAGCTTAGGCTGAAGGTGGAGCTATATGCCTGGACAAAAGAGAAAATTTAGTCTGCACCCACAACATAAATCCGGTACCTCTCAGTACCGACTCAACACTTTTATGAATCTCAAAGAAAGAAAACTGGGTTCTCCAGATGCAAACCATAAGGTCCACAGCCTTCCACATTGCAACCATCCACATCAAAACACCAATTTTCATGTGTTGGATGAGGTGTCAACAGACCACTCCCCTTAATTGCCACAGTTGACCAACCTATCCTACCCATTTGGCTACTGCTTTGCCACATTCCACAGCACCTGGGAATGCATAATATTGGACCAATGGGTCTTGGAAATCATTCGCAGTGGGTATTCCATCCACTTTACCTCCCCCTCCCCAATTCCCTTCCCCATCCCTCTTCAGGGACCCTTCTCATGAGAGTTCACTACAACAAGAAGTATATCACCTCGTCCAGTTAGGAGCCTATGACGCATGACCAGAAAGAGTTAAGCATCCTGCAGAATAAATTACTCAAATTCAACCCTTAAAAACATATAAGGAGATAATGTTTGTGGTTTTGTGTATTTACATATATATTGGTAGATGTCAACAATGTAATCAAATAGTCCCTGTCTATGCTGTACTCTGTTAATTCAGGGATCAAAAGAACACCTTAGCATTTAAATGAACTGTAAACACAGGATATCACTGTATTCATCTCTCTTTGAAGTACATAGCCAATCATCTGTGAATGGTGGGAAAACAGGCAATTGTCTTATGTTAATTCGTGTAGCTAAGTACCGGTGATGGACCTACTTCAAAGTTGCCCTGATTGCCTATTGTAAGCCAAGGGACTCCGACCTGTCAAAGAAGGCCTGAAATTATATAAAAGATCCTTGGGTCCTGATCCTGTCATCTCGATCTGCTTAAGCTTCATCGGGGACGTTTGAGTCGCAACATTGAGATCCCAGTTTAGCGGGAACACCCTGAATATGATATTGGAAATTGAACTATAACCTATGGAGTAAATTCTAAAAGAACTCTTTGCAACTACAAAGTTCATCATCTCTGCTATGAATCCAAACCTCAATAAATTGAACTCATGTCTGTATGTATATTAATCTTTTAACCATACTCTCTCTTTTTTTTTTTTAATAAATTTTAGTTTAGTTAATAAGAATTGTCTGTAAGCGTGTATTTAGATAAGATTTGGAATACTCTTTAACCTGGGAGGTAATGTGTCCGATCCTTTGGAATTGGTAGAACCTTTTCTTTTATATGATGAATAGGATTTTCATTAATCCTCATCATATTTGACTTGGGTAACTAGGTGGAGGCCTGAGCCTGGGTTACTTTAAGGGAACTGTGTAGACTTCTGAGTAACCAGTGAGGTCTAACAGAAGCTGTTTTGTGCTGGCTTGGTAAATCTAAGTATTGGAATATCCACCAGCTTTGCGGATTGCCTGCCCCATTCTTTTAGTTCACCCTAATTGAGTGATCTCAGCTAGCTCCTCCAGGACCCCGGTCACATAGAACCGGTACCTCAACATCTACTAGGCAAAGGTTTTTTCTCTTGCTATTTCCTAATACCCAAGAGAAAGGGCAGTTGGAGATCCATCCACACATCTCAAGTTTGTCAAAGCTCAAAAATTCAAGATGGTCACTGTAGCAACGACTATTCCAGCATTGGAACAGGGAGTCTGGTTTTCGGCCCTCAATGTTCATATCTCAATCTTACTGTCCCACAGACGGTTCCTCAGATTTACCCTAGGACAAGACCACTACCAGAACAGAGTACTCCCCTTTGGGCTATCATTGGCTCCAAGGCTCTTTCAGTAGTGGGCTCTTACCTATGCTCTCAGGGGATCATAATCTACCCCTGCCTGGACAATTGCCTCCTCAGAGCCCGCTCCTTCAGCGAAGCCGACCAGGTTACCAAAACCGCAACAGACTTGTTCACAGAACTGGGCCTACAGATCAACACCCAGAAATCAACCCTCATCCTGGTACAATGCCTGGAATTCATAGGGGGCTGACCTCAATTCATTACAGGTCAAAGTGCTCCTACCCCCCACAGGTTCCTCTCCTTAATCACACTCAGAGAGACAGTACAAAACAGCCCAAATATCAGCCAGACACTGCCTCCATCTCTTGGGGTATATGGCAGCCAGCACAGCAGTGATACCTCATGTCAGGCTTCCCATGTGGTGAAATGAGGTGCAGCTTGGTCTACAGATCAAACAGAGAGACACTAGACAAACCTCTGTCGCTGCTCACCATGGTCAAAAACTCCCTGGATTGGTGGAAAACCCCAGCAAACTTTGCAAACTTTTCGCAAACTTCTCTGTTGCTACTTCTCACCACTGACACATCCCTCATAGGTGGGGCGCACATCTAAATGACTTTACAACACAAGGCAAATGGTCATCCACGGAGACATGCCTCCACATAGAATCATCGGACTGGAAGGGACCTTGAGAGGTCATCTAGTCCAGTCCCCTGCACTCATGGAAGCATTAAGTATTATCTAGACCATTCCTGACAAGTGGTTGTCTAACCTACTCTTAAAAAATCTCCAATAATGGAGATTCCACAACCTCCCTAGGCAATTTATTCCAGTGCTTAACCACCCTGACAGTTAGAAAGTTGTTCCTAATGTCCAACCTAAATCTCCCTTGCTGCAGTTTAGGCCTATTGCTTCTTGTCCTATCCACAGAGGTTAAGAAGAACACTTTTTCTCCCTCCTCCTTGTAACAACCTTTTACGTACTTGAAAACTGTTATCATGTCCCCTTTCAGTCTTCTCTTTTCCAGACTAAACAAACCCAATTTTTTCAATCTTCACTCATAGGTCATGTTTTCTAGACCTTTAATCATTTTTGTCGCTCTTCTCTGGACTGTCTCCAATTTGTCCACATCCTTCCTGAAATGTGGCGCTCAGAACTGGACGCAATACTACAGTTGAGGGGTAATCAGTGCAGAGTAGAGCAGAAGAATTACTTCTCATGTCTTGCTTACAACACTCCTGCTAATACATCCCAGAATCATGTTTGCTTTTTTTGCAACAGCGTTACACCGTTGACTCATATTTAGCTTGTGGTCCACTGTGACCCCCAGATCCCTTTCCACAGTACTCCTTCCTAGGCAGTCACACACAAACTGCAGTTGAAGTTTACCCCCAAGGTGACCTCCCCTTTTCACATGAACCAACTGATCCACCTTCCGACATTTTACCCTAAGCCTCACTGTGATAAAAGGGAGGCTATACTGCAGACACCAGATGTTAGGAGAGCCCTGGCCTTTTACTTGGATAGGACGAAGGCTTTTAGGAAGTCTCCCAAGATTTTCCTTTCTATTGTGGAAAGATCCAGTGGGGACACACATCTCAAAGAACCATTTTTACTGCACAAAGTGAGTAACTTCTTTGTTTCTTATGATATATAACTGAAATCTAGACATTAAACATAGCTTTAAATATTTGTCTTGCTTGTTAAAAATAAAATCTAAATTCTCCAGATTTCTCATTTTCTGTTGTTCAAGTGTGCAATTTGCAATGAGAGCTGCTTGGGCCTACTCTGACATTCTTCCGATTGTTTCTTGAGGTCAAAGAATAAAGAAAAAATGCATTAAAAATAAAAATATTTGCCTTGTTGAGCTGTAGGATGTCATTACTAGATCTAAGAACCCCAGAACAAAATTATTTAAATGGCCTATGCTCTTGCATTTCCCCGGGGGCCCTTTGGGGTTTAAGAGAGAAATAATAGGGAGGCGGTGTTAATGGGCACTTCTTCTCTTCTAGTTCTGTGAAACTTACAACCAGCAAAGGAAGATGCTCAGTACTGGGAAAAGCATGTGGGAAATCGTTAGCAATTCATTCCTGGGCCATGTGTGCAGTGGATGGCACCTGACAGACCTCCTGTGTTCCTGCCAGTGCTGCAGCTGCCTTCCCCCCAGAGCAGTGGTTCTCAACCTGGGGTATGTAGAGGTCTTTTGGGAGTACATAAACTCAGCTAGATATTTGCCTAATTTTACAGCAGGTTACATAAAAAGCACTAGCAAAGTCAGAACAAACTAAAAATTTCATACGAGTTTATACTGTGTTCGCAAAAAGAAAAGGAGTACTTGTGGCACCTTAGAGACTAACCAATTTATTTGAGCATAAGCTTGCGTGAGCTACAGCTCACTTCGTCTCTAAGGTGCTACAAGTCCTCCTTTTCTTTTTGCGAATACAGACTAACACGGCTGTTACTCTGAAACCTGTCATTATACTCAAAAAGAAAAGGAGGACTTGTGGCACCTTAGAGACTAACCAATTTATTTGAGCATAAGCTTTTGTGAGCTACAGCTCACTTCATCGGATGCATACTGTGGAAAGTATAGAAGATGTTTTTATACACACAAAGCATGAAAAAATGGGTGTTTACCACTACAAAAGGTTTTCTCTCCCCCCACCCCACTCTCCTGCTGGTAATAGCTTATCTAAAGTGATCACTCTCCTTACAATGTGTATGATAATCAAGGTGGGCCATTTCCAGCACAAATCCAGGGTTTAACAAGAACGTCTGGGGAGGGAGGGGGTAGGAAAAAACAAGGGGAAATAGGTTACCTTGCATAATGACTTAGCCACTCCCAGTCTCTATTCAAGCCTAAGTTAATTGTATCCAATTTGCAAATGAATTCCAATTCAACAGTCTCTTGCTGGAGTCCGGTTTTGAAGTTTTTTTGTTGTAATATCGCAACTTTCATGTCTGTAATCGCATGACCAGAGAGATTGAAGTGTTCTCCGACTGGTTTGTGAATGTTATAACTCTTGACATCTGATTTGTGTCCATTTATTCTTTTACGTAGAGACTGTCCAGTTTGACCAATGTACCTGGCAGAGGAGCATTGCTGGCACATGATGACATATATTACATTGGTGGATGTGCAGGTGAACGAGCCTCTGATAGTGTGGCTGATGTTATTAGGCCCTGTGATGATGTCCCCTGAATAGATATGTGGGCACAGTTGGCAACGGGCTTTATTGCAAGGATAGGTTCCTGGGTTAGTGGTTCTGTTGTGTGGTATGTGGTTGCTGGTGAGTATTTGCTTCAGGTTGGGGGGCTGTCTGTAGGCAAGGACTGGCCTGTCTCCCAAGATTTGTGAGAGTGTTGGGTCATCCTTCAGGATAGGTTGTAGATCCTTAATAATGCGTTGGAGGGGTTTTAGTTGGGGGCTGAAGGTGACGGCTAGTGGCGTTCTGTTATTTTCTTTGTTAGGCCTGTCCTGTAGTAGGTGAGTTCTGGGAACTCTTCTGGCTCTATCAATCTGTTTCTTCACTTCCGCAGGTGGGTAGTGTAGTTGTAAGAATGCTTGATAGAGATCTTGTAGGTGTTTGTCTCTGTCTGAGGGGTTGGAGCAAATGCAGTTGTATCGCAGAGCTTGGCTGTAGACAATGGATCGTGTGGTGTGGTCAGGGTGAAAGCTTATGCTCAAATAAATTGGTTAGTCTCTAAGGTGCCACAACTACTCCTTTTCTTTTTGCAAATACAGACTAACACGGCTGTTACTCTGAAACCTGTCATTATACTGTGTTGTACACTGAAATGTAAATAGATATTCCAATTGATTAATTTTATAATTAGAGGGTTAAAAAGGAGAAAGTAAGCACTTTTTCACCAACAGGGTGCTGTGACGCGTTTTTATTTTTTTGTGAGCAAGTAGTTTTTAAGTGGGGTAAAACTTCAGGTACACAGAGGACGCAGACCCCGAAGAGGCATAGAGAAGACAGAAAAGGCTAAGAACCAGTGCCCGGGAGCACTTCATGGGCGCATCCTGCGCAGAGCATGGCTGTGGAAGTGGGACGATCCAACCGCATTTGGCATCTGTTTATTCACCTGTCACTGGCACTTTTCGAGGCTGCCCCTGAGGCGTGCAAAGGTTGGCCACTGGGCGCCCTGCGGCTCTGAGAACGAGGCGAGGGAGCTCGGCTGAAACTGGCCAACCCTGCTGACGGTGGGGCGTGGCACAAGCCTTACGTTGGGGTCGGGCGCCATGACAGTAGAGAGCAGACACCCCTAGCGTCCTGATCGCTCGCTGAGCGTCACGTGTCCGCTCTAAAACCCCCGAGCCGGTCAGGCGGTTGGTCGCAGTGGCGGGTGGCGCTAGGCCCGGCGAGGAAGATGGCCGCCCCTGCCGGCTGGGCGTCGCTCTGTGAGAAGTTCCGCAGCTCGCTGAGTCTCTCCAACGTGGAGTCTAAGAAGGACCCGGAGAACGAGCCCTACCGCTCCAAGTACGGCGCCCGGGAGCTGCTGGAGGAGATCAGGCAGCTGCTGGGCTCGGAGGAGGCGGCCGAGGCCGAGGGCGCCCCTGCGGGGGAGGCGGCGGCGCTGCGGGCAGTGCGGCTGGCCGTGGTGGAGTATGAGCTCGGGGTGAACCACACCGAGACCGAGGAGCTCTCTGCCGGCGAGGAGCACCTGCTGAAGTGCACCCGGCTGCTGGAGCGCCACCGCCTCTCCCGGGACTGCATCTCCCTCTACATTCAGGCCCAGGTAGGGAGCGGCCGCCGCCCTGGGCGCCCCAGGACGTGCCGTGCCCACGAGCTTCTGCCGCGGCTCAATGGGTGGGCGCCCTGTGGGCGAATGGCAGGGACCTGGCTTGACTCCTCTGGCGGGCGAGGGTTTCACTGAGTTGCCCTCTGGGTCCCGCTGTGGTGACTTATCTCGCCGTGGACGGCGGCCGGCACCTCTGGGCAACGGGGGGCTGACTCGCTCCAGGCTCTGGGTGGTGGGAGTGTCCAATCGATCTGGAGCATCGTGCTGTTTGGGACGTGAAGTAGGTTTGGGCAGATACGCCATTTGCAGCGTTGGGGGTGTTCCTGACCTTAGGCAGCGTAGCACCATAAACCTTGCCCAATCTGGGCCCGTTTTATTTGTGATGCTTAGGATGACATGAACAGTGTAAGTGGCGGTATGAGCTATTGAAATGCTGAAATCTTAGGGCTATGCTAGTTAATATTCAAACAGTGCTTTGAAAATGTAAAGTTGCATTGCAAAATTGTGATGAGAATTTATTGTTGCAGTTATCTGTTTGCCTGCTCTTTAACGTTATGGTAATATAATACCATATCTGAGTGAGTAGAGTTTTGCAAATACTATTAATTTCCTTACAATAATTTCATTCTCCTCTGTATATTCCGTTCAGAATAGTTACCAAATACATATACATTCTCAGAGATGTTCCAGTCTTTACTCAATTTTTACATGTGCTAAAAGAAGCTGTAACATAAGAAGTCTTAAACAGAAGGACTGTTCAGATGTCCTTCGGACAGCTGGCTGATCTAACCATAACAGGCAACCTCACGATAGCTATCTCCTTGTGAAGTCTTGCAAAATTATTATAATAGGGGATAGTGGAGTGACGTGACTTTACTACAAGTCATTTTTTCAAACTGGTATATAAGGTGGGTTGGTTACCTGAAATTTTCAAGGTTGCATTTGCATGTGGTCACTGTCTTCCAGTGTGACAACTTGGGTTGGGCTCATAGTCAACACTATAAACCTGTCATTTAAAAGTAACAGGCTTATTTCAGAAACCATTCAAAATGAGATAGTGTCCCACCAGTAACTAAAAGGGTCGTAACTATACACGTTTACATCATGCCAGAGTTTTTTTTTTTTTTTTTTTTTTTTTAATTTCTATTGCCTTAGGCCAAGGATTCAGTTCTGCAGAATCACTACAAAAGGTCCCCCCCCCCCCCACCTGCTAGTAATAGCTCACCTTACCTGATCATTCTCATTACAGTGTGTATGGTAACACCCATTGTTTCATATTCTCCATGTATATAAATCTCCCCACTGTATTTTCCACTGAATGCATCTGATGAAGTGAGCTGTAGCTCACGAAAGCTTATGCTCAAATACATTTGTTAGTCTCTAAGGTGCCACAAGTACTCCTAGTTCTGCTTCTGAATTGGCTTTTTAAAATGGTGCTTGTTTATAACAGACAGGTGCTATCTTCTGGATACACTGTCTTTTTCCTGCTGTTCCTGCCCTTTCTTTTTTGCTATATCCAGAGATCTTTCCAATGCTATTAGAAGTTCTGTTGCCAAATGATGCTCTTGTTCCTAGCATTGGACAATGTATGCAAAATAACACAACTAGAAATCATGGTGTCTAACTGGGCTTTTGCACCAAGACTTCAATCTCACAGGCTGTAACAAACCTTGAACATTTAAAGGAAAGCAACATAAATACTGCAGTACAAGCAATAATCTACAGAATTTAGGGGTTAGCTGTGTTAGTCTGTATCCGCTAAAACAACAAGGAGTCAGTAGCACCTTAAAGACTAACAGATTTATTTGGGCATAAGCTTTCTTGGTTTAAAAGAAAAAAGAGCCAATTCTGTAGATCTGCATCTGAAGTGTTTTTTTTTTTTTTAAAGTGCTTTTATATGCTTTCTTTGTACTGACCTCTATTGTGGAAGCACTGGTACAGAGTTCCTTTTATCAGGTCAATTCCTGTGGCCCTGTTTCTGATTTGTGCTCTTCTGCATAGTGCTATACGGGATAATTGATGTCTGATTTTGCCTGTTACACTGTACATCCAGTCCCATGGACATAGTGTTTCTCTTCATGAGCACCACACAGTCTGATGCTCCTAAAAGAAGGCTAATTTGAGTGGGCCAGCTGCAGAGGCAACTTGATAGAATTCCACTTTTACCCCTCTGAGTCTCTTTAGTTGTATATTAAGACTTACCTTTTCAAGTGAGCAAATATAGAAACAAAATTTAGTATGTGTCCAACTTGGAACGTTTATGAATGCTAAATTCTTCATGATATACTTGGAGAAGCTCTTTGAAATTGGAGAGCCTCCAGAAGCAATGTAAGAAATGATGCCATGTGAATTATCATGTTTTAGATCTAAAATACCTATCCCTTAACTTTTCTTGCCACCTTTGCCTATCAATTAAGATACTTATTTAAACATCATCTGCTCTTTTCTAGCTCAATTTCTCATCCTATTTTATCCAGCCTTGGAGTCATAATACTGAATTTCTAACTTCCTGGTCATTTTTATGACAACACTGATGCTATGACTTAATTGCAGGGTGAATCAGAAATAAAACCGTATGAGAGAGAGCATCTGTTTAAACACACACCTGCAATAATAAGAAATAGAGAAAATTATATGCTTGTGTATGTTTGGGTCTTTATTTTCATGTTTGCTATAGTGTGATAAGGTGTCTTTAAACAATTTAAGGTAAAAACTATGAGCCAGGTGTTGCTTTAAGAGAAAAAGGAGTGTAACTCTTATTGACTCAAATAGGCTGTGTGTTTTGGGGTGGAATTTAGTTGTGTTTAGAGAACTTTAGGAATGGGAAATACTGGAAAATAACCTTTTTTTTTTTTTTTTTTTTCTTTCCTCCTTCTTCCACCCCATCTACCGCCTCCCCTCCCCCTTTTACATTTATAGAACAATTTGGGTATCCTGTGGTCGGAAAGAGGTGAAATTAAAACAGCACAGACTTACTTGGAATCTGCAGAGGCGTTGTATAATCAGTACATGAAAGAGGTACTGTTAACAGAGCTTATTTTACACATGCACTGCATTATTATTTATTTGTGTTATGGCACCATCTAGAGATGCCAGCCAGGACTGGGGATTATGCAGAGTGCTGTAGATGGTAAAAGATGGTTCTTGTTCTTCTGACAGATGCAGTTTTCAGAACATCATTTTTGAGCCTTCACATGCAGAGGCATTTCTTGTTAAGTATACATAGTGAATATTTTTTTCTGAAAAACATCTTGGTGAAGCTTCCTACTAGCAGCTACTGTGCTTCTGAAAAGTGACGTGTTTGCTAGCACTACGAGGATTTGAGATCTGTGATTCATGATAGCTTCAGTTCTGGTTTAATCAGCAAATGAACTTGGCTTAAATACTAAAATAAGTAAAATATTCAGTGTTGGAAGTTTTTTAGCCAGAATTAAAACTAGATGGAATCTAGCTTCCGCTATCTCTACTTAACTTCATCCTGTTAGTACTGCAAAGCCATGAGAGACTTCAAACCATACCTTTTAGTTAACAAAGAAAAAGATTAATCTTAAATACTCCTGAACTGTCTGCATCGATTTGCTGTGATAGTTTATAGTGCTGCATGCATTAAGGGCTTGGCTACACTTGCAAGTTAGAGCGCATTAAAGCAATCCCGGGTGCCCTAACGCCCGACATGTCCACGCTGGCAAGGCATGTAGAGCGCCTGGACTCTGCAGCTGGAGCACTCCTGGTAATCCATCTCCAGGAGAAGCATAAGGCTTGCTGTGGCCCAGCTGAAACGCCTTGGCGTCAGTGTGAACGAGGTGTTACATTACTGTGCTGTGATTGGCCTCTAGAAATGTCCCATAATCCCCTGAAATCAAGTGGCCACTCTTCTCATTGTTATGGAATTGGCTGTAGGAATGAGGATATCCCTTTTCAAAGCTCTGTTTCTGACAGCCGGCATGGCATGCTTATCTGCTCTGGGACAAAGCAAACCATTAGTGTGGAATTCTGTTGGGGTGTGTGGGGAGGGAAGGAGAGAGAGGCAGGCGGGGGTGGGAGCTTGGTCTGCTGCTGTATGAACTTACAAGACAGCATGCTGACACACTCTCTGCACCCCAAAACACATTGTGTCTCCCTACACACACACCCCCAAATATGAGAAGCATGTTGCAACCACTTGCGTGCTGGGGTAGCTACCACAGTGCACTGCTCTTTGTTGCATTACAAGAGCTGCTAATGTGGCCACTCGAGTGCGCTTGAATCTGACAGTGTAAACACACGGCAGCGTTTTCCCTGCTGCGGTCTCCAAAGGCTGGTTTAACTCCCAGCGCTCTACATCTGCAGGTGTAGCCATGCCCTTAGCTTTCTTTCAGAAAGGCTCTTGTGTGTCTCAGGCAGTCTTGTTAATGACCAAACTCCTTATGCATATTAAACAATCTAGGGGCATGTTTTCACTAACAACGTTAAAGCGCTGCTGCAGCAGTGCTTTAACGTGGCCGTGTAGTCACAGCACCAGCACTGGGGGAGAGCTCTCCCAGTACTATTTTTAAAAAAACAAAACAAAACCCACCTCCATGAGGGGAGTAGCTACCGGTGCTGGGTGCACTGTCTACACTGCCACGTTACAGCACGGAAACTTGCAGTGCTCAGGGGGGTGTTTTTTCACACCCCTGAATGAGAAAGTTGCAGTGCTGTAAAGTGGCAGTGTAGACAAGGCCTGAGTTGTTGACTCTGCTGTGTGATAGCAATGGCACAACAGGGCCTTTGTTCTTCTCTTTGAGGCAATCACAATGTATAAATAGCTCTGCAAAGACAGCTTTCTGCATTATTAATTCACCTTTTGTGACTCTGAAGAAAACTGTAGTACACTGCAATTCAACACACTGGGAGGCGGGGAAATCCCTCCAATTATAGTTTGGCCTCTCTCTCTTTTTACAAATTTTTGGGCTCTCTGTCTTTGAGGACTGAACTTTTTAAAAATGTGTCCTAGTTAATACCTGACACACATTTCTGGCATTGATGCTGTGTACATGACAACCTGTATTCAGTACTCCTGAGGGCATTCTGCACCAAAATATTAAAAATTCTGCGCACAGTATTTTAAAATTCTACAAGTTTTATTTGTCAATAAATAAATGTGGAGGCTCCAGCAGGGCAGTGGGGAGCACAGACCATTGGCTGCACGAAGGTGGGAGATCACTCTGCAGCCTCTCCACCTCTAAGACACCGACTCAGCGGTGAGGCTGCACCCGACCGTGACACAGCACAAGGCCTGGGCCTGTCCCAGAAACACACAGGGACCCTGCCCCTCTGTGCTAGGCACACCAGGTGTGGGGCAGACAGGCTCAACCAGGCAGGATTCAAGTGTAAAGGGGCTCAGTGTGGTGAGAGGGTTCTGTGTGGGACAATCTGGGTGCAGGCAGCTCAGTGCGGGGTCTAGGTGTGGGGGGATCTGCATCCACAGGCTTAGGTGTGGGGTTCCAGGTGTAGGGACGTAGGGAGCTCAGTGGGGAGTGGTCTAGGGTGCAGAGATGGGGGGTCTGGGGTTCAGGGGGGCTCCAGATGAAGGGGTTGAGGTCCAGTGGGGTGGGGTTCATGTATGGAGTGCTGGGGGGGTGGTTCTGTGTGTACAGGGTGAGGCTTGGCAGGAGCATCTGGGTATGGAAGGTCTGGATGCACAGGGGTTGGGAGGATGGGGGAGCAGCTCCCCATGCAATGACCCCTCCCTCCCACAACTGAGGCGTTACGGGGCAGGAAGCAGGGGAGGATGCTGAGCTTCCTGCAGCTGGGGGAGGTTTCTGAGGGTGGATCTGACACAGCCCCAGCCACTTCTTGCAGGGGAAGAGGAAGTCCCGTCCTCTCCTGCCTCCAGCCCAGCCAGGACTAGCAGTTGATCCCGGCTCAGGGTAGGAGCCACTGGCTGGGGTGTCTCCAGCCCTGCGGTAATTTACCTCTCTGCTGGCTGTTCCAGGTGCCTGAAATGGTGTACCTGCACTGCTAGGGAGTGGGGTGTGACTGCTCTTGCAGCTTCCCTTTGCTTCCCTGTCAGAAATTAATTTTTCTGCGGGGAAGTAAAGAAATCTGTGGGGGACATTAATTCTGCACATGCACAGTGGTGCAGAATTCCCCCAGGAGTAATTCAAGGTTTGACCATAAGCATGATCCTGAAGCATATGTAGGTTCTATCTCTGATGTTAGAAGCTGGATTGCCATCTTTTCTTTTTTTTTTTTTTTTTTTTTTAATTAAGTTCATGGAGCTCTTCCAGTGTTTCTCTGAAAAGACTGAATTGAGATGGAAAGCTGGAATAATAGTCAGTTTGGGAAGATTGTTTTGTGGGGTTAGTTTTAACATACACTTAAAATTTGAGAAGGTCTGTGCAGTTGTGTATTTACTGCCTGATTGGTAGGGTCTGAGATTTGAATATTAAATATAACCTACAAAGAACTTTTAAAATCAAGTTTATTCACTTTTTGCTGCTTTATGAGGTGTAAAAAGGGATTGAAAGCTTTCAAGTTTCTTGTGACAGGATTGGAGTTTTAAGATTCAATATCTTGGCTCCAGACAGCTTAACTAGTTTTGGCCAATAAGGCAAAAAGCCCAGAAACTCACAAGAACAAAGGAGACCTGGCAGGATTAAAAGGGATCCCTCTCTCACAAGGGGAAGTAGTTATTCAGAGGAGTGAGACAGAGATATGGGAACCCTGCTGGGATGACTGAAGAAGCTAGGCCTGTCTAGGTCACCATCACAGGATGTTAAGGCTTTTTAAGTAAGATAACAAACACTCTACACACATCTCTTAAAACGCTTTGTTCCTACAGCAAAATAAACAATGCTTTGGTCGCTATTTACATCACTGATCAGACTCCCAAAGAGAAGAACTACAGGTGCTGAGACCAGTTGGACCTGCTTGCTTATCATGGTTGATTCAAAGGGTACTGTAGCCCGGGGCCTGGTCTAAGAGCGGGAGAATCATGGAACTCCATCCAGCATAGGTAAAGGTATGAGGCCTGAGATCTGAAGGGTGCACTCAGACTGGAAAGGGGAAAGAGCCGGTGCAGGAAGTCCTGTAACTTTTTAAACTTTAGAAATGTCATCTCTGATCTCCTGGAATTTACTGAAGAATTTGTTGGGAATCTCTGAGGGAATGTGTTATGAGCTCTTGCACCTCAGCTGAACTGGTGGGAAACTTTAATAAATACTTTTTTATTTAAAAAAAAAAGTTAATTATTCTAAACAGGTGTAACCAAAAAAAAAAGCATTAAACAAATTGACTCTAAAAATCCTTTCATCCCTGGGTTATTTAACTTTTGCGCTCTTGTGATGTCATCACTTCATTAGCTCTTCAATCACCATCCTTTTCCAGGCTAGACAAAACCTGAATTAAAGACCAGTAGAATAGCTATGTATTTTAAAAAAATACAACAACTGCTTTCAGGGTTGTTTTTAATGAAAAACCAAGTAAAGGCACAAGCCTATTGTGCGGCCCCCACCCCACCCCCACCCCCAATTTGTGGAAGGAAAAGGTAGCTATATTACTCCCTCTCCCAGCCCCTGCCCAACTTCTCATTAGGAGTGTTTCTCTGAGCTGCTCCTCCTTTCTCTGCAGAGCCTCTCCAGGAGGCAGAGGGAGGTGGATTGCCACAGAGAGAGTTCCATTCTGGCCGCGTCTTCAGTTCTATTCTAAGTGTAAAGAACAGAATGACTTTAATGTGTCAATCCTGTTTTGCGTTCATTTCATGAGCGTGGTCCAGATTCCCTCTGTCTCATGGTACGTCTTGAGAATGTAGACAAACCAAGCCTGTTACAGAAGTTCCTGCCTCTTGATATTCTTCTCTTAACTTGGCAGAGACCATGTGGCCCAACAAATAAGGCACTGAGCTTTGCATCTGGAGATTTGGGTTCTAGTTCCAGCTCTTCCACTGAGCTGTGGAGACCTTGGGTTCGTCCTTTTGCCTCTTTGTGTCTGTCTCTGCGCCTGTAACAGGAGGGTAGTAATATTTATTCTCCCTTGAGATAATATGGATGAAAAATCTATGTCGAGCTAAGTACTGTTATTTCAGGAACTTTTATCTGGTGTTCGTTTTTGAAGTGATCAGGCAATAAGCTTGTAAACTACTAAGTACACTAGTACAGCAGGTTGCACTGCGAAACTGACCTCCGTGATGAAAATGCTCATAACGTCAAGTAACATGTGACTGGCAAATATATTGGCATGCTTAAAAACTTACAGAATGGTAAGTGATATGAGGCAGCCATCTTGGAAGCACATCCACAGTCCTCAGCCAGTGCCACCAGCAATTGAGGCACCGTTGGGTAGGTGTACCAGATTTTCATAAAAAGCAGGCACATACATATCTATGAAGCAAGTTAGGTGCAGACAGACAAAGTTGTGCTATAAATTGTGTTGGCATGGGTATGGCCCAGTTGTACTAGATATAACTGTCTGACAGCTGTCTTATAGGAACAGACACAGTGGCAAGATGCTGTATACAGGACCCTTCTGTATAAACCCCAGAAATCATCTCCATAAACAGAGTGAACAAAAACCAGTTAATATAGAACAAAACTACATTTACTTCACACACATCTTAAATATGTGTTTAAATCTATCTAAATCAGTACTCAAAGCTATGACTTTCCCCTTTGAAAACTGGTGGAAGAGAGATGCTTTACTCTTTGGTTCAGTCTCTTCAGGAAGCATGGTGTCTCTTTGGAATGAATGTTTTGTTGTTCTCTATTGTACCTAATAAATTGAAATTGATACATCACTGGAGTTTTTCTTTAAAATGAATTGCACTTCACCTGTGGTCATGCAGCTAGATTTGTGTGGTATCCTTTCACTCTTTGCCTCTTTCTTGTCCTTGTATAGATGACAGTAGGGACCTGAACTAGCAAATGCTGTGATCTGCACTTTGTTAGAAATGGTGTGCCATATGGGGATTTGATATGCTGGGAACTCAAGCTTTCCTGGCCCCAGGGGAGTGTGTAACCCAACTAACTTAGTGTGTTCTTTGTTCCCTTCTTGTGGCTAGACCACATAGAGAGATTTTGGGTCTATTTCCTCCATGTTAACGGCTGATGATGTGCTATAGCTTAAGCAGTAGAGACTCATGCTTCTAAGGCTTGTCTAAACACACATGCTGTACTGGTTTAAGTATACTGGTATAAAGTGATATATTCTCTCTAGTATGGACACAATATCAGTGTAAAGGTGCTTTAGACCAGTATAGCTTTTCCCATATGGGAAGGGGAACAAGCTACACTGGAATAAGGCTCTCTTATACCAATATAAGTGCATCCACACCATGACTTGTACCAGTATAACTATTTTTATTTTTAAAAAATCTATTCCTAGCCAAAATAGTTTCACCATTTCAAAAACAGTGTGTGGACTGGCCTTAGATCAAGAGATTGTTCATGGGGAGTGAACCCGTAATCTCTCCAGGGACATTGTTATGCTTTCACACATGAGTGACATTACTCTCACAAAGTAGTTCATTGACTTCTGTGGGACTGCTCCTAATAAAGCTACTCACATGCGTAAATGCTAGTGGGATCAGACCTCATGGTAGGGTTTGCTAGGCATTCTCTGTGCTTATCCTGCAGGAAATATTGTGAAGGATACTTTGTGTGTGTGTGTGCTGGTAGTGTATCTTGGTAAATGAATTCTTTATTTGATATTTGTAGACCTATTTAATAAATTCTCATGAGATCAGTATGAATCCAGAGTAAATTAGTTTGTCACAATATAATATTTTAAAAAATATACACAGTTATATATGAGAAGTAGTTTTATAACACAACAGAAAAAGTGAGGCATACTGTTTGCTTTTTTTCTAAAAACATCTCATGGACTTCAGGAAATCACATTAAATGTAACATTCAGAAGTTCTGTGGAAAATCAACAGTCTAGTGTTGAATTTGGGGTTGAAAAACTGCAAAATGCTCACAGGTCTTTCTGGTCTTGCATTGTGTTTCACACTGCAGCCAGCAGAGGGAGCACAATATCACTAAGTTACAGGTTGTGTATTGGATATACTGCTTATTCTTTTTCAGAATGGGAACCCTCCCCTTGATCCCAGTGAACACTTCATGGCTGAAGAAGAAAAACTTACAGATCAAGAGAGATCAAAAAGGTGGGTGCTGACTAGAGCATACATTTGAAATGAGTATGTGATGGCTGTTTGTTTTTTAAAAATAAATAAATCTATAGTAAGACCCAAATTGTCTTCCCAGATTTGAAAAAGCCTATACCCATACATTATATTATCTGGCCCAAGTCTACCAACACCTGGAAATGATTGAGAAGGCTGCCCAGTATTGCCATACCACCCTTAAACGACAGCTTGAGTACAGCGGCTACTATCCAGTAGAATGGGCTCTGAATGCTGCTACCTTGTCACAATATTATCTCACTAAGGTAACCATTTAAATGTTCTCTGCTATGGTAATGACTTATTAATCTGCAATCATAAAAGGTAACTACAAAGTCAGAGTTGCCGTTCCGGTAGCTCATTGAGGCATGGTGCCTACTGGATTTTAAAATGTCCTCCTTTAAACACACAAATAGACCTCAAATGTCAAACATCTGTCTTAAGGGAGTGCAGTGGTTGCACTTCCCGTGGTAGCATGTTGCTGGAAGTAAGCAGAGGGGTAAATTTAAGAATTAAAGCACAAGTGGGCACAGTAGTACAAATAATTAATAATAATGGTGGTGTGTGATGTGGTGCTTATGAGATTTTTTTTTTTAAAGGTGAAACAAAAAGGAAAATATTTTTAAACTACCTGCTAATACTTAGTTCTTATCTAGGCAAAACAAATACATTCAGGCTTGAGTCTTACACTGCACCCTTTAAGTAATTGTTCTTGGATATTTTAGCATGTGCACAAAATTTGTGGAAGGTTGTGTGAGCCAATCATATAATGGATGCTCTGTTTGCCTCCAAAGTCTCTGTACCGTCACTAAACAACTCACTGCTTTGTGAAGTACTTTTGTTTTTATATGAGGCCTTTCCTACGCAAGACAACTCAAATTCTAATGTGTTCTGTAAAACAATTTGGTGCTTTGGAGACTTCTGCAATACCACTCAGTTAAGAATAGAGTTTCAGCAGTAAACTGTCACTCCTGTACCTTTTGAGGAGATAAACTGAAGGAATTAACCATCAAGTAAAGTACTACTCAATGCGAGAGTAAGGGAATCCGAATCTGACTCATAATGTATGCTCAATTTATTTTCAGCTCAGGGCTGTATTATGCCCCACAACACAGTGTTTACCACAGACCTCAGGAAATGACAGTAGCATAGGTCAGAGCAGCATGGAAAGAATTTATAATGTTTGTGCTTCAGTCCTGCTATAAAAGGCAGTGACTACCTCTGTGGAGGGTTGTTGATGGGAAGGTGCTATATTCCATAGTAGATGTAAAAAATAATCTTTCCTTTCAAATTGTACAATGTTAAACCTATATTTTCTAGTGTCCAAAGGAAAATGTCCTTGAACCTCTCAGTTCTGCAATTTCCCCATCTTCACATGTCCTAACTATACAACTTGAGGGACTTAATTAAGTCTAAAGTAGCAGCTCGTTGGCTGTTTTGTACCTATGGTTGAACACTGCTGTTTCTTTCCCCCACAGCAATGCTTTATGGAGTCTCGACACTGTTTAGCAGCTGCTAATGTTATCTTTAACCAAGCTGGACAGGTTCCTTCTTCAGAGGACAGTAAGTTGTGTGGTTTTTTTTTTTTTTTTTTTTTTTGTATTTTTGTTTCACTGATAGTTAACTTCAATCAAGTAGCTTGGAAATAAGCGTTGTTAGTATGGATGTTAAATGCTCATATGTTCATCAGTTGGGAGCTCTTAATAGGAGTTCCAGTTCCTTTTGGAGAATTAATTATCTTCCCTTATACCAGTACTACTATTAAACCAAGATTTTTAAGTTGCATGCACAACAGTTCTTAAGATTTGGTACATGTAAACACCTTGAGAAAAGCTCAGATATTTATTGCTGCTGATTCAGGAATTTCATCAGAGTCAGGTGATACTTAGAGTTTTTTTTGGTAAAATTGACAGATGTTAGAAGTTGCCAGGAGGATGGAGGAAAAAACATTGGGGCAGTTCTAAAATGTGAACATCTCCGTCCAAGTGTTTTCAGGAGTATGAGAGAAAATTTCTCACCCTTTAAAAAATAAAAAAATAAAAAAAATAAAAAATCCGGGCTCTCACATTTACAGTACAGTGTATAATCTGTTTAGAGCAATCCCTAAATGCAAACTGTTAAACAAATCTGATGCGAGAAGACATTTGCTGAGAATAGGCTTAAAATGAAGACTTCAGCAGAAAAGCAGATACATGTAAAACACCCTACAATTTGTCACTCGACATGGTGCAATCTCATTAGATGGTACTTATGAAGTTGTCATCATCCCTGACTGACTTTGTATTGGTGTAATGAAATAAACAACTCGTAAATCAACAAAATCAAGTGGAATAGAATGTACCTTCCTAAAAAGACAGCCATACTTCTGAGGGGGCATGGTCACATGACTATAGCTGTGCTACTTGAAACATCCTACTTCGTTACTTCCTGTAAAGCGGTAAGCTTTGGTTTTGCTTATCTACAGCACAGCCGTGGGTGTTTCAAATCTTGGACAACTGAAAGCTTCAGATAAATGAGGCTTTAGACTCATGGCAGATTGTGCTAGCATTCAAAGGGGCTGCATTTTTGCATTCTCCTAGCCTGCTGTTGCTGCAGTGAGTGTTAGCTAGTTTTAAAGAGTTCATGCTAATTGGAATGTAGTCTCCTTAGATCCAATTGGCATTGTTATTCAGGGGCAAAATACAGCTGAAGGGAACACAGCCAAGCTTCCTTTAACCAGAGTTCAGTCAGCTGGGTTGCACAGTGTATAAATGTCATCACTTATGACATTTTTTGGAAACTTGAAAATGGACAAAAACCTATATAGAATCACCCTTTATATCTCATCTAGCCAATTTAGCTACATTTTTAGGAGGCAGGCTATGCAAGAGCCATTTTAGATAAGGAGCCCAAGACTTTACAAAATACTGGTTTCAGAGTAGCAGCCATGTTAGTCTGTATTCGCAAAAAGAAAAGGATTACTTGTGGCACCTTAGAGACTAACCAATTTATTTGAGCATAAGCTTTTGTGAGCTACAGCTCACTTCATCGGATGCATTCAGTGGAAAATACAGTGGGGAGACTTATATACATGGAGAACATGAAACAATGGGTGTTACCATACACACTGTAAGGAGAGTGATCACTTAAGGTGAGCTATTACCAGCAGGAGAGCTGGGAGGGTGGGGGACCTTTTGTAGTGATGATCAAGGTGGGCCGTTTCCAGCAGTTGACAAGAACCTCTGAGGAACAGTGGGGGAATAAACATGGGGAAATAGTTTTACTTTGTATAATGACACATCGACTCCCAGTCTTTATTCAAGCCTAAGTTAATTGTATCCAGTTTGCAAATTTATTCCAGTTCAGCAGTCTCTCATTGGAGTCTGTTTTTGAAGTCTTTTTGTTGTAATACTGTGACCTTTAGGTCTGAAATTGAGTGACCAGAGAGATTGAAGTGTTCTCCGACTGGTTTATGAATGTTATAATTCTTGACATCTGATTTGTGTCCATTTATTCTTTTACGTAGAGACTGTCCAGTTTGACCAATGTACATGGTAGAGGGGCATTGCTGGCACATGATGGCATATATCACATTGGTAGATGTGCAGGTGAACGAGCCTCTGATAGTGTGGCTGATGTGATTAGGCCCTATGATGGTGTCCCCTGAATAGATATGTGGACACAGTTGGCAACGGGCTTTGTTGCAAGGATAGGTTCCTGGGTTAGTGGTTCTGTTGTGTGGTATGTGGTTGCTGGTGAGTATTTGCTTCAGGTTGGGGGGCTCTCTGTAAGCAAGGACTGGCCTGTCTCCCAAGATCTGTGAGAGTGATGGGTCGTCCTTCAGGATAGGTTGTAGATCCTTAATGATGCTTTGGAGAGGTTTTAGTTGGGGGCTGAAGGTGATGGCTAGTGGGGTTCTGTTATTTTTCTTTGTTGGGCCTATCCTGTAGTAGGTGACTTCTGGGTACTCTTCTGGCTCTGTCAATCTGTTTCTTCGCTTCAGCAGGTGGGTATTGTAGTTGTAAGAATGCTTGATAGAGATCTTGTAGGTGTTTGTCTCTGTCTGAGGGGTTGGAGCAAATGCAGTTGTATCGTAGAGCTTGGCTGTAGACGATGGATCGTGTGGTGTGGTCTGGGTGAAAGCTGGAGGCATGTAGGTAGGAATAGCGGTCAGTAGGTTTCTGGTATAGGGTGGTGTTTATGTGACCATCGCTTATTATCACCATAGTGTCCAGAAAGTGGATCTCTTGTGTGGACTGGTCCAGGCTGAGGTTGATGTTGGGATGGAAATTGTTGAAATCACGGTGGAATTCCTCAGGGGCTTCTTTTCCATGGGTCGAGATGATGATGATGTCATCAGTGTAGCGCAAGTAGAGTAGGGGCATTAGGGGACGAGAGCTGAGGAAGCGTTGTTCTAGGTCAGCCATAAAAATGTTGGCATACAGTGGGGCCATGCGGGTACCCATAGCAATGCTGCTGATTTGAAGGTATACATTGTCCCCAAATGTGAAATAGTTATGGGTGAGGACAAAGTCACAAAGTTCATCCACCAGGTTTGCCGTGACATGATCGGGGATACTGTTCCTGACTGCTGGTAGTCCATCTTTGTGTGGAATGTTGGTGTAGAGGGCTTCTACATCCATAGTGGCCAGGATGGTGTTTTCAGGAAGATCACCGATGGATTGTAGTTTCCTCAGGAAGTTAGTGGTGTCTTGAAGATAGCTGGGAGTGCTGGTAGCGTAGGGCCTGAGGAGGGAGTCTACATGGCCAGACAATCCTGCTGTCAGGGTGCCAATGCCTGAGATGATGGGGCATCCAGGTTTTCCAGGTTTATGGATCTTGGGTAGCAGATAGAATACCCCAGGTCGGGGTTCCAGGGGTGTGTCTGTGCGGATTTGTTCTTGTGCTTTTTCAGGGAGTTGCTTGAGCAAATGGTGTAGTTTCTTTTGGTAACCCTCAGTGGGATCAGAGCGTAATGGCTTGTAGAAAGTGGTGTTGGAGAGTTGCCTAGCAGCCTCTTGTTCGTATTCCGACCTATTCATGATGACGACAGCATCAAAATACTGGGTTGTACTAATCATAGAGGTCTGTCAAGACATCTTAGAATAAATATGAAGTAATTGACGGCTGTGAATTCACACATCTAGATTGCCATGGTCACTTGACTGTGTTACTGTCTGGATCACTAGGGTGACATTGGGGTCAGAAATGTGGTATGCTTTCACCAAGGAAACCACCCAGAGACTCCAGCCAGTAGGAGTAGAAGCAGCCAAAGATGGAACTGTGGCAGGGAGGGGTAAAATGGGGCCCAGCCAGAGCCACCTTTCCCTCCCAGAACTTTGCAGTACCCAGAACTGTGCAGGGGAGGCCACACGCTCACGCTCTGGGGCTTGCATCTCTCCTATTGTCCTGTGGGTTGCAGAGAGGAGACGACTCCTGGTAGGAACCAAAGTAGGGATCTTTGGACATTGAGAACTCTACAGTTGTGACTGGACTTCCTCTGCTCTGTGCTGAGTGACTCTCTCACTCCCACCCTCATCTCTTCACTTGAGCTTCAATCCACACTTGATGTCTTACCACCTTTTCCCCCTTCCCTTCTTGCTGATATTCTCCAAACTAAACCACCTTCACCCCCCCCCCCCCAAATAGTGGAACTAACATGATGATTGCTGCCATCATGCTGTTCAATCTGTGTGTCAGACCCTTTCCTCCACCCTATGTCTGTCTTGTCTATTTAGATTGTATGCTCTTCAAGGCAGGGGCCGTTGTCTACTCTGTGTTTGTACAGTACCGAACACAGTGGGGGGCCCTTTTCTTGGCTGTCCCTTAGTCACTACTGTAATAAACATGATTACGTAATAACAGAGAAGTATATGGACAGTGATGGTCTACTTCCAGCACATAGTTGAGAGACAAGGGTCCTCTTTCCAACTCTGCCAAAATCTTCCTCTGTGACTTTGGGCAAATTGCTTAACCTCTCTGTGCCTCAGTTTCTCATCTGTTAAATAGGAATAATGATACTTCTCTTGTATAGATGAGGAAGCTAATGACTTGAGATCATTGGATGGAAGATGCTCTATAAGTGCAAAGTGATATTTATTACAGCATGCTGGGAATTCCTCCTGTTTGGTTTTTGGTTTTGTTTTTTTTTCTTCTTCCTTCCTCTTAAGTTTTATATCCTGAGCCACTGTACTATGAAAATCATCATATGGAAAGTTCTGGGATCTAAAACATGGGAATAAGTTCCACTCACTCAGGGCTTGTCTACACTACCAAGTTTTGTTGACAAAACTTATGTCGACACCCCCCCCCCCCAAAGTCAACAAAACAAAAATCGCCAAAGGGTGTTCACGCTTGCTCCCTCTGTTGACAGATCATGTCCACACTGGGGACACCATCGTTGACCGGGTGAGCAATGCACTGTGGGTATGTATCCCACAGTGCAGTGTTGTGGGGAGGAGCAGCTGATCGCTGTGTATCTTGGGATTCTCTTTGAGTTCTCCCACAGCCCCCTCAGCTGCCTAGAGCAGCATCGTGAGTAGCTCTGTGAGCTCTCCATGTTGAGGAATGGCAAAGCATCACAGCAGTCTGCCTGCTGCTGTGTTCCTAGTGCAGGGCAGAACAGGACCATTCCAATTATTTGCTCTTTGTTTCCCCAAAAGGAGCAACACGCAGCTATGAAAGGGGAAGGGCGCGCGCCTGCAGGGCAGCAGAGATCAAAACACTGAGCAGAACAATCAGGGCAGGCATTGTGGGATACTGGTGGAAGCCAGTTCTGTGGACAAAACAATCTGCAGTGTCTACACTGGTTCTTTGTCGACAATAAAGGGAGGGGAAAAGACAAAAGTCTCTTGTAGGAGTGGAAGTTTTCTGTTGCCCAAAACTGGGTGTTTTTTGCGATGAAAGTCCCATTGTAGTGTGTAAGCTCTTGCTATTTTTGTTGCCAAAAGGCAGTTTTTGACAACAAAACTTGCCAGTGTAGACAAGCCTTCAGATTTAAAGGGGAAAAGGCTGGATTGATCAGTAAAGGTCTAGAGCAGGGGTCGGCAACCTGCGGCATGCGTACCAAAGGCGGCACGCGAGCTGATTTTTGGCGGCACTCTGCTGCCAGCCGGGGTCCCAGCTGCCGCTCTGCCTGCTCAGCCCGCTGCCAGTCTGGGGTTCCAGCCGCCAGCCCCATAAATGTAAAATGCATTATTGGCACGCCAAACCATAAATGAATGAAGACTTGGCACACCACTTCTCAAAGGTTGCCGACCCCTGGTCTAGAGCAGTGGTTCTCAAACTTTTGTACTGGTGACCCCTTTCACATAGCAAGCCTCTGAGTGCAATCCCCCCTAATATATTAAAAACACTTTTAAATATATTTATCACCATTATAAATACTGGAGGCAAAACCGGGTTGAGGTGGAGGCTGACAGCTCGCGACCCCCCCCCCCCATGTAATAACCTTGCAACCCCCGTGAGGGGTCCTGACCCCCAGTTTGAGAACCAGTGATCTAGAGTTACTTCACCTGAGTACTTGCTGATAAGAACACTGTCTTAAAGAACAGACACCTGCAAGCATGTGAACGGAACATCTAAATTGTTAGTAAAACAAAACCAAAACCATCCGCTGTGTACAGTGCAGGGATTCTTAAACTAATGAACAAATGGAGGTCACTTTGAGGCTATTGAGAACTCTCCTTCTGTACCTCTTTCCCCCCCCCTCCAAAAAAAAAAAAAAATAGAATGTAGTGCCTGTAAAAGGTACCAACTTAACAGTACTGGAGACTGAAGCATCCTTTGTATCCAGAGGACAAGAATGGTGGCATCAGCAGTGCAGGCTTCACCACACTGTCCCACTAATTTGTCTCCACTTCCATTAGAGGTGATGGGATAGTTAAGTTTTAATGTCTGTTCAATCTTTGGTGTCTGTGTTGAGATGTCAACACAGTTGCAAACTGTGATTGTGGTGGGGAACTTGGGGAGAGAAGGAGAGTGTAAGAGTTTGTGGGTTAGCAAGTCTTCCTGTACTTTGGATTGGCCACAGACTTTGCTTCCTCAATTTGACAGTCTCTATTTCACTATAATTCTTAGGGCTGTTGCAAGAGCAAACAGTGTCTTAATCATGCTAGAGAGCAGCTTTTCTGTTAGTTGTTTTTGAAGGGCAGATGGGCTCTCACTTTAGAACAGAAAACAAATCTGTTTTATTATACTCTGGAAAAACTCCAAACCAGGTGGTCTTCCTGTTACATATCTAAACTGTTTGTTTTTAAAGGCAGTACTTGATAGATCCACAGTAATCCATCTTCTGAGTCTGTTAGTTAGGGATTACAACCTTTGCCCTCTTAAAACTTTAAAGGAAAGACAGAAAAATATCCTGATTAATGTAAATGATCGTTCTTCCTTTTAATGTAACATTTGAGCTGGAATACTTCACTTCTCCCCAGCTTTTTATGTGATATGTGTATTTATCAGATGAAACAGAACAAGACCAACAGGATCTTCGACAGAGAAAAGCTGAAATTGCAAGATGTTGGATTAAGTACTGCTTGACTCTTTTGCAGAGTGCTCGGAAATCACTTGAGGTAATCAAAGATTTCTGTTCACAATTGTTTAAAAGTATCAACAAAAACTTCATTTATAAATAACAGGAATAACTTCACAACCAAACTTTAAGGATACATAGTTGCACAACCAGTAATCAGGAGACAAATATTTGAACTCTAGGCTGTACATGTTCTAAAAACTGCTAACCCTTGAATAAAGCTGTTATATTACAAATAAGTATGGAGACCGGATAAAAAACAAGCTGTTTGCTCAGCCCTGCTGGTTGATTAATGGAACATAGCAACTTTATAAGTCTCCCTGATCTTTGCCCACAAAGTCCCCTTCTTAGGCTTTAATTCAGCAGAGCACTCAAGTATTTGTTTGAGGCCTTGTCTGCGCTACAAAAATTTTTCGGCAAAAGCTGGCTTTTGCCGACAAAACAGGAGGGCATACACACTAAAAAGCTACCTTTGGTGGCAAAACAAAACTACCTCAATGAGAGGAATAAACCTTTGGCAGCAGAGTTAAAGCAACAAAGCATCAGTGTAGACACTGCTGTTTGTTTTGTCCACATAACTGGCTTCCACCAGTGTCCCACAATGCCTGCTGTGATCACTCTGCTCACTGTTCTGATCTCTGCTGCCCTGCAGGCATGTGCCCCTCCCCTTTCAAAGGTCTGGGGAAGTATCTGACAGCTGAGCGGGCTGCTCCCTTTGGGGAACAAAGAGCAAATCATTAATTTGGAATGTTCCTGTTCTGCCCTGCACTAGGAACACAGTGGGGCGGGGGAGGGAGAGGGGAGAGACTGCCGTGCTGCTTTGACATTCCTCCGCATGTAGAGCTCACAGAGCTGTTCAGGATGCTGCTTCAAGCAGCTGAGGAGGTTGTGGTAGAACTCGGAGGGCATCACAGAACCGCAGGCAGGCAGAGTGGTCTGCTTCGGGAGGGACTGCTGTACCAAGCTGGGGGCTGACATGTGTTTCTTTCTTCCCCCTCTGCCTCAGGATAGGTCAGTCGGCCTGCTATCTCCCCCGCCCCAGACGCACCACCCTTATCTCCCTCCCCTCCCACGCTTCAGTTGAAAAAGTGGCTGACAATCTACTAGGATGCCCCTGGAACGATGGGATTGAGAAACCTGCATCGTGTGACGCTGTACCTGCCCCATGAGGCATTGCAAACCCTTCCCAAAGCACCCTGCAGCCAATTGCACTGTGGGATAGCTACCACAGTGCACTCTGCTGACATAAGGAGCTAGTGTGGACGTGCAACAGTGGTTTTATTTAAAGCGCTTTAATTAAAGTGGTATAACTTTTGCCAACAAAACTTTGTAGTGTAGACAAGGACTAAGTGTAAGCATGTGGGTAATGTGATCCCTATTCAGCACTTAAGCATTCAAATAGTTCATTGACTTCCAATGGGACTATACAGTGCCCATTAAGAAGCTGCTGAAAGTACTTTGTTGAATTGAGGTCTTAAAGGGCTCCAGCTCCATTGTCTGTCTGGATACAAAAACCTCCTGGGGTGGAGACATAACATCTAAAATATTCATGTTAAATAAATCTCATGCACTGCAGAGGTAAGATCATAATTTGTGTAATTTAGTGAGCATAAATTTTAATATGCTAGCATGCCCACTCTCTTGTCTTGCTGTTTGTTTGCATTAAGGACTGTAGTTAAAAGCAGCTTCAATACATGTTGTTCTCCGTAGCCACATGTATTTTAAACTAACATGCTCTGTCATTTTAGGATAACATCGGAGAGTTGGATCCAGACAGGCAATCAGAACTTAAAGCTCAAAGGAAAAAAGAGGAAGATGAAAAAGAGAAGGGCAGGAAGAAAGCCGTCCTCTTTGGAACCAGTGATCTATGTGACTCTATATTAGCCACAGAAGAGAAAGTGAGCTGTATATGTCCTTTAGATTTTCAAGAAGCCAGAGAAGTCTTCCTAGTGGGTCAGAATTATGTTCATGAAGCAAAAGAGTTCTTTCAGTTTGATGGCTATGTTACTGACCATATTGAAATTGTTCAGGACCACAGTGCCTTGTTTAAGGTGCTTGCTTTCTTTGAAGAAGATTATGAGAGACGCTGTAAGATGCACAAGCGTAGAATAGATATGCTGGAGCCCATGTACGTGGATTTGAATCCACAGTATTACCTGTTGATCAGTAGGCAGCTTCAGTTTGAATTAGCAGACACTTATTATGAGATGATGGATTTAAAGGTAGCTATTGGTAACAGGCTAGAGGAACTCGACTCTCATACTATAAAAAAAATTAATTCTCTGGCTCAGTTAGCAGTCAAGTACTATGAACTCTTCTTAGATTCTCTGAGGAACCCCGATAAGATATTTCCTGAAAAACTCGAGGATGATGTTCTTCGCCCTGCAATGGTGGCCAAATTTCACATTGCACGATTATATGGCAAGCTTATTACTTCTGATGGCAAGAAACAACTGGAGAATATGCAGACCTCATTGGAATATTACACATTTCTGGTAGACTATTGTGAGAAGCATCCAGAAGCTGTCCAGGCCATAGAAACTGAACTAGAACTCAGTAAAGAAATGGTTGGTCTGCTTCCAACAAGAATGGAGAGGCTAAAAGCCAAACTGTCTCCGTTCCGTTAAACCCTTGTCTTCAGTGAATGGAAATGTGCAATATTAAAATGATCTCTGTCAAACATACTTTGGGACAGTTCCCATACCTTGTTGTTGCCCTTAGCATTCAGATGTCTGCAGCTATAAGATCCGGGTACGTTAGGCACTATAGAACCTTTTTTAAAATTGAGAACTGTCTGGTTTAGTTTCTCACCCATGCTAATGGTATAAACTCTAAATGTAAAGTGAATGTCCATTTGATGATTTGTAGTGCATGCTCTTTATGTAAATACAAACCCTGCCTGCCTGCCTTTCTTCCTCCAGTACATAATTCAATTTCTAAATGTAGTGTTGTACTTCAGATGTTTCTTTTAAGGGAACCTTTTGGGTAGCTTGACTGGTCCTAGAAACCTTTAATAAGAATCAGACTTTAGGCATGCATTCTGTCTACTAGACAGGTTTTAGTCTTTCTAACCCATGCTCCAAAGATTATCCATATGGAAAGGAGCCTGATTGTCCTGTATTTTGTATGTTGATGAGTGACTTTTGTTGCAATTAAACACACCTATTAGAGGCTCAATAAATGGACTTGCTTGACTAAACTTTTTCACTGAGTCCTTCTGATTTAATTTTTGTTTTTTTAAGACCTGATTAACAATAGAATCCTGTTCCACTTTTTACAGAAACTAAAATACCATAAGTTTTAACTAGCTGTAAAACTCCATAATCCTGTCTGACTTTTAACGGTTGTACAAATAGGCACCAACATATCCAGAACAGAAAAATAAGAAATAAATGATCAAATACACCATGAAAGGTGTGCTGGTTCTATGCCACCTCCGGAGATGCACAGGACATCCCTCTATTTCAGTGATCTCCAACTGCCAGAACAGCATTTTGACTAACTAGGCATAAGTTACTGCATTGCAATAGCTGTCCTAATTTTCATGAAGGGCCAGCTCAGACACAGGCCAGGCCGAGGATTGGAAGAGTATAAAGGTGTCTTAAAACTACCTTTGCCTCACCTATTACAGTGTTGCACGGAGAAGAGTTTTTTTCCTGGATTGAAAGTTCTGGCCCAGTATGTGTAAAATGAATAGCCAGCAGCTATCAACTAGTTCCTCAAGTAAAGACAACCCATAGACCGTGTGTTATGCTATACAAAGCACACAGGATCTTTTATAAGAGAGAAGGCAAATATGCCATATTTATTGAAAATACAACAGTTAGCATATGCTTTTCAGACTCTCTCTCTCTATTTTCCCCCCCCCCCCGCCAGTTGATGTTTTTATAGTTACCAGTCTGGATCAATCTAGTGGCCAGCCAGATTGGTTGCAGAGGGGAGCTGGGCTTTGTCAGTTGCGATTCGATGCTCCTGGAGTAGTGGCAAGATGAACCCAAAATCCCATGGCAAAGCACCCTATTCTTATAGTCCCCTTTTTTTTTCCCCTCTGTTGAAGTCTATGGATTTTGCTGTGTCAGTTTGTGACCGGTTACTACTTAATTGGTGTATCTTTTGATGTAAACATTCCAATACACCTCCGAGAGGGTTGTCCTGTCCTGGTTCCCATTTAATCAATTGTCCTGTCTTTAGGGGTGCCAGCCTTCACCTCAGGGTTGTCAATTTGCCCGTCCTTCATTATGGATGCGCATTGATGATTTTCTGGTGTTTAAGTCTCTTTACTCCTTTTTCCTTGACCATCTGTCTATAACAATGGCCTTCACACCTTATCTTTTCCTGATGCATACATTCCTCATTCACACAAACAGTTTTTTTTACAGAGACCTTTAGAATACAAACAGTGTCCATTTATTTTGAATCCCCTTAACATAGACACAATACAAGATCCTGTCTTTTACTTACTAAACCTTAAAACAAAGAAATGTATATTTAACTAGAGTGCCTAATTTGTAATACATATAGGAAACCATAGTAGACATTACTTATCCTAAAACAAAAGGGTGACTATAATCAGTCATAAGGATTGTTCTCGTCTATCCCTGCCTTAACATCAGTACAGACACTGGCAGTCTGTCAGATGCATTCCTACCAATGTCCCAGAGGGTCATTCCTTTCTGCTATTCAAAAAGGGTGGCTGGTAAAATGAAATCAAAACATACATTAGTACCTCTATTCTTTATAGTACAATTATAAAACCCTGCTCCTATAAGTGTACCATCTTGAAAACCATTCTTCCCTAGAAGAGAAGTAGCTAGTTGTGCCAACAGTTGTGTAGATACACAAAATGCACACAGCTGAGGAATTTTCATGTCTTTAGCTACTAAAGGGCTCGTGCACTTCAGAGCTTGTCTAGGTTGAGCTCATTGAATACACCAGGGCCTCCTTGCATTCCTCCATTGCCCCCATGAGCTCTGTGTGACCCTCCCATCCCCTTCTGTTTTAGGGACTCCCTGCAGTACCTCCACCATGCTTGGGGCTATGGGTGTGCCCCATTCTCTGTGTCAGGACTCCTGTGTGCACCCTGTTCCCACTTCCCCTATGCCAGCAGCTCTATCTCCCCCCTGTGTCAGGGCCCCCATTTTCACCCAACTAAAGGTTCTGTGTACCTTTGGCACATTGGGGGCCACCATTCTCTTCCCCTCCACCCCATCCCAACAGCTGTGCGCATGCTCCCATTTCCTGCTCCCCACCACCATTATTATTTATCTAGGAATAAGTCACTGAGGGTGTCAGTATATTAACTCTTTGGGGAGGATGAGCAGAGATGAGATAATGTTCTGTCATGCTGGAAGATTTTGATGGTTGCTGTCAACCAGTTTGATCTGTAGACAGTTGCAGAGGTGCTTGAAGCTGTGGCTATGCTAAATGCCAGCAATGCCCCTCTGCCATGTACATTGGTCAGACTGGACAGTCTCTACGTAAAAGAATAAATGGACACAAATCAGATGTCAAGAATTATAACATTCATAAACCAATCGGAGAACACTTCAGTCTCTCTGGTCACTCGATTATAGACCTAAAAGTTGCGATATTACAACAAAAAGACTTCAAAAACAGACTCCAATGAGAGACTGCTGAATTGGAATTAATTTGCAAACTGGATACAATTAATTTAGGCTTGAATAGAGACTGGGAGTGGATGGGTCAATACACAAAGTAAAACTATTTCCCCATGTTTATTCCCCCACTGTTCCTCAGATGTTCTTGTTAACTGCTGGAAATGGCCCACCTTGATTATCACTACAAAAGGTTTGCTCGCCGCCCCCCCCCCCCGCTGGTAATAGCTTATCTTAAGTGATCACTCTCCTTACAGTGTGTATGGTAACACCCATTTTTTCATGTTCTGTGTATGTATATGTGTGTGTATGTGTGTGTGTATATATATATATATATATATAGGATATATAAATCTCCTCATTGTATTTTCCACTGAATGCATCCGATGAAGTGAGCTGTAGCTCACAAAAGCTTATGCTCAAATAAATTGGTTAGTCTCTAAGGTGCACAAGTACTCCTTTTCTTTATGCTAAATAGATGACAGGGGCTCAATGGATTCCCGTTATTTGTCTCCCTTTTGGCTTTCTGATTTTCCCAAAATCAATAGGGTTCTGGCCACTAATGCCTAGAACATTCCCTGAAATTTTGGAATTGATCAGATGTGGTGTTCAATAGTTAGTTGTTACAGACAGATGGAATAATGTCAACAAGTTGAGTGTATGGCTTCACAAGATTGGCCAATAACTAGTCAAGTGTAGCAAGAGATGCCTTTGCCCCACATGTAAGGGCAGAGAAATATTCTACACAGGCTTTTAGTATGTGGTGAAGTCCCCTAATTGTGTGCAAAAATTCTGGTAAAAGCACTGACCTGTTTCTGTCTGTGGTTAGTGCTAACCAGACACCCTGGAAATTACAGATGGCAGAACTTAAACTTGAGCATATACACAAGTGTGTGGGAGACAGTCAGCTATGTAGATGGACTTACTCAGCCTTCAAGATCTTCCTCCTCTAGTGTCCTACCTTGATTATTCAGTCTTTCCTGTGACACTAATGTAGAGCTCCTACTATTTCTGAATGATAAGGTCCTCACTGAACTGTGCTATGATTATTTATATTTATATTATTTATATTTATATAAATTATATTATTTATATTATTTATTTAATATAATTATTATATTATATTATTTATATTTATATAAATTATATTTATATTTATTTAATATTATAATATTATTTATATTTATATAAATTATATTTATATAATATATAATGTGCTATGATTATTTATATTTATATTTCAGGCCTTGTTTAAAGCTAGTGTGCTTTTGTGATTATTTGGGGAATCTCTGTAAAAGTAAACAGAAAAGGAGTACTAGTGGCACCTTAGAGACTAACCAATTTATTTGAGCATAAGCTTTCGTGAGCTACAGCTCACTTCATCGGATGCATTCAGTGAAAAATACAGTGAGGAGCTTTATATACACACAGATAATGAAAAATGGGTGTTACACACTGTAAGGAGAGTGATCACTTAAGATGAACTATTACCAGCAGGAGAGTGGGGGGTGGCGGAGGAGGAGGGAGTGATGATCAAGGTGGGCCATTTCCAGCAGTTAACAGGAACATCTGGGGGTGGGTGGGGGGAATAAACATGGGGAAATAGTTTTACTTTGTATAATGACACACCCACTCCCAGTCTCTATTCAAGCCTAAGTTAATTGTATCCAGTTTGCAAATTAATATATGGCATATATTATGATTAATTATGATTAATGCCACATGATGGCATATATCACATTGGTAGATGTGCAGGTGAACGAGCCTCTGATAGTGTGGCTGATGTGATTAGGCCCTATGATGGTGTCCCCTGAATAGATATGTGGACACAGTTGGCAACGGGCTTTGTTGCAAGGATAGGTTCCTGGGTTAGTGGTTCTGTTGTGTGGTATGTGGTTGCTGGTGAGTATTTGCTTCAGGTTGGGGGGCTCTCTGTAAGCAAGGACTGGCCTGTCTCCCAAGATCTGTGAGAGTGATGGGTCGTCCTTCAGGATAGGTTGTAGATCCTTAATGATGCTTTGGAGAGGTTTTAGTTGGGGGCTGAAGGTGATGGCTAGTGGGGTTCTGTTATTTTTCTTTGTTGGGCCTATCCTGTAGTAGGTGACTTCTGGGTACTCTTCTGGCTCTGTCAATCTGTTTCTTCGCTTCAGCAGGTGGGTATTGTAGTTGTAAGAATGCTTGATAGAGATCTTGTAGGTGTTTGTCTCTGTCTGAGGGGTTGGAGCAAATGCAGTTGTATCGTAGAGCTTGGCTGTAGACGATGGATCGTGTGGTGTGGTCTGGGTGAAAGCTGGAGGCATGTAGGTAGGAATAGCGGTCAGTAGGTTTCTGGTATAGGGTGGTGTTTATGTGACCATCGCTTATTATCACCATAGTGTCCAGAAAGTGGATCTCTTGTGTGGACTGGTCCAGGCTGAGGTTGATGTTGGGATGGAAATTGTTGAAATCACGGTGGAATTCCTCAAGGGCTTCTTTTCCATGGGTCCAGATGATGAAGATGTCATCAATGTAGCGCAAGTAGAGTAGGGGCATTAGGGGACGAGAGCTGAGGAAGCGTTGTTCTAAGTCAGCCATAAAAATGTTGGCATACAGTGGGGCCATGCGGGTACCCATAGCAGTGCCGCTGATTTGAAGGTATACATTGTCCCCAAATGTGAAATAGTTATGGGTGAGGCTCTCCTTACAGTGTGTATGATAACACCCATTTTTTCATGTTCTGTGTGTATATAAATCTCCTCACTGTATTTTCCACTGAATGCATCCGATGAAGTGAGCTGTAGCTCACGAAAGCTTATGCTCAAATAAATTGGTTAGTCTCTAAGGTGCCACTAATACTCCTTTTCTTTTTGCGAATACAGACTAACATGGCTGCTACTTTGAAATCTGTACAAGTAATTAATTCTATGTGAGATGAACTCTGTATCTTTACCAAGCTGAAAACTCTATTTTCAAGGGGCCTGCGGGAGGCAGCGGCACCTCCCCTACCTTCCTGAATATAGATAGTTTCCCCCAAGGGAAGGGTGAGCTATGAGGAGCACTGCACTTAGGATTTTTTTTCCTAAGTGATCTGTATTCTGTCTAATGGTGGGATTCTGAGAGAAGGTGTATTTAAGATATGGGGGAGTTTGAACAAGTGAGTGCTGGAGTCAGAGGCTAGGCAGCTGGATAATACGTTCCAGCTCTCACAATGGGATGCCATTCAGAGTCTGCTGCACCCTGAGAATGTGCCCAGGGACCCCAAGACTGGGGCAGTAGCTGGGCTCCGTTCAGATGCTGGAGGCTTAAACCACCTAGGGGTCCCAGTGGCTGGGTTCCTTCACAATAGTCTAGTGAAGTCTAGGGGCTTGACCGAGAATTTGACAGCTTTATATTCTCAAGAATTCCTCTTGCTCTGTTTTCAAATATACAACTTTGGATTTATATATGGAAAGTGTTCTTCACTGCTTGGGTTTTCCTTGTTTTGCTTTTGTTTCCCCCCCCCCCCGCCCCCCCCCCAAAAAAGGGCCACCTTTAAACAAATACTAGCAGTTGTACCAAACTATGTAGGTCACAGAAGGAACCATTACACTTATTTTACCTATAACCCAACAAAGGATTTGAAGTCAAATCTGTTTTTGCGCTAAATTAGTACACCAGTCAGTCCATAATTAATGTTTTCCTGCTGTTACTTCAAACAGAATAAACCTAATATCACCCTTCAAGTGTTTGTCCAAATGGGCAAGTGTTAAAGTGAACTGCAAAGTAATCAAAATTAAGTTAATGGGAAGTGTATGTGCTGAATGTCCCTTCTAACCAGACTGTGGTGCGTACTGAGGGCAAAAATTGACTTTTTTTTTTTTTACCCTCTGAAATTCTCTTGGTGCTTCTTAGGTCTTTGAGGATATCCCCAAATGCATGTCTTAGTGAAAGTACAAAATACTATGGAATGCATGGGTAGCATGAGACATTGTCATCCAAAAAAGTACAAATGCATTCAGGGCTATTGCCAGTGAATTGGGCAACACCCAAGAGAGTATCACAGGAAAATTTTTAGAAAGTGAGTTAAAATTCCTTTAAGTACTGAATGGGCTCTCCTCCACCCCCTGGCATTGCCTGGATGCTGGGTTTAACTCTGGTTTTGCTCTGTAATTTTCCTTCAAAAGGGTTCAGGGCAATATAAGTAAAAAGAGGCTTTTACCCTTTGCTGACTGTTGATCAAAAGCTTGAAGCCCTTTAGCTCAAAGAGCAAGCTGATGTTCCTTGTCAAGAAGTGTAAAATAACCCCATTCTTGCTAGTTTCTTAAATCCTGGTGAATGTTCTTTGAAGTTGCATTTGTGTCTGCAGGCCGGAATCTAAATTTGAAAGGAGATAATCTCCAGAAAATTAGACAAACCAGTGACGCCAGTTCTTCATCTCCTCTAAAGAACATTCAAAATTATGACTAGCAAAGTGTATTCTGCTACAAGACACTGTCGTACCAGATGTCCAGCAACACTCACAGTGTTGCAGTACTTTTAAAAAAACCCCACATTTTATTCGCAGCTCTTCTGATACTTTCCATGTGGACAATCACTCTTTAGCATGAATTTAGATAAATCTCATATTTAATCATCTCTAAACTGTTATTAGATTAGGTGGCAAAGCTCCCTTCAGGAATGTTGAGTTTTAACTACAAAGACTGTGTGAGGTCAGGTGTTTATTTCAAAGATTAATTAAAGATTAGGTTTCTGTGAACTCAATTTAACCTCCTGGGTTTTTGTTCTTTTTTGTGCCTCAAAAATCTTACCAATTAAACCGTCACACTCCTTTCTGCTGGTACTATGATTCTGTTTTTTCTTCCCAAGATAAAACAGGTTTTATGAGTATTATTTATTTTATAAGAAGCTCACTGATTGATTGGTGCAGAATTCGTGTCATGTGTGACAACAAAGACCATCTAAACTGAAAGGCTCTTCAGTTTTTTAATAGTTCAAAACTTATAAGATTTCATTAATTACAGTTCATCTTTCCACAAAGGTCTTTGATATCCTGGATGAAGAGCAACGTATACAGTAGGGACATCATTTTATCTGATTACAAATGCACTCCTTTAAGTGAAATGTCCAGTTCTCATAGCAGTCAGTTGCAATGTTAAATTTTGTAAAATGGCTTGAATGAAAGCTGTGCGCTGATTAAATTGATGAGAGATCCAAGCAAAGGGCCAAATGTTTTCCTTGTTTTGCAGCATGGCCAGAAATAAAACATTACAAAGGGACAGGAAGGCCCATGAATCCATGGAAGGGGAGAATGGAGCCCACTCTCTGTGCTTCATCTGTTCCTGGAAACCTCTCATTTGAACGCCATGTGGGCTGGGGTGTATGTATTGGACTGGAGAAGAGTGGAGGTGGAGAACTACCATTCTTCATGGCATTCTCCCCTCTTCACCTACCAGAAATACTGCCAGGAAAACAGAGAAGTCAGTAGTGCTGGTACCAGCCCTAACATCCCCTTCACATCTGGAAAGGTAGAGTTCAAGTGTTGAGAAGGTGGCCTGGTGGATTGCCCCTCAGCATGCCAAGAGGTACAGAGGCTGGCGAAGATGAGTAAAGGAGCTTGACTTCCTAGATACCCCAGGAACCATGGGGTTGGAGGCTGTTTTCCTTCTTCAGGTTTGGAAGGCATTAGGGCATGCTCTGGCACAGACTTTTGTGTCCTTGGCAAGTCGCCTAACCTACCACAGTTGCTGCAAAATAAGGATAATCATGCCTGCCTCAGAGGACGTGAGGATTAATGCATTATTCAGTGCTTTGTATGTGTGTTAAGTATTATTGCTTTTATAGTTCAACAACAGGAAATATTGGAAGAGTCTGGTTAAACCCCACCCAATACGATGAGAAGAAAGACTGCTACGTCATCTTGACACTGGGAGTTAGATGTTTTGGTTTTGGTTAGTGTTTGCTTTTCATTCAGCATCATGAATAATAATGGGGGAGGGGGAGGGATAGCTCAGTGGTTTGAGCATTGGCCTGCTAAACCCAGGGTTGTGAGTTCAATCCTTGAGGGGGCCATTTAGGGATCTGTGGCAAAAATTGGGGATTGGTCCTGCTTTGAGCAGGGGGTTGGACTAGATGACCTCCTGAGGTCCCTTCCAACCCTGATAGTCTATGAATAAGAGGGTCAGCCTTAGTTGGACACTTTGCTTTTTGAGGGACTAAACAGGACCATTAATGTTACTTAAGCATATTGTTGTCGAGCTAATAATTTTTTTCTTTATATATTATTCTGAAATAAAGCTGCAAAGCAAGACTGACTTAGTGTGGCAGCCCATTAAACTAACCTTACTATATTCTTGACATTTCAGAGACCAAAACTGTTATGTTAAAATCAAGTGTGTAAACTTGTGGTTAGAAGCATTGAGCAACTTTCTTTCCTCTTCATTTGCAACATTATAGGCCACTTTGAGCTTGATACAAGCTTGAGTGATTAATTTACGCATTTCCTAATGTTTTTCAAGTCATATTGTTTTCAAAGACCTTTTGCATTTCTTAGTTTTTAAAATAATTCCGTTGACGCATTTGAAATCTTCATTGCAACAGCCAGTCGATGCTGAAATTTGGGATTTTCTTAATGGAATAATTTGCCTGGCTCTGTCACTCTATGAAGTCGATGCAAATGCATCTTTTAAGCCAAATATAGGCTCATGTATTAGAGAGATGGTTCATATACTCAGTGAATTGAGTAAATACTAAACCACTACACGATGCAATCATGCAATTTCCTCTCAAACTGAAAATTCTCACAGCAGTACTGAAGGCTTGTTTCAGGAAACTAGGTTCTGATCACCGAAGTAGTAAATACAGTGTAAAGTGGTACATGTCAGAACATTAGTCATTCTGTTTTATATATATATATATATATTTAAAGATGTAATTCTTCTTAATTTTTCAGGGTACAGTACATACAAAACACAACAGATGCTTTACAAAGTGATAATTTACCAACTGTTACCAGATAATGGCATCTGAGATGTTGCCGTATTCCCTTGATAGGCAATAAAGTGTTTCGGCTACTGTGGTTTGGTAACTATGGCTAAATGTCAGTGGTAACTTGTGGAAATACCTCTCTGCCTTTCACGTTTAGGTTACAAGTTTGAATCCTGTCCATGTTGAGGAATCCTAGAAATTATTACCTATTACCAATGGCTGTTTTGTGACCTATATGAAAATGAAATGACTTTGGTGGTCTCAGTTGAATTCCTAGAAAAGAGATGGCCATATCAAAGAGCTTGCCATCAAAATTGGCTTGCATGTTGTTATACTCAGTACAGGACAAAGGCAGAATAGGCACAAAGAACTAACTATCCTCTCCTCCTTTAGAGATGGTTGCTCTACATCAGGGTTGAGTAAGCACACGGAAGCACGCACTCACACTGTTTGGTTAGACTTGTTCTCAAGATGACGTGCCCTACCCTCCCAGTCTGATGTCTGTTACAAGCATTACATTCACTTACAAAAATCACTCTCACCCATCTATACAAGTGACAAGAGTCCATACTATGGGCCAGATTCAGATCTCAGTTACACTGATGTAAACCTGAAGTTGGTGGAGTTACTCTGGCTTTACAGTGATGTAACAGAGATCCAAATCCACCATGTGAATATTGTATATACTTTTTCACAGTCCATTTTAATTTCTATAAATAATGTTCTACCATAAGCTGTGACAAACTACATTTACTGAAATGTATATTTACCAGGGGCCAAATTCTGCTCTCAAGTTTGATTCCCACCAACTCCAGTATATGGCCCCATGTGAAGACTTTGGTCCCTATAGTGAAGCCTGTATATAAGAATTACTGGTTAAAAATATTGTGATATCAATGTTCTACCTTGCTAATCATTTTATCTATTCCTCAGATATAAATGAAAATATCAAAAGAACTTTGTTCAGTGAATAAATTGTAAAAATTCTCTCCTTCCCCAGTCCTTCATTCTCCTGCTTTGTTTGAAAAATTGAACTCTATCCATACTCAAACCAAGCAAAATGCCACATATTAAGGAACTAAGCAGAAGTGGGCCAAAATTCACTGGCCCTGATCCTTGGGTCTGGCCAACAGGATCTGAGCCACCCTGATGCAAGTTAGAGCAGCCCTAGGGGTGCTCTGATTTATGCCATCTGTATAGCCTGCCAGGGCTAGTTACTCCAGTTCAGAATTGCTAGACCACACAGGTGTTCTAGTCACACTCCTCTCCTAGGCTTTCCACTTATGTTGGGGAACTACGGGTGGATTCCCCCACACTAGTGGAATCCTCAACTGCTAATGTAGTGCAGCTTTATGGACCATTTGCTCTACTGGCATGATACAAAAGAGATGCATCATGAGCCAGGCTCTGGCCCAGGGTTTCAAAAAGTGTCTTAAGGAGCTGTATGTTTGTGTTTCTTAAGAAACTTGCTTAGTAGCAGTTCAGTGGTTCTCACCTCACAAAGGGCGGGGCAGGGTATAATTCACACTTCTGCTGCTTCTGTTTAGCTAGACAGTTTTCTACAGGGTTTAGAGCATTGATTTACATAGAGAAAGCTTTTTGTAATGAGCTCTGTCAACTAAAGCTATGTCATCTGTCTAGACCAGAGGTTTTGTCAGCATAGCTGGGGGTAAGATTCAGAAGTGGAGTCAAATGATCATGGTTGATTATGTGGATATTAAAGAGTTAGCAGCTAGAGAGGGAGAATCTGCACATAATTCAAATAGTCTGGCAAGTACTAGTAATTTGTAAAATAACACCAAAGTTGGAGATGTTTGGAAACTGAAGTTGAATAAAAGAAATATTAACGGGCTAAACAATCTACACAAATGCAGTTACTATGGGAAATAAGCAAGAACAACTAGATATGTTACTAAGGGCTTGTCTACATTACCTGCTGGATCGACAGGCAGCAATTGATCCAGCAGGGGTTGATTTATCGTGTCTAGTCTAGATGAGCTAAATCGACTGCCAAGTACTCTCCCGTCGACTCCACCAGAGCGAGAAGCGGAAGCGGAGTCGACAGGAGAGCAGCAGCCATCGACTTACCACAGTGAAGACACCGTGGTAAGTAGATCTAAGTACATCAACTTCAGCTACATTATTCACGTAGCTGAAGTTGCGTAACTTAGATCGATCCTCCGCGAAATGTAGACCAGGCATTAGAGAAAGAAACTGTGATGGGCATATCTGAAACTGGGGAGTTGATATTCATAGAATCATAAAAATGTAGGGCTGAAAGGGACTTGAGAGAGCTGCACTGAGGCAGAACCAAGTAAACATAGACCATCCCTATACTGCTGTTTGTCCAACCTGTTCATAAAAATCTCCAATGATGGGGATTCCATGACCTCCCTTGGAAGCTTATTCCAGAACTCAGCTAACCTTATAACTAGAACTTTTTCCCTAATATCAAACCTAAATCTCCCTTGCTGCAGATTAAGCCCATTTCTTCTTGTCCTACCTCCATGGACATTGAGAACAATTGGTCACCATCCTCTTTAAAACAGTTCTTAACATAGTTGAAGACTGTTATCAAGTACGCCCTCAGTCTTCTTTCTCAAGACTTACCAGGCTCTTTTTTTAACCATTCCTCATAGATCATGTTTTCTAAATCTTCTATCACTTTTGTTGCTCTCTGGACTCTCTCTAATTTAGCCATATCTTTCCTGAAGTGTGGCATCCAGAATTGGATGCAGTACTCTCCAGCTGAGGCCTGACCAGTGCTTAGTAGAGTAGGACAACTACCTTTCATGTCTTACATAGAATCATAGACTTGTAGGACTGGAAGGGATCTCAGTAGATCATCTAGTTCAGTCCCCTGCATTCAAGGCAGGACTACATAACTAGACCATTCCCTGACAGGTGTTTGTCTAGCCTGTTCTTAAAAACCTTTAGTGAAGGAGATTCTACAACCTCCATAGGCAATTTGTTCCAGTGCTTACCTACTCTAACAGTTAGGAAGTTTTTCCTAATGTCCAGCCTAAGCCTCGCTTGCTGTGATTTAAGCCTGTTGCTTCTTATCCTATCCTCGGAGGTTAACAAAAACAATTCTTCACCTCCTCATAGCAACTTTTTATGTTTTATTATGTCCCCTCCTCAGACTTTTCCAGACTAAACAAACCCAATTTTTAAAATCTTTCCTCATAGGTCATGTTTTCTAGACCTTTAATCATTTTTGTTGCTCTCTTCTAGACTTTCTCCAGTTTGTCCACATGTCTCCTGAAATGTGGCACCCAGAACTGGACACAGTAGTCCAGCTGAGGCCTTATCAGCATGGAGTAGTGGGGAAGAATTATTTCTCGTGTCTTGCTTACAACATTTCTGCTAATACATCCCAGAATGACATTTGCTTTTTTTGCAACACTGTAACCCCCAGATCCCTTTCTGCAGTCATCCTTCCTCGGCAGTCATTTCCCATTTTGTTTGTGTGCAGTTGATTGTTCCTTCCTAAATGGAGTACTTTGCATTTGTCCTTATTGAATTTCATTGTATTTACTTCAGACCATTTTTCCAGTTTGTCCAGATCATTTTGAATTTTAATCCCATCCTCCAAAGCACTTGCAACCCCTCCCAACTTGGGAGAAGTTATTTATGTCAGTAAACAGATAGAGTGGAGCTGATTAATATTTGCACGTGGAGAAGAAATAAATCTCAACGTTTTTATTTTGTTTTTGAGCTCTCGATTTATTTTTTAAACAAAAAATGGAGTAAACAAGAAAACAACATGTCTGAGAGCAAACTATCAACAAGATCAACTATTTTTTAAATTCACATTTATTTTACAAAGTTAAAAACAAAATCACACATATACTAAAGAAACTCTGAAATGTTTCTAAGAAAAAATCTAGAGGCTTTGTTATTTATTTCTCAAAATAAAAGAAAACTAAAATAAATTGTAATTACAAACTTAAAAGAAACATTCTACCCTACATATGATACTCTTGTTAATACACCCCAGAATAATAGTCTTTTATGCAACTGCATCACATTGTTGACTCAGATTCAATATGTGATCCACAATAACCCCCAGATCCTTTTCAGCAGTACTGCCACTTCGCCAATTATTCCCTGTTTTGCAGTTGTGTCTTTGATTTTTTCCTTCCCAAGTGAAGTATTTTGCACTTGTCTTTACTGAATTTCATCTTGTTGATTTCAGACCAGTTTTCTAATTTGTCAAGGTCATTTTGAATTCTAATCCTGCCCACCAAAGTGTGTGCAATTCCTCCCAGCTTGGTGTCACCTGCAGATTTTATAAGCATACTCCCTACTACATCATCCAAGTCATTAATAAAAATATTGACTAGTACCAGACCCAGGACTGACTGCTGTGGGACCCCACTAGCTATGCCCTTCCAATTTTGCAACTAACCATTGATAACTACACTTTGAATAAGGACTTTCAACCAATTGTGCACTCACCTTATAGTAATTTCATCTAGACCACATTTCCCTAGTTTGCTTATGAGAGTGGCATATGGGACTGTGCAAAAGCCTTACTAAAATCAAGCTGTTCCCCCCCAATCCACAAGGCCAGTAACCCTGTCAAAGAAGAAACTTAGGTTGGTTGGGCATTATTTGTTTTTGACAAATCCATGCTGGCTATTCCTTATAACTCTTCTAACTGCATTCAAATTGATTGTTTAATTAGTTGTTCCAATATCTTTCCAGGTATTAAAGTTAGGCTGACTGGTCTATAATTCCCCTTGTCTCCTTTGCTCCCCTTTTTAAAGATAGGTACTATGTTTGCCCTTTTCAAGCCTCTGGGATCTCGCCTGTCCTCTGTGAGTTCTCAAAGGTAACATTTAACTGTTCTGACATTGCTTCAGCTAATTCTTTAAGTACCCTAGGATGAATTTCATCAGGCCATGCTGACTTGAATACATAGAATCATATGGAGGGGACCTCGAGAGGTCATCTAGTCCAGTCCCCTGCACTCATGGCAGGACTAAGTATTATTTAGACCACGGGTGGGCAAACTTTTTGGCCTGAGGGCCACATCTGGGTATGGAAATTGTATAGCGGGCCATGAGTGCTCACTAAATTGGGCGTTGGGGTACGGGAAGGGGTGAGGGCTCTGGGGTGGGGTCAGAAATGAGGAGTTCAGGGTGAGGGAGGGTGCTCCAGGCTGGTACCGATTGGTTCGGAGGGCGGGAGGGGCTGCAGGAGGGGGTCAAGGGTGCAGGCTCCAGGCGGCGCCTACCTCAAGCAGCGGAGGCGCGGCCAGGCGGCTCTGCGTGCTGCCCGCAGGCATCGCCAATGAGAGCTGCGGGGGCAGCACTTGGGGCAGGGGCAGCGTGTGGTGCCCCCTGGCTGCCCCTGTGCGTAGAAACCAGAGGGTGGACATGCTGCTGCTTCCGGGAGCCGCGCAGAGCGGGGCAAGCCCTGGACCCCGCTCCTCAGCTGGAGCTCGAGGGCCTGATTAAAATGTCTGGAGGGCAGGATGTGGTCCCCAGGCTGTAGTTTGCCCACCCCGATCTAGACCACCCTGACAGGTGTTTGTCTAACTTGCTCTTAAAAATCTCCAATGATGGCGATTCCACAACCTCCCTAGGCAATTTATTTCAGTGCTTAACCACCGTGACAGGAAGTTTTTCCTCATGTCCAACCTAAACCTCCCTTGCTGCAATTTAAACCCATTATTTCTTGTCCTATCATCAGAGGTTATGAAGAACAATTTTTCTCCCTCCTCCTTGTTGCAACCTTTTATGTACTTGAAAACTGTTATGTCCCCTCTCAGTCTTCTCTTGTCTTTTCCAGACTAAACAAACCCAATTTTTTCAGTGTTCCCTCATAGGTCATGTTTTCTAGACCTTTAATTATTTTTGTTGCTCTTCTCTGGACCTTCTCCAATTCGTCCACATCTTTCCTGAAATGTGGCACCCAGAACTGGACACAATACTCCAGTTGAGGCTTAATCAGCGCGGAGTAGAGCGGAAGAATTACTTGTCGTGTCTTGCTTACAACACTCCTGGTAATACATCCCAGAACGATGTTCGCTTTTTTTGCAACAGTGCTACGCTGTTGACTCATATTTAGCTTGTGACAGGTTTCAGAGTAACAGCCATGTTAGTCTGTATTCGCAAAAAGAAAAGGAGTACTTGTGGCACCTTAGAGACTAACCAATTTATTTGAGCATAAGCATATTTGATGCATCCGATGTAGCTCACGAAAGCTTATGCTTTATGTTATGCTTAACACAGATCAGTGTGTGTTTGTGTTTTTAAAGGGGGATGAGAAAAGTGCAGTTTTCCAATGTAAATACATTAGTGAAGGGCCAGGTTCACCAAAATTCTTACCAAAAGCTGGGCAGTGCAGTTTAAATATGTTGTTTTGCCTAAGAGAAGACTAGTATTTAAAAGTAGGCAGGGAGATGCAGCGCCCAGCAGGTAAAATTCCAGCTGTCTAGCACATCAACTAGTTCAAGTTGGCTTTCTTTAATTTATTACTATGCTCTTGGGCCATCTGTTTAGTCATAGTCTGGTTAGCTGTTTTTTTCCGTTAGGCTCTTTAATTTGAAATCTTATTTGAAGTCAACAATTTTTTCTTAGTTTAGGAGAGGGAAAGAAGCTTGTTTTCCATTTCTCAGTCTTTGTTCTTACATTTGTGCAGCATAAATTGATAGCATGCTCAAGATCTTGTTTATAACGCCTTTTCATATACTACCTCCAAGACAGTGGCTCTAACTAGGAGCAAGTGTAATTTAAAACCCTATTATGGTTAGCAGGTAAAAAGACTTCATCATCTTGACTGAAATACAGTAACTTTCTCAGTAGCTGAGTTATCCTTCAAAAAGATCTGTTTACAAGGCAGATGGCCAGATCTTGTACTGGTTAAAAGTGAAAGAGTGTACTAATCTCTCTTTGGCTCCATAGTTGCTTCCAGCAATTAGGTTACCTAATGCCAGTCTTCTATGTATGTGTATAATATACACAGTAATTAATCTGTCATTTAAAGATACCCCCCCAGGAAGTACTAGAGGAGTGGCTTGCTGATCTAAACTTTGCCTTTAAAACACCTCCCTTTCCTGAAACCAGCCTTTCTGTCTTCTAAGTTAGACAAATTGAATTCCATATAGTTTGTGATTGGGATGTTTTTCACTTGTGGTTCTGTGTGAGACATTAAAGAGCCCATTGCTCTTTTTGTAAGTGCAGAGGATTAGGTGTTTGTCTTTGTGTCCTTAGCCAGATTTCTCTCATCAGTGATTTTATGCAGCATGCTGTATGCTAGTTGTGGTGGCTGCACTTTTTAATGCTGTTCTAGGCATTTACTGTAGATACATAAGAACGGCCATACTAGGTCAGATCAATGGTCCATCTAGCCCAGCATCCTGTCTTCTTACAGTGCCAACGTCAGGTGCTTCAGAGGGAATGAACAGAACAGGCAATCACTGAGTGATCCATCCCCTATTGTCCACTCCTAGCTTCCAGCAGTCAGAGGCGAGGGACACCCAGAGCATGGGGTTGCATCCCTGACCATCTTGGCTGATAGCCATTGATAGACCTTTCTTCCACCAACTTATCTAATTCTTTTTTGAGCCCAGTTATATTTTTGGCCTTCACAACATCCCCTGGCAGGGAGTTCCACAAGTTGACTGTGCGTTCTGTGAAGAAGCACTTCCTTTTGTTTGTTTTGAACCTGCTGCCTATTAATTTCATTGGGTGACTCCTGGTTCTCGTGTTATGTGAATGAGTAAATAACACTTCCTGATTCACTTTCTCCACACCATTCATAATTTTATAGGCCTCTATCATATCCCCCCTTAGTTGTCTCCTTTCCAAGCTGAAAAGTGCCAGTCTTTTAAATCTCTCCTCATATAGGAGCTGTTCCATACCCTTAATCATTTTTGTTGCCCTTCTCTGCATCTTTTCCAATTCAATGTATCTTTTTTGAGATGGGGTGACCAGAACTGCACGCAGTATTCAAGGTGTGGGTGTATCATGGATTTATATAGTGGCATTATGAAATTTACTGTCTTCTTATCTTTCCCTTTCCTAATCATTCCTAACTCTCTGTTAACTTTTTTGACTGCCGCTGCATATTAAGCAGATGTTTTCAGAGAACTATCCACAATGACTCCAAAACCTCTTTCTTGAGTGGTAACAGCTAATTTAGATTCCATCATTTTGTATGTGTAGTTGGGATTATGTTTTCTAATGTGCATTACTTTGCATTTATCAACATGGAATTTCATCTGTCATTTTGTTGTCCATTCTCTCAGTTTTATGAGATCCCTTTGTAACTCTTCGCAGTCTGCTTTAGATTAAACTCTCTTCAGTAATTTTGTATTGTTTGCAAATTTTGCCACCTCACTGTTTACCTCTTTTTCCAGATCATTTATGAATACAGTAGAACCTCAGAGTTACGAACACCAGCATTATGAACTGACCAATCAGCCACACTCCTGATTTGGAACCGGAAGTATGGAATCAGGCAGCAGCAGCAGCCCCCCCCAAAAAAAGAGGGGGGGGGGAAAGGCAAATACAGCACAGTACTGTGTTAAATGTAACTACTAAAAAAAATGGAAAGTTTAAAAAAAAAGATTCGACAAGATAAGGAAACTGTTTCTGTGTTTGTTTCATTTAAATTAAGATGGTTAAAGATAGCGTTTTTCTTCTGCATAGTAAAATTTCAAAGCTGTATTAAGTCTATGTTCAGATGTAAACTTTTGAAAGAACAACCATGATGTTCTGTTCAGCTTTACAAACATTACAGAGTTATGAACACCCTCCATTCCCAAGATGTTTGTAACTCTGAGGTTTTACTGTATGTTGAACAGCATTGGTCCCAGTACAGATCCCTGGGGAAACCACTGTTTACCTCTCTCCATTCTGAAAACTGAAACTTTGTTTCCTGTCTTTTAACCAGCTATTGATCCATGAAAGGACCTTCTCTCTTATCCCATGACTGCTTACTTTGCTTAAGAGCCTTTCGTCATGGACCTCATCAAAGGCTTTCTGAAAGTCAAGTACACTATAACCACAGGATCACTCCTGTCCACGTGACTGTTAACCTCCTCAAAGAATTCCAATAGTTTGGTGAGGCATGATTTCCATTTACAAAAGCTATGTTACTCTTCTCTAACAAATCATGTTCATCTGTATGACTGATAATTCTTTTCTTTACTATAATTTCAACCAATTTGCCCGGAACTGAAGTTAGGCTTACCAGCCTGTAATTGCCAGGATCACCTCTGGAGCCTTTTAAAAAAATTGGCAACACGTTAGCTATCCTCCAGTCCTCTGGGGCAAAAGCTGATTCAAATGGTTTGTTACATACCACACTTAGTAGTTCTGCAATTTCATATTTGAGTCCTTTGGAACTCTTGGGTGAATATCATGTGGTCCTGGTGACTTTTTACTGTTTAATTTATCAAGTTCCAAAACTTCCTCTATTGATACCTCAATCTGGGACAGTTCCTCAGATTTGTCACCTAAAAAGAATGGCTCAGATGTTAAAGATTCTCTCACATCCTCTGCAGTGAAGACTGATGCAAAGAATTCATTTAGCTTCTCCACAATAGCCTTGTCTTCCTTGAGTGCACCTTTCGCACCTGGATCGTCCATGGCCCTACTGATTGTTTGGCAGGCTTCCTGCTTCTAATGTACTTAAAATGTTTGTTGTTGTTAGTTTTTGAGTCTTTGGCTAGTTGCTCTTCACATTCTTTTTTGTCCTGCCTAATTATACTTTTACACTTGACTTGCCAGAGTTTATACTTTACACTTCAATCTGGATAGAAAGTTAGTTGGAACTAAGAAGTTTGAGGTAGAAAGTTAGTTGAAATGCTTTGGAGTTAAAGGTTTTAAAAGATTGTACTTCAAGACACAAAAGGAAAACAACTTATTTCTTTCTATCTGACAGACTCATCTCCTGGTTAACATTTTTTATAGAGATTTGATCACAGTTTTTGAAAAGCTGTTTGACGTTGATCTTATGAACTTCCTGTCATTCACCATCAGTGTTTGGTTTAAAATGTATTTGTGGTTTTCAAGCTCACATCTCTCAGTATGTGCTCACTGCTCATTATTGTTTGGGTTTATTTTCTGTGATGGAGGTGGGATTGGATTTAAAATGTTCTGTTTAATGTAATTAATTTTAATTTATTTCTTATTTGACTGAAAATATCAAGGGTAAGATATTGATAACTTTCCTCACACTGAATAATCTTTATACCTCAAGTTGCTGCATTGAAATCAGTGAGATTACGCATGCTATTCAAAGTGAACAAGGGCATCAGAATATGACATTAATTGAAACCAGAATAACAAAGGTCAAGCATTTGCCTTAGTCCAAAACTGTGTTTATTAATGAAATAGAATGACTGTAACTCAAGTGAGTTGTGAAAAGGCTGGTTTTTTATCCCAGGATTGGAGCCATTTTTACTGATAAATTTGCAGTCCACAGACAAAAGGTTGGTTGATCACCAGCAGGTTGTAAAAACTGTCTTTGAATCTAACTAAGCTGCACACAGCGTACATAGAGAGGAACTCACTCTTAAACGAGTTCAGATGACTTTAAAGTAACCATATGGTAGAGTCCAACAAAGGGACCACCTAACTTGGTTGAAGCTTTCCAGAGAAGGGATGTAATGTAGGAGAGAGGTTGTGTAGATCCAAACAAAGGGAAATAATGTTTTTTTTCATCCAGATTCTCCTGTTTCCTCCCAGATGCATGAATTCCCTAAGGGAAGGATTGTGGAAGCTTTATTTAAGTATATCTGTCACACACACAGCTCTGGGACAGCTCCCCTTGGCTGGCCACTCACCTGGCTGCTGTGTTTGGGCCACCCACACTAGGCCCTGTGTGCTTTTAAGCTTTACTGGGTCTCAGCAGGCTGCAGCACTGTTTCCCCCCTTGTCCTCCCTGGCACTCTTCCTGGGCACAGATGTGTGACGACTGAATGCACCCCTGTATTCATACACACGATTACACACGATTATAGTAATCTTTGTACAAGGCATGCCTTGGGAGGTATCATTTGAAAATTCATGACTTGCTGATCAGTAATATGGTGAAACGCATGTAGTGACATTATGTGTAAAGTTATGAACATAAACTGAAATCATGACTGAAGTGTGTTTCCCAGATAAATCTGGGGTGTAGCTAAAACAGTTTTTCAAAGACAAAGAGCAAGCTGATGCCCCAGCCAGGTGTCAACAAAACTGATAGGCCCCTGTCAGGAGCCATGGGTCTTGAATACTGGTCCACAGGATTCTTAGGCACTGGTAAGTGCTAACTTCCCATCTGGAGATCTACTAACAGTTTCTCCGACAGAAGCTGAACCCTGACAGAGGATAGTCGGACTCTAGTCCTGGAACCTGACTGGCAGAATGCTGAGGGCCCAGCCTGGCCTGACTCTGGTTACTGGGTCATTGTTCCACTCTCAAGTTTGTCTTGTGCTTCTGATCTCCTGTTATCCTGACCCAGCTGACTCTTGACTCCCATACTGTGGCTATGGACTCTGGCTCTGACCATTAGGTCTGACTGCCCATGACCTGGCTTTGACAACCATCATCTATCAAGTGGCCCTCTTTGGGAAGAAAGGGGAGTAGGGACAAAGAGATCTGCATCTTAGCAAAGAAACAGCATGAGGTCTCCTTCCTTCACCAGATCCCTTGTCTCTTGGTTCTCAGCTGGAAATGCTTTTCAAAGAGGGGCTGAAACTATAAAAAGGAGGGGCAGACACCCTCTTCTCTCCTTGCTCATCTCATTCTCTGCACCTGGGAAGATAAAAGAAACAGCTGTTGGACTCTGGAGGAGGGGTTCTGACCTCAAAGTTTGGTCAGTGATGCTGTTGGAACCATGTGGTGAGAAACTTTGCTTTAAATCTAATATAGTTTGTTAAAAATGCTTTCTAATGCCTACCTTGTCTTCTTCTTCTAACCACTTCTGACTTATGCCTCAGTTCTTATACTCACTTAAAATCTATCTTTTTGTAGTTAATAAACCTGTTTTTATTGTATCTAATCCAGTATTTAAGATGAAGTGTCTGGGTAACTTCATTTAGCGTGGCAAGTTGTGTGTATATTACTCCCTTAAAGCAATAACAGACTTAATATATTTGGACTGTCCAGGACAGGGCTGGGTAGTACAAGACATACATTTCTGAGGAAAAATCTGGGACTGGGAATGTAGGGGGTCACCCTGCAATATAACCAAGGCTGCAAGCCATAAGAACATAAGAGCGGACATACTGGGTCAGAGCAAAGGTCCATCTAGCCCAGTATCCTGTCTTCCGACAATGGCCAATGCCAGCTGCCCCAGAGGGAATCATCAAGTGATCCATCCCCTGTCACCCATTTCCAGATTCTGGCAAACAGGCTAGGAACACCATCCCTGCCCATCTTGGCTAATAGCCACTGATGGACCTATTCTCCATTAAATTATCTAGTTCTTTTTTGAACCTTGTTATAATCTTGGCCTTCACAATATCCTCTGGCAAAGAGTGCCACAGGTTGGCTGTGTCTTGTGTGAAGAAATACTGCCTTTTGTTTGTTTTAAACCTGCTGCCTATTCATTTCATTTGGTGACCCCTAGTTCTTGTGTTATGAGAAGGAGGAAGTAACACTTCCTTATTTACTTTCTCCACACCAGTCATAATTTTATCAACTTCTATATCATGTCCCCCCTAAGTCATCTATTTTCTAAGTTGAAGACAGTTTACTTTGCTTAAGAGTCTTTGGTGAAGGACCTTATCAAAGGCTTTCTGACAATACAAGTACACCATATCCAATGGATCACTCTTGTCCACATGCTTGTTGAACCCCTCAAAGAATTCTAGTAGATCAGTGAAGCATGATTTCCCTTTACAGAAACCATGTTGACTATTCCCCAACATCTATGTTCATCCTTGTGTCTGATAATTCTGTTCTTTACTATTTGCCCAACCAATTTGCCTGGAACTGAAGTTAGGCTTACCGGCCTGTAATTGCCAGCATCGCCTTTGAAGCCTTTTTAAAAAATTGATGTCACATTAGCTATCCTCCAGTCATCTGGTACAGAATCTGGTTTAAATGATAGGTTACATCACACAATTAGTAGTTTTGCAATTTTACATTTGAGTTCCTTCAGAACTCTTGGGTGAATAGCATCTGGTCCTGATGACTTATTACTGGGCAGCATAGTATGGGGAGGAGGTGACCAGCCCTCTGTGGAGAAAGAAGTGGTTCAGAACTATTTAGAAAAGCTGGACGAGCACAAGTCCATGGTGCTGGATGCACTGCATCCAAGGGTGCTAAAGGAGTTGGCGGATGTGATTGCACAGCCATTGGCCATTATCTTTGAAAACTCATGGCGATCGGGGAAGGTCCTGGATGACTGAAAAAAGGCTAACGTAGTGCCCATCTTTTAAAAAGGGAAGGAGGAGGATCCGGGAAACTACAGGCCAGTCAGCCTCACCTCAGTCCCTGGAAAAATCATGGAGCAGGTCCTCAAGGAATCCATTCTGAAGCACTTTGAGTCGAGGAAAGTGATCAGGAAGAGTCAGCATGGATTCACCAAGGGCAAGTCATGCCTGACTAACCTAATTGCCTTCTATGATCAGATAACTGGCTCTGTGGATGAGGGGAAAGCAGTGGACGTGTTATTCCTTGACTTTAGCAAAGCTTTTGATACGGTCTCCCACAGTATTCTTGCCAGCAAGTTAAAGAAGTATGGGCTGGATGAATGGAGTATAAGGTGGATAGAAAGCTGGCTAGATTGTCAGGCTCAACAGGTAGTGATCAATGGCTCCATGTCTAGTTGGTAGCCGGTATCAAGCAGGGTGCCCCAAGGGTCAGTCCTGGGGCCAGTTTTGTTCAATATCTTCATTAATGATCTGGAGGATGGCATGGATTGCACCCTCAGCAAGTTTGGGGATGACTCTAAACTGGGAGGAGTGGTAGATACGCTGGAGGGTAGGGATAGGATACAGAGGGACCTAGACAAACTAGAGGATTGGGCCAAAAGAAATCTGATGAGGTTCAACAAGGACAAGTGCAGAGTCCTGCACTTAGGATGGAAGAATCCCATGCACTAGGGGACGGAATGGCTAGGCAGCAGTTCTACAGAAAAGGACCTAGGGGATACAGTGGATGAGAAGCTGGATATGAGTCAACAGTGTGCCCTAGTTGCCAAGAAGGCTAACGGCATTTTGGGCTGTATAAGTAGGGGCATTGCCAGTAGATCGAGGGACGTGATCGTTCCCCTCTATTTGGCATTGGTGAGGCCTCATCTGGAGTACTGTGTCCAGTTTTGGGCCCCACACTACAAGAAGAATGTGGAAAAATTGGAAAGGGTCCAGTGGAGGGCAACAAAAATGATTAGGGGGCTGGAGCACATGACTTATGAGGAGAGGCTGAGGGAAGTGGGTTTGTTTAGTCTGCAGAAAAGAAGAATGAGGGGGGATTTGATAGCTGCTTTCAACTACCTGAAAGGGGGTTCCAAAGAGGATGGATCTAGAGTGTTCTCAGTGGTAGCAGATGACAGCACAAGGAGTAATGGTCTCAAGTTGCAGTTGGGGAGGTTTAGGTTGGATATTAGGAAAAACTTTTTCACTAGGAGGGTGGTGAAGTACTGGAATGGGTTACCTATGGAATCTCCTTCCTTAGAGGTTTTTAAGGCCCGGCTTGACAAAGCCCTGGCTGGGATGATTTAGTTGGGGATTGGTCCTGCTTTGAGCAGGGGGTTGGACTAGATGACCTCCTGAGGTCCCTTCCAACCCTGATATTCTATGATTCTATGATTACTGTTTAATTTATCATTTTGTTCCAAAACCTTTTCTAATAACACCTCAATCTGGGACAGTTCCTCAGATTTGTCACCTAAAAAGAATGGCTCGGGTTTGGGAATCTCCCTCACATCCTCAGCTGTGAAGACTGAGGCAAAGAATTCATTTAGTTTCTCTGCAATGGCCTTATCATCCTTAAGTGCTTTTTTAGCATCTCGATTGTCCAGTGGCCCCACTGGTTGTTTATCAGGCTTCCTGCTTCTGATGTACTTACATTTTTTGCTGTTACTTTTTGAGTCTTTGGCTAGCTGTTATTCAAATTCTTTTTTGGCCTTCCTAATTATATTTTTACACTTCACTTGCCGGAGTTTATGCTACTTTCTATTTTCCACAACAGGAATTAATTTACACTTTTGAAAGGCTGCCGTTTTGCCTCTAACTGCTTCTTTTACTTTGTTGTTTAGCCAGGGTGACAGTTTTTTGTCCTCTTAGTATGTTTTTTTAATTTGAGGTATACATTTAAATTGAGCCTCTATTGTGGTGTCTTTAAAAAGTTTTCATCCAGCACGCAGGGATTTCACTTTTGGTGCTGTACCTTTTAATTTCTGTTTAACTAACTTCCTCATTTTTGTGTAGTTCTCCTTTCTGAAATTAAATGCTTCCGTGGTGGGCTGCTTTGGTGCTCCCCCTTACCCCCCCCCCCCCCCCCGAGGGATGTTAAAGCCAGGGTGTGATGGCAAGCTGCAGTTCAGGGGTTCTCAAACTTCATTGCACTGTGACCCCCTCCTGACAACAAAAATTACTTCACAATCCCCGGATGGGGGACTGAAGCCTGAGCCCACCCAAGCCCCACTGCCCAAGGTCGGCGGGGGTGGGGGTGGCCAAAGCCTTAACCTCCACCGCTTTGGGCAGGGGGGACAAAGCTGAAGCTCAAGGGCTTCAGTTCCTTGCAGGGGGCCTGCAACCTGAGCCCTGCCACCCAGGGCTGAAGTCCTCAGGCTTTGACTTTGGCCCTGTGCAGGGGGGCTCAGGCTTCAGTCTGGGGTCCCAGCAAGTCTAAGTCAGCCCTGGGGGTGACACTCTGGGATCCTGACCCACAGTTTGAGAACTGCTGAGTTAGACAAACATATGTGGGTGTGACCTGCAAGCTATTTGTAAGTGGTCCAGGTTGGGGGCAACAACATTAAGGCATTGCAAGGCACCCCAGGTTGCAGGGCAAGGGTGACACAGTCCCCCACTGGTCTGGATTGCACCCTGGTATGTCACAAGGTGCTCTATTAACTTTCATGGAAATGGCACCTCACGGCCCAGCTGCTGTAGGGCCCCCCAGGCTCCTCAATAGCTTAAGCACACCCGTTCCCAGAATTCCACCTTGTGAGCACACTGGGTTTATAGTTGAACTCTTCAAGGGCATATGCTAGTTAAAGCACAGATACACCTACGCTTTGCATAGTTTATAACAAATTATGGTTTTCTTTAGATAGCACAGATCCAGACAAAATAAAACAGCTGTTCACCATTCCCTTCTAGCTCATCCTTTATCTGGGAGTCCTTGGGGGGGCCTGTCTGTGTTGAGATAGAGTGACGGGCCCTTGACTACCTGATCAGGCTCTTGTACTGCCTTGCTTTCTGCCCCAGAACATGGAGTCTCTCTTTCCCTCCCTCCTCCAGCCAATTTCCTTTGACTTTGATTTATCCAGTCACTGTCCAACTTTAAACTTTAAACAAACAATTTTAAACATACAGAGACCTCAGCCTCCATAGTATCGTGGCAAACACACCATTAAAATCCTTTTAATGTTTTATTAAAGATACAGAAAAGAAGGAAAAACAGTTAAAGCATTTGAAATGTGAAGTATTAAGTAAAACTTTTATTTTAATGACATTTCCCACCCTTTCCCTTTAGCTGGAGAGAGTTTTTAGAAGGAAAAAAATTCTTGTTTGACAGTCTTTTAGATGGTATCAAAGATGACGATAACTGCCATTTGGGTAAAAGAGAAGTTAGTTAAGATGAGCTGAAGCTGCTGCAGTTGCTGCTCTTGTTATTCTGATCCTATTTCCCCTCAGGTGGTCTTTGGGATTCAGCTGGGAGCTGATTGGGGTGGTAAAGTCATCTGGGTCCTTCTCTCTAGCCCAGTTTGGTCAGGGCATCTCTCTGGATCAGGATGACAAGGCCTGGGCTCTCAGGAGGCGGTTGGGGCAGCAGCTATAATGGTGAAGCTTGCTCTAGCCTCCATTTATTCTTCCCTATTTCCCCCTGCAAAGTTCCTTTCTTTAAGGATTCAAAAGGGGAGTGGTAGGTGGAATAGCCCAACCCCTCATTATTTTGTCCACCAATTAGGCCTAATATCCAATATATCAATTTGGGTTCATTAATTTTGGTTCCACATCTTCTGATTTGGCCAAGCATGATTTTAACACAGTCCTTGAGTTTTATCGGTAGGCTTTTTTGTTTAGACTAATTTAGTCTCTCTCTCTGTTTTTCTTGCACCTGTTTATCACATTCATTATTGAAAATAACTGGTTTTCATGGTTAATTTCCACGTAGGCAATAGTTGTATAGACCAATTATCACAACATCACCCATCAGTCTTAAGGGGGCCCTAGTAGGCCAAAATCTTTCTAACTGATATAGCACTATGCACACAAGTGCTTATGCAAAACTTTTGGAAAAAAAAATCACCCCCCTGAGTGACCTAAGTTTTGCCAGCATAAGCACGTGTGTGCACAGTTTACCTGTTCATTCCCTCTGGAGCACCTGGCATTGGCCACTGTCAGAAGGCAGGATGTTGGGCTAGATGGACCTTAGGTCTGTCCCAGTAGGGCTGTTCTTCTGACTTTAAAGTTGATGAGTCTGTGTGTCTATTTTTGGGTGCAAATATATATTGAGATGTTTAAACACTTTCAGAACATAGCTTCTGAAGTCATTCTGTGTATGTCACTGGTTGCACCAAACCCAAACCCCTTGTGGAGTTAAATTTTATTCCTGTTGACTTTGGTATATCCCTTTTGCACACAACAGGACTAGTGTTTTTATTCTCTTTTCTCTTCCATCTCTACCTGGCTAAACATGCAAAGAGCTGACAATTCTTTTACAAGTGTGCACACACTTCTCAAATGACTATGTCATTAGGATTTAGCTCTAAGGGGAGGATATGTGCCTCCAATTTGTTAGTGCCTGCCTTTTGCTGGTGGCCTGAAGGTCTTGTGCTATAAAACTGGCAGACATGCAGGACTTTGCTCCAGGTATCATGCAACAATAGTAGCGAAGTGAGAACCAGGATATTGAAGGGAGTAGGGACTGGAGAGGGGGAGAAGAGAGAGAGAATATGGAAAAGGGAGAGAGCCTAAGAGGTTATTAGGAGTCTGGGAAAACCTGGGGTAGCCTCCACCATTCTGGCCCTGTCACTATTAGCATCGCCAATTCTGCCCACTTCCAGTCCTTAACCTCCAGTCTCTCTCCTTCTGTCCCCAGTCAGTGTCCTCTGTCCTTCCCCACCACCTATTAAATTCTCTTTGCCTCCACCCTTTGCTCCCTACACCTCCCTACCAACAGTAACTGCCACCACCAGTGCTACCTCTTCCCTGCAGAGTTCATGCTGGTTTGGCATTAACAGGAGGAACAAAGACAAGGGTAATCTGAGGCCACCTGAAGCCAGGTGTCACAATAGCCCCCACTCCGACCAGGAGCAGGAATAGATAGCAGATATGTTTGAGTGCCACACATGATACATGACATTTAGCAACCCTAATAAATGTACATGATCAGGAATATAGAGACAGTACCCTTTATCAATAGACCCAGGAGCTCTAGAAGTTTATGATAAAAGAGACTCTTCTCATTAGTAACCGTTAAGAAAGAAGATAAACACTAACTATTACTTCAGTACAGATCTGTTATCAGAAGTCAGTATTTCCCTTTCATGAAGTGATGGCAGTTGGTCCTTTGCAATTGCAGTAAGTGACCTGGTTTGTAGTGTAGAGTATGTTTCCCAGATCTGAAGAAGAGCTCTGTGCAAGCTTGAAAGCTTGTCTCTCTCACCAACAGAAGTTGGTCCAATAAACTATATTACCTCACCCACCTTGTCTCTCTAGATTTATATTAGGCACTTTTGCAATCTGATCCACATGAATAATACTAAATTATTTATATGGTCTCATAATGAATTGAGAGATAAATAGACCCGAGAATTAGGACCAGGGAGGTGTTTCATAGTTAATCATTTTAGTACTCAAAATGTTTATTCACTACTTAATAGTTATTTCTGGATTTTCAGTAATAACCCCAGACATGCAACAATGAGCCTCATGTGTCTGCTTGAAGGGTCAGAAATATACAAGAAAAGCAACCCCCTCCTATCAAAACTAATGCCACAGAAAAATGCAAAGCTCTTAATCTGCTTTACATGTGATTTGAAAATGTCAGTTCTTGGGTCCAGCAGTGGTAAGAAGTAGTAATGGGGAAGTGTGATGAATTAGTGGGAAAAACATATTTTTGCAAAAGAATATCCAACACATTAATAAAGGGTGATTTTTTTAAAGCTTTGATAAAAGATTTGAAATGCCTTCTCTGAATTTTATCTCATTAAAAGTGCCCTGTAAGGGTTGTATTCTCAAATAACCGACTCCTGAGCCACCTTTTTTCCTCCCTCAGATCTTTTAGGTTGCAGGATTTGATGTTTCTAACATATAAAAAGCCACATATGAAAAACACACCTGAAATAGCAGTATGCAGCGTTGTTCTAGCTGAATTAGTCCCAGGACACGAGGAAGAGCTCTGGGTAGCTCGAAAACTTGTCCCTTTCACTAGCAGAAGTTGGTCCAATAAATGATATTACTTCACCCATCTTGTCTCTCTAATGTCCTGGGACCAACATGGCAATAACACTCCGTTCAGCTTTTAAGATTTCTTCTGTCCCTGTGCTCAGGTAATGTATTAAATAACAAAGACTATGAAAATGTTATTTCTGTTCCAAGGGTAATATCAGAACTATAATAATTAGTAAACACTTTGAGTGGGACTTTCAAAACACTCATTCTTAACTCTGGTCATTGAAGTCAGTGGGAATTTTGCCACGGAGTTCAATGGGGATAGTTAGACCAATGCAGAGCACTTTTATAAATTCCACTCTCTGTTCTTAAGAGAACTTAAATAAATGACTATCATGTATAACCTAACCACCCACAGCAAGGTCCTCTGTGTGTTTTCAAAACTAGCTGTGCTTCTTTAATTTTCTTCAGTGATTTTGAGACCTTTTATTTTGTGGATAATGATTTTTATTGATTACTAATTAGGAAAGGCTCCCCTCTCCTCCTCCCCCCCCCCGCCAAGTATTTTTCTCTGACAAATGATATCAGGGCAATCACAGAGTTGGCAAACCCTTGTGTCATGCATTGCTGATGTCACTGGTGCATCTGAAGTCTGCTCTAAGTCTGTGCTCTAAGTAAGCAATGATATTTTATTATAATAAAATCCTTTAGTTTCTTTTAAGTAGTGGTTTCCACCTGTTGTACAACTGTGTCTGGCCTCATGTCATTACTATAACATAGACCAAGACCATCCATTCTAATAGGTCTTTTACATCTCCCAGTTTCTATCTCCCTGAAAATGCAAGTGTGTTTCCTACGACACATTTTGTTTCCTACAATGCATTTTCCAATATTTTGGCCACTGTAATTTTAAAAATTGGAAGCAATGGGGCTTCCATGCCTTGCTTAGAGAATGAAATAAATGGCCCCACAGTAGCATGGGGCCTTTCATCATTAGATAGTGTTGAGTTTGGAATATGCTACATGTAGGTTTCTTCTTTGACTGATTGCTTATGTGTATTTCACAATAGGTGTGCCTGCTCGCCACGTGCACCGGTGCCAGAAGTTTTCCCCCTAGCAGTACCCATCGGGGGGAGCACCCCAGCGACACCTAGAGTGGCATCTCCATGGCGCGGTATAAGGGGAGCTGCGCGCTCCCCCACCCTCAGTTCCTTCTTGCTGCCAGTGAAGGTGCGTCTGAACTATTCTGCTCCAGCTTTGCTGTAGCTAGTCACCAGAACTGTTTGTTCATTCAGTGTTGGTACCTGTAGTTAATTAGCTGTTTAGTTAGTTCAGTTAGTGAGAGAACCCGGGCCGGGGCATGCCCTGCGCCTCGGGTTTTAAGTCATGCAGCACTTGTAGGCGATCTATGCCAAGGAGTGACCCACATGCAGACTGTCTGTGCTATTTGGGAGAAACCCATATCAGCAATTGTTGCAAAATTTGCAAGTCGTTTAAGCCTCAGACCAAGAGAGAGAGGGACATTAGGCTCCGGGCCATTCTCATGGAGTCGGCGCTGACCCTGACTCCGGCGCGCCACTCTGAGCCGGCACCAGGCACTGCGGTGTCGGTGCGCGGCAACCTTCCGGTGCCATCGACCAGTCGGCACCGCTCCCCAACCATAGGGCACGCTAAGAAGGCAGAAAGATGCCTTCTTCGCAGCGGCACCAAGGGAAACCCAGGACAGAGGCTAAACCCGTGCCAGGCAATCCTAGATCCCCACCCGCCTCTAGGCCTTCGACTCATGTAGAGCGGAGTAGCCCGGCCCCTTCAGAGCAGACCTCCCCGGATGTCCGGATGCCATCCACGCCGGAGGCCCTGCAGGCGGCCTGGGTCGTTATGTTCATGCCAGTACCAGGAGCACCACTGATGTCGGCCCCACACTCCAGGGGCAAGCCGCCACTGGGATCTCCACTGTCACCCCCAGCTCAGTACCAGTCTCGGTCCAGGGAACATTCCCGATGCCGTTCGCCACCCAGTGACCGTTCAGGGTAAAGTCCACTTGGATTGCCCTCGACTCCCACCAGACTGTCTGGTTGGGTTCCATCCAACCAAGAATCTCAGCAACCGAGGGGACTGAGGTAGACGTCGCCAAAGGTCCTTGCCTTGGAGGGGTTATTGCAGCCGGTCACGGCACGGATATTGACACTGTTCCCGCTTGGAATCCCACTCCAAGACCCCGCCAAGCCATCTCCTCCTCAGCCCCGGGCGTCGATCACCATCATCTTGCCATAGCGGGTCTGCCTGTCAGAGCCGATCGCAGAGCAGCTGTTACAGATGGTACCAGTCCTCCACGTCTGGATCGCAGTCCCGTGGTCTGCGTCGTTCCCAGCATCATCTCTCCTCCCGGTCCAGGGACAATGGCAGGTCGTACGTCAGCCCGGCCTCCATTCGTAGTCGTCCATCAATGGGCCGGGCCAGGCCAGCCAGGCCGAACAACCGGCTCCACCGGTGCCGCAGCAGGTGCAGTGGCACCAGGCCCCATGGCTGGCCCAATGGTACCAGTGGGCACCGTGGCCCCTGACGCAGCCCCCGGTGGAAGCTCACTTGGTGGCCAGAGCCTCAGAAGGACCAATGGCCTCCCTTTCCAGATCTGTGAGGAAGGAGTCGGTGGGACATATATCCTCAGCACCGTGCCCAGAGACTGACCAGGTAGTGGACCCTCCGGTGCCGGCGGACACCCAGAGCACTGCACCGGCCTCCTCGCCCTCCCCGGATGAGGCAATTACGGCCCTGCCCCCCTCCGTCCTTCAGGAGGACTTTAGGGCCCACCAAGAACTCTTAAAAAGGGTAGAAACAAGCCTCCACCTCCAGGCAGAAGAAATGGAGAAGCCCTTGAACTCCCCATTTAATGTGCTGTCCTCTTCAGCACCGGGCAGGGTGTTCTTGCCTCTCCATGAAGGGGTGGCAAAAAGTTCAAATGCTTTGTGGCAAACACCGGCCTCATTGGCCCCCATCTCTAAGAGGGCGGAACGCAAGTACTTTGTACCTGCCAAGAGACACAAGTACTTATACTCACCCGGCGCCCAACTCCCTTGTGGTTGAGTTGATCAACCAGAGGGAATGGCAGGGCCAGCCAGCCCCTACCCCAAAAAATAAAGACTCACAGAGGCTGGACTCTTTTGAAAGAAAAATTTATTCATCCTCGAGCTTTCAGTTACGAGTGGCAAACCACCAGGCTCTCCTGGACCGGTATGAGTTCAATCTGTGGGGCTCCCTGCCCAAGTTCGAGGACTCCCTCCAGAAGCGTGATAGGAAGGAGTTCAAAGTGCTAGTGGAGGAGGGTACAGCGGCTGCCAGGGCAACCCTGCAGGCAGCTTCGGATGTGGCGGACATGGCCGCGCAGTCCGTGGCCTCCGCGGTGTCCATGAGAAGGGCGTTGTGGCTCCTGCTCTCTGGGCTGTCCAGCAAGGCACAGACCTCCATGCAGAATCTCCTGTTTGATGGCAAAGCTGTTTGTGGAACAAACGGATACAAAGCTACATGCATGAAAGACTCCCGCACGACCCTCCAGACTCGGGGTCTCTATGTTCCATCTCCAGCTAAATCTAAGTTCAAGCCGCAGCAGACTCCCGCTCAGGCCACCCACCCGAAATACGAGGCCACCTATAAGAAGTTGCGGGACTATAAGAGGCGCCCTCAGAGGCAGTCTCGACCTGCCTCCAACCTGGGTTCTCCAAGGGCAAGCAGGTGGGGAAAAGGCAGTTTTGATGGGACGCTCAGGGGCACCCTGCCAGTTCTCATCAGGGATCCACCCTCAATAAAGCTTCCCTTCTTCAATTTGTTGTGTGCTTTCCTCCCAGAGCAGTTGCAGCTGACCTCAGACCAATGGGTCCTCAACACCATCTCCCAGGGCTACACCCTCCAGTTTACTTCCTCACTGCCCAACCATCCCCTACCCCCATCACTCCTGGGGGACCCCTCACACGAAGCTCTGCTGGAGCAGGAGGTGGGGCGGCTCCTGGGCCTAGAAGCAGTGGAAGTGGTGCCCGGGTAGTTCAAAGGCAAGGGGTACTACTCCTGCTATTTCCTTATCCTGAAGGCCCAAGGGGGACTCAGACCCATCCCGGATCTGCAACGTCTGAACCAGTACATGGTGAAGCTCAAGTTTCGCATGGTCTCCCTGGCCTCCATCATCCCCTCCCTGGATCCTGGGGACCGGTACGCTGCCCTCGATCTGCAGGATGCGTACTTCCACATTCATATATTCAAGGGGCACAGACGCTTCCTCCATTTTGTGGTGGGGCAGAATCACTACCAATTTACGGTCCTCCCGTTTGGCCTGTCCACTGCCCCCAGGGTATTTACAAAATGTATGTCAGTGGTAGCGGCCTACCTCAGGCACCGGGGGCTCCAGATCTTTCCCTATCTGGATGATTGGCTGGTCAAGGGCAGCTCCTGGTCGCAGGTGAGGGATCATGTGACACTCCTGCTGTCCACGTGCGCTGCTTTGGGCCTGTTGGTAAACAACACCAAGTCCACGTTAGTCCCGGTTCAACGCATAGAGTTTATCAGGGCGCTCCTGGATGCCTCATCGGCCCGAGTCTCCCTCCCACTGGACCCAGGTTTGAGGTTCGAGACCCTGACGGGGCTCACTGACACGGTCACAAGGTTCCTGGTGACAACAGTGAGAACGTGCCTCCAGCTTTTGGGTCACATGTCGGTGTGCACGTACATGGTCCATTGTGCCAGACTCAGGATGAAGCCCCTCCAGCTCTGGTTGGCCTCGGAGTTCTCCCAGGCCAGGGACAGGATGGACAAAGTCCTCACCATACCCGACTTGGTGATCGCCTCCCTATGGTGATGGTCCGCCCCAAGCAACATGCTCCAAGGGATCTCATTCAGGGACAGGGCCCCATCGCTGGAACTGGTGTCCGATGTGTCAGACCTGGGTTGGGGGGCCCATGTGGGGAATGTTCAGACCCAAGGTCTGTGGTCGGCTCAGGATCTGACCCTACACATAAACGTCAAGGAACTCAGGGCGGTACGGCTGGCGTGCGTGGCCTTCCGCTCACACCTGGAGGGCAGGGTGGTCAGGGTCCTCACGGACAACACGGCCTCGCTGTTCTATATCAACAGGCAAGGCGGGGCCCGAATCTCTGCCATGAACCCCTCAGGCTGTGGGATTTCTGTATAGCCCACGACATCTGCCTAAAGGCCTTCCATCTACCGGGTGCCCGGAACATGCGGGCGGATCACTTGAGCAGGAACTTCTCCTTTCAGCATGAGTGGTCTCTCCACCTGGAAGTGGCTCACAGGCTTTTCCGAGTGTGGGGGACTCCTCAGGTGGACCTGTTCGCAACTTGGCAAAACTGGCGCTGTCCCCGGTTCTATTCCAAGGGGGGACTGGGACGGGGTGCTATCTCCAATGCCTTTCTCCTGTCCTTGTCAGGCCAGTTTCTGTATGCCTTCCCCCTGTTCCCACTGATCAGCAAGGTCCTGGAAAATGAAGATGGACAAGGCCCGGGTCCTCCTGATTGCCCCAGCATGGCCCAGGCAACATTGGTACGGGATCCTCACGGGCCTGGCGGTTGCTCCGCCGTGGCCGTTGCCGTTCCACCCAGACCTGCTCTCCCAGGACCAGGGCTGCCTCCTCCACCCCAACCTAGTGGCTCTCCACCTCACAGCATGGCTGCTCAATGGTCAGGTCGGGAGGAAAGGACGTGCTCAGAAGGGGTTCAATGCGTCCTCCTAGAAAGCAGACAGTCCTCCACGTGCCGCACCTACTTGGCAAAGTGGTCCCGGTTCTCCAGATGGGCGGATGCGTGGGGGCGTTTCCCTGGTGGCCGCCCCGATCCATCTTATCCTGGACTATCTTTTCCACCTTAGAGCCCAGGGCCTGGCACCCTTGTCAGTCAAGGTGCATCTGCATATCGGTCTTCCATCCGCTGGTGGTCACATGGTATTCTCCCATGCTATGACTGGCCAGTTCCTCAAGGGGTTGGACTGTCTTTTTCCGTATGCTAGGCCCCCGGTCCTGCAGTGGGACCTGAACTGGTGTTGGCCCGTCTCACGGGGCCCCCATTTGAGCCACTAGCCATGTGCTCCTGGTCCCACCTCTCGTGGAAGGTGGCCCTCCTGGTCGCTATCAGGTCGACCAGGTGGGTCTCGGAGCTCAGGGCCCTGACCTCCAAGCCTCCATACACGGTTTTTCATAAGGACAAGGTCCAGCTCTTTCCACACCCTACATTCCTCACGAAGGTGGTCTCTGCCTATCACATGAGTCAGGACATTTTTCTACTGGTCCTCTGCCCCAAGCCCCACGCATCCAGTGGGGAGCGCTGTCTCCACATGCTCTGTGTGCGACGGGCCCTGGCTTTCTACCTCAAGCGGACCAAGCCGTTCAAAAAGTCCTCGCAACTGTTCATCGCCTCGGCTGAGCGCATGAGAGGTCGGTCGATCTCCACTCAGCGGCTCTCCAACTGGGTCACTTCGTGCATCCATACCTGTTATGATCTGGTGGGTATCCCCCCGCCACTGATTGTGAAAGTGCACTCGACTCAAGCGCAAGCCTTGTCTGCTGCCTTCTTGGCCCACGTCCCCATCCAGGACATTTGTAAGGCTGCCATGTGGTCTTTGGTTCACACGTTCACCTCGCATTATGTGATCGTCTCCCAAACCAGGGACGCCGCCGGGTTTGGCAGGGTGGTACTCCATCCCGAGAATTTGTGAACTCCTACCCACCTCCAACAGATATAGCTTGGAATCACCTATTGTGGAATTCACATGAGCAATCACTCGAAGAAGAAAAGACAGTTACCTTTTCTGTAACTGGTGTTCTTCGAGATGTGTTGCTCATGTCTATTCCACATCGCGCCCTCCTTCCCCTCTGTCGGAGTTGTCTGGCAAGAAGGACCTGAGGGTGGGGGGAGAGCACAGCTCCCCTTATGCTGCGCCATGGAGGCACCACTCCAGGGGTTGCTGGGGTGCTCCCCCCTATGGGTACTGCTCGGGGAAAAACTTCTGGCACCAGTGCACATGGTGAGCACGCACACCTATTGTGAAGTTGACATGAGCAACATATCTCGAAGAACACCAGTTACGGAAAAGGTCTTTTTGTGTGATGGCTCATATCATAAACAGGAAACAGCCTTTCTTTTTGCTGATTAGCAGTTTTAATATTTTAATCACATGGGTTTTTGTTTTTTCTTATCTGACCTAAGACTTTTTTTATCTGAAAGTTTGAAATGAGAGAGATCGCAAGGTTAGTGAGAACTCCGTCATTGGTATCTTATATCATTTCATTTAACAAAAAACTTTTAAATGTTAGCATTTGTAGGAACTTCAAAAACTGCCCAGCCCTTTGCTTGCAAAATCAGGCCTTTTTGGTACATTTGACCATAAAAACCTGCATACCTGCTGTACTCCACCCCTGGTCAACTGATGCTTTCTTCTCCTCAACCATCTCTGCTCTCATCCCTGGATTTTTGGTCTCCCTAAATAGATCCTGAAATCCTGGCAATATCTCCAGCAAGTCCTGGTCTACTTCCTCATTCTGCTGGTCTGCATGGTTCACAGAGTTGGCCCTAACCACTGCACTGCACAGTCCCGTGGTGCTGTTCAGAAGTATCCCTGCATGGAAGCAAGAGTCACAAGCATTCAGTCCAGCTCATTGTAAAAGGGGCATATTTTTTACCAAGACCTAGACCTACTATTGCTGTCCCTTGTCTTATTATATAGGACCCTCATTCCCATTATCTTTTCAGGGCACTGTGTCTGCTTTGAGTTACACCCCATCTTGACCAGTCACTCAGCCACCTGGTCATAGAATATCTGTCATGAGTTCATTTGGCCCTAGATCCCCTCTTCTCCCCTGATGGCTACCAGCACTTGCACATTGGCTTCAGGCCAGTTGGCAACACTTTCATATGAAAATCTCCTCTGAGACAAGCCAGTGACAGAGTCAGAGTAAGTTGAACAAGTCAAAGAAGAAGTTGATCGCAGTGAAAATAGTGTGAAACTCAGCTTCACTGTATGGAATAAGCACTGTTTGCACAGGAATCCATCTTCCAGCCAACTTGACCTGTGTGTGGAGTGCAGAAAGGTGACTGGACAGGTGACCTAATAAGAAATGATTGGTGTAGGTGGGATGGTCCTGGAGGTCTATTTGTACCATTAGCTATTGTGCCAGCAATCTCTTCCACCACTGGGGTAGGTGGAGGAGATCATAGTGGTGAGCTATGCTCAAAGGGGGTCTAATCCAAATAGTGATTATTGTGCCTGTTGGAAACATTTTGTGTGTGGATGTGAGGTGTGTTACAGCTATGTTAAGGGGACCACATGGTGTACTAGAATGCCAAATTTCTCTAGTATAGACAAGGCTGTTAGGGGCTATTATGCCATCACTGGGCATTTGCCTTATACCTTGTTTCATCATTTACACCTGGGCAAAGTGAATGCAAATTGCCATCATATCAGAATGGTAGTTTTTTACACTCTCGGCACTGACTAGGCTAGATCCTGGGGTGCAGTGCAACTCCACAGAGCAAAAGTTGGAGAAGGATAGTGCAAGGGTGGCTTAAAACTCAGCTTTTCAGCCCCCATACTGTGCTGCAGCTCTGTGGAAGGCCATTCTCCATGTGCTGAGTTAGAGCTAGGTAAGGAGTACTCTAGCTACAAGGGACGGAAAACATAGTTGTAGATTGTCATGATGCAGAGATGCTACACCTCACCAGAGAGTCTGGCCTACTTTATGCAAGTATAAATTACTACAGGAGGTGCAAGACAGTGGAGAATTGGCCCACGGTGTGCGAAATGTAATACAAGTGATTCCCTTTTATATTAATAGTTGTTAAACACATACGCTCAGTTCTTCTGGTTCTCAGCTGACATAGGGGGAAAAAAGGCAAAACATTCAAATGTTCCCAAGTGGCCAGAACTGCCAGCTTTACAGCTACTTTGTGCTGCTGGAATGAACGGGTGACTAGATCCTTATTAATCTCCACCTAGCTGATCCCTCTCTAGAATTATTTTTTCATGTGTTCCACCCACCGCTAAATGATTTAGTTTGTACTCCCTTCTCCCCATAGCTTACTCAGGAAACCAAAACAAGTCTGAAGAGAATGAGAGGAGGAGGAGCAGTGAATTCATTTTGTGGGTGACGGTGTAGTTTCAGACAACAACTCCCCTGAATCTTGGTGGTGCTTGGAGTTTTCAGCACAAAGGTGGGAAAGGTGCTGAGCTAGTATGAGATACAATACGTAACAATGTGCAAGCTTCCTTTAGAGCTTCACACCCTACAATATTTGCCCATGATCAGTGGAAAGTTGATGTTATTGTAGGAATAATTTCTATGACCTAAAAGAGGTTAAAGCTGATAAAATTTCAGTGTATATTTTCTTTGTTTCCTACTGATGATGATCACAACTTAAAAAAAAAAAGTTCATGCTAAAAATAGGAAGTAGCACATACGGCAGTAAGAATAACGGCCAAATGTGGTCAGCTTCTTGAGGTGTGATTCACATCAACAGCTTTTATACATTTTCAGAGGTTCACTGACAGAGGAGTAGGATGCAAACTAAAACAAATGGAACTGTAGTGACACGATTTCCCTAGGCACTTGTGGTTGACGTCTTTGTATGATATGTAGGAAAGAATTTGGAGTAAGAAATAAATAAAATGAGTTTAACGCTGAGAATAAATTTCCCTTATGATTGAAAGAGGTTTGAATGCAACAGGAATTCCACATTAAATGGGATACTGTCTCGGCCTTACCTGTGCAAGAGGGTTATTATACTGTAGTACTGCAATAACTTTGGGTCTGTTTTTTTCCACTACAGAAAAACATGTTCTGAAGTTTGTAATTCAGTGATAAATCATGAATCTGAAACCTGATGCACACAAAGTTTTTGCCTATATGCAGAGGCTTACTGGAGCGGCGGGGTGGGGGGGAAGTTACTTAAGCTCTCTTTTACTCATGGAGTCATTAAAATAATGTGGCAACTGACAAATATCTTTGCAAATAAACTGGTACAATGAAAAGGAACAGAAAGCTTGGGCTTGATTCTTCAGCATGGTAGCTAAAGTGGTGCAACTTCATGTGTGGATGCTCATAAACAGATTTAAAATATTTTAAATGTTTGTCTGTTTTTCTGTACAAGGCAAGCTAAATGGATCAACCAGTTTTAAACTTCCGTAAGCATATCTACACAAGGGGTTTCAGCCGTTTAATTAAACTAGTGCAACTTCATGTGTAGACAAGCTTTAACAATGTGGAATTGTGTCCTAAATTTACTACCTCATTAGAAAGTTCATCAAGTAATTCGATTTCAGGAAATAATACTAGGTCAAAATATGTTATGCCAGAACGGGTTATATAGGTTCGTAGCGAGAAACAACTCTGTCTTCATCAGAAGCTACTAATGTTATGGTGGTTTTAGTGGTGTGAAAATGGAAGTGGGTACTTAAGTGCTTAAGCATTTTAGTGCTTCTGTCCTAATCATTGCTTTCAGAGTCAGTAATCAGCACCTTTTAGTGATTCCCATGTTCTAGAAAAACTATAATTTATTTATGTAATGAATTAATAATATATTTTTTCAAGTACAATGAACTCTTTTAGCATCTATTATCAGGGATCAAGTCTAAGAGGGTACAGCCTGTGTTTATCCAGACAAACCACTTAGTTGATATTTAGAGAGTATGGATAGGGAGAATTGCAACAGAACTCTAGCAAGGCTCCTCAACTTGTGAATATAGCTTCCACTCCTGCAAACATGCACTGTTATAGTTGTGAGTTTTTCTTTACAGTTCCTTCCATGTTGTTGTTGTTGTTGATGACCCTTCATGCTAAATCAGAGTTCTTCAAGTTTTTCCTTCTAAGTTGTTTGTTTTTAATGATCACTGAGGCATCTTCTCTTACTCATTGCTTTTCTCTTTTTAGGTAGCTACCATCTTGTATGGCTTGTGACTTCTGAACTTTATTCTAAATCTCCAAAGAGTAAGGGGGCACCTGAAATCTGTTGTCTTCCAGGAAATGCAAGGGCATGCAGATTGTTTATTGTTACTGTAGGACTTAAGAAATAGGCTTGTGGCATTCAGGTGAAGATCACATTGAACTTCATACAAGAAATGAAAGTGTGATTATTAATAGGACTTTTGCCCTTCTCTCCCATAGAATTCTTTTGTGCTTTCATGGCTGTTCCCTTTTGAAAGCAGCAATCTGTCAGAATAAACACTATGGTCTGAAAGATCTTTGGGAATATAACTTTAATCCTAAAAAGTCTAAAGCAATTGATAAAATAAGGACTGACATTGGGGCAGACAGTTTTGTGTGCATAAACTGAACATATCTGACACCCTGAGATTCACCCAGGTTCTGAATGCTTCAACAGCATCTATGATAGTGCTGTAGTATAATAGGCTGAGAGCTAAACTGTACTGAAACCCTTTCAAGGTTTGCCCTCTTTTTGAAAAGATACTGTCAAGTATCTAGCTCCAATGAATTGTCCTTATAGCAGGATTCTGAGGCATGTCTTCAGCAGGAAATACCATAGGAACACTAAGCCTATGTCTACACTACAGTTTATGTTGGTATAACTTGAATAAATGTTATGTTGGTATAACTTGAATAAATCACCCCCATGAACGACATAAGTTATACCAGCATAAGCGCCGGCGCTCACGGGGGCTGGAGTAGTTAAGCCGACGGGAGAGTTCTCGTCTGTTGGCTTAGAGCGGCTGCATTAGAGAGCTTATAGCAGCGCAGTTGCATTGGTGCAGCTGTGCTGCTGTAAACTCTGTAGTGTAGCCATGCCCTAAATCTCATTCACATAAGGGAAGAGACTGCTCCCTTTGGAAAGCACTATAAGGCCTTATCCACATGGGAAGACTTTTCAGTATAGATTGTCCGGAATGCATCCGATGAAGTGAGCTGTAGCTCACGAAAGCTTATGCTCAAATAAATTTGTTAGTCTCTAAGGTGCCACAAGTTCTCCTTTTCTTTTTGTGAGTACAGACTAACACAGCTGCTACTCTGAAACCTATACTGGCAGGGGCATGCACAGGAATTTAAATATCACTCGTTTTGGAGGGACATGTTCTGTGCCCCCACCGTGACCCCAGGGCCGGAGGAGCTGTCAGCTCCTGCCATGGCCCTGGGGCTGGAGGTGCTCTCTCTCCTTGCCAGGGCCCTAGGGCCACATGAGCTCGCTGTCACTGCCCCTAGGATGGAGGAGCTCGCTTTCCAAGCCATGGCACTGGGGCCAGAGGAGTTCTCTGCCCCCGCCAATTATTGCGGGGGCCCAGGCCCCTGCTTGCCTCCCCTTGTGCATGCTCCTGTATATTGGTATAACTGTAATGAAATAATGTGTCCAACACTTTTGTTTATGCCAGCTTGAGCTACTTCCCTTGAATTCTATCCCTTTCCAGTACCCCTCAGATCCCCACAACCGCTGTGGAACACTGCTGGGGTGGTGGTGTGAACAGGACCAAAATGTATTCAACACTGGGTACAGATAGCCTGATCAACACCTACTTCTAATATGAGTTAATCATGCTGTCTGAATCCAGAGTTAAAAACTGTTTGGCCCTAGGTGACCAGATGTCCCGATTTTATAGGGACAGTCCCGATTTTTGGGCCTTTTCTTATATAGGCACCTATTACTCCCCACCTCCTGTCCTGATTTTTCACACTTGCTATCTGGTCACCCTATCTGGCCCTGTCCACACCAGTCCTCACCCTAGTTCAGGGAGGAGAGGCCTCAGGAAGAGCCGTGTTTAAATCTGGATGTCAGAAACAGCTCAGTTGCTTGAGTAGACAGGATGCCCTTATAATGCTGTTTGATCAAAGACCTCACCTGCTATGAGTACTTCCAGGGCTGGGCCCTATCCTCTCTCTCTCTCTCTCTCTCCCCATTTCAAGTCCCACTTCCATTTGTTTTCTTTCTCCCTAACTGCTTTTCTTGCTTTTCGTTTATGGGTGCAATCAGTGCAGATCTTGGCCAGGTTTGATCAACACACACATTTCTTACCCACCTGTTGTAGTGCTAATGCCACAAAAAGAAATTCTTTTTCTTTAACTTACAGAGTTCAAATGGGGCTTCCTAATAGAAAGTCTAGTAGTTAGAATCCTTTACATGGTCTCAATTGGTTTTGTAGTCTGCTGGGAGATCAGGAGGCAGGAACTACTAGACCAAATTCTGTGTGACAGATGCAATACACTGGAAACACAGACTATTCAAAGATTATTATATTGAGATGTGACAGGTGCTATTGACACATGGAATATTCAAAGACTATTGCATCACCTTTATATGTTATATGTATCTTTATGGGCTAGTGATTATATTTCTGGGTCAATAGGTGAGCTAAATGGTTCTAAACTAAATTCACCAACTCAGATCACTGTGGGGTAATTAATGCAAATTTTTATTACAGGTAACAAGTCTGTGGAAGTTTCATACCCAGGGGAGATAGCGCATATACCAATTTGTCCTGGTTCAAAAGGCATGGCAAACAAAGAACTGTAAACTATATAAGGAGACTGTCCTGATCTGGGAACTGACATGAAACTGTGATCAATAGTGGCAGGCCATGTGAGAAGTGACTGAAGTACTTTAATTTGATCAGCGTCCCCATGTGGAAGATGGCTGACTGCCTGGAAAATTAGATCTGCAGATAAACTGTTTATTGTTTTTATTATATGTTTTCTCTGTAATGCTTTTGTTCTGAATAAATAGTACTTTGATTTATGAGAACTGGATGGTCACTGGTTAACTCTGTTATTGCTATTGAGAGAACAGGACTGCAGGTGCTTAACTACAGTGAGACAGGCTAAGAGAAACACAGTGAATTGCAGGAATCTGCAGCCCAATTCCCCAGTCTGGAGAAAGTGCATTGTGGGATCCCTTCCCTGAAAGGTGATGGCAAGAGGCCTGAGACCTAAACAGGGTGCCATCAAAGAGGTCATGCATGGGTCAGAGGTGCAGTTACTTTGGGAATTGTGACATGTTGTTCTAAAACTTAGCTGGCATCTGGGAAACCAGCTGGAAATTTTCAAGGGGAATTTCTACTAAGATTTACTTTATAAATGTACTGAAAAAATTCTCCTCACTGCTATTATGTAGGTCCAGGCTTCCACCTTCCAAGAAATAAAAAAGCTGTTGGAATACAAATCCTGAATTTAAGAGTTTTTCCAAAGTGAGAGTTTCGCAGACCATGTAAGCTTCACATTTCACACTGATCCTGCTACAAACAATAAGCTTATCAAAGCTTGCTTTAGAAAGGGGAAATATACTTGTGTTGCCAATGCAACACTACAGTTGCCTGAAAGTTTGGGATATCAACAAACTGCTACCTTTTATTTTTTAACTAGGAGTGGCAAATGTACACTTGACCTCTGACAGCTGACATATCTGCAGGTACTATATGTTTAGGGGAAAGCCTGTGGGTAGGCAGGATTGTGTCACATACTTCTGGACCCTCATTTCTAATAGCTGAAATAACATTTTTATTATGGTGCTTCCTGGGAACCCAAACCCACTGTCTTTGCTCTGGCAAAACTTCTCTTGAAGTCAGTGGTGATTTTTGTCTGAGTAAAAACCACGTAATTAGACTCGGCTTTTATTGTAGATGTCTCACTGAATTCAGTCAGGAAGTTGTGACGCAGGTTATGGGTTGGGTTTGAGGTTTTGGAATCCTTTTCTAAAAGTCGATCTCATTGCCTCGTTTTATTTCCTAAGTGTGAAGCCGTGGTGAAGAGTGCTGGAGTGTGGAGGAATGCAAGCCAAAATGCAGACTCGTGTCAGATGTAATGGGAGGATTTTCCTGGCTGTTTGTATAATCCTCTTTATGGGATACACAGCACAAGGTAAAATTGTGAATGGTTGTTATTTCTATAATCCTCTTTCTAAACTGTGTAGCATAGGCCAAGTAAGTATACTATTGATTTTAAAGAATACTTGTAATTGACCTTGAAGTAGGAATAATAAAACCTACTTTTTATAAAATTAAATCTTTTTTTGTTAAACTTTCCATCATGATGAGTTTTTGTATAATGCCAATGATGATAAAATTGTTTTTGGCAAGTGGATCTTTTCTGTCCTCCTTATATAGATGATATGTGTAGTTAGTATTAGTATTTATTATATAAAAAACATTATTTAAATGACGGACATGGCAAGTTACAGAAGTTCTATATAAATGTCTTAGCCAACTGTTTTTGTCGTGGCTGGAATATATCAACATCATGCTATGATCACAATAATCTACAGATTTTTCAATTAACTGAGTCTGAAATACAGCAATCTAAAATGGATCTAAATTTCAGGAAGTAAGAACTTCAAGCAGACCTTTATTGGAGTTGTTTCAATCAACAGTGAGGCTAATAAATCACCTGCATATAATATGTAAAATTACAGATTTTACTTTGTAAAAGCAACTATGGTGCCTAATTTTGCCCTCTTTTATACCCTGGCAACCCATTGACTTTAGTGGGTTTGTTTGGACTTCTGTCTGATTGTTGAATGTAAGGTCTTAACAGGTAAGCAAATATTTGAGAAGATGCATATTTCTGATATTATATCTTCACTTGTTTCATGAGGAAATAGGAAATTTGTGTAAGTATGGGGAAGTTAAGGGTTTGATTCAATACAGCAAAAATTACAACACCGTGCACTATAACAGCTAAAAGGAAATTATTGCTTCACAATGACACACACATTCTGGATGTATTTCTTACAAGAGACATCTAGTTTTCAAGCCACATACATATATTTCCTGTAGAGATATTATCACAGCGATATTCATTAATTAGATATCTACTGGTGTTTCCATCCTAAATATTGTTTTCTTTGGATGACTATTACCTGAATTTTTTGCACACAAATTACTCAGGGTGTGGTACATATTACTTCTTACATTTATTAAAAACAGACTTTACTTTTAATATACAATAATAGTTTACTAATAATATACAAACAGAAGAAATAACGATGAAAAGGAAAAGGTACTATGAGAGAGACTTGGAAAAATGGCTATACGTATCTCTCCAAACACATTCTTTCTCCTGTAGACGAAATGTGTGCATCAGAAGATTGGAAGAGTGACTCAGTACAGTATGGTAACAGACAATGTTAAAAGGACCTGTAATTATGGAGAAGAGACATTTCCAAAGAACAAAATGAAATTAGACTAAAATACCAAAAGAAGGAGAATATAACATGAGGCTTCAGATGCAATTAGTTAATGATACCAAAAGAAGGATGAAAAGTTTAATCCTAAATGTATTTTTGATGGTTTCAAGTGTTTTGTTTGTTGGTTTATTTTTTGTTTTGCTCCTCTGAAATTTTTTTAAGAAAGCTTTTGCAGCCAAGCCTTAGATGTGAATGTAGGTTAGACATTGTGGGAGGAGAGGAAGTGAAAGAGCATCTGAAAAGTGTTTAGTGAACATCTGCAGCAGCTACTTTCCAAGAAGTCAGTAAATACGCACTGCAGTCTATGCTACAGGGGCTTATTATTAATGGGCAGATCCCATAGGGAGGGTTGGGGAGGAAATCTCTGTGAGGATTCTTTAATGGAGATTGCCTCAGTATTGTTCTGTTGGGGAGGTAGGTTACCTTTGGCAGATTCTGGGGGATCTGCTGGAGGCTAGGGCAATCCACAGGAAGGCTCTGTGCCTCCACACCAACTCTGGCACCTGGCAGCCAGAGTGTGCTGGGCACCTCACAAGACAGGACCCATGCTTTTCACATTGTTATGTGCCTTTCCAGGCTGTATGTGTCCTTTTCATACATGTCCATTTAATTCTGAAATCTACTCCTTTGTGTTGTCATAAGAGACATGGAAGTTCATCTAGCTGTTTCATATGGAATTTCTTCAGTGTTTGGAAGATGTGCCCATATGGATATAATATGGAATACAGGAATATTACTTATGGATAGTACTGATTAATTTAAAAATGTCTTGTCAGAATTGTTTATGGTTGGGTAATCACTAAATATATACATATAATTATAACTACCAGTTTCCTGATCAGGAGTTCATAAAGTAAAATAGTCCATAATATTGAATACAGTAATTCATACTAATAATGTATGAATAATTTGATCAGGTGTTCCAGTGCAGAAAGCAAGATTCCAGAGAGTAAGATGCAGACCTGACATCTTGTCTGCTAACTGCATTGAAGAAAAAGGACCGTTGTTTGAAATGTCTGAAAGTGGAGCTAACAGAATCCTCCCTCCCAAGGCTGATCCATTTCTGTAAGTAAATGAATTGTCCCTTCAGTATTTATGGTTGGCATCAATAAGCTTTCAGTATTCTTAGCTAAGGCGCTTACATCTTTGACTTTTAATGTACATAAGAACCATCATACTGCTCAGACCCATGGTCCATCGAGCCCAGCGTCTGTCTTCCAACAGTGGCCAATGCCAGGTGCTTCAGAGGGAATGAACAGAACAGGGAATCATTGAGTGATCCATCCCCATCTCATCCACTTCCAGCTTCTGGCAAACAGAGCCTAGGGACACTCAGAACATGGGGTTTCATCTCTTACCATCCTGGCTAATAGCCATTGATGGACCTATCCTTCATGAATTTATCTTATTCTTTTTTGAACCCTGTTATAATTTTGGCTATCTATCTATCTATCTATCTATCTATCTATCTATCTATCTATCTTTAGACTGTTATGCATTTGATTTTCCTTTGCATGTTGAAAGAGTATTAATTTTTAAAAGTGATAGTACAAACATGGCTAAGTTTTTGACATTTACAATACACTGGTGTGGATGATGATCATATTTCACTAAAGTCTAAGGAGACAACTGGTATATTGCATAGGATTTGTCATAGCCAGTCAGATCAATGCCCATTAAATTTGGTATCCCATCTCATGCAGTGACAAATCCTCGGTATTTCTAATGAAGGCACAATCCAACCCCTGTTTTCAGTACACCTAGCCACTTGTGCAATATTATATATGGCGATCCAGAATGGAAATACTGTTTCCTGATGTCTTTGATGATCAGCATATGTTCTTAAACCTGAGGCTTGAATGCCATTATAAATATTGTTGGTCATAAAATTTCCCTTTAAAAAAATCCATTGATGGTATTTGACCTCCTTAGCAGTCAATTCTCAATTTGACTGCATGCTGTATAAAGTATTTCCTTCTATTGATCTAAATTCACCTGCCATTAAGGGTTAGGACTCTGGCTAATCCTGAGGAATGTAAACTCTTTAAGCAATGGATATAAGGATCTTTGGCCCAAAAGGGCACTTTACCAGGAAAGAAAGGTCTGTGATCCCAGGGAGGAGTGGCTGTGTTGGCCTTCCGAGACAAAGGTCTTGTCTACACTACCAGGTAAGTCGACCTAAGTTATGCTACTCCAGCTACGTGAATAATGTAGCTGGAGTTGACGTAACTTTGGTCGACTTACTGCGGTGTTTACATCATGCTGTGTTGACGTGAGATGCTCTCCCGTCGACTTACTTTACTCCTCTCATTCCGATGGAGTACCTGAGTCAACCGGAGAACGCTCTGTGGTCACTTTTGCACATTTTCACTAGACCCGCTAAATCGACCACTGCTGCATCGATCCCCGGTAAGTGTAGACATGGTCAAAGCTTCTCCTGCCTATTCCCAGCTGGGAGCCACTCCTTTTTTCTCCAGGGCTGCTTTTAAGCCTCGCTACCCGTCTTGGGTGCTGCTGATCCTACTACTGCATCATATTGAGAAAACCTGCATAATACTTTCAAAAGACAAGCTTTGGAACTTAAAATCATAACTTTGCTAGACACTAAAAATCATAATCTTAATAAAGACACTGGATTCACGGCTTATTACAACAATCTGTTACCCACTAACCCCTCTTTTTGTCCTATGACTAGGGATCTTAATGAGCCACTTCACCTTGAATGGTCTCTTAGGGCTTGGCTACACTTGCAAGTTAGAGTGCATTAAAGCAGCCCCGAGCACCCTAACTCCTGAGGTGTCCACATTGGCAAGGCACATAGAGCGCCTGGACTTTGCAGCTGGAGTGTTCCTGGTAATCCACCTCCACAAGAAGCATAAAGCTTTCTGCGCCCCGGCTGAAATGCCCGGGCGTCAGTGTGGACAAGGTATTGCATTACTGCGCTGTGATTGGCTTCCAGAAACGTCCCATAATCCCCTGAAGTCAAGTGGCCACTCTTTTCATTGTTTTGAAATTGGCTGCAGGCATGTGGATATCCCCTTTCAAAGCTCCGTTTCTGACAGCCGGCATGCTTATCTGCTCTGGGACAAAGCAAACCATTAGTGTGGAATGCTGCTGTTGTGTGTGTGTGGTGGGGGGGTGGAGAGAGGGGTCTGCTGCTGTGTGAACTTACAAGACAGCATGCTGACACACTCTCAGCCTCCCAAAACACACTGTCTCTCCCCCCACATACGCATAACACACTCCCTGTCACACTCCATCCCCCCATTTGAAAAGCACGTTGCAGCCACTTGCACACTGGAATAGCTACCACAATCCACTGCTCTTTGGAGCATTGTAAGAGCTGCTAATATGCCCATGCCAGTGCGCTGGCAGCTGACAATGTAAACACACAGCAGCATTTTCCTTGCTGCGGCCTCCGAAGGCTGGTTTAACTCCCGGCACTCTACATCTGCAAGTGTAGCCAAGCCCTTAGTTTAGCATACATAGTTCGCACATATTCTGTCTGTTTGACCTTGTATTTAGCTGTGACACTCTGAGTACATTTCCGAGACCTGAAGAAGACCCCTCTGTAGCTCAAAAGCTTGTCTCTCTCACCAACAGAAGTCGGTCCAATAAAAGATATTACTTCATACACCTGGTCTTTCATTGAGAAAAGGCGCAGTTCAGTGTCAGCTGATGGGTGTTAAGCAGAATGGGACAATCATGTTTGTCCTTATGAGTAAATTGTATTGTGATTTTTCTCCTATATTTCAGGATGAAGAAATTTCAGGAGCAACCTGGTATTTTCTCACTTTATGATGAGGAATCTGGATCTGGGGCTGACAACATACCTGAAATAGAATCAGAATCTGAATCTGGGTCAGGAATTGATTACAATGTTGAGTATCCTAACTTGTCATCTTCTGGCTTGGTGCAAAAAGAGGAGTTGAAGCAGGAATTAACAAATGAAGATTTAATGCTGTAAGAAAGAAGACTTTATCTCTTTCATGACGATTATTTACAGCACTTCTTCTATGTTGTATAATTAAGTGATTAGTCATAGGACAAACAGTTTTATAAAAATTATAATCCAAAAAAAGTGCCTTATAATCTTTATTACTTTTCTTTGCTAAAAAAATCTTTGTTAAATGTGACCTTACCTAAATTTATATGTGTATTTTATATCTAAGCTTCGGATATTTCTGAAATCATGGGAAGATGGAATCTAAAAGATCCATGATAGTCTTGCTGAAGACAAATATTAGTATAGAGAAGAAAATGACTGGAAAATATTAGGTATGTGTATTCAAGCAGCAATCCAGGAGTCACAAACATACAAAGTAATGTAACTAAAAGTAAACGTCCCCAAACTTTTTCTTTGTTCCCCCTAGATAAATTTCCGTATAAAGTACCAATAAGCTTATTTGTGAAATTAATTGTTTGCTATTATAAAATGTATTCCATATTACACAATAACTAATATAATGTTACTTTAATAATTGGACTTTTTATAACACCCAGTGGGCCTCAATACAATATTAATATAATTTTGGCTGTACCTGTTAGTATAAATGATGGTCATGTAGGTCCAAGAATCCTGGCCCCTTCTACATTCCTTCTGTGTGACTATTATTAAAAGTGGTTAAAGAACAACTGCACTTGTTATATTTTAAATTTCTGGCTGAATATTTTTCCTTATATTTGCATCTACTCAGTTGTAATACTATTAAAATTTTAATGTAACCAAATACCGATTTTTTTCTTAAATGCTGGAGTGAGTGCTCAAAAATATGGGTGGAAATGAACAATAAACAATTTTGTATTCTAGTAGCCTTCATTAAAAAAGTATCTAAAATACACTATCTGTGAAAAGGTTATAATCTGAGACACAATAAATCCATGGCTGCAGAAAATACACCAATTTTGAGGATTTAAGATCTTTCCACAGGTTTTAAATTATCTTTTAAAATACAATAATTTCTAGCTCCTCCAGTTGCTGATTACCCACAACTCACAATGAAGTCAGTGTGAATTTTGCCACTGACTTCACAAGGAGCAGTATTAGTTTTAGAAAGTGCTAGAGACATTCTCTCTGCTGACCAGGAAAGACCTGGAACTGTTTGCCCTGAAGCCAGGCCAATGCTTTTATGTTTGATTTTGCTACCCTGATAGAAAGAGAATCATTTTTTGTATTTCATATGAAATAACCCTCCTCCCCGTCACACTCACTTTCCCCAGCCCTTTCACTTGCTAAGTTTTTAGCCCATCCTCAGAAAAATCAGTAGAGTCCTAAAGTTATCCAGAAGGAGATAAAATCTTGTAGTCTACAAGGAAGAACAACATACTTGGTAGCACTGACAACTGTTTAAATTATTAATACAATTTTAACAGGTTGGATGAAAGTTTATAGAACAAGTGTTACCAGTCTTTTTAGGTGTCTCCCATGACGACATCCGCCTTTTAAATAAAATGTAAAAAACTAAAACAACCTCTCTACCCCAGAAATAACATTAGAGGTACATGATATTCTGTTTTTAAATACAAAGCCAGTATAGTTCTATAGGCAGTAATATAAAGGTAATATCTGCTGTGTTTACTGGGGTAACTGCTTCATTCAAAGGACCCAATCCAGCAAATCACTTAACTGGGTGAAGAGCCCAAGTCAGTAGAACTACTCATATGCTTGGAAGTCAGGATGTGTTTAAGTGCTTTGCTGGATTGTGGCCTGAGTGCTCAGCACCTTGCAGGATTGAGCCCAATGACAGCAAAACATGCAGAAGATAACGATGTATACCAAGTTTCAGAGTAGCAGCCGTGTTAGTCTGTATCTGCAAAAAGAAAAGGAGTACTTGTGGCATCTTAGAGACTAACCAATTTATTTGAGCATAAGCTTTCGTGAGCTACAGCTCACTTCATCGGATGCATGCAGTGGAACTTTGTGACTTTGTCCTCACCCATAACTATTTCACATTTGGGGACAATGTATACCTTCAAATCAGCGGCACTGTTATGGGTACCCACATGGCCCCACATTATGCCGACATTTTTATGGCTGACTCAGAACAACGCTTCCTCAGCTCTCGTCCCCTAATGCCCCTACTCTACTTGAGCTACACTGATGACATCTTCATCATCTGGACCCATGGAAAAGAAGCCCTTGAGGAATTCCACCATGATTTCAACAATTTCCATCCCACCATCAACCTCAGCCTGGACTAGTCCACACAAGAGATCCACTTCCTGGACACTATGGTGCTTATAAGCAATGGTCACATAAACACCACCCATACCGGAAACCTACTGACCACTATACTTACCTACATGCCTCCAGCTTTCATCCAGACCACACCGCACGATCCATTGTCTACAGCCAAGCTCTACGATACAACCACATTTGCTCCAACCCCTCAGACAGAGACAAACACCTACAAGATCTCTATCAAGCGTTCTTACAACTACAGTACCCACCTGCTGAAATGAAGAAACAGATTGACAGAGCCAGAAGAGTACCCAGAAGTTACCTACTACAGGACAGGCCCAACAAAGAAAATAACAGAACGCCACTAGCCATTACCTTCAGCCCCCAACTAAAACCTCTCCAGCGCATCATCAAGGATCTACAAACTATCCTGAAGGACGACCCATCACTCTCACAGATCTTGGGAGACAGGCCAGTCCTTGCTTACAGACAGCCCCCCAACCTGAAGCAAATACTCATCAGCAACCACACACCACACAACAAAAACACTAACCCAAGAACCTATCCTTGCAACAAAGCCCGTTGCCAACTGTGTCCACATACCTATTCAGAGGACACCATCATTGGGCTTAATCACATCAGTCACACTATCAGAGGCTCATTCACCTGCACATCTACCAATGTGATATATGCCATCATGTGCCAGCAATGCCCCTCTGCCATGTACAGTGGCCAAACCGGACAGTCTCTACATAAAAGAGTAAGTGGACACAAATCAGACGTCAAGAATTTGTGACGGGGCAAGGCCAGATGGCTATAGAAAAGTAGTGGGAGATAGATATATTAGCTCCAGGTGAAACAAATCCCTGGTACCAGGATAAGTGAAATGGCAGCTGCTCCATGTCAGTTAAGAACTTTCCAGAAGTCAGGGAGAAGGCTAGGTTGATTGGGACACCTGAAGCCAATCGGGCTGGCTGAAACTAGTTAAAAGCCTCCCAGTTACTCAGGTGGGTGTGCACATCAGGAGCTGTGGGAGGAAGTTGTGCTGTTGGAGAGGCTGAGTAGTACACACCATATCAGGCACAAAAAAGGAGGCCCTGAGGTAAGGGTGAAGTGGAGCTTGAGGAAGTGAGGGCTGCTGTGGGGGAAGTAGCCCAGGGAATTGTACATGTCATGTTTCTAAAAGGTCAGCTACCATAGCTGATACTATTAGGGTCCCTGGGCTGGAGCCCGAAGTAGAGGGTGGGCCCGGGCTCCCCCCCCACCTTTGCCCCCTGATCAATCACTGAGACTGGGAGACAACAGAGACTGTGCAAGGAAGGATAACTTCTCCTCACCTCCCTCGCTGGCTTATGATGAAAATGGCTCAGTAGACTGTGTCCCTTGTCTCTATAGAGAGAAGGGTTACGTGCAGGGTCACGGTGAGCCTCTGAGGCTAGCGAAATCCGCCAGGAAACGCGGGAACCACGGAGGCAAAGACAGAGCTTTGTCACAAATTATAACATTCAAAAACCAGTTGGAGAACACTTCAATTTCTCTGGTCACTTGATTACAGACCGAAAAGCTGCAATTTTTCAACAAAAAACTTCAAAAATAGACTCCAACGAGAGACTGCTGAATTGGAATTAATTTGCAAACTGGACACCATTACATTAGGCTTGAATAAAGACTGGGAGTGGATGTGTCATTACACAAAATAAAACTATTTCCCCATGTTTATCCCCCCTCCCCCCATTCCTCACACATTCTTGTCAGCTGCTGGAAATGGCCCACCTTGATTATCACTACAAAAGGTTTTTTTTTTTCTCTCCTGCTGGTAATAGCTCACCTTACCTGATCACTCTCATTACATGCATGCATCCGATGAAGTGAGCTGTAGCTCACAAAAGCTTATGCTCAAATAAATTTGTTAGTCTCTAAGGTGCTACAAGTACTCCTTTTCTTTTTGCGGATACAGACTAACACGGCTGCTACTCTGAAACTCTTGTTACAGTGTGTATGGTAACACCCATTGTTTCATGTTCTCTGTGTATATAAAATCTCCCCACTGTATTTTCCACTGCATGCATCTGAGGAAGTGAGCTGTAGCCCATGAAAGCTTATGCTCAAATAAATTTGTTAGTCTCTAAGGTGCCACAAGTCCTCCTTTTGGTGTATACCAAGTAACATTGCCATGTAGTGCTGAAAGGACAAACCTACATTTTAACAAGCTAAACTTTCAAATACCCAACATATTCCTCATCTAAAACATGGAATAGAAAATAGATGAGTACTATATCTAAATAAATGGCACATTAACTTCTTTGTATAACAAAGTGTTCATAATTCCAGATTTCAGAGTAACAGTCGTGTTAGTCTGTATTCGCAAAAAGAAAAGGAGTACTTGTGGCACCTTAGAGATTAATCAATTTATTTGAGCATAAGCTTTTGTGAGCTACAGCTCACTTCATCGGATGCATGCATGTAATGAGAGTGATCAGGTAAGGTGAGCTATTACCAGCAGGAGAGAAAATCATGCTCAAATAAATTGGTTAGTCTCTAAGGTGCCACAAGTCCTCATAATTCCAGATGTACTTTTTATATAAATTTAATGATTCTCAACAATTAAAGATGACCTTCGAAGTTAGTAGCATACATTAGGTTTCTCCATATGCTTCCGAAGTTTCAGTAGTAGTGTTAGATTTTTCTCTGGTGTAATCTCTATCATTCTTCTATAGGCTTTTGATGGAAGCATTGACTGAGATCTGAATGTCCTGAGACTATCTAGTGATAGATTGACTGCAAGCAAAGCATTTTATTAGGACTTAGGACTTGCTAGCTCTTCCCAATCAAACTGACTCTCAAGTTGGTGCCATTGTCCCTGATTCAAATTAAACAATGTAGGACTGTGGACCTGCTTTTGATGCTTTATCTGGTAATCACTTCTCGAGGTTCAACTCACCGCTGATGTACAAAATTGCTGTTTAAAAATGTTTTTTGACAGCTGTTTTCTGATGGGTTCTCACAAAAACTGCTTGTTTGTTCCACATCTGTTGGCCCATCCCTGGTTTTATGAGGTCCAGATGTGAGTGTAAACTTTTGACTTATCAGTAATGCAGTGGCAGCTTTCTTTACGTGTACACTGTTGGAGCAAAACAATTATCACCTCCCTCCGCCCCTCAAACCTTAGCAAAGGGTGTTGCTGCATGTAACATTCCTGTTTTAAATCCCGAAGAAGTACTTGCTTAGAAGTCTGTATACAACTTTTAACAAGGTCACGAATGGATGGATGATATGGGGCAGTGCACATGAACTTCACCTCAACTGAGCTGACAAAATTTGGCCACAATTAATTCCGATTATTACACACTAGCTTTTTTAGAATTTCATATCCAACAAATACGTATTTTCAATCATTAGGCAGAAGGTGTAGATTTCAAAATGATCTTTGTTGGTCTTTTGAAGCTATTTCCATTTCAAGAGAAAATCTCTGATTTAAAAATGGTCCATCACAATCTATAGATAATCACTTGAAGCATTCTAGACAATTGCTGGATTTTTTGCAGTTGATTCTTTCCAGCAATCAGTTTTTGCACACCAAACATAGCTGCAGGTCAATAATTTCATTTCATTGCTTTTAGCTAGTGGTCATGAAGTTATCTGGGTCCCTGTGTCTGTCTGAACACACCCTAAATACCCCATTCTTTGGCACCCATACGTGTGTGTGTGTGTGTGTATTGTTTACAACTCCAGTACTTGGGACAAGGAAGCTTACTTTCTCGTTCCAGTATGAATAGTGTAGGATTTCATTTGTAAACTATAGTAAACTTCTTTCATTTATAACTAGTGAAACACATCAAATACATTTTAGTGATTTGAAGTTGAAGTGGCAGTCAAGAAAAAATATCAGCATTGTTTTTTGCTTAGTTTTGAGAATCAATAGATATACACAGAACAGTGCCCACTGATGCAGACTGGTTGTTTCTGTAAACTGAATGCCTTCTTTAAGTCCTAGAAGCATGGTGAAAGGTTTATAATTTATGTTAAATTTATAACCTTCAGGTATTATGTCATTTCACTAATACTGGTGCTCCCCCTTTCTGTTGTATCCACCTGTTGTCTCTAGTCTCATAGTGCTATTCTATATAGGTTCTTATACCACCCTCATCACCATGGTATTTGAACATCTTTCTGTAGCACATTAAGCGATATGTCATGTATAGTTCATTCTTTCTCTCATCCTCTTCCCAGGGGAAGAATTGCATGTGCAGTATATTGTTCTGATAGGGATTTGTTGATTAATATATATGTTTATGTATTTTGCTGCTCTGTGTTTACTTTTGAAGGGAATAACATAGAAATATGCCTAGCACTTGGATGAGAGGAGTGAGGTTTGTGATGGTCATTTGTTCCTGTGGAAGCTCATTCCACAAGGTAGGATTGACCCCTGAGAAAGCTCTGTCTCCTACACACAAAAGCCTTACTCTCGTGGTAGAAACTTCCATTGTGCCTGAGGATAGGATTTGTTGATCACAGTCCTCATCCCAGAAAGCTATGTGGTCTTTTAGATATCCTGGGCCCAGGCCATTGAGCACCTTGAAAATAAGGAATGAGACCCTGAACTTGACTTAGATGTTATGCTCTTTTTATTATATACGTGTACAAAATCGGCCCTGATCCTTATAGGGATCTCTAGACACTACTTCAGTATAAATAGTAATGGTGTGATGACATTTCTTTGCTCAGAGAAACTCTCAGATTAGTTCTTGATCAATCTTAACATAATCCTGTTCACATATTTTAGATGCTTCCTAAGCAAACACAATGGGTCTTTCATCCCCAGATGGTAACACATTGGAGCTCACTGCCCCGGTACCGTATACACACACATTTGCATACAAATTGTTGTTGAAGACAATATTGGAGGGTTGTTTATTTTTTATTTGTATTGCAATAGCACTTGCTAAGAAACATGACCATGCTTTGCTTTCCAAACTTCCTTCATTTGGCATGTGGCTAATGATTTTAAAAGACAGACTATAGTCACTAGGCTCGGAAAAAACCTTCCATAGCACTTCAGTTGTCCAATAAATGAATGCAGCTGAACCACATTTTTGTGGGATTTGGTGCATTAACAACATTATCTACCTGTGCATCAGACTACAGCACAACTCGCTAAATCCAGTGACATAAATTATAAAGAGTTGGAAGAATTCACGTTTATTTTTCTGCATGTGGAGATCTTAGTCTTCCAGTTGCTAAAGAAGCTCATCCAATTTCCTTAAATGTTGTGGGCCATATGTTCAATGACCAGGAATTCATCCAGATAGCACTCTTTTCCTGACAGATGTTGAAGAATTTGTTCCATTGCACTGATGCATAGCAGAAGGAGATGCAATGCCAAAAGATAAACAATTACAACTGAAGAGCCCCTTTGAATAAATTGTTTTGATTCATTTTGCATAAGGATCTTCAAATATAAATGTGCAAATGTATATTTTACTAAAATGCTTTCTGCCAGTTGCAAGAAAGTCCTTAACCCAAGGTACAGGTTGATATGCAGAGAAGGATTTATAGTTACTTTAAAATCTCCACAGATTTTTACTTGTCCAACAATTTAAAACAATGGGCACTGGTGTACCTAGTGATTCCTCTACCAGGTTTTCTAGTTTAGCATCTGTTCTGATGCATTACATGTGGAAGAGGCTGTAGCTTTCATCATTTAGGCTGACAGCAATTCTCAGTGGTCAATCTTACATTAATATTTTTCACAATCTCTATTTAATTGCAAACTAACACTAAAATAACAGCATCTAGTCCTGCACTAGTGTTTAATGGAATTTCAATCAATGACTTGATCTCATGTCATTCTACTGAATTTTAAGCCATGCTTGGTTAAGCAAGGTAAGGCCTATCCTTTTTACCAGAGTCCTTGCTATTGCAGTTGTCCCTTATATATTAACATAACTTTTCACATCCTCATAACAAGTCTGTTCTGCCTGTACTGAAAAATGGTACCCCCCTGCAAAGACACTGAATGTCCACTATACTTATGAAAAAAGAAAAGGAGTACTTTTGGCACCTTAGAGACGAACAAATTTATTTGAGCATAAGCTTTCGTGAGCTACAGCTCACTTCATTGCTGTCGCTCACGAAAGCTTATGCTCAAATAAATTTGTTCGTCTCTAAGGTGCCACAAGTACTCCTTTTCCTTTTGTGGATACAGACTAACACGGCTGCTACTCTGAAACCTGTCACTATACTTATGGTTTGTGAAAATTTAATGTGGTGTAACAGATACCATATGAAAAAGTGTGGCTTTTGAGGAGGTATACTGTGGCACTAAAAGGGGTTAAGCTTTTATCTAGCATATCATCTCAATTCTACAAAAAGTGTTAACCCATGTCCCAGGAAAATTCCAATCTGGGTAATTCCATTTTATTTACCTAAAATATCTCTACCCTCAACTGTTGTGTATTGTTGCTGTGCCCTTTCAAACAACTACCATATATTACCTTAGAGGTGTTGCATTTCAGTGGTGGAGGAAGCAATCTCTGTGTGTAATGTTTGTGTAGTGGTTTGACGATCCTTAAGGATGAAAGGCACTATACATACCTGTTGTATTTTTTTGTGTTGCTTGAATCCAGCAGGACAACACAGTGATACTAGATTATATCATGCCAATTTTATTGCAGCACTGACACACACAGCAAATTTCTCTAGCAGGGAGTAGCCTTTGGAAGCTAATGATTTAACCTCATATGGAATAGAACCTTCAGTCACAAAAAATGTAAACTATTATAATAGAGGTTCTCAAACTGTGGTCTGTGAAGAGCTGGCTGGTCACATGGTGCTGGCTCTGCCTCATGTCCACTTGTTAAATCACATTAAAAGACAATTTATGAATAAATTGAAAACTTTCCTATCATTAATTTCCTATGTAATCAGCTGCTATAGTTGCCAGAGGGATGTTAGGCAGGCAACCATGAATGGGCAAGGAAGTTTCTAGAGGTCAATCTCTGTATTCAGACATGATCCATACAATTAGAAAGTTTGGGAGTGCCCACTACAGTGTACATTCTGGACACTCCCCTCCCTTCCCTTCCCCTCCCCTCCCCTTCAAATTATGGTGACTTAAGTGTAAGGCCTTTCATTTTCAGTTTTTATTGATTTTTACCCAAATTTCCCCAGGTTTTACAAAAGCTATTATTAGTTTTTTATTTATTTTCACCTGAATTCTAGACCACTCAGGTACATGAAAATACTGATTATGTTAGGAAAATCCAACACATTACATTAGATAGATGTGTTAATAATAAATTAGGGTAAACGTGAGGCTGCCTGTTAAAATAAGGCAATGTAGTGGAACATAGAAAGCATGCATATATGTACATACTGTCAATATACAGTTAATGAACTAAACCACAGCATTAAAATGCTTTTACTTTCAATACTCTTACTTTTCTCTGTTGCTTTTTTCCCTGTCCTCCCACCCCCAATATTAACCCAGAAAACTGTGAAGCTGATTTTTGCACCAATTTTCACCCTTCTTTCAATTTTTATAATAAATACCAATACATTCCTGGGAAATGTTAAACAAAGTAAAAACCAAACCCAAAGGGCCTTGCTCCAAGAAGATCCTGAACCAAACCCAAAGTTGCTCTTAATAGAGACAGGGAAGTCAGTGAGCAGGGTAAGCAGGGCGGGGGGGGGGGCGCAATGGCTGGGTGGGGGCTGTGGGTATGAGTGTGGGGTCCCCAGGCTGCCAGTTTTGTTGTAAGTAGGCAAGAGTTCTCGGGGCTCAGGCCCATGAGGTGATGCAGCAGATGGAGAAGCGACTGGCGGCCACAGGCCCTAGGGAGACACGAGCAGTGGCTGATTGGGCCTAGGTGCCTGGGGGGCAAGAGGAGAGACGGCGGGGGTTGGCACCAGGCCTGGGCCTGCATGAGGGGCCACTGGAAGGTAGGAAGATGTCCTAGGCTGGTGACCCCTGCCTCGCAGATCGCTCCGGTTGCTAGGGAACTGCGCCCTCTACCGCCCCTGAGGGGCTCCCTGCAGACAGCGCGCGCTCCGCCCCCACCTCCTCTCCTTTCCCTTCTCTGTAGGGACTAGGGAGGGGCGGTCACGTGGCGGAGGGGCGGGGCGTGACCGCCTGAAGGGTCACATGACAAGGGCGCGAGCCGGAGCTGTTGCGGGTCGGGGTCGGTTGGAGGCGAAGTGACCATGGTGAGTGAGCGCGAGCTGGCACCTCGGGGGTCCCTGGGGTGAGCCTGTGGCGCCTCTCCCGTTCTGAAACGTCGGCGCGGCCTGCTCCGTTCCCCTGCCCGCGTGCGGCGCAGGCCCGAGGGCTGCGGAAGGGTTTTGGTGCGCTGGGGGCCGTGAGGGGCGAGTAGGGCCCGTGGCGGCAGCTCGCTCCCGTCGGGGACGCGCCTCGGGACGCGGATTCCCACCTGTGGCCGGCGGGGGCTGGCTCGCGGGCGCCCTCCCTTGCCCGCGTGTCGCTGAGAGGGCCCGTCCTCGGTTGCTCCGCAGGTTGTTGGGCCCCGCGCGCTCAGCCGTGGGGCGGCTGCCTGCCCGCTCCCCTCAGTCGGCGACATTCGACCTCTGATCCTGCAAGTGACTGCACCGGCCTCTCCTCCCGGCCGGCCCGCGCCCAGGCGCTGCGTTGGCTCGTGGCGTTCGGCCTGCGGCACGTTATGGTCGCTCCTCGCCCCGGTGGGCCCCGCAGAGCTGGCAGAGGCTGGGCTGGAGCACCTCTGCACGGCTGTCCCGCGGGGCCGATAACCCCTCCCCCACCACATCTCCTGCCAAGTGACTGTCGGCAGCGGGGCTGCAGGGCGGCTCCGGAGAGCGGCACAGCTGGGGCTGCAGAGCCTGTGTCTGGTGTGGGTAGGCAGGCTGGGGAAAACAGCTCGACTATCCGAGCCTGGGGCGGTCTCTTTGCTTATACCCTGGGCATGTTTGATTTGGAAATGGAGCAACACAAAACTGGATCCAGTGCCACGTGGGTGGGGTCATTTCTCAGAGTAAACACATCATAGGACTGGAAGGGACCTCAAGAGGTCATCTGTTCCAGTTCCCTGGCACTCATGGCGGAACTAAGTATGATCTAGGTCAGGGGTTGTCAAACTTCATTGCACCACAATCCTCTTCTGACAACAGAAATTACTATATGACTCCAGGTGGGGGACCGAAGCCTGAGCGTGCCCAATACCTGCCATTTCTGGGGGGAGGGGAAGCTAAAGCCCAAGGGCTTCAGCCCCCAGGCAGGGGGTCTGTAATCTCAGCCCCACTAACAAGTCTGAGCCAGCCCTGGCAACCCCATTAAAATGGGGTTGTGACCCACTTTGCAGTCCCGACTCAATTTGGGAACCGCTGATCTAGACTATCCCTGACAGGTGTTTGTCTAACCTGTTCTTAAAATTCTCCAAGGATGATGATTCCACAACCTCTCTAGGCAATTTATTTTAGTGCTTAAACACTCTGACAATTAGGAAGTTTTTCCTGATGTCCAACCTAACCTATCCTTGTTGCAATTTTTGTCCTATCTTCAGAGGTCAAGGAGAACAATTTTTTGTAACAACTAGGGCTGTCGATTAATTGCAGTTAACTCACGTGATTAACTCAAAAAAATTAATTGTGATTAAAAACATTAATTGCACTGTTAAATAAGAGAATACTAATGGAAATGTATTAAATATTTTGGATGTTTTTCTACATTTTCATATATATTGTATTCTGTGCTTCAATTTAAATCAAAGTGTATATTATTTTTGCTTACAAATATTTGCACTGTAAAAATGATTAACAAAAGAAATAGTATTTTTCAGTTCACCTTGTACAAGTACTGTAGTGCAATCTTTGTCCTGAAAGCGCAACTTACAAACATAGATTTTTTGTTATTGATGTTTGTTTAATAAAAAAAAAAAGTAGAACTTTAGAGCCTACAAGTCCACTCAGTCCTACTTCTTGTTCAGCCAATCTCTAAGACAAACAAGTTTGTTTACATTTACGGGAGATAATGCTGCCCTCTTCTTATTTACAATGTCACCAGAAAGTGAGAACGGGCATTTACAGGGCACTTTTGTAGCCATCATTGCAAGGTATTTATGTGCCAGATATGCTAAACATTCGTATGCCCCTTCATGCTTCAGCCACCGTTGCAGAGGACATGCTTCCATGCTGATGATGCTCATTTAAAAAAAAAAAAAGTGTTAATTAAATTTCTGAGTGACCCCCTTGGGGAGAATTGTATGTCTCCTGTTCTGTTTTACCTGCATTCTGCCCCATATTTCCTGTTATAGAAGTCTCTGATGGTGACCCAGCACGTGTTCATTTTAAGAACACTTTCACTGCAGATTTCACAAAAAGCAAAGAAGGTACCAATGTAAGATTTCTAAAGATAGCCACAGCACTTGACCCAAGGTTTAAGAATCTGAAGTGCCTTCCAAAATGTGAGAGGCATGAGGTGTGGAGCTTGCTTTCAGAAGTCTTAAAAGAGCAACACTCCGATGAGGAAACTACAGAACCCAAACCACCAAAAAAGAAAATCAACCTTCTGGTGGCATCTGAAAATGAAAATAAACTGTCAGTCTGCAGTGCTTTGGATTGTTATCGAGCAGAACCTGCCATCAGCATGGACGCATGTCTTCTGGAATGGTGGTTGAAGCATGAAGGGACATGTGAATCTTTAGCACATCTGGCATGTAAATATCTTGCGACGCTGGCTCCAACAGTGCCATGAGAACACCTGGTTCTTGCTTTCAGGTGATATTGTAAACAAGAAGCGGGCAGCATATCTCCTGCAAATGTAAACATACTTATTTGTTTGAGCCATTGGCTGAACAAGAAGTAGGACTGTGAGTGGACTTGCAGGCTCTAAACTTTTACATTTTTATTTTTGAACACAAGTTTTTTTTGTACCTAATTCTACATTTGTAAGTTCAACTTTCATGATAAAGAGATTGTACTACTGTACTCGTGTTAGGTGAATTGAAAAATACTATTTCTCTTGTGTTTTTACAGTGCAAATACTTGTAATCAAAAATAAATATTATGTAAGCACTATACACTTTGTTATTGAAATCAGTATATTTGAAAACGTAGAAAACATCCACAGCTATTTAAACAAACGGTACTCGATTAATTGCACTGTTAAACAATAATAGCAATTCAGTTTTTTAATTGCTTGACAGACCTAGTAACAACCTTTTATGTATTTGAAAACTGTTATGCCCCCCTCAGTCTTCTCATCTCCAGACTAAACCCATTTTTTTTCAATTTTCCCTCATAGGTCATGTTTTCTAGACCTTTAATTAATTATATTTGTTGCTCTTCTCTGGACTTTCTCCAATTTGTCCACATCTTTCCTGAAATATGGTGCCCAGAACTAGACACGCTACTCCAGTTGAGGCTTAATCAGTGCAAAGTAGAGCAGAATTGCTTCTCATGTCTTGCTTACAACACTCCTGTTAATACATCCCAGAATGATGCTTGCTCTCTTTTTTTTTTTGTTTTTTTTGGTAACAGTGTTACACTGCTAACTCATATTTAGTTTGTGGTCCACTTTGACCCCCAGATTCCTTTCCACAGTACTCCTTCGTAGGCAGTCATTTCCCATTTTGTATGTGTGTAACTGATTGTTCCTTCCTAAATGGAATACTTTGCATTTGTCCGTATTGAATATCATTCTATTTATTTCAGACCATTTCTCCAGTTTGTCCAGATCATTTTGAATTTTAATCCTATCCTCCAATGCACTTGCAACCCCTCCCAGCTTGGTAACATCCACAAACTTTGTAAGTGTTCTCTCTATGTGATTATCTAAATCCTTGATGAAGATACTGAACAGAACTGGACCCAGAACTGATCCTTGTGGGATCCTGCTTGATGCGACCTTTCAGCTCGGCCATGAACCACTCACTGATGATTGCTCTCAGGGAATGGTTTTCCAAACAGTTATGGACTCACCTTGTAGTAGCTCCATCATGATTATATTTCCCTAGTTTGTTTGTGAGAAGGTCATGTGAGACAGCATCAAAAGCCTTATTAAAGTCAAAATATATCTCGTCTGCCACTTCCCCCTATACACAAGGCTTGTTGTCATGTCAAAGAAAGATGTTAGGTTGGTTTGACACGATTTGTTCTTGACAAATCAGTGCTGACTATTACTTATCACCTTATCATCTTCTAGGTGTTTGCAAACTGATTGTTTAATTTTTTGCTCTGTTATCTTTCTGGGTAGTGAAATTAAGATGTCTATAATTCCTTGGGTTGCCCTTATTTCCTTTTTTTTAATAGATTTGGCACTATATTTGCCCTTTTCCAGTCCTCTGGAATCTCTCCCATCTTTTATGAATTTTCAAAGATGATCATTAATGGCTCAGATATCTCCTCAGTCAACTCCTTGAGTATTCTTGGATGCATTTCATCAGGCCATGGTAACTTTAAGACATCTAACTTGTCTAAGTAATTTTTAACTTGTTCTTTCCCTATTTTAGCCTCTGATCCTACCTCATTTTCACTGGCATTCACAATGTTAGATGTCCAATCGCTATTAAACTTTTCAGTTTTCACTAAAACAAAAAAAAGTCATTTAGCACTTCTGCCATTTCCACATTTTCTGTTACTGTTTCCCTTCCCTCATTGAGTAAAGGGCCTACCTACCCTGTCCTTGGTTTTTCGTTGCTTCTAATGTATTTGTAGAATGTTTTCTTGTTACTCTTTGTCTCTAGCTAGTTGAATCTCTCTTGTTTTGTGACTTGGCCTTCTAATTTTGTGTTCCATACCTGTGTTATATGTTTATGTTCATCCTTTGTAATTTGACCTAGTTTCTACTTTTTGTAGGACTCTTCGAGGTTTCAAATCATTGAAGATCTACTTAAGCCATGGTGTTCTCTTGCTAAATTTTCTATCTTTTTCCTACTCAGTGGGGTAGTTTGCTCTTGTGCCCTTAATAATATCTCTTGTTCTCCAATAATAACAGTTGGACAACATAACTAGGAGATCACAGTTTGAAAAATTAAGATTTTCATTTTTGGAAAACCTGTTTTTTGGAATGGCTTGTTTTTTAAAAATGGTTTAGCCTTGAAACTCCAAATTTGTTTTGTTTATCCATGCTAGATGAGAACTAGTGCTTTTGGGAAGGAGAATGGCTAATTCAGAAGTAACTTGTGAGTCTTGCAACTGTCTTGCAGTATTTGTAAGGTCAGCGGTCTTCACTTCATATGCAAGATATAGCAGTCTATTTGTTGATACGTTTACATATAAACTATTTTGACACAAATTGAGGGAAGTGATGGTGCTTTTATTTAAAGGCTTTATTCTCCTTCAAATTGAAGCATAGGCCAGCCCATATGGGGAACATCTTAAAATAAGTATTGATGTGCAGTATCTTATGAGTACTCTACTGTCAACCTCTGTTTCTATTTGTGACTGTATTTTAGTGGCTCTGTCTATAATTTGTGAAATGCTATATTACCACAGTTTTCAAACTGTGGGTCGGGACCCCATTGGGGTCGCCAGGGCTGGCTTAGACTTCCTGGGGCCGAAGCCAACACCTGAGGGCTTCAGTTTTGGGCAGTGGAGCTGAGATTACAGATCCCCTGCCTGGGGCTTAAGCCCTTGGGCTTCACCTCTTCCCCCTACCCCACCCGGGGTGGCAGGGATCGGATGGGCTCAGGCTTCAGTCCCCCCTCCTAGGGTCGTATAGTAATTTTTATAGCTAGAAGGGGGTCACGGTGCAATGAAGTTTGAGAACCCCTGTACTATGGGATCCTTTTAGATGATGTGTGCTGTGAATGTAATCTGTTTTTGGTTTGGAGGTAAATGTGCATAAAACTCAATAGGCACTCTTTCAATTTGATACATGTAATTGCTGACTACACTTTGAGAGTAGTACTGCATGTTTCAGGATTAATGTGAGCATGTTCCTGGAAAGGGCAATAAAGTGTTATAACTTAAACATATTTCTTGTATACTAATGATTTGGGAATTCTTCCTAAGTAACTAATTTAATTTGGAAATTGAATATCAGAAAACAGATGTAGTCACAAAGCAAGCTTCTTTGTTCCACCTGTGAATGTAAATCTCTACTCAGCAGAGACTTGGAAGACTTCCCTGTTAGATGTGAGCCCCTCCTTAGGCTGCTTTTTGAGCTCTTGGAGTCTAGGCTCCAGAGCTTTCAGATGTTCTAAGACAATGGGGTGAAGGGGTCTCTCATCAACTTACCTACCACCACTCACTGAGGCTGGGGTAATTATGTTGATAGGAGAGGCTCTCCCACTGGCGTTTAGGTCAGTGTAACTTATGTAGTTTGGGGGGGTGGCTTATTCACACCCCTGAGCGACACAGCTTGTACCAATGTAAGCTATAGTGTGTACATAGCCAGTACTGAGTGGAAGTCTCAGGCTAACTGTAGCTAATCTAGCTTTCTTTTACAGAATTGTGCACCACTCTTTGTGAAGAGTTTTGGGGCAGTTTGCCAGAGTAACAAGCTCTAAGTAGAAACAAAGTACAGGGACTTCTTTTATTTAGCCTTGTGTATCTTAATCTATCATAAGATAAAAATTGCTTATGTCCTTTCTTCAGCTTGTCTTGCAGTCCTGTGTCGTCTTTTCCCAAACAGTGTCACTCTTGCTGTTATGAGAGTTTTCTTCTCAGCAGTGCCTGTTGTTTGGAACAGCTTTCTTGCATCATTAGTTCTATGCGTTGTTTAAGATTTTTAGCTAAATACCTCTCCTCTTCTTTTGACTTTGTCCAAACTCTTCAAATTTTGTCTCCCCAGACTACAATTAAAGATCCTACATAGAATGAGAACGTATATTCTTTAAAGAATACCAAATGTACCCAGTAGAAGACAGTGAGGGACTACATCTAGTTTTGTGTGTGTGATTTGCATCCAGAATGTTCTGTTCAGGGGCAGAAACAACGAGGAGTCCTTGTGGCACCTTAGAGACTAACAAATTTATTTGGGTATACGCTTTTGTGGGCTAGAACCCACTTCGTCAGATGCATGGAGTGGAAAATACAGGAGCAGGTATAAATACATGAAAGGATGGGAGTTGCCTTACCAAGTGTGAGGTTAGTCTAATGAGACAAATCAATTGACAGCAGGATAGCAAGGGAGGAAAACTAACTTTTGAAGTGGTAATGAGTGGCCCATTTCAGATGGTTAACGAGAAGTGTGAGTAACAGTAGGGGGAAACTAGTACTGGGGAAATTAGGTTTAGGTTTTGTAATGATCCAGGGGCAGTCACAGATAATTTGAAATGTCCACTCTCATAACTTCAAAAGTTACTTTTCCTCCCTTGGTATCCTGCTGTCAATTGTCTTGTTAGACTAACCTCACACTTGGTAAGGCAATTCACATCTTTTCATATATTTATACCTGCTCCTGTATTTTCCACTCCATGCATCTGATGAAGTGGGTTCTAGCCCATAGAATCATAGAATATCAGGGTTGGAAGGCACCGCCTTTCCTTCCTTCCTCAAGCCAGAGTTCGGTGCATAGTCTTGGACCAAAAAACCATCTTTTTCCAGTTCTGCTTCCAGTGTTTCCTGTAGATCCTCTTCCTGGTCTTTCAGTTTGTGGCCTATTTCCTCTTACCCCAATAAACAACTTTTTACAATGTTATACATAGTGTGTCCCAGTTTCTTAATTGTAAGGAATCCAAAAGTTTGTTTTTGAATCTGGGTGTCTCAAGTATGGTTTAAAACAATCAAATTTCAGTGGAAAGTTGCGGTACTAATAATTAGGGGCTGAAATTTTTTTGTGATCATAATTGGGTACTAGAACTATTTACTTATTCCTGTTGTGACAAGTCAATTTTGCTTGCACTGCTCATTCTTCAGCTTGCTACTGATCTTATCTTTTAATTATTTGCTAACTGAGTACTGTCCCATGTGGTTAAAAAGTTATACACAAGTAGTTTCATAATAAACATCCCAATGAAATGATTTGCATATTCTAAAAATTTGAGCTTTACATCTGCAAACTGAGATGTGTCCTTCAGTACACAGGGAATTTGTGTAATTGGGAACATACTTTCATCCCCCAGGCTTTAATTAGTATCACTGCCACAAACAAAAGATTAAAAAAATGTATTTCATAAAAGATAGTTATCTTTATCCCTATGATAATCTGAAAAATTATTTTTTATTCCAGAGTTTTCTTGGAGGCTTTTTTGGTCCGATTTGTGAGATAGACATTATTCTTAATGATGCAGAAACACGAAAAACAGCAGAAATTAAAACTGAAGATGGCAAAATAGAAAAACACTTCCTCTTCTATGATGGTGAATCTGTTTCAGGAAAGGTAAGACTTTTGTGTGTGTTTCTAATAATTCTTTTTACTTTTTGCAGCACATAAATGCAAACTAGATATCAAACATGAGAGAGAGATTTTTCTTGGTTAGGTAAACTGGTTTGAACACCAGCTTAATTCTCTGGTCTGCCTTTGTTCTTAAAGGTCAGAAAATTATCTGTTCTATACCTACTTGTGACTAATGTAAACTTTAGTTCTTCAAATGGTTATTAGCCAGGATGGGCAGGAATGGTAGCCACTGTTTGCCAGAAGCTGGGTATGAGCGACAGGGGATGGATCACTTGATGATTACCTGTTCTGTTCATGTCCTCTGGGGCACATGGCACTGGCCACTGTCGGAAGACAGGATACTAGGCTAAATGGACCTTTGGTCTGACCTAGTAAGGCCATTCTTGTGTTCATATTAGTTATGTGGCAATTAATGGGAACCTCTGTTCTTTTCATCTCTTGTTTTCTTCCTATCTCTGAAGAAGCCAGTGTAGCCAAAGGCATCCCTGTCACTTTGGAATAATTTTTCTTGTTGGAAGCAGTAATCTTTGGAACCTGAGAGAGGGGAAGGCCAAGAAGGCACCATTTATAGCAGTAGTCTTTGGACATCAATTACCTGCTCGTTCTGTACATCCTGAAGTTATGCCCCATGCCCTGAAGTGGCTTCTGGTGGTACATCAGAGGATCTTCAGCTCAGCTGGCCACCAGTTCAGTAGGGGAGAGTGTTTTGACAACAAATTGGGAAAGGATTAGGAAGCCCAAATCTGTTCCTTCCCTCAAAGAAACTGATCTAGATGGCACCCTTTGCCTGTTTCTCAAGGGACCTGTTCACCATCAGGGAATGCTCCCACTCTTCAGACCACCTTCTTTACACGCACACGCATCTGTGGACTCCTCAGAAATAGAGCATGAATCCCTGGAATGTCTTTCTAGAGTACTGAAACTTTCTCATGGGATGTCTAAAACTCAAGAGTGAGCATGTCTATTTAAAAAGAGGAAGCTACTAGCTTTCATATACTTTTTTAAAAAAGGATGACAGTCTGGGTGGGCCTTTGAGGAGATTTGACTAACGCAGTTGCAACTGGATCAGAAGACTGTTGGCTCCTCAGGCAGCTTCCCCTTTTTTTTTCCTTTTCCACCCCAAGATAACTGCTTGCATAATCTCTTGCATCCTCTGCCCCAGACACTAACAGATCACTAGTGATTTATGGACTGCACTGGTGGACTGCAAGGTACAGGAATTTGTGAGCTCATAGCTCTGATTTAGGAAGTACTGTGCACTTCATGTTTCCAGTGTTTCCATAGAGAGGATCTTCTCGCCCCAGGGAGATGAGATGGCTTACTCTTTACTCATTAAGACCAATAAGGTGTCTTTAAATAAATAAATTTAAAATTGACAGTAGATTGGGCTTTCTGTGATTTTTGTCCAGGATTCTCTTAAATTGGCATCCAGCACTGCAAGCTCCTTTCCCCACTAGGAGGGACCTATGTTTACTAGACTTGGACAAAATAAATCTCAGTACAGTGTGCTTTAGGGGCTAACATCCACAGGAGATGCATCTAGATTCAGTTGTGTGGAAACAGTTAACCTAACAGGATTCACATCTTAAACTGAGCAGTAGCCAGGCTTTTCTGGCTTGTGAGTGGAATGTTTCTAAAGTTAAGCATTTAAGGGGAATCTCAATGACTGTGCCAGATGACATAAAGGAAGGAATCTCTGCCACCTCCCTGGGTAATAATTCCACACAATGATGGTCAAAGTAAAGAGTCTTTTGGCTGTGGAACTGACATCTAGTTGGCTAACTTCAAGTGCCATGATAAACCCTTATCTATGTCTAAATCAGTCTCAATTTTGTTAACCTTTTTTTATGAGAAGGAAGGAGGTAATTTTATTAGTGCTGGTGTGTGATAGTTATTCTGTTTTTAACAGGCACAAGGTGGAAGAGATACAAGCTAGAAAAGGTGGGGGAAATATGGCTTTTTTTTTTTTTTTTTTTTTTTGGAAACACTGGATGGCTGGCTAGTTACGAATGGATGCTTTGGTAGGCAAGGACACCATGGCACTTGTTGCATGAACCGTGGTTTGCCTTTTGATCAAGGGACATCATCTGGTTGGGTCCTTTTTCCTTAGATAGAACGGGGTTGTGTCTGACTCATCTTGCTGTGCTAATGCTGTGCAGTTGATTTCAGGATTTGATGAAAAGATGTTAGGAGGAAGGAAATAGTGGGGCAGAAAGTAACACAACAGGAATGGGAGACAAGCTCTTGTGTGCCTCTGTGCTGTTGGCAATTAGGTATCCTTGCTGATTGGCCGAGGACTGGATGTCATGATGATTTTCAAGGCCTGATGGCCTTCCTCTCAGGAAGAAGATCCTTTGGTCAGCGCCTTCTCTCCTGGGATCAAGGAGGATGAGTCCATGAGTTGGGAAGAGACAAGACCTGAGAAACTAAGATGCGTTGGGATGAGATGTTCTTTTCAAAGTCTCATTTTAAGAACCACAAAAAGGTCGTGGGAGAGGGGAAGCTGGTTGCATAGTTCATCCCCTTCATTATTTTGTCCACTAATAGTCCTAATATCTGACATACCAATTTTGGTTCATTAATTTCTGGTTCCGCATCTTTTCTTTCTGCCAAGCATGATTTCAACACATACCTTGAATTACATCAGGAGGCCTTTTTGTTTAGACTAATTCAGTCTTTGTCTCCTTTTTGTACCTTTTTCCCCCGTCAACATTTGTTGTTACATCAACCTATAAACATCTTATGAACTTTCAGGTGCTTTTTACATTTGAGCTTACGATTAAGGTAAATTTTTGGGCTCAGTTTTTACCACTATTTATTCTCCGTTGTATCTCCCAAGCCTATCTACTTGTGACACCTACTTTGAGTGACTGCTCACTTTGGTATATCTTTCCTTTCCTTTCCTTTCCTTTCCTTTAATGAGCAGTGAAATAGTTACATGTTGACACTTAGTGTCCTCATATTGCATCTGAGTTTGTGCCCTTGGAGACAACTGGGGTAGTTCACGTCTGAGCCATTGGATAAGGTTCTCTAAAAGCTCAGGCAGACACTACATCAGCTACACTGGGGTTATATTTTGAAGTTTTCTTCACACTAACAGCTAGAGATTTGCTCTTTTTAAAATGAAAGCTGAGACTGTGGAGGACAGCTGAGAAGCATACTGCATCCTTCCCCCCACTCCTTTGTGCTCTCAGGGGCCATGCACCACACTTTGGGGAAACAATGATCAAGTGAAATGCTCCAGCTTTCTTTAGCTCTTCTTGGAAAGGAGAGCCAGAGATGCTCATCCCAAGCCATTGGATCCATTGGTTAGTGAATGTCTTTGGGCATAAATGCTTCCTTTACCTCCAAAGAGTTGCAGATAGTAAATGGGTACTGTAAGAGTTACATTCTCTACCCCACCCCCAAAAAAGTCCAAATGTTTTTGTCCGGCTCTATCAACTGCACTCCATAAAGCAGAGTAGCTAAATGCCCAGTAGGGGGAGCATGAGTTAAGCATTGTTCCCACAACTTTCTTGGAATAGCTGATGCTTATAACAAATTCATTGTGTGTTTGTGCCTGGGGATGGGGAGGGGAAAAGGATTGTGGAGGGTGAAGTCAAGTCTTAAAATAGATCCCTGATAACTGAACTTAAGACCAATACCAAATATAGGGAGCTCAGAAGGAGCCCCAGCATGGCTGACAAGCAGTATCTTGATAAGTCTAGCTCAGGGATCGGCAGCCTTTGGCCCATGGCCCGCCAGGGTAAGCCCCCGGCGAGCTGGGCCGGTTTGTTTACCTGCTGCATCCGCAGGTTCGGCCGATTGCGGCTGCAGGAAGTGGCATGGGCCGAGGGATGTGCTGGCTGCTACTTCCTGCAGCCCCCATTGGCCTAGAGCGGCGAACCGCAGCCCGTGGGAGCCGCAGTTGGCTGAACCTGCAGACGTGGCAGGTAAACAAACCAGCCCGGCCCACCGGAGGCCAAAGGTTGCCGATCCCTGGTCTAGCTTATACTTTTCCTGCTCCTCTTGAACTCTTTTTTTTGTGTTAGGGTAACAACTGGGATTTGGGGTGGGATGCGGGGTTGGAGATTGGTGCTGGTCTTTCATATTAATACTGGGTAGGTCGGCAAACTTTAGCACCCTACCTATTACTGACTGCAAGACTGAGTGAACCTCCTTTTCATCTGTAGTAGTCCTATTGCCTTGCCTTTATCTCCCATTAAGTCCTGAAGGGGTGTCAGGATGTCAAGCTGAAGGACCCCAGCTGGTGGTGGTGGTGAATGATGTAACTGAATTTGGCAATATGAAAGCAGAACCTTCATCGCTCACGTCTCCAACCATACAGTTGAATAGCTCACATTTAATCAAGAAGTATGAAAACACCATTGTAGTAATCTGGATAAAATCGTACTAGTTTGAGCTGACAGCTTTTGTCTAAAACAATGAAATTTCAGTAGTTTAAACACTTCTATGAATGCTTTCCATTTTGAGAAGTAAGTCAGTTAAGATCTTTTCCTTGTAGCTGTTCTCTCCTGGAAAGGTTTTAGGCCTCAAGAATGTTGTTATAGAAGGAGGAAGGAAAAGTTGTCTAGTCAGATGACTACTCTAAATAGGAGAGTTGAACTGCCAGGAATAAAGTACATTTCTGATCCTGTAGTGGAGCATTACTAATTTGATGGCAATTTTACATTCCCTTGGACAGTCTTTATCTGTCCTTTAATGCATCCTCTTGCTTATAACCCTTAAAGGCAATACACAAGCTTAAACCCTTAGAAATCATGGAGTGGAAAAAGACAGGGGAGGGAAGGAGAGAGCTTTCTGGGCACACCCAAATAACTGATCTTTGTCCAGAAGTGAAAGTGAACACCTGCTGTGCTACAGTGGAAAGTATAAAAGCCCCCAACTATTATTGGTTTTTTTTTTTTTTTGTGTTTTTTTTTTTCAGGTGAACATAGCCTTTAAACAACCTGGAAAGAGGTTAGAGCACCAAGGAATTAGAATTGAATTTGTAGGACAAATTGGTAAGTTTTGAAGCTGCCAATGGGGTGAGGGTAGATGTGATTTATGGAACTTTTACATTCATAACTGTAAGCACTCTGGCTCAGTCCTCATGACTACATCAGGATAGTGGTTAACAAGTGCTGAAGTAAGACAATGTCTTAGTCATTTTAACTCAAGGTAATGTGCTACTTGTACTGGTCCAGAAATTGGAAAAAGCAGCAGTCTTCCTCTTTCCCCTTTCGCCAGTCTGTTTAAGAGTTGACTGATTTATGGGAAACCTGGAGAAACATTTTATGGCCAACCAGAGAGCGTGCTTGCCATTTACACAACTTATTGCCACACGTGATCAATGCAGAACTGTATTCACAGTCTTCATTTTGAGTATGCAGATTAAAACCTAGGAAAATTTAGACCTTTTTTTTTTTAAACCACAAGTGGCAATCACATGAGAAATAACACTCAAAAATTCATCTCTCTCGCTTATTTCTCATGTCTTCTTTAGTGTATCAAACTAAAATGCCAAGCATGTACCAGCTGTGCAGGCCTGGTTTACTTTTTTAGTCTCTAATCCTTGATTTAGCGGGAAAAGGAGGTATAGGAAAAAGAAGGGTGGTAATGGTCTAATTACCTCTTTCTAGAAATATGTCTGTGGCCCTTGCAGTATTCTAAAGTGTAGTTGTGTACTGTTACTGAACATAAAGTAAGGTGTCTTAAATATCTCAAAGTGCAGAGATCCTATAAAATTGCCTGATAACACTGCATTAAACTAAAGTTCGTTTTTTTTTTTTTTTTTTCCCATTCAGATTTAGAAACTAAAATTGTGAAGAATCTGCATCATTTGGTTAGGTTCAAAGGTCTATCAGTAGTTTCTCCCAAAAACACTTGAAATATCCTTTCTCTATACAGCTTAGATTTACTATAAAATTCTATATCTTCTATTTACAATAGAGCCTCTCTGACTTATACAAAAAGTATTCTTCCTGCCTCAGAAAATACAACAGTAAATTTACTAGAAAATCATGAAGTAGTATAATTAAAATTAAACAGTTGTCCAGTGAACAAAATACACTTCGCAACATTCTTTTAATTATGATCACTTGTTTTGTAACATGCAAAAAACAGTAACTAATGTCTGTCACTTAAATACTGTTCTTTTGTATTTCTAACAAGCTGCTTTTGTGATGCATTATTACTTGGGTTGTGATATATTTAAATGTGAACCTGCTTAGAGTAATGAGTTTATTTTTAATTCTCTGCTAGGGAGAATTAATTAAATTTGAATAAATTTGTCAAATATTTTAACTCCTCGTGATAGTTACTATCATGTAACTGACCATGTTTCTTTACAATTCTGAATCCTAAACAACAATTTATATGTAGAAATGGTTTTCCTGATAGGTTTTGCAAAGTTAAAAATATGTATTATGTGAAGACTGGGTGGCTTAAAGATTTAGTAATAAGATTAAACACTAAGGGTCACAGGAAGTCCTGGTGTAAATGCATGCAACTCAATTAGTCAGTGTGTGCCTGTTTACAGCATGATAGAGCTTGGACCTAAGTGGCTGGTTTGAACTTACCTGGGTTGGTAGTAATGATGATATACCTTCTAACAGTTTTTTGTAACTTGTAGATTAATTGGTGGTGACAGTCCTGTTCCAAATGTTGCTAATTGCCTTCTTTTAGCCTAAGTGGACATGGAGACTTTATTACAGAATGTTGGAATTAATTTATATTTATGTTACTATGACACTAATTTAACCAGAAATTCCTTTATTTAATCGAGAGGCCTAATGGTCTTTATACAGTTGCTCTAAATAATAAGTATTCTACTACATCCAAACAGTAACAAAACATTTATAAACATTTGATCAAAATACTTACAAATGGTAAATTCAGAAGTGCTTAGACCCATATTGGTTGGCTCCAACTTCAGGTAGGTATTGGGAATGAACCATCTAATAGCTTGTCTTTTTAAACCCTTTAACAAACAAGTGATGTCATTGCCTGTTGCCAATTTAGCTAAAAAACAGGATCATTTCATTTGGCCAGTTTGGATCATTACTGGTTCAACACACACAATTCTTGTTTTTAACTGTCTCTGATAATTAGGGCCTTTTCTTCTTATTTACCTTTCTGGTCTAGTTGTTGTAATTTGATGCTGAAGATTGCTGACCTTTTTGCTGATGTGTTTTAAATTCCACTGATCTGGAGGTGAACTTAATGGCTGTCTCTTCTCCCCAACACACCTTACTTCCAGCAGTCAGAGTAGAACTATAAAAAGAGGTTTCAAATGATGTTCACGTCAACATTTTGTGTTTATTAATAAACTCTAACTTCTTGCTTCTCAATTTCAGAACTCTTCAATGACAAGAGCAACACTCATGAATTTGTAAACCTAGTGAAAGAACTGGCCTTACCAGGAGAACTGACACAAAGCAGAAGTTATGACTTTGAGTTTATGCAAGTTGAGAAGCCATATGAATCCTACATTGGTGCCAATGTCAGATTGAGGTACGAAAATATGCATTTAAGCAGGCAGATTCTATGACATTTGATACTAGAATCAGATATCCTGTTAGGTTATATGTAAAACAGACTGTGCATTCAACAAAATGGTAATTCTGTCAAATCTGTTTCCCATTAAGTTGTAAACATAAAATTAACACTGTGTATTACAGAACTAAAATTTGTATCTTTCTCCAAACCTCTGTACATGGAATTTACGGATATTACTGTGCTCATACTCACAATGGCACTCTTTTCTAGATGGACAGTGAAACTTCCACCTAGAAAATGGGTTCATATTTCATTCATTTCACCTGTTCATGAAGTCCAGCCCTTCTTTAAGGTGACGCTTTCTCAAGTGTTGATTTTGATTCCAATAGAACACATGAAGTGACATTTTTAAGAGGACTTAAGGGAATAATTCTGGTAGCTGGCTCTTATCTCTTTGGAAGCATCAGGATCACATGGAGGGTTATACCAAAGACCACTCAAGACATCTGCTGGTCTCCCAAATCTCTCATAGCAAGGCTTCTTCTGAATTCAAAAATATCTTCAGCTCTGTCATATAAACCCAGTTCTCTGTTGTAGGGGTTGTCAAAATGCTGTATGTCCCCTTTTTAAAATTGAAAGTTAACTTATGAATAAAATACACTTTTCTCAAGCACAATGTTTTGATTATTTCCTGTTAACAAAGAGGATAAGGTGAAAAAATAACATTTGACCCACTACTTTGAAGGACACCAAGATAGAAAGTAGACTTGATGTCCATGAAGAGATCTTGTATTTGAGAACGTAAGGAGGATTTTTGTTTATAGCACTCTGATTCTTGATATGTATCAACTAGGGATGTCGATTCATCGCAGTTAGCTCATGCAATTAACTCAAAACAATTAACTCAAAAAAATTAACTGCGATTAAAAAAATTAATTGCGCTTTATTGCATTGTTAAACAATAGATTACCAATTGAAATTTTTTTTTGGTTACATAGCTGCACTCAAACAAAACAATGTAAAACTTTAGAGTCTACAATTCCACTCAAGTCCTACTTCTTGTTCAGCCAATCACTAAGAGAAACAAGTTTGTTTACATTTACGGGAGATACTGCTGCCTGTTTCTTATTTACAGTGTCACCTGAAAGTGAGAACAGGCATTCGCGTGGCACTTTTGTAGCCATCGTTGCAAGGTATTTGTGCCAGATATGCTAAACATTCGTAAGCCTTTCCTGCTTCAGCCACCATTCCGGAGGACATGCTGATGATGATCGTTTAAAAAAAAAATAGTGTGTTAATTTAAATTGGACTGAACTTCTTGTGGGAGAATTGTATGTCTCCTGTTCTGTTTTACCCGCATTCTGCCATATATTTCATGTTATAGCAGTCTCGGATGATGACCCAGCACATGGCGTTTGATTTACGAACACTGTCACTGCAGATTTGACAAAATGCAAAGAAGGTACCAATGTGAAATTTCTAAAAATAGCTACGGCACTCGACCCAAGGCTTCAGATTTTGGAAGGCACTTCAGAGTCTTAAAGGGATGAGGTGTGGAGCATGCTTTCTGAAGTCTTAAAAGAGCAACATTTCGATGCGGAAACTACAGAACCCGAACCACCAAAAAAAGAAAATCCAAGCTTCTGTTGGTGGCATCTGACTCAGACGATGAAAATGAACATGCGTCGGTCCGCTCTGCTTAGGATTGTTATTGAGCAGAACCCGTCATCAGCATGTCCTCTGGAATGGTGGGTGAAGCATGAAAGGACATATGAATCTTTAGCGCATCTGGCACATAAATATCTTGCGACGCCAGTTACAACAGTGCCATGCGAACACCTGGTCTCACTTTCAGGTGACACTGTAAACAAGAAGCGGGCAGCATTGTCTCCTGCAAATGTAACCAAACTTGTTTGAGTGATTTGGCTGAAGTAGGACTTAGTGGACTTTGTTTTATTTTTGAATGCAGTTATTTTCTTGTACGTAATTCTACATGTGTAAGTTCAACTTTCATGATAAAGAGATTGCACTACAATACTTTAAGTGAAATATACTACCTTTTTTTACAGTGCAAATATTTGTAATAAAAATTAAAGTGAGCACCATACACTTTATTCTGTGTTGTAATTGAAATCAATATATTTGAAAATGTAGAAAACATCAAAAAATATTTAAATAAATGGTATTCTATCCTTAACAGCGCGATTAATCGCGATGAATTTTTTTAATTGCTTGACAGCCCTAGTATCAACGTGACTAAAGGAAATGAGACTGGAGGCATGTGTTGCCGAGGCTTTGACTTGACTAGCTAGTAAGAAAAACAATGGATAAAATTCTGTAGAATGTTGGGTTTAAAAAGAAATGTCTAGTTAGTGAATATAAAATGACCCTCTTGTCTTATTTTGGTTTTTAGTTATTTCATTAGAGTGTCACCTTGGCAATTTTATCCATAAAAACAATATAATATGCATAACTGAGTCTCTTAACTTTACTTCATAGGTATTTTCTTAAAGTGACAATAGTAAGACGACTGTCAGACTTGGTAAAAGAATATGATCTTATTGTTCACCAGCTTGCGACATACCCAGATGTTAACAACTCTATTAAAATGGAAGTAGGCATTGAAGACTGCCTGCATATAGAATTTGAATATAACAAGTCGAAGTAAGTGTGACTCAAAACCTACACAAATAGAAGTACTAAATTGATCAAGAAGAGAGAAACCTTTGATGTAATATACATGACTTACCGTAATGATTCTTTCATTATGAGCTTTTTTTAGATCCTGGAGGCTTGGAAACAAAATGATTGATCATAAAGGCAAAGATTAGATTTTCAGAGTAGTTGCCAAGTGCCTTTTTCAGTGCTTAACATTCAGTCTCTTGCAAACTTGCTAGTGACTTTGATTTAGCTCCTGAAATCATGCTATTCGGATGACTGTAGTGCATTCTCATTTGGAATCTATAATGGTAGGGATGTTCTAGCCTCACTTGAGTGGTTGGGAAACCCACCTTAGCAGAAGGGCACTGTTCGGTTCAGTTTCAGCAATAAAAATGATGATGACCTGTATATTTTTTTCTTAAACTCTAGCTAAAATCATGTGTATTAGGTAAGCCTTTAACTGAAAGCCGTGTTTGTTCTCCTAAAGGTATCACTTAAAGGATGTGATTGTTGGAAAAATTTATTTCCTCTTAGTAAGAATAAAAATTCAGCATATGGAGTTGCAGCTGATCAAAAAGGAGATCACTGGAATTGGTAAGATGAGCAAAATAGGAAGAATACCAATATGAGCTAGTAATTTGTATATCATAAAGTTGATGCAAACCTAATAGTAAGAAGTTAGTCAAAGATATATATTTGGTTCATCAGACATTTTAATGGGGTTTCTGTTCATCTGGGGTTCAGAATCAAATTTGATATCTAGTATAAAAGTAGCTAGATCTTGTAGTAGACATCTACTTCATACTTTAGGATTCAAAGCTTGCTTTTGGGTTGGAGAGCTCATCCTAGATCACTTAAATTTACATGCTACTTACAGAACTCTTGATACTCAAACTAAAAATATGCATGAGCATGAATTGTTTGGTTATTCACTTCAGTCTAATATCTGAAATTAGTGGACTTTTTTTTTTTTTTAAAAACAGTTGAGGCTGGTCATGTCCCTTGAACAGCAGATAATTGTGAAGACAGGCATTTTTAAAATCTTTACTCTAAGTCCCATTAACTTTCATTAGGGTTCATAAGTAACTCTTGAAATGGGACTTACAAGCCTACATTAGGCATTTTTGAAAATGTAACCCTTCATCTACATTCCTCCCCCCCCTTATTAAAGGAGATATATCTGGAAAGTATTGTCTTTATATAAAGACCTAACTTTACAAATATCAGTGTTAGGTTTGGTCTTTGCTGTTTTTCTGAATGATAATTTGGAGGTCTGGGACGTCTGAATGCTCATACCTCAACTGAAGAGGTAGTGATGCTGCATCTTTAACAGACATCCTATATTTGAGTGTCCATTAGTCATTGGAATTTAAATAGGTGTTAAAAGCAAACTAAAAACAGTTTTTGTGATGCCAGAATTTTACAAGCTCTTCAGTCATCTTAGTTTTCCAGGGTAAACAAGACATGAATTTGTAACATGGAAAAGAAACAGAAAAATGTATTTCCTTAAAACTTAAGCTGCTTTAATACATCAGATAGGGTGCAAATAATTTCTTTTCCTTTACAAGTCAATCTTTACACCTTTAAGCGACACATTTTTGTTAAACCCCTCATGACTCATGAACTTGTTACAGAGCTACTCGATCCCTGAAATAAATGAGTAGATTACTGTCTATAGTACTATGTCCATTTCACAAAATCAGCAAACAACTTAAGTTTGAACTCAAAGGAGGTTTGAAGCAGGAGGAGGTGGATGATTGCAGGTAAAGTTTCCAAAGCATTTCCCCATACTATTTGTAGCTCTACCTAATATTTTTTGTCACTTATGAATATAAACGCTATTGGAAGTTGAGTCTTTTTCTTAATATACACAATCTTTCTTAAAAGACATACAAAGGGAAACCAAGGGTTTGTGTCCATTGAAGGGAAACCACTGTTCTTGGGCAGGAGTTGCCATAAGACTACTGTTTGGAGTCCTGTAGTTTCATTGAAAAAGCATATCAAGTAAATGTTCCAAAAAGTCTCTCATTAACGCAAAAAGAAAAAAGAAAAGGAGTACTTGTGGCACCTTAGAGACTAACCAGTTTATTTGAGCATGAGCTTTCGTGAGCTACAGCTCACTTCATCGGATGCATAGCATATCGTGGAAACTGCAGAAGACATTATATATACACACAGAGACCATGAAACAAAACTTCCTCCCACCCCACTGTCCTGCTGCTAACAGCTTATCTAAAGTGATCATCAAGGAAGGCCATTTCCAGCACAAATCCAGGTTTTCTCACCCTTCCCCCCCCCCCCCCACAGACACACATACAAACTCACTCTCCTGCTGGTAATAGCCCATCCCTCTTTGAAACCTCTCTTTATAATGCGCATGATAATCAAGGTGGGTCATTTCCAGCACTAATCCAGGTTTTCTCACCCCCCCCCCCCCCACACCCCCCTCCAAAAACCACACACACAAACTCACTCTCCTGCTGGCAATAGCTCATCTTACAATGTGCACAGCAATAATCCAAGTTTAACCAGAACGTCTTGGGGGAGGGGGGTGGTTTGTAGGAAAAAAACAAGGGGAGATAGGCTACCTTGCATAATGACTTAGCCACTCCCAGTCTCTATTCAAGCCCAAATTAATAGTATCCAATTTGCAAATGAATTCCAATTCAGCAGTTTCTCGCTGGAGTCTGGATTTGAAGTTTTTTTGCTTTAAGATAGCGACCCTCATGTCTGTGATTGCGTGACCAGAGAGATTGAAGTGTTCTCCGACTGGTTTATGAATGCCCGTTGCCAACTGTGCCCACATATCTATTCAGGGAACACCATCACAGGGCCTAACAACATCAGCCACACTATCAGAGGCTCGTTCACCTGCACATCCACCAATGTGATATATGCCATCATGTGCCAGCAATGCCCCTCTGCCATGTACATTGGTCAAACTGGACAGTCTCTACGTAAAAGAATAAATGGACACAAATCAGATGTTAAGAATTATAACATTCATAAACCAGTCGGAGAACACTTCAATCTCTCTGGTCACGCAATCACAGACATGAGGGTCGCTATCTTAAAGCAAAAAAACTTCAAATCCAGACTCCAGCGAGAAACTGCTGAATTGGAATTCATTTGCAAATTGGATACTATTAATTTGGGCTTGAATAGAGACTGGGAGTGGCTAAGTCATTATGCAAGGTAGCCTATCTCCCCTTGTTTTTTTCCTACAAACCCCCCCCCCCCCCCCAAGACGTTCTGGTTAAACTTGGATTATTGCTGTGCACATTGTAAGATGAGCTATTGCCAGCAGGAGAGTGAGTTTGTGTGTGTGGTTTTTGGAGGGGGTGTGTGTGTGTGGGGGGGGTGGTGGTGAGAAAACCTGGATTAGTGCTGGAAATGACCCACCTTGATTATCATGCGCATTATAAAGAGAGGTTTCAAAGAGGGATGGGCTATTACCAGCAGGAGAGTGAGTTTGTATGTGTGTCTGTGTGTGTGTGTGTGTGTGGGGGGGGGGGGAAGAGTGAGAAAACCTTGATTTGTGCTGGAAATGGCCTTCCTTGATGATCACTTGATGATCACTTTAGATAAGCTGTTAGCAGCAGGACAGTGGGGTGGGAGGAAGTTTTGTTTCATGGTCTCTGTGTGTATATAATGTCTTCTGCAGTTTCCACGATATGCTATGCATCCGATGAAGTGAGCTGTAGCTCACGAAAGCTCATGCTCAAATAAACTGGTTAGTCTCTAAGGTGCCACAAGTACTCCTTTTCTTTTTTCTTTTTACGAATACAGACTAACACGGCTGTTACTCTGAAACCTCTCATTAACGCGTTGCACTTTTTTTTTTTTTTTTTTTTTTTTTTTTCTTAAACTAGGGCCCAGTACCACAACAGAGACGGAAACCATTGCTAAGTATGAAATAATGGATGGTGCGCCAGTCAAAGGTAAATAATTGCTCTTGAACTTTGGAGACCATTCTACTGTAAAAAATTATAACCAGGTTTTTAAAATGAGTTTGCTTCTATATGGATAAGGATTGGTTGTCTTGGAAAAACTAAATTTTCTTTGGGTTGTAAAAGAGGCAGTAAGGTAGAACACCCAAAGCTGCAAGTGGCGATAGTGATTACTTAACCTAGAGATGGGGGTTCTAATTATGAAATTTGTTTAAAGTTCAATCCTTTTTACTACTCCTACTCACCCCCACAAGTACGTGTGATCTGATTTGGGATTCCAGTTAAAGCCCATCTCTACTACATTAACAGCTCACTATATAGGAGGAATTGAAGAATATTCTTCCTAAAAAGCGGGAGGACAGTCCTTCTTTTCTCATTTTGCCGCCAAGTGCTCCCCTCCTTTAGTAGTATTTTTAAGTACTTCCATCTCTGATCTCCACCGTATTTGCCTCTTTGGAAGCAGACTCTTCAGCAAGCCTCTGAGCACAAGCCACCTGGTGCCTACTGTCGAACATACACCTGCTCTAAGGCAGTGGTTCTCAACCAGGGGTGCAAAGAGGTCTTCCAGGGGGCACATCCAGTGGTGAGCTGGAGCCGGTTTGCGCGAACCGGTTGTCAAATTTTGAAGCCGGTTTAGAACGAGTTGCTAAAGGGGTGGGCAAACTCTGGCGCGTGGGCCACATCTGTCCCGCGGGACCGTACTGTCCGGCCTGCCTGAGCTCTCAGTTGGGGAGGCTTCCCTGAGAATCCCTTTTAAATTTTTACTCATCTGGCAGCTCTTCAGGCCTTCGGCGGCAGGCCCTTCACTTGCTCCGGGTCTTCGGCGGCACTTTGGCGGCGGGTCTGTCAGTGCTGCCGAAGACCCGGAATGACTGAAGGAATCGGTTCTTCAGCTTTTGGCAGCTCATCACTGGGTACATCAACTCACCTAGATATTTGCCTAGTTTTACAACAGGCTATATAATAAGCAGAAGTGAAGTCAGTACAAACTAAAATTTAATACAGACAATGACTTGTTTATACTGTTCTATATACTATACACTCCAATGTAAGTACTATATTTATATTCCCATTGATTTATTATAATATGGTAAAAATGAAGTAATAGTACACAGTAATAGTGTGCTGTGACAATTTTGTGTTTTAATGTCTGATTTTGTAAGTAAGTAGTCTTTTAGCTGAGGTGAAACTTGGGTACGCGAGACAAATCAGACATACGGTAGTCTGGAAAGGATGAGAACTACTGCTCTAAGGGCTCATGGACAGCAACTGTGCTATGAATATTTAGGTGCCTCTAAATTACAATAACTCACTGGGTGGAAAAGATATTATTCCTTAGGCCTGGTCTAAACATGAAGTTCCACCAGTTTAGGTAATGGTGTAGTTTAACTAAAATAAGTTTAAAAGTTGGTGCAGCTTTGTTGGGCAAACTAAAATAAGTCATGATAAACAAACTTGGACACATTTATCAGTTTAAAACTGATTGCCCCTAATGGGCAAGCTATGCTGATATATCTGTTTAAAATTGGTTATAAGTGTGCCCACATAGGGATTTAACTAAACTGGTGCAAGTTTGCTTGTGTAGTCAAGCCCCTAGAAAGTTTCCTTTTCCCCTCTGAGCTATTGCAGCCAATATTTTGAGGGCACGCCAAGACTTGGAGTGGGGCAGATTCTGGAACAATTAGGAGTCCTGAAGGAAGAGGCTGGCTGCTAATGACTCTCAAGCTTGCTTTCAGAGAATAGTTTAGGGAGGGATGTGGTAAATAAAAGTAGAGGAAAAGAAGGATCACAAGGTTTAAAGCTCCTTAAGAAAAATCAGTGGGAGAAAGGGAAGAAAGTAGGCAGGGAGGGTTCTGGTGTGTGGTGGGGAGGGGGTACATGTATACAAGCTGCCAATCACTGATGGTGACAACTCCCTTGAGCAACTACTTTAGGATCCTGAGACAAGACTGAACAGCAAGATTAAATCACCATTTCTGGTGACAGGGCTATCTGATGGTTGTGCTGCAAAAACGCCAACTAGAATTTGAATCCTGCAGATCCAAATCAGTCTGATTCAGGCACGGCTGAAGAACATTGACTGATTAATAGTTATCTGATCTGGTTTTGAGTGAAAATAGTGTTCTTATTGACTTTGAGCTAGTATCGGCATTTTCCATAATAGCTCTGACAACAAGACGTAGATTATTTTAGTAATTTAGTGATGAGAGGTCCCAGAAAGGGTAATGCTGGGTGACCGTTCGTATTTGACACTGGCTTCTTACTTAATTATAGTAGATTGGTCTTCAAGGTCTTGGTCCTTTAAAGCCCTGAATGGTCTGGAACCCAGTTAGGTGAAATAACCTCTCAGTTATACCATCTTCTGGCACACCATTGACTTAAAGGCTCTTGTAAACTTCAGGACCTGTGTTGGGTTTCCCAGATGAGGGCCTGTGTCCTTAGAATCTGAAGGGTGCTTGGGTAGAAGACCACCACTTTTCCACCCAGTCTTACGCATTTTGGGGAATGTGTTTTAATGAGAGTTCTCTCAGATGAAATTAATTCTAACTTTTCTTTCCTCTTCAAGGTGAATCAATTCCTATAAGACTTTTCTTAGCAGGCTATGATCCAACGCCCACAATGAGGGATGTGAACAAAAAATTTTCAGTGAGATACTTTTTGAATCTAGTGCTTGTGGATGAAGAAGACAGACGGTACTTCAAACAACAGGTATGGTGTTGTACAGGCTGGAGTCTTGTGGCAGGCTGGTTTTTGTTAAGTGTTTTTGTTTGTTTAATTTTTCATATTTGGAAACGGAACAAGTAAACTCTATGCTACAAATAGAAATGTGAAATAATTACTTTTCTCCCATTTGCTGTACTGAATAGTACGTGCACAAAACTTAATTTGCAAGTGAGGAAGAAGAAGGGGATGATGAACACTATTTTAGCAAAGATGAGGTATTAGTGTGGTACAAAATGCAAGAAGGGAGTGATTGATGCCCCACAGAACTTACAATCTAAATAGCCAGACAAAACAATACTGATAGAAATTGCTGTGTGTCTAAAAGAGAGATTATTTTGGAGCATTATTTTTAAATTACTGGATGTGCAACATTTTTTTTGTTTTACTTGAGTGGGTTAATGCTGGATGAAGAGACACAAGGAATTTGATTTGGTTCCTGGCATAAGAGAGTACAAAGGTAAGGGTGTGAAAAGGATATAAAGGGCAGGGGGGATATTTTGTGACCATAAGAAGAAATATGGATAGGAACAAAACTGAAAGCAGGTAAACAAGACCTTAAAGTATGAATAAGAAGCTTGAATTTAATGCAGAAAGTAAGAAGAAGCCAAAACGATTAGAAGAGGGGAGTGGCATGATTCAGATTTTGAGCAAGAAATATTTACCTTTCATTTGTTTGATAGCACAGAAGGGGAGCAAAGTGAGCATTGGAGTAGCCAGAGAGGAGATTACTAACTAGGAGAGAGCACAGGACACATGGATATGCAATTTTAATATTTATAAACCGAATTGCTTGTGTTCTCAAATCAATCTGTACCTGATTTATAGAAATATAGCTTATTACAGAATGGAAATAGTGATGCAAAGTATTTTGGAAACCTTGCATCAATAGAAAGTTATGATTTGATTTTTGAGGTTATGGGGTTAATATTTGACCAGACATAACGCTATACTAAATGAGCATTTGCTTCCCCTATATAGGAAATAATTCTTTGGAGAAAAGCTCCTGAGAAACTGAGGAAACCACGAACAAATTTTCACCAGCGGTTTGAATCTCCAGAACCACAAGCATCTGCTGAGCAACCTGAAATGTGAACTAGTATAGGAGGTGAAAAAACTGTTGACACTTCAGCAGATTAAAGGTAGCAGCAGCCTGTAGGAGAAGAGAAGGCAAAAACTCACATTACACCGGTCTTCCTTCGTCTTACAGTGCTGCATTTACCATATTACTAAAACATTCGTCAAGTAAACATTCAAGTGTGTATATACATTTAAAATAAAGTGCTTTCTCAAACACTGGAACTTTCTTAAGCTACTATTTTATACTGCACATTTTACTTTTATTTGATAATGTTATGCACTCAATATACATAAAGCTTAAATCTAGTTATATATTTCCATGCATGTAGGCTTGTATATTTATTTTTTTGCTAATCACCTATAATATGTAGATTAAAGCATTTCTGCCCCATCATGTCATTTATCGCATGCATACCTCCAATGCTGCTTATCTGAACTGGTTTTGAAACCAACAGATAAGTATACTTGTCTAAATTACACTAAAAATCAGGGTTTATGGTGGATCTTTTGTCTTAAGAATATTTAAGTCTCATTCTAGACATGCGAGCATAGTTTAACTCTTTACCACAAACTTACTGTACCTGTTTGGAGTCTTCTAAGACCATACCGTGGTTCTCAGAGGCTTTGAATCTTGTATCTTTCACAAGAACGTTCACAAACAAATTTGTTCCCAAGATGATCCTTTTAGATGTGTGGTGGCTCTTACACTTCACTCTAACCGTATTTGTTTTTACTTAGAACTTCCAGAAACAGTTTACTGACAAGTCTAATGTTTTCTAGTAACTGTAGAACTCACTTCTCCCACCCATTGCTGTTTTACTTTAACTGAGATGATAAGGGGGGATGGAAATGTTTTAACATAGCTGACTCTTAATGATTAAACTGAGACCTAGTGTTACGTTCTGGAAATCAACTTTTTAAATGCACAATATTTACTCATCTCCTCTTGGATTCACAGATCTCCTCCCCTCTTTACAGCTTGTTCCTTGCCATCCTGGGGGAGGAGGAAAAATGACAGCCTCTCAGAAGAACATACTTACTCTCGTCCATCTAGGCCTATAAATGGGTGGGAGACAAACTGTTGGGTGGTTTTTATTTTTATTTATTTTTTTTTTGAAAGATATTTTTTAAACTGGTTGAGTTCAAAAAGTGTTGAGAAATTTGTCTAGAAAAACAGAATATTTTTGTCTTACTCATCTCTTGTGAGTTTAGAATCTTTGAACAAATTACTTAAACAAGTTAGCCTCCATTCACAATTAATCACGTAGTCTGTTATCAGACATTATATATGGATTGGACACAAAATGAACCATGCTGTGTGGAAGGCTACTTGCGCTTGTAGGTCACTTGGACTATAAACAAGACACTCTTTCTAAACTTCAATGCAGGCATCACTGGTTTACCTTACTTTGAGTAAGCAAAATAATTGAATTACACTTCTGTAAAAACATTTTACTACTATGGAACTTTGATAAAGCAGACCAAGATTCTATGTACTACATACTGGGGTATTTCTCTTAAATGTGGATATCTGAGTGCAAATTTAACTCCCTCATGTAAGTGCCTGTTGAATTTTTTTTTTTTTTTTTTAAAAAGCCAAATATTTTCATGATCACTTGCATGTTGTAATCCGGAAACTATTCCAAGAGACTTTGAAAACAGATTGTATTTAACTAGCCTCAGATTGTGCAACCATGTATAATAAACAGGAAACACACTGAACCTCTATTTGAGTTATTAAAATAGCTGTATTCTCACTAAAGCATGTGGATTGTCTTTAATTGGAATGTACATTGTACTGAAAATATCATTTGCAACGGATATGAATGTATTTTGAGGATGGAAAACCTGGGTTAATAGATAGCTTAGGAAATTTGTATAGTATATAGAATCTTAAGTAATTTATAGTTACGAGTTTCAGTTCATCGCATGTCAGTGAGAAAATCCACCCCCACCAGAGACTTATTCAGTGTCACTTTTGAAATGAGCCAGTAGGCTTAGTTCATTTCATGGTGTTTTTACTTTTGGCAGTCTTATCAGAGAAGCCAAGGATTGTGACAGTTAAGTCTGCATGATTGGTCTCTTCAGGGTGAGAGTAGTTTCTCAGCCTGGTTTTGGACATACTTGGGGGCAATATGTGAAAGCTCATACAACTGATGTACTGGTTCCAATTTTTATTGAGACTTCAGTTTTTCAGGGTTATGTTTTTCTGTCTTTTTTAACACCCAAACAATTGTTTACATTGTTGCGTTAAGCATATATGAAATATACTCTTCCCATATGTTACAATCAGAAATTCTGTGCATGCATAAGTCAGATAGCTGAATAAAGATGTCAAACTTGATTTTGTTTTTTAGCTCTTAGATTTAAGGAATAAACAAAGTTTTTAAAAATTAAGAAAATTGATTAAATTTAAAGTTGAAGGCTTAGTTTATTAAATTAGCTCAAGACTGGTCTATAAGCATAAAGTTATCTCATGTTCCAGGGTGCTTTAGCTTTGATTCTAACACAGGGTTTTATCAGACTATATTCCCAATGTTTACTATCCAAGTCTTGTCTTGGATCATAAAACCTTTTTGGCGCAAGGGCCCTGTCTTTAGATTTGCATGGCATTTGACAAATGAATGCTGTATAAACTAGCATAACAGAACCATTTAGTTATTTTTAATGATTGCTTTGCTTTTTCAGGGTTAAAAGTCTGAACATATCTCAGAAACTATATCCTGTTTAAACTTGTATCTAGTATGATGTATCCTGTCTTCTATGACTTTCTTAACCTGGAAACCCCTAATTTTCCTCAAATAATTCAAAGCCCAACTTATTACTCAACACGCCATCTTTATACATGAGCAGTTTCATTTTCATTTATTATATTTCTAACCACTCACCAATAATTGTTCAATTTATTAGAGCCTTGATCTTCCTCCCACTCTTGCTAAATACTAATTCCTCTGAAGTATACTAGATACCATTCAAAAGAGAACATACAATATTTTCTTCCCAGAGTAAGTAGTAACTTTAGGCAACAAATGAAATTTTCATTTGTTGTCTAATCAGAACAGGACCTCCTACCTCCAGTCCCCCACCATAGGGATCTAGCTGCATACAGGTAGGCTTTGTTAGAAATCAAGTGGTATGTAAGAAAGGTGTGTCTTTACCAAACAAGGTTCAAGGGGTGCCTTTGTAGCAATGTGTTCTAGGAAAGTGGAATGGAATAGGTACAAGTGCTCTCTAGCAGAGATGTGCTGTAATTACAAGATTCATCCTATCCAGGGGAGGCTGTTATCAAGACACTGACTAATAGGAGTGTGAGACTTATCTGGTTTCTAAATAAACATTGCTTTCTTTAAAATCTTGGACTTAAGTTACCTAATAATTGGTTTATGAGCTGCCAGCGGACAGAGGCATGTGGAGCTAGGAGCTGAGGGAGGTACATGTTGCCACTTCCCAGAAACTGGGTAGGGAACCTGCCAGCCCTGCCAAACCTCCTCCCCCCAGCACCAGCGGAGGACCTGGGCTGCACTCATTGTGCTCCCCAGACTACCCCCCCTGAGCACTCATGGCACCCCCAGACTGCCCTCCAGCACCTGCGGCACCCCCCCCAGGCTGCCCCCGCAGCACTCGTGGTGCCCCCCAAAGCTGCCCCACAGTACCTCCCACACACCTGCAGTGCACCCATGGCACCCCTGGGTTGCTGCACCTGCAGCGCCCCGAAGGGCCACCCTCCCCCCAGCATTCAGAGCACCCCCTGGGCCACACCATCCTCCCCCAAGCACCCATGGTACTCCCAGTATTTAGTCAGGGGTACAGTACAAGTCATAGACAGGTCAGGGGCCGTGAATTTTTGTTTACTACCCATGACTGTGTCCATGACTTACTAAAAATACCCATGACTAAAATGTAGCCTTATTCATGATTTTATAGATCTTTATCATTTCTTCCTTAATTGTCTCTTTTCCAAGGTGAACAGTCCTAGTCTTTTTAATCTTTCCTCATATGGAAGCTGTTCCATACCCTTAGTCATTTTTGTTGTCCTCCTTTTCTAATATATCTTTTATTGAGATGGGATGACTAGAACTGCAAGCAATATTCAAGATGTGGGTATACTATAGATTTATATAGTGGAATTATATTTACTGTCCTAGCATCTATCCCTTTCCTAATGATTCCTAACATTGTTAGCTATTTTTTGACTGCCATTGCACATTGAGTGGATGTTTTCAGAGAAAAATCCACAGTGACTTCAAGATCTTTCTTGAATGGTAAGAGCTAATTTAGATGCCATCATTTTGTATGTATAGTTGGGACTGTTTTCCAAAATGCATTACTTTTCCTTTATCAATACTTAATTTCCTCTGCCATTTTGTTGCCCAGTGCAACCAGTTTTATGAAATCCTTTTTTAATTCTTCACAGTCTGCTTTGGACTCAACTATCTGAAGTAATTTTGTATCATCTGCAAACTTTGCCACCTCACTGTTTACCCCTTTTCCCAGATAATTTATGAATATGTTGAACAGCACTGGTCCCAAAACAAATCTATGGTGGACACCCCATTTACCTCTCTCCCTTCTGAAAACTGACCATTTTTTCCTACCATTTGTTTCCTGTTTTTTTAACCAGTTAGTGATCCATGAGTTCACCTACCATCATGTTCCATGATTCCTTACTTTATTTAAGAGCCTTAGGTGAGGGAGACTTGTCAAAGGCTTTCTGAAAGTCCAAGTACACTATATCTTACTTATAAGCTTATGCGTAAATAAATTGGTTAGTCTCTAAGGTGCCACAAGTACTCCTTTTTTTTTTGTGAATACAGACTAATACGGCTGTTACTCTGAAATATATCTTACTGGATCACCTTGTCCACGTTTGTTGATCCCCTCAAAGAATACTAATTGATCAGTGAGGCGTGATTTCCCTTTACAGAAGCCATGTTGACTCTTTCCCAACAAATCATGTTCATATATGTAGCTGTAATTTTGTTCTTTACTATACAGTAGAACCTCAGAGTTATGAACATCTTGGGAAAGGAAGTTCGTAACTGAAATGTTTGTAACTCAGAAGAGAATGTTCTTTCAAAAGTTTATAATTGAACATTGACATATACAGCTTTGAAACTTTATTATGCAGAAGAAAAATGCTTTTTCCTTTTTTTTAGTAATTAACATTTAACACAATACTGTACTATATTTGCTCTCCCCCCCCCCCCCCCCCTGCATCTCTGCTGCTGCCTGATTGTGTACTTCTGGTTCCAAATGAGGTGTGTGGTTAACTGGTCTGTTTGTAACTCTGAGGTTCTACTGTAGTTGAAATTTGCCGGCAACTGAAGTTAGGCTTACTGGCCTGTAATTGCCAGGATTGCCTCTGGAGCCTTTTAAAACAAATTGTCATCACAGTAGCTATTCTCCAGTCACCTGGTACAAAAGCTGATTTAAGTGATAGGTTACATATTGCAGTTTCATATAGGAGTTCCCTTAGAACTCCTGGATGAATACCATCTGGTCCTGGTGACTTATTACTGTTTAATTTTATTAATTTGTTCCCAACCTCCTCTACTGCCATCTCCATCTGGGATGGTTCCTCACGTGTCAACTTATATACCTAATAGGGAGCGGTGGTGCTAATGATTTTCCTTCATTATTGGCCTTTGAAGCCATGCCCCCCTGCAGAGCTATGCATATGCTAGTTCAAAGTAGATTCTCCAGAGACCAACAGACAAAAAAGCCTTTTGGATAAAAGCCTGGGGTTTAAACTGACTCCTTCCTGATCCATCTAACAGATAGGCCCCTTATCCACAGAAGGCCCCAATCCTTTGAGGAGGAGTGGAGGGACCTGGCCTACTGAGGCCCCACAAGACTGCTTATTCGGAGCTGAAGCTTTGATGAAGTTGTTACCACAAAAACACCTCTATGTGGGATGATGAATGGAAGTTCTTTTATTGCTTTTAATACATTTTCTCTATAAGGCTCTTTACCTTAAGAACAAAGTAGGCATGCTTAGAATTATGTATCCGTAGCAATCACTCTGTTATTAGTCTCTGAAGAGAAAGCAAGCAGGTCACCCTAGGCAGACTGTCTTTGCTGGGAAGTACACAATGAAGACTGGGAACTGTGCAGCCTGGGAATATTCCAGTCCGAAAGGAGCAAATGCCAGAGAGAATTCCAACCAGAAAGGCAACAGCTGGGGAGCTGGAAGCCTGAGCAAAGGTGTCCTTGCTGGAACACTGGGGAAATACAGGTGCAGTTGCCTTAAACTGTGGCACTGCCAATAAACCTGCAATCCTCGTACCTGTAACATAACCTAAATTTTAAAGGCTTGTGTTGAAATTATTGTGTGCAGAGTATTACTATAATGCTAATTTAACCAGAAATTCCTTTATTAAATCCAAAGGCCAACTGGTATTTATACAATTGCTCTAAACATGCCCCAAAAGCCTAACTAATAAGAAATTTACTACATCCAAACAGTAACAAAACATTTAGAAGCATTTGATCCAAGATACTTACAAATGGGCTAACCCTAGGAGTGCTTAGACCCATATTAGTCAGCTCTAACTTGGTCAGGCAGGTATTAGCAATATACCCTTTAACAAACATGTCATTGCTAATTACTGACTTCAGCTAAAAACCAATCTAAGACCATCTTAATCCAGTTAAAATTTACAACCTCCTTTCTCCCCAAGACCTTGCTTTTCCTCCTCCTTGCTGACCAACAGTTTTTCTGTTGCACATAGCTTTACATAGGTTTACTGTTAAGATAACTGGTACGCAGGGTGAGAAGGTTCATGCTGGCTCCTTTTAAGACAGATTTTTTTGACTTACTTAAAACCATTTGCAGTCACCCCCTATTGCTTAGAAGCCTTTTTTTTTTTTTTAAGAAACTTTTCTTTATCTTATTTTTTTGAATCAGCCATCCTCCCATCTCCATTCCATCTGGACTTAAAACTCGTTATTTTCAAGGCCTTCTCTTTAATTGCTAGTTGGGGCATTTCTTTACAACACATATTCCTTAACGTAAAATAACTAATTTTTAAAATTTCATATTTATTTTACAGCTTGTATCTGTTAACAGCTGTCTCAATTGCTCTTACGTGTCAAAAATCTGAATTAACTAGACAAGAAGCCTTGATACTTTCATGTGTTAGTATATTCAGTCTGACCCTTGGAACAGATGTGTGGTGAGCTGTCAGCTGAAGTTGCTTCCATGTAGTAGATGCAAGCTAAAAAAAGGCACCTATAAACATTCAATAAAGTTCAGTTGAAGCCCACCAGATTAGCAGTGCAGCCTAAATCTTATCCTAACCCAATCCTTTGTCCTTGAATATTTTGCTGACCATGCTCCACTCCTACTCTGACTTATGTGAAATATTAAAATATGTATTGTAAATCTCACAGAAACTTTCCAGTGCAGTATCTGCATTTATAATTCCCCTCTAATTCATCATCCATGTGCCTGCATTTGATTAATTACTGGAATATACGGCCTAGTTTTCGATAGCACTTTTTACTTGATAATCTTAATGTTGTACAATACATATACAAAAAATGCTTTAGTATTTGAGATTTTTAAATTCCTGTAATTTGGGTGTAATCCATGTATTCATAACAAAACCTGTAAAAGAGATATGAATTTTACTATTGTTGGCCTTCAAACTCAAAGCTTTTCCAAGCGGATCACAGACAATGCATTGTTCCAAATGATTGTTAAGAAAGTTGTGTGAAATCTGACTGAAAGAGAAAACAAGGCTATAAAATTGGCAGCCTTTGGAGAGGAAGGTTTGTCTTTCACCTAGGGAGCAGTTTCAAAAGGTTGTCTCAAGTTTTTTTACACAGTGAGTGAGTGGTGTTTAAATGGGGTTATTTTCTACAGGAAAGGTTGGAAGTTATCAGGCTGTTTATTAGTAACAATCCAGGCTGAAATATAGCCAGCAGCTGGCATAACTAAACATTTTTGTGGGCACAAAATGCATTTATTGTGGCTCAGGCTTACGTTTTCCATCAATGAAAAGCCTGAGTTGCTGAGATGCAAGTCGAAGTGAGAAGGAACACCCAGCTCAGGATACGTGTGACCCGGGGTGGATATAGAGTTGCCAGCTCTGTTTGGCTCTATTCCGGAAGGTTTCATCATATGATGTAATAGCAGTAATGGCTGACCTTCTGTACTCAAACTGATTCACTGCAGAGCCATCCTTTTGCCCTCGGTGGAAATAAGGAGCATCATATGAATCAATTTCACATTTTAAGCATAGTGCATAAAAAAACAATATTACAAAAATCTCCAGTTGTAATGTGAATCTTATTTTTAAATAGCAAGATCGGGTTTAGGTTACTTTGCTTGTTAACGCATGCTTAAATGTTTGTGTGTATATGTGCGTTAGTTAATTCCATTATTTAAAAATACAGAAAATAAAATACCAAACCATTAGAAAATGACAGGTACAGCAAAAACTCATTGATTAGACTTAAAATCAAATATTACTGTATTTACATTATAGAAGTTGGGTCTTCTGTAGCAGAGTGCCTTTGCTCAGAGTTTTTCTTCTTAAATCTGTACTTCAGCTGGCTTCTTGCTGCTTTGAGCAACTCTGGGGACTTTTTGACATATTCATAAAAGTCCGCACATGACATACTATAATTCAGTTGCACCTGTAACTCTGCTTTCACAACACTTTCACTCAGTCTGTTTCTTTCTTTGCTCCAAAGCTGAGTCATTAAGCTGAAGACCCTTTCACAGTATGCATTTGAGACTGGAATTGAAAGTGTGAAAGATACAAGTTTAAACATTTGGCTGTTTCCACTTTCTGGAATTTGTTTGAAAACTTCTACCCATCTTTGATCTACTTTTTGCTCCTTTGAAATTATTTCTCTTCTTATTTGCTGTAAAACGCAGTAATCATCAAACAGCTTGTCAAAATCAATCTCAATGCGAAGAACTTCAGCCAACTTTTCAAGATCAGACCATTTTACTTCACTGTCCAGTGAGAGGACTGACATTTGTTTGAAAACAGATGTCTTGAAATCATACCATTTCTCAAGGTATGCAATGCATCTTGAAAATGCCTTATCTGCTTCCTCCTTAAATTTCCTCTTATTAGATGGAGAGACATTGCACAAAATAGCTTGAACTGATCTTCCATAAAAGTTATCCTCTTTCCTTCTCTTTAGTTTAGAGTGAAGACTTTCCATGACACAATCTAATTCTGTATAGCTGGCATTATTGCATTCTAGCTTTTTGAGTGCTTCATAAAATACTCCCATCAAGTTATGCAGAAAGTAAACATAACAAAGAGGGAGAGACTCCTGCTCATTCTCACTGAATGCTTCCCATATAATCTTGACACATTCTTCTTCCCCCTCTGATATGAAATATGCCTTTAATGCAGGCCAGCACTGTAGGACTTGTTCTATCGCAGGCAGAAGGGACAGCCACCTAGTTGGTACATGATGCAGAAGTTCCTTGTACTCAATTTCTACAAATTCAAAAAATGAACTGAGAGATTCTGCCTTTTTAGCAGAGGAAGAGAACTCGCTATATACTTTCAGGACAAGACTTTCAACATCAAAACTCAAAGCTTTCATGCCATTTTTAATACAGTTATGAATTACATGGCATTTGCATCCGACCTCAATAATTCTATCATTCAATTGTTTAAGCTTCTGACAAACTGACCTGTGTTTCTCAAAATTAACAGATGCATTATCAGCCACATAAGATGATACGCAGTTTATACTGAGGCCATTTTCTTCTATAATATTTGAAATGCGTGCAGCAATGGCCTCACTTGTTTCATCATTATCGTGGTAAAAATCAAGCAAGCCATGTTTAATCCCTTCTGTCTTGGAAAAATAACGAACAGTTATTGGGAAAAACTTCCTACTTCCCTTATTAGAGGCGTCTGATCCAACTGAAAAAAACCCTGCTAATTCAAGATCATTAAGCAAAAGTTCTTGCGATTTTGGTGCCAAAACATTCTCAGTAATGCTAGTTGCTTTTGTCCGTCCACAAGACATTTTTCTTGCAATTTCTGAATCCGGAAGAAACCTTGGAAGCATATTGTTACCACATTGACTAGCATAACTTAAATGATGAACCACACCATGGTAAATTTCTCCGATTTCTGCTGCCGTCACTAGATTTACTTGAGGTGCGTCCTTTTTTGTAAAAAAGGATGCAATCTGAGGAGTTCGTTTCTGATTTTTCACAGCTTCCTTGTGTTTTGTACATTCTGCATGGATGTTAACAGCTCGTCTCCCTTCATATTTAATGGAAAATGTCTGACGACACAAAATGCATTCTGCTGTAAATTCATCGACTTTGCGAAGCCAGTTTTTATAGTCTGGGTCTTTACACCAGTTGTCATTGTAACAACAATAGTATTTTTTCTTCTTGACGATACCTTCAGAGCTGCTATGTTTCGAGGAGCCCTCACCCTCATCCATTTCTGTTCTCTTTTTCGGAAAGTGCGAGGCAGTTGCAGTGGAGCGTAGACTAAAGTGGCCCAGACAACGCAAACGTGCCTGCGTGCGTGCATGTATCAGTTACGCAGCACAGACTTCACGTCATGACAAAACACAATCACACAAGGTGAAGAAAGGCACGCACAGTGCACCTGTGGGGCAGGCAAATGCACATTCCCGTGGCACTTAAAACCCCGGCGGGACGAATGTATCAATTGGATTCACCATTCAATATGCATTTTCGAAGTGCCCGAGGACTTCTGGCCCCGGCTGCTCTGAGCAGTCTCCTGGCGATTTAGATTTAATTCCTGGAGACTCAAAGGCAATCCTGGAGTACTGGCAAGCCTGAGCGGATCCCGGGCAGGCCGCCCCAGCCCGTCGCTACCAGGCATCTCAAGAGCCAGCACGGGGCAGTTCGAGGGGTAGCAGGCCGCCCCTGCCTGTGAGCGCTCCCCCTGCCGCAAGCGGGGCGCCGCTGCTGCTGGGGCTCGCTGTTGACACCAAGGCAAGTCCCCGCCCTGGGCCCTTCTACCCTAATCTCGTCATCGCTAATCGCCGGCGGCAGGCCTGGCTGCCTGCCCGTCCCCGTGTTAGAGACCAAGGAGGGTGCCGGGCCGGGTATTGGCGGAAGGGGTGCCGCCCGCTTCAGCATTTCCTCTCCCTCTGGATGCATAGCAAGCCTGGCGGGGCTGTTGCCATCTTTGTTAATATTTTCCCCATTCAGGCACCTTACTGGGCAGCCCTGACCGGGGACCTGTGTCACTCTGTGATGACGCAGTCGGCCCGCGCCACCAGTTGCCGGCGGAGCGGAGGGTGTTGCGTCTATGTACCGCTGTGTATGGCTACTGTCCCGGCTGCCGCCCTGCCTGGGACCCTCGCCCCGTTATGCTGGCGCCGCCTCTGCCGCCTTCCGGAGCCTGGGGGGCCTGCGGCACCCGAGCCGGGCCGCCGCCGCCGCCTCCTCCTCCTCCTCCTCCTCCTCCTCGTCCGAGGGGAACGGCGGCAGAGCCTTGGACACCTCCTTGTTCGTGCCCCTGCACGTGCAGCCCCTGGGGCCGGGCCCAGAGGGGGACATTGGGGCCGAGCTCACCCAGCCGCTCAACAAGAGTAAGTGGTGCTGGGCCGTCCGGGACGTGGAGGGACCGTGCGTCAGGTAGCAGGTGAACAGCGTTTGGCGTAGTCCCGAATTGTAACTATACTAGGAAATAGTCAAAATAACGTATCTGAAGGGATCAGTCTTGGCACTGTTACAATTCAGGCCTATGCTAAACTCTCTTTACCTCCTACGTGGTGCAGAAGTCCCTCTGTCATGCTGTAGCAAGTAGCTGTTTGAATATTATTTATTTATGGAGAACTGTAGTCTTTTATTAGAAAAGTAGAGAAATGTGGTATTACAAGAACAGAAATATATAAGAAATCTTTTTTCCTTTACAGTGTCTTCATCATTAGCGTAGGACATATCTACCCGTATATTACTGAATTATTTACCTGTTTCATTTCCTTTTAACAGACCTGAGGCAAGGACCTCTGAATTGTTCAGATATGGTGATTGTTCCTTAAGCATAGTGGTAAGACAAATGTAACCAAGACACTACAAATCTTAATTTGTCAGGATTGGCAACATATTTTGTTGAAGGCCTACAAGGTGTGTTATAATTGGAGGAAGAACCTGTGATTTTGTTTTCTTTGCCCCTTATTATGGAAAATGTTGGATTACCATAGTGGGCTCTTCATTGACTAGGTTGAAATCTTGTGGGCAGTCACTTTTATATGTGGTAGCTTCATAACTTCACTATCACAAATCCTAACCAGTCTGCATCTGAAAAAGTTTCCTCAAATTTCACTTTGTGGAGTGCAGGTGGTAATGCTGCCAGATGGCTGAATTTTCTCCAGATCAAAATCAAACATACCTGCTCATGAGCATTTCTAGTAAATGCCCATCTCTGTTAGAAACTTATTACACACACCACTGTATCTTGGAGGATCATCTTCAGGCACCAGTGTGATGACTTGGGGAATCTGTCTATGTACAACACATGAATTCTGGACGGTGTTACAAAGCTGTTGTTGTGGATTATTGTATTATGGCAAGTGTATCCTCAGTGAATGGTGAATTCACCATTTGCTGAGAGGGACTGTAGCACATCTATCCCAGTCCAGTTACTGTGGTGGTTTATTAGATCATTAAATGGTCGTCTGTTCAGGTAGAACCATCTTGGGACAATGGGTATGCAAAGGAGAATGTCTAAGCAAAGAAGCTAGTCCCTCCATCTTCTCTGCAGGGGGAATGGAAAATCCCCAAGAAGAGAACCAAGAGCCCAGGTGTTGGTATGGGGATAGATAAACTCAGGAGACTATCGGATAAACAGGAAGCTTTGTCAGGAGAGAGGAAGAGATGGGTAGGCTTTTGTGGCAGGTGGTCTGTTCTGGGTGACCAGCCAAGGTCAGAGATGGTCAGCTCAGATAGAAAGGTTCCAGGAGTCTGAAGAAAAACCATGAGCTGCAAGGGAAAGATCGTGGACAGCTCAGCCCAAGCCAAAGGAATTCTTCAGAGTAGGGAGGAATCTGAAGCATGTGTATAGATCTGTGTATTTCTCATGTTAACTTAGTAAAGAACAGTTGTGTTTAGAATCTTGTACAGAATCTGTCTGTTTGCTTTCACTGTCATGTACCCTTAAAGAGAGAACTTGTAAACCAGAAGGTTCATCCTCTGGTGAGATTCTGGGGAATGTGATAGAGCTGCTGGGGAGGCGGCACTAATTTTAAGGCCTAGATAATTGGTCTGCAGGGTCCCCTGCCAAGAGTAGTCCATCTCCCTCTGGTCCACAGCGTACAAGCTCTATGCCAGCTGCCTGGCATCGAGGATCATGGAGTGGTCGGTGAGCGGGGGAGCCATCAGCTCCACCCAGAAAGGCTTCATGTCCTGTGAGGGCTGCTATGAACACAACTTGGTTCTCCAAACCGTCATCGAAACGGCCAGAAGGGCGCAGAGGCAGTGCACGGTAGCATGGCTCGACCTGGCTAAGGCCTTTGGGTCCATGCCCCACCACCACATCTTTGCCACACTCCAGGAGTTTGGGATGCCAGAGAACTTCCTCCGTGTGATCCAAGAGGTGTACGAGGGATGCAGCACCACCATTCGCTCGGTCGAAGGGGAGACCGCCGAGATCCCGATCCAGAGCGGAGTTAAGCAGGGCTGTCCCCTCAGCCCCATCATCTTTAACCTCGCCATGGAGCCATTGCTGCGAGCGATCTCCAATGGCGCGGATGGCTTCAACCTCCACGGTGAGAGGATGAGCTTCCTGGCTTATGCGGATGACCTGGTCCTGACCACGGATGACCCAGAGAACCTCCAACGTATGCTAGATGCCACCAGTCGAGCTGCTGATTGGATGGGGCTTCGCTTCAATGCAAAGAAGTGCGCATCTCTCCACATCGACGGCAGCAAAAGGGACTCGGTGCAGATGACAGGGTTCCAGATCCAGGGCGCGCCCATCATCCCCCTGGCAGAGGGGCAGGCGTACCGGCACCTCGGCATGCCGACGGGTTTCCGTGTTCGGCAGACACCCGAGGACACCATCCAGGAGATCTTGCAGGATGCTGCCAAGATCGACGCCTCCCTGCTAGCACCGTGGCAGAAGATAAACGCCCTGAACACCTTCCTGATCCCCCGCATCTCGTTCGCCCTAAGGGGATCCGCCGTGGCGAAGGTACCCCTCAACAAGGCAGGCAAGATCGTCCGGCAGCTGGTGAAGAAGTGGCTGTTCCTTCCCCAGAGAGCCAGCAACAATCTGGTCTATATCGCCCACAGGCATGGTGGTGCCAATGTCCCCCGCATGGGTGACCTGTGTGACATCGCGGTGATCACCCACGCCTTCCGCCTGCTGACGTGTCCCGATGCCACGGTAAGGAACATCGCAGCAAACGCTCTCCATGACGCAACAAAGAAGCAGATCGGCAGAGCCCCCTCCAACCAAGACACCGCCAGCTTCCTGAGTGGTTCCCTGGATGGTGAATTCGGACGGGACGGGCACGACATCGCTTCACTGTGGTCCTGCGCTCGCAATGCTACGCGTCGCCTGGGGAAGCGCATCGGCTGCCGCTGGGAGTGGTGCGAGGAGCGCCAGGAGCTGGGAGTCCTAGTGCCGCAGATCAGGTCTGAGGACAACACCATCATCACCCCGAGCGCAAGGGGCATGCTGGAGAGGACTCTGAAGGCAGCCATCCACTCACTGTACATGGAAGCCCTGAAGCGTAAACCGGACCAGGGTAAAGCCTTCGAACTGACCAGCAAGTGGGACGCCAGCAACCGCTTCCTTGCCGGGGGTGGCTTCACCCGTTTCGCCGACTGGCGGTTCATCCACCGCGCCTGGCTCAACTGTGTCCCGCTCAACGGAGCCGTCTGCCACGGGAATCGAGACAAGCATTACAGGAAGTGCGGCTACTCCAACGAGACCCTGCCCCACGTCCTGTGCAGTTGCAAGCCCCACTCCAGAGCCTGGCAGCTGCGCCCCAACGCCATCCAGAACCGCTTAGTGAAAGCCATCGCACCACGCCTGGGGGAGATCGCCGTGAACTGCGCCATCCCTGGTACTAACAGCCAGTTGCGACCTGATGTGGTAGTCACCGACAAGGCCCAGAAAAAAATCATCCTCGTCGACATCATGGTCTCCTTCGAGAACAGGACCCCGGCCTTCCGGGAAGCCCGAGCTCGTAAGTTGGAAAAATACGCCCCTCTGGCCGACATCCTGAGAGCGAAGGGCTACGAGGTGCAGATGAATGCCCTGATCATCGGAGCCCTGGGCACTTGGGACCCCTGCAACGAGCGTGTGCTGTGGACCTGTGGGATCGGTCGACGCTACGCATGGCTCATGCGGCACCTCATGGTCTCGGACACCATCCGATGGTCCAGGGACATCTACATCGAACACGTCACTGGCCACCGACAGCACCAGGAGGTGTGAGCTGGTACAACATCGTGCATCAACTATGGGAAAGGGACTGAGAGACTTTTTCCATTGGACCATATGAACTGGAACCATAAACTCACTGAACATTAAATCCCACCAAATGAGGGTAGATCCATCCCCATCATCGTATCCACTCATTATACTCCGCACCTGAACATAGCCATTATATGGACAACATACCCCTATATCTCAATGTCTGTACTTTGACCGGTTAAACTTTTACTCCCAATCGGGGAGATTGCACATTATGTATCCCTTACGCCACCAGTTCCTAAACCGAATTTCGCACCCTTTGATAATCTGTACCTTATTTCCTGATAACCAGAAAATTTATGCTTAAACTCTGTACTGTTTTCTTTTTATTTCAACATTATCTTAATAAAATTATTAAATCTGAGACACAGGTCTGGGTCTGTGCATGCCTAGAGGGCCAAAGCTAGGATGATGCCTAAACTCTTACCAGTCCCAGCAAGCTAAGGGCACATGGGAGTCAACATTTGGTGCCCTTCACAGCAGTCTGATCAGCGTCCAGCAGGGGGAGCTTGACCAGACCTGTCATAACCATAATGTTCTTTAACAGCTGTTTGTCAAAGACTGAGATTTTTTCTTCTTGGTTTCATTTTTAAAGATGAGCAGAAACACTTTCTAGCTGGAACATAAGTGCAGGATTCTGTGTGTGTTTCAGTGGTTAACATCATTAACAACTAAAGCCTTATAGGGAATTGTATTCACTTTAATGCATTCTGTGCTACTGAAGCTGTTGAGTGTTGCAGGAACATTATGGAATATTGAACTCTGGCATTGGAAGAAAATAAAAGAATCTCTTGCTCTAGTTTATTTTAGAAGTCATGTACAGTAGTTGTAATTCTTGTCATCTTGCATGATCCTTTAATTTATGTGGAGTTTAAATTAAAACAAAATAGGAAATGCCTTGTGCCCTTTCAAACATTTTGTTTCTTTTCATGTCCCCATATATGTGATCAATATTTCCCTAGAACTTCAAAGCTTTCTTTCGAGATGCTAGGTGTAATCCAGTTTTTCTTTTTAAAGTTTTTTAAAAAATCATTCACTTATTAATTCTGAATTTATTTGTTCTCTTCCACTCGGGAGCAATGTTATTTTATCAACACGTGCCATAAAAACCTTAGGACTTGCTAAACAAGGCAATTTTGTTGAGCTCTTGGTGCTGTATAAAACTGAAGATGACACTGGTGCTCTAAAGAGTGCAGGATCTAAATTAAAACAGTTTTAGATAATGCATTAGATTATTAGATGCTGTCCTAATCTAACGTTAGTTTGGACAGTAAATGGTCTGTGCGAAACATATCAGTGGGAAGTGGGAAACATATCAAAATAATATGAGCATAAGAGCGGCTATACTGGGTCAGACCAAAGGTCCATCTAGCCCAGTATCTTGTCTTCCGACAGTGACAAATGCTAGGTGCTCCAGAGGGAATGAACAGAACAGGGAATCATCAAGTGATCCATCCCCTGTCGCCCATTCCCAGCTTCTGGGAAACAGAGGCTAGGGACACCATCCCTGCCCATCCTGGCTAATAGCCATTGATGGACCTATCCTCCATGAATTTATCTAGTTCTTTTTTGAACCCTATTAAAGTCTTGGTCTTCACAACATCCTCTGACAAAGAGTTCCAGACTGTGTGTTGTATGAAAAAATATTTTCTTAATCTTACTTTGTTTGGTATTACTTTATAGCAAGCTAAGTGGTTAGGGGAGACTTTCCAGGAAGAGACTGCATGGGCTTGGCAAATAAATAAATAACAAAACAAAACACGATTATTGCCACACAGAGTGTTAGGTGGAAATCCTGAACTGTCGTGCCTTCCTAAGTCTGAGGTGTATGAAGACTCTTCCTTGAGTAGCAGCTGGAGCCTGGAATTGGCAGTGATTGAGAATTCAAATACCAGTAAACCAGAGAATTAGTATCTTTGTTACATCTTCTAGCTTCCTTCACTTGCCTTTAAAGGGCAAAGAGTGTCTGCATACAGTAGAACTAGACTGAAAGGTGATAGCAAGTAGAGCCAGCTAACCAGCTAAGTGGGCTGTATCAGTGGTCTTTATTTGATGTGTATTAGAGATGCATTTCAGTATTTTTTGTTCAAAAATAACTTTGAGAAATGGTTTAGGAAAAACACATATAGAATCTGTTTGATCTCTAGTAACCTATGGGCAGAGAACAAGGCCTATCTTGACAGATTAGTTAAATTCTTCACCTTTCCACAAATAATTGATTACTTTAAAATGGCTAAAAGAACTGATGTTTTCGTGCTCTAAGTTTGTGAGGAATGCAATGCAAGAGCCCTCCAAGCAAATGTCTGTCCTCTAGCTTTCTCTGTTCTGCTCCCAGTAGGTTCTGTACTTTGAAGTGCAGCAGTAATAGTAAGGAAAAGATCTAACAACATTTATCTTTTCAAATATTCATCCCCCTCTTAAAAAAACAAGAAACCCTCAAACCTTTAAAGCTCTCTATGGATATGCTGAACGTGTACTGTGTGGTTCCTTTCATTGTTAGCAATTTTGAACAAAGATTCTATAAAATTGCATTCTCAAAGTAAAACTCAGGAAAGAGTTAAGTGGATTATAAGATGTAATAACTGATCCTGTAAATAATGAGGCTGACCATTTTCCACAGTATGCGTAATTCTGCAATGAATCACTTGTTAATTTTAATGAGTAACCGTTTGTAGTAGCCAAAAATTCCAGAACACTCAAATGAACATTGGCAGCTTAACAATTAAGGTTATGAAGACTTTGATAATGGGTATGCTGATTAACTTTTTAAACTCTAAATTCCACACATCATGCAGACTCAAAGATGCACACTATTAAATTTTGTGCATAATATAATTCCATAGGACCTGTAGGTGCCATAGGGTTTTTATGCAAGAGTGGGTTAAAATTGGAAAGGCATTAATTCTGAAGTCTCTTTACATAGATTTGTTTTAAGTTTTTTCAAACAACAAAACTGAAGTTTGAAATATCTTCCTGGTAGTTTAACTAAGTACACTTTAAACATAGAATGTCTTGCAATCTGCCTATAACTAACTGGAAATCCTGAGTTTCTTTATCAAGTTCACTAGAGGAGGTGTACTTTTAAAATGTCTGTCCTCTCTGAGTTAGTTTTAGCACGGTTAATTGATATTTTACAGACTAGCCTGTATTAGTAACTTGGTGTTGTAGCCATTTTAAAATTTTGTTAAAGTACAAATAAATTAATGTTATAAGAATACAAATGTAATAGGATTCTACTGGTGGCATCCTGATCAGGAAAAGGATGTTGAATGCACAATGTGCTGGGAAGTCAGAGGCAGCTAAGTATAATAAAACAATAAGAAAGGGTGATTTCAACTACTTGTATATAAACTGGTCAAATGTCAGCGTGGGAAAAGGTTCAGAGAAGCAATTTCCATACACCTTAAAATGGTTGCTTCTTGGAACAATTATTCTTAACTTAGTTCTAAAGAACTTATGAATTGATTAAAAAAGTAATTATTGCTGAGCAACTAACTCATAAGTGACCATAATATAATTAGCTCAACATCCTTGAGGGAGAAATCATACGAAAAACTGGCACTGTGACATTAAACTTCAAAAAGGAGGTTTTAAAAATAAGAAGAAGCTAGTCAAAAAGACCCTATGTTAAAGGTGAGTGAATTTAAATCCTTTGGCATGCAGTTTATTTAAGCACACTGTAATAGTCACACCTCTACACAAAAAGGAATCAGGAAGGGAAAGGAGAAAAAAGGGTGGTTTAATGGCAAGGTTCAAGAGGCTGTTTGAGTGAAGCAGGTAACCTTCAGAAAATGAAATTTCAGTTCTAGTAAAGGAAATGGAAAGGACCAAACTGTGTCAAGTAAAATATAACATGAAAGTTAATTGTTGAAGGGGTTTTGAAGAATAAATAGCCAAAGACATAAAATAAATAACAGGAAATATTTTAAGTATATCAGGAAACCTGAGAGAGAGTCAGTTGGTTCATTGGTCTACCAGGGCATAAAAAAAGATACAGACATACCAGAGAAGCTGAGTGATCTTATCTTTATCTGCCTTCAGCACAGGAAGTGATGAAGAGATTCTGCCTTTGGACCTACACTTCTCAGGTAATAAAGTTGAGGTGCTGTTAGAGTTCAAAGTGTCAGAATAGGAATTGCTAGAACAAATTTGATTTAAAATTAAGAGCAAGAAATCACTAGGATTTACTTGATGGTATATGTGAAAGAGTTCTGAAGGAATTTAAGAATAAGGCAGTTGAGCTTCTAGCAAAAATATCCAATCTGTCATTGAAATTGGCTACTCTTCAATAAGACTAGAGTGTGAAATGTTGAACCTGTCTTTGGAAGAAAAAAAAATGCTAGCACTGATGCTAGGAATTGCAGTCTTGTGAGCTTTACTTCAGATTTAGGATAAAGGTTTAAAAATAGAACTAAAAGCACCTAGATGAATATGACATGTTGAGGACAAATCTGCAAAGCTTCTGTAACTTACTTGGAATGTCAAAAAGCCTGTGACAAAGTACCTCACAAAATGCTCTTAAAGAAGCAAAGTAGTCAAGGAATGAGAGCTAAAGTACTGTCCTCTGACTAGAGATTGGCTAAGAGAGACAAAGTGAAGAATAGGAGTAAATAGTCAAATTTTCAACTATGCTAGATTGCTCAGAAGGGGAAAGGTCAGAGGTAAATATGGGGATCATCTATATAAAGTGCATATATACAGAGAGAGAGAGAGAGACGAGATGAAACCAGAGGATAGATCCCTGTGGGGATTCACCCATGAAAGCTTATGCTCCAAGACGTCTGTTAGTCTATAAGGTGCCACAGGACTCTTTACCGCTTTTAATAGATAGGAAGATGAGGAGCCCCTATAGGTGATGCTGAAAAAACAATTAGAAAGACAGAATAATAATCAAGAGAACAGAGATTCATGTAAGTGTAGAACGTAAATGGTGAGTGCTCAATTGTGCGAAAGACAACAGAAAGATCAAGAATAATTAGAGAGATGCTCTTTGACTTAGCTGGGAGATGGTAATATTGTTTTATTATGTAGCATACTATCTAGAGGTCTCAGTTAGGGATCAGGGCTCTGCTGTCTCTAGGTGGTGTACAGAAATTAAGGCTAGATCTGTGCTGTGGACTTTTACTGGCACTGCTGTATTGGTCAGCGGTATGAAGAGTTGTGATCCCCGACTGTCAGAGTTGTGCAACAGAAGTCCCTAGTGTAGATGCAGCTATACCAGCAAAAGTGCAGCTTTGTTGGTATATATTGTTTCATGTGTGGGGGGTGGTTTTACCACACTGATAGCAAGTGCAGCTTTGCTGATGTATCTGTGCCCACCGTAGGAGCACTTCGCCAGTATAGTAGGTCAGTATTCCTTTAATAGTAAAGTTCTCCTAGTGAAGACATGGCCTTAGGCACGAGATTCTAATTGTGAGGGGAAGTAGAATAGTTTAGGCCAGGTTTACGGCACAAAGTTTTGCTGGCATAGCTGCATTGGCTAGGAGCGAGCGTGGGAGAAAAGAAATTACACCGCCTAGCTGACATGGCTATGCCAGTAAAACCTCCAGGGTAGATGTGACTGTGGTGACAGAGTTCTTCTTTGGCTTAGCCAGCAACCTCAGGGAGGTGGTGTTACTGTGCAGGCAGACAAACTTATTTTGCTGGCTTATGCTGCATCTACACTTGGGCTCTGCTGGCATCATTATATTGGCCAAAGCTCTGTAAAGTAGACAAGCCCTTAGAAAGGAAAAGAGTGTGCTTAAAGTCAAGAGGTATGGTGTAGTCCCAATGCCTTACTGCTTAGGATAATAAATAACACTGACCTTTTTAAGTTTTGTAACTGAATTTAGATTCATGGACATATACTCAATGTCAAACATTAAGTGTCTCCTGCTCTCCCCACTCTTCTCAAAGCTAGTTCTGGAAAGTCCAAAGAGGAATTTAGGGGTTTCATTTTTTTTTTTTATTTTTTTGAGAGAGAGAGGGAGAGAGAGAGAGAGAGAGCTCTAGTGAATAAAATATTCTCACCATGCATTCATAATTGTTTGAGTGCTGTTCTAGTTCTAGTTCACTCAGGGCTTGGGGATTGGCGCCACTGTATTGCATTTTCTGTTCAAAGTCCCCCTGCGCTGTTCTGCCGGTACTCTGCCTTTGTTAGCTGATGCTGCAGGGTGCAAGTTAAGGCATTCAACTGTTGCAGTCTGTGCTGGCACCATGAGATACAAAATAAATTAAAAAAAAAAAAAAAAAAAAAGGCTGGCAAAAACGTGGCGGATGGGAATGTGTACAGATCTAAACCAATTGTACTTAGTGGCCAGGTCAGCTATTTCATAAAATATATTATTTTTGTGAGCTCAGAAATGAGGCCCAGTTGACGTGTAGCTTGTAAGGGGAATCTTGAAAGTAAAATTTACCCTGTAGCTGCTCGGAATGCTTAGCTTTTTCTCTTGATTAGTCATGTTAACTTTTACAATAATATTTAGTTCTTCATGTTTTCAGAGCTTTAGGAATATTAGGTATGAGTAGAAGTAATTAAAGGATAGATCATGAATGTCTGGATAATGGACAAAGCATGTCTAGTAGAATGAGTGCAATCTTCTATTCAGTTGCAGATGGAAGTACACTATTTTTGCCACCTGGGCTCTTAATTTTTAATAAGTGCTAAATTCATACCTGACATAAACAGATGCAACTCTGATGTAACCCTGCATCTGCCTTGCGGAGTTAAGGGTTATTACACTGTTCTTAGCTTGCTTTCTGATGTTACAGTATTCTTAAAACGTATATATCTTTTGCACTGTACCATGTGCTACAATAGCCAAGTATATTGGGTAAGTTGGAGTGACTGCTCCAACTCTAGATATATTAGCTTATATTGGTCTGACCATTTTTATTTGGATACTTCTGAAATGGGTGAACTGCCTGTTCAAGAAAGACCTAACGCATAGCTTTTGTTATTAGATGTTTAAAGGTAGTGACCCTTTATTTTAAAGGTAAATGAGGTTTTAATTTGTAATGGTTTTAAAATTATAGTACTGCCAGGGTTGGTAGAATTAAGATTAAAACCAGATTTCCATTTAAATTTATTTAGGTTTATATCCTATAGCATGGGGTCTAATCTGGTTGGAATTTGGGATCTGTCATTTTATACACTGAAAAGTTTTCTGGCTGGTATCTTGGTTCTAAGTGTTAATCTTCTTAAAACAACTCGTTCTTTCCTTTTCCCCCTAAACCCTCAAATTCAAATATTGATCTGTGAATTCTCGATTTTTTTTCTCTTTTTTTAAACTAAGGCTAGGGGGTTGAAGTGATGGGATGCAATGGTTATTATTTGTGTTTAGACTTCCGTTACTTGAAGTATTTGCAGTCATGTTTAGCAAACTGTAAAGGGGTGACTGCAGAGAAGGGAGAAATGCAGAACAGTAGAGAAGAAACTGTTGCCTGAGTGAATATGTAGTCAGGTTTTCATAAACCACTCCATTTGCCATATAGGCAATTAACATTCTAGTCTTCCTTTCTGTTAAGTTAAAGGGAAGCTGTCAAGACTGGTGCCTAAAATTAGTCTGATAATTTCTGTTTAGGTTTGTAAGGATCAACATTGTTGCGCATGTGTGCACTGTTCTTACATAGTTCATATTCTGACTACACAGTACTGCTTTTTTAAAGGACTTCTTATATGCTATCAATACTCTACTTGCTCAAAATAATCTGATGGGCAGAGTGGAAGGATAACATGATGTACGTGCTTGTCACTTGACATGATGTACGTGCTACTGAGCAACTGGAGGGGAAATCTGCTAATAATACCACAGCTCCTGTAGGACCCATATTGCCTGCTGGGGAGAATGGTCAGAGCAGTAACACACAGCTCCTTGCAGCATATCTCTTCTGATCTAGGTGTGGGGGGTTGGAAGCCTTCATCTCCCCCGGTTCCTCTTTGATTCTTGGTGCAGTCATCTTGAGGGGTATTTTCCAGGAAATTTTTTGGTGTGAAATTTGTAGAATTTTCTGTCTTCTGCCCACTACCAGCTGCAGGGGAGGCTCCAGCCTTGTCTTAAATATATTTCATTATTATATATTTAAAAAATTATTTAGCAGTTTGGAAAGTGGCATATTCTCTTTGATTGGGCTAACATAATGTAGTGTTATTATGTTGTGATCAAAGAAGAAATAAGTGATTTGAACAAGCCTTTGACAGAATCTCCAGATTAATAGGAAACTAAGTGGTCATGGTTGTGTGTGAGTGTGTGTATGTATGTATGGGATGTAAACCATTATGCTTTGGGTCACAGCCTACCATTAACTAAGAAGAGTAGTAACTGTGCACTACATGTTTTCTTGCACCTTCCTATAAAGTATCTGAGATAGGCTTCTGTCAGAGACAGGATACTGGACTAAATGGGTCACTGGTTTGATCCAGTATGGAAATTCCTCTGGAATCACTTGAGATGACGGCCATCCCCAGTACAAGGCTCAATGTCAGTTGTAATTAAACTTAACGAAAGTAAGAGTGTGTTCGTGACGACAAGCGCTCGTTTTTTTACAAACATTTAGACCCATATTTTTTAAGGTATTTAGGTGTTGTGCTCAGTGTGGCAAGGCCTAAATAGACCGCTTTCAAAAATGACTTAGGAGCTCAAGTACCACTGACTTTCAGTGAGACCTAGGCTGCCAAGTCAAGTTAGGCAATGCCTAAATACTTTTTAAAATCTGGGCCTTAGACTGAGTTGAACAAAATAATTGTAGTCTTTCTTAATTATATTTTGAGCAAAGGTTAATCTGACATGTCAATTAAGTTAAGAAATTCTAAATTTTTATCTTACAGGTGAAGTCCTGAAAATCTTAAATAAGTTTTACAAGCGGAAAGAAATGCAGAGACTGGGAGGAGAAAATGGACTGGATGGTAAGAAAAATGTAATTTGTGGCACCAACTATATTTTAAAATGAAGTTATGACCTCGATGTTTTTTCTTGTGTTTTTTCCTTTCTAGTAGAATAACTCACTCATATCGTACATCAAACAAATATGTCCTCTTGGGTTTTGCCTTATTTTTTAGCTGTTTTTAGCAAAACTGTTACAGGCAAACCCTATTGTCTGAGCAGCTTGCTTTTCTTTTGTAATCTGAATGTTTGTGTACAAAAGATCTGAATAAGATATATTTTGAAAAATATATTATTTCTAGTTAAGTAACTTGATTTAAATTGACATTTTGCTTGTTCTGTTGGGTATTTCAAAGTGAAACTTTGTATGTAACAGTGAAATTTTTTCCCCTCCTTCCACAGCTCGTCTTTTTCACCAAGCATTTATAAGCTTTAGAAAGTACATTATGGAGTCCAGTTTCCTGAGTGCTGATATACACATTATTCTAAATGATATATGTTGTGGTGCAGGCAAGTATATAGAACATCTTTTCAAATAAAACTTAGTTCGTTAATATTTTTACTTCCTACTCTGGCCTGTATAAGGATAAAGAAAACTGGGTCTGAATCTATGAGGTGCTCAATGCCCTTGAAGCCCACTGAAGAGGGAATGGAAGGAGTGGAGGCGTACTTCACTTTGTGGGATCTGGCCCTTTAGCACTTATTGCTCTCCAGACCACCATGAAGCTGCATATCCTGAAGTACATCCCTTCCACAAAAGTATCTATTCCTTGCAAGTTACAAATTTTAAAGAAAAAGATTTGATGGCCATGTTTACTTTTTCCATTCCGTATATTTTTCTGTTAGGGCTTTACAACTTCTATGATCTTTAAGGGGCTGTTGGAGAATATTCTGATGGATTACTGGTTTTAATATTGCTTACTTTCTCTTGATTTTTTTAGACGCTGGAGAGTATACTTTTGATCCTTTGCTTTGTTTCTTTGGTGTGTTTTGTTGTTGTCGTCAGTACTGACACTGGCATACATGTTCTGGTAATTCCATTCTGTAACATAATAATGTCTGTGCCTATGAAGAGGAGGTGCTAGCTGATGGCTATAGAAGCAGCACAGGAGTGCACAGAGCTCTACTTTAGTATATGTTCTACAAAAACAGTAGTGTTTTATTTTTAAATGGCAGTTCTAAAGTGTTAAATGTGACAAAAGTTCTCTATACTTGAAATATAGTTTAACCTACTGTACTTTAAATTATGGACCCAACATATTTGCTAGCATCCTTTTAAAATTTTCATAATCTTCTAAAATAGTATACAGTGGCACATAAAATATTTGTCAAAGCAAGTTGAGGAATGAGCTTCACCCCCTAACAAATCTATACATGAAAGTTTCAAACTCATCTTAATTTTAATACAAAATACTCAGTGATGGTAGTCAGACCATACTAATTGAAGAGCATCAAAAATAAATTAAAATTTTTATTTGGTTTATAATCATCCTAAAAATCTGCCTATTTTGGAAATCTTCTGTAACAAGTTTCAGTAAGATGCTGTGGAATAGCCAAAGTCACTGTACTGAAGTTAGATTTTGTTTTCTTGTGTTTTTTTTTTTTATACTAGATTGTATTGCATTATAGGCTTAATGAGTCCATATTATTATTATACTTTTCCTTTTTTCAAAAAACCCATCTCTTGAACCCATATTTGTTAGAAGTAGCAAACTTTGTTAAAAGTGTTTGTCTTCCAGGTCACGTTGATGATCTCTTCCCGTTTTTTCTGAGACATGCTAAGCAGATCTTTCCTATGCTGGACTGTATGGATGATCTGCGCAAGATCAGTGACTTAAGATTGCCACCCAACTGGTTAGTGTTTTTAAGTGCCAGACTTTCATATTATTGTTGTCAGTGACAGCAGTTTTCAAGCTAAAGACTATACTAATTTCATTGTCTGGAAGATGTTGTTATAGCTAGTTATCAGAATTGATACTGTGCGTACCTGGCTACCAGTATCAATACAAATTGGAAATAACGTATAGCTAAGAGTAACAGGTTTTGATTAGTTCAGTACGGTTTAGTAGTTAACGCTTTGTTATGTAATATCTAAACCTAAGATGGAGCTCAGACTCATGTCTGTGGTTGTCCAGTCTTTGGTGGGTAATGATTTCAGAAAAACGTGCAGAACCTTGAAATCAAGGGTCATAGTGACATAGAATCATAGAAGTAAAAGGCCCAAAGGGACCTTGAAAACTCCAGTGCAGCCTCCTGCACTGTGGCAGGATCAAATAAGCCTAGACTGTCCCTGACAGGTATTTGTTGAACCTTTTCTTAGAAACTTCCAATGATAGGGATTCCACAACCTTCCTTGGAAGACTATTCCTGAGTTTAACTAATACCTAACCTAAATCTCCTTGCTGCAGCTTAAACACATTACTACTTGTCCTATCTTCAGTGGCTGTGGAGAACAATTGATCACCATGCTCTTTATAGCAGCCCTGAACATATTTGAAAACTGTTCCCCCCCGTGCCCAGTTTTTTAAATGTTTCCTCATATATCCAGTTTTCCAAACCTTTTTATTATATTTTTTTTGCTCTCTTCTTGACTCTCCCCAACTTGTCCACATCTTTGCTAAAGTGTGGTGCCCAGAATTGGGCAGCAGCGCCGAGTAGAGTGGAACAGTTACTTCCTGTGTCTTACATACAACACTCCCGTTAATACACCGTGGAATGATATTCGCCTTTTTCGCAGCAGCACTGCGTTTTTTACTTTTAATCAATTTGTGATTTGCTATAACTCCCAGATCCTTTTCAGCCGTATTACCACCTAGCCCAGGGGTTCTCAAAATGGGGGTCAGGACCCCTCAGCGGGTTGCGAGATTATTACTTGGGGGGTGGCGAGCTGTCAAGATCCACCCCAAATCCCGCTTTGCCTCCAGCATTTATAATGGTGTGTTAAATATATAAAAAAGTGTTTTTAATTTATAAGGGGGGTTGCACTCAGAGGCTTGCTATGTGAAAGGGGTCACCAGTAAAAAAGTTTGAGAGCCACTGACCTAGCCAGTCATTCCCTATTTTGTAGTTGTGCATTTGATTTTCCTTCCTAAGTGAAGTACTTTGCCCTTGTCTTTATTGAATTTCCTCTTGTTGAATTCAGACCAGTTCTCTAATTAGTCAAGTTTGTTTTGAATTCTCATCCCATTCTCCAAAGTGCTTGCAACCCCTTCAAGCTTGGTGTCATTTGCAAGTTTTATAAGCACGCTCTCTGCTTCATTATCCAGGTGATTAATGAAATGACACGTTTGCTGGAGAGTCAGGTATTGGCTTGTTTTTCTAAGAATAACCAGTTTTGCAGATGCTTTGGACCTGGGCTTTATGACATAAAAGTTCAATCATGGCTATCAGATCACTTTTACAATCCTCTTGTGCCAGGAGGCAGACTTATTTGATGTGATGTCTGTTGCTATCAGTGTTCTTTGCCAAAGAATTACAATTAAAATGAGAGGGCTTCAGTTATGAGATTGCTGTTCCATTATCCGACATTCTTTCTTTCTCCTCCCCTGTTAAACAATTTTAGCTTGTTGATAGAAACTACCTCTACACAAAGCTGTCTTTTACTCATATTCTATTCAATAAACAATAAGTCAAAACTCTAAAAAGTAAATAAAAAGAATGCAGTAGTAAGACAATAATAGTAAGAATATTATTTGTTGACAACGGTATTCACATATTCGACTTTAAACTTTCTGAAGTGGTCAAGAGGTCGACTAATATTTGGGAAGTATATTGAAACCTCTTTGTACTTGATTGAGTTTAAGAACTATCTCCTCCCAGTCTTTTGTTTTATTAGATGACAATTTAAAATAAATGGGCAAATAGCACAAATTCACTTGGGATTTCACCCAAATTTGTATCCGGATGATAGATTATAATTATTTTTGTCTTTGTTTTGTGTTTTAGGTATCCAGAAGCCAGGGCTATTCAAAGGAAGATAGTCTTTCATGCTGGCCCTACAAATAGTGGAAAAACTCATCATGCTATCCAAAGATACTTGGCAGCAAAATCAGGAATATACTGTGGTCCATTAAAACTGCTGGCCCATGAGATCTTCCAAAAGAGTAATGATGCTGTCAGTATGTTTCTTAAGCAATTTCTCTTCAACTTTACATGCATTCATATCATTATACAAAATATTTTCTTTTAATAAATGTAAGTTTTTAGGGTAGTCTTTGAAATAGTCTCTGCTAAAATGTAGTCTTGAATTATGATACTGTCAGTGTGCATTAATACTAGTGATGCACAGAAAGAGAAGAAATGGTGTCCAAAGAACTTCATGCATGTAGCAGTCTATTGCCCTTCAGTCACTGGTTCACCCCTGTGCTTACACTGGCTTTTGCTAGCTTTCTTGTAGGACTGTCTGGGGAGTGGAGATGACTGCCTGTGTTCCCCTTGACCTTGCATTAAGGCAGCTGTCTATGGACTGTGACCTTGGGAAAACAAGGGCAGTGTTAGGTTGGGATGAACACCGATTGACATATCAGAAAAAAAACACTTAATTCAGGTTACGTTAAATAAAATAATTTTTTTCATTAGCAAATTACAGAAATAGAAACGTGAAAGAAAAGTTGATTTTTTTATATAAATCACTTTCTTGGGTCACTATGTAAAGAGGTGTTAGATTTAATTGGAGAAGTGTTTTTAAACCATGAAAACCAAAAGTAGTTGCAAGTTCGTTTCTTGCCTTCCAGCTGCCACTTTATGTCCATCTCCCTGCTAAAAGCCCTCCAGATTGGTGGACCAGTCCCAGGAGCTTGTTGCATGTATTTGCAAGGAAGTACTTGTGTCAAGGGACACCATGTCTATAGAATTTCCTTTCTTTTTGGTGTGGAGTTTTATCCATCTTAGAACGTCAATAGGGGAGGGCATTGCTCTCTAGTCAATACATAATATAGAATTATTTATTCCTGTTGTACAACAACTTGCTAAGCTAGTTTCATTTCTATTCAAAGTAGCTACCCTGCGTATTACTAACTTCTCTCTTCCTGTTTTAATGTTTATATTAGTACTAGTGGGCATTGAATAAAATGTTTTACCCACTTGCAGCAAATGCTTTGATTTAAAGGGCATTGCTATGGTGTTGCTTTAGGTGGCTTGAATAAGATTTCATTAGCCCTGCTGATTGCCTTCAAAATCTGTGTAGGTCTTTTTCTCTAGTCTGTTTCCAGCTGCATAGAAGTTGCAGAGAGGCAAATAGAAATGGTATTACAAAGTATTAATTTAAAAGACTAAGTATTAAAATCACCAATATTTATATAGTAATTACATATAAATCTGTAGTAGTGATCTGTCAGTAAAACATGCTGAGTTTTGGTTAATTCTTTAACAATAGTGATTTTGTAATTCTCACCATTTTAATTTCTAATATATTTTACATTAATACGAAATTCTAATCCCTAGGACCAAACATCTGCCTTTGAATAAGTAATCTGAAACCATATATTGTGTATGTATGTAGGAATGCATGCATGTGCACCCCTTGTTAGTGGAGTAGTCATGAAAAATTTCCTTAATCTATTGAGGATTCTTTGTGCTCAGCATATTGTATGTTGTTGCTAATATGATTAAAGCATATACTTCCTGGGGCTGGAGAAATACAAAGTTAAAGCATAACGATACTACATTGCAGGAACTGGGGAATGGGTTCAGGGGAAGAGCTTCTGATTACAGAAATTAGTAGTCTCTAAATGTTGCCTTCCACATATTAGAATGTAATTGAACATAGAACAAAATATTTACTGTACTCCATTGCCTATCTTCTGTAAATTACTTTTGGCAGGGATTTCTCAAGGATAAATCTATCCCTACTCTAAAAGAAATCAAACCAGAGATGGTAATCCACTAGATCACAGGGATGGGTCGGAGGGAGAAAGATATTGTTAAGATAACTTATTTTATTTAGATTTTGTTTTAGAGGAAACTATACCAAAAGGCACCTATCCAAAGTTTCGGTCACTTTGACTTTTAAAAACACAGCACCACAGGAACTGCAACAAAATTGAGCCGAAAGACACGTTACACCGCTCCCTTGTCCTACCACATCTCATTTAATCAATAGATAATGATCGATACAATTTAAAACCACCCATCAGAGAGAAATTGTATCCTCAACTTCCTCCCCTCCATGTCTAGAAGGTCAACAAAATTGGGCTCTATCTGACCACGTATGTAGGAATGTAGTATACTTGGGTTTATTTCTGTGATGTACCAGCGAACAATTCAGATATGAACAGGTCTGTCACCCCTGCCTGGCAACCTTTGTTAACTTACAAAGCCTTGCAAAAGTAGCTCCCACCTGGGCCGCTCGCAGTTGTCCAGCATACAAACCACACTGCATGTCACTGTGTAAGTGCAACCAGCCAGCCACACTTGGGTTACACTCTGGCTTTCACCAGCTTTGGTTATACGCATGGTGACCCCAACGTGCCTCCAATCCCAGATTTCCCCCCAGAAATGTATGTCCAGTACTGCTCAGCCCTCTCCTGGACAGTACAAAGTATTTTAAAACTGTTATTCTTTAAAAGGAACAATGTGCCATCTTATTATCTCAAATAGTATTCAGACACTTTAATTTAAACACACTGGATTAAATAACAGTAAAACAAGTTTATTAACTACAAAGCGATTTTAAGTGAGTTACAAGTAATGAGGCATAAAAGTCAGAAATGGTTACAAGAAAAATGTAGGTAAGATATTTACTAATACCAAACTTCACTTCACTGATATAGTTTAAGTTTCTCACCACGTGGTTTCAGCAGTGTTACTGACCAAACCCTGTAGATCAGGACCCCACCCCAGAGTCCAACGAATGCTTTCTTTGTTGTGTGAGGTGCTGTGAATGCAATGGGCAGGGAGAGAGGGGGTGGTGCTTTAGGGCATTTGTCCCTTATTTTTACAGTTTCAGTCCGTCTCTTGAAAAACGTTTCCAGCTGGGCATGAGGAGGCAAAGAATCTATGTGAAAGGATGTTTCCTGTTGGCTTTTTCTCACCTGTTTGAGCTTTCTTTGTTTCCCTTCCTGCTTTGACTCTGTTTACTACTTCAATGTAAATTAAGCAGAGCATGCATTCCTTTGTCTAGGACAGATCTGTGGCCCAGACTGAGGTTTTCAAATGCTACCTTACAAGATATGCCCTTTGCAAAGATTATTACATTAGTTTGTAGGGTGTAAATACAGGAGTATATTCTGTCCCAATTTCCAATTTTTTTTTCCCTTTGGGAAATATTCTAATTCTGTTTTTAAGAGAGTAATTTAACTTCAACTTTAATTCTTTTAGAGTGTGCCATGTGACTTGGTAACAGGAGAAGAGCGTGTTCTTGTTGATCCAGAAGGCAGACAAGCAACCCATGTTGCTTGCACTATTGAGATGTGCAGTGTTACTATGCCTTGTATGTATACATGGTTATTTTCTTCATATACATGCGGTTTTTTATATGCAATGATGCTTACACCCCTGTGTTGAAATTATTAATAATATTTGAAATTATTAATATGGAAAACTATGAAACACTAATTTAACCATAAATTCCTTTATTAAATCCAAAGGCCAAACTTATACAATTGCTCTAAACATGCTTATTAGTTAGGCTTTTTAGCCAATTTACTACATCCAAAAAGTAACAAAACGTTTATAAGAATTTGATCAAGATACTTACAAACAGGCTGTTAAACCCAGGGGTGCTTAGACCAAAATCCATCAGTTCCAGTGTGGTCAGGCAGGTATTAGCAATGAACCCTTTAAGAGTTTACCTTTTATATCCTTTAACAAGTAAGTGATGTCATTGCCAATTATTGACTTCAGCTAAAAAGCAATATGAGACAATTCACCTTTATTTCCAGTCTTAATCCAGATAAGATTTACAACCTCCTTACTTCTCAAGGCCTTTCCTCCCCTCCTTGCTGTCCAACAATTTTCCCATTGCACCTGAGTTCACACAGGCTTTAACACTGGTTTGTGGGTTGGCGGAGGGTCGTGTTGGCTCATTTAAAGACAGTTTGTCTGTGTTTTATTTAAAACCACCTGCAGTCACCCCTCTTGGTCAGAGGCATTCTTTTTAGAAATGTCCTGTTATCTCATTAGTTATTCTTTAAACAGACATCTTCCCTACTTTATTCCTTCTGGCCTTACCGCTTATTATTTTCAAGGCCTTCCTTCTACTTGCTAGGCAGGGTGTTTCTTTACAGTACACACACATTTTCTTAACCAAACGTAAGCTAAGTCTAATTCTTTAATTTCATATTTATCTTACACCCTGTAAGAGGTTAAACTTAAGCAATTCATTCTAGTCTTGCAAGTGCTGTATGTATTCTTATTTTTAACTTAGCAATTTCTGACCTCTGCTAAGCACTGTCATCTGAGAGTTATTAAATCTGGATACTCTCGGAGCAATCTTGGAATGCAGAAGAGATTGAATTTGAATAATTCTTGTAGGAAATAACTTCAGTTATTTTGTATTGTGCTTCTTGGAAATGTTCCTTCATGTGTAGTCGTGCCATCTTGGTGCTCTTCACCTAGTATCTTAATTTTCTTGTTTTTAAGATGAAGTGGCTGTCATTGATGAAATTCAGATGATCAAAGATCCGGCTAGAGGATGGGCCTGGACCAGAGCACTTTTAGGTATGCCTATCAGTGTTGAAACTGAGCCATTTTACATTTAATAACCAAGTGTGTTAAACTTACCACTAATTATGTTGAATGCGTTTGTTGTTTGTTTACCTGCTTGATTAGTAGAGAAGCCTCATTTTATCATATAACCTACTTATTATACTTTTGTAGGTTGAAACATTGTAATTATAGGTAATCCAGCAGAATTTTAATTTAAAATTTAGTGTTAAATGTGTGCTAACTTGGCAAATAATACACATTTCTATAATCTTTTTAATTTTAGACTTGGCTGACCCCCCCCCCCCCCAAAAAAAAAAAAAAGTGGGTTTAATTATAAACCAAATTTCTTGCAGGCAAGTGTTTTCAATTTTATATTTTTTTCAGTTGGAATGTTTGAATTTTTTTTTGTCTTCAAAAACTGGAAATCTCAGATTTTGGGGTTTTTCTCTCCCCTTTCTTTCACCACTGAATTTAGCAAAATGATTAAAAAAACAAAACATTCCTCTCCCTTCTCCCCCCTCCCCAATTTAGAGTTAGAGTGTAAAAAGGAAACTGTAACTTTTCCATATTTGAGGAAATTTTGAGAAGTTAGAGTAGAAGAGTTAGTTTCATTTTTCTTTTTACAAGTGAAGCAGTCAAACCTTAGATATGTGTTCCCACGCTGGGCTAATACGCAGATGATGGCAAGGCACCAAGAGGGTGTAAGCAGAATATTAACTTTTAAGATAATTATCAGATGGATGATTTGACATTGTATAATAGTTGGTAAGGTCAAGAATTGCTCCATTGAAACTTAGCAGTGTATATAGTGGTGGTTTAGGCAAAGGCACAAGCAAAAGCTACAGTGAGTATAAATGTGTAGGAAGGAAAAATCAACAAGGAAAGAAATCCCATCCTTTATTGACATCTTCAGTAGGCAGGTTTTTTTTTTTTTTTTGTTTTGTTTTTTTTGTAACCACCTCTGTCAGCTCTCAGTATTGCTGGTTTGTGTGAACATGTATATTTTAACACTTTATCTCACTGCATTTTTTTTCAGGACTCAGTGCAGAAGAAGTTCACGTTTGTGGAGAAGCTGCTGCTATTGACTTGGTGACAGAGCTCATGTATTCTACAGGAGAGGAAGTGGAGGTAGATCTTATACTGTCTCCTTTTTTCTCCCCTGTCCAGTGGCTATAAAGTTGTATACACTTTACTATCTACTAAACTATCTAAAATATTGCAGGTGTCTACTATATCCCTCATTTGAGAAAATACTGATCAAATCTACAGGAGTCAGAGCTTGTGTTTGACATGTTGGCTGTGTAAGCCTACTGAATCAAAAGGGGGTTTCTTAAAGATGTTGTAAAATAAACCTTTTTTAGCAAAAATATTATTGCCCTTACCAAGAGAACAATGGATCTTAAAATTTCTACTGACTTATCCAGAGAGAGTGGTAGATCTATGCTGAGGCCTCCTTTACATGTCCATTTTTCCTAGAGGTCACGATGCCCACCTTTTTGCTCGGGTCACTTTATTGTTAGTTAGTTCTTAAAAAATCTAAAATCAGTGGAAGAGTTTTTAAAATGCTAAAAGCGTTAACATATGCCAAGGAAAAAAGCTATACAAAGAAAAACAGATAACTAGGGTTAGCTACCGATGCAAGGGACATTTTACAAATGTAGGTCCTGATTCTGAAAGCATTTTGCCTGCAGGATTCACATATTGGAGAGCACAGTGTTTTCTCCCTAGTATTAATATAGTTTTACTTACATTGTATATGTCTGCAGTGGAATCGAATTTAAAAATAGAAGTGGTTCCTTTTCTGTCTCCTGAAAAGGTCAGTTTGGAAATGCTTGTAAGAATGTTCATTATTGTTTGGAAGGCAGAAGGGGATGACACATTTTCTCCTAGTACTTCTCTCGTTGGGATTGTGAGGCACAGTATAATCTTAAAGCTTTGATTGACTTGTCATATGAAGTTAAATTTCCATAGTAATTATAAATTTTGCAAAGGATTTTTGTGTTTTGCCTTGACAAAACTGCTGTTTAATCCTAGGTCAGAAACTACAAGAGGCTTACCCCTATTACCGTGCTGGATTATGCACTAGAATCTTTAGATAACCTCCGTCCTGGTGACTGCATTGTCTGTTTCAATAAGAACGATATTTATTCTGTGAGTCGGCAGATTGAAGCCCGAGGATTAGAATGTGCTGTCATATATGGCAGTCTCCCACCTGGTAAGATACTAGCTTTATCTCTCTTTTAAAGAGAAGGCTCTGTTTATTGCTGCTACCATATGAGAAGTATTTAATCAAGAGACTTAACATTTTTCAAGTTCTGTATCTAGATATTGAATTAAGACAACACTGAGCAAATTTTCTTTGTCTTGTATTGTAATGTTGGAGTTAAATCTTTATCAGCTGTGTAATCTTACTTTTGTTCCTCCAACAGTAACTTTTATTTTATTTTGATTTATTTAAAATGACACCCATCCATCTTTCTGGGAACACTTGCAAAAATTAACATTCCTGTTTCTTCAACCTGTTATGCTTTTGTTAAGTGACATGTAAGAGCACGCAATCTTTTTTGCATAACCACTTTTGGTGGGTAAAGTCTGTTACAGAAAATGTACTTATGATTGATTCTGTTCTAGGGACAAAGCTTACCCAGGCAAAGAAATTCAATGACCCTGATGATCCATGTAAAATTCTAGTTGCTACAGATGCCATTGGAATGGGGCTTAATTTGTAAGTACTCTGAACAGGCTAAGGCTTATTTTTCAGTGAGACAAGTGTGCTGGTTTTCCTCAGTCTTTCACAGTTTTCTTAATGTGGATAAAAACCCTTTATGTACAGTACCCAGTATGTGTGTGTATATGTGTCCTCACTGGAATTAAGTGGTGGCTGACCTAACTGGGAAGAGCTATACTTTCTAGATACTGAAAATGATCACAACAGTTAAACTGCTCATTTAGACTGCATCCTTTGTGGCACTGAGCATCTTCAATTCAGTGGCATTTGAGAGTGCTCAGCTCCATACAGGATTAGGTTCTTGTTCTCTGATGAGAAATCTTAGTGGTCTTAGTCAGGTCCCAGATGTTGCCATATCTTTTTGTGATGTGGTCACCATTGGACTCTGCTGAGATTGCAAAGGACTGAATCAGTGGATATCTAATTACTCTGGGTATTCCTTCTTAAACAGGACTGATAAGTCTAAAGAAAGGTCTTCTGTTTCCAATGTCTTCAGTCTGGCAACTTTGAACAGTAAATCCGTATTAAAATAACATCTATAGTCTGAAGACCTACCTGCTTTGTGAAAAGAAGGGACCTTGATAGGAAAAAGGAACTCCTTCCTCTACAGCAATTAGCTCTATGGAAATAACTTGCATGACTGAAGAGAAAGTATGCAGTGTAGTTGTCGGCACCAGGCTATTAGAGACACAAGATGGGTGAAGTGGACCAACTCTTTCACCCACAGAAGCTGGTCCAATAAAAGATATTACCTCACCTACTTTTTCTCTGTAAGAGAAAGTAGTCAATGATTTTTTGTCTGTCTTTGTTTAAATGTTTCAGGAGTATAAAGAGAATCATTTTTAATTCTCTAATAAAGCCAAGTATCAATGAAAAGGGAGAGAAGGAAATGGATGCAATTACAACATCTCAGGCTCTACAAATTTCAGGCAGAGCTGGAAGATTTAGCTCTGTGTTCAAGGAAGGGGAAGTCACTACAATGTATCGTGATGACCTCGTACTGCTGAAAGAAATTTTGAATAGGTCTGTGCCTCCTATAGAGGTAAGAGTTTTAAATGTTCTGATCTCACCAAAGTGTGCTGGAGCTGCCTTGGTATTCTGTGATCCAGTATTCTTCACTGTACACTGTTGAATCTGAGTAAGAAAATTGAATTGTACAGTGCCGTCATTCTGAATGCCTGGGGCATTTGCAGGTTTCATAAAACTCGTGAAGTCTCTCACTCACGTACTGCAGCTGCTCTTCTAGACTTTCTCTTCTTGAGCTTTGTTTTCATTTTGGTTCTTAAAAGTTCAGGATGGTTGTTCATTGTGGTGGATTCCATGGGGTACAGTGATTTCTTGCATGTTATTCTGCTGGATTTTGCTTTTCAGATACAGTTATTTTCAAAGGTTTTCTTTGTTAAAAAGCAATGTTCATTAGTTCTTCTTTTTCCTTAGACAGCTGGCCTGCATCCTACTGCTGAGCAGATAGAAATGTTTGCATACCATCTCCCTGATGCTACTCTATCAAATCTAATGGTAAGAATGATTAAATCTATAGAAACATGAGCTTTCATTTTTAAAATCACATAAATGTTACCTTATAATTACTACTTTATTGCAATGCAATGTAATTAAAAAGCCAAGATGCTGCTTTGTGGGTTTTTTATTAAGCAGTTAGACATTTTGGGTTACCAGTATAGTGACAACTGATGCACTCAGAATGCTCATTGTAACCTTTTGTGTCACTAATGACCTGGAAGTCTCCAGGTAATCTTGTTTTGTTTTTAAGAGCATTTGTTGCTGCAGCCACTGCTGTTCACTTGTTTTGGTATTTTGAAAGTATATTTTTTGGTCTGAAGTTGGAGACATGCACTCAGATATTGAAGCAAAAATAATAGTTTTGGAAACTGCTTCTTGTGAAATTGTTCAAAACTAAGCTAGTCATCTAAAATTTTGTTTTTTTTATGTCACTTTAGATTTTTCTTCTTCTGATCTTGTGTACTGTCTGAGGCAGTGTCTTCACTAAAGTTTGGACATCTGGATTCTATAGCAGCCACTCAATCCCATCATTACTTGTTTTTTTGGATTTGTTCCATCTTACTAGTGAATTTACTGTAGTGCTCATAGAAGTTTATTTAGGAATAAACTTTTAATCCTGTGTTTTAAAACAACCAAACAAAAAAAGGACCATGGAGATTTAATCTTCTAAACAGATTACCAGAATTTTACAACCGTTCACACAGATTTCCTGAGTGTCTTGAGAGTCCACTAAAGTTATTAACAGCGAATACTAAGTTAGCTAACCAAAATGTACAAAGTTAACCTATTATGAAAAAGAGTTTCGTGCTGTCCAAATGGAGGCCTCATGTAAAATTCATGCTGATAGAATAGCAGCAAGTGTTTAAGCTTCTGCTTTCTAAAACCTCAGAGCTAGTATCCAAGTATACAAATAATCTTTTAACTATTTTTTTCCTTTCAAAGTCTAATTAAATGCCTTATTTAAAATTTTGCTGTATGATACATATCCAGCCAAGCACACAGATCCGTGATTAAATGTATCTTTACTGATGATGTCCATACCGGTAAGAACTAATGCTGTGGACACTTATATTCAAGATTAGACTTTTTGTTTGTTTGTTTCAAGCACAAGTGGGGAGGAATAGCTGTTCTCAACTCCTGCACCATTTTAGTTTATCTGTTTTCTCACTACTTTTTCCTGTAATCTCAAAAATCCTAAAGCCAACTTTATAATAATTTAATGGTTGAATTATCTACTAAAATAAAAAGAAATCTACGTTGTGTTATGCTGGTGACACAAATTTACAACAGTTTAATGTAGAAATAACTGACTTTATGAGATCATACTGTGTGGCTTATTATGTATGCTCCTATCCTACTATATTATATATTTAAGAAGAAGTTGTTTTACTTTTTTGTCACATACCCTCTGTACTGCTATGGAATCTGCATTACAGATATAATTTTTAAAGGAAATCATGTAGGGAGAGAACAAACACAACCTATACAAAAATGATTTGTTTTTTAGCATGTCAGTATGAAAGTTGGCAACCATCATTTGTGATAATTTTTACCTGAACTTCAACTATTAACAGTATTTTAACTTTTTCTGAACAGGATATCTTTGTGAGCCTCTCACAAGTGGATGGGCTCTATTTTGTCTGCAATGTTGATGACTTTAAATTTCTAGCAGATATGATTCAGCACATTCCGCTAAATTTAAGAGTAAGGTATGTGTTCTGCACAGCACCCATCAACAAAAAACAGCCTTTTGTCTGCACCTCTTTGCTAAAGGTAAGTTCTTCAAATGTACAGTATTTATAATTGACTAGATCAGTCTTAAGCAAATATGTGTGCAGTTTCCAAATTGGCAGTTTCCAAGTGCATTTAAAAAGCTCACGTGGAAGTAGAAATACAAACCAGCTGTTGAATTTGTAAAGAATACAACCTCTATTAACTGTTCAGATAAAGTTTTGCAAATGCATTATCTTTTCACGTTTGAAACCCAGCTTCCACTTTAGGATGTAAATTAAAAAAAAAAGTTGTCTAAACTTTCCCTTTATTCACATCCCCAAATCCCATAACTTGCCCCGTGGGAATTTCTTCACTAGCAGAGGTCAGGAATGATGTACGTATTCAGAGTTATGTGGCATTAAGCTTTGCACAGCACCTTCTAGCAGTAGCTTGCCTACAACCAGCTGGTGCCATTATTAGTTTGTGAATAAAATAGAAGTAAACATAAACATTTTTGCTGCATATCAGTGCAATGAGAATTCTCTTATTTGTGTGAAAATACAGATCTATATTTTACAAAATGGCTAGTGATTTTACTTTTCTCAAATTCTGAGTGCCTCATTTAAGCTACTAAAAAGGGCCAGATCTTCAGAAAATGCTTAGCTCTCCCCCTCTGAAAATCAGGCTCCTGCCCAATGTCTGAAATTGGACACCTAAAATCACTAATCACTTTTGAAAATTTAGGCCATAACTTTTGTGATTGAATTGTCTGCTGGCAAAACAGCTAAGATTCCCCAGTGTCCGTGGTGAATTTCTATTTAAAAAAACAACAAAAATCTTTTTTTTTAATTTAAAGCTGAGAATAGTGTCCTTGTTACATCAGGGAATGGGTATCCAACATCACTTCCTCAACCTAGAAAAAATAATCTGAAATAAGAGAAGCACTGTTAGGATTCAACAAAACGAGCTGGCTGCTGATAGATCAAAGACAATGGGCAAAGCCCAGCTGACCATGCTAGGGAGGAGATCATCAAGCCATAAAAGTCTGCTCTCATTTTCTGGATAGCCCCATACTTCTTAGTTGTGTGTATGGCCCTTAACAAATTGTTTTAATGAGGCACAGGAGGGGAGAGATGGCTCTTGGGTTGAATAGTTATGTAAAAAATGTGTGGTAGTTGAAGGAAATTCTGAGCTGCATAAAGTAAAACGTTTGAAGTATGTGCATACAAACTTTAGATCACTTATTAAAATACAATAGCTGTGAAACCCTCACACTTAGTTGTTCTGATACTTCTGTTCCTTAGTCTCTAATAACAGATGCTTGTTCTTAACTCAATGAATAGACTGAGATCACAAAAGCAGTATTGCCTGGCTAGTCAGACTTCATTCGACATGGTACTCTGTCATAGACAGAATGTTAGTTCTTCGAGGAATTGCACCTGTCCATTCCACTTTGGGTGTGTGCACACCCAGTGCACTAGTGTCAGAGATTTTTCCCTCAGCGCTACCTGTCAGGGCAGCTTATGTGCCCTTTTCTTCCTCATGCTCCTGTGCGATGATATAAAGGGCAGAGCTGCCCCAGCCCCCGTAAGTTCCTTCTTCCATCTGTGATGGCTGTCGGAGCGTGCTACCTTGTTACTGCAAGTGTTTCCTCTTTCTAAATGTTTTCGATTGTATATAGCTAGTACTTGTTATTCTTAGAGAACTACTGCTAGAACACTACACTTTGTTTCCTTTTACTGGCATACTTAGTTTATGCTTCAGTTCCCACTGGTTCTGCATACAGATACCTGGTGCTGGGGCATGTCTTGGTCCCCGGGCTTCAAACCTTGCCATGAATGCAAAAAGCCGAGGCTGGTCAGTGACCCGCACTTCCATGTGCCTAAAGTGCTTCGGAGAAGCTCACATCAGTGGCAGGTGCCAAATCTTTAGGGACTTTAAGCCCAGAACTAAAACAGATGGGGAGGTCAGACTAAAGCATCTTGTGGAGGCAGCCTTCTCCCCACCCTTGGAAACTTCCCACTTGAAGTGAGCTCTGAGCGTCTTTACTTTGGTTGGGAGTGCTCCTCCTATCATGACAGAGTGTCGATGCTGATCTATTTCTCTGATACTAAAGAAGAAACACTGCCAAATGTCATTGAGGAGATCCCTGGCACTGATGTTCAGCAGTCAAGCTGTGAAGCAAGATAGAGCATGCTCAGTGCCGAGGTGCTGTCTGGTGCATATGGAGGCTCAGGCATGGTCGTTGACTCGGCACTGGTACCGGTGCCATTGAGATCAACATCTAGGGAAGCACCATCCTGTGGTGCCATTCTCTTTGGCTCAGCAGCAGCAAAAGACTCTCCTGATGCCATCAGCACCTGAGGCATATGCTGCGGCATGCAATCTGCTAAGTCTGTCAGTGCTGGCTTTGCTGGAGGTTCAATTGACACTTCCCCCAGTACTGGCAGTCACCAAGGAGCACTTGCCCGCCTCTCGAGTTTAGCACCTGATACCACAGGCACTCTTGACACTCTGGTACCACCTCGTATGGTGCTGTTAAAGGGTAAAGAGGCTATGATTTCTCTGGTGCCATCCTTTCCAGTCTCCGGGCACTGCTCTCTGGCACCAAGAGATACTGCACCTTTCTGCTCGAACTGCACGGGTTCATTCTCTGAATTGGAAGTTGGATCTTGTGTGTCAACTGCATTACATAAGCCATCACTCTTCTCCAAGGGGTTTTCATCTCTGGTGTCCAGCAGATGCTCCACATTGGTTGGTCGGTAGGGAGCCTTGGCAGGGGAAAAATTGGGCTCTGGTGCCATATCAACTGCCATATTGAAACCTGTGGCAGTTTCTGCCTACCTCCAGATCCTCTCCTCGCTCACCCTCCTCTACATCCTCCAGTAAGTGTTATGAAGCTTCACATCAAGAACTGCAAGAAGACTCTCCCAGTAATGAGCTCCCAAGCATGAGCAATCTGCCCCAGTTAATCTCCCTTTAGAGAAATTTCCGGAAGTAACACCTCAGCCAACCTTAGGTTCTTCCTCATCACCACCAGCTGAGGCAGCAGTGGTCAGTGTTTCCTCATCTCCTCCTGACAATTACATCAGGACATCCTCGAGAGGATGGCTTCCACCACAGACATACAGGTGGAAGTAGAGCTCACATAGATTGGCTGGTTGATATTTTGGGATCTGTGGGGTCTTGTCAAGTGGCATTTCTCATAAATGAGACTATTTTGGAGCCCACAAAAATAGCGTGACAAACACTATATTCCCTGTCTCCCACTGCTAAAAGGACTGAATGGAGGTATTGCGTCTCCTTGCGCCAGGGTCAGTAGGAGTCTACCTCAAAATCAAAGGATGCGAAGAAACTCTTTTTAGGAGAAAAGTTTATTCTACAGCTGGCCTGCAACTCCGGATTTCTAATCAATGAATATTGCTGGGGCATTGGTTTTCTCCCTCTGGGACATATATTTAAAATTTACAGACAAGTTGCCAGAGGAGGCCGGACAAGAGTTTTTTGCAATAGTGGACAAGGTAGCCAGGGCCTTGCTTCAGGTTGTATAGAATGCTCCAGAGTCTACTGCTAGAATTCATCTACTGCTAGATTAATCAGCCATAATAATGCATTAAATGTTCATGGATCCAGTCATCAGGCCTTCCTCAGGAGGGACCAGCACTCTCTTCGCAGCAAGGAGATGACAAGTTTCACAGCCTTAAAAGCTCTAGGGCTATGCTGAAGCCTTTGGGTATTTACACTCCTCTTCCAAAAGAAGCAGCAGTTTCCCCCGCAGCAGTCCTACCCTTATACTTCCTTTATGCCTTGTCAGCACCAGACTAGGAGAAAAGGGAAAAGTTACAGGTGGAGAACACCACCACCTCTTCTTTTCTCATCCACTGCGAGCTTGTCCAGACAGCCTGGGAACACCAAACAGTCAGTTTGACAATCTTGGGAAGCACAGCATACAAGGAGTTTTGCTATATTCTCAAACCCCGTTTATTTTTCCAACAGGCTATCCCACTTCCTAAGTGCTTGGACCTATATCACTACAGACTAGTGGATCTTAAAGAAGATGGAATTGGGATCCATCCTTCACTTTATTTCTACCTCGTTCCCAGCCTCATTCCCCATCCCTTTTCAGGGACCTCTCTCAAGAGGAAATTCTCCTTTGGGAGGTACAGTCTCTCCTCCAGTCGGGAGTCATAGAGGAAGTTCCTCCTTTACACAGAGGAAACGGATTTTATTCATGCTGCTTTCTGATTCCAAAGGAAAAAGGATGTCTCTGGTCCATGCTAGACCTGTGAGAGCTGATGAAATACATAAGGAAAATCAATTTTCACATGGTCACTTCGGCTTCCATTATCCCCTGTTTGGATCTTGGCGACTGGTACGCTGCCCTCGACTTAGAGTGTATTTCAGTGTGGCAATATATCAAAGCCCCAGGAGATTCCTCAGGTTTATGGTCAAGCAATCCCACTATCAGCTTGCAGTCCCTGCCATTTGGCCTGACTGTGGCCCCACCTGTCTTTTTACAAAGCGTGACATGGCAATGATGGCTGCATTCCACAGGAAATCAGGAGTACAAGTGTTTCCATATCTGGATGACTAGCTGGTGACAGGCTGATCCAAGAGTGAGGTGGTGCTGATAAATGAGGAAAAGTCAATCCTTAGACCTGTTCAGAGAATAGAATTTATAGGAGCAGTCTTGGATTCTCCAGAAACCAGGGTGTTCCTCTTGCAAAGCAGATTCCAGACAATGTTTGCATTTTGTTAGATCTGAAAGCCCATTCTGCCATGGCAGCATGGAACTGTCTCACGCTTCTGGGGCACATGGCTTCTTGTATTTACGTGGTTTGGCATGCTAGACTTCCTCTCAGGAAGGTGCAGGGCTGACTGAGCTTGGTGTACTTCCCAATTTGTCATCCACTGGACATGTTAGTTCAAGTGTTCAAAGAAGTCTTACTCTTTGGACTGATGGATGGACCAACCAATGTATGTGTGGGAGTTCCTTTTGTTCCCTACAACCTACTTTGACTCTGGTTACAGATGCTTCTGCTTTAGGTTGGGGAGTCCACCTGGGAACTCTGCAGACACAAGGTTGATCTGTCCAGGATTTAGCTCTCCACATAAATAAGATAGTTGAGAGCTATTCATCTAGCTTGTCACGCTATTCTCCCCGCATTAAGGGAAGGATTTTGCTAGTTCTTGTGGACAACACAGCAGCAATGCTCTACGTGAACAGACACATAAGGACCAACTTGACAGTTCTACGCCAAGAGGCAATACTGTTTTGGGAGTTTTTTATTGCCAGCTTGATCCTCATCAAACTCTCTGACCTTCAAGGTGTCCAGAACAGTTTGGCAGATCAGCTGAGCAGATCTTTCACAAGTCACCATGAGTAGTCTCTTTGTCTGGGGAATTCTCCACATAGAGTTGTTGGCAATCTGGTACAACAGGAAGTGTCATCAGTTTTGTTCCAGAACAGGTCACAGTCCAGGGTTTCTGACAGATTCTTTCCTGTTGCCTTGGAAAGACAACCTCATGTATGCTTACCCTCTGGTTCCACTCTTTCCCAGAGTGGTGTTAAAAAATCAGATAGGATCATGCTCATGTGACCCTTGTTGCACCGGCGTGATCTCCAGCATTGCTTTTCCACTCTACTGTCCCTTTCAACTAGGGCTCCATTGACATAAAAAACAGATCCAGATTTGATTTCCCAGGATCATGGTCTCCTTCACCCCAAACCCAAGGCTCTTCATCTTAGTTTGGATGCTCCATGGTTAAACGCCTCAAGAGTTTAACCTTCAGATTGAATTGGTTGAGAGTCACCTGAAGTGGAATGGACAAGTGCAATCACTTGAAGAAAAAACTAACCTGGTGTTCTTTGAAATGTTACACATGTTCATTCTATGACCCACCCTCCTGCCCTTTTATCTCAGAGTCTGTCCAGTAAGAAGGAAATGGGAGGGTTTGGGGGGCAGCTCTACCCTTTTGTCATTGCTCAGCACCACAAGGCAGCAGAGGGTGCATGCGGCACCCCAAAGGGTACCACCAAGGGAAAAATCTGTGACGCTAGTGCAGTGTGCACGTGTAACGCCGACGGACCCTGGTCATCGGCGGGCGGGATAGAACCTGGGACCTCTGGAGCTTAGTGCATGGGCCTCTACCGCACAAGCTAAAAGCAGACTCATTTAACTCTCTCTCTTTAAGCGGTCTTGGTGCCACTAGATGGGACAGACCACACCTAGAAGGTGTGGGGGTTACACTTACTTACACACACACACACACACACACACACACCCAAAGTGCAGTGGACATGTACAACATATCTCAAAGAACAACTACAGAGCAGGTTAATAATTTTTTTTTTGTATTTGCCAGTATTATGACTTTCCGTTATTACACTATATCCTCTCTACAATATAAAAACACCTATACAGAGGGTATAGTTTAACAAAAAGTTGTTGCACTTGTAACTCATGCTACTACAGTCTGTTTCTGAGGCTTTGGGATGGACATTTGAAACGGTTTAATGAATTAATATGTTGTAAAAATACTCAGTTCTTGCTAACAGACTTGTACAAGACCTTGTTGAATCTGTTTATTTTCCAGTTTGCGAGGCAGTTTAGTAGAAATGAGCCTCTGACATTTGACTGGATATGCCGGCACACTAACTGGCCACTGGTCCCACCCAAGAACATCAAGGATCTTGTACACCTTGAGGCTGTTCATGATGTGTTTGACCTCTATCTGTGGTTAAGGTATTGAAACTGAAACTTAAGCTTTATTTTGGTTTTTCTAGTATATTTGCAGCTCATGGGCAAATGGAAGCCATGTTTTTATGTTGGTGCAAATTTAGCACTAGATGGGAGAATGCCACATAGACAGTTAAACAGATCTCTGTGGAACCTGATTGTACAACCTGAGCAGATGCAACAGTTGTACTGTCAAGATCCGCTCTGATGATGAGGCAATGTGTAATATGATACACAAAGAAGAGGCATATGGGTGGGAGCGGATAGGCGGTCTCTTATATACCACATAATAGTAAGACAGCAACTTGATCTCTACTTACTCTATTGACCTACAGCAGTTCTTGTATTGGCAAATTTAAAACATTTTTTTCTTTTAGTTACCGATTTATGGACATGTTCCCAGATGCCAGCCTCGTACGGGACATTCAGAAAGAACTAGACAACATTATACAAATTGGCGTGCGCAGCATTACAAGGCTTATCAGAGCTTCAGAAGCTACTTCTGTTTCTGGTGCTATCGCTGTGCCAGATGACTTTCCTCTTCAGAGAACTGAAGTTAATGACAGGATGTTGAACTTGGAAGATCTTCCAGCAGCAAACGAAGATCAATTCTCAAGTGCCACAAAGGTCCCAGGACAGAAGAGAATAAGACGATCTAAAGCTTTGGGCTACAAACCTGCTGAAGTACAGTCGAATATGAAAAGTCACGGACAAGGATCTCTTGCTGCCAGACTAGTGCGTGAAGGACTCCTTACCCAAGAAATGCTGAAACAACTAGAAAGGGAGTGGCAGGTTCACCACAATAACAATGGAAATTTCCCAACTGAAAAAAGAGATAATCAGAATGGTTCAAAAGGGACAGGGAAAAAGAAGAAGTGAAATAATGACCTAATTCCATTTAATTTTTGTTCACAGAATAAATACTATTTTAATAACCTCTTCTGGCATCTCTGGATTACACTGGTGCTGTTGCATTTTTTTTTTTCTTGTGGCTAGTTTTATGAAGCAAATATTCAGAGATGGAGTCTTGTAAACTGAAAGGTTATTTTATTAATTCTGCTTTTGTTGACTTGTTATGCACTTTCTCACAACCATGACATTCAGCATAAAAAATACTGTGTTTTTCCTACATGAAAGTTTGACCCTAAAACATCCTTACAAAATGCACACTTAAACTGTTTTTACCATAATGGTCAGGTATATTTCCTTAGTAATGAATTAGCTAATCATTCCACACCTTCGTATTGTACATAGTTCAACAGCTAAGTGCTATAAATGGTAATATACAACTTCACAGGAAATGAGATTAGAATCTCATGCCTTTCAACCTTTGCCTTCCCTGAAAATCTGAAGTAATCAGGTGGAAAGCATTTATCTATTAATGTCCTAGATCTGGGAAATTTACAGTATTTCTCTCTTACAGAGGAAAAGGTCATAGCCCTTTTAAGTTCTTTCTATCTGATGGCTTTTAGGGGAAAAAATTGATACATTTAAAAAAATTATTCTTTCCCTGGGGGAAAGCTAGACATGATCTTATTCAGGCAAAGCCAAAAATGTTATCCTGTTAAAATACTACATTGTGAATGGGTAGTTTTGTGGTGCTAGCTGTAAATTCCCTGAATTGCTTTCTTAATGCTGTGTCTTCACTTTGAGTCCAATCAAAAGTCTGTATAGTTGCCCTGTCTTTTTTACATTCCCTTCAAGAAAGGCGATGTCTATGCTTGGAGCCAGGGCTGTGGTTCCTAACTCATGGAGATACACCGATGCTAGCTCCCACTGAGTTCATGCGCTAAAAATAATAGTGTAGCCATGGTAGCATGGGCTGCCGTGAGTTGCCCTCTGTGCAAACCTGCTGGGGCCCTGTGGGTACATATTTAGGGTCGATGGTCCCTGCCGCCAATGCTTGTGCTACTGTGTACAGTATTTCAATACTGTAAATACAGCAACTGTTTTGGCACACTATCAGTGAGAGCTAATGTGAGTATGTCTACATGAGCTAGGAATCATACCCCCAAGTGTAGAAGTCGCCAAAGTGACTCTGTTCTTCTGCGTGTTATGTATTTTATTTCTTGTTTAATTTCAAGATCATCCTTCATAATTCTTAATTGTTGGCGGAGGAAGTAAAATACATAATTCCAGATCAACTAAAAATGGAGACAGTGCAATGTACAGTGTAGTGCACTTTGACATCCATGATCTCGGTATATCCGATACGCCGTTAAGAGAAGTTTACCCAGCTAGCTTAAAATTGGCAAGTTGGCTGTTTAGTTTGACCTTTCTTCAGTTTGTTATCTGGCTAAGCTCTCCACAAACCCTGTTTTGACAGGTTTGTGTTTTGTTTTGTTTTAACATGGAGTTAATCACTACGTGATATTTCAGGCAATTTGTAGAAGGGAGGGGAATGCTCTCGTCCTATTGCACATGTTCCTCGGCATTCTAGCCCTGATAACTAAATTAGTTTGATTTGGATAATTTTAAGGTGACACTCCTGTTGGTGTCTTTTGAAGAAAGGCCAGAGATCAAGTGTGCTTAGAGGCTGAAATGACTTTTGTCCAAAGAAGTGACCTTCAGCACTGGGGCATGTTGTAATGGCCGTGGGAAGGAAGCTACCCTGCTTCTGCTGTGTGCTTGTTTTGTGGAGAGGAGTTGTGGCCCTTTGGATGTTAGAGCTCTTCCCATCAATTTTTGCAAACTTGAAAGGAAGTTTTAACTTCCTTTTAACTGATTTCTGACTTTCTAAAATGGTATGCTGTTGTGGAGTTCTCTGACCACTTGCAAATCTATGCTTTAAGTTTTAGGCTACAGACTTCAGTCCAAATCTTAAACTTCAATTCAGAACAATGTGTTGTATAATGCTAACGCTCCCCTCCCTGATCTCAACCATCATGGGTATGGCACACAGAAAACCCACATTCCTTCTATACTCCCTGCTTCCATTATGTTTTGATAACCAGTTTATCCTTTAATTGTTCACAAAGCTGCTTTTTAATGTATATTTTTAGCAAGGAAAGGCTTCATTTGGGTACTTAGAGGCGTAAACTGAAATGTTGTGTTTGAGCAACAGCCCTTCTAATGAGAAAAAAGCTAAGTAACTCTACAACATTCTTTTGGTATTTTGCTGAGATTAGCACTTCAGCTTAATTCATTGCTTGTTCCCATAGTGACTCCATAGTAACTGTTGTAAGAGCTCTGAAATTTATTCAGGCATTTTGAGGGCTGATTTTCATAAAAGAAAGTTTTTTCTTTTCTTCTGAGCTAATGGCACAGTTGCCACTAGATCTAATTAACGTTGCTGTCCAATTGGCCTCACAGGGTGTGATCAAAACTGATGTTGCAAAGCTACGCTAGGAACACATTTTTAACACGGGTCTACTTTGCACAAAACAAGAACACTTCCAAATGGCCTGTGTCCAGAGTTTTTGTGCATGGAGCTGTGCTGTGTGTTCCTACGTTGTTGTGAAAGTTCAACACGCTTTTCAACTGGCCCTTTTTTAAATGAAGAAAGCTTGATCCCCTGATAAAAATGTAAATTGCATTTTTTTTACACAGTACTTACCTTCAGTTGGAAGAGCCACTTTCAGCAACTTTGTTTCTGAAGACACTGTGCCTAAGCCAACTTGACCTTTCCATTCTTACACTGTTTTCAAAGGAGATGGAGGTTGTGTAGAAGTTAGGGTAAGACAGATTCCCGCCCCCCCCCCTCCCCTTGCTGGACAGGGGCTTCTTTTGTGTTTTCTTTGTTCAGTCTCTCTGAAGGTGTCTTAAGTACAGATTTTATCTTATTATTTTGCAGCCTGGTGCTGCTAATGGTTATGTCTAAAGAGAACCTTACACAAAACTGAGCTTTGTGCAATTTGTCCTCACTAATGCATATATCCAGTATGGTGGTGAAGGTGAAATACACCGTTATCTCCCACTCACTGAAATCTAAATGAGAGCTTTAGAGAATTTGACATGAGGTGAAGCCAAGTGATGACTTTTCACTTCCCTGATATCTGTTATCGCTAAACTCCAATGTGCAACTAAGATTGGAATCCTGAAGCTGAGAATGGAGCATTTGCTTTGGAGAGTGATGCACCAGATAAACTAATAAAACTCATTCTGTCAGAAAATAATGTGCTGGAGGGGTGAATGGGGCATAACGTCAAAATAGTTTGAACAAGTTAAATAAATTAAGCTCTTAGAAACAGCTTCCACTCCTGGTAAAACCAAGTCAGAAGAAACTTAATATTGCACCCAAACTCAAAGAAGTGTTCAGAAAGGTCACTTTTTTCTATCAAAGTTTGCCTGTCCTGTGGCTACTGGATACATTTGTTTTGCCCAGATTTGAGCTCATTCATATGTGGTATTTTGTTGAGATGACACTCGGAAGGGGGAGGCGTTTAATGTTTTTTGGAAAGTTTTTCATTTTTTTTTTTTTTTTGGGTACTACATCTGAAAAATAGCTGAGCTGTCAATCATATTAGAAACTTCAAATGAGATTTATCTGAAAATTGTAGGGAGATTTGGGACACAGGAGCAGTTTGGGGAAAAGCATATTTGGACAAATGAGAAATGGTAGTGATCCATTGGTCTTCAACAGAAGGTCCTGATCCTGCAATTAGATCAATATGATTGGAGGCCTAGACCCATGCAGAGTTGTGATTGTAGAGTTGGGACTTCAGATTGTAAGTTCTTCAGGGCGGGGTGTCTCTCTTTCTGTTCACGGGCAGTGTCTCGCACCCTGATTGGGGAGACTGGCTGTGACTGCAGTAGAAATAATAAATAATAAGTAATAATTGTAATGGATACTGAATGACTGGGGGAGATCTAGGCTTTCATTTGTATAGAGCTTTCTTTAGTCTTAAATGTAAACTGTATGCTAGTGTGAGACTGCATGTCCTCACCCCAGGTACTCGACAGCTACACTCTTCCTCACCAGTAGCCTGAGCTCCTACCTCAACTACCTATTCCTGGCATTTTACCACCTTCTCCCTGTACTCTTCCAGAGTGAGACAGCACTGGAATCCACATTCTCCGTGCTACGGCCTACATCTGCATTGCCACCAGGGGAAACTGAGTTAATACCCATCCTTAGTGCTTGTTTAAACTTTCCCCATGCTTCCTTGGGGAAATGACATCCCACTGAAGGGAGAGTCTCATGGAAGGCATTTAAGTGCAGGGATGACACACTGGGATGAACCCACTCTGCACATTTGGGGTAAGAGGAAGTGGCTATCCTCTATCCTAGCACCGGGCCTCTCCTTCCACCAGAAGCCTTGTCCCAAGGGGGTCTGCTCAGAGGCAGCAGGCTGTAGATGCTCGAGTGATAAAATCTCCAGTGATTAAAATCTTCATCAGCTCCCCACAGCAGGGAGCGTGTAGCCTTTAGCACTCTGAGTAAGAGAGCCTGGCAGGCAGCAGAACCATCATCAGCATTCCCTGCCTGTGGGAGGCTGGTGTTAACAGCTGTTTCCCTTGATATAGGGGCAGGTGTTGGAATTTTTTCTCGGCATGCACACCTTTCTTAAAAGCTCCCCATACTGGTTATGAGGATCTTACCTGAATGGTCTTTGACTGTAAGGTAATTGCATGCTGGATTGGAGATGATCATCTGCCTTAGAACACTCCATAATTCCTCAGGATGCGGCTGCGAAGGGAGTATTACAAAGATCGAAAAGTCATGCTGTGATCCTTTACGATCTGAAAGTGGGAGGGAGGGGTTGTAACTGGCTTGCTAGATAAAACACTTCTATATTTAATGTATATTAACAACAGCAAACCATGACCCAGGTAATTGAAGCTGGTATATTCATTTGGGCCTCAGTTGTCATTTGCACTAATGTCACTACACCACTGTGGCCCGAGTAGTGCCAATTTGTCTTATTTTTAAGGGCTGTTAGTGTGTTGAAAAATCAATTGAAACAATAATTTTCCTTCTTTCCTCACCCTCCTACTTATCCAAAGCAAGGATGCACTGAAAACCTGTAATTGATTGAATTCGCTAGCAGAATGAAACTGACAAATACTACTTGATTAACAAACTTTGTTTGGTAATTTAAAATCTTTGAGACCCTTTTCATGTGACATTTATTTATAATGAGAAAGTGAAAATTAAATCTGTATTAGACACACAATGAGCTCTGGAACAAAGAGGAATGGAGCTTAAAAGGTGATGCTCTCCATTTAATTGGCCAGCCAGGAATGTGACTCACATGAGAAAAGTACATAATAAGTAAAGAGACAGGTTGTGTGTGTGTGTGTGTGTGTGTGTGTCTGTCTCTGTCTTTTTAGGTCAGACAGTACTTACTAAAAGATGAATCCAGGAGAAATGAACCATGATCTCAGGCTGGCAAGGTGTTTAAAATTTTTTTTTGAAGTGAAAGGTCTAGTTTAGAAATATTCTTATTTACAGCATGCTCATCTTCTTGTTTGTGTTACAGTTGGCTTTTCCGTTTTCATCTTGTTTCTAGTATTTATTGGACAAAAACATTAAAAGCTAGAGTTACGGTTAAATTCAGCCCTGATGTCAATAGGTGCCTCAATGAGAGCTGCACACCTTAAATTATAATTGAATTTGTCTCTGAGTAAGACTGAGTCTAATATTAAAATTGTCCAGCTGCCAAATGGGCCAAATTTTTCCCTTGCACATGCAGTTCTGAGGACATAAGTCTTAAATTTTGTCATCACAAGCAGCCAGAGACGACACATAACTGTTGATTGGGGGGGGGGGGGTGAGGGTACAATTTAAAGGTTCTGGTGGTATGCAGCAGGGTTCAGGTCAGGGCATATAAGCCCTGGCAGAAATGGGGGGGCACATGACCTCACATTCCCTCACCTCCCACGCATCGCCTCTGCAAGCAGCATAGACAATGGGAGAATAATGTGTGCAAGTTGGGAATTGTGTAAGGAGTAAAACTAGGGACAAGTATTGCTTGGCCAGGGTGAGTGTGAGTGCTAACTGAGACAAGCCCCAGAGAATAATGTGCTGTGCGAATCAGAAACTGGGACACATCTGATTAAGAAACACAGGTTTGTCTCAAAAACTAGAATGCTAGCCAGATGAAAGAAAGATCCTGAATTCCAACAGCTCTGCATAACTTTCTAAGTGAACTAAAGTTCATTGAAGCAGCTTGTGTTTGTCACATTCTTGTGGAAGTCTGTCAAATGCTGCACAAGATGGTGCTGGGTTAAGCAAAGAACATTGCATAGTAACTAGATTGTTAAGTGGTAAAAATTCCTGAATGGGCCGATACACATCATTTCCCCCCCCCCTTCACCTTGGCGGCTAGCCAGATGCTTACTATTAGACAATAAAGTGTGTACCAGGGGAAGGGAGGGACTGGCTGGTGGGGGAGAGACACACACACACACTGAAGTTTAATCATTGAACCAACCAAACTGAATGGATTTAGTCCTGGACTTGATTTCGCAGGAGCTCTAATATCTCACTCTGGGGAAATGGCTTTGTTGAAGTATTTTTAACATTTAGCTCATGAATAAGATCTGCCACTTTGGAATTAATTAGTCACAGCTGCTCTATCATCACTGAGACACCAATAAGCTTCAAGAAAATGTTTGCTGTGCATTTATTAGCTTTTTATTTCACAAAACTAAAAGAAGATCAAATCAAAAAGGTAAGGTCCAAATTTGTTTGTTGGTAAGATTGATGTGGGTTACAGGAGAGCAGAGAATATTTTACTGTATGAGCAAAAAATGAGTGTGGATGCTGTGCAGTATGCTCCTGGCAAAGAGGTGGAGATTAAAGGGTTGGTAAATCTTTGGACTTTAAAACAGTCCTATTTTCATGTAGTCTTCAGATCTGATAAACTTAGACTAGCGCTAGGAAACAAAACTCCCTGTATAGTGAATGTGTGAATAATCTTCAGTAAGGGAAGACTGCAATGTTAGCTCTGAGGCTTCTTTTTAAAAATGTTCAAAAAGAAAGCACTTTCCGGCATACTGCTGTAATGAAGCATAGTATGAGAAACTTGCACTCTTGTTGGATTGCGTTATCGCTTTGATTTAGACAATGAGGTTGAGGTTTTCAAAACTGGGGTCTGAGTCAAAGTTTACTGAAACCAATGAAAAGACACCCATTGCCCGCAATGGGCTTTGGATTGGGCCCAGGGGCATTTGGACACACAACTCCTGTTCGCTTTATTGGGAAAGTTTTTATGTCTAGATCTTCTAGCTGGCTTTGAAAATCTCAGCCAAGATATTTGATGATTGTTAATTAAAACTCAGATTTGTAAATATTAAAGTCCTTGACAGACCAGACTTTAAGCTTTTGATGTGCAAACAAACTAGTTGATGGTGCCCTGCCTTGGGCACACAGCAGATAGCGAAGTCTAGTCTCTTGGCAAAGTGCTGGTATGTGGGCTCATGGCACTGCAGCATAAAACCCTTACACACTCTGCATGCTCCTTGAGTTAATCTTCTGCATCTCTGTCAAATGCCTGACTTCCCACCTCCTGACCTAACACCACCTCACCCTCATGTTGTGGCCACCTGCCTCTGGCCAAGGGGGATCTACACTGGACTCCCTTTGGGCCCTGTCGTTGCCACTCTCTAATCAGCTGGAAGGATGGCTGTTAAGATACATGAGCAAACCAGAAGCAAGAGTAGGCTGTTAAGTAAAGGAGCAAGAGGAAATGAGTCAAGATCCCCATGAGTGAACCCCCCCACTGGACTAGTCCAGCAATAGAACAAGGTTGTTTCCCCCCCTTCTTCCCCCCAAGAAAAATAGAATACCTTATGCTGGAAGGGCTTGCTGGGTGCTCTCTCAATGTCCTTCCTTTCAGAAAGAGAGGATGAGTGGACAGTGCAATGGGTAACATGCTGCCCATATCTTAACAAGCAGCCCTAAGGCTCCGATTTTCTCCTTGGTCAGTGATAAACCTCAGTTTGTGTTCCAACGTTTTTTCATGATCATAACTAAGGAAGCAAGCAACGGCACTTGGAACAGCATGTTTCCTGGAATTGTGTTTGGTTTTTTTTCCTGAAAAATACGCTGAGTTTATTGATTGATTTACAATTTTAATGGAAGAGTTGAGCCATTGTTGGGTTTCTGGGAGAGACATTTAAAAAAAAATAAAAAAAAAAGGCAGCCTGCCACTTGCTGCAATCAGGGCCAACCACTGGGAAGTATTTTTATGGAGCCCAGATATAAGCTGTTTCTGACACAGCTGATTTTTCGTTAACCAAAGAAGTGGGGAGACTCCAGAGTCATCCTCAGCTCATCACTGCTACAATGTCACTTTCACAGGCAAGGCAAGACACTGAACACAAGGGCTGTGTTGGTCCAAAGGGATGAGAGGGAGCTGGTTAGATGATAGAATTTTACTTTCTATAGAGATTTTTCTGCTCTTATGAAGGTCCCTATCTTTAGAATCATAGAATATCAGGGTTGGAAGGGACCTCAGGAGGTCATCTAGTCCAACCCCCTGCTCAAAGCAGGACTAATCCCCAATTTTTGCCCCCAGATCCCAAATAGCCCCCTCAAGGATTGAACTTACAACCCTGGTTTATAAGGCCAATGCTCAAAGCTATCCCTTTCCCTCCTGATTTTTTTTTATAATCAAACCATTTAATGGTATGACCTTGCTTTGGTTGTAAAGCAGTTTAGAGATCACAGAAGGCTCTGCTTGGTCTTTCTGGAATGTTTTGTTTTGAAGGGCTCCCTTATCTTAAGTGCAGAAGCTCCTAAAGGGTTTATACTTGCCCACAGTCTGCAGCTAAACAAGGTGATTGTCCAAACTGAGCCTGAGAAAATGCAACCAGAATACACATTAAGCTGAACGTGCACGTACACACACCTCTAAATCTGTTTTTTCTAAAGGCAGCAGATGATCAGGAGATGACCTCTGCAAAAGGAGAGATGTAATAACTTTTGGATCACTATTCAGATAGTTCTGTCAGAGACTTATCAGCCTCTCTGGAGAAAAGTGTGTGTGTGTGTGTGAGAGAGAGATATGGATGGAAGTGCCTTAAAGGGAAAAGGCCAGTTCTTTATCTTGAAACATATTTCAATATAATGTTTTCAGCAATCTCTAGTTTAGATGATAAATTTCTAAATTTATTCCCAGGGTCCTGGCTGCACCTGATATATTTGCCTGTTTCTTATCTGGGTTTTCATCTGTGTGCTTTGGATAATTTTGGCTCATTGGTTTTAAATGGGACCATGAATGAGTAATTTAGTTGGTCCATGCAAATATAGATATCTGGTGATAGCACAAGCCAATCTATCCCCACTCCCATTTAAATGAAACTGCCTTTTAGCGGCTCACCATTACTTTACCAACATGAAGCAAGCTGTACAAGCACTCCCCAATCTCCACTGTTGAACCCCTTTCATGGCCAATGGCCAGGAAACACCTCAGACAGCTAAAGTAGGACTGCAGTTTAAAACAGACAACTCCAAAGATGGAAAAGAAATTAGCCTTTGGTTCCCTGCTCCTCTGAGAAATGGAACACACGTGTTATACCAATAAAATAAAAACCAGCAGGATCTTATTAAAGGGAATAAGGCAAAATGCCACATTTATTGTGAATACAGAAAGAATCATAGTAAGCAGTTAGTTATAGCTATAACATTCCATTCAATTTCATATTTACTTACACACACACACACACACACACACACACACACACACACACACACACAGGTTCTACAAGGTTGTTATCATAGTTACCAGCCTTAGAGTTGCTCGTGCCAAGCCACTGGCCAGGTGGCCTGGACAGGAGGAGTGAGCAGGGCCTTGTCAGATGCTCATCTGATGCTCCTGGAAGTTGGTTTGCAGAATCAGATCCCAAAGTTCTCAGTTTCTGGAGTCCATTTTTATAGGAATTTATTCCTATGCCAGTCTATGGGAATTGCTTCATCATGCTGTTGCTGAATCAATCAGCAGATGGCACATTCCTGACGGCTCTGTGCTGCCAGATGTTATCTTGTTCTTTGGTTCTCCCATCCCTGAGGCTGTTGGGTGGATTCCAGTCTGCCCTCTGGGGGTCCTCTGGTTATTTCCACTTGACGCCTTCTTTGGCCGATCGACATTGGATTCTTAGGCTGGCACCTCCCTGATGATTCATTTATTATCCACACCAAGCATCCATCCACATACATCCTCTATCTCTATTTTAATCACAATTGGTTAACAAAGCGAGATGAATACAACAAAAGGGCGGGGAGTCTGTGTGCTGTTTCTGTTGTTACAAAGTATCGCTTTGTGTCTCTCTCTGTGTGAGGAGTAGTTGTTAAAAAGAATTGCTTTGAGAACAGACTCTGTCTTAGGTTATACTAACACAGTTAGCAGCTTGCAAGTTTCACACATAGAGGGAGAGAACCAGTACCAAAAACCAAGAGACCTCTTAATTAGTAATACCCTGGAATTTAAACTATGGGGAATCAAACTCATTTGTGATTTTAATACAGAACTTCTTTAATATGATCCAGCATAACACACTCAGCTCCCATTGGCCCAGTGCTCACCATTCCAGGCATCATTCAGCACCTCACAGCACTAGGCCCTATTTAAATCGTATGGTTATGGTGTCATAGGCAAGGCTGAGATGGCCTTTGGATACAACCCACCTGTGCTGTAATCAGTGGCTTAGCTCTGTGGTACAAAAATATGTAACTTAGCAAGGTAAGTTGGAAATGAATTTTAGAAGCTGAAGAGGGGTGGGGGAAGGCTTAGCACACTTGTTGGTTGACTGTTCAGAAAAGCCTGGATTTCACTGGTCAAGGAGAGTAAACCTTTACTCTGAAAGTGGTTCCTTCCACTGGGAGCCAAGGAATGGTGAAAGTGTCGGAGTGGGAGGGAGCTTGATCCTCTACGACCTTGCCAAGCCCTTTCTGTGTATAAACAGTCAGACTTCTGCTTGTAATGCTGTGCTATCACTCTGACACCTCTGCACAAGCACAGAAATGTAGTCCCAGCACCAAATTAGTTTACAAACCATCAACCCTGGTAGAATTGGAAGAGACTCTGCAAAAGCAGGGAATCTATATAAACAAATGACAGATTCTTCCTTTGCTGTGTTCATTAAACCAGTGAGAGCACCTGGGTAGATCCTCAAGTTTTGGTTTGTGTAACTTATTTTAGTTTCACTTAAGCTGATTCCTAATCAATGTAAACTGGAAGGCAGAGGGATGCGCGGCCTCACCTGCGGGCATGGCGGACATGGGAGTGGGGACTGCAATGAGCAACTGAGGGGGATGAGTGGTATGTGGAGTGAAGGAGGGGAACTGGGATAGGAAGCTGAGTGGTGTGGAAACACTAACCAGGGCTAGATGGGCCAGATGTTGGGTGGGGCAGAGGGATGAGGGCAAATGGAGCAGGAGAGGGGCATAAGCATCTGTAACCACTAGAACACAGTCCCCTCTGAATCTGGAATAGTATCAAGGGTTTGTGAGTCAGCATTCTTCCGCAGTCAGCAAATATCTATGAACTCCATTGGCGAAACGTGTGGCTCATTTTCTAGTGACTGGCCCACACAGAGGATGCCAACCTACTACTGCTTTCAGTTACTCTGTTAGGACAGGTGGTGGAGATCTGTGCAGTGGTTCTAATGATTCTAACCCTACTAAAGATCCATGTGGCTGTCAATATAATGCATAGCATAGGCACCAACTTTTCCCGGTGCCAGTGGGTGCTCAACCCCCACCCTGACTCGCCCCTGCCCCACCCCCATTCTAATCTCTTCCCCAAAGTCCCTGCCCCAACTCCGCCCCTTCCCTACCCCTATTGGACTCCTTCCCCAAATTCCCGCCCTGGCCCCGCCTCTTCCCTGAGTGCGCCGTGTTCCCTCCCTCCCAGCACTTACTGCCACGAAAAAGCTGTTTTGCGGCAGCAAGCCCTGGGAGCTAGGGGGAGCCGTGGCGTGCTCAGGGGAGGAGGTGGAGGCGGAGCAGAGGTGGAGGTGAGCTGGGGCAGGGGGCGGGGAGCTGTTGGTGGGTGCAGAGCACCCACCAATTTTTCCCCGTGGGTGCTCCAGCCCTGGAGCATCCACGGAGTTGGCGCCTATGATGCACAGAGGTTTTAATTGTGTTCACATACTATTTTTTCCACAGGACCCTGCTCTCATTCAGTGAACAGGATGGATGGGGCTCTGGGAGTGAATTAGCGATGTGTAGTGAATGAGGCTGTTGTCTGTAGGACCCCTGCCTCATTTGTTGCAGAAACTGCAAAAGGTATCTAGTGAAGGAGACAGAACAGTGGAGGGGGAGAGAGGCAAGTGTCATGGTTAAGGCTGTTGAATGCCACCCCAGAAAATAGAATTCTATCCCTGCCTGTGCCACAGAGTTCCTGTGTTATGCTGGGCAAGTTATTTAAACGAAATACACAGATGGCCAAAAACTGTGTATGCATCTCATTTTCTGGGTGCCTGAACTGAGACAATCAGGTCTGGTTTATTGAACTGCTGAGTATTCACAGCTGCAACTGAAGTCAATGGGAGCTGTGCTTTGAACCTAGATAGTGCTATAAAATTCTAAAAGTCGGGCCATAGGTATCTTATATTGGGGCACCCAAAATTAGTGTACTCTTGACCTTAATATCACTGTGCCTGAGTTTCCCATCTGTAAAATAGGGAATGGTAATGCTCTACCTCACAAGAGTAGAGTGAAAATAGATTCATTAGTGTTTGCGAGACAAGGTGGGTGAGGTAATATCTTTTATTGGACCAACTTCTGTTGGTGAGAGAGACAAGCTTTCAGGCCACACCGAGCTGCTGTTTTTGTCTGGGAAAGGTACTCTGAAGGTCAGAGCTAAATGCAAGGTGGAACAGGTTGTTTAGCAGAAGTAGTTAGCCACGTTCTACCTTTCAAGGTAGAGTGGCCTCTGAACACCTCTGCAGTCATGGGCAAGAAGAGGGGGTTAGTGGATTATGGATAGTTGTAATAACCCATAAATCCAATGTCTCTGCTCAGTCCATTTTTAGTGTCTAGCAGAGTTATGAATTTAAGCTCCCACGCTCCTCTTTTGAAAGTGAAGTGTTTTCCCAAAGTGATCACTGTGTCTGAACTATCAGTCCTTGTTCTCAAAGGAAACCTGCATGACACTGTAGTGTTTCAAGTGTAGACAAGCTATAAGTGAGTAGTGTCCATTCTTCGCACTGAATGAAACAGGGGACTATGGGGGGTGAAAAAAGAATGTGATCAGGGAATTAAAGATGGTATCATAATGCATGTGTAAAAGAGAGTTGAATTAAAGTGGCACAGAAAATCTTAATTTTAGCATTTCCTAACTTCTGAGTGCTTGGCTTTGCAGCCTGAATGTTGTGTTAATGTGGTTCTTTCTATGTAATACATAAAGTGTACAAGGAAAGTCAATAGAGGGTTGGGTTGAGATGACGTTTATAGATGCAGCCTTTCAAGTTATCAAAGGATAATCTTCCTTCTCTGAAAACTCAGATATGTATAATGGTACAAATGTGAAATTACCCGTCCTTGTAACATTCACAACTGCAAGTGTGTGTGTACAAACATCAGCTGGATTACCTACGTTTAGCATTCTTTAACTGGAAACATTGCTCTATACACTGTAGAAATATTTTAATGTGGTCAAAACAAATGTGATGACTAAACAACACAAAGGCCATCAGTACAGCACACATAAGAAATAATATGTATTGTAGTTCAGCAGGCCAGAGATAAAATAAAATACACACAGGAAAATGTTTCTCCTAATTTTTAAAGTCCTATGTTAATTAAAGTTTAAGGCTGATTTTTTCTTTTTTTTAAAGCCACAAACTTTCCCCTTACATACTTGGTAAGGATTTGATCACACCACTCATGCAGCAAATATAGGCAAAAGATATAGGTGTGCTTGGCTGGATGTGAGCAGCTACAGGAGACCAGGTAAGCATTTAAAAAGGGTGGTGATAGGGAGAGATGGGGAGTTTGCCAAGTTGGGTACAGAGGACTAGCTAATAGCACCAGTAACACCTAATTCTTCTGAAAGATTCACAAATCTATTCAAGTGTAAGCCCTGGTCTACACTAGGACTTTAGGTCGAATTTAGCAGCATTAAATTGATGTAAACCTGCACCCGTCCACACGATGAAGCCCTTTATTTCGACTTAAAGGGCTCTTAAAATCGATTTCCTTACTCCACCCCTGACAAGTGGATTAGCGCTTAAATCGGCCTTGCCGGGTCGAATTTGGGGTACTGTGGACACAATTCGACGGTATTGGCCTCCGGGAGCTATCCCAGAGTGCTCCATTTTGACCGCTCTGGACAGCACTCTCAACTCAGATGCACTGGCCAGGTAGACAGGAAAAGAACTGCGAACTTTTGAATCTCATTTCCTGTTTGGCCAGCGTGGCAAGCTGCAGGTGACCATGCAGAGCTCATCAGCAGAGGTGACCATGATGGAGTCCCAGAATCGCAAAAGAGCTCCAGCGTGGACCGAACGGGAGGTACGGGATCTGATCGCTGTATGGGGAGAGGAATCCGTGCTATCAGAACTCCGTTCCAGTTTTCGAAATGCCAAAACCTTTGTCAAAATCTCCCAGGGCATGAAGGACAGAGGCCATAACAGGGACCCGAAGCAGTGCCGCATGAAACTGAAGGAGCTGAGGCAAGCCTACCAGAAAACCAGAGAGGCGAACGGCCGCTCCAGGTCAGAGCCCCAAACATGCCGCTTCTATGATGAGCTGCATGCCATTTTAGGGGATTCAGCCACCACTACCCCAGCCATGTTGTTTGACTCCTTCAATGGAGATGGAGGCAATACGGAAGCAGGTTTTGGGGACGAAGATGATGATGATGATGAGGTTGTAGATAGCTCACAGCAAGCAAGCGGAGAAACTGGTTTTCCCGACAGCCAGGAACTGTTTCTCACCCTGGACCTGGAGCCAGTACCCCCCGAACCCACCCAAGGCTTCCTCCTGGACCCAGCAGGCGGAGAAGGGACCTCCGGTGAGTGTACCTTTTAAAATACTATACATGGTTTAAAAGCAAGCATGTGAAAGGATTACTTTGCCCTGGCATTCACGGCTCTCCTGGATGTACTCCCAAAGCCTTTGCAAAAGATTTCTGGGGAGGGCAGCCTTATTGCGTCCTTCATGGTAGGACACTTTACCACTCCAGGCCAGTAACACGTACTCGGGAATCATTGTACAACAAAGCATTGCAGTGTATGTTTGCTGGCATTCAAACAACATCCGTTCTTTATCTCTGTGTTATCCTCAGGAGAGTGAGATATAATTCATGGTCACCTGGTTGAAATAGAGTGCTTTTCTTCAGGGGACACTCAGAGGAGCCCATTCCTGCTGGGCTGTCTGCCTGTGGCTAAACAGAAATGTTCCCCGCTGTTAGCCACAGGGAGGGGGGAGGGTTGAGGAGGTAGCCACGCGGTGGGGGGAGGCAAAATGCGACCTTGTAACGAAAGCACATGTGCTATGTATGTAATGTTAACAGCAAGGTTTACCCTGAAAGAGTGTAGCCAGTGTTTTATAAAATGTGTCTTTTTAAATACCTCTGTCCCCTTTTTTTTTCTCCACCAGCTGCATGTGTTTCAGTGATCACAGGATCTTCTCCTTCCCAGAGGCTAGTGAAGATTAGAAAGAAAAAAAAAACGCACTCGAGATGAAATGTTCTCCGAGCTCATGCTGTCCTCCCACACTGACAGAGCACAGACGAATGCGTGGAGGCAAATAATGTCAGAGTGCAGGAAAGCACAAAATGACTGGGAGGAGAGGAGAGGGCTGAAGACAGGGCTGAAGCTCAAATGTGGCGGCAGCGTGATGAGAGGAGGCAGGATTCAATGCTGAGGCTGCTGGAGGACCAAACCAGTATGCTCCAGTGTATGGTTGAGCTGCAGCAAAGGCAGCTGAAGCACAGACTGCCACTACAGCCCCTGTGTAACCAACCGCCCTCCTCCCCAAGTTCCATAGCCTCCACACCCAGACGCCCAAGAACGCGGTGGGGGGGCCACCGGCCAACCAGCCACTCCGCCACAGAGGATTGCCCCAAAAAAAGAAGGCTGGCATTCAATACATTTTAAAGTTGTAAACTGTTAAAGTGCTGTGTGGCATTTTCCTTCCCTCCTCCACCACCCCTCCTGGGCTACCTTGGTAGTCATCCCCTATTTGTGTGATGAATGAATAAAGAATGCATGAATGTGAAGCAACAATGACTTTATTGCCTCTACAAGTGGTGATCGAAGGGAGGAGGGGAGGGTGGTTAGCTTACAGGGAAGTAGACTGAACCAAGAGGCGGGGGGTTTCATCAAGGAGAAACAAACAGAACTTTCACACCGTAGCCTGGCCAGTCATGAAACTGGTTTTCAAAGCTTCTCTGATGCGTACCGCGCCCTCCTGTGCTCTTCTAACCGCCCTGGTGTCTGGCTGCGTGTAACCAGCAGCCAGGCGATTTGCCTCAACCTCCCATCCCGCCATAAACGTCTACCCCTTACTCTCACAGATATTGTGGAGCGCACAGCAAGCAGTAATAACAGTGGGAATATTGGTTTCGCTGAGGTCTAAGCGAGTCAGTAAACTGCGCCAGCGCGCCTTTAAACGTCCAAATGCACATTCTACCACCATTCTGCACTTGCTCAGCCTGTAGTTGAACAGCTCCTGACTACTGTCCAGGCTGCCTGTGTACGGCTTCATGAGCCATGGCATTAAGGGGTAGGCTGGGTCCCCAAGGATACATATAGGCATTTCAACATCCCCAACAGTTATTTTCTGGTCTGGGAATAAAGTCCCTTCTTGCAGCTTTTGAAACAGACCAGAGTTCCTGAAGATGCGAGCGTCATGTACCTTTCCCGGCCATCCCACGTTGATGTTGGTGAAACGTCCCTTGTGCTCCACCAGAGCTTGCAGCACTATTGAAAAGTACCCCTTGCGGTTTATGTACTCGGCGGCTTGGTGCTCCGGTGCCAAGATAGGGATATGGGTTCCGCCTATGGCCCCACCACAGTTAGGGAATCCCACTGCAGCAAAGCCATCCACTATGACCTGCACACTTCCCAGGGTCACTACCCTTGATATCAGCAGATCTCTGATTGCGTGGGCTACTTGCATCACAGCAGCCCCAACAGTAGATTTGCCCACTCCAAATTGATTCCCAACTGACCAGTAGCTGTCTGGCATTGCAAGCTTCCACAGGGCTATCGCCACTCGCTTCTCAACTGTGAGGGCTGCTCTCATCTTGGTATTCATGGGCTTCAGGGCAGGGGAAAGCAAGTCACAAAGTTCCATGAAAGTGCCCTTACGCATGCGAAAGTTTCACAGCCACTGGGAATCGTCCCAGACCTGCAACACTATGCGGTCCCACCAGTCTGTACTTGTTTCCCGAGCCCAGAATTGGCGTTCCACAGCATGAACCTGCCCCTTTAGCACCATGATGCATGCATTGGCAGGGCCCATGCTTTCAGAGAAATCTGTGTCCATGTCCTGATCACTCACGTGACCGCGCTGATACTCCTCGCCCGGTATCGCTTTGCCAGGTTCTGGTGCTGCATATACTGCTGGATAATGCGTGTGGTGTTTAATGTGCTCCTAATTGCCAAAGTGAGCTGAGCGGCCTCCATGCTTGCCTTGGTATGGCGTCCGCACAGAAAAAAGGCGCGGAACGATTGTCTGCCATTGCTCTGACGGAGGGAGGGGCGACTGACGACACGGCTTACAGGGTTGGCTTCAGGGAGCTAAAATCAACAAAGGGGGTGGCTTTACATCAAGGAGTATTTCAGGCAGGGCTTCACGGAGGGTTCCAATGAGAAATGGTGCACCTAAGTTATTGTTCTTATTGGAACAAGGAGGTTAGCCTGGCCTCTGATTGATACATGGCTAGATTTATCTCGCTGCACCTTCTCTGTGAGTGACTGCAGTGTGACCTAGAGGAATGAGTCCCCTAGACAGGGGAGGGGAGGAAGCAAATGAGTACAAAACAAATCTGGTCTATTTCTTGTTTTGATCCACTCCATCTATCTTTTACATCTTTGGCTGGCAGCAGACGGTGCAGAAGGACTGCATGCCATCCACATCTCATGGCTGCTCGGCAGAAGATGGTACGGTACGACTGCTAGCCATCCTCATCTCTTGCCTGCCCGGCAGAAGATGGTACAGTACGACTGCTAGCCATCGTCATCTCTTGCCTGCACGGCAGAAGATGGTACAGTACGACTGCTAGCAATCCGTATCGCCTGCCTGCTCACCATAAGACAGTTCAATAGGACTGACTGCAGGACTAAAGAGAATGACCTGGTCAAGTCACTCCAAATTTAGTCCCTGCGCCCATGTCTGCCCAGGCGCTCCCAGCTGACATGGCCAGGAGCACCTCGGACACGACGAGGATGGCTACCAGTCGTATTGTACCTTCTGCTGCCAGAAGGCAATGGGTTGCTGCTACTGTGTAGCAATGCCGTACCGCGTCTGCCAGCACCCAGGAGACATATGATGACGGTTACCTGAGCGGGCTCCATGCTTGCCGTGGTATGGCGTCTGCACAGGTAACTCAGGAAAAAAGGCGTGAAACGATTGTCTGCCCTTGCTTTCACGGAGGGAGGGAGGGAAGGGGGGCCTGACGATATGTACCCAGAACCACCCGCGACAATGTTTTAGCCCCATCAGGCATTGGGATCTCAACCCAGAATTCCAATGGGCAGCGGAGACTGCGGGAACTGTGGGATAGCTACCCACAGTGCAACGCTCCGGAAGTCGACTCTAGCCTCGGTACTGTGGAAGCACGCCGCCGAGTTAATGCACTTAATGCACTTAGAGCATTTTCTGTGGGGACACACACACTCGAATATATAAAACCGATTTCTAAAAAACCGACTTCTATAAATTCGACCTTATTCTGTAGTGTAGACATACCCTAAGTAATTTTTGACTACTGCCTGAGACTCTTGAATTGGTGAATCAATTGGTCCTGGGTGGGGAGACTTAAGTTCTCACAAAGTCCTGGTCTACGCTTAAAATGTAGGTCAGCATAACTATGGTGCTCAGTGAAAAATCCATATACATGAGCTATGCCACCCTAACTTCTGGTGTAGGGGCAACTAGGTGAATGGGAAGAATGCTTCCATCAATCTAGCTGTTGTTGTTCAGGGAGATAGTATTCCTACAGCAACAGAAAAAAGTCTTCTGTTACTACAGACGGTGTCTACGATACAGTGTTATGCCAACATTGCTACAACGCTGTAACTATGCCACTATAGTCCCTGTAATGTAGACATGGCTAAAGTCTTTATTTCTATTCAGTTGTTTGTTGCCCAAACACATGTATATAGGAGAAAAAAAATTGCACAAAACAGCTGATTTCTGGTTAGAGCAGTGTAACTCCAAGACTTGGGATCTTCCATTGAACAGGCCAGACCGTTTCTGATGGACAAATAGTAAAATACTGTCACAAACAATATTAGTTAACACTGGGTTAAACATCTTTACAAATAGATTTTATAGGTTGACGCATTTCTTATCTAGGCCATCCTCCTGCTTACACTGAATTCCATGGAAATGTAGTTATTGGTTTCAATGGGGCAGGACCAGCTAACCCTATATCATATGACTGTAGCTGATGTCATAGAAAATCTCAGAATCAGAGGATCAGGGTAAATAACCATTTTACATGTATGTAGGGTGCTTAACTTCAAAGCGCTTTATAAACATTTAACTATTTCTCCCACCTCTGAAAGTGAGGTACATACAATCATCTCCATTTTACAGATATACACTGAGGCAGAGTAGTGAAGTGAGTTGCCCAAGGTTATTCAGAAGTCAGCGGAAGACTTCGGATTAGGAGTTCCTGGTCCTAAGCTCTGTGCTCAGGACACTGCACCAAACTCTTGTAATTAGTGGTTGTATATAGGAAGCATTTTCTGTGTAACTGAACACTAATGATAGTGGGAGCGTGGGAGAAATCCTGCTCTAGTGACTTCTAGTAGAGAGAAATCATCCCTTATGTACTTACATTGTAAACTCTTTGGGGCAGGGATTATCTTTTGTGTGTGTGTGTGTGTGATACATAGCACAATAGGGTCCTGATCCTTGGCCAGAGTCCCTAGGTGTTACCTCATCTTTATAAATAATATTCTCAATGTCCTGATTCAGGTTGACAGGTTCCTTTACCACATGCGTCTTTCTGATGATGTATTACTTGACGTTATGACGCGCTTCCAAGCAGAGATGGTGAAGGGCCTGGAAAGAGACACACACCCAACAGCTGCCGTAAAAATGCTGCCAACGTTTGTACGGTCGATTCCTGATGGGTCAGGTGAGTGATCCTGGTGCATTATTACTTTTTCTTTGGTTTAAAGAATTGATGGATTACAATGAAATATGTCCAGGCATCTTGGATTTGGAATTTGGAGCTCTGGAACAGTCTCAAGCTATGTGGATGGGTGGGTGCCATCCCAGAGTGTCCCCTTGTGCCCTAGGATGGCCCTGCAGGTACCATGCCCTCCGTTCCCTCTTGGTTCTTTGCAACGGTTAATAACTCTTGACTCTAAGACCAGAATCTTTACAATAAGATTCCCTTCTGTGGGATCTTTATTTATTCAGTCTTTTATCCGCTACAGCTCCTTTGGCCCCACAGTCCTAGGCCTTCGTCTCACTAGTTTAGGAGTCCCACATCCCTCCTCCCAGGGGCATTTGTGATAGTCCAAGAGAGATTCCACTCCTTGACACTGGAGCCAGTGGCTTTCAGTCCTTCAGGCTCTCTTTAGTCTTTCCTGGGCTCCTTTGGGGGTGCTCCTGCTCTCCAGCGAGCAGCAGTTCTCAGAGCTTGCTTCTTCCTCTGGTGTCTTCTCTCTCCCACCTGCCAGGCCTCTCCCATTTTTATCCCAGAGGCCTAATTGGGTCCCGTGACCCATTTTCTCTACCTCGGAAGGTGATTTAACTGTCCCGGTTGGGGCTGAGGCCTCTCTCCCCGTGAAGGGTCAACTAGGCTGTGACAAGCTGCTCCTTGCTCCAAGCACAACACAACTCAGCTGAGCTGTGCAGGTACATTCTCACGTTCCCTTGGTTTCAAGGGGATGTTCATGCTCAGCTGCAGCACAGCAGGGACTGTAGAAGACCGGGGATTAATATTAACATGCTAAATGGCCTTTAGTTGTCATTCATGGAGAAGTTGTCATTCATGGAGAAGATAATTGTGGGTCATTAACAAAAATGTCTAAACACACCTAATATTTTTCAGGTACAATGTGCTGTCAGATGACATGAATATGTACAATGCCTTTATGTGGGTGTGTTTTGCTTTCATCAGGACAACACTCAGCTAGCTATTAAAAACCTTCATCTTACTGAATACAAAAATACTAATCTAGTCTTAGCCACTGGCGCGAAGCTAAACTCAAACCAACACCGGACCGGTGATTAAATAGGATGAGGGGACCCTCTACAGGTCAGTAACATCCATGCAATTCGAAAACAATATGAAGTTTTCATTTTGAGGATGTGTATAACTTTAGGCAACGATGCTTTTCCTCTGGAGCTGGATATACAAGAGGAAAAATATTTAAATTCATGGACGCCAGAATGGTGCAGTATAATTAGATCCTGCAAGTGGCTGCATGCAGAACTCAATAGAGCTTGGAGTGGACACGGGGGATGGAGTGAACCCCATTGCAGGGCTGGAGCCTTCATCTTAAACCCCAGCTATTGTATTGAAGTTCTAATAACTCCCTGTCCCCCCATGGATCCATGATTTCCTGACATGGCTACTTAGCCCTTCCGCAGTTTGGTTCCCGACAGTGACTTCTGTACCTCTGTTTATTTCTAAAAATACATGTTTCCACATTGTGAAAATTACAGAACACAGAAAGAGCTTTCCCCAACACAGTCTATATAATCTGTCAGGAAAGTGCTCATTATATTTGATGGAATTAATCCTCATTTTGAGCAATAGTAATAAATCAACCATGCACTAGCAAACAAATTGACTGAAGAGGTAATCTGTGTTTCAGTCCCTAATGAGACATGCAGAATGATGATTGAACTGACCAGACAAAGGAGACTGAACCCACCAAAGCAGCTCTGTTAGTTTGCAGAAGCCAGCCATAGCAGATTCCCTTTAGCAGACATTGGCTTTGCGATACTCACGTGGCAGGAGAGGGCTAGCTGCTGCCTGGTGGAGCAGGAGAACCTCCTTCTGGAAGGCAGGCATAGGTTTGGGTTCACTCAACTTCATGGTGATCCACCAAACCCTTAGCTTCTGAATACCCTCCCTCACCCCCCGCCACACACAATAGTTAAAGGGCTGCATCTTCAAATCAGAGTTTATTATGGAAAATTTCAAACTCTACCTACATTTCTGAGAGCTGATTTTCAGTTTCCTGCACAGTTTCAGCTGCCTGCTTCCTATTAATGCTAATAGGATTTGGGTGGCTAAACCCCAACCCAATCAGTTAAATGTCTCCCTCTCAAACATCCTGATGAGACTCCTGCTGGTTTGTGTCATGATTGGCTGCTATTTGTTTTAGTCAGCATGCATAGTAAAGCTCTTTATTTTCCAGTAAGTACTGTAACGGGCTTAACGAAAGGTGAAGTCTCTCCCCTGAACAAGCATGCTTCTCAACCTGCCAAGGCCCAGATGCAGCCCTCCGGGTGTGACATAGCCCCTCGTGGCCAGGGGTGCCTCTGTGGTGTCTGCTAATAATGTCTCCCTCAAAGGGCACCTGACACGGACTCCACACACTTTTTCTGAGGTCAAAATACCCCTCTGTGGGGTCTGGGTTTATTCACAGAAAATAACTCAAAATCCCAAATTCAAATCCCACAAACAGACATTTCTCTTCCTACTCCCAGGCCTCCCTGGCTGGAAAGATTTCACACTCTTCCTTGCCTGCTCAGGGTCTCTCCTGCATTAGCAGGTGACTTCTAGACCTTCCTGGTTGGAGTCTTCGGGTATGTCTAACCTGCGCCTGGCCCAGGTCAGCTGACTTGGGCTCGTGGGGTTGTTTAATTGCGGTGTAGATGTTCAGGCTCGAGCTAGAGCTCTGGGACCCTGTGCTGGGGAGGGGTCCCAGAGCTCTGGTGCCAGTCTGTGCCTGAGTGGCTGCCCCGAGAGCCTGAGGCAGCTGACCTGGGCCAGCCACAGGTGTTTAATTGCTGTGTAGACATACCCTTAGTCCGGAATGCCAGGACTCTGCTGGAACCTGCTCGCTCCAAGCAGAGTCTGTTGTCTCTGAGCATGCCCCCCCACCCCCATACAGCTTCCAGCTGCTCTTTATAATGGAATCATCTGAGCCCTCTCATGTGGGGCTCATCCTTAATCAGGATTGGCTTAGCCCCAGGCTCTCCAACCTGAGAGCAAGCCACCCAGTTACAGACCCAAAATGGGGGACACAAATTATTCATGCAAGAAATTTAAAATAATGTGGGGCTGTATTCTTTTCATGTGAAAAACCCTGCTTCCCATCGCCTCAGTTCCACGGCTCTTTGTTTCTGGTGATAGATAATTTTCAACCATAAAAGTGGAGAGAGCAAATTTGAGGGAACATAGATAACTGTGGGATTAAGATCATTGCTGCCCCTTGAAATGAGGGACATTTGAGGGGTCTTGTACACTAGTGTATGTACATAACCCTTCAAAGTCACCCTGCTGGAAATTAGAGCTCGCTATGTATCCCAACCACCAAAACAGAAAAGTAAATCATGGAGTAAGTCCTGTTATCCCTTGGCTTTTCACAGCTTTAAAATGACACTCAGCCCTTCCTGAAATTCCAAAGTGGCTTCAGGGGATATCTGATTTCAACAATTGTCTCATTACTGTTTCAAAACTTCACTTGTCTCAAGGCCAACCCTAGGCAGTTTCTCCTGGCAGACAACAGTCTCTCTCTCTCTGGTGTCAAGGACTTGTTGATATGTCACCTTGTGACGTACCTTACCATCAAATTATGTCTTGTGTAATGCCGTTTTTGCACTCTCCCTGAATTCTCCATTGATTGCTGGAAAAGAGCAGCTTTCTCTGCAGACAAAACTTCTGGAAGATTCTGAGTACTTGGAATTTGTTTAAATTTTCAAGTGTGCTGTTATAATTAACTTTCAGAATATCTGCACCTTGAGCTTCACTCTTTGAAATAGTTCTCATTTAACAGCACGCCATTCATTTTTGTCATTCAGCTCTTAATTTTCTGACTAGTGTCATAGTGTACTGACTAATCCAGTTTATCTCCTTTCCTTCATGCTATCAGCCCATAGAATTACAGAGGTATATTTCTGGCTTGCTTTTCAAGGTCAAAGCCAATAAAATCTCAGTCTGGCATGGAGTTTAGGTCACATATGGCTACACAAACTCCTGTGGGTAAGGGTGTGAGAGTGAGAGAAGGGGGGACAAATAGGGGTTTTTAATTTAAATTAAATGTCTACGCTGTGAATTTTAACCAGCTCTAGCTGTATGATGGTTTCATGATAAGGCCAAGTTTAAAACTTCCAAGCTCCTCCAAAACAACTTACTTTACAATAAATAAAGTACATTTTAAAGTAAAATAATTTTTTTTTAATACTTTTAAAAATTCATTTTTTGTTGAAATTTCATATGTGAAGGTTCTGGGGAGAGGAGAATTCTTGGAGAAAATTTGTCAGTGGGATAGAGCGCTGCAGGCAGTGCTGTTTGGGGAAGATGACTCTTCCCCCTACAATGGGTATGTCTACACTGCAGCTGGGAGCAAGCCTCCAGCCCTGGCAGATAGACTCATTCTGGTGGGACTTGAGCTAGTGCACTAAAAACAGCAGCTCGGGCTCTGGAGCCAAGGGGGTAGGGTAAGCTTGAAAGTCTGAGCTGCAACCTTCACTGCAACGTCCGGACTGTTATTTTTAGTGCTCTAGCTTGAGCCCCCTAGCAGGAGTCTGTCTGCTTGGACTGAGAGGTTTGCTCTCAGCTGCAGAGTAGACATACCCAATATGGCCTATGTAGTTTCAGTCTGTTAGGGGAGGGACTGCACTGGCCCTCCACCTACCTGATCATGTCTTTCTGCTGCTATTCAGAACAATGGAGCTAAGGAAGGGAAAGAAGAATGAACAAAAGCAAGGGCGACAGTAAATATATAATACAGTTAAATGCTGAATGTCAAACTATTACACAAGCAATTTCTCCTCCATCCCCTTTGTGGAATATATCAGCTTGTATCAAATTCAAGGCGAGAACATCATCCCACCCCTATACTTGACACTAGGTCCCTAGTTCAGGAAGGCACTTAACCATGTGTCCAAGTTGAAGCACGTGTGTCGTTCTGCTGATTTTTTTCAATAGGACGGCATTTCCAATATGGCCTACAACTATTCACAACACACTCTGCAAGGGTCCTTATTTTCATTGCAGAATCTAGTGAAGAGCTAAAGAATTCACCACTCTGATTCTTTTAGCTACTGGCAACAATTCTGCTCCAAATGATTAATAATGTACATTCATTATCCCAAGCATTTACCTTAAATATGCCTTCAGGTCACACTTCACATTGCTGTATACTGCTGCAATAGTAAGTAACCTTTATTATTTTTATTGCAGAAAAGGGGGAATTTCTTGCCCTAGATCTTGGTGGCTCCAAGTTTCGAGTCTTAAAGGTGAAAGTGTCTGAAGATGGGAAGCAGAATGTTCAAATGGAGAGTCAGTTCTACCCAACCCCAAAGGAGATCACACATGGGAATGGAACAGAAGTATGTGGTGCATTTTTCTCTGTGGAGTTGCTTTCCGTGTTCATATAATTGATGTATTGATCTGTCCTGTTCTTTCTGTTCTATACAGCTATTCGATTATGTCGCTGACTGTCTGGCAGATTTCATGGAGACCAAAAACATAAAACATAAGAAATTCCCTCTTGGGTTTACATTTTCTTTTCCTTGCATACAGACTAAATTAGAAGAGGTAAGATTAAAAAAAAACATTATTGGTAGCTACATCATAGTAGTAGTAGATCTCAGAGAGAATTTTTGAAAGGATTGTTAACATATAGTAGTGTAGGAAAAAGTAACCTTTGCGTGGCTTTCTGAGGAAGAAAAATATTCATAGTTCAACCAAGTTTCATATCACCCTTCACATTCTGCATCGTGTTATAAACCTACAGGAGGAAGAGGTGGGAATCACAATTATGTGCTGAAGTAGATCTCAAGGATTAGTTATTATATTTCAATGCAACTGGAGCAGTTAACTAAAACTCTTCTTTTGTGTGTCAATTTAAATAACAATCTACTCAGCTGATAGAAAATACTACATGGATTTCAAAAGGCATTGTATTTCTGTGCTATAAAGCAGGCTTATATTTTAATCCCTCTTGTTCGGTATATTTATAGTAGATTTGAAATACCACGGGCACATGGTTGAAATAATCAGATAGCATATGGGGGGGTGGGAGCAGAAGCTGCAATGACTGCCTTTATTTGATTGCCTGTTTTTTGCCACCTCTCTTACAATAATAAGTTAGTGTATTAGGCCCTGACACTGCAAAGGCTATGCACATATTTCACTTTAAGTATGTGAGTAGGCCATTGAGGTCTATAGGACTACCCACGCTTAAAGCGAAGCACGTGCATAATTGTTAACAGGATCGGAGTCTTATTTTGACCACTTCTGTAGTATTTTTGGTGATGGCTACAGTTGACAAGGCTGCTTGTATGAAAAGACCTTTATTCCGCATCCCAGTGGATTGCCAATGGGTGATTCCGCTACTTCGGCTGAAGTTCTTACATATGCAGTAGTGGCAGTGAAATTCTCCAAAAGTCAATGATAGAGTATATTCTATTTTCTACTGCCTCTGTATTTATTAATGCTAAACTTTATTTTTGAAGTTGTAACATAGATTGAACATTTTTAAAGGGTTTGCTGCTTTCCTGGACAAAGTACTTTAAGGTACGAGGAGTGCAGGAGACAGATGTGGTCAGCTCTGTGCGCCATGCCCTCAGGAAGCATAAGGCAAGTTTTATAGTGAAGAAGTCTTAATAATAAATAGAATAAAATAATTTCCTCATATAGAAATAAATAGCCTATATTTGATAATGAAGGCTAGCTTACATATTTTTACAGTCTTAAAGGATAGTTTATTTGTGCTTGACTTTGCTGTATTTGTAATAAAAAGTACTAACTATGGGATGATTGATTACATTTTAAAATTAGTAATGAAACATAATTAAAACCTAATTTTTAGCATTCTCTTATACGTATTCAGTGGCACTTTAAAAAGCTAGTTTCCTTTACACCTTCTCTATCCCTTGTAACGTTTACAAAATATGAAAAAAATTGTGTGCTGACCTCCTTTTAGCATATACTATATTTCTCTGTTTCTAACCTGGCAAAAAAAACCCAGCTCTGCTTTTCGTTTGTTCTGTCTGTGTATTAGTGTCACTGACATCAGCAAAGACCTGTGCAGCTCTGACATGAATGTTTGTTACTTAGGGCCTGAGTCTGGTGCACGTACTTAGGTTGAGTAGCTCTTTACTCCCCCAGCTTCCTTTGGCTTCAGTGGGGCTATGCAAGAAATAAGGAGCTACTTCACATGAGTAAGGATAACTGAATCTGGCTCTTAGTGATTTGCATGGTGATCTCTGGTGCCATCGCATCAAAGCTGGAGCTTTTGTTTTTCTTTAATTTCTTGACTAAGGACTGGTGGAAATAGGAGAACAACTGAAGATTCTGGCCCTGATTCAGCAAAGCACTTATGCAGGTTCTTAAATCCATCCTTATTAAGCATATGCTTAAATCCCATTGAAGTAAATTAATCTTAGTCACATTGTTAAATTGGGCCCTCTAGAAGTTAGTCAATTTTGTGTCTAAACACAGTTACTTAACTATAAGGATGGGTGTAAATGTTTTTCTATTCACTAGAGGTCTTTATTCTCTTAGGATATTGATGTAGATGTTTTAGCACTGGTAAATGATACTGTGGGAACAATGATGACCTGTGGATATGATGATCAGCGCTGTGAAGTTGGTGTCATAATAGGTAATTTTATTTTCTTAAAGCAGGGTTGAAAAAGCAGGCTTATGATTTTAGCAAATCTGGGGCAGGGAGGCATTTTCAACTTCACAATTCAAAAATAAACTATTTGAAAATAAAAAACATAAAAGATTGGATTTTCAAGCACTAGTCTCTCACTTTTTTGGATACAAAGTGGAATGTAAACATTTAAGTAACACTACCTGCATATCCAAAAAATTGCAACTACAAAAAAAATGGCTTGGTTAAAGCTGGCTTGAAAAAATTTAGTCCCAAATCAATAAAATGAGTGTTGTCATCTTGTATGCAAATTGATATTTTAAAAAGAAGTTACTTGGCTTGTTTTATTTTACCTGGGACCTTTTACAAATGATCACTTCCTGAGTACTTCTAGCTTTCAGAGTAACAGCCATGTTAGTCTGTATTCGCAAAAAGAAAAGGAGTACTTGTGGCACCTTAGAGACTAACCAATTTATTTGAGCATAAGCTTTCGTGAGCTACAGCTCACTTCATCGGATGCATACTGTGGAAACTGCAGAAGACATGTCCAGTTTCCACAGTGTCCACAAGTTTCCACAGTATGCATCCGATGAAGTGAGCTGTAGCTCACGAAAGCTTATGCTCAAATAAATTGGTTAGTCTCTAAGGTGCCACGAGTCCTCCTTTTCTTTTTGAGTACTTCTACTTACTCTTATTCTTACGCAGATGCCTGCCTGTCTGTCTGTCTTCTAGTGACTTCTTCTGCCTAACCTTGGGACAATTCAATATATCCTAAAATTTTCTCTCTGCATGTATATATTTAGTTCTGTTAAGAAAAAATAAAGACACGAAGATATTGGCAAGTCCTGAGACATTGGAGAGCTCTTGGGGTCAGACCCACAGTGAACAGCTCCTTTTGCCAGCTGTTTGGAAAATGCTTCATTACAGTTAGTATTTTCGAGCCTTTTGATGACTGCAACAATCATGCTTAAAAATGATATTGTTCATATTGTCAGGAAGTGAGAGGTCCATGCTGGTAAAGGAATTTCCATCCATTCATATGCAGATATATCATCAAATAATAAAGGAGGCTGTAATTGTGTTTCTATTCAATTCTTTCAGGAGATTCTGGCCTACATAATAAATGTTTCTGCTAATGATATAGAAGATCCATATCTTTTTGTTCAGAGACGGAAAACCTCTTCTCACCTTTCCCAGCAAGAATCATATACTCTTTTCATAACATGTCTGCTTCACATTTTCCCAATTTTATTTTTTTAAAGTATCATATAGGAGTGAATATGAAATAGCACAAATATTTTGAATGAGTCAGCCCTTATATTCAGTTAATTTCATTCATTCACTATTTCCTTGATATTCAATGGTTATTTAACAGGTTTCAGACACAGAAGGTTTTGTATAGCATAACATGCAACTTAATGAAAGTACATTTTCTGGTAAAGAAAATATTGAATCTAATTCTAAAATGCATTTTCAATTAATTCTTCATGTGTAAATTTGTTTCCGTCTGATGCACTCAGGAACTGGCACAAATGCCTGCTACATGGAAGAAATGAGTAACATTGATCTGGTGGAAGGTGATGAGGGGAGGATGTGCATTAACACTGAGTGGGGAGCCTTTGGAGACGATGGGTCACTGGATGATCTCAGGACTGAGTTTGACAGGGAGATTGACTTGGGATCTATCAATCCTGGAAAACAACTGTAAGTATTGTTCCTCCCTCACCGACTAACATGAGGCTTTCTGTGACAGTCTCCACATTTTGAGTCTGTTTACCGAGCATACATTGAGCTATAGAGCCGTTGGGAATGAAAGTAAGGTTAGGTGAACTAGTTCAGCCATGATGGAAGCTGGCTCAAGCCTCCATCCATCCATCCCCAAAACATTCCCGGGACCAGTTCAGTTAAGATCCCCTTCCTTTCTGTAACCTACCAGTTGATGGTGGGATCTCTGACATGGCTGTGCCGCACTTCTGCTGTGAGCCGTCACCGGCCGGGGCACCCCAAGCTGCACGGTGTGACTTGGAAGCCACAGACCTCATGCATTGTGGATCATTTTTTGCAACTCTGTTTCCTTTTATTTCAGATGGAAGGGTCCTGTTGGAGACTCTGGGTGAAATTCTGGCCCCACTGAAGTCAATGGGAGTTTTGCCATTGACATGACTTCAATGGAGTCAGGATTTCACCACCTATCCTCACAAAGGAACCAGTAATGTTACATTATTACTAGTCAGTAATTCTGTTGTCATTTTGTGATGGAGTAAAATGAGGAAGTGAGGCTGATTTGTTATAATTTTTCTTCATGAGAGAACCTGGCATGTGTTCTTCTTAAATTACTTGCATGTTAATGAGGAACCACAGGATAGAGGTGGGGATAGCTCCTCAGCAGTGACAGAATTAGGAATATTAGTGTAACCTCTATTAGTCCACTCATTCACTATGAATGCCAAGAGTTCCCATGCAAGGTCAAGTCATTGAAAACTGCTTCTCTGTTACACACTACCTTCTAAAGTGTTCTCTGCATGTCACCCTGTAGGTGTTCAAAAGAGGAGACCCCAATGCACATAGATGAAACCTGTGTTAAAAGTGTATTTCATCTAAGCTCCTCCTAATGGTTGGGTTGCAAATATATTAATACATTGCTTAAGAAGCGATAACACAGGAATACCTGCTTTGTCCTTGTGTCACTGAAAGAAAATACACACCCAAGTTTAACTGCTACCATTTGAAAGGCTGGTAATCTGATGTTTTCCCCTCACATTATTCTTTTAATTCCAGAAATGTATCATTTTATCAAAGTGCAATTCCTGCAGTATTACTTGTTAGAGCCTTTGGAGTGAAATGCATCATGTTTAATACGGTTTCCATGACTGTTAATAACCAGTTTAAAATACAGAGAGTTGCTGGTATTTACTTTTATGAAGGCTTAATTACATTTTACCTTTTAAACATATAGCAATTCTGGTGATCTGTAGAAAGAATTAGATTCACTTAGGTTCCTTGGTGTTTTTGTCTATAAGAATATAAGAACATAAGAGTGGCCACACTGGGTCAGACTAATGGTCCACCTAGCCCAGTATCCTGTCTTCTGAAATGGTCAGTGCCAGATGCGTCAGAGGGAAAGAACAGAACAGGGCAATTACTGAGTGATCCATCCCCTGTTGTCCAGTATGAGCTCCTGGCAAGTGGAGATTTGAGCATGGGGTTCCATCCCTGACCATCTTGGGTAATAGCTGTTGATGGACTTTATTTTTCACTAACATATCTAATTCAGATTTGAATCCAGTTATAGTTTTCTCAATTAATTCCCCAGGTTGACAGTGTGTTGTGTAAAGAAGTACTTCCTTATGTTTGTTTTTAAACCTGCTGCCTATTAATGTCATCAGGTGTTCCTTAGTTCTTGCGTTATGTGAAGGAGTAAATAGCACTTACCTATTCACTTTGTCCACACCATTCATGATTTCATAGACCTCTATCATGGAATCGTAGGACTGGAAAGAACCTTGAGCGGTCATCTAGTCCAGTCCCTGCACTCATGGCAGGACTAAGTATTTTCATATTCTCCCCCTTCTTCTATTTTCTAAGATGAATGGTCCCAGGCTTTTAAATCTCTCCTCATATGGAAGCTTTTCCATACCCCAAATCATTTTTGTTTCTCTTCTCTGTATTATTTACAATTCTAATGTGTCTTTTTGAGATGGGGTGACCAGAAAAGCACACAGTATTCAAGGTGTAAGTGTACCATGGATTTATATAGTGGCATTATTATAGTCTTTCTTATCTATCCCTTTCCTAATGGTTCCTAATGTTCTGTTAGCTTTTTTGACTGCCTCTGCACACTGAGCAGATATCTTCAGAGACCTATCCATGATGACGCCTAGATATCTTTCTTGATTGTAACCATTGCTTCTATTCACTAACAGGTTTGAGAAGATGATTAGTGGATTGTATTTAGGAGAACTTGTAAGACTTGTTCTTCTAAAAATGGCAAAGAAAGGCCTGCTCTTCAATGGCAAGATATCAACAGCTATCCGTACTAAGGGCAAGATTGAGACAAAACATGTCGCTGCTATGGAAAAGTAAGAGCTTTAAAAACACTCCTCAGTAATCACTTTTTAGCCTTTCCATAAGCGCAACTAGTCGTCTTCCATGCCATTATAATATGCAAATATTTGAAATTGATTGTTGAGATTGATCCTGGATTGATGATCGAATTTCTGCTCAAATCAATTCAGTGCTAGAATCAACGGGAGAATCTAGCAGACCAAACTGGTCTTTTAATTAGTAATAAAGTAATACAGAAGCAAACACACACTGAACTATTTAAATGTATTATATTTATCGTATGTAACAAATGGAGAGACCTGACCATATATGTAGATCCACTGAGCTGTTTTCAGTGTTTCAGAAAAATGGAAGGCTTTACGTATTCATACTTGTTGTTATGTTTGGGTTTATAAGGCTGGATAAAGAGCATTATGAATCTGCAGACAGCCCATGTTATTGATGACTGTCTGTAGTGTTTGAAAACTCTGTTTTTGGTGTTTCGGTTTTAAACATCAGCCATATTCCAACCACAAAATAGACCATGACTTTATGATGTTCTTTAAGGGAAAAGCAACAAATGCACATTTATCTTTAAAACAGAGCATTTTGTCTTGAATATTAGCATGCAGTGCTCCAGTTCTTCTTCTAATAGTAATCTAAAATCTGAGAAAGCAGACAAAGGTGAAAATGATACAGAAAAGGAGCAACCTGTTTAATGTTTGTTAAACATAACTTGCCCTCCCCTGTTTATTCAAGGGTCAAGCCAACTCTGATTAAACTTAATGGGAATCTTTTCATTGACTTTCATTAGAGCTACATCAGGCCTTCTGAGACTTTCTAATTTTATTTGGTTGGACAACCTGATTCATGGCAAGAAACCTTAAAAAAATGAAAAAAGGACAGGAGAAGCTATCAACCTGTAATCAGCCAGCTCACTGAAGATTGGAAGCAAATCATCTGCGGACCACTAGTAATATATGAAGCCCATAGAACCAGTGCTCTCAGGAAATTGCCTCATCTCTTGTGACCTAAGTCTGTGTTGTTTTCTGATAATCACATCTGGACACAATTGTTCTAAATATAGGTTAATGTATGTTTCTTTGTTTGGTGTTAGACGTAAAGAAGGTCTCCAAAACACTAAAGAGATACTGATGGAACTGGGCCTGACTCCTTCTGAAGAAGATTGCATTGCTGCTCAGCATGTGTGCACCATCGTTTCGTTCCGCTCCGCAAATCTCTGTGCTGCTGCCTTAGCAGCAATACTGACCCGTCTTAGAGAAAATAAAAAACTTGTACGACTGAGAACTACTGTTGGAATGGATGGAACTCTGTATAAAACCCACCCTCAGTAAGTAAGCTGCCTAGCTGCTATATTATTTTGTCTGTGTTATTTAGCAAAGGTTATGAACGTTAGATCGGGGGAGGGGACAGACATTCACCACATGTCTTGTGTACATTCACTTTTCTGAGACAATACTTGAACATGAAATCTATCAGGATGAAAGAAGTTTTTGTAAAACAAACAAATAAAAACAGCTCCTCTACCAAACAATCAACAAAATACATTTTCTTATGATATATCACATGGAATTTTCAAACTAATTTTCTATCCTAATTCACTTCTTTATTTTGAACCTTTGGTTTCTTAGCTGTAGCACCGTTCCCTCTTAACTAGAGATGTACCTGAGTTGAGAAGTTTGGATCCAGAATCTAATCTAAATCAAGCATACCCAAATTCTAGTGTGTTCAGAGTCAGCACATTATGGAAAGAAGGGCTTGAATTCAAAGCTTGGCTCTGAATCTACACCCACACTTCCACAAAATGGAGAAGGTGGCAAGTTGTAACTGGTCTGGTTAAGGCCTATCTCTACACCCTCCCCAGTGTGTCACATAGCGGCCTCCCTTCTCCCCAGGATCTTCTTCCCACTTGAACTCGCCAATGTAGCAAGACTTGAAGGTGTAATTTCGTTATAGCCTATTTGTATGGATTGGCTCATGGGGGATGTTGCCAATAATTCCTTCTCACCTACAGTAACAACTGAAGGTGCCAATAACCAGAAAACAAGAGTTGCACACCCATTCCCCCTCCTAATTTCTGAAGTTGCATTTAGCTAATTCTGCTTTTGTACTTATGAAGTTTTGTGTGTTTATTCTAGATGTATATTACACACACAATATTTTGCAAGAGTCTAAGGCAATGATTTTTCTTTTAGATATCCTAAACGCCTGCATAAGGTTGTGAGAAGACTGGTCCCAAACTGCGATGTCCGATTTCTTCTCTCTGAAAGTGGCAGTGGGAAGGGAGCAGCCATGGTAACTGCAGTGGCATGCAGACTGGTATCTCAGCGCAAACAAATTGATGAGATTCTAGCATCATTTGAACTTTCTGAGGAGAATCTTATAGAAGTGAAAAATAAAATGAGGGAAGAATTGGAATATGGACTGAAGAAAGAAACACATGCAACTGCCACAGTGAAAATGTTACCAACTTATGTTTGTGGAACGCCGGATGGAACAGGTAAGGGTCTTTGCTAGGCACCCAAAAATCTAAGGTTACATAGTAGAGATGGTTGGACATTTTCCTCTGGAACTTTTTTCTGTTGGAAATTGCCAATTTGTCAGAGTTTAAATGTCTCGTGAAATGCTCCTGACCCCTTGGCAGTTCAGTCTACCAGGGCTTCCAAGCTCCCGGCTACTTGACAGCCTTGACAAAGTCCCTGGTTCTGTGGCAGGCTGCCTTGCAGGCAGGTTTCCAGGCTCTCCTAGCTCTTTGGCAGCCTGGTAGCCTGTAGAATTCTGGCTCCCAGGCTCCTTGAACCGGGCAGGCTGCTGGGGCTCCCAGAAGCTCAGGAAGCCTTGGAAACGTTTTTAAAAGGTTGAAACAACAAAAACAAATTTTTTTTCTAAACAAATTTTTGGAATTCCCATTCTACAGAAATTTTGATATTTTATTTCCCATTCCCTTTCGGAACACCATTTAAACTTGGGCATTTTCTGCAGGATGGGAATTTGAGTTCCCAGTCAGCTCTTACCCAGTATTTATGGTGTGCTGTAATGGCTCCCTTAGCTTGCATGTTCTGAGTAGACAGATGTACTATGTCTAACTGTTGAGAAGCACTGAAAAAATATTTGTTTTTCTGATGCAGAAAAAGGAAAATTCCTGGCACTTGATCTTGGGGGAACAAATTTCAGAGTTCTGCTTGTGAAAATTAGAAGTGGGAGAAGAAAATCTGTGAGAATGTACAATAAAATCTTTGCCATTCCTTTGGAAATTATGCAAGGAACCGGGGAAGAGGTAACGTCCAAACTGGTTATTATTTTTGCCATGTTATTGTCCATTAAACGTGTGCTGGTTTTTACACACTGCTTCTGTTCTTCCAGCTCTTTGATCACATTGTCCAGTGCATAGCAGATTTTTTGGAGTACATGGGGATTAAAGGTGCACGTCTCCCTTTGGGCTTCACATTCTCTTTCCCCTGCAGGCAAGCTAGCATTGATAAGGTAAGGATTGCAACACAAAACCATGTCGAACAGCTACAGTAGGTCTAATTCCTATTAGAAAATTGCTGGATCATTTTGATGGATTTTTTTAACTAGTCTCTGTTCAGACATTTAACGCAGAAACGCTTCTTTTAAATCCAGCATTTAAAAATGTATATTTTTTACAAGCAAGGATTTACAAGGTTTTAAATAAGATTCAGGGCAGATCCTTAGACTTATTAATTGCCTCACATAAAATAGAGATGAAAAAAACACCATAAACACACACAAATATTCTAATTATATACACTGTCAGATTTTGCCACCCTTACTCATACTGAATATCAGCTTATTCAGCCAGTTGGCTACTTACAGAGCAAGAAGAACAAGCCATGATAAATAACTACTAAATGATCTTGTATGTTTTTAATGGGTCAGAAATCTCTTGCTGTCCTTCGGATTGATAATACCAATGGGGATTAGTCTCCTAATTATAATTTTTCAGCTACAGATTTAGAGTGTTTTCAGAAGTGTGCAACTGAGTGCAAATATCCTTTTTTCTATGTCTACTTCCACACTTTCTTTATTCCTTTTTGTGATGCACCAGTGGGCAGTGTTGAACTTAGTCATTCACAGCAAAGGGTTGAATTTTGATTGATCATCAAGCAGCTTTTCATTATACTTCCTCCCCCTTTGTGCTCTGATCTGACACTTAGACTCTGCAAAAATTTGAAAGGAGATTCAATGCTTGGTTTATTTTAAACCTGTTGTACCAAAAAAAAAAAAAGAAAAAGAAAAGGCAACAACAACAAAAACCACACACATCGGAACTTCAGCCTAAGGACTTGGTTATAATTGAGAACTATTTATCGCTCTGCCTTTCAAATATGAAGCAAATTAGTGAGTGAAGAAAATGAATGCAGCCAAAATGACAGATTATTTATGAGCTATAAATCTGAGTCAGGGCTTGCACACTCTGGGCCGGTTTGTTTTGTCTCTTCCTATGACAAGAATTTTCTATCTTAAATTCATCTTGTTTTTTTAAAAACTTGGTGTAATTAACAGCTATGATTTCAACATCATTCAAAAACTGTCATTGATTCATATTGAGCAGTGTGTATAATACTGGTTGCACAATGGAAAGCTAGCTATTTTTAGCATAACTTCAAAACTTCATCAGTGGGATCAGATTATTTATCTTCGAGTTAAAACAAATCACTTGGTAACCTAGATAAGAATCCGCAGTATTACTTATCAAATGAGCTGAAATTTTGCAAAGGAAATTTCTTAAAACTCATTAAGTTAACTGCTTAATTATTTACAATAAATATAATTCTTTTCATAGTTCACTCACAAATGATGGAACAGGTGATTACCTGCAAGGAAGTACGTGGGAAGGGAATGCGTCTCAAAGAAGTAGAAAGAATATTTCGGCTTTTGCTGCTACTTGGTTGATTGCTCCAATGGTTCTTGTGTCTGATAAGATGAGGGATAGCAGACAGGGTATTTAGACCAGCATGAAGAGTAGCATATCTGTTAGGTGATGGTGAAACTTCTGGACCCTCATGATGATGATTCTGTTATTGGGGAAACCACAACACACACTGGGGGAATCTTGAGGAACCACTAGTGGTCAAATAATAATGGCATATGTGAGGCTATCTTCTTCCAGTCTAACTGTGTCTCCGTTGTTCTGGTAACAAGCTACACCTTGGTAATGTCTAGTATTTAGGAACATAACTTGACAAATGGAACCACTGTTTGTGGTCAGAATCTTAATAAACCATGGAGTAAAGCTGTCAACAGCAAACCAAATGGACAGTGGTGGATTTAGAGTTAGTGGGGCCCTGTGCACAGCTTCATTTTTGGGGCCCTCTGCCTCGGGACCCAGCCAAGAAAAAGAACATTCTTCTCCCCCCGCATTTTTCATTTTTTCGTGCCCCTGGAGGCAGGGAGGCAGCGTGGGCAGGGAGCCACCTTAGCCCTGCTGCACTGCTGCTGGCACGTCTGTGCGCCTCTTGTGGGGAGGAGGGAAGCGGGTCTCCGTGCACTGCCTGGGGCAAGGGCAGCGCACAGAGCTGTCTCCCCCGGGCCAGGGGCACACAGAGATGTGCCAGCAGCTGGCCACTTCCTGGAGCGGCGTGGGGCCACCAGCCATGGAAGGCAAGCAGCCTGCCTGCCTGAGCCCTGCTGCACTGCTGGCCAGGACTTGGGGGCAGGTAGTCAGATGAGATTTGTCCTGCATATTGGGGGCCCCCCGTCATTGGGGGCCCCATGCCACTGCACTGTTTGTTTCATGGTAAATCCACCTCTGCAAGTGGAATCATTTCCACACAGCAGTTGAGTCTCAAGCACAGTGGAAGTTTGGTTTTACACGGGCCAAAAACATATTATACATAAAAAACTACATTAAAAGAACGTTACTAAGTTTGCAAAAGTCAAGCACTCAAATGTTAGGAAACGCCAGAATGAAGATTACCTGTGCAACCTTAATTCAGTCCCCTTGTGCAAATGATACAGTTGTTAACTACATGCTTACATACTATTTTGTCCACAGGACGCTGCCCCATTCAGTGCACAGGATTCACATCCAACTCCATTTGTCATTTTTGTTGCTGTTCTGTTACAGGGAGCGCTTGTGGAGTGGACAAAAGGTTTCAAGGCAACAGACTGTGAAGGAGAGGATGTTGTTGATATGCTAAGAGAGGCCATAAAACGCAGAAATGTAAGAAATTCTGTTCCTATCTATTTGGTTTGTTAAAGCAGCTGTATCCCTTTCTAAATATGATTTCCATTGCAGGAGTTTGACCTGGATATTGTAGCAGTGGTAAATGACACTGTTGGAACAATGATGACATGTGGCTATGAGGATCCATATTGTGAAATTGGCCTTATTGCAGGTAAAATACTAATCAAATTACTTGTTTAAAATGAAAGCAAAATATTTAAATGATCAGTTGATTTGTGATAGAAAAAAATCTTACCACTGAGACCTATAAAATAAATGGTTCACTTCATAAGAACTATTAATGTCTGGAGAATCTGTGCCAGCTTGATAGCTCGGTGGTAATGATCTGCACCAGTATGTAGGAGAATGGGAATAACTAATTTTCAGTCACTGGATTGACAGCATGTTATGTTTCACAATATTCAAACAGATAAATTGGATATAAACATTAAATGTTTTCTGCTGGAAAGCTTTAAAATAAGACTACTTTATTTCTTAGAATTCGGAACACAGAAAAAACCCCAAACTAAGGAAAACAAAATAGGCTGATCGCTAAAACAGAGCAGCATAGCTCACCCTACCTCACTCTAGCTTTCTGGAAACTGACTCTGAGAGGTGTAGATTGATCACATACTTTCCTCCGAAGCCTCTAGCCTGCAAGCTGGACCAGGATTTAAAGTGACAGCTTGTAATTTTTATTGTTTCCAATACACCATCCTGGGGCTGTGAATATAGCTGGGGGAAAGGCTGTGACATGTTCTGGATGAAGTTTCATCTCTTCCTCTAGTGCTACAATTTAAGGCTGTGTCTACACTGCCACTTTCAGCACTAAAACTTTAGTCATTCAGGGGTGTGAAAAAACACACCCCTGAGCGATGAAAGTTTTAGCGCTGAAAAGTGCCAGTATAGACAGTGCTTTATCGCCGGGAGCCGTGCTCCTGGTGATAAAGCTACCACCCCTTGTTCTGGGTGTGGTTTTTTGTTTTTCTTTTTTTAATTGCCAAGAGAGCTCTCCCCCGGCGATAAAGCGTGACTACACTGCCCACATCTGCCGCCGCTGCGCTATAACATGGGCAGTGTAGACATACCCTTAGTGGCCAGCCTGTAAGCCTTATGTGTGGTGAGGACAGGGGAGAGTGTTTAAAGCAGAATATAATGGGGGAATCCTTGGAGACTGTGGCTAATATTGTAGGAAGATGATTAGTGCTTAATTTGTAACGAAAGAGGTGCCATGGCTCAAGCAATTGATTTGCTTTCATAACTGACGTGGCAAACCCAGAGATGCCAGGGCTCAGCCCTGGAAAGCCCTGGCACATATTAAGCACTGAAAATGATGCTCTCCCGCTCTACTATTTTAGATTCAGATGTTCTGTTCTTTTTGAGAATCTGTTCACATGCAGAGATGAGCTGTGAATCTGATGTATCCTCTGAACAAAAGGACTCAGGGTTCATTGTAGTTAGGCAGATAAAGATGCCTGGCCAGCATGTAGCAACACTAAACAAGCAAATATGATATGTAGATGCATGAACATGGGATAAAACAAAGTATGGTTGAGCCAAATAACTTTTACAGTAGCATGAGTTGTTTGGCCTGCAAAATGTGATGTAAATATCAATTGGGTAGTATTCAGTCACTTGACTCTGTGCTTCCCTTACCCCATCTCCTTTTCTCCAGTGAGATTCCCATGAGGGCATTGCAGTAATAGGAAATCTCCAATGCTCTTAATTTCTATGGCATATTTTGTGGAAAACCTACCTCAGTTCTGAATGTTTGTATTTCAATTATGTAGAAGATACGATCAGAAAGGCCACTTGTTGACACTGATTTCTATTAAGATCTTGGGATATCTTTGTAATATGGATCTGGTTCAGGAGAAGTGACATTTAAATATTTCACAGTGTAGACACCATGATTTCCTTCTGTGCATTTCAGCTACTTTTTAACTAGATGTGACTGAAGCCCTGTTGCTTTCTCCCAGGTACAGGTAGCAACGTGTGCTACATGGAAGAGATGAAGAATATTGAAATTGTGGAAGGGACTGAAGGGAAAATGTGCATTAACACAGAATGGGGAGGATTTGGTGACAATGGGTGCATTGATAGTATCAGAACAAAATATGATAAAGAAGTGGATGAGGGTTCATTAAATCCTGGGAAACAGAGGTAAAGCTGATTTTATTGTTTTTAAATGATGACTAGGTTACTGCAGTTTCCCTGAACTGCCTATTTTTTTTTCCTTTTCTTTTTTAAACAAGTAGTTTACAAGGAGATTTTGGTACCGTAATTCATTTGCCAAACTATAGATCATGCAGATTGCCTGTGTTCTTTATATCTAGACAAAATTACTTCTGTCCCCACATCAGCGTTGCCAAAACAGGTGATTTGCAAAACCAGAACACCTTTTAAGACACACATGCAAAACATAAGCATGTCTGTGTCATCCTTTCACTTTTACTGTTCCACTTGGCTTGACGCTAGGATAAAATACTCAACTGTGAACACTTTCCAGATAAGATTAATTGCAAAAGTTTTGTATTAAAAACAAACTTCAAAATAAAACCTGCAAAAAACGAGTTTGAGTTTGGTTTTACAAGGCCAGAACTGATCTGGATCTAAGTGCCAATTTATATCAGCCACCAAAGTTAAAGGTGGGGGAAGCTGGGCAAAATGTTAGAGTTAATCTAAAACTGGAACTTCAATCAATGCATTATATTTAATATTTTGTGTTTTCTTTCTAATTTCTTTATCTTCTTTAGAACATGAAATATTGTAACTAGTGTTTGCATTTGAAGTAATTGTAACAGATAATGTGTTGATTTTTTTACAGCCAAGCAGCAGTGAGTTTAGGTAGTAGAATACCCGAGTTTTTAATATTTTTAGGGTTGGTTATAGTGTGTTCTACCAATGGTATTAAACAGAATTAATTTGCCATCTTTTATTTATTTGTAATTATTTGTATGTTTTGTAAAATAGGTATGAAAAAATGACCAGTGGAATGTATTTGGGTGAAATAGTGAGGCAAATTTTGATTGACTTAACCAAACATGGACTTCTGTTCAGAGGTCAGATTTCGGAATCGCTCAGGACAAGAGGCATATTTGAAACAAAATTCCTGTCTCATATTGAAAGGTAAAGTAATTCATTAGAGTGAGGTGGTTTCTGTCTTGTTTCATTGCCAATTACTTCTGTGCAAATAGGAGCTATTGAGATCAGGAAGTGACAAAATACTGGCCCAAATCTTGAAGTTTTTCCCTGGGCACTGCTCCCATTGAAGTAAATGGAATTTGTCCGAGGGCTGGTCTACCCTGGGAACTTACACTGGCATAGCAATATGGCTCATGTGGGGTAAGTATTATATCCATTTTAAAGATAACCTCTCTGTGCCTCAGATAATCTAAGTGACCAGCCAGGCTTACATCGAGACTCATCATTTTGCAAGAGTCCTAGCCCCTGATCCCTTCTATAACCAATAGTCAATATTCCAGGGCAATATTCAATAGTGAAGGGCAAATATAGTGCCTATGTATAAAAAAGGGAAATAAGGACAACCCAGGGAATTATGGACCAGTGAGCTTAACTTCACTACCCGGAAAGATAATGGAGCAAATAAACACCTGGATGATGATAAGGTGATAAGTAACAGTCAGCAGGAATTTGTCAAGAACAAATCATGTCAAACCAACCTAATAGTTTTTTTTGACAGAGTAACAAGTGTTGTGGATGGGGGGGAAGCAGCAGATGTGGTATATCTTGACTTTAGTAAGGCTTTTGATACTGTCTCATATTTTCCTAGTTTGTTTGTTTATCAGAAGGTCATGCAACCTACATGGAGCTACTATAAGGTGGGTGAACAACTGGTTGGAAAACCATTCCCAGAGAGTAGTTATCAGTGGTTCACAATCAAGCTAGAAAGGCATATTGTGTGGGGTCCCACAGGGATCAGTTCTGCGTCTGGTTCTGTTCAATATCTTCATCAGTGATTTGGATAATGGCATAGAGAGTACACTTACAAAGTTTGTGGATGATGCCAAGCTCGGAGGGGTTGCAAGTGCTTTGGAAGATAGGATTAAAATTCAGACCATTTCTCCAGATCATTTTGAAGTAAGTAGGATGAAATTCAATGAGGACAAATGCAAAGTACTCCATTTAGGAAGGAACAATCAGTTGCACGCATACAAAATGGGAAATGACTTCACAGGAAGCAGTACTGCAGAAAGGGATCTGGGGGGTCATAGTGGACCACAAGCTAAATATGAATCAACAGTGTAAAACTGTTGCTTCCCCACCCCAAAAAAGCAGCAAACGTCATTCTGGGATGTATTAGCAGGAGTGCTGTAAGCAAGACATGAGAAGCAATTCTTCCACTGTCCTCCTAGGCTGCAGTATTGTGTCCAGTTCTGGGTGCCACATTTCAGGAAAGATGTGGACAAATTGTAGAAAGTCCAGAGGACAGCAACAAATATTACTAAAGGTCTAGAAAATGTGACCTACGAGGGAAGATTGAAAAATTGGAGATATATAGTCTGAAAAATAGTCTGGAAAGGAGAAGACTAAAAGGGGATATAACAGTTTTCAAGTACATAAAAGGTTGTTACAAGGAGGAGGAGGTACATTGTTCTTAACCTCTGAGGACAGGACAAGACGCAATGGGCTTAAATTGCAGCAAGGGAGGTTTAGGTTGGACAATAGGAAAAATTTCCTGTCAGGGTGGTTAAGCACTGGAATAAATTGCCTAGGGAGGTTATAGAATCTTCATCACTGGAGATTTTTAAGAGCAGGTTAGACAAACACCTGTTAGGGATGGTCTAAATAATACTTAGTCCTGCCATGAGTGCAAGGGACTGAACTAGATGATCTCTCCAGGTCCCTTCCAGTCCTATGATTCTGTGATTCCCTCACAGAAACATGGAGTATTCCCCTTCCTGGAAGCCTGTTAAAAATAGGAGCGCGGTGCGGGGGGGGAAGAGTCACATAATTATTCTGTAATTGTTAGGAGTGATTATCCCTGTTCTTACTCAACCATGTCATCTTAAAAATCCTACCACCATGCACAGCCTTTATCTCATTCACAGTGTTTTCTGAGGCACTCAAGTGTTACTACCTTTACAAAAAGCGTATTAATAATGGATTATAAAAAAGAACTGTACTCTGAATGTACATGTGTATGAATGTGTGTGAGTGCTTGTCCATGATCTTCAGAGTAAAATCACTTTTTGATCCTGAAGGAAAAGATGCTAAAAAAAAATAGGGTGGCTGATTTGTGACCCATTGGTGGGAGATTTTCAAAGGCAGGAATGGCAGTGAGGTGCCTAATTCCTACTGATTTTCAATGAGAGGTGCCCAACAGCTATTTGTGCCGTTTAAAAACTACCTCATTCCTCTTAAGTGGTTTTCATAGCAATTACAGAAGAGCTCAAGATGCAAGATTTGGATTTGAATTCCAATCAGATCCTCCCTCCCAGTTGAGGGTGTTTGGGCTTTTCTCCAGAGCTAATCTCTAACAATTCGGTTTCATTTGTAAGATTAAAAATCCAAAAGTACACACAGTATCTTCTAACCAAAAGTTGCTGTTGTGTTTGTATGAACACAGTGACCGGCTAGCCCTTCTTCAAGTTAGAAGAATTCTGCAGCAGCTTGGATTGGACAGCACTTGTGATGACAGCATTATCGTAAAGGAGGTGTGTGGTGCTGTTTCAAAGAGAGCAGCCCAGCTATGTGGAGCAGGACTGGCTGCTATAGTAGAGAAGAAGAGAGAAAACAGAAATCTAGAGCACTTGAAAATCACTGTTGGAGTGGATGGAACTTTATACAAACTACACCCGCAGTGAGTACTTTGTTCCTACTTTGCTTTAATGTTGACTTAAGAGTCCCTTAAGAAAACAAACAAAACTGTATTCAACAGTCTGTTTAGATTATAGAAACTGAAAGGTTATCCTCAAGAAATGAATGCGTATTCCTGCAGTTGACTTATTAATTCAGACTAAGGGTTGAAAATTGCCAAGAGAGAGGCTCAAAGCAGTGCCACTTGTACTGTATTAGTTCAAAGCAGCCTGATTTGAAGAAAGGGAAACTTGCTGCTGAGGTTGTAATGATTGATCTTGAGTTTAACAGAAGAGCTAGTCTCCAGTCTTTTAGTTTCCACAGCAAGCAAGAAATGAGGGTTTCTCTTTTTAGTTAAATACATTTAGAAACTACCTAAACTCTCTTTTATACAGTATAAATGCCCAGATACAATGGGCGCTGACCTGGTTGGCCCCGAGGAGAGAATACAATATTAATGTTAAATAATAATACAATATAAAGGCATATTCATCAGCTGATTAATTTATAGTAAGTCAATTCTATTCTTGTGCCAAGCCAACAGCTGCATCTGTCAAAGACTGTATACCTCTCTGGTTCATTTAGCACATATATTATCCTTAACATTTCCTTTTTTTATGGCCTTTTGGATGCTTAAAATGTATTAAAATTCCAGTTATGAGGAGAACCTCTCCCCGAAATCTCAGTCAAAAGGAAATCTTCATGCTGGAAACCTGTAATGGATGAAGTTTCTAAAAGTTCTAAATTAATTTTTGGCATTTTGGACCTTTATGATTTTTGGTGATGGCGTAGGCCGAATTTTTTCCAAAAAGGTGGCCTTGCTGAAATGGAAGATTACGCTAGTTGCTGAGGTTACATCCATGTTCCGTGAATGAGGTCTAACCATGGTAGAGGAAGGTGTAGAATTTGCTGCCAAACTAGCCGCATCAGAAGACCGACCTTTCAGAAGGGAGACTGCCTATCATCTTCAATAGTTTCTAAAATATGAGGCTTCTCTGCTAACTTCAGTTCATGATGGTAGGAAAGATAAGAAAACTGAAAATGAAAACTGTGACCAAGATGGGGAAGTGCTACTTTTTTTGTTTGCTGTTAAAATGTTTCCAGATTACATTAACTTTTTCACACTACTTATAGAGAGGAATTTATAGTTGCCATCTCCCAACTGACCAACTTAGGCTATGGAAATGTTTCCATAGATTTAACTACTTTCTTTTGGCATCTCTTCTTCCCTTCTTTTCTCTTGAGTCTCCTACAGTACAAATTCCTGCATTAGCTCCTGATGGGACTTCATCATCAGAACCCTTTGGCACCTAAAAAGCCCCACTTCTTTAAAACAAACAAACAAACAAAAAAACCCTAACCCCTTTTCTGTGAACTGGTCTAATGAGCATCTAAACCTCCATGTTCACCATTGCACCACTTGGAACAGGCAAAGTGAAATTTCCATAAAGTACAATGAATGAAATGGCAAAGAGCTGGCTAGACTAGTAGCTCCACAGAAGGCGTCAATGCTCCTTTATATGAAAGGAATCTGGAACCCAGTGTTGCCTGTTGCTGCATGCTAGAGCAAGAACCATCATTAAGTGACATATGGTCCCCTCTGAGGAAATGGGTCCTCTTCTCTCACCATCTCACAGGATGGAAGAACTTGTTTCTGTTTCCTGCTGTAGGAGGCAGAACATACTGAAGGGAAGGGGGAGAACCAGTGGAAGATGTTGACTGGTGTGCTGTCTTGTTTGTTTGGTCCCTTGCTTCCTATAGGTGAAACAAACTGTTTTAGTTTGGGTTAGTGAAGAAAGGATGCTAACAACATGGATACACTCAGGATCCCTTATACCTGGGGATACATTATGGTGGTTGTGTATGATAACCATTAGCATAAAATCAGCAAACTAAAAAATTTCAGAATACACAAAATTAAATAAGTGGTGATTTAAATAATTTATAAACAAGTAGAAATGATCACTCCATTTACACATTGTAAAATATTTTTGTTTTACTTTTAGTTTTTCTAGGATTTTACGGGAAACAGTGAAAGAAATGGCACCTCAGTGTGATGTGACTTTCATGCTGTCTGAAGATGGAAGTGGAAAGGGAGCTGCCCTAATTACTGCTGTGGCAAAAAGATTGCATAATGTTGGAGAAAATTAAAAACACAGACACAAATTTAAATACAGCTGTACAAGTGCATTAGAGATTTGCTCAATGACTACACAAAATAACTTGGGTGGAGACCAATAAGAAATACCCACTATCAGCTAGCAGCTAGACTAGAACCACTGCCAATGCAGAACAAGTCAAATCTTTGACCCACCATAACTTGGGTGCGGGTTGGGGCGTCCTGTTGGTAGTTAGCGCTATGTTCTGGGATACTACAATAGACTCATTGCTGCAACGTGACCGAATGCCATACATAGTGTGAAAAAGCAGGTCACATAAATGTAAGGTTTTTTTTTTTCAAAAATCAGCTTTTGAAGTGCTTAATTGATCTCCTGCCCCACTAATGTTATCTTGTGAGTTTGTCACACAGTTTTTCATGGTTTGAGGGGTTTTTAGCCTTAGTTTGGTCTGCCTCAGTGGGTATCGAGATCCTGGTATTATACATCTCTAGTAGGTATACTTGTTCATTTTTGTTGTTTTTTAAAATAGGTATACAAATTGGAATAAATTAACTTTGTCCAGTAAAACATTATGTTCAATGAAACATATATTACTACTAGGGCTGTCAAGTGATTAAAAAAATTAATCCTCGACTAATTGCATGATTGAAAAAATTAATTGCAAGATTAAAAAATAATCGCACTTTTAAACAATAATAGAATACCATTCATTTAAATATTTTGGATTGTTTTCTACATTTTAAAATATATTGATTTCAATTACAATGCAGAATACAAAGTGTACAGTGCTCACTTTATATTTATTTTTGATTACAAAAGTGCCATGCGAAAACCAGTTCTCACTTTCAGGTGACATTGTAAATAAGAAACGGGCAACATTATCTCCCATAAATGTAAACAAACTTGTTTTTCTTAGCGATTGGCAGAACAAGAAGTAGGACTGAGGGGACTTGTAGGCTCTAAAGTTTTACATTATTTTGTTTTTGAATGCAGTTATGTAACCAAAAAAAAAAATCTCCATTCGTAAGTTGCACTTTCATGATAAAGAGATCGCACTACAGTATTTGTATGAGGTGAATTAAAAAATACTATTTCTTTTATCATTCTTTACAGTGCAAATATTTGTAATATAATATAAAGTGAGTGCTGTAAACTTTGTATTTGAAATCAATATATTTGAAAATGTAGGAAAAACATCAAATATTTAATACATTTCAATTTGGGCCTTTTTCTTATATAGAATTGGTATTCTATTGTTTAACCGTGTGATTAAAATTGCGATTAATCGCTATTAATTTTTTAATCACAATTGTTTGAGTTAATTGCGTGAGTTAACTGCAAGTAATTGATAGCCCTAATTACTACATTTTTTACTTTCTTTGTTCCAGACCAGTTGTAATACAGAGCACCACCACATCCAGTGGACATGGTTAGAAAGTGGCTGTACTGTACAAAAATCAGCTGCAGCCCATAGGAGAGTGTACTCGCAGCTGTTTCTTGGTCTCAGGCTCTTTCATGGCCTGGAGCCCTCATTTATAGCCTCCAACCTGGTATCCGATCTAATCACAAAATGCTGTCTTGCTGGATTGGCTGATTCTGCCTGCTGGGCTTCTCTTCGGAACAGGGCTGACTGCTCCCTGTAACGTGGCCAGATAGCAAGTGTGAAATTTTGGGACGGGGTGGGGAGTAATAGCCACTTACATAAGACAAAGGCCCAAATATCGGGACTGTCAGTATAAAATCGGGACATCTGGTCACCCTAGTACCCTGCCCCACAGCCTTTAAAGGGACAGACCACCCTGTTACACCTCTTTTAATCTCCGTGTCCCAGGAATTTTTCTAGAACGAGGCTGCATTAATGTATCAGGTTCTTTTATTCTTTGTTTTCTTTCTGGTCTTTCCTCCCCATTCAAATTTTAAAAATCAGATTGTTTCCATTTTGTGGAAATGTTTCTCTTTTCACCTTTCTTAGTCCCCTGGCTGCTGATCTGCATGTCTCCAGCCACGCTAAATTAACTCTTGTGGGAACAGCATGTTTTGTTGCTCACTCCAAAAGTGAGTCTTCAGTGCCAGGGGGTGAGCAGCAGAGACACAGGCTTATGTGAACTTTTTAAACCTATCAGTAGTACTTGAGCTCAGCAGCCGGGCAGTTAATAAAGATGGTTTATTAATGGACAAAGGCCAACAAGCAGGGGATGAAACAGGAATGCCTGTTTCTTTTGGCTGTTTTATATTTGTCAGTAGGACATGGACAGTAAAATATGCTGAGATTTATAGACATCTTAAAAAGAGTCAATACCTTTGGGTGTGACTTAAAAAAAAATCACACTCTTATTTCATGGATTGCCAAATGAAATGAAATAATATGTAGCACACAATCAAAATGGCAAAACAGGAAATCTCTGGTTTCCAATCTCAGCTGCTTCCATACCCTCTTAACCCTCTGTTCATATATATTCCTGTGTACTTGTGCTGGGAGCACAGCCAGACACAACACTTGTGCTGACAGCAGGATGCCTGAGGCAGACATACTCTAGGAGCTTGGATGTGTCCATAACTATTGTGCACTGTTAACTAGTTGGCTTCATGTTAACAATAATATAGAAGCTGAAATAAGACTGAAAATTTACGCCTAGCAACAATGAATCAAATTTCTTAAGATACATTCACTTTATATTTTTTAAAAGCTGGTCAATAGCATCTTTCACTGTGACATATTTAAATTACCGAATGCATGAAAAAAATAAAACAAATTAATGAAACTGAAAATGATTTTCACTTGCTAAAGCGCTAATATATTATTTTTGTTTCTGGGCTAGCTGGAGAGGGTAAATGCATATTTAATATTATAGAACAGACTACTCATGCAATCATATTACAAACAGCATCACATAAATGTAAAATCATTAAACTACTTGTAAGACATCATGAAAACATTCATTTTTATTATGCCTTTCTTCAGATTTAACAATACCACTTGATCAGATTTTCCCATGAAATACTGTCTCTTCACAGAAAATTACTTCTAGTAAGTAAAACAAGCAGGCACTATTTGGAGCCAACTTTTCCAAAGCAATGAGCAGCGTAGATCATGTGGTGATGAACATCTTAGAAAAACATTAGAGAGGGTGACTGGGTTTCTTCTTTCAGAGCTATAGGTACTAAATCAAACATACCGTACAGTACTCCCTACTGAACAAAGGTGGGCATTTGGAGACTAGTGACCTGCATCAAATCTTTTTTATATACATTCAAATGTTGCTACAGGAATAATTACATGATCTCTGCATAGCCAATTTTAACTTCAATAGCAATCCCACAACATCAGCTGACTCAAAAGTAGCCTGGCTATATATGACAGAGGATGAATATTTGAGTTGTATTAGTTTTGTAGAGGAATACTCGCAATTGTCAGGCTGTAATGTTAGCATGAATATTTAAAAACAAGTTGGTAATAACTGGGGCAAATAAAAATGGTCAATGCTGCCACATCCTGAGTCCCCACCCAACCCAGGACCAGAGGAATTAAAATGACTGTGCCCTTTAGGGAAAGAATTGCAGTGTTCACCTGACAATGCTGGGACCTGATAACTCTTTCAGCGGGTCCTGATAATCTCCCCTGCAAACGGGCTTAAACTCGTATTTACGTCCCAGAGTGAAGAATGCTCTTGTGAGAAGTGCAGTGTGTTCTGGGCTATCGGTACAGGGGAAACCCCAAAGTGCAGAGGAATCTGAATGGAGCTGTGGGACTCAGTGGAAAAGCTACTGGCTCCCACTGGAGGGAGATGGCTCTTGACCAGCTCCCACTGTCACTTTGAAGAGGGGGGATTCATTATAGTCCGCTCAGAGAGGGGAGAGAGCATGGTCTAGTGGTATACGATACATTCCTAGGTTTAAAGAATCACTTTTATAGAGCCCCTATTTTATTTATACAACTGTTGATTTGATTTCTATTAAAATACATAGGATTTTCCTGTAAAATATGTAATATTCATTAGTGTTTTTTTAAATAAACAGTCCCTTTAATCCATTAAGGATGATGATAGAGAGTTGTATACTGGCGGCATGTTAGTTTGTTGGGAAGTAGGAGCCTAAGGGTTGATCTACACACAGTTTGAGTCCCAATTTAACAAAATCAGTATAGTGAAACTGGTGCAAAACCTTTGTATGGACACTCCCTTTTTTAGATTAGAAAAGTCCTATTTCACTCTTTTTTGTATATAAATGAGCCCTTAGAAAACTGGAGCTGAGTTGCGTACACCTCAGCTGCAGTGTGGTTTTCCTGTGATATGCTAGGCCAACAATATAAAATTTTTGTGGCTTCATTTTACAGTTAGCGTAGGTGTTGTGGAATCCAATCATGTGATCACAAAATGCTGTTCACACAGTAAATGGAAATCATTGTCTAAAGATTTCTCAAAATGCCAAGGACATTGTTCTAGTCCACATCTAGTCTAACCTTCATTTAAGCAGCAGGAACACCGGGAATCCAAACACTGCCCACGCAGATATGATAAAACATCAGCAGAACAATGATATGTCATAGCAACAGGGGAGGCTTCTGATTTCTGAAAGTGGGTAGGGAAATAATGAACAAGGTTCTGACATGCAGTTTCTCACACACTCTCTGTCTCTCTAAAAAGATGAGAATTGGCAGCTATTGGGCTATGGAAAGGTGAGGCATGGTACCCCCTGGTGATTTCCTAAAGAGCCTGTTAGCTACAGCTTTTAGGATCTATACACTTCATTACTTTCAGCTTATTCTAAAATAAGATTCTTCTATAACCAACTAACAATATGGTACATTGTTTCTGATAATGCCAACATAAAACGTGAAAGGAATGTTGCAAACTTGCAGTCTCACGTGTACATATTTTAAGAAGCTGAACTAAAATCCTTTACACATCACACACAGCAATACCCTCTTTTGCTTTAGCAGAGATTTAAAATAAGAAAACTTCAGATGAATATCTGTTACCCAGCACACAGTACATTGAAAAAGTATGCACATTAATTATGTATATAATTAGCATATAAACTCTTGCAACAGATTTACAATAAAAGTGAGTTACTTCAAGTTGTGTCCGTGTTTTGTGCTTCCTTCATTCTGTTTTTCCCCTTCAATATCTTTGCTTCAGGTTCTTTAGTGTGTCTTCCCTCTGATTAATGTAGTTTGCATACTTTTTGAAATTGCCACTTTTTTTTTTCTTGGCAACAGGAGAGCTGACAATTGTAGGCTTGATGCAGAAATTACTGGGTGAGGTTCTGTGGCTTGTGAAAGAGGTCAGACAAGATGATCATAATGACTTCTTCTGACCTCCAAACCTATGACTCTGTGAAAGAATGGTCTCAAAGACACCTTCCTCTCCCATTCCCCCCCCCCTCCTTCTTGCTATTTATCCTGCCTTAGGTGAATGGATGTACGCTGGCTACCAGAAGGTTGTTACAACATTTGCTTCTGATTTAGAATCCAGAGTAAGTGGGTTTAATAGATCACTACTGAGATGTTACCCTTGGTAACTCTGACAAACCAGTGTTCAGAAGTAAATATAGGGTCACTTGTAAATCCTTCAGAAATCCCTGATTATAGCAAATCCCTGAATATCTTGTCTTGGGAGCTCAGTTTTATATAGCATTAAAGAACAGTGTAAAGAAGTGAGGAAGTGATTCTATGAAGTATAGGGCCAAAATGTAGGGGTCCTCAAAATTTAATACAAGAACAAATGTTTTCATAGAATAATAGAATATCAGGGTTGGAAGGGACCTCAGGAGGTCATCTAGTCCAACCCCCTGCTCAAAGCAGGACCAATCCCCAACTAAATCATCCCAGCCAGGGCTTTGTCAAGCCTGACCTTAAAAACTTCTAAGGAAGGAGATTCCACCACCTCCTTTGGTAATGCATTCCAGTGTTTCACCACCCTCCTAGTGAAAAAGTTTTTCCTAATATCCAACCTAAATCTCCCCCACTGCAACTTGAGACCATTACTCCTCGTTCTGTCATCTGCTACCACTGAGAACAGTCTAGAGCCTTCCTCTTTGGAACCCCCTTTCAGGTAGTTGAAAGCAACTATCAAATCCCCCCTCATTCTTCTCTTCCGTAGACTAAACATCCCCAGTTCCCTCAGCCTCTCCTCATAAGTCATGTGTTCCAGTCCCCTAATCATTTTTGTTGCCCTCCGCTGGACTCTTTCCAATTTTTCCACATCCTTCTTGTAGTGTGGGGCCCAAAACTGGACACAGTACTCCCGATGAGGCCTCACCAGTGTCGAATAGAGGGGAACAATCACGTCCCTCGATCTGCTGGCAATGCCCCTACTTATACATCCCAAAATGCCATTGGCCTTCTTGGCAACAAGGGCACACTGTTGACTCATATCCAGCTTCTCATCCACTGTAACCCCTAGGTCCTTTTCTGCAGAACTGCTGCCTAGCCATTTGGTCCCTAGTCTGTAGCGGTGCATGGGATTCTTCCATCCTAAGTGCAGGACTCTGCACTTGTGCTTGTTGAACCTCATCAGATTTCTTTTGGCCCAATCCTCCAATTTGTCTAGGTCCCTCTGTATCCTCTCCCTACCCTCCAGCGTATCTACCTCTCCTCCCAGTTTAGTGTCATCTGCAAACTTGCTGAGGGTGCAATCCACACCATCCTCCAGATCATTTATGAAGATATTGAACAAAACCGGTGTGAGGACCGCCCTTGGGGCACTCCACTTGATACTGGCTGCCAACTAGACATGAAGCCATTGATCACTACCTGTTGAGCCCGACAATCTAGCCAGCTTTCTATCCACCTTATAGTCCATTCATCCAGCCCATACTTCTTTAACTTGCTGGCAAGAATACTGTGGGAGACAGTGTCAAAAGGTTTGCTAAAATCAAGGAATAACATGTCCACTGCTTTCCCTTCATCCACAGAACCAGTTATCTCGTCATAGAAGGCAATTAGATTAGTCAGGCATGACTTGCCCTTGGTGAATCCATGCTGACGGTTCCTGATCACTTTCCTCTCCTCTAAGTGCTTCAGAATTGATTCCTTGAGGACCTGCTCCATGATTTTTCCAGGGACTGAGGTGAGGCTGACTGCCTGTAGTTCCCCGGATCCTCCTCCTTCCCTTTTTTAAAAATGGGCACTACATTAGCCTTTTTCCAGTCGTCCGGGACTCCCCCCCGATCGCCATGAGTTTTCAAAGATAATGGCCAATGGCTCTGCAATCACATCCGCCAACTCCTTTAGCACTCTCGGATGCAGCGCATTCGGCCCCAAGGACTTGTGCTCGTCCAGCTTTTCTAAATAGTCCCAAACCACTTCTTTCTCCACAGAGGGCTGGTCACCTCTTCCCCATACTGTGCTGCCCAGTGCAGTAGTCTGGGAGCTGACCTTGTTCGTGAAGACAGAGGCAAAAAAAGCATTGAGTACATTAGCTTTTTCCACATCCTCTGTGACTAGGTTGCCTCCCTCATTCAGTAAGGGGCCCACATTTTCCTTGACTTTCTTCTTGTTGCTAACATACCTGAAGAAACCCTTCTTGTTACTCTTAACATCTATTGCTAGCTGCAACTCCAGGTGTGATTTGGCCTTCCTGATTTCACTCCTGCATGCCCAAGCAATATTTTTATACTCTTCCCTGGTCATTTGTCCTATCTTCCATTTCTTGTAAGCTTCTTTTTTGTATTTAAGATCAGCAAGGATTTCACTGTTAAGCCAAGCTGGTCGCCTGCCATATTTACTATTCTTTCTACACATCAGGATGGTCTGGATCAGGATCTGGTTTGTTTTCATGATGTTTCTTTAGATTTCAGTGAAAATACATGTTCCTGGGGGATTTAAACATTCCCCTGTGGCATTAGGAACCCAAACACAATGGCAGTGTGCAAGAGAGAGAGTTCTCACTTCCTGTTCCTGCCAAGATGTCTCCTCCAGTGAGTTCTCTGGATGTGATGGTGGAAGAGTCTGTCTATTTGGAAACCGACGCAGAAGTTACTGTGCACAGATTGGTGGATCTTGTGGTGCTTCCTCATTTCCTGAGCTCGGGGTAGTCAAAGGATTCCAAGCAGCACTGCAATGACTGATGAAAGCCCCACTTTGAATGGCAGAGCCTCTCTACTTGTAGGGGGAAGGACCATGTCCTTTACTGATACAGGATTGGGAAGGGTGAGGAAATGGGAACCTTCGAGAACCTGGACAATACAGATGGGGATATGAGCACTGGTAATGTGGGGGAGAATACTGGAAATGGGGAGGCAAAGAAAGAGAAACTAGGGAAGGGACAACCACAGACAACTGGTTATGCAGGAATCCCAGTCACCAAGGAGAGACTGGCAGGCTATGGGTATAGCAGATGCTCTTGCTGGGGAGCAGGTTTCGATGTGCTCAACTTCAGGAATGGAAAAATTTCTTGAAGTCAGACAAGAAAAAGAGAATCCAAGGAGACTGCTGGGCTTACAGTAACTGAGGGTGGCCTACCAACTGTCCAAACCATGTAGCATTTTCATAGTTCTCTGTATTGGACATCGTTGCAGATGAAGGGGAGCAGAAAGAGAAGCCTTTGCTTGTAACGTGCCCACATTCATTGTGGGAAAGGAACCAGGAGTTATTGAGCTTAAGCAATTTCTGAAAGAACTATCAGAGTTGGGATCATCAGGATCTGGTGACTCAGGAGGCCCCCCAATTGACAATCATGAACTAGCTAACAAGGAAAAAGGGCTAAAGGAAACAATTGAGAGAGAGAGGGGTAAGTCAGGGGGTTTAGTAGCAGTGACAAGGTAGTCCACTAAGTGGGGATTGCAAGTATCTGTGACAATTTGGACCTGAGCTTTTGTATAGATGAGACTGAAAATTGCAACTTGGAATGTGCACTCATCCTAAGAGTGTGCTGGAAACAAATGATCCTTCAGTTTTTGGAGGGGCAGGATTAGGATCTTGTGGGATGCCAGAAACAAGACTCTGTTCCAGGCATGACGTTGTGGAAGCTCAGAGCAATTAGAGGAGGGGCCCACTTTTTTGGTCCACAGGGCCTGATACTTATGGTGGAGTAGAGGTACTGCTTTATATTTATGCAGTTTTGGTGCAGAGGGTGGTAGAATTACAGCTGGGGAGGTGTTTGTTGATTTCTGTTGTTTGGGTGTGAGGTATCATTGTTTCACCATCTCTGACCCACAACGTCGGAAGCAGGGGAAAGGTCTTCTTATAGAGGTTCCTGCTATTTTTAATGATGTCTCGATAGTTGTTTTTTATGGGGATTTTAATTGTTTAGCTGCAGTGACTGACAGAGCAAAGCAACCTAGCGGGTTACAAGCTGATGAAACTTACAAACAGTGTGTGGTGGTGCTGGGTTAAAAATGTTTTTGGGCAACCTCATTTTAAGAAGGGGGCATTTAAATTTTTTAGAGGACAATCTGGATAGGTGATTGGACAGGGTGTATGTGAAAGCAACTGAACAATGTGCAGTGCACCCTGTAAAGTTATTTGACCTCTGCTTTGTCTGAACTGAACTCAGGGAGGATAGAGAAACGATCTACGGTCATGGTTATTGGAAACTAAATACTTGTTTAGTTAATAATGCAGTGACAGAAAGTTGGGAAGAGTTCAATAGTTTTACCCATCACACAGATGGAAGGTCCACCAAGCATGCACCCACTCAGCCTTCTGGCTCCCGCTGACACTTCTCTTGGGGGAACACAGGCGTCTCTCTTTTCCTACTGACCGAGGTATTTTCAGGCTGTACAGTTCCCTGCCTACACAGTGAATTCCCTAGCAATCAGACTGCCTAAGCAGGCCTGCTTTGCTTTTCTCCTCAGAGGCTATAAACAGTCTGATTGCCCAAAGTTATAAGGCATCACACAGCCTTTTCTAAGTAAGCACATTTATTCTTAAGGGGAAAGCATTATGGAGAAAACATTTTAGAATAATACAAGAACATACACACATGCCAATAAGTTCACCAGAGATCACCCCAGCTCCAACAAGGGCTCTGGCAGAAGTCAGTCCTTCAAACCTAACCAAGGAGGTTTTCTGTGGTTACAAATTCATAACCACCTTGGCTATGAATCTGTGAGTGTCTCTTTTATACAGTTTGGACCTCTGATCTTGTCCTCATAACAAACAAAGAAAGCAAACAAAGGTCCCCTTCTCAGGGCAAAGCTTCAAAAGGCTGAGGTCTTGCAAAACTGGAGGGGCTATACAGGCCCCTATACCTTACCTCTAGAGATTTCCTGGGAAACCCACCCAACTTTAAAAGCTCATCCTTGTCTGGCATATTGTTTCAAATAGTCCTTTGAACTCATAACACTTCCCAGGGTTTACATTAGTTATGTCTTCTCCCTGGAGATGTTACATACAATTACACAATAATACATAAACATTAGCATTTTTAATTTAATGAACTCCTAAAATACTTAAAGTTAATTCAGTAAAGCTTAACTTAATTCAATAAGGTTTGTCCAGGATATTGCAGAAAATTGCCATACCTGTCATAGATGTTTAAGAAGGAAGTGATTTAGCTCTGAAGGAGAAAGCTGGAATCAGCTAACTTTGCAAAGGACTTCAGGGCAAAGGGCAGCCTCCTCTGATATACTTGCAAAATGCAAGAGGAAAATACTGTAGTGGGATATGGTGGGATTACAGGAACCTAGCAATGAGCAGGTCCACTGATGCGTGTTAAGGATAGTTCACAAACGTTACAGGGAGGTTTTTCAGAGACAATGTTTTGGCATTGGATCAGGTCAAAGCTTTTGATATAGTGAACCTATCGTGTTTATGTTTAGTCCTGGCTCAATATGGTATTCCCCCACAGTTTATTAACTGGCTGCAGCTCTTGTACGTTCATGTATTATGCATCCCTTTAGTAAATGGGTGGAGGGGAGAGGCTATATAGATCCATTCTGGTGTAAGCCAAGGTTGTCCCCTGAAACCATTTTGTTTTGTTTTTCTTTGAACCCTTTACTGTGGGCAGTGTATGTTAACAGGGGATTTCAGGGCTTAAATGTGAGGATTAAGGGGGAGAGGAATTTCACTCTGTCAATGAAAATTTTTGCCCATGAGAATGATGTCACAGTGCTAGTGGGCAGTATAGAAGACAGAGACATATTTTTTGACACTTTACATCATTATTCAGCTGCAGCTGGAGCAGTGATTAACATGAAGAAGATCATGTCTTTGTGGCCTAGGGTGCTCTCTTTTACTCTTCCAGGTGTGGAAATTGTGACATGCCCTCCTTTATTATATATTATAGATATTTTCTGACTAACCTTTGGCAGTGATTCAGTAGCCAAGCTGATGGGAGAAGCAGTTTTCATCTGCCATGTTAAGGTGATGAGGTGGAAGGGACGGACCCTGACCTTGTCAGAGAGGGTGATGTTAATTAAAACATTCCTGTTGCCCTTTTACATTTGGGTGGCATATGTGTATCCTTCCCCTGGAAAACTGTTGGTCAAATTAACTGGGTTATTTTTTTTTTCAGATGCTCTGAGCCAATAAATATAACTTAGTGAAGTATCCTCTGCCTGCCAGTTAAAGATGGGGTTTGAGTATGGTATGCCCTAAAGCTTTCTCGATTGTGTTTTTGTTTTTTAATTTTCATACAGTTTGTGCAGCTAAGGGTAGGGGATGGCCACTCATTTTCCAGAATTGCTGGGAAATGTCATGGGGAAAGAAATCGGGAAAAGGAGACGCAGTCCCTGAAAGGTGTGTGTGTTTGTTTTTTTTTCCCAGCAACAGCCCAGCAGCCTCCCTCTTACATATAACCTGCTTTAAAGAGCATTTCCCCTTGGAAGTATTTGAATTAACCTATTAAATGTGTGGCCTTCCTTCACCTCCCTCTCCTCTCGACCCACTTCCTTTCTCCCTGTCTCTATCCCCCTCCTCCGAATTTTGCTTCCATTAGTTATCTTATTTTAATAATTTTTTAAGCTAGTTGAGTTTTTATAAACAAGTGTTGGTTTGTTTGTAAATTGTGCAATACAAATAATTGATTTGTATATCAACCATCCATATTCTATATAATTAAATGTTTCAAGTATAGCTAAGGCTCAGGGAACAAATGGTTTAATATATTATGAGAAATTTAAGCATAGTTTGTTTTCTCTGTATATATATATTCTTTAAAGTTAATTGGGAACTGGGGGTTTCTTCAGGGCATTCACCTTGTCCTGAAGGGGCTGGACTCAGGCGTTTCCCAAGAGACAGCCAAGGTACTTAGTTTCTTGAATGCCAGATTTGTATTTTGCGGAGTTTGCCGAGAGTCTAGCTTCCCCTATCAACTGGAGTACAGACAACATGTGGCCCAAGTGCAACTGCCAGCCTGTGCTGAAAATAACCACATCACTGAGGGATCATAGATGCCACTGCAAACTGGCAATGATGGCAAAGCATGTGGTCCAGGAGGTGCTGGAAGCGGGCTGTGGCTCTGTGCAAGCCAAAAGGCATGGTGGTGAACTGAAAGAGCCCAAGGGGAGTGGCAAATGCTGTTTTTCCCTCAAGTCTCGCATAAGGGGTATTTGCCAGTGCCCTTTTGTCAAGTCTAGGGCTGTGATATACCTGGCTTTTTCTAGATAATCCAGAAAGTAATCTAGCCACGGCAAGGGGGAAGTGTCGAACTGGGATACAATATATAACCTCCAGAAATCCATGCAGAACTGGATAGTGTTGAGTTCCAGCATTGCCTGTACCTCCCGCTTCACCGAGCTACTCAAGGATTTGATAGGTCTTGCTGGAAGGGAAGAGACCAGCAAGTTCAGACCTCCAGGGGATGCCTAGAGAGGCTCCCATGATCAGATGGAGGCAGAACCAGAGAGAGATGGTCATCTGGCACCTGCAAGGGAGGCCAATCAGAGTCCAGCTGGCCAGATAAAAAGGGCTGGCTGCTTCTACTAGGGGCCAATTGTGGGTGAAGCCAGGACACGGAAGAAAGGCTCTTGCCCTAAGCCATGTAACCTGACCTGATCCAGGGCCTAATCTTGATAATGCTGGCCAGCGGTCTCTATGAAGGACTAGGGTACACATTATGGACTCTATCACCCAGATGGCTGTTTTGAGTTGCGGTTCAGTTTGTTTTCTGTTAACCCCAGAAGGGGTCTGGGCTGAGAGCTGACCTGGCTGGAGGGCTGGGCAGTGCTGACTGTTGCGGAACCAGGACAAAGGGGCACTAGAAGAAGAGTCCCTGCAATGCCGCATTCTCACAGAAGAAGGTGCTCTGGTGGTGAGTGCACCCTATACCACAGGTATGGTCCAGTCCTTGGTGCCATGGTGATCAGTATCTTAGATGTACCTCAGATAAATGGAGGGAAGTGAAATGGACTGTCGTGAATGTAATGTAAAATGTAAACAAGTACCATAAGTTGTGAAAAGCATATTCAGTTTAAAAAATCAATAGTCCAAGTTTTAGTTATTGACATGGGTAGGGAACTCTTTCCATTTAGATGTGGCTTTAATCTTGAGTATGTGCCTTTAAGATCACACCTCACATTTTCAGTTTGTGATTCATGCTGTGTGGCACCCAACCCCACTTCTGCATGCCAAAGCCGTGGCAGAACAATGAGAGAGCCTGGCACATGCTGTCTGTAGCATGCAGTACAAAACTAGCTCACTGAGCCACTTATGTGTCATGAACCGTCACATACCTTTAATAAAACAACTGCAGAAGAATAAGGTACTCCAGCAAAGGTATGGATTTTCTACAACTACAGTAGAAAATAGGATACATCCTAAAGGACAAAATGGGTTTTGAAGCAAAGATGTAAAATGGCCATCATTTTGAATTAATGGAATGAATCCTGCGGCCACTTATGAGACTTTAAAAGCTTAATTTTTGCTTTAAATGTGCTATTGTGTTGCTGTTTATAAATCCTACAGTAATTGCTCAAATAGACTTTTTAAACAGAAATTAGGGTTTTTAAAACTTCTAAAATGGCCCGAAGGGTGGTTGTGAGTAGTGTCAATATGTGAGAGAGAAATACTACAAGATTGTGAGTCCTCTGTATATTATTTGTGAATGTGTTCTTCTAGATTCCCTCCTTTTCTCTCCATTTTATTTCTCACCTCCACCTCAGCCTGTGATGGGGCTACACTGTCTCTCAGGAAATATAGAGATACTGAAACATGCAACAAATAGATTATGGAGCAGGTAGGAGCACAGTTATGAAGTAAAAATATTAGAGGAACTTATAGTTTACTATAGAAAAGATCTGGCAGTCAGATACCCCAGTGATGAACATGGTGTAAATGCCTAGGTCGGAAGACTTCTGACTAGATTTCCTATACAAATAATACATGGAGACCTGGAATTCTGGGGATGTTTTCCTGCTTTTTTTTTTGCGCATCTTAATGGAATGGCAAACAAAAGGAGACAAGAACTTAAAAAAAACACTGACTACTGTATTTGCAATCTTGTTCTTTCATGCCTGGTTACGAATATAAAAATAATAGAAACTTCATATTTTTGAAAGGAGAGGATTAAAAAAATCCAAGCCTTAAATTAAAAACTGACTGGATGAGGATTTAAATAAGAAATAAAAGCTTTTTTCCTTTTTTGCAGGGGAGGATGGATGCTATATGGAAAAGGAGTAGAAAATGAGTGGGGAGAATTGTAACACTAGGGCCTGATTTCACTCTGTTATACCACCGTACATCAGGTATAACAACTGAAATCAATGGAGCTACACTGGTGCAAAGGGGTGGAGAACTGGGCCCCTTGAATAAAAGGAATCGAGAAAGAGGCAAAATAAGAGGAAGATAAATTAAAAACATTGAAACGCTGTGATCAAGGATGCAACTGACTTAATTGTTTATTGGAAGGGCCGAGGAGATGGGATGTTGCTACTCCACTCTGTCCCTGTACTCTGTCCTTTCCCTTGTGTAAGTTCTCTTATCATTGGTTAGCTCCTGATGGGTGGTTCTCTTGGTAAAAAGATGAAAAGTGGTGTTCTCCTTGAGGGCTAGATTCTCCATGGCCCCTTGCAGCTTGTGTAGTCATTGACACCTGTGCAAACGGAGTATAAAAGGCTACTACTGGTGTAAGTGAATGGAGAATTCTGATCTGTTAACATTTTACATGTAATCTGCCTAGGTGTAAAGGACACAGAAAATGCAAGGTAGTGGGTAAGTAGGACCACAAAGTCTCCCCGCTTTGGATGTGCATTGTGTAAGCTCTCTGCCCACCAATGTCTGTATTGTCTCTGCTCTAAGCTTGCCTCCAGACATGAGGTGCAGTGATGCTACCCCTCAAGTGTATAAAAATCACGATACAGGTCCCCAAAATCATGAGATTTCAAAAAGTAATAAAGATTGGGTTCTATTTACCTTCTGGCTTTGGAGCCTTTAGGGCTCATGTTTTCAAGCTTTTTCTCTGTAATTAGAGGGCTAAAGTTTAGGATTTTTTAAATGTAAGATGACATTTTCAAGTACTCAAACGTCTCCTGGGGGTGGGGCTTTAAGAAAAATCTCGAACATTGAGCAACACAGCAGCACTCTGTCTAGCGGCTCAGCTGTGGGCCTACAACTGGTGTTTGCAAGGCAGTCAAAGAGAAGGACATCAGCTCTTCACATCTGCTGCAAGAGAGAAATAGGCAGGCTAACCAGCCCTCAGGACCACAGCAAAGGAGACAGCCTGGAGAAGTAAAGGAAATGGGACCAGAGGGAGTGTCTGTTTTCCTGGGCAAATAAGTCTCATCTCTGCCCATTAACAGCCTAGCCTGTCAAGCTTGCTTTCAACTCAGGTTTCGCACAAGTGCTCACTAGGCAGGGATGAAGTCTCCTCCTCCTCCCTGCTTAATGGAAGCCTGCTGGACCCAAAGACTCTGTGTCCTCTGTGGTTGAGTATAAATCAGTAGAGCACTGGCAGCAGCATCTGGACCATGAATTACCTGTCAGGTATCACTCAGCTAGTGTGACTGTTGCCCACTCACACTGCCTTTCCTCTGCCTTTCATCCCAGCCCACGTGACGCACCAGCAGAGCTGTGAGGAGTGAGGAAGGTTTCCTCTCCAGCTCCTATGCTCAGCAGCTAGAGGCTCAGCTCAGGGCTGTTGAAAAGTCAGTCAAAGCTTGCCACCTCCTCCCCCTCTTCTCCTCACTGTCCCCATGCAGATTCTGAGAGTACAACAGGGGGAAGGGGCATGAAGTGAAGAGGAGGAGATGGTGGTTCACACTGGTTTGGTTCAGGCTTTCTTGCTCACTTGTTTCCTGGCCTTGAAGGGGCATCTTCTGCCACCATATATTCCAACCTCCTAGGAGCCGGTCATCATGGTAGGAAGGAGGAGATGGACAATGTGGGGGAGAAAGAACCAGTAAGTGAGAGAGTAGTGGTGATGGTGGGGAGGAGGGGAGAGAGAGAGAGAGAGAGAGGCAGGAGAGAATACACTGAAGATAAAATAAGGGAGGCTGGAAGTGTGGCTAATGCAAAGCTCTGGTAGTCAGGAATTCAGGAGTCTATTTCCAGCTCTGTGTGTGGTATCTTAGATAGGTCACAGCCACCTCACCCTGGTTGTGGTCATATAAAATATGGTAAGAATGAAAATTATGGTGCTTGGAACTTAAGTGGTTAATTGGAGCAGATAAATCACATGACTGACAATTTGATCAAGGGAGGGAGCTTGCTGGGGAAAATATGAGAAGAGCTCACAGAGAAAGCTTTAGAAAGCTTTCTCTGATTTATGATTAAAAAGATAAACAAGGAAGGTGCTGTCCCTATAAGTGTCTCATCAAAACTTCAGTGAGAAAGGTTAAGGACAGTGGTGTTAGAACAGTAGCTGATTGTGGAAAATGAATGGGATAAATAGTGGCATGAGAAACAAATTGTTTAAATGCTTGAAGGGCACATGTGCTGCAGGCAGTAATGCTGCAGGAAATTAACTTAAACAAAAAAGAGCTTAGGAAGCTAAAAATCAAATGGGGGAGAGAAGTGATTTTATGATGTAGCCAAGTTAGTCACGGGCCTGATAAGGTTTCCTGAGTTGTACTGTAATCACACATTGAGGAATACAGTAATGCAGTTTGGTTTTTGCTACTCAACTTTTAAATGAAGCATCTGTGTTTAGTGCAGGCATGATTCCGTTTGTGCTGACTGAATTTTAAAGATGCTTTGTTATAGATTCAGAAACTGTGGTCTAGAAACTTTTCTATTGCTTTCAAGTTTGTGTTTTCAGTGCACGGGAGCAGCATTGTAGCTCTAAAGCCCAGTCTGTTAGTCTGAAATTTAAATAATTGCATGGTCATTAAATTTTAGACAAAAAGGAATTGACTCTAAAACCAGCTGATATGTTATCATGATTAGAGCAATAGCAATGCCTTCATTCATCACAACGAAGTGACATTGTTGGAGAACATAATTCACATTTTTTTTATTGAAAGATTAAAGAATTTGTTTACAGCTTTCAAACAAAGAACTTTTAATTCAACAAACTACAGCAGGAATAAGCAGTAAGTAGCATTTTTACCCAACAGGTGTTTAGCTCTTTAACTATGGCTTGCTGCCAATAGAGAAATATGAAAGATTTAATAGCTCAATATGCTGCCCAGTCAAGTGTGTCCCATGCTGACAAACATCAGAAAGCTGACAGGGAGAAACTTTGAGTGTAAAGAAACGGGAAATATTTAATGTTAGCATTCTTTTAGAAGAAGTCCTGGCTTTCAGCATTCAGTTTGACATTGCTGTCATAAATATGTCAAGGTATGTTTCTGAGGATGTCTTTGCTAAAGAGCTTTCAGGACACCTGTCAATTTAAGTGTGTACTAAAATATCTGGGTTCCTTTTTTATTTTGTTCTTGGGATAATTTTATAGTATGGAACTAAATGGTATTGGTAGTTAAAGGTGGTATTTACGGATGGTCTGAAGTGTGTGTGTTCGTTTGTTTGTTCATTCAGATATTCTGGATACAAGCAGGGCATCCCAAAAACTGAACTCCTGTCTTCCTTCAGTTGAATGATAAACTTAAGTATAGAGAAGTCTGACTAATTAAATGAGTCTGGTATTCTGCTTCTGCCAGTGGCCTATGCTTGTCTCATTCTGTGTGTATCTGTTACAAATCTCAGTTTTAACCCACCACTTAAAATCAGAGAAGTGTGAAGTTAGTGTTTCCAGCCCCAAGCAGAAATTTGTTTTGAAACGTAACAGTCGGGTTTATTACACACATCAGATCAAAGATTCATTGAGCCAGGGATCCATTTTCAGAAGGTGAAAATCCCACATAATGTACTTGGATTTTTGGTGCTGGCCATCCTTACATGAAAGAGCATTTGTAAAACTGTTACATTACATTGCTATACATGGGGGAAGGAGATCTTTTCTGACTTCTGGCGTGATCAGCCAATAATCTGAAACCTGCAATTTGATTACCTTTATCTTAGTATGAATATATCACTTTTTATACATCTTTATTTTAAAAACCAGCAATGGAAAAGATTGATATTGATGCTGAGTGATATAACAACTTTAGGGGTCTTCTGGCTTTAAAAAGTCAGGTCTTTTGGGGAACAATGGTTCTTCCCCAGTATTGTTAAAACAAGGTTACATCTTATACTGTAGACTGGATCTAAGTATGTTTGATGGTGTTCCCAAACTGTGCTGCAGCTCTGCTCTGTCCCTGGCTGAGGCATAGTTAAGAACTGTGGTTAAACCATTAGCTACCGTACCTGGCACATGTCAAAGCAGAACTGTTTTAACCATGTTGGGGGAGAAAGATGCTTGAAGTGGGTACCCAACTCAGTGGGTGTTATAACATAGGCCCAACAGGAGAGTTTTTACTTATTTCAGCCTTAGCTATGTTACTGTTGCACATGTTACTCTTTCTGCAGAGCAAGATTGTCTCCAATTAATAGGAGCACCTCAGCCATTAACTTTACTGAGGTGTTTTATTCCAGAGTGTAGATACTGACATTATTATTAAACACGCTAGCATTAAAAAAAACCCCAAACAACAGAAAAAAAAACCAAGTCACTTCTGAAAAGAATATTCTCTTATACATCTCACCTTTCACTTTTCTGGCATAGGCTTTTCATTCTCTCTCCAAAGTCAGACTGCTTAGGAGATTGTTCCTTCTTTTTATTTCCCAATCAAGAGAAAACAGACTCCCTTCCCCTGTTGTAACTGCATTGTGGCCCTTTGTTTCCAGGATGCAGAACTGCTGGCAGGGACAAACAAACCAGTTTAGATTAAATAAGAACCCTTTCACCCACCGAGATTCTGGGATTCAAAAAAAATTTCCTCTCCCATTCTACTTCATTTTTGTACCCAAGGATCTGGCTGGGACTGAAAGTATGAAAACACTAAGCACAAGGCTCTTCCTGCTTCCTGGGCTGGAAATACCAGAAGCCTCGTAGGAGGGAGAGAAGGGGGATGGGGGGGAAGCCTATTGTTGTGTGATTTACATCTGAAATCTGCAAACCCACCAGGTTCTGATAGCACCCAAACTTCTGAGGACTTTATTGAAGCTGGACTTTGAATCTTTTGACCTTCACCTGTTATCAATAGGACCAAAGCCACTTTAAATGCAGCTTGAATGTCCTGCCAGTGAATTCAGTCAAGCGACAAAACTAGTGCTTTGCTCCTGGAAACTCTGCATATACCTTTTCAATGCCCAACTACTGTCTGGATAGTAAATAACTTGGTAATGAGTGCAATGTAAAAACCTTGATTGAGTGACTAAGTACAGATATAAGCTTAGATCTCTTGATTTGTTGTTTGATGTTGCATTATGTGAATTATGCATATTTAGGCATAAATGTTAATAAGACACACCATGTTGAATTGAGGCATAAACCTCCTGTCAAATATAAAGGGAAGGGTAACCACCTTTATGTATGCAGTAACATCAAATCCCTCCTGGCCAGAGGTACAGAATCACTTACCTGTAAAGGGTTAATCAGTTCCATTAACTGAGTTGGCACCTGACCAGAAGGATGAATGGGGAAAGATGATACTTTCAAGTTGGGGGTGGGAGGGAAGAAAGGCTTTTTCCCTTTGGAAAAAGGTTTGGGCTTTTTGTTCTCTCTTGGGACAAAGAGAGAGGGACCAAGCAGTTAACCCAGCTCTACTGAAATGATACATCTAAAGTTACAGAAATTGTAAGTAAGAGCAAGGAAATGCGTTAGATTGTAGTTTGTTTTGGCTTGTGACTTTTCCCTATGCTAAGAGGGAGGTTTACTCATGTTTTTGTAACTTTGAAGTTGAGCCTAGAGGAGAATCCTCTGTTTTTAAATATTATCCTGTAAGATTACCTTCCAGCCTGATTTTACAGAGGTGCTTCTTTTACTTTTTTTTCCTTTTATTATAAAGTTCTTCTTCTAAGAACCTGATTGATTTCAGTGTCCTAAACATAAAGGGTCTGGGGTCTGTACTTTTATTAAAAGCAATTGGTTGGTATATTATTCTCAAGCCTCCCCAGGAAAAGGGGCGAAGGGGCTTGGGGGGATATTTTGGAGAAGTAGGAACTCCAAGTGGTCCTTTTCCTGAATCTTTATCTAAATTGCTTGGTGGTGGCAGCAATACCGTCCAAGATCAAGGGAAGGATTTGTGCCTTGGGGAAGTTTTTAACTTAAGCTGGTAGAAATAAGCTTAGGAGGTCTTTCATGTGGGTCCCCACATCTGTACCCTAGAGTTCAGAATGGGGAGGGAACTGATCTCTCCATTTTCTTGAATCTTTAACTCTCACATACATCACAGATGACTGCCCTCTGACCAGATTTGATGGTGGTCTGAGGGCTCTGCATTTCACTGACCAGGCTGCCCCAAATTGGCTTGGCAAGCTCCACATCCAATAAAAGTAGTACTGTGCCTATTTATTAAAAAAAAAACAAAACATAGTATGGGAAATCACCGGCTGATCTGAGAACTCTGAGTAATGGGCCATTCATATGAGGGGAATTAGCTACAACATCGCTCTGGGACTTTTCCCTGCAAAGTCTTTTTAAAAATTTTTTGAGACTGACAAAACAAAACTCATTGAGTCTGAGATGGTAATTTTTAAAAGTTACATATCCAGAAAGGAATAGTGGATTGGGCAAAGTTTCTGTACGACTCTGCAGATTCAAGCGTTGTGAAGAGGTCTTGAATTGTCAAGGGCTGACTTTATTGTGAAATGCTGAATTCATTCAGAAACTGTACACAAAAGATTAAAAACTCCATTATATCCTTACAACTTTTGGTGTTCACCAGCTCTTGCCTCTCTCACCTACTGGCGGGTATGTGGTTGGGAGCAGAAGGGGTGTGAGGGGAAGGAGTTCTGTTATGCTGATTCTCCACTGGTGTAGGTCCTTTAGGAAACCCATAGGAACCTCACATCAGTAGTGTAAGTTAGAGCAGTTCCTTCACTGCTCTAATTAATGCCAAGGCTGGGCTGGTGCTGAATCAGGGAACCATAACTGGATTGCTGATGGCCTTCATTTCCCCTCAACAGAGCAGAACTTGGACACAGAGAAACAAGCCTAAATCAATATGTATACGTGCAAAGAGAGAGGTAAGGTTGGTTGTTCAATCTTAGGCCTCATTCCTGCTTGAGGAACGTAAGCATGTGAGTTTTCTACACTGGGGAAAAGGATTTTTGCCCCTCACTCTCAGTGAAACTTGGGGGGAGGAGGGGAGTCTTCTCTAGGAAGCAAGCAAGGATGGAAAATATAATCCCCAAAAGTGAATTTCTTTTTTGGAGAGTTAAGCATATGAAATAGGAAATAAAAGGAAGTGCTCTGCAACTTATTATAGCAGGTACTGAGAATGCCTGTTTTAGTGAAACTTTAATAGCAACTCCATTAAAAATTAATGGATTTTCTACCAACTCCTTAAATTTCCACCTATTACATAGTAGCTGGCCCTCTGAAAGGCTCAGGCACTCAGCCTACCTGTGACAGGCTCTGCTGAGGAGAATGAGTCAGCCCACATCCACCTGTGAATACCTAGCTAAGTTAATTTGCTAAGAAACATCTGGACCTAATAAATCTGGGCCTAATAAGAGAGCTCAGTCAGAAGCCCCCAAAACACAGAGGAAACTCCTGAGGAGAGGGACTTCTCAGGGGAGTTAAGGAACTGTTAAGGCTGATTCCCCAGTCTGGCACTTTAAATGCAGAAGGTGGGGGCCCACAAGGACTCTAAAAATTAATACTTGCCACTCCAGGCTTGTATTAAACCCCCAAGGTTACAGTTTGTTTGTTTTTTTTTTTTAAAAACACACACCTTTGATTGGTAAATGCTGCCACCGCCCAAGTGCAAAATCCCTCTGAGAATCCAGGAAGGCGTGCTTGGGAATTCTTTCCTGTGGGGTATCCTGAAGCCCTTTCACCCCCTACCCCCCTCTGGGGAAGAAAAACAAAGGAAATCAGCTGTTGCCACCAGTTAATTAAACAACATGTGCATGAACCTCTTACTACACAAAAATCCAATCCTGTTCTTAAAAAAGGTAAGTTTTATTAAAAACAGAAAGAAAATACATCTGGAAACTCAGGCTATCGCTAGCTTTAAGAAAAACACTTACAAGGATTAAGCATCAAGACTAACATTCTTGAGGTCCAGTTTAAAGGTTACAAGCAAAACAAAAGTATTTGGGGTTAGCACAGAGGAGTCCACAAGAAATAAAAGGGATAAACCTAATTGCCTCTTCCTAGACATTTCCTGATCTACTTACATATCTGGGGGTTTAAATGAGTAGCTTCTTGGTATAATCCTGATAATTTTTTCATACCTGGCCCCAAGCTTTTTACAGCATAGTTCTGCCCTGTCCCCTTGCTCTGGGAGGACAGACAGACAAAAGGGGAGTCTTGTTTCAATTTTAAAAAGTTCTAGCCTTCCCATTGGCTCTCCTGGCCAGGTGCCCACTCACTTCTTTTAACCCTTTACAGGTAAAGCAAGTAAAGAACAGCTACTAAAAGGGATTTTATAGCTAACTGGCTGGGTGGGTCCATAAAAGGGAGCTTACCCCTCCCCCCCTTCATTTATCACAGGAACTCACCAGGAAAGGCAATTTAGGAGAAATACTCTTAGACGAAAGAGGTTCTGCAAGGGACGAGCTATGAGTGCCAAACTCCCAGGGAGACCTGGTCTGAGTGAAAGGATGTTACCAAACGGGCAGGTGGTCCAGATCACAGAGGAACCACATGTTGCTCTGGAGAAGAGCTGAAGTGGTTTGGACTCAGCACCCTTACAGAGGTCAAAGAGGGAATGATTCCACAGGTGGTAGCAAGAGGCCTGATTGGGGGTATGAGGGCGGGTCATGAGGGCCTTTGTGGTAAGGAGCCTGCATGGAGGAGATGGATGGACTCAAGGGGGGCAGATGGAACAACATTCATTCAGCCCCCCAGCTAGGGAGCTGGGGAAAGGTTTGTTTGTGTACCATATTTTGGCCTTTGGTTAAATAAATTAGATCTCTGAAGGGGCCCTGTTTCTTACGTAAGCCTCACTGAAAGCCCATTAGGGAAAACTGAGGCATGGATGCAACCACAGTTCTGCACCAGGGGGTTCTGCATGCTGCATTGTTGTTAAGCAACACTGAGCCAGTACATGGTGCCTTGGATTCTGTGAAGGGGCTCGGGGGAAGCTGGGTAGGGCTGAAGTAAAAGAAAAGAGCCTGACAAGAAAGCCAATTTAGGGGAATGACAGCTATCGCTTGTCTGTGTGACTCTGTATATATTCCTGTTAGAGTTTGGAATCCAGCCTCTCCGTATCAGATTATATTTCTTCTGCCAGCTACATACCTAATGTACAATCAGTTCCTGCTGCTAGATGCCTTCATGACTAAAGATACAAGGCAGTATTGGCCTTGCAGCCTGAGAAAGGCAGAGATGAAGTACGTACTGTGCATGCCCTATGTCAGTCCTTTGTTATAAATAAGCCTATGATTATGTCATGGAATCCGTGACTTCCATTCACCTCTGTATCATTTTCTGCCCTAGGGCTGGAACTTCCAGCCAGTCCCGCCTCTGCAGCTCTCAGCTGCCCAGCCGTGGCAGGGGGGCTGCCCAGGCAGGGTGGCTGGCCGGTGGGGGGAAAGACCCCTGTCAGCTGCCCACTTGTGGCAGCTGGTGGGGAGACCCCCACACCTCCCAGCTGCCCCAGAGATGAGAGGAACCTGCAGCAGCCCAGCCCCCGGACCTCCCATGCACCACAGCAGGGGGGACCTGGGAGCCCCAGCAGCAGTGGGTGTTGAACTCACCTACCCCTTTTGTTAGGGATATTTTTACTGAAAGGCAGGGACAGGTCACAGGCTTCCATGAATTTTTGTTTATTGCCTGTGACCTGTCCATGACTTTTACGAAAAATATGCATGAAAACAACGTAGCTTTATTTATAATTTGCACAAGATGCCTATTCAAGGCTCTAGGTGCCCTAACACATCATTAATAATACAGTAAAATCCCAGCAGCATTAAAATAATAATTTCAACAGTAACTTGGCCAGCCAGCTGCCCACAGAAACTCTTTCCCGCCCCGTTATAGTATGTTGTTTGTTTTATCACTTTCATATTCTGCTTTCCTAATATCACATTGGCTCATGTATTTTTCCCTTGCTTCACAGTTCTCTGCTCTCCCTCTGTTTGTTTTCTTATTCTTCAGTTTTTCTGACTACTAATCACTGGTTCCTATAGGCATATTTCAATTTTTTAAATGTAAGTGAAAAATAAAGTTGCCTTGTTACCTGTTGGTGCTTGTTTTCCTCATTGTACCTCTCAACTGTACCTTAGATTGACACAGGTCACTTAGAGTCCCAAATCTCTGTCCTAACTAAATGTGGTGTTAACTCACTGTGTAAACTGACGTGAGAAATATTGAAACCTCATGATGCTGAGGTTATAAAAACTTTATGGGTGAAATCTTGGCCCCATCAAAGTTAATGTCAGAACTCGCATTGATTTCACTACTGCCAGATTTTTTTGATACTGTATTTGGCACGGTCATTCCTAGTCAAACCAGTTTTGTAAGCTGGCTGGAGACAGAGGCAAAATCATAAAAGCTAATAGTTCTGGCATTGTCCCTTAATGATTCTTGGGTGTTAGTTAATAGGTGGCTGTCAGGAGCCATCTCCTCCTTTCAGATCACCACCAAGTCAGTTAAACCAAAGGGGACATACAGAAAATATTTTCCTGCCCAGGCCAAATTCCAAGCTCTCTTTCTGCTTCTCTGGTCTTTCTGCCTCTCTTTCAGATACACAAACCTTCACTAAACAGCACACAGGTGAAATTCTGCCTCAAACATGTGCCTTGTATTTGCCTGTGTTCTGGGGGGAGGCTGCTATTGTTTCAGCTATCTGGTTCCATAAAGGATCTTACCTGTTGCCTACATTTATGCCAAGTAAAGGGTGGCTGTTACACCTACTGGTTTCAGTAAGGTTTAACCCATAACAATAATATTAGAGAAATTAGTTCAATAAGCATCCTATCTAGTGAGGAATCTCTTACCCACAGGGCTTGTCTACTGTGACAAAGCTCTGTCCTTGCCTCCGTGGGTCCCGCATTTCCTGGCGGATTTCATTAGCCTCAGAGGCTCACTGTGACCCTCCACCTAACCCTTCTTTCTCTAGAGACAAGGATCACAGTCTACTGAGCCATTTTCATCATAAGCCAGCAAGGGAGGGGAGGAGAAGCTATCCTTCCTTGCGCAGTCTCTGTTGTCTCCCAGTCTCAGTGATTAATCAGGGGGCAAAGGGGGGGAGCCTAGGCCCACCCTCTACTCCAGGCTCCAGCCCAGGGACCCTAATAGTATCAGCTATGGTAGCTGACCTTTTAGAAACATGACATGTACAATTCCCTGGGCTACTTCCCCCACAGAAGCCCTCACTTCCTCAAGCTCTACTTCACCCTTACCTCAGGGCCTCCTTCCTTGTGCCTGATATGGTGTGTACTACTCAGCCTCTCCAACAGCACAACTTCCTCCCACAGCTCCTGACATGCACACCCACCTGACTAACTGGGAGGCTTTTAACTAGTTTCAGCCAGCCCCTGATTGTCTTCAGGTATCCCAATCAACCTAGCATTTTCCCTGCCTTCTGGAAAGTTCTTAATTGGCCCCAGGTGTCTTAATTGACCTGGAGCAGCTGCCATTTCACTTATCCTGGTACCAGGGATTTGTTTAGCCTGGAGCTAATATATCTATCTCCCACTACTTTTCTATAGCCATCTGGCCTTGCCCTGTCACACTACACGTGATAATTTACTGAGTTAGCTATTCTAGAATAGCTGTTTTGGGTAAACTTCCTCAAAAGAAGGCAAAAGCCAAAATACATAAATTGATTGGTTTGACTTGTTTAGATCCTTGAATGCATCATTGTAACCAGTTAATGTCTGGATCATAAGGCCTCTAGTTGTGTTTTTAATTGTATTACTGTTTGTAATGTGTGTATTTAATAGGAAAGGAATATGTGCATTTTGGGATAAGAGGAAGTGTTGAAAACCTATATTGCTACCTACTTTCTTTTGCACAGCCACTTGGGATTGTAATGTGACATCACAAGACGTGCTCCAGCTATGGCCACAGAGGAAGAACTTAAAGCCTTAGATGAGTCTTACTATTGCTGTTCCTCAGAATGCAAAGTAAGTGACTAATAAGCTAAAAAGATATAAGGTAAAGTACATTGTACGGGTTGGAGGTTTCAGTTTCACTGAGTAAAGAGGAAGCAAGATGATGATTACAGTAGCATAGAAGAGGAAAAACTTCCTTGACTTGGGATATTTTCATCTCTATAGAATTGTCTTAAACCATAAAACAGAAAAATAATTGCATTTTAGAATTTTAAGTCTTACTAATAAAGAAAATCAAATACCAACTCTTTCTGGTAGTAACATCACACTTATTTTGGCACAAATGGGTATTTGAAATTGTCAAAATTAAGTAGAATCTGTCCTACCCCAGTGTGACATACCAGGGTACAATCCAGACTAATGAGCCACTGTGTCACCCCTGCCCTGCAACCTTAGGTGCCTTACAAAGCCTTGCTGAAGTAGCTCCACCTGGGCTGCTCTCAAAGAGCCTCCAGCGTGCAAGCCACATCCTCAGTGTCTGAAGTGCAGTGTATCTTCAGCCACCCAGCCATTGGGTTACACTCTGGCTCTCACCAGCCTTGGTTATACTTCAGGGTGACCCCAACACTTCCCCAGTCCCAGATTTCCCCCCATAAATGTATGTCCTGTACTACCCAGCCCTCTCCTGGACAGAACAAAGTCTTTTAAGCCCATTATTCCTTAAAGGGAATAATATGCCATTTTATTATCTAAAATAGTTATTCAGACATCAATTTAAACACACTGGATTAGATAAAACAGTAAAACAAGTTTATTAACTACAAAGAGATAGGGTTTAGGTGAGTACAAGTAATGAGGCTTAAAAGTCAGAAATGATTACAAGAAAAATGAAGTTAAGATGTTTACTAATACCTAAATTAACAAACTATATCAAGATTCAAGCAAAGTTTCTCACCACATGCCTTCAGCAAACATACTGGCCAAACCTTGTAGGCCAGGATCCCACCCCAGAGACCAACAGATGCTTCCTTTGTTGTATCAGGTGCAGTGAATGAGATGGGCATGGAGAGGCGGGAGGGTGCCTTGGGGTGTTTGCCCCTCCTTTTATAGTTTCAGTCCCTCTCTTGAAAAACATTTCCAGCTGGGCACTAGGAGACAAAGAATCTATGTGGAAGCATGTTTCCTGCTGGCTTTTTCTCACCTGCTTGAGATTTTTTTGTTTCCCTTCCTGCTTGATGACTTTGTTTACTGCTTAAACGCAAATTAAGCAGAGCACACATTTGTTTGTTTAGGACAGACCTGTTTGCCAACCTCAGTTTGTGGAGGACTGTGGGGTATGGTGTATGGGTTAATAACATCATACAGGGAAATCTTATAACTTTACACACAGTATTGCCACACATTTTATCAGGACAATACTGACCAGCAAATTATAAGTTTTTGAATGATACCTTACAAGACATGCCTTGTACAAAAATTATTACAATAGTTTATAGGGTATGAACGGGGGTGGGAGTGGTATTCTTTCACAGCCAGCTTTTAAACATAATTTCTAAAGTGCCTGCCTCTAGATAGAGGGAGAGAGCTCTGCTTCACCATTGTGTTGACCAAGAAAAAGCGCTCCAGATCATGAGCCTAAAGCAGTCGCAAGACCTAGGTTGTCTCCTGCAATTATTTCCTGATCCCTCAATTCCCATTTAAGCCAATGGGAGCTGAAGGTGTAGGATTGATCCTCTATTGCATGAGTGAGAGTGGTATGCTGTGTGCGCACATGTGCGCTCCATAACTGAAGACAGCAATTGCAACTCTGACTGTGCAGCCTCTCAGAGGAGTGCAGGAATCTGGCCCTCTCAGAGGTCCAGAGAGGCCTGGGCCACTTCCAGCTTTTGAGGCCCCTAGCCATAATAAAAATAAAAAATGACAACACATGAAAACAAAATAAGGCACCAAAAAAAGAGTGAGACATAATTTGAATATTTTTTTATTTAACAAATGCTTTTCTGGTCCGATAGGGATGCGCATAAAAACAAGTTGCAAAATTTATCAAATGCCAAAAAATTAACAAGTGTCTAAATTTGAGGCCCCCTTTGAGCTTGAGGCCCAGGCCAAATGGCCCTCCTGGCCCCACCTCTGAATGGCTCTGGCAGGAATAACAGGGTGGGCCTGGGTGTGCATAGTCATTTTCCAAGTATAGGCTCTGAGTCAGCAAAGCACTTAGGTATGTGCTTGTCATTTAGAATGTTCTTAGGTATCAAAAGTTAAGCACATGCTTAAGTGCTTTGCTGAACTGCACCCTTAGCCACTTAATTGCCTGTCCAAATTTAAGAACTTGCCCATCAGAATCAGTGGGTCATGTTGTATTTTAAAGTACTCGGTACTGCTTTGTTCTGTGTTTTCTTAAAAATCAAATTACCAGCCAAGAAATTTGATTGTGAAAACATGTTGAAAATGTTTCCTTTGTATAAAATGTTTACGAAGTTAAAAGATGACAACTGGGTAAAAGAACCAGCACTGACAATTTCAACAAAACAAAAACAGAACAAATGAAATATTTACTCATTTCCATGTAAAGTGTCATGTATGATACTGTGGATCAGACTCCACTTCATCCACCCGAATCACTAATCTAAAAGATATTCAGATAATTATTTGGAGAGTTCCAAAATCATATCTTTTTATACAGTGCAAGACAGTATTATTTAGGGTTTATCCCCCAAAAGGGGTGTGCATGTGAGTGCTGGGTGAGTCCTCTCACACAGAGCTGACTTCAGTCTGTGTCTGCAGCTGGGCGTGGCTCTATCTGTATGTGTGTGCGTCGCAAGAGGCCAGAAAGCCTAATTCAGCAAAACAGGGAGAGGAAGTCCAGGCTGGTGGAGCAGGAGAGGCTCAGTGACATCCCAGTACATCAGGTGGCACCCCCGACAAGGGGGTCCAACCCATCACAGTGTTGACAAACACATTTTAGCTCGGATGATATTAAATGTGACTAGAACCTCATGTAGACAAGGACAGTTTGTGTTTTAAAAGTGTTGGTTGTTTTTTCCTCCCTGAGAATGACCAAAAAGGAGGCAAAACAACCTTATCTCAGATCTTCCTGCTCTGATACCAGAAGAAATGGAGGCTACTGGAATAAGTGATATGCAGCAGCATCCTTAGGTGAGCTGCTAGGCAAATAGCTTGATATAGGCCTATCTACACAAGTATATGCTTATGTAAAGATTCTTCTTTGATTGCTGGTCCCTATGTGTATTCCACACAGGGGTGTGCATGCAAGACATAAGAGACAGCGTGGGCCCATACCACTCTAGTTCATTCTTGCTACTACATGACTTGAGTCAGAATCCTTGTGTTCACAGATTTCTCCAACTTTTTTCTTTCGATAGAACCTGTAAATAGATATGTAAATAGTTTTTATATTAGTATAGCTTTTATATTGGTATAGTTAGTATAACTTGTTCTCCCCAGTACTGGGGACTCCCTTCCCATTGTCTGGGACTACACTCAGAGTTCTGGGGTTCAAGAATTGCATCTCCTGCCCTTGATCCTTCTCTGAAACCCCCCAAGTCTGGAGCGTAAATTGTGAAAGAAGAAAGATCTCTTGGTGACCCCAGCTCCAAAACACAAGGACTGTCATCCGCTGGTTCAGTCTAGGGCAGTAGTTTTCAACCTTTGGTCCGCAGATCCCTGGGGGTCTGCAGACTATTTCTAAGATTTCCAAAAGGGTGCACACCTCCATTTGCAATTTTTTAGTGATCCGCAAATGAAAAAGGTTGGTCTAGGAGTGTGGTTCTGGACTTGGTACCAGCTGTTGTTGGTACCAGCTCACTTGTCCAAGGACTGCAGAACCATCACTTCTGACCATTGGAACTCCCAGACACTGGGATGTCTGGAGACACATAAAACACTGGAGGATATCTTTCTCTATTATCCACAGTATCTCATCCTCTCCAGCCTGGCCCTCCTGAGGGATATTACTTTGCTGGAGGATGATATTATTTCAGTGTTTCAGGAGCTGTCTCATCTCCAACTGTCAGGCAGGAGTGCCCTGGTACCAACGGCCCCACCATTGGAAGGGGAGCAGTTTCAGATTTGGACTCGTCAGATGTTCCAGCTGCTCCTCCATCCCTTTGGAGAGAGCCGTGCCCTGACAGGCAGTCATAGAATCATAGAATATCAGGGTTGGAAGGGACCTCAGGAGGTCATCTAGTCCAACCCCCTGCTTAAAGCAGGACCAATCCACAACTAAATCATCCCAGCCAGGGCTTTGTCAAACCTGACCTTAAAAACTTCTAAGGAAGGAGATTCCACCACCTCCCTAGGTAACGCATTTCAGTGTTTCACCACCCTCCTAGTGAAAAAGTTTTTCCTAAAATCCAACCTAAACCTCCCCCACTGCAACTTGAGACCATTACTCCTCGTTCTGTCATCTGCTATCACTGAGAACAGTCTAGATCCATCCTCTTTTTGGAACCCGCTTTCGGGTAGTTGAAAGCAGCTATCAAATCCCCCCTCATTCGTCTCTTCCGCAGACTAAACAATCCCAGTTCCCTCAGCCTCTCCTCATAAGTCATGTGTTCCAGTCCCCTAATCATTTTTGTTGCCCTCCGCTGGATGTTTTCCAATTTTTCCACATCCTTCTTGTAATGTGGGGCCCAAAACTGGACACAATACTCCAGATGAGGCCTCACCAATGTCGAATAGAGGGGAAACGATCACGTCCCTCGATCTGCTGGCAATGCCCCTACATATACATCCCAAAATGCCATTGGCCTTCTTGGCAACAAGGGCACACTGTTGACTCATATCCAGCTTCTCGTCCACTGTAACCCCTAGGTCCTTTTCTGCAGAACTGCTGCCTAGCCATTTGGTCCCTAGTCTGTAGCGGTGCATGGGATTCTTCTGTCCTAAGTGCAGGACTCTGCACTTGTCCTTGTTGAACCTCATCAGATTTCTTTTGGCCCAATCCTCCAATTTGTCTAGGTCCCTCTGTATCCTATCCCTACCCTCCAGCGTATCTACCTCTCCTCCCAGTTTAGTGTCATCTGCAAACTTGCTGAGGGTGCAATCCACACCATCCTCCAGATCATTTATGAAGATATTGAACAAAACCGGCCCGAGGATCGACCCTTGGGGCACTCCACTTGATACCGGCTGCCAACTAGACATGGAGACATTGATTGTTACCCATTGAGCCCGACAATCTACCCAGCTTTCTATCCACCTTATAGTCCATTCATCCAGCCCATACTTCTTTAACTTGCGGGCAAGAATACTGTGGGAGACAGTGTCAAAAGCTTTGCTAAAGTCAAGGAACAACATGTCCACCGCTTTCCCCTCATCCACAAAGCCAGTTATCTCATCATAGAAGGCAATTAGATTGGTCAGGCATGACTTGCCCTTGGTGAATCCATGCTCACTGTTCCTGATCACTTTCCTCTCCTCTAAATGCTTCAGAATTGATTCCTTGAGGACCTGCTCCATGATTTTTCCAGGGACTGAGGTGAGGCTGACTGGCCTGTAGTTCCCCGGATCCTCCTCCTTCCCTTTTTTAAAGATGGGCACTAAATTAGCCTTTTTCCCGTCGTCTGGGATCTCCCCCGATCGCCATGAGTTTTCAAAGATAATGGCCAATGGCTCTGCAATCACATCCGCCAACTCCTTTAGCACTCTCGGATGCAGCGCATTCGGCCCCATGGACTTGTGCTCGTCCAGCTTTTCTAAATAGTCCCGAACCACTTCTTTCTCCACAGAGGGCTGGTCACCTCCTCCCCATGCTGTGCTGCCCAGTGCAGTAGTCTGGGAGCTGACCTTGTTCGTGAAGACAGAGGCAAAAAAAGCATTGAGTACATTAGCTTTTTCCACTTTCTCTGTCACTAGGTTGCCTCCCTCATTCAGTAAGGGGCCCACACTATCCTTGACTTTCTTCTTGTTGCTAACATACCTGAAGAAACCCTTCTTGTTACTCTAAACATCTCTTGCTAGCTGCAACTCCAGGTGTGATCTGGCCTTCCTGATTTCACTCCTGCATACCCGAGCAATATTTTTATACTCTTCCCTGGTCATTTGTCCAATCTTCCACTTCTTGTAAGGTTTTTTTTTGTGTTTAAGGTCAGCAAGGATTTCACTGTTAAGCCAAGCTGGTCACCTGCCGTATTTACTATTCTTTCTACACATCGAGATGGTTTGTCCCTGTAACCTCAATAAGGATTCTTTAAAATACAGCCAGCTCTCCTGGACTCCTTTTCTCCTCATGTTATTCTCTCGGGCATCCTGCCCATCAGTTCCCTGAGATTGTCAAAGTCTGCTTTTTTGAAGTCCAGGGTCTGTATTCTGCTGCTCTCCTTTCTTCCTTGTGTCAGGATCCTGAACTCGACCATCTCATGGTCACTGCCTCCCAGGTTCCCATCCACTTTTGCTTCCCCTACTAATTCTTCCCAGTTTGTGAGCAGCAGGTCAAGAATAGCTCTGCCTCTCGGAGATGGATAGCATCCAGATCTCCTGGATGCTATCCCTCCAGATATGACTTCCCCAGGGACCGCTTGTACCTGATACCATGGGGTTCCCCCCACAAAAAGTTGACCCCCCCCTACACTTTTTGGCCCTATCAGGGCCCAGGGATCCCTATGGCAGGTGCCCATGACCTGTCCAGGAATTTTACCACACTTCTCCTTTTCTGCACCCACTGGAGCTGTTGGAGGATGAGGATATTGACCTGGATCCTCAGGTACTGATGCGACTCTCATCCTCGTCTCTGGATGAAGCAGTCACTCCTTCCTCTCCATCTCAACTGGACAATCATAGGCAGTACCAGGAGCTACTGCAGAGGATTGCCAATGACTTCCAGTTACGGCTGGAGGAGGTCCAGGATGCTCAACTCCAGCTCCTGGATATTTTGCAACCTGCAGGCCAAAGTAAGGTAGCACTTCCAGTTAACGAGGCCATCATGGAGCTAGCTAGATTGGTCTGGCATACTGCAGCATCCTGCACCCCCACCCATAGAAGAGCTCAGAGGCGCTATTTTAACAACTATTCCAGGCTGATGGACTTTGAAGACAAGCTTCCCCCGAGGCCAGAGCCCAATTTCAGTTCTTCATAAAGTAGGGTAAGTTAATGGCAAGATCATCCCTTCAGGCTGCGGTGGATGCAGCAGATATGGCATCTGGCCACTGGTATAGTCAGAGGAGGGTTTCTTGGCTACAGTCTTTAGATTTCCCCAGGGAGGTACAGAAATACCTCACAGGACCTTCCCTTTGATGAGTCGAATCTCTTCAGTGAGAGAACAGATGAGTCCATACACGCGTTGAAAGACTCGAGATGGACTCAACACTCCCTGAGGATTTACACTTTGGCCCTAAGGAGAAAACATCAGAGACGATATATAGGCCACGGTCACCCCTTCCTCAAGCGTTCTACTACCAGCATCCCGCCGAACCTCTGTGGAAACATCAAAGGGTTCAGAGGCCTCACTTCTTGGCCCCCTTTACAAAGATGACCTGTACCCGTTCCCGGCCACCTGCAAAGGGCTACAATCGATGTCTTGGTTGAGACCTGCCTACCAACACTGATGCCACTTACCTCTTTCCCCATTATTTTGAAGGTCCGTTTCCTACTCTTTGATCATCTCAGACAGCTGGGTTTTGGAAATGATCCAACAAGCATACTCCATTGAGTTCCTCCCTCTCCCCTCTCCTAAGTCCCCTTCCCAGTTCCCCTTCAGGAACTACTCTCATGAGTTGATTCTTCATTAAGAGGCAGACTCCCTCCTACAATGTGGGGTGATAGAGCATGTCTCATCTCAGTATTAAGGGAAAGGGTTCTTTTCCCCATATTTCCTCGTCCCCAAAAAAGACAGAGGATAGACACTCATTCTGGACCTTCTGCAACTGTGGCTCTTGATATGAAGGATGCACACTTTCATGTAGAAATTCATCCCTCTCACAGAAGGTTCCTGCAATTTATGGTGGGCCAAGAACAATTCCAGTTCAGAATTCTTCTCTTTGGCTAGCAATAGCATCCAGAGTGTTTACAAAAGTTTTCTCTGTGGTAACAGCCCAAATGAAATGTTCAAGTTACACAGTCGTCCTATAGCTAAACGACTGGCTCTTGGTAAGTTGCTCCTGCTGAGAGGTCAAGTTGGTGTCGGAGTTTCTGCTCCATCTTCTAGCAGCCCTGGGTTTCTGCATAAACAAAGAAAAGTCCATTTTATGACCCATGAGGATGATAAACTTCATCAGAGCAACACTGGACTCTGTTTCTGTGAGAATTTTCCTTCTCACAGAAAGATTTCAGATAATGAGCAGCCTGATAGCACGGATTACTCGTAGACCAAGAATTTCAGTCAGAATGTGCCTCTTGCTTTTAGGCCATATGGCCTTGTGCACTTATATGATACCATACATCATGCTTCATCTATGATGTCTACAGTCCTGGCTCTGGTTGGGCCACTCACCAGACAAAGATCCCATCAACTCTAGAGTGACTGTTCCCAGCAGAGTCACTGTGTCCCTTACCTGGTAGCTGAACCCAGAGAAAGTGAGAGTGGGTGTTGCCTTCAACACTCCCACCCCAATGCCACCATCCTAACAGATGCTTTCCTTCTGGGTTGGGGGTGCTCATCTGAACAACAAGGTACCTGGACCACACGGAAGGCCAGACTGCGCATCAGTATTTTAGAACTGAGAACAATTTGCCAGGGTTGCAAGTGGTGTCAGACAGTATCACCACAGTCATTTACATAAACAATTTGGGTGGAGCCAGATCTCTTCCCCTTTGCCTGGAAGCAGTCAGGCTTTGAAACTGATACCTCCCAGGTGCTCAGAACACTTCAGCAGCCAACCTGAGCAGGTGCTTCTCTGTGGCTCATGAGTGGGAGATTGACATCTCTGTCCTGAGCAAAATATTCACTCAGCGGGGTACACCTCAATGGCCTCTCTTTATGTCCCAAACAGAAAAATTTCCCTGTACTGCTCCAAAAAAGCTATGGGCTATGGCATGCAGGGTGATGCTATCCTGTTGTCATGGACAAACGGATCTCAGATATTCCTTTCCTCTCATTCCCCTACTATCACAGGTCCTGAGAAATATCCGTCATGACAGGACTAGAGGCATTCTCCTAGCACCCAGTTTGGTTCCCAGAGTTCCTGAAAATGTTAGCCCTCTCCCAGTCAGGATCTGCCTCTTCCCGGAACCCCTAACTGTGGAGGCGGGTAGAATCCAGATTTCTCCATCTCATGGCCTGGTGTTTGAATGGGCATTGGAAAACAGAATGCTCCTATTCAGCACCTGTTCATTCTATCCTTACCCAAAGTAGGAAAGATTCAATTAGGACCTGCTACCTAGCAAAATGGAGGTGTTTCTCTACCTGGAGGCAGCATCATCAACCTTCTCCGGGCACTGCAAATATTCTGGTCATTTTAGAGTATATCCTGGCTCTAAAAGAAATTTGGGCCTTTCCATTAGCTCACTGTGAGTCTATCTCACAGGAATTAGTGCCTGCCTTCCGCCGGTAGAATGACGTTCTGTTTTCACCCACCCAGCTACAATAAGATTCATGGGGGGCCTAGTCAGGACCTTTCCACCCAGGGTCAAACCTATACCTCACCTCAACTGCATCCTGTCAATATTCACCAGACCACCGTTTGAACCTTTGGCAACATGCTACATGTCGCACCTGTCTATGAAAGTTGTATTTTTAATTACTATTACTTTAGCCAGGAGGGTGAGTGAGTTTGGGAGCCTTCATGGCAGATCCCTTTATCCTTTTGCCTCCATCCAAAGTTCCTCCCCAAAGTTATTTATGAATTCCATGTCCACCAAAGTATCCACTTACTTGTCCTTTTTCTGAAACCCCATGCTTCTGCAGAAGAGAAAAGACTTCATTCCCTTGACATCCGACCTGCCCTGGTGTTCTGCAAAGGACCAAACCTAACAGAAAATCACCAAAACTTTTTCTCGACATGGTAGAAAGATTGTGAGGTCAAGCAAGATCCTCTCAGAGAATCTCTAAGTCGGTTTCTGGGTGCATCAGTAGGTGCTACAGGTTAGAACACATACCTCCTCCTGAAGGCACATCCCACTGGGGCGCAAGCCACATCACAAGCATCCCTGCAGGACATTGCAATACTAGACATATGCAGATTGGCCACCTGGAGCTGCAGCCACATGTTTGCTAGTTCAGCCTTCTGCTGCAGATATAGCAGTGGGAACTGCAATACTGCAAGCATCTTTGCAGCTGGCTTCCTTGTACCCCCCTCCAGCCTGAGCACTGCTCGTAAATCACCCATGTGTGGAATACACATAGCGACCAGCACTTGAAGAAGAACTAGAGGTTATTTACCTGTAACTGGAAGCTCTTCCAGATGTATTGTCCCTATCTGTATTCTACTACCTGCTCTCTGTCCCCTCTGCTTTGGATTTTGTTGGATTTGTGGTAAGAAGAGAAACTACACTGACTTGTTTGTCCTCAGTTGGGAGCATGAGGAATGCTACTGTACATGTGCAGCCCAATGGACACTGCTTGTTAGAATTTTTGGACTTGGATACATGGCGCACATGTGTATCCGTGCGTGGACTACAGATAGGGACCACACATCTTGAAGAACTACAGGTTACAGGTAAGTAACCTCCATTTCCAATAAAAACGTTAGTACGCAATAACATTATGAAGTTTTGGGATGTTCCCTGGAGGATTTTGATTCCAGTCAAAATTGTTTGACATTTTGGGGTTGGGGTAATCCTATTCTCACTTGTCATGTAATATGAACTTTAAGGGAAACTGTACACATTGATCAGATGAGCATGCTGACATTTTGAAAGATAAGCACCTCTCAGCATTAAAAAACTCAGACATACATTTGTTGTTTCCTTTGGTATCATCTTTTGAATTGGCAGATTTCTGGGTTGTGGGTTGAGACTTTGAATTTTTTTGAAGGCCGTGATAGACAGAACAAACTGAATGGAACTTGTTTATCCAAATTATGAAAGGGGCCTGTGGTATATGCATGTATCCAGGCAATAAAGGGCATGTTTTTGGGTGCAACATATATTTAGATGGATAGACCTTTCATTTGATTGACATGCATGCAGCTTTAATAAAAGCTGTCGTTGCTGTTCACTTTTGCAAACTGACCTCTTTGCGAGAGGTGAACACGAATGGCTGGAGTTTGGAATGTCAATGGAATGGTATGATCTTTGACTAACATATGAGATACGGGGGTCAGATTCTAACTCCCGCTTTGGTCCCTTTGTATGGGGGCTTGGGAGGGTGAGGGAAGAAGTTGTCATCCCCAGCCGACACAGATGGCTCCTACACCATCCTCATTGCAGCCTACAGTATAGGGGATGTGCATGGCCAGAGTGTGGTATACTCTGGCTATCCCTAGCTGGCAGATGGTCCCTTCAGGGGATGGGAGCTGCTCTAACCTGCACGTGGGACCAAGCAGAGAGTTAGGGAACCATAACTAGATCCCTGAGAGTGACCCATGTAAGCTGGATGCATCAGGGAATCTGGTATGAGATTTTTGTTGTTGCTGTGTCTGCACCAGGCCATTACTGACCAATCTTTCAGGTTCAATGTTCCTTTTCAATATACATATACCTAGTGAATAAGTTCTGGAGAAAGGGGTTTGCTTAGCCATATTAGAAAATGGTCTTATTTATGCGGACTAGGGAGTGATCAAACAATTGCACTCATTTTTGGCTTAACAGAAAATTTTAAATAAGTGAGGATTGTTGTGATTTAATTTTAACTTAATTATCAGTTTTGCTCCATACCTTACTGCAATGTCACTAAATCAGTAATGCTGACCCAGGAATCACCTTACATAGCCCATCGAATTCTTTTTAAATATAAGATTGATTTAAAATAGTCTGTGAACTCACTATTTGTGCACAACCTGTATATTTTGCAGTAGACACAATTCTTCTAGAAAGGACTGCTCATGAGTGTGGATATTTTACTTACTGCTATCCTCCACTGAAAAAACATGGCTAATTTTAATTCCTCCCTTACCTTACCTCTTCTACATCTGGCTGCTCTGCAATAGCTTTTTTTCTTTCTGTAGAAAGTTGGAAAATGATTCTCTGATGCTGTTTTACGTTTGACCAGCAGGGGAGGCTTGTGTACAAAAAGTGAAATTGTTCATGTCTGGAAAACGTATAATGTAATATCATCAGATCTGTGACATTTGTAGTGTCTTAAATTAACCGACTTTCTTGACTTAATCTAAAGTTGGCAGACATTTTGTAAAAACAGCCACTACAAAAACTGTTAGACATTTGAGCGCCGGCCTGAGGCTACCATCAGGCCCTTCAGAATGATTAGTACCCTCCTCTGTGAACCCATATAGCATAACTTTGCTGTACAGTATGGAAGCTGTAATTGTTGCACACACTTTTATTTCAGAGAGTTCTGTTTTTCCCCCCTTTCTAATTACACAATGTGAGGGCTTGGAGAAGTGAGATAGGTTTTGCAGGTCTTTTAGGCCTAGAGCCACAACAAGATTTAGATGTGCAATGCTCAGTGTTGCAACATGTAACTTTCAGGCTTCCTGTACAATGCATAGGGAGAGTTAGGTGCCTAACCCTCTATCCTTGGAAGCAGTGACTCTGAAAAAGACTTGGGGGTTGTGGTGGATAATCAGCTGAATATGAGATCCCATTTTGATGATGTGGCCTAAAGAACTAATGTGATCCTGGGATGTATAAACAGGGAATCTCAAATAGGAGTAGAAAAGTTATTTTACCTCTGTATTTTGCTGGTACTGGTGCAGTTGCTGTTGGAATACTGTATCCACAATTCAAGAAGGATGTTGATAAATTGGAGAGGGTTCAGAGAAGAGCCACGAGAATAATTAAAGGACTAGAAAACATGTCTTATAGAGATAGATTCAAATAACTTAATCTAGTTAGTTTAACAAAGAGAACATCAAAGTGGGGTGATTTGATTACAGTCTATAAGTATCTACATGGGGAACAAATATTTAACAATGGGCTCTTCAATCTAGCAGAGAAAGGTGTAACACAATCCAATGGTTGGAAGTTGAAGCTACACAAATTCAGACAAGAAATAAGGTGTAAATTTTTAACAGTGAGGATAATTAACCATTGGAACAATTTACTATAGATTGTGGTGGATTCTCCATCACTGACAATTTTTAAATCAAGATTGGATGTTTTATTCCAAGATCTGCTCTAGGAATTATTTGGGGGAAGTTCTGTGGCCTGAGTTATACTGGAGGTCAGACTAGATGATCACAATAGTTCCTTCTGGCTTTGGAATCTATGAGGTAAACAAGAAGTAAGGAACACTCAGAAGCCAGCCAGCAGGCTGAGCAGGAGCTGCCGAAGCTAACCAGTAGGAGATGCTGAGGAGAGAAGGGTATGGCCTAAGCCCTGCCCCACCAAGGTAGTTGGGCACCCATATCGTCTTGGGTAATCACAGCTGTGAACCCTCTCTGGGAGCTAGGTACCTAAGCCAGGTCTGCCCTTCCTCACAAAGACAGAAAGACCCCCCCACACACACACACACCTCCCACCCCCATTCATAGCCAATAACCTGTGACTAGGGCACTCACCTATTTGCAGATCCCCACTCTGCCTTAATTGGAACAGAGACTTGAGTCCAGGTTTCCCCTATCTGGAGGAGAGCCCTAACAATTGGTCTATTGGCTATACTGGGGTGAGTTTCTCTCAGTCTTTCCTGTTGAAGCTCTTCCACTTTGTATACGTTAAATATTCACTGTAGCAGGGATTTGAACTTGCATTTCCCAGGGAGTGCTCTAACCATTGGCATATACAGTTAGTCTCGTCCTGACCCAATGACTTTTTCATGATTTATACAAAGTGGACCAGCTTCAACAGGAGAGACTGAGAGAAGACCTGTGCCAGAATACCCAACAGCCTGGTGGTTTGGGTGCTCACCTGGGATGTAGGAGACCTGGGTCTCTGCTCTGAATGAAGCAGAGTGGGGATTTGCAAACAAGCCTAGACATCCCAGGTGAGTGCCTATCCTGTGGGCTATTGGTTATTCTGGGGGATACACATGCACATGTGATCATGCCAGTCAGCCAGCCCCAAAAATTCCTGAACTGGTCACCTCTGGCTGTCTTGTATGTGAGGTCCAGTCTGGTAGGCATGCTCTGAGAACACTTGTTGGATTGAACCCCACAGGTGAGGCAAGCAAGGGAACACCTAATCTGAGAACTCTGCTGGGGCCTAGGCATGAGCTAGGATGACACTGAGCTGCTTAGCATTGTCAGGACTTGGGCAGTTTTGCACATACCCACCAATTGAAATTTAGTGCGCCTAGGGGACTTCACTGGTAGGAATTTAGGCACCCCCAGGGTTAGATGGCAACTAACTAGATGGGGGTTTTGAGGATCTCAGTGGCATGTAAACATTGGACGTAGGTGCCTAAATCTCTTTTTGTGGATTTAGTACTTAGTGCCCAATGGAGAAGACTGCAGTCCTGCCGCCCTGGTCTTATGGTGCACCTAAGAGGAGGGCCGCTGACCACAATGACTGTTAGGGGGCTTATTCCTTCATCCACTTACTTCCCTGGTCCTTCTCACATGAACAGAGAGCAACAATACCTGAAGTCCAAAGGTGCAAACAATTCAATGTTTATTGGGGTGAATTTCCAGCAAGCATGATTCCAGTTTCCTTCCTTAGTGTCCCCATTCCCAGGTCTGACACCACAGAGCCTTACCTGTGTCCCTGTTCCCATTTCTGCCCTTAGCAAAACATGATTCCAATTTCCCCCCCCCCCCCCCCATTCCCTGTTCCCATTTCCCCCCTTAGCAAAACACGATTCCCATTTCCCCCACCCACTTCCTGGTTGACTGCAGACTATATAGTAAAACTTGAGTTCTGCTTAGCTATACCTTAACCAATCATTTTCCTGAAATTTAACTAACCAATCCTAACATATTGTAACATGATTATATAAGGTTTCAGAGTAACAGCCGTGTTAGTCTGTATTCGCAAAAAGAAAAGGAGTACTTGTGGCACCTTAGAGACTAACCAGTTTATTTGAGCATGAGCTTTCGTGAGCTACAGAAACTGCAGTTTCCACAGTATGCATCCGATGAAGTGAGCTGTAGCTCACGAAAGCTCATGCTCAAATAAATTGGTTAGTCTCTAAGGTGCCACAAGTACTCCCTTTCTTTTTATGATTATGTAACCAATTATATCCCACCACCTTAATTAGTTTACACCCAGCAAAATTAATTATACAGCAGACAGAAACAATCACAGAACCAGACAGAGACCATGCAAATAAACAATAGCAAAGTGGGAACTATAACGACAAAACAATACAGAAGTGAGGATTTCACATCCCAGCTATTGATAAGTGAGTTCTTGCCAGACAGGATACTATCAAACTAAGTTTCCTTTTACATCTTCTAGGCACTTCCCTTTCTCTGGAGGCGATAGGCATTATCAGGACAGGACTGTAGTCCTAACAGCCCAATAGCACCTGATTTCAATGTGACTGGTTTGGAATGTGAGGATGTGACCGTTCGCTTCCCAGCTTATGGCTGCCTCTGCTGCTTAGCCAAAGGCCTTAGCCCAAGAACAAGGCCTCAGACTGTCACAGTAAGAGAAGGCCCTTACGCTGGCAGACAGTGATTTTGATTCTGTCTTTTATACCTCTATAACTAGCTAAGTGATAAGAATACACCTAAATTCTTAGAGTATAGGCCTTTACAGACAGGCCTGAATATCTAAATCCTAACAATGACTTGGGACTTTGCAGGTTAATTCCCAGCCAGAGTTAAGGATGATCACAGGGTGGTATTTCTACCTGTGAGCTAATCTGGTCTGCAGGGACAGGATTACTCTCTCTCTCTCCTCAATCCTGACACTACAGTAAACTCCATTCATCCAAGGAGATTAAAGTAGGACATAAACAAACATTAAGATTCCTCACCCTGTGGAACCATTTTAGTAAATAAGCTAAAGGCCAGCCAGGGTCATTGACTTGCCCAAGTTCAGGGCAGGATTGCCAACCCCTAGCATTCGGGATTCTGCACAATTATAGTATGACCCCACCCAGGTCTTATTCGGACCCTGCTGCCTGAACTCTCCCCACACCACCAATGACCAACTAGACCCACTGGAGAATGAGCAGGAGGATGTGGGAAAGGAGCTGCCCTCTGAGAGCCAGGATCTTTTTGGGACTCAGGAACCTGTTGACAGCCAAGTGGAGAGGCAGCCCCAGTCCTGCCCTGCTACGACAGACCCTGATTCCTACCCTGAATCAACTGATGCCGAATCCCAGCCAGAAACCCAGGCTGGGAGTGAAAAATCAGATCCCATAGAATGAACTTGGGCATGTAAGTACCTATTATTATTGGCGGATGTGAGCTAGGAGTCCCATTTCCCTTCCCCCTTTCTGCTGCTTCAAAATGGCTTCCCCCAGCATGGCGCAGGCACAATCTGTGGTCCCTCCTCCTGCCCCGCCCTGTGGCAGATTTGAATAACAAAGCATTCATTTGTGCAAAATTCAACAGTTTATGGAGGCAGAGCTTATAGGGAAAGAAATGTGGTTCGTTTTTGCAGTTTACATGAGGTCTCAATGCACATTGCATGGCTGGTCAAGGCACAGACAATACTGCTTCCCATGGGTACAAATGCCCTGTAACATACACTGTAGTGGACAGTCGTTGCAGGGCCCTATCTATTTTCCTCTGCACTTTCTCCGAGTCTGCAGGGGAGATATAGCAAAACTTTTAACACTGAGAAACAGCTTGGTTTTGTTTTGCACATTATAGGGAACAGCCCCCCCCCCGCCCCCCCCCATGTCCCCAGTATAGCTTGCAAGCCCTTCCCACTCCTGCAGCACTTCTGGGGGCCAATCCTGGTGAATAACTTCACAGCATATCTTGGTGGTCTGTCCTTTGTCTTTTAAATAAGACCACCTCGGCCTCTTAGTTACATGCCTCAGCGTAACATCATTGAGTGTCAAAACAGCTTAAAGATGTAGAGGGGATTACTGGCCCTCTTGCTCCCCATAATCTCCCTCCTTTACCCCTCTGAGGCCATAGTAAGCCAAAATACCCTCCTGCAAAACATGCTGCTGCTAGGCCAGTGGCTCTGCAGTCCCTTAATTTGGGACCCAGTCATGCTCTTCAACCCCCAGACAATGCTAGCTACTGGGACCAGCTGCACTTGTAACCTCTGTGCCCCTGCAACAGTGCTCTCAGAGGCTCCCATTCACCTCTCAGATCCAACCTCTGCGAACCGGCAACACCAGCACCTGGGAGTCCAGCTCTTTTCAGCCACAGCACTCAACCCCAGAACACATGCAGACGAGAAGTGCCAGAGACGAGGTGTGTACTCACTCTTAACTTTAGAAAGACCCTATCCCACCAATTGTTGTATTTGAAATGTTCACTGTTGTACTCTGAGCTTTGTTTGCACTGTTGCAGAAATTAAAGGTTTGCATATAGCTGGTGACTGAAGACGACTGATTAAATATATTTTCAAATACAAAGGTATATTCTTCCATTGTCATTAAAATTTTATTATCTGTTTACAATACATCCACTATAAGTTGTCTTTGCACTTAACACAGAAAATCCTTTAAATAAAGCTGAAATAATTCAGAAGGCTTTACAAAAGCACATAGGGAAGTTTAAACACAATACCCCAGTGCACATAATGTCTGCATCCCAACATGCCCACCACTGGCTGACAGGTTTATGCAGGAGACTCAAACTATGAACAGTAGGCATCCCTGACAGAATTCCCCCTGGTGTTTGTTCTCTGTGGGATGTGTTGCTGGCTTCTCAAACCTCCAAGCAAGTCTTTGCACCTCAGCCATCAGCAAGGTTTTCCTCCTTACTATCATAACGATTGTGTAAAACGCAACATGCAGTGGAACATTTTTTTTCCTGCTACTTCCAACCGACTCCATTATCAGCGCCATCTGCTTTTCAAATGGCCAAGTGGACACTCGACCACTGTGCTGCAGCTACTCAGGCAATAGTTAAAATGTTCCTTCCTTCTGTCCAAGCAGCCTGTATGTCTCTTCAAATTAGCCAGGGCATCAGGGGAATAAGTTGGGCCTCCCAGAATAACCAGACCAACCTTCACACCATTAATGTCCACGTTGCTCCTCGGGGCAAACAGTCCTTTCTCCATTAATTTAAATAGTACTGCATTCTGAAGGATCCTAGCATTCTAGACCTCCCAGGTCACGTGCATTTATGTCTGTAAACCTGCCGGGGTGGTCCATCAGTCCTTGGAGCACCATGGAGAAATACCCCTTTCTGTTATACATTCTGTACCCTGGCTCGGGAATGATGGGCACATAGATTCCATCAATTGCCCCACAAGAGTTTGGGAAGCCATGTGTGCAAAGCCATAAGTAATCTCCTGAGCATTACCCAGCCTCAATACCTCTGTTAGACAGCACCTTATTAATGCCATAGCAGACCCGCATGAGAATGGCCTCAGCAGTTGATCTCCCTGCCCAGAATTGGTTGGCTACAGACCAGTAACATTCTGAGGTGGCCAGCTTCCAGATGATAATGGCGACCTGTTTCTCCATGCGTACAGGCCACCATGTATTGGTAGTCTGTCACTGAAGCTTCAGGGTCAGTTCTGCACAGATCTCAAAAGAGGTAGCCTTCCCCATCCTGAAGTTCTCTTGCTTCGCCTGGTCTTCCCAGCTTTGCAAACCAATCCTCTCCCACCAGTCTAGGCTGGTTTCCCAGTTCCAGAAACAGTGCTGAATTCTGTGTAGGTGATCCAGAAACCAGTCCTCTTGTTCCAGCACCTATTTCACCCGGTGTTGAGTAATATTTAAAAAGGAAAATAACCTGTTAAGTGCTATTATTATTATTACATGCGGTGTAGCTGTAGCTGTGTTGGTCCCAGGATATTAGAGACACAAGGGGGTGAGGTAATATCTTTTATTGGACCAACTTCTGTTTGTGAGAGAACAAGCTTTTGAGCCACACAGAGCTCTTGTCTCATTGTTGTTACTGTTGTTGAGTTTGCTTGGAGTTCTTACTTATCAAACTCAAAAAATAATTCTTTACTCATCAAACTTGAAAAAAGGGGAGGGGAATGGGCTGATAGTGAATGTGCTTGTCTTGCTGTCTGAACAGAGAAGGATTAATTCAAGCAGCCCCTCTTAAACATTTTGTCATATGTGAAGCAGCTCATTATATTCCCTCTACTGCAACTTATAAATGCAGCCACAAAATGGGTGGGCAGAAGGGGAAATATCACTTCCTTTTGCAAATTTAGAAATCTGATTATCTGGCACTAAATTCTGAGCTAGAGGAGTCTTTGGGAGAGGAACTGCTCTAGTTGGGGAGACTGTACAAGTCTAGGTAAGCAAGTAGGAACAAGAAAGCTCTGGTGTATGTAAAAAGAATCCCCTGCTCCTTAAACACAACATTGCTGCTGGCTGCTTAGTAATACAGCTGCAGATTGGGCAGGGCAATCCCCCCTTCTCCTTAAGCATGCTTAGGGGAAATCAAGGATGCTTGCCCAACCCCCACCAAACAAAAGAGAAAGGAATAAGGTATGCAGGTCAGTGAAACTCTTGATGGAAGTGTCACAAGAACTGAGCTTATATAAATACAGAAATCTAGGGAATGAAATCCTACTCATTGAGGCTGACCTGCCCAAGATAAAGGAAGATAAAGCCTTGCAAAGGAGCCTGAGAATTTTGGTTAATGCAAACAACTGATTTCACCAGAATAGCTCTGAAAAGGAAGCCAACACCTGCAGGCCAAATATTTAATTACTTGGCTGCAGTAACTGACTTCAATGCAAACATTGTCAAGGCAATGTTTCAATGTCTAGGCTGTCTTTAGGGAATTACAGGCTTTCTCAGTAACATCTAATGTATTCAGCGAATGTCCCCATATTGTTAATTGCAGGGAACCTCCTACTGCCTCTGGTAACAGTCAATTTAGTGCACATATTCTGGCTTCAGTCACTGGAGGCTGTTCTAGTTTAAAGTCAGTGGGAGCTGTGCATGCACACTAGAGAGTGAATTTGCCCTTCAGCATGTAAAAAGGCTCTGACTCACTATTATTAATTATTTGTATTACCGTAGCGCCTAGGAGCTCCAGTCATGGACCAGGACCCCATTGTGTTAAGTGCTGTACAAACACAGACCAAAATATAGTCTCTGCCCCAAAGAGCTCACAATCTAAGTAATTACAACCGAAGCATCTATTAATAGGCAAATTGGTGACTTTTGCTGTGTTTGAAACCTTTCCCTCCTCCTTATGGATAACATATGAATTATTCAGAGACTATGGTGATAGGAGCTTATAAGAACCTAGCTAGCTAGTAATTAATGTAGCTTATATAGTGCCTTTTGATCAAAAGACTTTGTAGATATTAATTGCTTACATTTTAAGCCTCACAAAATTTGAAATGAGTTCGAGATGATGTCCCCTCCGGTAGCCCTTTCATTTCATATTGCTGTTCTAGCAATGGCCAGTATTTTGGGTTATTTACATAATGACCTCCACTAGATGGTGAACAATGAGAAATAAGTTTGTTTTCTTCTCATTTCCTTTCCTGTCTGGTCAACGGTGACATCTAGGTCACCAAAGGCAGCTCTGCTTTGTCTAGCAGAGCAGAACCCTACTAGCAATACTGCTTGGGAAAATCAGCCTGCAGACAGTGATGAAGTGAGATAGTTTCAACGCTTTTCCTTGGACTAGAATACGTTGCCTTTGTAATGCACCAGCAATTCCCCCAGCCATAGCTGAAGTCCCAGTGTTGCTGCCAAATCTCTGTCTCATGCTGAGCAACATACTGCTAGCAAACCACAAGGCCAGATATTATGCTGTTGCTGTAAGATCAATGTAAGTGAGCTTCTCATTTCCATATGTAGTAAGATCTCTGAGCACAAAATCAGGTATCAGTTGTCACCCATTTAAATGCTTGTTTGTGAGCATGCATGTGTAGTGGAAGCTTAGTGACCTTTCTTTTGATAGGTTTCAGAGTAACAGCCGTGTTAGTCTGTATTCGCAAAAAGAAAAGGAGTACTTGTGGCACCTTAGAGACTAACCAATTTATTTGAGCATAAGCTTCCGATGAAGTGAGCTATAGCTCACGAAAGCTTATGCTCAAATAAATTGGTTAGTCTCTAAGGTGCCACAAGTACTCCTTTTCTGTCTTTTGATGTTTGCTAAATGTTGCTGCAACCATTCTAATAGTTTAGGGGGAGATATTTAAAAGGCATAAATGATAGTTAGATGCCTAACTCTTATTGACTTTCAATGTAGGGGAGTAGGAGAAGGATTAGATATTTAGCTTCCATTTGTACCTCTGAAAATCACCCTTTTAGATTATATTTTTGGATAAGGGTCACTCTTTCTTGCGGGATGGGAAGGCAGTTGTTCATTGCTCGGTGAAGTCCTGGCTATATATACCTCACGTCTCCCCCATCTCATTTTAAGCTTTCTTATCTTCAGATCTTTGTGTTGCAGCCAATGTGTCTCTGACTGATGACTCTAGTCTACAGGATTCCCTTCAGAGTCTGTCTACGCTGTTCTTAAATTGGTTTAGAGGTCATTGATGAAAAACACAAGGCAGCCTGCTCCCAACAAAGTTGAACTTCCAACTCTGCAGCTTCCCTAGTCCCCGCCAGAACAAGGGACAGTAATGAAAGGCTCTTAAGTCAGTGGGCACAACTTCCAGTGACTTTTAGAGTAGTGCCACTTTAATTCAGGGAAGAAGTTGGCCCTAGGGATCAATCACCGTGAGGAGCAGAGCACAGGCATTAGGCCACCAGCTTGGCAACTTTCAGTCTTTTAAGTCATTAACTCCTTCATGGTAGCAGCCTCTACTACGTTGCCTTGTGTGCAGATGAAAAGCAAACTGTCAAAACACAGTGGAGTATAAAATTAACTCTAGTGGCTATTTTTCCTCTAGCACAATCTCTAACTGGCTGAAACCCTGCTATCTCCTTCAAAGATTTCCAAGTGAAGAAGGTCTTCTAAAAATAGCTGTGACTGTTCATTTTTAACATGTACTTTTACTCTTCTGACATCAAGGCAAATTTTATAAAAAAAAACCCCAAAGCCAAAAATGGATTACCCTTTTCTGTGCTGTTGTAAAAATATTGATAACAGCTGAAGGGCTGGGACACTGGTCTGAACAACAAGTTTGAAATACCCAGACTCTCAAGAGCTTCAGCTTCATATCCCAGCCCTACATCCTTGGAGCTAGGTACATTGGGCTAGACTTGCTTGTGCACTCTGGCTGCTCTGCACTATTCTAGTGGCTCTACAGCCAGCAAGGCGTACGCGTGGAAAGCTTTGCTGGGATAGCTGTATCACTACACTATACTGGCAAATTGCTCCAAACTGTCATTTGGTGGTGCAGCTTTTTCCAGCTTTCCGAGTGAAATAAGCTATTCTGGAAAAGTGCATTTTTGCTGGCATAGTTATGTTGGTCATACATCACACCTCATCACATCTCCGATCGACACAGCTGTGCTAGCAAAAGTTAACAGGAAAGAAATGGCCTAAGCAGCCATAAACCCAGGTTATCTGTCTGGTTAAACTGAGTTTATGGTTGGTTTGTGTCACTGGATTGGTGCAAAACTAGAGCATGCGGGTGAATAATCTGGCCACTAGAGTGTGGTGGTCATATGAGGCATTACAAATCAAAGTTTTGTCTGCTTTCTGTGGTCCATACAGCTCCTACAGCACATTCCATAATGGTAGGGGTTTGTCCTGCTGTCCTTGGCCAAAACTCCCTCTTACATCAAACTCTTATGCTGGTTGCTTCCTTCTCTCTACCTTAGAGCTGGCTGTGTTTTGAAAAGAAAGTTATTGTAGACATGCAAACATCATCTTTTAAATTCTTCTAAAAATTGCTTTGCGGTGTTCTCCATTTTATAGGGAATAACCTGAGAACATAAACCATCTTAATATCTGATTTTTGTTGTCACCTTAGCCGGCCTGGTCTGTACTATTTATAAATACTATCTGAACAAATACCCCAAATAATCTTTGACACATGATTTCTGACTAGGGGCTAGAAGGCTTCATTCATTAGGGAGCTAGTAGACAGTATGAGGTTTTAGTTACATTTTTCACAGTAACAGCTAGATTTTTAACACTGCTAGTTAGGACAAAGACTGTAATTCTTCTTCTTCTCCTCGATTGTAAAATGTGTCCAGCATAAGAAGGTAGCTGCCACCTGAATTGAATACACGGCCTTGATAAACGAGGGACCAAAGGAATGTGGTTTAGCAGCTATTCAGAAGTAGCCAAATGACTTGCAGGAGCTATCAAGTGTGACAAACTATGGTTGCAAACCTGCCAAGATTCATTCACTGGCGAGGAAGCATACTTCTTTTGGAGTAATTTTCATGCAGTGTCTAAAATACTTCACTTTTGTGATGATGATTTTGTAGTGTGAAAGCTTTTCAGTTATAACTTTATTTTGAATAGTTTATTTTCTGTATTTATTTATTTTCTGTAATTATTTATATGGCTGCCGGAAGACAGCCCTGAAATTGAACAGGAGTACCGGTGGCACCTTAGAGACTAACAAATGTATTTGAGCATAAGGTTTCGGGGGGGCTACAGCTTGAAATTGAGAAATCTTGTGTGTGCGAAGCTTAGGGACCCCACTGGAAGGTAAACATCCAGGTTAGCGACTTTATTGCTATTTGCTTACACTTGTATCCCTGTAATCCCATTTAATACCTTCCAACACACCCTGCAGCCCTAATCCCAGAGGGAGGGCGCATGATCACCCCGGCCCATAGGAAGCAGTATAGGGCCTAGTAGTGATGCAACTGCCTCCCTGTGTCCAGGCCACGAGGGTGGGTGGGGTGGAGATGCTGCGGCGCCAGCGGGTCACGTGACAGTGAGCGGCGCAGCCCTGACATCCTCGTTCCGCCGCCTGCCGGCGAGCCCTGCAGGAGGCGGCGCGGGCCTTTCCCGCTCACTGCCAACGTCAAGCCCCTAATGGCGCCCCGCGCAGCTTTGTTCGCGACGTGCCCTGGGCGGCGCGGGCGTGTTAAAACAGAGGGGCCGCTCCCCGAGGAGGCTGCACGCTAGGCTCCTCCTGGGTTTTAAGTATCCCTGTCGCCCCAGCGCGGCTCCCGGGTGTTGTGTGTGTTCCCACCGAGCCTTGCCCTGGGCCGCGGGTATTCACGTGCGAGGGGCTCTCAGGGGCCCCTCGGTCTTTAAGTGCAGGAATTTCCCCTGGCTCGTCTTGCTCTCGCTGTAAGTGCCATGCCCTTTGCAGGAAGTGATGGCCGCAGGCTCGCTCGCTTGGGCTGGAGCTTCGCGTACCCGCCAAACAAGCAGGTGTCCCAGCGCGCCCGAAATAACTAACGTACGTGGGGAACGTGCAGTGATGTGTCATTTTTGGGGCGCTGGGAAGCCCACCTTCTTTTCCTGCACATCGGCTGTCCATCACAGTGCCTAGGAGACGGCTTGTCTCTTCCCCAATGCTGCAGAGCCCTCCCGTAACAGCCAATCCCAGCGCAGGAAGTGGGCAGGTTTTACTCTGTCACTATCCCCTGTATGGAAAAACCCTCTGCATCCTTTTTCGCTTGGTGGGGGGAGAGGAGGAAGAAGCGGTTCCCCTGCAGTTTAGAAGCTTTTCGTGCAAGGCGGGGGAGAGAAAAAAAAAAGATCCTTTAAATCGGTCCTGTGAGAGTTGTGTTTGTGTCCTGACTGCTTTGGTGTTCAGCAAAACCCTTCAATTATCTTACTTAATCAGACAGGATGATAGCTGCCCAGCTGCTGGCCTATTTCTTCACAGAATTGAAGGATGATCAGGTCAAAAAGGTAAGTCAGAAACCGAATATTTGCACCCCAATGGCCAATTTATTTTTCATAAAGATGTCTTTGTGTTGTCAGTGGGCGACCTGTGCTTCCACTTGATGAAAATATTTGTTAGAAAAGCTGAATGTAGCAAAATCGGAAATATTTGCTTTAATAAAACGAATTATCTTCTCTAGTGCATGTGGGGTGTTTTAGAAAAGCAGTGGAGCCTTGAGTTTGTAAAATGTGAAGGATATAACCCCTAAAAAGCTGTGTAATATGCTGCAGTGTCCTTGAAAGAAGGATGTAGATGTCATTTCTCCACTGAGCAGTCCCTCCAGGGCCTTTGTAGAATAGTCTAAAATACATGAATACAGTTAGTCAGTCTCATAATATGTGACTGTATGAACGGTAAATATGTTTTATTACACTGGAAATTCAAGGCCCAGGCCACTTATTATTTAAAAATTAAGTTATCTTAACTGTAATTTATTCATTTTTAAAGTAGAGTCCTAACCAACAAAATCTGCCTATTTCTTGTTGTTAATCATTGCTAGCTAAAAAGATTACTTTAGAGTGAAAGAAGTGAGTTGAATGTAACATTGAAAATGTAGACTGATAATTTATTCACAGATTTGAAGCAATTTTATTTATATTCTTATTAAAGTGGAAAAATAGGGTCACAAGAATTTCCGCTAAGGTTATTTTACCTAGTTATGCTTTGTCCCCATGTCTCATAGGTGGTCCCTTAGAGAGACGGGCCTCTATATAGAGATGAAATATTCTGTTTTTAATATCATCAGAATAATGTCCTTAGGTCTCTTACGGGAGGGGGCCTAACATTTTATTATACTAGGTGTAGCACCACTGCAGGTGTAGGCTATAAACACAGACTTTGCAGAAATATTAAAGAAAAAATATAAAAGTTTCCTTATGCTGCTGAATTTGTAATGACTGTAAGGTATTTTAACTACATTTGATGTAGTTTTGTTGTCAGTGTGTTATTGCAGCCTCATTTAAAAACAAAAAGAGCTCTAATTATCAGGAAGTCAGTTCCACGTGCATCACTTCAATATGTTTCTTTTTATTTTTTGCTCTTTGTAAACAGCAGCATATATAGAGGCGGTCACTCTTTTTTTTTTATTAGTGCTTGCACAGATGTGTCTTTCAAGAATGTGAGTTAAAAATAAATTCAAGTCTCAAACAATTTTGGATTTTATGTTGTTGTCACTTGTGAATGTATGGGCCAACAGTAATATTTTTATAGTGAATTGACAGAGGCTGGAAGTTGTGTTAAAAGCATGATTTTTAAGCACTTAAAGGGGAATATTGTTGTGTGCCAGTTAGTTGCATGGTGTTACTGTTTAACAGCATAGTACAAAATGGGTGTGGAGTTCAGTGTAAATAGATGGTAAAACAATATTACCTTATTTCTGAGTATTACTGGTTGCATGGGCGTGGTGGTTTAACATGAAAAGGAAAAGCACAGTAATTTAGTTGAATAGTTAGGAATGCTGGAGATTTTGGTACTAGGCCAAAAAAAAAAAAAAGGTTGACTTTCTCTTTCTGAAGAAGCTCAGTGGCCTTTCACAAACAGGTGCCATAGCCTGGAAGATTCTGCTGACCCTTTCTTTACAACGTTTGTCCATATTATGTGGATTTGGGGGGAGAAATGGGGAGAAGGAGAGAGGAATATTGTTAAAGGTGCGTGTAAGATTTTTTGTTAAACTCTGAATAATGTGGCCTTGTCCTTTTCTGTTAATGTTACAAATGTGCATTTTTGTAGTAATATCTGAGCTTGTCTGCCTAGACTAGGGAAATTTGCACCTGTGTGACTAGATTAATGTTGCTACATTAGTGTAAATGTTCAGCATAGATGCACTGGATTTGTGCAGTTTACCCCAGTAACTAGCCAAGATGAGTCACATTGGTGCATGCCACATCTTACACTGGTGTATCACATCCATGCTGGGGTTTTCTCTTATGTAGTTACATCAGTGCACTGGTAACTACACCAGTGAGCAAAAAACAAACCCCCCAGAAAGCTATTCTCCCTCTCCCCCCAATAAAATAAAATAAAATAACCCCAATAAAAACTCCAGACTCGGACAAAAAACTCAGTTAGGCAGGGCCTAAGAATGTTCTTTATTTTTAAAAGTTGCTTCTTGCAGCTTTAGGTCTCTTGTTTGTTCCATTAGGTTTTCCCCATCAAAAATATCTGTAGGAGGTAGAGGATTAGGAATAACTGTTTAGTCTGGAGGAAGATCCTGAATCTGCCTTCTCACTGAATTTTTCTATTACCTGAATCTATGTAACATGTATATTTGTTTTCTTGAAACACTTTTGCACGCCAATTACTTCTCCAGATTTACAAGCCTGTGTAAAGCATAATCTGTTTTTTTTGTTGTTATATTTAACAATCCAAAATAAACAAAAAATCACGACCACAGTGGAGGTGGTTCGTACACAAGATGTCACAAGCTTTACATTTACTGCATCTGAAATGCTTGTTATGATGCATGCTATCGGTGAAGTTCTGTGGTGTTGTCTCACAGATATTGTTATAAAAATATAGACAGTGTGTTTGTAAATTTTGTTACAATGAGAATCATAATTTTATTTGACTGTACTAGAAACCATTGTGATAGCTATTTTATACATTAAAATCCCATTTAGATTGCACACAGATCTAAGCATAGAAGTAAAATATTTCTATGTGTGCACCCTAAATCAGAATCTATTGATATTGAAGCTAAGAACAGCGACCCCTCCCCCTTTTTTTTTAAAAAAAAAAGAGAAATTAATAAAAATCAGTTTGGGAAGGTTTATGAGGGGGCTGGATGGATCAGAAGTCCTGTCTAGTCCTGTTCTGACCCTCAGAATACTGGAGAACTATGCACCATGTTGACCCGTGATAGTGGTACAATTGTACTTATCCTCAGTATATTGCACAGAAGAATACTTGCGTTTATTTCTCATTTTCAGCTCCCTCCTAGCTGTGCTTCCTCCTCCTCAAAAGGGGGAGGTCTCCTTTATTCTACTACAGACTGATTTGTTTCCACCCTTCACTCACAACCCCTCTATTACCTGCCTCCCCTGTAACTTCGTACTGCTCCACATCCATATAGTTCCAACCCTGAATATAGGCCTGAATTTTTAATCTTAGTCTCCCCTGCACTGGTTCTTGGCCTGAGGTTTAGGTGACAGCTGGTAGTGCAGGTGGTGAGTCACACTGAGAATGCCACTATAGGGCATGGGGGATAAGGAAGGATTATCAGCAAAGAAGAGACAAGGTAGGCTGGAACTTGTTCAGCCTGAGTCCCACATTGCTCTGTATCTCAGTGACTAGAAATTTTCCCTCCTCCACAGAATCTTTGTGGTCACGTAATACAGGCAGTACTCTAGTGTCATTCACCTGGTAGTTAACCAGTTTCCTCAGAGTCAGTAACTTTAAGGATCTGTACTATAGGAGTTACCTTCGCATAGTGCGATTCATTGTGGAGATGATATGGTTCTGAGACATGTGCAGTACCTAGGTATAATGAGTTAAGAATATTGCCTCCAGCTTAACTTGAATATAGATATAAAATTTGTTTTTCTTTGTTTAAGACAGGCCCTTGAAGGAGAGATCCACTAATTTTGCTTAGTACAGTGTCTGGAAAATTTTAAAGGCAGGAATCACCATAGTGTGGAAAGAACATAGTGTGTGTTTCATGGGCAGAAATAGTATATGTGAACAAAATTTGTGGGGCTGTAATATATGAAAAAGGAGCCACTTCCATATAAAATCATGTGTCAATATATGATCTCATGCAAGTCCAATACGTAAACTAAGCTAAAAGTATACCATAGCATTAATAGGTACATAAGATGCATATAGTTTTGTTCCATGTGGGATAAACTGTGAAATGAATTTGAAAACTCACTTTTTCATTATAATTGGTATTGATGAGCTTTTGCTGATAGCAGCTCTGGTGGCAGTTCTAGGGCAAAATTTTAGGAGACGTATGCTAAGTTTGTCTCTGTGCACACATGCTGATTAAGACCTCATCCTGCAAAGAATTAAGCATAACTTTATGTACTGTGAAAGACCAGGGGGGTGAAGTAATATATTTTATTGGGCCGCATTCTGTTGATGAAAGTGTGGCGAGAGTGTCACTCGAAAGCATCTTTCTTTCACCAACAGAAGGCAGTCCAATTAGGGTGCCAGACGTCCGTTTTTTGACCAGACCGCTTGGTTGAAAAGGGACCCTAGTGGCTCTGGTCAGCATCAGTGACTGGGCTGTTAAAAAGTCAAGTCGGCAGCGCAGCAGGGCTTACGTAGGCTCCCTGCCTGCCCTGGCTCCGCGCAGCTCCTGGAAGCGGCAACGTGTCCCTGCAGCCCCCAGGCACAGGGGCCAGGGAGGCTCCACGTGCTGGCCCTGCCCCAACTGCTGGCTCTGACGCTCCCATTGGCCAGAAACTGTGGCTAACGGGAGCTGCAGGGGCGGCACCAGTGGGTGTGGGCAGCATGCACTGTGCAGAGCCGCCTGCTCGCTTCTCCGTCTGGGGGCCAGACATGCTGGCCACTTCCGAGAGCAGCGCTGAGCCAGGGCAGGCAGGGAGCCTGCTTTAGCCCCACTGCACTGCCAACTGGGAGCTGCCTGAAGTAAGCGCTGCCCAGCTGGAGCCCTCACCCCCTGCCCCAACCCAATGAAAGTGGGTGAGGGAGAACGAGCGATGGAGGGAGGGGGGCTGGAGGGAGTGGGGACGGGGCCTTGGGGAAGGGTTAGGGTAGGACTGTTAGGTTTTGTGCAATTAGAAAGTTGTCAACCCTAAGTCCAATAAAAGATATTACCTCATGCATCTTGTCTCTGTAATATCCTGGGGCCACAACAACACTGCAAAGAACTTTATGTACTGTGATCATTCTCATTGACTTTCGTGTAACAGCTCACAATACATAAAGTTGAGCAGGTGTATAAGTCTTTGCAGGATCAGGGCCTGGTCCTTCAAAAGGCTGAGTCTTTTTGTTTTCCATTAGATTTACAAATGCAATGGTAAGCTGTGTGTGAAGTTTAAGATTTTGCCAATTTTCTATCTAGTCAAGGAGTGATTAATTTTTACTCATCGGGTGCCTGACAAAATCTTGAAATAGATAATGAAATAAAAAGGAAAAAACTCTGAAAAGCATTTTGTTTTTTAAAAATGCAGGCAATGTGATGTAAATGACAATTGTTTGGATATAATAAAATTAATAGAATTAACTACCCGGAATCACTGCTGTATAGGAGCCGTTAAAAGGTTACAAACTGAAGCAATATGTAATTGAAAAGGGAAGAGTCTTGCAATGTTTAAACTATTTTCATTAATGCATCTTTTACTCCTGATGAATATTCCTCACATTTAAATGAGCATGCTACATGAACAACTGTATAGTAGGAGCGTTTGCATAAGTTAATGACTTCCCTATAAGGACTGTGTGAATAAAATAGGTGCTAATGATTTTTGGAAATCTTTATAAGAAGGAGGCCTCTCTCTGTCCTTGGGTATGCCTGAGACTCCCATTGGTGTCAGTGCAAACTAGATAGGCATCTAAGGGCAGTTATTGGTCCTTAGTAACTGAGTCGGTGTTTACGTAGAAATGTGAGCACATACAGTTATTTATCTACAGATCCACTGCATGATTACTGCAGTTCTTGGAATTCAAGAAGTCTTCTCTAATGTATGAAAATGAATCAGCATTACATGTTTTAGTCAAGAAAAATTACTTGTATACTATTTTGTTTATAGCACTTTCCATTTAAAAAAATAGTTAATATACTTTTAAAATCAAATGGAAACTATTAAGTCTTTTGTAGGGCTCCATGCTTCCATTATCATGAATTATGTCATTTCTCAGGACATGCCAGCTGTTTGGTAAAGGGACAAATTCTGCTGTTTGCATCAGTGCAGCCATTCACTTCAAAACTTCAGATGCACTCTGCTGAACCTTTGGAGGGCTCCTTCCCTTCCCTTCCATATAAGTTCCTCAGGACCATCTCCCAGTGTGCGCAGGCAGCAGCAGCAGCCAGATATTCACAGAAGGTCTTCCCTGCTTGAAATCAGGATAAGCTCCACTGGTGCAAGTATGGGCTTTGCCTGTCTGCACTAGGGATTGTACCAGGCAGCTGCACCAATGGGTGTGTGATCTGGGCAAATCCTGTTTCAAGTATTGTATGTTGGGCAATAATGAGAGGATGCCACGCTTGTGAAACTGAACAGGCTCTTTAATGAGAGAACTATGTTACAGAGATGCTGCAGCTTCAGTTAGCTGTCAAGCCATGTGCGTACAGACTGACTTGCTGATGCCTCCTCCAAACTTTTCTGCAACCTGAGCTCAGGGCTGGTCCTCAGTGTTTTGCAACTCAGGGCGGAAAACGTTTTTGGTGTTCCCCCAACAGCTGAGCTACAAAACCCAAAAAGCCAACAAAAAACTCCCAACCCAAACAAACTAAAATCAGACCAGCACCTCCCCAGGTGTTCATTTGGCACCACCCTTAATGTTTGTCCCTGTGGCTGGCCCTGCCTGTGCTCCTGCCTCCTAATTCCACACAGGTTGCTTCATCGCCAGTCTAGAGAAGGTCTAAATAGTTTCCAGATGAGCTCTGGTGGGGAACACCTTATTAAATCTCCTATTCAGTAAAGTGGCACTTTCCTAATTGTGGCCTCTCAGCAGACATTTTCCAAAGTGTCCCTTAACTGGATATTGTGCATGAGCTATATTTGATACTTAACCAGAAAAAGGAGAGTGTGTATTGTTTGTAGTGATTTTTCTTGTAGTTCGTGCTTAATTAGTAGCCCTGTAAGGGGAATAAATTCAAGAAAGCAGTGTCCATCTCCTTCCCCTCCCGCCACACCCTTATACTTGGTAGAATGACTGTAACCATTTTCCATCAACAAAGAGAGCTGGCTGGTTTGTTAAAGTGGAATGCATTGGAGCGATCTGTTTTGAAGTGAGATTTTCCATGGATTTCAGTGTGCATCTCTGTACACCCAAGATCCCTGCCCTAATTGTGTAACTGCAAGAAATGTTGCCATTGGTTTTTCAGAATGAGAAAAATATCCACCTTTTACTGTACATGGTGTTTGTTTAGCTTTATCAAGGAATGGTACATTGTCCCAGAGGTGGTCAGCTCAGGCTAGTTTGATTTTGATTTCCTTTCTTCGAACACCCTCACTAAAGTTTATGCAAATAGTATCGGTGGATCACTTCTTTAGCCTTCAACACGTTATTGTAAATGGGAGGCAGAAGGTGGAGCATCTACAGAGTTTATTTTGGATGCATTACAAGATATTATAAAGCATCTAACAGCCAATTAGATCACTACATGAGCAAGGAGATTATGGACAGTCAAGACTTAGAATGACAGTGCAGTCTGATGACGGTGCAGCCTTAATTAGTGTCCCCCCCCATTCGTTTTAAAAAGACAATACCTAAGGCCTCTTGCATATGGCTGAGTGCTGGAGACTGATGCCTTCTGTTTATTTCCAGAAAACCTGCGGCATGGGTAGCAGCAGTGCAAGGCCCCTCACCCTTTCACCGTTATGCCTTAGCTGTTCTGGAGAGACAGCCTTGAGTAGTGGTAGTGTAATTCACTCTCCAGAATCATTGAGTTCTTGGTCTGTTTATTGAAACTGCCCATGAAAGCGCCATCTGTGGTGGTTTCGGTGATGAGGATACTCCTCCACTAGGAGGGGGACTGAGCACCAACTCATTCCAGTGTTCTGAACGTGAGATTGTAACAGCATCCACCCGCTACTGATCTGGACTGGATTCAGACAGATGATTTCAAGATCAGGTGGCTAGTTTTTAGGTGGAACCCTGGATAAATTAATATAATCTCCCATTTATGGACTCGTGTATAGTATTATTTCTTGTAATTGCTGTGTCTAACTTTTTTCCCAATTTATCTTTAGGTAACTTTCCAATTTTCTTCTGTTAAGCTGTGTATTAAATGCTTTACAACATATTCAAGGATTGATAATAAAAAAGGTTGAACCTAACTTTGACGCAGAGGGATGAGGATGCAGCCCTATGGATTTAAGATGGGACCAAGTGAGATCTGACAGGCTAAATATGGTCAGACCTGGTCAGTGCAAGAGAAATCTAAGGTGCTGCAGGAAGTGTTGTTTTCGGTGGTTCAGTAGTTCAGAGCACTGGTACATGAATGCTTGGTAATTATGTTAGGGTGCCTTGTTCTGTCACATGTGCCATCTGCAGTTGAGATGTCAAACTGAGATTTTGATCACTTGGGATTGAAATACTTTTTGCAAGAGTAATTGCATTGGGACTGGTTTCCTGCCCAAATTCCATTTTGGGCCCTAATTACATTCTGACTGGCTATATTCTCCTTAAGCTAGAGAATAGTAGAGTATTCTTCGTCACTTCCTGCCTTACACCCACACACTAAACAACAGTTTATGTTCATCTGATATGTGAGAGTACGTTATGGTGCTGGTGTGGTAATCAAAGTTGGGTTTTTGAACGATAGATATTAATATTATCTAATCAAATACAAGATTAAAGGAGAGGGTCTTGTTAAAGGACCCTCATGTATCTGACGTGTTTGCATCACTGCAGGCACATTGATTGTCAGGTACATGGGTTGCATTTTAATGCTCTGGACCATGTAGTAAACTGTGGTTAGTACAGAGAGTAAAAGAGGCCATGTGATGTGGAAAGTGTTGCTTCAGGCTGATGAATTTCTAGGCCAATATTTACAAGCCAGACAGTAAACTGGGATAGACTAGAAGCTGATGGTAAACAAGAATGGTACACAGATGTCTTTTAACCAGATCTCTGAAGGTTGAATTGTTTCTCTGAAGTATCATGCTGCTGTTATCCTCTTTGAAGAGGATTTGTGTAATATTGTGAACAAAACAGTGCTGGGCGTCAGGGGAAGCTGGAACTCACACCTCTTTCCAGTGGTATAATTTCCTATTTCTAACTATGTAGGGTTGTGAAATAATGAACTGTAAAACTGACATTTTTGTGTACTGAAAGGCTGGCACTGACCCTGGACTGAGTTACCCTTGGCCTTGGGCTGGGGTCATTTTAGAAGGGTGTGTGGGGATGTGGCTCTTTGAAGTTGGTCAGGGGTTAGAATGCTCTAATAAATTCTGGAAACGTGGATTAGTGAGCAAGGACAGATGAGTCAGTCAGAGGGTGCGTGATAAGCTGTAGATCCATGAAATTAATTCATCATTTTGCTTCCACATATTAGATGTGTTCTTATGCTTTTATATAATATATAATAAATATGTTTATAAAACATTTTTTGGATCCTTTGTGGCACTAAAGGCACTAAATATGAGAGGATAATATATACAGGAAATAAATCCCCCCCCCCCCAATCCACTGAGATGAGAATAGACGTTAAAAAGGGAGATTTTTGTCCTAAACTTTCTGTTCATCAACAGTCCAAAGAGTTAAATAACTTGGGAATGAGCTTTCCTTGCCTCTTCAGATTAATCCAGGTGGTTTCATTAATAATTACAGCTGTTTCTGTTGCTGTTTGGCAATGCGCTCTTGTGATGTGTAGCTGTGTGCTGATAGGGCCAGGAAGTTTTGTAACCCTGAGTCTTGCAGGGTGGATGAAGCTTAGCCAGACTGACTCCTTTATGGTTCCCATAGAAGTCTGAATGTGTTGCTCTTTGATGCTACACACATTTTGTCTTGTGATCACATGGCAAATGCCTCTAGTTTGTCTAGCTGTCTTGGTTGCTGTTGTCTCCTGACATCTCTTGCTCTGGGGAATGTTTGCACAGATAATATCTTTGGCATACCAGATGGGAGCAGAAGCCCATATAGTGCTGCGTGCTGGACAGTGGACTCAATCCTTCCAGCAGTTGTGTGTGCAGCTATCATAGACTTGGGGCAGAACTGGGTCTATTATGTTGAAATGCAAGTTTTCCTTATTGTGTGGAAATGCAAAAATTGTGCTATGTCTCTGTCAAAGTTATCACTGCCTTGAATGCTCCTGTAGTTTACTGCACTACTTCATTTTTTCTTGGGAGAGAATCAGAGAAATGAGGACTCCGCTCGCTGGATATTTTCTAATCAAATAAGCTATTGAATAGTTCTTTTGATTATTTTCTTGCTCAGCTTGATAAATATTGTAATTGCTGAATTGTAAAAGAATTAATTTGAAGACTGTTGGGGATTTATTTCATGCCCTTGGGGCAGTTGCTTTTGTGGACGAGGGAAAAGATTTTTAAAAGACGCAAAGCAGAGAGTTATTCATTAATATTTCTGTGCAGAATAATGTAATACACAGATATTTGTATTCAGAGAAGTGCGTACCTGAATCTAGAAATGATCCAAATCTGGAATCTTGAATTCAAATCTCTGTACTTCTTTGGTACTGGGTTTGTTTCCATGGTTCTAAATGTGTCCCAGTGGTTTTGGTGCCATTCTGGATTCAAAACCAGACTGGACATGCACTATGGTTGTAGTTTGGATGTGATCAGTGATCTTGCAAGATTTTCTGCATGTTGCTTTTGTAAATGTTAACCAAATTAGTAATGATCTGTTTGAACCTTCTAACCTTGTTCAGAGCCTGCTGTAGACAGCCCTGCTATGTCAGGTCAGCCTTCTGCAAAATGTGTATAATAGAGTCTATGATCCTGTAGCTTCTGGGGAAGTAGCACTCGGTAGATACTCTGGTGAACTGGAGAGTAGTGTACACTGTACCCTTGATTCATTCTGAGCTATGCTCCACAAAATTATGAAGAATTCAGATTCGAAAGCTTTTTGGAACTGTTGCTACTACATAATGTATTTAAATGCCTTCGTGTCACTCTCCTCTGGGAGCCCAGATCTGCAAGCCACTGTGTTACCTCACTACCTCAATAAGAGAGCGCTTTGCTGGAGACAGACCAGTCTGTCTGCCTCACTAGCAAATACCTTGAGACTCTGCCAGTCCTAACTGTGCCTTGCATAAGTGATCCCCAGTTCCTGAGTTCTCCAGGGATGTCTGTCTGCAGTGTCCATTCCCTCTCACTGAGCACTCACAGAAATTAAGTTTGCTACCTCCAAAGAGCCAGAGCACACACCAGTCTGTTAGTTTGGCTGAAATCCCTGCACTGGGCTGACTTTGTAATAAAACAAGAATAAGCTTATTAATAAAGAAACAGATTTAGGTGATACCAAGGAAGAATTAAAAAGATAGGAAAGGATTACAAACAATACAAAAATAACACACTTTCTGGTGCCTACACCTTAATTTTAGCAAGCAATGTCTTAAGCTAAAATGATTTCTCAATTACATCAAGCTACCAGCATCTCTAGCCTTCCAGGCAAGAGGATCCAGAGCTGCCTCCTTTCCCGCCAGGGGATGGATAGCTAGAATGTATTTTCGCTCCCCTTATATTTCCCAAAATCCATTGTTTTTGTCTCAAGAGCCAGGAAAACCTCCTGAAAATTCAGAATCTGGTGTGTATGTCCCCTCCCTCAGTGTGCTCATCGAGCTGTTTCCTCTGCTACTTGTTAGCTTGATTGCTTTGTTTTCCTTATGTGCAATTTTACTTTAATTGTCCTTAACTTGCAGTCAAGCCGTGCAGACAAATAAATCTGCATTCCCTTATCTAAGGCAGGCTCGTTTATCCACTGCCTCTAAAATTTAAAGGAGTACTTGTGGCACCTTAGAGACTAACCAATTTATTTGAGCATAAGCTTTCGTGAGCTACAGCTCACTTCATCGGGTGCATAAAGTGGAAAATACAGTGAGGAGATTTATATACACACAGACCATGAAAAAATGGGTGTTTATAATACACATTGTAAGGAGAGTGATCACTTAAGATGAGCTATTACCAGCAGGAGAGTGGGGTGGGGGGAGAGAAAACCTTTTGAAGTGATAATCAAGGTGGGCCATTTCCAGGAGTTAACAAGAACTCTTAGGAAGGGGTGGGGGGGAGGAGGAAGGAATAAACAAGGGGACATAGTTTTACTTTGTATAACGACTCAACCACTCCCAGTCTCTCTTCAAGCCTAAGTTAATTGTATCCAATTTGCAAATTAATTCCAATTCAGCAGTCTCTCGTTGGAGTCTGTTTTTGAAGTTTTTTTTGAAGAATAGTCACTTTTGGGTCAGAAATCGAGTGACCAGAGAGATTGAAGTGTTCTCCGACTGGTTTATGAATGTTATAATTCTTGACATCTGATTTGTGTCCATTTATTCTTTTACGTAGAGACTGTCCAGTTTGACCAATGTACATGGCAGAGGGGCATTGCTGGCACATGATGGCATATATCACATTGGTAGATGTGCAGGTGAACGAGCCTCTGATAGCGTGGCTGATGTGATTAGGCCCTATGATGGTGTCCCCTGAATAAATATGTGGGCACATTTAGCAATGGGCTTTATTGCAAGGATAGGTTCCTGGGTTAGTGGTTCTGTTGTGTGGTGTGTGGTTGCTGGTGAGTATTTGCTTCAGGTTGGGGGGCTCTCTGTAGGCAAGGACTGGCCTGTCTTCCAAGATCTGTGAGAGTGATGGGTCGTCCTTCAGGATAGGTTGTAGATCCTTGATGATGCATTGGAGAGGTTTTAGTTGGGGGCTGAAGGTGACGGCTAGTGGCGTTCTGTTATTTTCTTTGTTGGGCCTGTTCTGTAGTGACTTTTGGGTACTCTTCTGGCTCTGTCAATCTGTTTCTTCACTTCAGCAGGTGGGTATTGTAGTTGTAAGAATGCTTGATAGAGATTTTGTAGGTGTGTGTCTCTGTCTGAGGAGTTGGAGCAAATGTGGTTGTATCGTAGAGTTTGGCTGCAGACGATGGATCGTGTGGTGTGGTCTGGGTGAAAGCTGGAGGCATGTAGGAAGGAATAGCAGTCAGTAGGTTTCTGGTATAGGGTGGTGTTTATGTGACCATCTCTTATTAGCACTGTAGTGTCCAGGAAGTGGATCTCTTGTGTGGACTGGTCCAGGCTGAGGTTGATGGTGGGATGGAAATTGTTGAAATCATGGTGGAATTCCTCAAGGGCTTCTTTTCCATGCCTCTAAAACATATTTTAAGAACATATTTCTAGCACACATACATAATTCTGTATACACAACCCATATATACATCAGGCAATGAAATTCATGACCAGCATGTCACCAGTTCTTATGATACCTTACAAGGCACTGTTTGACTAAATCAACTGTATGTTGCCAGTGGGCATAAAAGGAGCTCTTAGGCTTTGTCTACACTGGAACCTGAACTTTTGTTGTTCAGGGGTGTGAAAAAAACAAAAGTTTTACGGACGAAAAGCACTGGTGTGAACAGCACTTTGTCAGCAGGAGAGCTCTCCTGCCAACAAAGCTACTGCTGCTCATTGGGGGTGGAAGTTTTTCGTTGGCGGGAGAGTGCTCTACAGCTCTGAAACAGCGGCTACACTGCGCACCTTTTAGTGGCATGGATGTAGCGGCACAGCTGTGTCGCTAAACAGTGCATAGTGTAGACAGCCTCAGGGTCACAGTCTCCTATCCAAGGATCTCAAAGTATTTTCCAGACATCTTTCTCCTTTGGTCCCCACTGTTTACCCAGCCCAGTATTTATGGGCCCTAAATTGCAGTGAAACCTTTTCATAATGAAATTAGAGCCTCTTTGCTGTAAACTACTCCTTGTCCTTAAGCTAGGCTGATGATGATGATAAGCAAGTCCCAGGCTTCAGGGCATAAGCTGATTACCTTCAGAGAGGAAGGAAAGGAAGGAATTTCCCTTCTCTTCCCAAATGTATAATATTGTATACTACAAACAAGTGCATTATCTTGGGGGGGGGGGGGGGGAGTTTCACCTAGTTTTAAACCTGAGGAAGGATTCAGGGCTAGATGTGCCTCTGCTCTAATTTGGTATGGCAGTTACTGTGTTCTTTTTCTTTTTCTTTTCGAGTTAAAAGAATAGAAAACTTGTTGGTATTGGTTGTATTTCTCATTTGATCGCAGAGTCCCAGAATCAAACTAGAAGAATCATGTGTTCCATATATAAACATATAATCTGCTGGAAAAGTCCAGTTAAAGAAAAAAGAGTGTCTGCATTCACACAAGCAAATGCAGGATTTTAACTTTACTTTTATTTTCTTTTTTTCCAGATTGATAAATATCTTTATTCCATGCGGCTCTCTGATGAAACACTGGTGGATATTATGGCTCGCTTCAAGAGGGAGATGCAAAATGGTCTTTCTAGAGACTTCAATCCAACAGCCACAGTAAAAATGCTTCCTACATTTGTAAGGTCAATTCCTGATGGCTCAGGTAAGGATTAGAATATTGTGTGATGTGTTAATGTAAGACACTGCATGAAAATGTCTTTTTAAACACTACTGAAACCAAACAAAGCATTTTACTTCCTGGAGAGCCTCATATGCATGTATTCATTCCAATGCATGGAACTAACTTGCATAATTTCTTTACAGACCTATGCAAAATGGGTCACATTAAAGCTGGAAGAGATTTTTTTTCACTTCTTTCTAGGTATTCTGTCTATCAACACTCCCACACTGTTAGTTGGATTGAAAACCTTGTTTTCATTACAAAATTCTTGTTGGTAAAATTACAGGTGTTTTTTTTTTTTTTTTTTTTTACCGATTAGCAGTGGTCAATAGTGGACTAGGGGTTTTAAAGGTGGACATATGAGTGAGTGTCTTTTAAAAATACCACATATCCTTCACAACCCAAGGAGATGGTGCGTTGGTATTTGGTAGCAAATTTTGCCCTTATTTTAATTCTCTGTGATTCATTTTCAGTCTCTGCGTTATTTAATATACATGAGTTAGTAATTACATTGCATTTCTGCAGTAGATTTAAATCTCTGTTTGCAGCATAGTTGTGCAGTCATGTTGGGAGAACCAGTTGGGTTAAAACCAACAAGTTAATATTAGGCAGTGAAACACTGGGCTCTATTGTGAGTGGAAATCTTTTATGCTTCTGCTCCGCTTTCGCTTCTTGTAGCTTAATACTAATTTTTTATGCTTGAAATTAGAGAACTGTGTTAAGCATATTTTTCAAGTCCCCCAGTTTCACTTTTGTGCTGTTGGCTACTATGTTGAAATTTACTAGTGTGCGGATTGCCAGCCCAAAGCCATTTATCCGCTTAAGCCAGACATAGAAGCTGCTGTGGCAGACCCTTGGTGAAGTGACCATGCATGGTTGCTACGGGAATGGGTTTTGCCAGGGTAGTGGGAGTGATCCTGGGTTGGGGGTCCATGTTTATGTAGATTCAGTAGCCCTAATGCCTCATGCAACAGATATGGAGAGTACATGGCTGCCATAGAGGGGTGATTCAGGAGTTCTGCACTCTGGCTATGAATGGGATGGAATGGATTTCATTTTTCCACTCCCTCTGCACGCTACCACACTGAACCTAAATACTTTAGACTTTCTACAGAGGGAGTAAATTTCACTCTGTGTGCACGTGTTGAGTTGTATGTTGGCCTAAGAAGGAAGGAATGACATGGCTGTGACTGGCCATGCATTCTGTTCTCCTGTTCGTTGCTGCAGAGAATGTATGTTTCTGGTGCCCTATGGCAATTCTAACATTTTGCTGACCCTGAGCTTCAGATTTTCCTGTGTCTTTACTTCTTCCAGTCAAGCACAAATATATCCCCTATCTCACCAACACTCAGTCGCTAGTAGATAAAAACCATGACACATACTCGTAAGTAAAACAGATAACATTATGAATTATTAAAAGACATAAATACAGAACCAGGAGACCTTTAGGCACAATGCAGCATGCTGAAGGATGGCCTAGGCCTGGAATAGGTGGGAGGTGTTGAGCGTCAAGATTTGGAAACCATCGGGGTTGGACCTGGTGCAACAAGCCTGGTTCCAGGCAGTGCTGTTAGCGTCTCTCTTTCATAAACAACAGCTTAACTTGCAATAAAAAACAAAATATAATAAAATAGTGACATTAAAATTCAATCCTTAGGCAGAGCTGAGACAGGAAAAATGTAAAATTTAGTGTCTCCCCTCATCAGGAGTACAAATGAATTAAAATATTGGTTTCATCATAAATATTACATGACTTACAAAAAGAAACGGCAAATATTATTCAAGAAGTGCTTTTATTGCTCAATTCTATTCCCATTTAAATTGGTGATCATAAAACTCCCATTGACTTCACTGGTGCACAAGGAAAGTGGTGATAGTACGTGTGTTGCTGTACAAACATAGAAGATGACACCAGCCTTCTCCAAGGAGCTTGCAGTCTATATCTAGTTCAGACACAGAAGTAGACTGTGCAGTCTTGAAGTAGTGTAGGTTTTTAGTATCTATCTTTGGATAGTAATTGAAAAATTAAATGATTATGCTGCTCAATATTTGTATAAAATGCACGTCTGACTGAAAATATGAAAAATACAGTATTTTCTGTACGTAACTATTGGTGTTTGTGTTCCTGAAATTGTAAATACATTGTTCATCATGTGTCTTACATTCTCCACAAATGAAAAATCCAGTATTGAACTAATGAGACTAGAGTGTCCCTTTCATTTTTAATAATAGAATGCTGTATGAAGATTTTTGCCCTTATTCTTCTGTACAAAGTCCTTTACCACCGTCATGGAAAAGTGGCTGTTATATCTCTGTTTAGACTCTGGTAAAAGATGTTGGACATAAGAACTCGCCCATTGTACGAGCCAATAAAAAGCGGCACCAGGTGAAACTGGAAATGGGAAAATATTGAGCAGTTCATGGATTTCTGGGACCTAGAACCTAATGCACTCAGACCAGAGACACATGTATCTAAGGCCTTGTCTACACTACTGGGGTAAGTTGACCTAAGTTATGCTACTCCAGCCACGTGAGTAATGTAACTGGAGTCGACGTAGCTTAGGTCGACTTACCACAGTGTCTTTACTGCGCTGTATCAACGGGAGACGCTCTCCCATTGACTTGCCTTCCTCTCGGGGAGCTGGAGTACCGGAGTTGACCGGAGAGCGCTCTGCCATTGATTTAGCGAGTCTTCACTAGACCCACTAAATTGACACACGCTGCTGCATCGATTGCAGTAGAGTCGATCTCCCCAGTAGTGAAGACAAACCCTAAGATCAGAATAGAGTCCTGTGGGAACAATCTTACTATCTTGTAACAACTGTGAAAATAATTTAGTGACAATAATTTCAGTGCATGAATTAGCTGTAAATCCCAAACCATGAAGGATGAATGAAAGCTGAATATTCTGAAGAAATTCTGTTAATAATAAACCTTTTGAGTAATATCTTTTAAAGACTTTGGAGATGTTCTTAGAATTATTATTATTTTTTAAAATTCTGAAGTCATTAATTTTGAGAATGCAGAAATGTTCTTGGCCATAATGGTCAGGAAAGCATCTGAAGCTATTTAAAATGCTTTACAAAAAGATCTTTCTGAATTAACTTCTGGTATGCTTAATTGCATTTTTGTGTTACAAAACTTAGATTAAAGGCTGTTACTTAGGTTTAAGTTGTGAAATAATCTAAATCTGAAACATTAATATACTCATGGAATGTTTTTTTTTTTTTTAAATTGAAAAGCCTGAATTTCTTATTAAACTTTTGGTTTGTAAGGAGAGCCAAATATATTTGCAAACAAATGTGTTAATTTGTTACCTGTTGCCGGAATAGACGTTTCTGAAGTGCACTATTTGTTTGAAGTATATTCCAGGGTGCATTTAAGCTTGAAAAAGGACCATCTGTTCTAGTGTTTGTTTATCATTATTTATTGAAGGTAATGGCTTGTACCAGACAAATGATGTTTTCTTATCTTATGGCTTATTCAGGTATTTCATTTAATGAGGTGACCGGGATGAATACATTAACTTCTGATTCTGTGACAGCTGAGACAGCTATGAAAACCCTTTTTACTGTGTTTAAATATGATAAAAGAAGCTACATGAAGAATTTTGAGGATATGTTCAGATTTTAATTTATGTTCATTTGCTCAACTTAAAAAATTTCTAAAACTGTGTAGTTTTAAAATACATATGAAAGTACTAAGGGAGCTTTCTTCCAGTAAACAAAACAGGATCAGCCCAGTGTTTGAGGCAGCAGAAAAAGAGAGCTTGAAGTTATGTGGTAAAAGTGTTAGAAGAGACTTAGATTATAAATTTTGTCTTTAATATTCAACTTTACCAGTTATAGTTTATTTTTTATGTATGAATTGTTTTTGATGTCTCGCATATGGTGGTTTGCTTGATACTAGATGCTGCAACTTGGGAGAACTAGAACAACTTCTGTAGGGAACTTACTTCCCCCTTTAGGAGTTCCTAATTTCCAGGATGGAAAATGACAGCTGGTAGATGTCTCAGACTGGCCCAGTAACCCCCTGTACAGTCACTAGTCTGTTGCAAGTGGATCCAGTCATTGGGCCCCACATGTTTCCAATGCAACTGGGTCTGGGTAGAGTCTAGTCACCATTTCTAGCTCTGGGACTCTAGAGAGCATGCTCCCAGGGTCAGCCCTCTTGTCTGACATCCTTCCGTGAGATATGGAAAACTTCTATACAGCCACCCTAGATGCTGAAACCAGCGTGAGACCTCCTGACCTCCCCGAGTCACACATGCTCCCTCCATAGTTCCCTCTAGGCTGTGGGCACTCTGGTTTCACTCACTTAACCCCTTGAGAGACAGTGTGGCAGAAAAGCAAGGAACCCAGGCATAGCTGAAGAATTGCTTAATCACAGTCATTTGAGGCCTTGTCTAGAGGGAGAATGTGTGTGGTAGCAGGATCCACATAGCCAGTTAGTGCACAGCATGCTAGTGTGCCATAGATTTATACCCATGTTGCCGTGTACTAACGCTCAGTGTAGATAAACCATTACTCTTAAAACACTTGAGAGTTATAGCACTTTGAAAATAACAAGTCCTGACATGCCCCCTCTCCTAGTTTGAGCTCCTCCTTTCACGTGAGTCTGTGGTTCATCAGGGCTTGTCAACATTGCTATGCTGCTGTAGTGCTTCAGTGAAGATGCTACCTCTGCTGATGGGAGAGCTCCACCTCTCCAGGAGGTGGTAGCTATTGCGACAGGAGAAGCACGCCTGTTGACATAGCACTGTCTACACCAGGAGTTTGGTTGGAGCAACCCAATTTATACAGAGATGTGCATTTTCCATACCCCTGAGTGACGTGGTTATACCGACATAAATTCGTAATGTAGACCAGGGCTCAGTGTTTCAGATGGGGCAGAGTCCCTCCTGCCCTCTCTCTCCTGCAAATCTTCCTTATGTGTGGTGATGGTCAGTCCCCACAGAGCAGAATCCCATCTTACATAGGGCCTTGTTTCCGTGCGATGCGCTTAGACTGTGAGGTTCTGTGTTCACCAGTCTTCAGCAAGGTGTCAAATGCCTTTCCTAGGCAGGGCAACTGCCTGGAATGCAGCAGAGTAGGCTGCCCCTGGACAAGTCTGAACTAATGCAGCTATAGTGCCAATATATCAACACAGGTACAAAACAGATTTCACAATTTGATGTAGTCATATCACACTTTGTCACAGTGGGATCATTCCTTCTTGAAAGTTACACTGCCTATGGAAGTTTAGTAGGCAGGTTTCTGGAAGACTCTGTGCACATAACATCAAAGTGGGACAGATGAGGAGAGGTGGAAGTATAAATAAGACTATACTAGTTTTTGCAGAGGAGTGGTCAGAATAATGTCAGATGTAAGTTCTGGTAGCAGTAGGCAAATTACAGACACATGAGTTGTGGGACAAAGATTTGGGGTCAGTCAAATTAGATTCTTGACCATACAGATGGATGTGAGATTTGAGTTGAAGAGAAGCTGGAGATAATGAAGTTTCAGGGATGATACTTACCAGTTAAAAGTGTATCAGTATTGGTTTTAGACAGACACATGGCTGAAACAAGCAATGTCAAGAGAGTTGGAAATTTCCTTCATAGGAATTATACAAGAGGTTGAATTCAAAAGGAAGGTGCGATAGATATTTATATGGATCAAGGATTGAATCCTGTGAGGCACATAGTAATGAGGACAAGTGGTGCAATTGGGTCTGTGCTAACTGCAACGAATGGTATAATAACCATTGGTATAACGAATGGTATAATATGTGGCAAAGGATTTATTCTGTTACTCTTGATGGGTGAAATCCTGGTCCAGAAGAAGTCAGTGGCAAAACTCTCATTGACTTCAATCGAGCCACATATGTATATGTAATTTCTGAAGTTCAACCAAAGTGACAAATCAGTGAAGAGGTGGAATTTGGGAGAACACTAGAAAGTGCAGTGTTACCTTAACTGTGCTGCTAAGCTGGAAACAGCCTTCTAAAATCCATTGGCTTTTCTGTGTGTGTGGGTGGGGAGGAGGAGAGCGGCTCAAGGGCTTCAGTATTCATATATTGCACATACTGGCCTGTACCTCATTGTTATAAAGATTGTGTAAGTGTTTCCCTCATTATCTCTTCTTTAAACCGTTAATGATCACTGTCCTTGTTTGTTCCATTGTCGGATAAGACAAGACAGTTCAAGTGTCATCACCTGGATCAGTCAAGTATATTTACACAGCAGTAAAACAAGCACTGAAAGTGTGACTTTTCAGATATATGCCAGTCTCTGTAGCATGACTGGGTCACATTCTTAAGGCTTTTTGAACTGCTCTTGAGGTAGATGATCAACTGAATTGGCTTCGAAGTTTTGAAACCCGTCTCCTCTCCTTTTGAGATAGGGACGGAAATGTCCTAATATTTTCTCTGGTTTGCAGGAGGAGATTATTTTAGGCAGCTGTATCTGTGTCAGATTCAGCAGAAGTCACAAATTTTGAACTCGTCTGTTGTGACAGCTATCGGTTTGTCGAGACAGTTTTTAGTATGACTTCTCTCTGTCTGACATCTGTTGCATTATTGTAGTTTTCAGGGAAATTTAGCTCCCATGAATGAAACTCTTGGTTTGTAGGTTTCAGAGTAACAGCCATGTTAATCTGTATTCGCAAAAAGAAAAGGAGTACTTGTGGCACCTTGGAGACTAACCAATTTATTTGAGCATAAGCATTATCATACACATTGTAAGGAGAGTGATCACTTTAGATAAGCTATTAGTGGGAGAGTGGGGTGGGGGGGAGAGAAAACCTTTTGTAGTGGTAAACACCCATTTTTTCATGGTTTGTATGTATAAGAACATCTTCTGTATTTTCCACAGTATGCATCCGATGAAGTGAGCTGTAGCTCACGAAAGCTTATGCTCAAATAAATTGCTTAGTCTCTAAGGTGCCACAAGTACTCCTTTTCTTTTCTTGGTTTATAGTTAACTGTGTTCCAGTGTAAATTGGAGTGATTTAAGGCTAAATTGTATCCAGATGCACCAAAACTTCAGAGCTCTCCCAGAAATACTTTAGGTCCCCCCTGGAAAGACTCTTCCTCTCAGTCTGTGCCCTCCCCCACAGAAACACTCTTTAATCTTCCACACACCATGATTCCATTCCATCCAGAGTTACGATGTTTTCAGCTTGCTCCTCAGATCTTCCTCATTGAGTCTGGTGAGCTTAGTCATGATGCCTGAACCCTGCATCCAGTGGCACTTGCCAGTAGCCCTTTGTAAGATCCATGGTGGTAAGGTATCGAGCTCCTCCCAATTTGTCTAGGAGCTCATCAGGCCTGGGCATGGGGTAGGCATCAGATACAGTGATGGCACTGAGCTTCCGATAGTCCACATAGAACCAGATCGACCCATCCCTGATTGCTGACCACTACTCCATTGCCCTCTCTCTGGATAAGCCACACTATTATATACTTTACATCACTGATGTTCAGTGTTGCTATGGCAGTAATCTTAGGTTGAATTACAGGGAATTAGCTTGACATACTGTGTATAGGCATGCTGGAAATAGAACTTATTTGCCATAAGCATAGTACATGTATTTATGCTTTGTACATAGATTGAAGTTTCATAGGTCAGAGCCATTTAACAGTTCTGATTACTTGAATCTTGTCTTCCAAATAGAGAAAGGAGATTTCATTGCATTGGATCTTGGTGGATCTTATTTTCGAATTCTGCGAGTGAAGGTGTCTCATGAGAAAAAGCAGACAGTACAAATGGAAACTGAGATTTATAACACACCAGAAGATATCATGCATGGCACTGGAACCCGGGTAGGTTTCTTTTCTCAGGGATACTTATCTAAAATATTAGATGTTTTACATTATCATTTTAAAGAAGTGTAGAAAGAAAAATCTTATTAATGCTTTAATATTCAAAATTATGTACTGAACTCTCTAATTCTTATTGATATTAAGAATAAATAAGCAGCCTTGATAATTATCCAAGGGAACTAGAATGCAGCCTTCACTGCACAAGTCACTTCCTGCTGAGTTTGAATTTACAGTTCTAAACCAATTTCTATGTCTTACCATGTTCTGAAAATGTATGGGAACAGGGCTGAAAAACCTCCCAGTCTTTATAAATCATTAGCTCAATCTATCTTGCAATTGAAATGTAGGGCTGTGCCTAGAAGCAGATAAAGATTGGTGACAGGACCAAGTATTCATCCGCCTGGAAGAGGACTCTTGCATGAAAGAGTATGAGGACTGTAGTGTGTGTAAAAATAAATAAATAAATAAATTTAAATAAAATATACACACACACACTCTCTGTCTCTCTGTCTCTGTAGGTGGCAAAGTGTTTTATCACCAGATAAATGTGACTTGGTGGTGAATGCTGTTTGAAACCAAGTAGGTGTAATTTTTTCAATCTCCTGTGTTCCTGGAATACCAAATTTGCCTATGGAGAAACATTTACTATATGGTCAGGAAATGGGATTACAGAGAATATTTTACATATATATAAATACTCCTGCTCCACTGTAACACACGTTATGGGATTTTCATTGTTGGGCAAATACAGTTTTTGCCACCTCTCTTTTATTTCTTCATAAGAAGGAGGAGCCATTGAAGAATGTAAAGATTGCCATTTAGAAAATTCAAAGTCCATTTTTTAAAAGTTGAAGAAATGGTTGTAAAGGGATTTCCATCCTCTAATTTTTGCAAATCTGATGACAATTGCTATATAGTTATGATATACAGTATCATCTGATAATCACTCAAATTACTGGGATTAATTTGTATAACAGTTATAGTGATATTTCATCTACACTACTACTATTACAAAGGTTTAAAAAGTTGTGTGTTTTATTACTTTGGTTAGATTGAATGGGTCGGGATTTATCTGAAAGCATACATTGATGTTCATGTACATTTTTAAATTGATTTATGTTACGATTTTGTGGAGAGGTGGGGTTAAAACTGTTGGGAGGTTTCAGGTGGAAAAGTACCAGGAGAAATGGGTAGTCCCATGGACAGTCTGCAGTATACATTTAACACATACAGCTCTACTCTCTCCTTATCACTTTCCCCAAATTTGATGGTGGCTCTGCCATTCTCCTGACGCCCCAGCCCCACATTACACCGGTGGCTGGTTGTATGGTTTTTTTTTTGTTTTGTTTTTTAAACAGAACAGTGACAAAAAAAACGCTAAAGGGTAATGCTGCTGCCTGTTACTCCCTGTGTGATCAGCTGGGTGGCTTTCCAAATGTGTTGCTCGATAGGGTGACCAGATATCCCAATTTTATAGGGTCAGTCCTGATATTTAGAGCCCTGCAAATCTGCGGATATCCGCAGATGTGGTTGTCCGTGGACTATTTTTGTGGATAGTGGGTTGGATGCGGATACAATCACGCAGGGCTGTGCTCACCAGTGATGCCTGGCCCGCAATGTCCGGCTCTGGCAGCTTGGGGGGCACAACACGCTCAGGGCCAGGAGCCAGTGGCTGGGGCTGGGCAGCAGGCTGAAGTCGAGGACGTCCAGCACCCGCTCGCTGCGCTGCTTCCTGTCCAGCAGCTTGGACCCCTCGGCAGCACCAGCATCCTCATCATGGCCTGGCCCGGCAGCACTGGCTGCGCTCCCGCCTGCCGGCCCCTGGGCAGTGGGGCCTTCCCCCAGCCGTGGGGATTGGAGCAGGTGGGCCCTGGCGCCACACCCCCTGCCCTGCTATGAGGCAACACACACTGCTGCTGCTTTCGTTCACGAGCCCCCGGGAGCAGCACGTGATGCGATGCTCCTTCCCCCCCAGCTTCCGCACCGCCTCTTCCCTGCAAGACAGACTCTCCCCCGCTTGCTCATCTCCACTCTCTCCTCTCCCCACCCACCAGTCGCTTGTCCTTGTGAGACAGCTTGCTGGTGCGGCTACACGGAAAAGACAGCTAGTGGATTGCAGGTTGGATCATGGGTTGATTCTGGCAGATGCAGATCCACATTTTTGTATCTGCTAGGGCTCTACTGATATTTGGGGCTTTGTCTTACATAGGTGCCTATTACCCTTCACCCCCTGTCCTGATTTTTCATACTTGCTATCTGGGCACCCTGTTGCTCCAGGATGTGCTACAGAAGTTGGGGATTTGGGTAGCTTCATGTAATCTATCAACTGCTTTCCTGGCCCCATGGCAGCAGCAGGAGGAGCTTCTGTGGAGGAGTTGGGCAATTGCCAGCTTTTCACAAGACTGCTCATCCTCTGCTCTCCAGCATCCTCTGCTGCTTCTCTTTCTGCCCCTAACTCAGAGGCCAATGAGAGACTGGCCAGAGCATGATTCTTCTCCCTGTTGCCACAGTGGCTACCACATGGCTTTTTGGTCTTGTGGGACTCTTAAGCGTTTCTGGGATGCTTGAGGTGACATTTACATTCGTTGCCTTTTTAGAATCCTGTGGAGGATTGGATGAAGAGAGATGGGAGGAAGAGTGATTCCCACATCCTGTTACTTAATCATGCTGATCGAACTAGCACACCCTGAAAGTAGGGTGTAGCCACAGTGTCATGAATGGCAGGAGGGTCTCACTGCTCAAGTACATGCTTAGCATCTTGGGTGGGTACGTTCTTGGAGTGACTAGCGCCTCCCGCCCATCGCTCCTCTCCGGCTGCACTCTGTTTTTAGCAAGCTAGCTTGGTCAGATGTCTCCATGATATGAAATTTGCACCTGCAGCTTTAAGGGTATGTGTAGACATACCCTTAGAGAACTCAATGAGGATTGGAACCCATTGTGCTAGGTGCTGTACAAATACATAGTGAAAGGCTGTCCCTGCCCTAAAGGGAATTAAGTCTAATTTAAGGCAAGATTCCACAAGCAGGTGCTGCAAACAATGGGAAGAAATAGGGGAGAGAGGGCACAGGAAACACTAAATGTGTATTCTTATTACTTGGGCTAGTGGTGTGCGCAGTTAGATGGTTAAGGCCAGTTAAATATGATTTTTAAAAGTAAGTCATAAGATAAACAAATAAGGCAACTATTAGAAGGCTCTACATATATTAAGAGACCAGCTGCCTGGGCTCAAAACTAAAAGGAATTGTCAAGAGGGCTTTAAACTGGGAAGAGAGGTAGGAACGGTAGCTATAACTGTACTCTAATGACTAGATACTCTCTAGTATCTAGATACTAGTAAAGAAAGAAAGAAGCTGGAAAGATCATCAGAATTAGATTCATTTCCTTAGTTTTTGTATGACAATGTAAACATGACTAAAATTTTCAGTGGTGGTATGTTAGTGGCAGAATTTGTGCTGTACTTCTACAAGGGCATCTGAGGAAACTGATAGGCACTCAGGTGGTTAATGATTAAATGCTTTTGACTGATTCTTATGCTAGTGGTTCCTTTAAATTTGTGAACCAATTTCACAATTACCTGAATAGCTGTTCCATTGACCTTCTGAACAGGATTGGTTACTAGCGCTCGTTAACCTCAAAGATTTATCCTCTTAAATCCCATTCAGATTAGTGGAGGAATTGTGAATGATGACTTCATGTCTAGCTGGCAGAGCTTATTTTGAGATTTTCCATGTTAGTGTATTCGGACTTTTATCCTTCCCCATCTGTCAGATACAGACATATTTCACTTTTATATAAGTAAATTTCATTTCATCTCCTGTTGAAGTCTTGGGCAAAATTCCCATTTACTTCAGTTGTGCAGTATCAGGCCCAAAGTTTCTAGAGATTCTTCCAAGTCAGTCTAAAGAGCTAGAGCTAATTTAAAACCTGATTTCTGTATTGATCTTTATACTCTACATCCTACTGAAATAGTGTTTGAGTCTGAGCGATACACATTTAGCTGTTTTTCTGCTGGGTTCCTTATTCCTGAAGTTTACTCTAGCTCCCTGACTCTCTCAGATCTGTAAATTCCTTCCAATTAGACATTAACCCTTAAAAAAATATTGATTTGCAAACTTCCAGCCAAATGAATCCTTCGGAGGACTTGTGTATGAGTCAAAGTGACACTTTGGAAAAAATCATAAAACCAGTAGTAATAAAGATGGTAGCAAAAATTGTAAGCATGTATCTCTCACTTCGTTACTCTGCCTAACAATCCATTTCTCTCTCCTATAGTTCATTGGTTTAGTTTTATTTTTTTAATGTGGTACAGTAATTCCCGTACAATATAAATTAAAGACACTCCTGACTGTGCTTTCATACTCATAAAAGCATAGCTAATAGCTAGTTAATGCACTTGATTTGCCTGTGTAGTTTTTATGTATTAAAATACCTTTTATGCTGTAAAGATGTGCTCTGAGCCATTGGTGCACATTTTGTGGTTTCAGCTCACTCAGGCGTTAAGTGAGGGTGGATAGTTTAGCAGTCTAACCATTACATACAATATATCTATATTTCTTGGAACCACAGGTTTAAATCCTGTCAGGTTGCCCTTCATCTTCTCCAAGACAATGCACGGAGTTCCCCAAAACTCACCGTGTACAGTAGGGGATCTTTTTGAATTAGAATTTAAAAAGCAGGGCCTGTGTCCTCCTGGTGGCCCTGGCTGTTTGCCTGAGAGCAGGAGTTTGTATAGGGTTGCCAACTTCCAACTTGCACAAAACCAAATACCCTTGCCCTGCCCCCTGCCCCGCCCCCTCTGAGAACCCGCTCCTTCTCACTCCATCCTCCCCTCCCTCTGTCACTTGCTCTCCCCACCCTCCCTCACTCGCTCATTTTCACCGGGCTGCCTCTGAGGGCTGAGGTGTGGGAGGGGGCTCCGGGCTGGGGCTGAGGGTTTCGGAGTGCGGGAGAGGGCTCTGGGCTGGGGCAAGGGGTTGAGGTGCGGGGGTGTCTGAGGGCTCTGGCTGGGGGTGCAGACTCTGGGGTGGGGCTGGAGATGAGGGTTTAGGAGGGTGCTCTGGGCTGGGACTGAGGGGTCAGAGGGCAGGAGGGGGATCAGGGCTGGGGCAGTGGGTTGCGGGGGGGGGAGTGAGGGCTCCTGCTGGGGATGTGGGATCTGAGGTGGGGCTGGGTATGAGGGGTTTAGGGTGCAGGAGGGGGCTCTGGGCTGGGATCAAGGGGTTCAGAGGGCAGGAGGGGGATCAGAGCTGGGACGGGGTTGGGGCATGCGGGGGAGCTCAGCGGTTCAGGGTCCGGGCAGCACTTACCTCAAGCAGCTCCCAGAAGCAGCGGCATGTCCCCACTCCAGCTCCTATGTGGAGGCGTGGCCAGGCAGCTCTGTGCACTGCCCCGTCCGCAGGCGCTGCCCCCACAGCTCCCATTGGCTGTGATTCCCGGCCAATGGGAGCTGCGGGGGTGGTGCTTGGGGTGGGGGCAGTGTGCAGAGCCCCCTGGCTGCCCCTATGGGTAGGAGCCAGAGAGGGGACATGCTGGAGGGGGGATATGCCTGCTGCATCGTGCTGCCAACCAGACAGTCAAAGACCTAGTCAGCGGTGCTGACCGGAGGTGCCTGGATCCCTTTTCGACCAGGTGTTCTGATTGAAAACCTGGTTACCCTAAATTTGCACCAGTGTCCTTGGCTAAAATGTCCTCTTCCTGGACTGTAATTTAACGAGCTCTCTGCTTGTTGTTAACCTGGCTAACCCTAGTGGGGGCAACATTTTAGTGGTGGTATGTGTAGTTTGGAAAGCACTTCCACTTGGAAGACAATATATAGATGTATAATGTATTATTACTCTAACAACTCATTTTATATGAACTGTAATACTCTTTTGTTTAATTATAATTCTTTTTATAACTCTTTTTATCTCTCATCTGGACAGCTGAGCATGATGTTACAAAAGTGAAGCCTCTTTGATTTCCTTTGCTTTCTTGTTGTGTATGAGGGTACTGGTGCTCTCAATTGCAAAAGATTATAAATTGCAGTGTCCTCTCTGAAATGACCATAGTGATGCTTAATCAGATTAGCTCTTATTTTAGTTATGTGTTTAATGTAGTCTAGTAAGTAGAAATGTCATGCAAACCACTTTTTAGTTCTTCTGAACTGAATAGTCTTGTAAAAAAAATCCCTTTTAAGTTTCATATTTGTTGCTGTCTGTAGTATTTCCTTTATCATTGTGGGATCTTGTAAATTATTTTGATTACAGCTAGTTAAGTACATGGCAACCTACGAGTGATAAAAGGGCTATTTTGTAGTCTCAGTCAGTAGCCCTTGAGTGCTGGTATTTTTCCAGGTTTGTAGTCTCCAAAGAGTCACAATGTGAAAGAAATATAATCTGCTGGTACAAGGGGAGAGATTTGTTATAGGTCAATTTGAGGCACAGCCAGCCTTTTGTACTGATAGATATGAATCTTTCTTTTGACATTTCAGTCCAAGGAGCTGAGTCAGCTCTATGGCGTGCTCTGTGTATTGCTGTATAGTTAATCACTCTGGCTGGCGCAATGGTCCTCAGTAGACTGTGTGTTTGATGATATAACTGGAGGTTTCATAGTAATTGAAGAGAATGATCACACACACACACACACTTACACTTTCCATGTGTACAATTTCTGATGTCAGTAAACCGAGAAGTGAATAGCCACAAGAATGAGTGGGTAAAGCCAAGGGGGGATGGAGATGGAGATAGCAACGACAAGTGTCTCCTGCTGTCTCCTCAAAAAAGCCCAGTGTAAGTTAAAGCTTCCAGAGTCCGCTTTCATTCATGCTACACTTCTTAGCTGACCTCTCAACCCATCTACTCCTATTTTTCTGGCTTTTTCTGGGAGAAACAAACCTGAATGTTCATTTATGGTGTCCTGCATCCTGGCTAGCAACCCCAAATGATTGTCATTTTAGCAGCTAAGCCATTGTATTAGATGTAGATTTGTTTGTTGATATCATTGCTGGTGCAGAAAATGACACTCGAACCAATAAAGTTCATAATATCCTCTCTGTAACTGACTGACCACTGATAGGTTCGGCCAGTCATTTCAGCATTCAGATGGAGTTTGGCCACCGATAGTGTTCTGGACTCTCTTGTTAGGTGTCATCTGAAAAGGAGAGATCTGTTAAAAGATGGAGCATCAGTCACTGGCCTGATTTGCAGCACAGGGAGCAGGTGTATGGGTATGCTCAAGCCAGACTGGAGCTCCAGTGCTTCTTATTTTGAAAAGGCTATGAAGTGCTTTGACTGTTACCTGGTTTGAGATTGGAGAGTTGGACTACCAGACTAAGAACCCCAGTAAGGGGGGAAGAGAGGTTTTCTAGTGTTGCCTGCCCTGGCCATCTTGTCTTGCTGTGCTGTCCTGGCTTTTCTCTTTGGCTTGCAGTAATGCTGTAGTGCTTGTCACATCTAAGGAGCTACAGTACTGGAGATGTCATCAGTTCACAGAATGTACCCTGCCTGCATAGCTTGGCATTTTAAAAATTCTGTTTCCATCACAGTTTGTCCCTTGGAGCATGTACAGTATTTTAAAAATCTGTTTTTTCATGCTTTCTTTTTTTTTTTTTTTTTTTTTTTTTTAAAGTGAGACGATGTTACTCAAGGGTTCAATCCTGCAAGGTTCTGCTCTTTGTGGTCTCAATCTAACAACGCTTCAAGGAATATGAATAGTTTAATTGACTAATATGATTATTTCAGCTGCTTAAAGTTAAGCTTGTGTTGATTTGCTGTGTCAGCTTCTTGTATGATCAAATGCCAAATATAAGCCCTTTCAGGTAACTGCATTTACCTAATAAATGTATTATTAATAATCTCTTAAAAGAAACTGATTTTTTTCATCTCATTAAATTATTAATAGATGTGTTATACTAAAGAGGCACTTTCCATCATTTTAAGTTTTGCATTTTTTAAAGAGTGGTGGGAAAAAAAGTTAAGTAGAATTTGCTAAAAGAACAATTTCTTTTCCTTACTTATTGAATATTGAAATATTTATCTATTTTGCCTTAATTTTAAAGTGTTATCAGTTCTAAATGACACATGGAAAATGTCTTTTTAAATTTATGAATTGGTTGTTTATAACGGTCACTTTAATTCTTTCCAGTGTTTCCTGTGAGGGTCAAGGCATATTTTTTCCTGAAAACTGTCTTTCTGACTATTGTCATTTTATGTTCCTCTTTTTCTTACAGCTCTTTGATCATGTTGCTGAATGCCTGGGAGATTTCATGGAGAAGCAACAAATCAAGGACAAGAAATTGCCAGTTGGGTTTACATTTTCTTTCCCTTGTAGACAATCCAAGCTAGATGAGGTAAGAATATTTCAGAATTTTATTAATGTAAGCAGAAACACTGTGCTATTAACCCTTCCCTCCTCTCCTCCTTGTCAACAAACAAGCAGTATTTCAGCTGGCCTGACTTCAGTGTAAGAATCAATTATTGCATATTTCATTGTAGTACTTCATCTCAAAATGATTTAAAAAGGCTTTTTAACAAATGAACAGTTTCTACTATTTTCTGGTTTCAGAGTAACAGCCGTGTTAGTCTGTATTCACAAAAAGAAAAGGAGTACTTGTGGCACCTTAGAGACTAACCAATTTATTTGAGCATGAGCTTTCGTGAGCATACATCCGATGAAGTGAGCTGTAGCTCACGAAAGCTCATGCTCAAATAAATTGGTTAGTCTCTAAGGTGCCACAAGTACTCTTTTCTTTTTACTATTTTCTGTTAACCTTTTAGGTTGAATGATGATGTTTTAATTTAAAGTAAAGTACAGTATACGGGTTATAATTTTGACGGCCCAATTCACCAATACTTGCTCATAATGACTAGCACTTACTCATTGTGAGTAAAAATTGCAGAAATTGGTCCTAATTTAGGACCTAAGCTTGAGAGGTGGTGAGCACCCTTAGCTTTCTTTGAGCAAAAATGGGAGTGTAAGAATCAGTCCACTAGATTGGAGGGGGGGTGGAAAGATATTTGATATGGTTTGAAAACAAACATGGCTACAGAATGAAATCTGTCTGGCTGTGTTGTTACTCTGAATGCATAATGATTGTTATGTGATTCCCTGAACCACAGAGTGCTCTGCAGTATTGTATTTCTGCATTATTTCCCATCTTTTACTTCAGATAAGTAGAATGCCTCAGTGACTTGCTAATACAGTATTGCTGTAGAAACCATGTACTAGTGCTAATGTACTAAGAAGCAATGAGAGTGCACATATTGATAGACCTTCAATATTCTAAACATAACATCAGTACTAGTTCTAAGGAGCAAAATGCTATGGAGAATACAACAAATCACACACCTTGTCATATCCCTCTGGACATAGAGGTTCCAGCAGAAGTTTGTAGTGTAGACCTGGTCTCAATATGTGACCTTGGGCAAGTAATTTACCCTTCCTGTGTGTGTCCCCATCTGTAAAATGGGGATAATATTTATCTCTCAGGACTGTTGTGAAGGTTATTCACTAATCTTTTGAAGAGATCTTTGAATGGAAGTTGCCCTAGCAGTGCAAGGCATCTACTTTTAATATTCATAGTGCATTTCACATTGCAGAATGGGGCCTGTGCTGGCAGGCAGAGGGTCATTTAGTTTCTGAGTTTAGGTATAATTAGAAGTTCCAGAAGGAATATACTTTTCCAGACAATGTCCTTGTAATGAGAGCAGTCTTCAGGGAGTTTATAGAGTTCAAACAGCAGCTGGAAGCCTGTCAATAAAAGAAGCAACTGCATCAAGCTGTATCCTATGTCAATCATCAAATGAGAATTAGAAGCAGGCATATGACTGAAGAGTCTCATGGATAGTATCTGAGTTTGAGAAATATCAACTGTATATTCAGTGCTTCACCCGGCAAGAGCCTGAATAAAATGGATAGTAGGAATGTATAACCCACGAGACACAACACAAGGGCAGAGGGCGGTGGAATTATTTACATAGTGTCATACATGTACATGGTACCGTATAACAAGCAAAATGGACTAGTCCAAGAACAGCGTACCTGTACTGAAGAGTTTCAGTGTAGCAGCCGTGTTAGTCTGTATCTGCAAAAAGAACAGGAATCCTTGTGGCACCTTAGAGACTAACAAATTTATTTGGGCATAAGCTTTCGTGGGCTACAGCTCACTTCATCGGAGTGTATACTTGCAGGCTGTGGTCTTGCGTTGAAATATGCAAGGCTGGACCCCTGCACTCACATGGAGGCCTATTGACTTCGGTTCTGGAGGATCTTGTCGCAGGTTGTGATGCTTCTTAGGGTTCTGAGACACCTCGCTACTGATCCCTGTAACACTTATGCATCCCTGTGCCCTCTGCCGGTTGGCACCAACAGGTCCCTAGGTCACACAGGTTCCTTAATGACTTGTGGGCAAGAGCAATTATTTAGGAGTTAGTGACAGACTATATACATCTTGCTGTGAAACAAGCACTGATGTAAGCAGAGCTGCCATGGCAAACCTTTCTCCTGTATCCACTGAAATAAATACTGTCCAATTTTGAGGGGAGAAAAATTAACCTTCTGAAAGAATGTATAGGAAGAAGTGGTAGCCAGCTTTTAAGAGGAGAACCTTGCAGACATGCAGGAGTATTAGATCATAGACCATTTGTAGATTTGTGTATTAACTCTTTGGAAGGCACTCAGACTCTGCTGTGGTGGGTGCTGCTATAAAAGCCTGGATGGGTGGATAGCTTGGGCATGTGAGAGAAAGAGAGGAAATAAATGGTGCTAGTTTGTATCTTCTTTTCTCTTTTGTTGATCAGCAGCTCTTGTCTCCTTCCTTCCTTCCTTCCTTTCATTATTATTTATAATTTATTCACTAAATGCCCCAAAGTGAGCTAGGCGCCATCCAGATACAAAAAATTAGACATGGTCTTTACCCAGGAGAGCTTACAGTCTAATTAACACAATTACAGCCCAGGTGATGGGTTAGGAATGCAATACAAGGGAGGGTTTATTATTATTATTATTATTATTATTACTATTTGATCCTTGCTTCCCACTTTTGTTACTTTATCCCGTACTTAGCCATCACTGCCTTGATTATTTAGTGAGCCTAGACAATTGTCCATTGTTAAGTAATATAAACCTAACATTTATTCAAATGTATCTATTTATTTTATACCTTATTTTTGCTTAATTCTGTTTAATTTTTTATTTTATTTTATTTTTTACCCTTACTTTTTTTCTTATTTTTTTTATTCCTCTTGAGTTTATTCCTTTTCAATGTTTAAATTATTTTAACCCTTATTGTTTTAAGGCTTTTCTTTCTAATTAACCCTTGCATATTATGTTTTTAAATGATTTTTTAGCTTAGTCATTTGTGATTTTTAAAAATTTATAATTGATCCTTGCATATTTAGCTTTTTGAAAATATTGTAGCCCATTACCTTTTTAAAAATTGTTTTTAACCCTTGCCACATTTCTAATATTTCAGTTTATTTCAACCCTTGAACATTTTCTTTACAACTGCAAGATGCCCATCCTCCTTTCTCCCTCCTCATGCAAATCAGTGATGACTGATGCATACCAGTCTGATTCCTGGCACCGTCTCCACTGATCAAGTCTTTCTCTTTCCCTCCAGATGAGTTTACTGTCATTCTTCTTTCAGTCATGCCTGCATGGTGAACCCCCTCTGGGAACTGCAGCATCCCAGTGCCTTAACGGGAGAAATGGGAAACTAGAATGGGTCTTAGAGAAGGAAACCATTCAGGAACAATAATAATCAGTGGAGCTTGTAGAAAATTTGAAACTTCAGCCAAGCTCTCTCAATCTTTCACACAAAATCTTTGATGAAAAACTTTCCTCATTTTTCAACCAGCTATAGTAAGAAACAAAGACTGCCAGTCACATCAGATTAAGATGGCATTGTCGGGGAAAAAGATTGACTATCCAAACCCAGGGATTTATAGATTCATTTGGAGTGCTAATGTTTTGTTTTAGAGAAAAAGATAATTTTTTTGTGTTTGGTTTAATATTGTACTTAATGTTACTCTCCTTTTTTATTAGGGTATTCTGATAACCTGGACAAAACGCTTCAAAGCAAGTGGAGTTGAGGGAGCAGATGTAGTAAAGCTGCTCAACAAGGCAATCAAGAAACGTGGGGTAAATTTGTTTAGTCTTTTACATACATATGTGTACACACACACACACACACACACATGCATATCACATTACGGACTCTAGAAAATCTCTCTCTCTCTCTTTGTGTGTGTGTGTGTGTGTTTACACACACACACACAAAAGGCTTGAGAGACAGATATTTTCTAGAGCTCATAATGTGATATGCAGTGGGGAAACAAAATAATTTCATAGTTCCTATGTGAAAATTTACAATAACTTTGATAAAATTACACATCTCATCATTACACCATTTGTCCCATGAAGCAAAAATTAAGTTACTGTCTCACAATAGTTAACCTGAAAGCTCAAGCAATTTTATCACTCTTGTTAAATGTGAAATTACGTGTATCACCGTGCTAGTTCTCTAGCAATGTCACCCTGTAGCTCAGCAAATTCTCTTCCTGAGCAACTACTTACACATCATATGACTATTACAATCAGGTGAGCCTAGTGATGTCATAAAGTGTGACTTGGTCTGAAAATGGAACTCTCTGTTGAAACTGGATACTTTTTGTTCTATTTCAGCAGCAGGAAAACCTTTGATAAGTTGATTTTTATCTTCACCAAGACATGCCACTATGTAATCAGTTACTTTTTCAGACTTTGAGGAAGATAAATAACACCCCAAATGAACTGATTAATGGAAATGCATTGATTTTTATTATTTACCGATTACATGCATACATTATAATCTTTACTCAAAGTTTTCAATTAATATTAATTAAAGAAATCTTTACATCAGACATTCAATAGGACACTTGGAGACTCATGGACTCCTCAAGAAAAACTTAGCAAAACATTCTATTGTAAGACAATTTGATCTCTGCATCATGTAACTGTGGGTTTTTTCCCTTTTCAGTTACTAGGGACTTTATATAAAGACAGAATCTTGATTTCTTAGGAATTACTCTGTTACTGTTACTTCTCCTTCACCTGGAATATTAATCTGCTTCTAGTGCTCTTGCAATTTTCTGCAAATAAACTTTATTACCAACACAAGATTGTGACTTCAGATGGACAATAGGCAGGAAGAGTAGGGGTGATTTTCTTAAGAACAATATTCCTGTTTACAAGCAAATACTGTATCTGTAGTAATAGAGAAATTGATTGGTATAAGCAGAGTTGTCTTTAAATATAATGTTTTTCAAAGTTCTGTGGGGTCAGTGACATTCTACATTGATGTATTGATATTGATTTTTTTTTTAAGAAAAGTGTGTGATATAAGTAAAATTCTGTTTTCTCCTTCAGGACTATGATGCAGACATCATGGCTGTTGTAAATGACACAGTAGGAACAATGATGACCTGTGGGTTTGATGACCAGCGTTGTGAAGTTGGCTTGATTATAGGTGACATTCATTCCTCTGCTACAGTGGACATACTGCATTTTGTTTTTTGTTGGCTTGTTTTGTTAATATCTGCTAGTATCTTTTCCTAAAGGTACTGGCACGAATGCCTGCTACATGGAAGAAATGAGGCATATTGATCTGGTAGAAGGTGATGAGGGGAGGATGTGCATTAACACTGAGTGGGGAGCCTTTGGAGATGATGGGTCACTAGAAGACATCAGAACTGAGTTTGACAGGGAGATTGACCGTGGATCCCTCAATCCTGGAAAACAACTGTAAGTGAGACTTTCATTTGCTTATTTAGTGGCACAAAATGATTGAGACTAATCTATAAACTCATAGCAGAGCAATCTCAGGATTAGGCATTTTAGTGAGGCAGTACAGGAAGCAGCCCTGTGAAGTCTGTTACATTTAAAACTGTTCCACCTTGTGGTCTACAAACCGTAGGCCCAAATTCCCACTTCACCACATTCTTAACCTGTTAAAGTTTGGTTTACAGGCCCAAAAACTCAGGCACTTGCTGCTGTGCTTGGACTCCAATGAATTTAAATATCTTGCACCGAGAGATCTCAGTGAAACCAGTGATTTTTTTTCTTCTCCATCCCCCACACCACCTCTCTTCTCACAGCTATCTGTATGGCTCATCCCATATACCTGTTTTCCCTTTCAAACTTCCTGCACTCTCAGCAGGCTCTCGGACCTTTGTCCCATGTAAATCACCTCTCTGCAGCAGGCTGGGAGAATTTCGGTGAGTCTAAGGTTGGTGAAGGAGAACAAATCAAGTTGTACTTTGGATGGCTCTCAGGTCTTTTAGCTTTTGATATCTCTCTGATCTTCAGGCTGGATTTACAACTTTCCTGCTGGAATTTATTGCTGCCTGGTGGCTGCTTTAAACTTGCCCAGCTGGTTATGACTCCAAGTAGAGACTGGGTGCAGCAGAAGATTTGGGTCATGGTTCGTAGAACAAATGTGGGCTGTCTGAACTGGGGAGAGGGAAGCAAGATAGCTCTGTTTTACTACCTGGTAATAAATGTGTTAAGATGGGGACTGCAGTAGGTGGAGGCACTGGTGCTAGCTATGCTGATAATATGCCCATAAAGCAGTGGGGCTAAGGGAGGTTTAGTACTGCATGTTTGTGAACCATAGAAAAGGAGGAGGAAACACTCCATCCACTGAACTTTTGTTAGCACTTGTGAAATCACTTCCTGAGACACCATTGTATTCAGCATCATTTTTAGTCAGGAATATCTCTGATTCCCCTGTACTGTAGCCTGGAAACCCCCTACCACACAGCCATGCATTTCCTCCCTTTCATTACTGCATGGTCTCTAAGTCTTTTGCTTCTCAGTACTGATCATTGTTTGGTCCAGACAGAATCCTGTTGCCTGAGATTTTTCCTTGTAAACAAGCATGCGTTCACCCACCCAAATAGCTTTACTAGACAGGTTGGGTGTGGTTACAGCGCCCCGTCTAGCCTGATTGTTTGAGAGTTTATTACTGGTGGAATAGACTTGTCATTCATTTTACTACCACCTTGGTCATAGCAATATTGTCAGGGTTGGTCCTTGATAAATAGTAATGGTTGTAGTTCTTTATTTCTGTCTTGGCTTGTTCATTTTCCAGGCTTGTCTCAGTGATCACTGAAGGAGTCCATTTTACAGTATTAAACAGCCCTATTACAGTACAATACATGCTATAGAATGCTGGCTAATGTGCTAAAGTTAACCAGAATGATCTCTGTTATTTGGTTTAATATGGAAGAACGATATTTATAAATTGTCTTTGATAGTTGGCACTTAGTCTAGGCTTAAGAGGTTAAAGAAACATTTTGCATACTGCCATGCACTTGGAAGGGTTAAAACAACAGTTAAAAAGGGGAATGAAGAAGCACTTGTCTCTTTGCTAGAAGAGTATGGTGACAGTTCAGTAGATTCTGCTTCTGTCATTTTGTTTAAAGCTACTCAGATCAGTATTTGAACTGGATCACATAAAACCCAGTTAGTTTGCTCTTTACTTCAAAACTATCCTGTAGGCTATTGAAAAGGATAACTTCCCAGTGAGTCTGAGGTGCAGGATTTTGTCTGAGGGCTGGTCTGCTCTGCAAAGTTACATCTCTCATGGCTGTGAAAATCCACACCCCTGAGAGATGTAGTTAAGTCGACCTAACCCCCAGTGTAAATGGTGCTAGGTCAGTGGAAGAATTCTACAGCCTCTTGAAGAGGTAGATTACCTGCAGCAGCAGGAGAACCCCTTCCATCACTGTAGTAAGCATCTACACCAGGGGTGGGCAAACTTTGTGGCCTGAGGTACCACGTTGGGGTTGCGAAACTGTATGGAGGGCCAGTTAGGGAAGGCTGTGCCTCCCCAAACATCCTGGCCTCTGCCCCCTCCCACTTCATGCCCCCTGACCCACCCCCTCAGAAACCCCCCTGCTCCTTGTCCCCTAACGCCCCTCCTGGGACCCCACCCCCTATCCGACCCCCCCCCCCCCCCTGCTCCCTGACTGCGCCGACCCCTATCCATACCCCTGCCCGCTGACAGGCCCCCTGGGACTCCCATGCCTATCCAACCCCCCTGTTCCCCATCCCCTGATTGCCCCCTGGGACCTCCTGCCACTTATCCAACCCCCCCGCTTCCCGCCCCCTTACCATGCCGCTCAGAGCATCAGGACTGGCAGCCGTGCTGCCCATGCAGTGGGACGGGGGACAGCGGGGGAGGAGCCGGGGGCTAGCCTCCCTGGCCGGGAGCTCAGGGACCAGGCCGGATGTGGCCCGTGGGCCGTAGTTTACCCATCTCTGATATGCACTGAAGCATTTCAGTGGCACAGCTGCAGTAGTTGTGTTCAAAGTGGAGACATAGCATAAGTTATGGATGTCACTGATGCTGATGTTGAATTTACTTGTCAGTTTCAGTTCAGTCTAATTTCCTGCATTCAGCCTGTATTAGCACAACCTTGTGAAATTGTTTGCTCCGCCTCATCTGAGGCAGCTAATGTAAAATAAAATCCTATTAGCTTGTTCATTATCTTAATTATCTTGCTGGTAAGGGTGGATGAGTAGACACTATGCCTGAGCAGGTACCTTTCCGTGATGACTTTGAGGTTCTGTTAGCCCCACTGCTGCTACTTTGCCCTGAATCTCGTCTGAATCCAACACTTGGTTTTGTCGCACCTTTGCTTCCAGTGCTTCTTACCCTCAGTAGTATCAGATGTTATCATGTTGTGCTGACTGTTTCTTGTCAGCTCTAATTTAGTATTATTTCCTGCATTTAGGGTCCATAGTTAGCCAGCCCTGCCTATCCTGAATCCTGATCCTCCTTGTCTGTTCTGTTGATGTGCTATTTTCAGAACTATTACTGTTGACTCAAAAATTCTCATTGTGTCATGCGGTGGGGGCATTTATGTACATAACAGTCCAGATTTTCAGCCAGGCCTTAGCCCAGCTTCTCTGCTAGCATGTATTTGCAGTTCTGCTCTTGCATGTATTTGCAGGTGCAGACCATACCACTAAGTATTGTAGATCAAGCAGGTGACTTATAGATGCAAATCAGGTACTGTACTTAACCATCTAAGTGACAGAATTTCACCCACCATTATTTGCAGATGCGTTTTTGGCCTCTCTAAGGTTTCTCTGTATAATGAGGGCACTTTCCACTCATAACCCTTATCCTGTGTCTGTCACATATTTGAATGGTCTTAATTCACTAAATGATATTGCCGGAGTTGTAGCAAATAGCAGCATATGGTTTCTCCTCTTAGTAGAAAAGATGGGAGGTAGAAAAGCATCAAAGGTGACTTACTTCTGAACTTTATATCTAAAGTCTGAATCTGAGAGTTCACTGTGAAAACTTTCAACTTGTGTGTTTTTTTTGTTGTTGTTACAGGTTCGAGAAGATGGTCAGTGGACTGTACATGGGTGAGCTGGTCAGGCTTATCCTTGTAAAGATGGCCAAAGAGGGGCTACTGTTCGAGGGGCGAATCACTCCAGAGCTTTTAACCAAAGGAAAATTTGAAACGAAACATGTGTCTGCCATAGAAAAGTGAGCAACTCATTTCTTGCTTGCTTTCTTTCTCTTTTTTTCTTTCTGTGATTTGTAAAAGCATCAGCACGTATGCAATTTTGTGGCCACCTCTTCCTTTCTTAATTCTTTGCTGGCCATTTCTTATTTGGCAGTGGCTAGGGAAGTGGGATATAATAATCTTGGTGGCTGCTGTGTGAACAAGGAGTTTCAGGGCAGGCTCTTGGTTGGGCTGTTGCAAACAGCTGCTTTCTTAGTGCAGTGTGAACAAGTAGTGTTTGTCCAATAGCAGTGGACTATAAATGTACTTAGTCTTGCCTCCCACAACCTTTTGGCTAATGTTCCTACATTTACAGAGTTCTGGGTCACAATTGCCAAATGCGTAAAGTAAAGCTGGGACATTGATCTCAAATGAACCTAAAACTTAAGTATAAAATTAGATCTAGGATCTGATTCTTATTTACATGAGGGCCCCCTTTACCCTACTCTGGGCAGTGTGAAGGGACCTTAAAATTGGTTTAAAGGTAATTGCATTTGCATCCACTTTAAAGTCCATTTACATTGCCAGAATTGTGTAAAGGGGGCTTTAGTGTAAATGAGAATCAGACCTCAAATCTGTTCACCAATTTAATATGGGAGCTCCAGTTTAGTAACGTACTTTATTAACTCAGAGTGCATTTATTAATCTCATTGGGAGTTCAAGCACCACTGCCATCAATAGTTATTGTTGCATGGTGGACTCCACTATTTCCAAACAGAGTCTTTCCCAGAACTGACTACCTGAGTGAGTGGTTTGCTACCCGTGCCTCCTCTTGTTCGTGTTGGCATTGTGCATTTTTGTCAGCATTTCTGGCAGTTTGCTGACTGTCATCCTTTCAGGAATGAGAGGTCAAAAGTAGAAACTAGAAATACTGATGTGCTGATGCACTTTGCCATTCTAAACCACTGTGCTTTCTGGGGTAGGAATGATAGTGAAGCACAGTCTGTCGGCATGCCTGTGGATGTGTGAATATTTTTGAAGTGCTATCAAGTCCTGGCAGGTGGTTTGTGTTTCTACTGAAACCTATCTCTACTATCTAGAACATTGCAACTACCATGTATTCCACCATGGTGTACCAGAAACATATTCTCCTAGCATGTAATTAAACCTGCTAAAAGCCTTGCTTAGTGTATCCTAGTAAATGCTTGTGTGACACCGTCTCCCATCTCCATATTACTGTCATATAGAAAATAAATAAATGTGAAAAGTATACAGAGCATCCCATCCAGTAAACAATAATAAATATTACACTGACCTATAAAATATGATGTGTTGAATGTGACAATGTCAACACCTTTTCAGTCAATACTTTTCAGTCACTACCCATTTTTTAAAATTTGTGTGACTGTATAATACTCTCCCTGAGCCAAATTTTTAAAAATCTGTTTCTGATTTTTGGGTCTACAATTTTTGGTGTGATATTGTGGGAACAATCAGTAATTTCTGAAACTTCTGTGGAGCCAACTTTCTTTCCCTACACACCTCCCTACATCATATTCCATAAGCAACTCCACATTAAAAGTGAAAATGGATCCAACTTACATTCACATGCATGTATAATCAGTAGAAAGCTGAGTGAAGAGAATTAAGATATTTTGGTGGTTAAAAACCATCAGGTGAGAATCACTGTGGAAAATTTCAGCACAAAAGGTTTGACAAAGTTATAAAAGTCTGAAAAACATGCTTTAGAATGAAAAATGCTATACCCATCTCTGTTCACCCTGGCCCTAATTCAGGAGACATTTAAAGCATGTGAGTATGGAATTACTCATGTGTTCCAAATTAGGCAGATGCTTAAGTAGCTTGCTGAATGGCGGCCTCCGCTTATCATTCAAAATTGTGAATTAGCTTATAATTTAAAAAAGTCAACAAGTCATAAAGAAATTTAATTACTCCTGGTGTGTAGAGGTGTACAGCTGAGACGCTTACTAGTTCCCTGGGGCATTTAACCAAAGGAACTTTAATGGCATTGCTGCTCTCTTTTTGCTTTGGAGGTGACAAACAACTGGCTTCCCCAGGCTTCTCCATGTCTTTTACTATCCTGCTCTTCCATGTACATGCCATGTTATCAGGTAACACTTGGCAGTAACAATATAAATATGATTGCCATAATTCAGATATGTGTGAAGCCAAACCAAAACGGCGGACAAAGTCACTAGTGAGTAGAATTGCTCATACAACCTGGCACAGTGAACAAACTTGCTCCCTGTTGGAGGTGAATCTTATAAACTCATCTTAATTAAGACGTGATATGCTTTCTGTCAAAAAATGTACTCGATGCCCAATGGCAAACAAATTTGGAGGGGATGAATAGCATTTTAAATACATATACGAGAGTAATCCAGCATTTTAAATATATATACATGAGTAGAATAGTATAGACAGAACTGGCGGTAACAGAATTGTTGAAACTACGTTGTACCACTGATAGAAATAATTTCATAGACTGTATATTTCCACTGGGCTTTACTGAAAAGCTGAATATTCTTAGCAAACATTATTTTGGCTTTACTCTCCCTTGTTTTGTACTTTGTGATTTTGTAGTCCAGTTAATAGAGAGATTGACGTGGGCTGATACAGCCCTCAACTGCTTTTTCTAAGACCCTTCTGAGACTTTCAGAACACTGTCATGTGGCAAAGCACCTGACATCAGATCATATTACTTCATTATGCATTTTATAATATAATGATAAAGAGTTCACTATTTAAATTCCTGTTTGTAGAAGCAAAGAAGGTCTGAATAAAGCCAAAGAAATTTTGACACGTCTTGGGGTAGAACCATCCCATGAAGACTGCATTGCTGTCCAGCACGTCTGTACAATTGTTTCATTCCGTTCTGCTAATCTGGTGGCTAGTACTTTGGGCGCGATTCTGAATCAATTGCGTGATAATAAAGGAGTAACCAGGCTGCGCACCACGGTGGGTGTGGATGGTTCCCTTTACAAGATGCATCCACAGTAAGTCCTGCTGTTTCTATAATTAACATTTGGCATCTGTTAGGATTCATATTTTGCAAAGGTCAGACATGTAACATGAGGCCAGCATCTTGATGTGGAGTCACGAATGAGATAAGTAAACAGAAGTTATGTGTGCGCATATGTATATTGAGAAATAAACATCTCTATGGAGAAATGTTGTTGCCTTCAACTGTAGGACTATGCTGGTAATTCAAAGGAGCCTAAGGGAAGTAGGTAACCAAATGTCACTGAAAGTAATTGGATGCCTGATTCCCTTATGTGCCTTTGAAAGTCCCAGCTGTAAAGGACAATTTATTTGATCAACAATACAGTTAAATATCCAAAGACTGTACTTTTGTGTCTGTGGACTGGGCTCTGAGGAGGAAACCCCAGTAATAGAATGTTATTCTTTATTACTTGTTTAAACTGAATTGTTTTGAAAATGACTTTGATAACCTCATTTCTCCAGTCTTCCCTTGCTTATACTTGGAAGTTAGAAGGAAAAAATAGCATCTGCCTTTCCTTGTCCATTTAAAAGCAGCTTATTTGTTTCTCTATTTCTAAGCTGCATTTTTATAATATACTAATTCAGATTTATGTAAACTTGATAGAGGAGGCACTTATTTTTTTAATGTGTATCAAAGTTGCCATGAGGCTTGTTTACAGTTACTTGAAAATATTCTAGTTCTAACAATTAAACCAGTGACCAAGGCTTTGGTTCTGCAGACACTTACCTGTGAAGTCATTGGGTTAGAGTTAAGCACGTGCATAAGTGTTTGCAGGATCAGCACCAAAACCACAAAACTGACAGAAATAACAACGGTGCAGGCTTGATTTTTTTTTTAGTATTCTTCATGTGCAAAGGCTGGAATGTTTTTTTCATGAGGTGATAATCTGTTTCATACATTAGTTAAAAATTAGTCCTAACAAATGGTTTTACTCTAATCTGCAATACCATTGTAGTCAGTATCAGAATTTTGGTGTACACAAAAGCTGGAAGTGTGTACCACCTCTAATGAAAAATATCTAGTTGGAAAAGTTAATTACTTGAAATATTTTGATACTGCTTAGGGGGTGGAGCATATAGTATAGATACATTGTAGATGGAACATAAAGGAGAAGGATCAGTATTGTGTATGGAGTATTTCTGGAAGAAACAAAAATGTTTGCATTTCTTAAATCTTTTTGTGGAAATTTTCTGGTATTTTGGTGAATTTTTTTAATTTTTTTGTTCAAAATGAAAATATTCCCTGAAAATGTTTGTTATGGAAAAAACTCCATTTATTTTTATCACCTCCTACTATATGTAAGGTATCTAGTGCATGCTGTTTGTTTATTTTCTGGTGTTTTTTAGTTTATAAGCTGATATTTTGAGCTTTTTAATTTTTTTATACGTTTCCCCTTAAGTATTAAAAATAAAAATAAAAAATATTGTGATACCAGCTAAAAGGAATCTGTGTAGTAACATAAGAGATGCCATAGTGGCTCACACCGTAGGATGATCCAGTTTGATCCTGATATATCCTCTTAGGAGGATGATATTCTGAGAGTTTTTTTTTTCCAGGGCTTTTGCTAGGATTTTATCTGAATTCAGGAAAAAAATCTGTCTATGGCATGAATACTTTTCCACTCTACCCTTTCATCATGATGATTCCTTTTACATTGGAAGACATGCTTCAGCTTGTGTGATATGAGGAAAAAACTGCCCAAGGAGGCTTGGGGTTGGTGCAGGTGCATGTGCATGCTTGGTTGGGGCACTTGAAAGGAAAACCCCATTGTGCAGCAAAAAGGAGGGATTGGCAAATTTCAAAGACAGAAAAACTAATCTATTTCCCGTGCTCCTTTCATGTTTTATAGCCAGTGATGACCAGTGCAGATTTTTGAGCTGACCAGTGAGAGATTATGGTTTTACGATCTTCTCTTACAGATATGCCAGACGCTTGCAGAAAACAACGAGGCGATTAGTTCCTGACTCTGAAGTGCGATTCCTTCTGTCTGAGAGTGGCAGTGGAAAGGGTGCTGCAATGGTCACAGCAGTAGCATACAGGTTGTCTGAGCAGCACAGGCTGATAGATGAGACTCTGGCTGAATTCAAGCTTACTCACGAGCAGCTGTTGCAGATTAAAAACAGGATGCGAACAGAAATAGAAGCTGGGCTGAGGAAGAAAACTCATGAAAATGCAAAAGTAAAAATGCTGCCTACCTTTGTTCGCAGCACACCAGACGGAACAGGTAGTTTCATTATAATTGATGCAAGAGCAGCATGGTAAATACTAGGGCTGTCGATTAATTGCAGTTAACTCATGTGATTGACTCAAAAAAAAAGTAATCGCAATTAAAATTTTTTATCATGATTAAAAAAATTAATCACGATTAATCGCACTGTTAAACAGTTGAATACCAATTGAAATGTATTGCATGTTTTTGATGTTTTTCTACATTTTTAAATATATTGATTTCAATTACAACACGGTATACAAAGTTGACAGTGCTCACTTTATATTATTATTTGCACTGTAAAAATAGCAAATAAAAGAAATCGTATTTTTTAGTTCAACTCATACAGGTACTGTAGTGCAATCTCTTTATCGTGTAAATGTGACTCACAAATGTAGATTTTTTTTGTTGGTTACATAACTGCACTCAAAAACAAAACAATGTAAAACTTTAGCACCTACAAGTACACTCGGTCCTACTTCTTATTCAGCCAATCACTAAGAGAAACAAATTTGTTTACATTTATGGGAGATACTGCTGCCAGCTTCCTATTTACAATGTCACCTGAAAGTGAGAACAAGCATTCACATGGCACTTTTGTAGCCGGCATTGCAAGGTATTTACATGCCAGATATGCTAAACATTCGTATGCCCCTTCATGCTTCGGCCACCATTCCAGAGGACATGCTTCCATGCTGATGACGCTTGTTAAAAAAATAATGCGTTAATTAAATTTGTAACTGAACTCCTTGGGGGAGAATTATGTCTTCTGCTCTGTTTTACCCGCATTCTGCCATATATTTCATGTTATAGCAGTCTCGGATGACGTTCCAGCACGTTGTTCATTTTAAGAACACTTTCACTGAAAATTTGACAAAACACAAAGAAGGTACCAATGCAAGATTTCTAAAGCTATCTACCTCACTTGACCCAAGGTTTGAGAATCTGAAGTGCCTTCCAAAATCTGAGAGGAATGAGGTGTAGAGCATACTTTCAGAAGTCTTAAAAGAGCAACACTCTGATGCGGAAACTACAGAACCTGAACCACCAAAAAAGAAAATCAGCCTTTCTGCTGGTGGCATCTGACTTAGATGATGAAAATAAACATGCATCAGTCTGCACTGCTTTGGATGGTTATTGAGCAGAACTCATTATCGGCATGAACACATGTCCTCTGGAATGGTGATTGAAGCACAAAGAGACACATGAATCTTTAGTGCATCTGGCACATAAATATCTTGCAACACCAGCTACAATGGTGCCATGCGAACGCCTGTTTTCACTTTCAGGTGACCTTGTAAACAAGGTGCGGGCAGCATGATCACCTGCAAATGTAAACAAACTTGTTTGTCTGAGTGGCTGAACGAGAAGTAGGACTGAGTGTACTTGTAGGCTCTAAAGTTTTACATTGTTTTATTTTTTAATGCAGTTTTTTTTGTACATAATTCTACACTTGTAAGTTCAACTTTCATGATAAAGAGATTGCTCTACAGTACTTGTATTAGGTGAATTAAAAATACTATTTTGTTTGTTACAGTGCAAATATTTCTAATAAAAAAATAAATATGAAGTGAACACTGTACACGTTGTATTCTGTATTGTAATTGAAATCAATATATTAGAAAACATAGAAAATATCCAAAACCATTTAAATGGTATTCTGTTATTGTTTAACAGTGCGATTAATCCCACATTTAATTGCGATTAATTTTATTAATCACACCATTAATTGTGATTAATTTTTTTAATTGCTTGACAGCCCTAGGAAATACATAGCAGACTGTACTTCCAGCCAAGCAGGACGCTGTGGTGGAAGAAAACAAAAAACATAAACTTGGAGCTGAAATGCTAGTTTGTAATTTAATGAATTGGATCCAGCTAATGGATTTGTGTCTGGAGTATAGTCTGTTCACTACAAAACTCTTAAACCACCAAAAAGAGGAAATTCTGAGTCAAGGCTATAATTCCTCTTTTAACACAACATCTTCTGTAAGTTAGAGTGGCAGTTGTGAGCCTATACATAAATATAAATGCAGCTCCCTGCCCCACTGCTTTCCGTTAGTTGAGAGCTTGCAGGTACTTTTGCCTCATCTAGTACTTGGTGCAAAATCTGTAAGTCAGTGGGAGTGTTTCAGAGAACTTTTGAATCCAGTCCATGAAAAGTGGCTGGTTCCATTCTCATCGCTCCTAGATAGCAATTGATACATCAACCAATAGAGGCAGCCTCATGCTTTCTCTTGTCATCCATACACAGCAGAGAGAAAATGGCCACTCCCTTTTCTTCTTCCCTCACCTCCACTATCCTGTCTCAAGCACATGTACTGCTTAAGAAGACCACACTCTGCAATTGCTGAAGCAGGAACATAGCACCATCTGCTGGCTTCCTGGAGAATTCTTCACTTTTTAGAAAAAAGAAAAGGAGTACTCCTTTTCTTTTTGCGGATACAGACTAACATGGCTGCTACTCTGAAACCTGTCACTTTTTAGGGAATGTGCAGTTGAGCATGTGCAGTGGCAAAGACCACCTGGTTGCTGTTGTCTTTTGAAGGAGCTAAGTGGCAATGTATTTCTTCTGCTCCTTTCAATAAGCAGGGAGAAGGCTTAGAGTGAACATGAAAAATCTTTAAAGCCTTCAGACGATTGAGAGAACTTTCAGAGCCTTATGCCAAAACTCCTGCTTGGAAAATGAAAAATGGACACCTGCTTATGCTTTTTTTCCCGTGTTACTAAAATGTATAAATACTTTGTTACAGAGAATGGAGATTTTCTGGCTCTCGATCTGGGAGGAACAAACTTCAGAGTTTTGCTTGTGAAGATCCGTAGTGGTAAAAGGAGAACGGTTGAAATGCACAATAAAATATATGCTATTCCTATAGAGGTCATGCAGGGTACTGGAGAAGAAGTGAGCATTTCCATTTCTTTTTAGTATTATCACTTATTTTCAAAGAATGTGTGTGTATATTATTTAAATAAATATGACTAATTGTAATAATGTTTATATATTTCTTTTTAAGCTGTTTGATCACATTGTTAGCTGTATCTCAGACTTCCTGGATTACATGGGAATAAAAGGCGCACGACTTCCCCTTGGCTTTACATTTTCCTTCCCTTGCAAGCAGACCAGTTTAGATGCTGTAAGTTTTATAATATCTTGTATCTTTTGAATCCTGTCCTTTAGTGCTTCTTCTGGGCCTGATTCTCCACCCTCACACAGGCTACGTAATACTTCCTCACAAGAGTAGTTCTATTAAAGGTTGCAGTGGGAATGCTTGTGTGAGTAAGTCTGTGGAAAGAGTTGCAGAATTATGTGCCTTGAATGTAATACTGACTTCTGTAGTAGGTTTAACATTATTCTATTCAACACTATTTTTATTTCTCTACCACATTTTCATCTAGAATTCAACATCTACCACGTGTGGTTACATTCTGGGCAGTAACATTCTTTCCCTGTAATGTGATTTTTCTTTGGCTAAGGTTGTAGCATCTTCAAAGTGCAAATGATCCTTTATCTGGGACAGTGGCACCCCCTATTTCACTTTTTGTCTTGCATTTTCAGTGTTGAGCAGAATATGGAATGATTTAATTATCAGATTGCTTTTTAATTTTTGGAGATTTTGTCATTCAATTAGAATTCGTTGCTTTAGTCCAAATTAAAAAGTCGATGCAAATTTTGAAGAAGCAAAGAGATCTTTTCTCTAAATGTAGCTTCACAGTAAAATATTTGAAATTTGGAGTAAGTAGAAAATATATATAACATTCATATTGAAAATAAGAATAATAGTCATATGTAAAGGAGCGCACCAGTAATAGGTGCTCCGTGACTCTGAATCTTTAAGAGGCTTTTTTTTCCACTGTAAAGTGCTTATTTGTCTATGTCAGGTAGGCATTTTTAAAGTTAAAAACAAAGCCATAACATGGTGAGCTCTGTATAGAACAGGGGTTCTCAAACTGGGTTCGGGCCCCTTCAGGGGATCGTGAGGTTATTACATGGGGGAGGGGGGATCGTGAGCTGTCAGCCTCCACCCCAAACCCTGCTTTGCCTTCAGCATTTATAATGGTGTTAAATACATAAAAAAGTGTTTGTTTTTAATTTATAAGGGGGGGTAGCACTCAGAGGCTTGCTATGTGAAATAGGTCACCAGAACAAAAGTTTGAGAACCACTGGTCTAGAAACTATGGTTGAGGGTGAACCACTTACAGTATCAGGGAACAGAATTAATCACCTTCAGCTTGAAAAATGGTCCTTTTACCGAAGTCAGTTAAAAGAGCTGTTCCAGCCAGGAGAGAGAACCTGAGCATGACTGAAATACACATTATATGCCAGGGTGGCCAACCTATGGCTGCGGAGCCACATGCGCCTCTTCAGAAATTAATATGTAGCTCCTTGTATAAGCACCGACACTGGGGCTGGAGCTACAGGCGCCAACTTTCTAATGTGCTGGGGGGTGCTCAGTGCTCAACCCCTGGCTCTGCCACAGGCCCTGCCCCCATTCCGCCCCCTCCCCCAAGCCTGCTGTGCCCTAGCTCCCCTCCCCCGTGCCCCCTTTGAGCCTCCTGCATGCCACGAAACAGCTGATTGGGAGGTGCAGGGAGGGAGGGGGAAGTGCTGATTAGTGGGGCTGCTGGTAGGTGGGAGGTGCTGGGAGCGGGGTTGGGGAGCTGATGGGGGTGCTGCTGACGTATTACTGTGCCTCTTTGGCAATGTGCATTGGTAAATTCTGGCTCCTTGTCAGGCTCAAGTTGGCCACCCCGGTATATGCTGTTCCGTAGAGGGTTGTGGTACATTCCTATACTTGTGGTGTATTTTCCCAGAGAACGCTGGAGATGCTCTTCCTTGTTTCAGCGCTCCATATCTGTGGTTCACAGGTGTACAATCCAACAACTGGGTTCCAGTCTGTAAGAGCCATGGTCATGTCTGTGAGATCACCACTGCCATCTGCATATAAAGTGGCATCCGGGTTAGAATATACAACCTCTCACAGTGGAACACTGTTGGTTTTGTCCCATGGGTTTAACTGCAGTTTGCAACAGATATGTTTGATATGTATGTGCTTTTATGTATGTTTATGTATTCAGTCTTTTAAACCTAAGTACGTGTTTCAGAATGGTTTTTTAAAAACTCTCATGTTCTAATGAAAGACATACTCAGAAACTTAGTAATGAATGCCTTTTTCTTCTTTTTAGGGTATCCTCCTCAACTGGACCAAAGGCTTTAAAACTACAGATTGTGAAGGAGAGGATGTAGTGTATTTGCTTAGGGAAGGCATTAGAAGGAGAGAGGTGACATTTCAATCTTTCATTATTTTCTTGAATGTATTTGTTAACTTGATTTTGTGTGATAGAATTCTTATGTCTCTGGCATTCTGTCATTGAGGAATTGGGATGCACTTTCCTTTTATATTTACACAAATGGTACACATCTTACAGCGGGGCTAGGAAATACACAAAAGAGAGATTCTTGCCAAACAAAACCACTTGTTTCTCCATGCTTGGTTGCTTTGTGGGGATAGCGTATGTGGAGTCCAGTTGGTAGGTAGGAGCTATGAGGGGATGGGGCATGCTCAGTGCAGATGGAATCCTCAGGGAAATTATTTACCAAACTTTAACACATCTCTCTACTGAGCATATGTGAACTGACATTTTTCAGAGGCTTGTAATTTGGCCAAATTTAGGTGAGTTTTCGTTGGGATGACAAAAGGCACATCCCTGACACCAAGGCAATACCCCAGCCAAATTTCAGGTCCCTGCTCCAAAGAATGGAGATACTAGAGTTTCTCAACAAAATGCTTGTAAGAGGGTGTTGTTGTTGTTGTTTTAAAAAATAGGCAAAACGTATTTTTCCCTATTGTATTCTTGGAAATGGCAGAACTTTTCTAGGCTAAATTTTCCAGAACAATTCAGCCTGAGACAACCAGCAGGCATGGAAAGTTTCAGCCTGCATGGTTTAAGCTTGACACAGTTTCTTATAATGAAAAGCTTTGAGCAACATTCACTATATGACTGCCTATAGTGTGTGTGTGAATGTGAATGTGAATGAATAGTGAGTGTTCTCTTATCCCTAGATAAGAAGTTAATATTAAAAATGTCCTAACCTAAATTTGTATTTGCATTGCAATAAAGTAGTATACTTTACAGCTCCAGCACAATATACAGTACCAGTAAGTCATGATACCTGCATGCAAATTATATTACTACTTCTGGTTTTAAAAGAAAAAAATCATTTGATTCTTGAATATTAAGTTTATATTTGTATTTGTTTGTACGCAACACGTTTTAGACAGTTGGTTAATTCCTTGCAGGCTAACAACCATTGCAAGGGTTGGTTTGATATATTGCAAACAAAGCAATACTTTTTCTATAGAAATATATTTTTTTCTTCAAAGGAATTTGACTTAGATGTTGTGGCAGTGGTGAATGATACAGTTGGCACGATGATGACTTGTGCATATGAAGATCCAAATTGTGAAATAGGACTCATTGTGGGTAGGTATTAGTTACTTTTTTATTTTTATTTCAACTGTAGTATATTCTTCTAAAGAAATAATTTTGTTCAATTAAGACTATTAGGACACATGATTGGGTGTGTTTCCTCTAATTCCTATTGTTAACTAAACCTGTATCTGGGATGTTTGTGGAGTTTTTCAAACCTGACTTAACATTTCTTCTCCTGATGAATAGGATAATAGTTTCCTTGAAAAGTGTAACCTGAATCCATCCGATAGTTTTAAAACCTAGACCTGGATATATAATATTAACAGGAGAAATGTGCTGTTTCCCCCATTGATATTTTTGCCAGTTTCATTTTAATACAGAGAATACAGAAGTGAAATATAGCTTTTGACTAATAGACATTCCCCTGAGCCATCTATTTAAGTCAGTTAGGTGAAAAAAATCAACAAATATATTAGTTCTTTTTTGTTTGATCATTAGAAATATTGGCTAATAAATATGAACCAATACTGACTATTTTAACTTGAAAATCAGTCTGTTTCACAGAATTAATGCAAAAGTGACCACATAAAATTGCCAGTACGTGGTTACCCATTAGTTTATTCTGTAATATGTATCCCTAATTCACTAGTATGCTGACCCACATCTTGCTTGGTCATGTGGTCTGCCCAAGACAGACTTGTAAAGCAAAGCACACCAATTCCCAGCAGCTGCGCATTCCGCAAGCCTTGGTAAGCAAAGTGCACTGTACTGCAGCTGTATTCCAAGCAGTAAAACCGCTTTAGAGTTGCCAACCCTCCAGGAGTGTCCTGGAGTCACCAAGAATTAAAGATTAATTTTTAATTAAAGATTGTGTTGTGATGAAACCTCCAGGAATATGTCCAACAAAAATGACAATCCTACCTGAGATAATGCCACAGGAGATTTTACTAGATTTAGCTAAAATGCCACCCAGGGGATGTAAATAGGTGCATGTGAAATCCCAGAGCTGCTTTTTTTTTTTTTTTTTTTTTTTTAATTTAATTTTCTTTGGGCCAAGTTCTGTGAGATTGAGAAGGCCAGTCACCAAGTAGTTTTTCCCATAGGGAAAGGGAATGGAAGTTGGAAGCCTAAACAGAAATTTTAGATTGCAAAACTCATTCTGTCTGTTGTGAACATTTGTGGTAAATTGCCAGGAATTTCACACCCAGATAGGATTTAGTAAAATATCAAAAATTAGTCAGTGTCACGCAGTTTGGGCAAGTTTTGTCTGCAAAACTCTGACTGTGTTATATGCTTGAGTACAAGATTGCCAGGATAAAGGGCAAATTGTCTTCGGAGTCATAAAAGTCTACTTGTATGAATATTCAGTGTTGTAGATGCATTGGTCCCAGGATATTAAGGAGATAAGGTGGGTGAGGTAAATCTTTTATTGGACAAACTTCTGTTGGTGAGAGAGACAAGCTTTTGAGCTTACACAGAGCTCATCTTCAGGTCTGGGAAATGTACTCAGTGTCACAGCTGAACAGAAGGTGGAACAGATTCTTTAGCGTAAGTAGTTAACGAACATTTCAAAGAACCATTCAAGTCATTAGAACTCATACAGAAGAATGATAAAAAGACAAAAACATCGTATCACCTCTGGGCGAACACTTTTCACAAAGTGATCGCTCTGTATCTGACCCCTCGGTCCTCATCCTCAAATGAAACCTGCACAACACCTTCAAAAGATGAGCTTGGGAGCTTAAATTCACTTTGCTAGACACTAAAAATCATGGACCGAATAAAGACACTGGAATTATGGTTTATAATAACAGTCTATAACCCACTAACAAACCCCCCCCCCAAGCTGTCTTCCCCGTCCCCCCCTTTTCCCTATGACTGGTGGAGTGTTAATGGGCCACTTCACCTTGAATGGTCCCTTGAAATATGTGTTCTTCGAGTGCTTGCTTATGTCCATCCCATGTAAGGTGTGCGTGCGCCATGTGTACTGTTGCTGGAGATTTTTCCCTCAGTGGTATCTGTTGGGCCAGCTCTAGTGCCTCTGGAGCTGCACACTTATGCGCCGGAATAAAGGGCGCCACTGGCCCCGCATCCTACTAGTTCCTCCTTACCGCCCCTGATGGTTGCTGGAACAACCTTTTTTGCTGCGGCAAGACTTCTTCCCAGTGGTTTTTGGATTCCTTCTTCGTCGTCATCGTACTTTAGTGGATATCGTTTTTAAAAGTAGTGTTAATGTATATAGTTAGTCCCTGTCATCGAAGGACTTCTTCACTGCAGGGGCTGGGCATGCCCTGGTCACCAGGCTTCAAGCCTTGTGCCTACAGTGGCAAACCATGAGTAACCCTCACTCCAGCTCCTTAAAGTGCTTTGGGGAAACCCATGTGAGGGACAAGTGCCAGATCTGTCGGGACTTTCAGACCCTGTACTAAAAAGGACAGGGACATTGGGCTGAAGGCTATCCTCATGGAAGCCACCCTCAGACCAGTCTCAGAACCGAGCTGCTGTAATTCGGCACCAAGTACTTTGGCATTGGTGCAAAGTGCTCCCCCAGCATGGAGCTCTTCCAGTGCCAAGGAAGAAGCACAAGAAGCAGCACACCGACAGAGGGCACTCACTGGTGCAGAAGAGAGACAAGCAGGGAAAAGGCAGCATAGTGAGACCTGTGCTCGGCCACTCTTTTTCGCTCCCGGACTGTATCGGCACCATCAACTCTACCTATGGTGTTGAGTCTGGTGCGGAACCCTCCACCGACACCAGGAACCTACCACAGTGCCATTGACCATAGAGGCTTTCCAGGCAGCTAGGGACCTTCTTTCTCTCCCGCCAACCCCAATGGGACACCTGTCAATTCCGGTATCTGGAAGCAGGATGGAGCAAGAAACATTGGGCGCCTTCCTGGCACTGGGCCCCCCGGCACCTTCTAGGGGCAAACCTTCCCTGATTCCAGCATCCTAATCTCTGTTGCATTACTGGTCCCTGGAACCTTAGCACCATATGGAGGTGGATGCAGGTCAAGTTTAATACTGTGATTTTGGCAGGCTAACTAGAGAGAAAATGGAAACATTAACACGTGGCGTTCTCTTGTATGGGATTTATGGCAGTTGTGTTCTATGTGCATCAGGAAAACACTACCACATGTGAAATGGGTTTCTTTTTTGTTTTGCTGAGCAGTGGGCTTTTTCTGAAAATTTGGCTTTTTATCTTCTTTCTCAAATTAGAATTGGACAGCAATATGGAGAGGTTGCAGCTACAGAATAATTCAAGAGTTAGCCATTAACACTGGCAGGTGTACAATCCCTGTAATTTTCTTTCTTTTTTTTTTTTTTTTTTAATTTAGATGGATGTCAGAACTTTAGAAAAATATCCTAATATTAGGCCAAATACTGAGGTCCTTACTCAGGCAAGATTCTTATTGAACCCAGTGGGAGTTTTGGCTTAGTGAGTCAAAGCTAACTAATAACTTCAGGATTGCGATTTTGGCTTCAGATGCACATTAACTAGAGTTGCATGTTAATCTTCTGTCAGACGTTGTGCTGCTTTCCTCTTGTATTAAAAATTCTTAGGAAGCACTAGCCCAATTGGAATTGAAGAGTCTGGGTTCATCTGCTGCTAACTGTGCCCTGTACTGCATAAAGCGTGCTCCTCTCCGCCTTCCCATATGCAGTTCAGCCCTGGCCAGCTGGAGACTTCTTGCAGAGGAGGCACTGCATGGGTAACATCCCTATACCTCCCTGTACTAGCGAGGGGAGTATTTAGTTCCATCTCTTTATAAGTACTGAAGATTTATTATTATTACAATATGAAATTATTTTATAAATATGAAAAAAGCAGGTGAAAAAGCTCATAAGGGGTTCTACTGCTTGTTGTGGTATTTTAAAAAAAATAATCTTGTTTTAGGCACTGGCAGCAATGCATGTTACATGGAGGAAATGAGAAACGTAGAGATGGTAGAGGGAGATCAAGGACGAATGTGCGTGAACATGGAATGGGGTGCATTTGGAGACAATGGATGCCTGGACGACATCAGGACAAGTTATGACAAAGCTGTTGATGATTATTCGTTAAATGCTGGAAAACAAAGGTATTTAATGCTGAATTCTAGCAAGAAATATGTTGCAAAATTTATGGAATACTGATGTTCTAGGAATAAGTGATATTGCCTTCAGCTGATTTTAGAAGTGGTGTAATTAGATCTCCATTTACGGAAAATGGAGGGATTAAGAGGACATAATAGTTTGCACCGTCACTGTCCCCTGTTGGATCACTCTTGTTCCTGATTTCTCAGATGGATGACTTTCTCCATCTCTGACAGGTCAAGTGGTTGCAGTTTTTTCTCTTATGTCAACTCTGTGTTGGTCATCCTTGCCTTTGTCACCTCCAAGCTGTTAAACTGTACTGCACCTTGCTTGGGACTACCTTCTCACAGTCATCTGGAAATTTCAGCTACTGCAGAATGCAGCTGTCCACTTTTTGAATGCGGTGAGCTGTTACGTGCCCAGAACATCTGCTCAGAACTCTGTACTGGCCTCTTATTTGTGACCAGTTTAAATTAAAGGTTTTGGTGAGAACATGGAAGCGGGAGTATGTCAGAGTAGGCTTTGGAACTCTTAGTGCATGGTAGCAGGGTCTGCACAATGAGTTAACAAGTGGCAAGCTAGTGCGCTCCAGATTCACGCTGCAGCTTGCTGCACACTAACTCGCTGTGTACACAAGCCCTCATATAAATATACAGTAATTTATAAAAATATGATTGAAGTGAAAAAACACATGAGGAATACGGAGAAGGTGGCAGACTGCCTGGGAATCTCCAAAATTTGAAGTCTGTAAAGCTTCAGGCACTGAGGGAGCTGGGAGACGGTTCTTTGCAATGACAGCAAAGTGAGCATGGAACGAACTGCGAAAGGAGTATATAATTTAAAGAGAGTTAAGCACTTGAGAGAGGCCATTTATAGGATACAAAACTGTTCATGGAACTAATTGGACTGTATGGCCCCCTTCCAATGTGAAATGTTACTTTTGTACCCAGGTTGGATATAGGATCCAGTAAAATATCAGATTTGCACAAAGGACTGAGAAAGACACTGTAATGTAGTGAAGTATTGATTAAACAAAAAAAAGCGAAATGTACCTTGCAGTGAATTAACAGATGTGGAGCCTGGAGTGCTGTGTATAATTCTGGTCACCGATGTTAAAGAAAGATAAATTCAGACTAGAACAGATGCAGAGAAGGTGATCGTGGGAATGGAGAGTCTATTCTACAAGAGGAGACTGGGTGGAATGTTTATAAAGCAAATTAAATTGTGATTGTAGCACAAGTAAATATACCTGTGCAAATCTAGCTAGCACAGATAACAATCATAGTGAAGACTTGGTGGCACAAGCTTTGGCATGGGCTAGCAATCTGAGTACATATCCAGGGTCCCCAGTGTACTGGTGCTGTGGTAGCTAACCCATGCTGAGGCCTGTGCTGCCATGGCTTCACTACTGTTGTTACTGATAATAGCGCAAGTATACTCTCACCCCATCACACCTTTGTTTGCTTTGTAGACTTACCCTGTAAGAGCTTGGCTTGTTTAGCCAAATACAACAAAGGCTGAAAGAGAGGACATGATTGTTCTCTATGGCCACGTCTACACTACCAGCCGGATCGGCGAGTAGTGATCGATCTATCAGGGATCGATTTATCGCGTCTAGTGTAGATGTGATAGATCAATCCCCGATTGCTCTGCTGTCGACTCCGGAACTCCACCAGGGCGAGAGGCGGAAGTGGAGTCGACGGGGAAGCGGCGGCCATCGATCCCGCTCTGCAAGGACGCGAAGTAGGTGATTCTAAGTTGATCTAAGATACGTCAACTTCAGTTACGCTATTCTCGTAGCTGAAGTTGCGTATCTTAGATCGATCCCCCCATAGTGTAGATCAGGCCTATAAATACATAAGGGCAGGGGAGTAAGCACCAAAGGGGCAGAAGAGCTATTTAAGCTAAAAGTCCATGTTGGCACAAAAACAAATGGGTATAAACTGGCCACGAACTAATGTAGACTGAAAATTAGAAGACGGTTTCTAACTATCAGAAGAATGAGATTCTGGAACAGCCTCCTAATAGGACTAGTGGGGACAAATATCCTAACTAATTTTGAGGCAGAGCTTGATAAATTTATGAATGAGATTATATGATAAGATAGCAGGCACGTGGCCTTCATGACCCAGGAGGTCCCATCCAGTGCTGTGCCCTGTGTTCCTATGTTTAGTTTTAATTATAAAATAATACTTCATCCTCAGCCAGTAAATGTTCATGTAGAAATGTTTATCCATGTCCATCAGCAGAGCACCTGATAGCAATAAAAATGCTGTTACAAATGAAGAGATGTATATCAGATCCCTTGCTTTTTAAAAGAAAAGTTTATTAATATGTGACCTCAGCACTGCATTGTCTGTTACTGTATCTCTGCTGAGAAATGGGAATTGACCACTGGCTTCTGTGTTTGTGTCTGAACAAAGTGTGAATTAGCAAAATTCTAACAAATTAGTAATTGTCAAATACGTTAAATGTTTGAGAATCATGTTAGCAATTCAACAGTAGCTTGGAGAGCTAACAGGAATTGTAGTACTCACATCTAGGGGCAAAACTGACAACTAGTTACAGGAGCAGGGCAAAGAGGGTTGGTAAGCATAGATTCCAATAGTATACAGTAATTGAGTTTGTATAACACCTTTTATCTCAAGAATCTAGCATGATTTGAGTACACCTAATGACACCTCACAACACCCGTGTGAAGGATGAGGATAAATAAAATACTGCTCCGGCTGTGTGTATCCAAAGAAAGGGGGGATCAAATTTAAGACAAAAGCGTTTCCTCAGAGAATTCAGTTATTCCTTTTCAAGGTCTGTCACAACTGTTTATTGTACACAACTATAATATTATTAAAGAGCTAGTTTAGGACAGAGATGCTCAAACTTTGCCCAGTTGAGCATGATCTTAGCAACTTGGCTGGAATTCTAAGGAGGCAAAGATAATATGGATAAAATGGAAGACATTGCATTTTCCATAACCTTTAGTTTAGAGGCATGTCCTTGAGAAATTGCAAGTCCCGACATGCAATGTTTGGATCAAGATATGTTGGGGTTTTTTTTTAACTCAATGATTTGTTATGCATTTTGGCACATTTGCTGTTGCCTCCACATCTGGACATGTACAACAGATTAAGTGCAGCCAGACATTGAAATGAAATGTTCAGTGATACAATATAAATATCCCTACGCTCTGTACTGATGAATTAATCCACAATGAAATCAATGAGTAATGTTAAGTAAGCTATACTCCTGGAAATACTCATGAACACGTAATATTACATTTGCCACTTTTTTCAGTGCGTTACCCAGTAGTTTCTGTTCTTTGCAGAACTCCTCTATGAAAAAAGGTAATGAACTTCCAGGAACTGAAACTCAGCTCTAAACGCACATTGTCTGTGTAACCTACCAACACTGAGGCAGCTCCATTTAATGTTCTAAGACTCCAGTTATATGAGAGTTACCAAACTCTTCACTACTGTTCTGCATATCCATGTAAACTAGCTGGATTATATATAAATAACATTCCTTCTGAACTGCACCATTGTTTGTAATTCCAGGTATGAGAAAATGATTAGTGGAATGTACCTGGGAGAAATCGTTCGCAATATTTTGATTGACTTCACTAAAAGGGGATTCCTGTTTAGAGGTCAAATTTCAGAGTCGTTGAAGACCAGAGGTATCTTTGAAACCAAGTTCCTTTCACAGATTGAGAGGTAAGATTGATACACAGTAGAATTGCTGGAGTTGAAATAGTGCATGTCTAATTTAGTACTGGTGCTTGAGGGGAGGAAACTAGGAGTGCAGTTCAACTCTGCTTGTCATTGGAAGGTATCTGTACCATAATCTTCATTAAAGAGCGATGAATATCAGCAGATCGAATTTTTCTAGTATTAAACTGTGATTATACAACATGTGTCCTCATTAACTAAATCTGAACAACTGCTTGGCATTCAATTCTTACTGAAGCACACACTGGTTTGTAAACTGTAAGGCCCTGCTTCTGAAAACATTCATGTATGTGCTTAATTTTATTTGAGTAGCCTTACTGAATTCAGTGTCCCCATGTTGCATGAGTAACGTTGACCCCTAGGCAAATGTTTGCAGGATCAAGGCCTGAATTGAGTAGATCTCAGATTCTTTGTTGTCAAAACTTATACACATTGGTAACTGTTAAATGGCAGATATGTCAGTGATCGTGGAAAGCCTTACATTATTTGACCTATATCTTTTGTGTATATTTACGTAAGATAGGTGTTACTATTTTCCTTTTCATACTCTGGTGAGATTCAGGCTAATTGCCTCAGCTTGCAGAATTTTAAACTGTTTAACTTGCCTTTTAACATATGTTTAAAGCTTAATCATGTATTTTGGCTTCTGTTACCTTTTCTGAAAGTAAGATCCTTTAGCAATTTAGGAATTCTAACATTTATAAAATGCACCATTTTCCTTTTTAAGTGTGATACAGTAGTTTTACCTGTCCCAGGTTATCATGTGCACATTCAGTTGAAGGAAAAAAAGACTTATGTCAGATTAGCAAAACTATTTATAGAGCACAATAATGAAATGGGAAGTTCACCTTAGAATTATAGGACTTCTACGTAGGGAAATAATGGGAGCAGAAATCAGGAGACAGAAAAATGATTTTGTGCTCAAATACTTCTGTAAATACGAGGGAAAATATTTTGTTTTTATTTGTACTAGAGGCCTATAAAGGCTGCAAGAAGAATTCTTTAGAAAGTCTTCTCAGTTCATAAGAGTATTTCCAACTAAGGCCATGTCTACACTACAGTAACTCCTGGCTTAATGTTGTAGTTATGTTCCTGAAAAATGTGACTTTAAGTGAATCCAATTTCTCCATAAGATTTAATGTAAATGGGGGGAGGGGGTTAGGTTCCAGGGAAATTTTTTTCACCAGACAAAAAACTATATTTTATTTACACAGTGTGCGCGCGCATGCGCGCGCACACACACACACACACACACACACACACACACACACACACACACACACACACACACACACACACACACACACACAGTATAAGTTTTAAAGAAACAATTTAATACTGTACACAGCAATGATGATTGTGAAGCTTGGTTGAGGTGGTGAAGTTAGAGGGTGGAAGCGTGTAGGATATTTCCCAGGGAATGCCTTACTGCTAAGTGATGAACTAGCATTCGGCTGAGCCCTCAAGGGTTAACACATTGTAGCCTCACACTCTACAAGACAGCACGAATGGAGGGAGGGGAGACAGCATGGCAGACAAAGACACACACCCTGTTTGTGGGAGAAAGAGAGAGAGATGCGCATTGCCCCTTTAAGTACGCTGACCCGACTCCAAGTACATTGCCTTTAAAAAGATCAGGAAGTTGAGACAGCAGCTGCAGTCTCTCTGTCCTGAGCCCTGTCCTGTCCTGTACCCACCCTGCTCTATATGGAGAAGGGGTAAGCGGGGGGCAGAAGTAGTGGGGTGGGGGACACCCTGACATTAGTCCCCCTCTTCCCCCCCCTCCCCTGCACAGCAAGCAGGAGGCTCCCAGGAGCAGCTCAAAGGCAGGAGCAGCACATGGCAGTTGGGGGAGGGACAGCTGAACTGCCAGCAGTTGATAGCCTGCTGTGCAGCTGCTGCACAGGGAACTTAGGGGGGCTGCTGGTTCCAAACCCCCACCAGCTAGCTCCAACGGGCTGCTCTTCCTGCAAGCAGTGGACAAAGCAGGCGGCTGCCAAACAACGTTATAAGGGAGCATTGCACAACTTTAAACGAGCATGTTCCCTAATTGATCAGCAACGTAACCACAAAACATCGTTAACCGGGACGACTTGAAGTGAGGAGTTACTGTACATCTTATGTCAGCAAAACGTATGTTGCTCAGGGGTGTGAAAAAAACACCCTCCTGAGCGATGTAAATTACGCCAGCATAAATGGTAGTGTGCACAGCGCTATGTCGGCAGGAGAACTTCTCTTGCTGACATAGCTATTGCTGCTCGTAGGAGATGCTGTAATTATGTTGACGGGATTGCTCTCTAGTTGGCATAGAACGGCTACACGAGAGATCTTACAGTGGCACAGCTGCGTTGGTACAGCTGCTGCTGTAAACTCTCTAGTGTAGATATAGCCTGAGTCATAGTGATGGTAATCAAAGATGCTTTTGCTGGTTTTGGTGTTTCATTTTATTGTTTGTAAGTTTTAACACAAAAACAATTTCCTTGTTCTTATTGAATACATACAGTAGTATGTAATAGTAGAGATATAATTATTAATCTATACTAGCAATAGCTACTCACTGATTATTTATTTGTATTGTACTATTAGTGCCAAGATAGTATGTTGTTGTAAAGTAATTTAAAGGCCACTTGATGTTTCAAGGAAAAGCATAATATAATGGAGACTTATAAATACTTTTTCTCATGGAAATATCCTTTAGAGGAAATGATGAGGGAAGAGACATGCGAAAAAAAAGGCTGTTGAACCAATATTACTTCTAAATAGAATGTGCTGTAATGTTTGCCATGACTCTTTATATGATTATTGGTGCTTGAATGCAGCAGCATAGGGTGGAGAAATGAGCTCAAGATTGTGAGACACTCTCTTGTGAGTCCTAACCTGGCTCCAACAGCAAATACTTGCCAGATGTGCCTATGATGCTTTGGTGGTTCATCCAGACCAATAAGAGGTTCTGTCAGTGCCTGCTCTGTAACCTTGGGGACCTCAGTGTTAATGCAGCTATGGTTCAGAGCCCTGACATCAGGAGCATGCCCACAACACAGTGGTCTCACCCTGGCTTCCACCAGTCCAGTCACTCTTTGCAGGGTGACACCCAACAATTCTTCTAGTCCTGAGTCTCCTCAAAACTGTCTCACCTGCAGTGTCCTGTCCCTCTTATTGGGTGCTCACAGAGGTAACACCAAGTTTTCTAGTACACACAACAGCTTGTTCGCCCAGCTGGGTTTATACCCAGCACTGAGATAGCTTGTAGTAAAACTGAGAATAAGCTTATTGACAAAGAACATGGATTTAAGGGATTTCAAGTAAGAGCAAAAGAGATAGGAAAGGGTTATAAACAAAACAAAAATAACACTTAATTCTAGCAAGAAGAAGCGCAGCTTTATGCAGTTTCTTGCTCACTCCAAACTGCCAGTATTCTCAGGCCTGTTTTAAAGGGAGGATTCAGCTTTTATAGGTACAAAGCACTGTCTTCTTTGTTCTCTCAGGTGATGGATTATTCAAATGTTTCTTCCCCCACCTTATATAACCCCGAAGTTTCTTGTCTCTGTTTCAAGAGCCAAGAAGGCTTCCTGGGTGTACAGACTCTATCCCCCATTGTCATCACCCCCACTTTTTAGCTGGTGGCTTTGTTTACCTTATATGTAAATGTACTTTTCATTGTCCTCTGTGATCAAGTGGGTCAGACAAGTAAATACATGTTCCTTTGTCTAGGGCAGGCTGGGATTTATGGGCTGCCTGTCAAACACATTTTAAGGACATCATTTCATCCTACATTTATAACTCATTCTACTCACCCCATACATACATCGCACAATGGTTTTGGGACCAGCGTGTCTCCAGTTTGCGTATGATACTTTCCACAACATCTTTCAGATACAGATTATGACAATAGTGTGTTGGGGCAATGAGTGTGTCAGGCCTTATGTGAGTCATGGTATGGTGTGCCCTCTGCCCATTGGCATTCATGGGCTCCTAAGCTCACCGTGCCTCACAGAGGGATTGTGAGAATTTATTAGGTGTAAATTGTTGTATAAATACTAAATATTGTTCTTGTTAAAGGGCTCATTCAGTAACCTGGTCAAACATTTTGTTCTCCTTTCTTTTCAGTGACAGGTTAGCATTGCTTCAGGTACGAACAATCCTCCAGCAGCTGGGCTTGAATGGTACCTGTGATGACAGTATAATTGTAAAGACGGTTTGTGGAGCAGTATCGAGAAGAGCAGCTCAGGTGTGTGGAGCTGGAATGGCTGCGGTTGTAGATAAAATAAGAGAGAACAGAGGATTAGACCACCTGGAAGTAACAGTTGGTGTAGATGGGACTCTGTATAAACTACATCCACAGTAAGTATTATTTTTCTCTGCATCTGTTTGCAATAAGTGCTTCATTGCTGTAGGTTTGGCCTTTCTCTGAAGTGTCAGATACTGGTCTCTGTTAGAGGAAGAATAGTCATTTTAATTAATAGCAAGCAAAAACAGAGCTTGAAAAACAATTCTGGTTGGAGCTTTATACGGGGAATAAGAGACTGTAAAAGGAATAATAAAGCACAAATAGTTAGCAGTAGTATGCCAAATAAAAAGTAATAAAACTCATTAAATAAGTTGGTCAGAAATACAGGCGAGAGCAATAGGGCCATTGAATAGGGAAGAAAACAAAGAATTATTGCTTCCTGAAAAAGAAATGACAGAAGAATTAAATGGTTTCTTTGCATCAGAGTTTGATATTGCAACTTTGGAGGGTGTTTGTGTGTAGTAGTGAGGAAGAACGGTAGAGACTGACATTAATGAAACAGTGGTAGGCAAAAATAAAGGAATACAAAACAGATTACTTCCATGAAAGATATGGCATAAGCTATCAAATAGCTGAGCCATGAACTGCTGCTAAGTTAATAATGGTATTGCAGTAGTGTCTAGATGCCCCAGTCAGGGTTTGGAACACCATTGTGCTAGGCGCTGTCCACACAGATGGAATGAAGAGACAGTCTAGAGATGATAGTGTGTAAACTGCTGTGGATCTGTGAAAGGTAAATTGTGTTGGAAAATGTCATGACTTTTGCAGGGCTGTGAGGAACCAGTAGATTCAGTATATCTCGACAGTCAAATGTGGGCCTGACAGATTATCATATGAAGTATCTAATAGTGGGGGTAGATAATAAATTAGTAAAATGCTAGTGATTCTCAACTCATGCTTTTTGTAAACATGTAGTTTAGGGTCTAGGTCATATATTGCCCATAACTTGCATATTTTTGAAAATATATATACATTTATGGGTTCCCAAATCCCCTGCTTGCATCACCCCACTCCCTGCTGTGACATTCCGGGGTACAGTCAGAGAGGAGAGCTCCTAGGATTACTGTGACATTCCAGGGTGCAGTCCAGACCAATGAGGGGCTGTCAGCCCTGCCCTGCAAACTTGGGTGCCTCACAATGCTTTGTAGCTCCCACCTGAGCCGTCCACAACAGCCTTCCAGCATGCAGGTAACACCCTGAGTGTCTGTATATAGCTGCAGCCTGCCAGCCACACATCAGTCACACTCTGGCTTCCACCAGCCTGGGTTACCACTTGCAGGGTGACCTGAACACACTCCCAGTCCGGGTTTTCCCCCAAAATGTCTGTTCTGCACTGTCCTGCCCTCTCCTGAGCAGTCAGACACATTCGATTCATTGCCTCTCTAAGGGGATCCATATACAACAGTTTGTCTCCCTAAATGGAGTTACCCATACAGTTCACAACAGTGAATTAGTTTTGATTAAAGAATAAAATAAAACAAGTTTAACTATAAAGAGAGAGGTTTTAAGGTAGTACATGTGTAAGGCATTAAAGTCAGAAATGATTACAAGAGAAATAAAGATAACGCCCTTTCTAGGACTAAAACTTAAGAATCTAGACTTGGTTTCAAGTTGAAGTCTAATACCACATGTTTCCAGTAATGTTGCTGACAAAACTCTCAGGCCAGGACCAGTGGCTGTTTCTTTTGTTGTCTTAGGTGAAAGAGGGAGAAATGGATAGGGAGAGATATCTTGGGGAGTTTTTCCGCCCTCTTTTATAGTCCAGTCCTCCTTTGAAATGCATTTTTCCGAGGGTTACTCCTAGATAAATTTCATTCCTGCTGGGAGGTTGGAGTTATGGAGTATTGTGGTGAAAGAGGTTTCATACAGATCTGTTTGTTCCTGCACTCCCCTCCTTGCCAAAAAAATGGCCACTTGATAGGTGATTGCTCATCAACTTCGATGACACCTGGCTAGAGACGTCAGCTTGTTCTTTCTCTTTTAGAGAATGGTTTACTCCGACTTGTCTGGTAAACATATTTCAGACCTAACTTCAGCTTCTGTTTATAACTTTACACATAATGTTACTACACACATTTCATCATGATATTAATGACCACTGAGTTATAAGTTTTCAAATGATACCTCACAAGGCATATTTTGTACAAAGATTATTACAGTAGTGTGTAGGGTGTGACTACAGGGGTGCATTTGGTCACAATTACCTCATAGCAGCAGTGGTGGGAGGCAGGAGCAAGCAGCCCAGGTGGTAAAGACAGCTCTTCTTCATCAGCTGTGGGGCTTAAGGGAGTTTCCCCATCGACCTCCCAGAGCCAGTGACTGTATGGAGAGGTAGGATCAACTCCTAAGTCTCAGTCTTGCATTAATGATGGTAGGAGGGAAGGGCAGAGGTAGTATACGTTCAGGCAACCATGCTCCCTATGGCTAAGGGGTGGAATTAAATAGTTATTTAAACTGCTTTTCCTTTCATAGCTGCCATTGTTATATTGTCTCCCAATCACCTGCACTCTCCAGCAATGTTCTTCATCTCTCTTTATGTACCTAGCCAGTGTTCAGAATTTTGTTGAACTGTGTTCCTCATGGCAGAATCCTGTAGCGATGCTGTCGCCCAGGGATGGATGCTGAATTACACTTACATCCGTATCTGTTTGCTTTGTAGCTTTTCAAGGATCATGCACCAAACAGTAAAGGATCTTGCACCAAAATGCAATGTGACATTCCTTCTTTCGGAAGATGGCAGTGGGAAAGGAGCAGCTCTCATTACTGCTGTGGGATGTAGACTTCGTGATGCTGAGCAAAACTAAACTCCAGAACACTGGCTTTAATTCTGCCTTTTGAGCACTTTCTTATAAAGCAGCGACTCTGTAGTCTGAACTGGTAGAAGACCAGAATTCACTGCTTTATTGAAAAATACAACTAATGACATAAAAAATAGGATACAAACTAGAGTGTGTGCTGTTGATAATATCACCCATCTCTGGACCCCCAATCTGCATGTTTCTTTTCCACCTGGTTGGCACATACATTCCCCATCTCTAGGTCATTAAAACCAGTTTATTATTTATGCAGCTGTCAAAATAAGTTGTTGTTTGAGATAAAATTACAGTCAAATGATATACATTAATGAGCTACTTTTACTTCATATGAAATGTATTCGCTCCAGCAGATACTATGTCCATGTTAAATGCACCACTGATATGCTGAACATAAAATCAAGGTGTTTATGCTTATCGAAGCAGAAGTAATAATTCCCTCCTGCATTTCTGCCCAATGTTGTTTCACTTAAAATGACTCTGGAAATATTACAGTGTGTCAGCACTGGGTGCTCACGTAACTGTACAGTGGGACTTAGAATATGATTTATTTGCCTCCAGTTTTATTACAGTAAAAGTAAATGGCACCGTCCCACAAATCTGGTATCACTGGCATTTCCCATTGCTTCTGTGAATAGTGTTGTGTTATGAAGTACAGTAAGTATTGTTTAAAGAGGAAAATCCTTACTAGTAAAATCAAGTGATTGATTGGGGTAATCCAAATCTCTGGACATAGAAATCTGTGGTCCTTAGCAGATTTTGCTATATTCTTCAGAGTCTAAGATTTCTTGTAAAAGTTTTCTATCCTTTTTTTACTAAATAAATCAGCACACTGCTGCTGTTTTGCTGAATCTATAGCTAAACAGACTGAAACAGCATAATACAGAAATGTAAAATTCCCATTCTTACTTTAAAGAGTTTTTTTTTATTTTTTTGTTTTTGTTTTGTTTTGCTTCAAAGCAAGTTTTAATGTTTAAACACCTTCTCAAAACACAAACACCCAGCTAAAGTTAATGATCCTAAGGAAATACCAGGGTCTGGCTTTGGTTTGGACGTTAAGGAACCACACAAACAGTGCCAGGCCCAGTTATTCTATGGACTAAAACAACAACGACAAAGATTATATACATACTTTGTATCCCTTCCTATGTTGAATTGATTCTGTCATTGTAAGTATTTAGCCCATCTATTTTTTTTTAAACCGAGAAGCAAGTTAAGCCAAGCTACATTAAATAACTTTTGCATGTCACGCTTTTTTCCTGCCAAAAAAAAGGAGAGTCCTCTGTAGTTAATTCCTCCTTTTCTACCAAAAATGAATTGAGGTCTCTGCAGCTTGCTCTTCCCTCTTCCTGTGTCACCCCCAAGATTTGGATTGCCCTAGTTATTGGTAACATTTCATTATGCACTGTGGTTGAATGTTGTAAGGTAATGTGAGTCACAAATAGTACTTGCAGCTTTAAGTGTGTGTGTCTACCTGAAGAATTGCATGCCTAACTGGTTTTGCAAAGGTAGAAAGTCTTTTTACTTTGCACACTAGTAATAGTTATACTAGTGTTAAGTGATATTTGTGAAAATATTAAACTTTTTTTGATGTGTGTTAACTGGTGTCCCGTGATTCTTTCTGGAAGAGGCTCTGTTGGATGATGGCTTGGTACTTTGCAAAGCTCTGCTGTTTTATAAAGGTATAAAACCTAATCACAGCGATGTCCGAGGTTTTTATATTCCTATGTACTCTATTACCAAGGGGGAGTTCACAGGCATGACAAAGACTTGGCCTATTGTATTAAAGCAAACCTGCTTAGAAATACATTTGGCCAGCTGTTCAGTCCTGGGTATAATAGATGCACCTCTGCAAAACTGCACATACTCTTATGGAGTCCACAACCTCCTTGTTTGTGCACACCATCTGACATTTGCACACCCACATATATCAGGTAATTACATACATTCACTGGTTTGCATATGCAGTTACCTGATTTGTATGTTGAAATGTCAGTTTGTATGCACAAATGTTGAGCTCTCGCAGGTGTGCCAATTGTGCCTCTAGTTGAAACTATATAACTCATAATCTCTGCACAGCTGTCAGCCTGCCAAGGCCCAGGTATGCATCTATAATCCAAAACGATAGACAAAATAAAGTGAGAAGCTTGCTATGCTGAACAAGGTTTTTGTTTGCTTGTTAGTGTAAGTTACATTTTCTATCATTTTAATTTCACAAATCTTATTTATGATATCGGCAATCTTTTGGAGATGGCTTGAGCCATAAAATTAGGATCTGACTTTTGAACACCAGTAAACGTGGGTCTGTTTGAATTTGAGAATTTGGTTCAATATACAGAGACTGAATGGCAGCAAAATTCAAATCTGGATCAAAGGTTAGATTGTGAAACCTCTTCCCCTAAATTTGGAGGTGCTTGGTTATGTGGATTTTTGGTTGGGCCAATCTTCATAATTTATAATAAAAATGGGATGACAATAAGCATGGAGGTGGCTTTGTGTTTATAACAGTGGAACTTTCCCTGTCATGGAGGATAGTTAATATGAGATAAGAAGCCCTAGTTCTTTTCTAAGCAGAAGATGGACGTATGCAGACTTTAATCTCTAAACTGCTTCTTACCCCTGAGAAGTGTGTTAAGAGTGAAGTGCAAGTCTTGACTGTATTTTAAAAAATGTCTTAAATTCCATGTTGACCAAGCACTAATTGAGATGTCTTACAGTGCATTATTTAAAGGTTTGTGGCTTGAAGAATAAAACTATGATCCTTACTTTGTAAGATGTTTGTTATATAAAAATGATCATATAAACCTTATTTCAAGGGAAAAGTGTCATTTACATACCTATGTTATGCTGTCATCTGTTCATACTGCTACAGTTGAGGGTCCTTTAGTGTTTCTCTTACAACGGTCTCAGCAGCATTTTAATGTTTTAAAACAAGCAATTTTTGTTCTTTTTAAATTAGCGGAAGGCAAAAATAAAGAGTTTCCTAATTTCTGAAACTGTTTTGTGCTTTTTGTTTCTTCATTTTGTTGGAATGACAAGATTCTTCAGACAATTTTTCCTTAATGAATACAACGGACTCCTTTTTTGGTATTTAAAAACAAAAATAACTTTAAATAGCAGTTCTCAGTAACTGGATATTTTAACTGCAGTTTAATATTTAATCATTTCTATATACATTGTGAAGGATTTTATTTATTATTATGGAGAGCCATCTTCTTCTTACCTCATGAATTGCTATAAATAATGTAACCTGCCTTACACTCTACCGTCTTATTGCTGTGCCTACAGAATGATGGGGAAAGAGTCTCCACTTTCAATGATTGCATCAGTGACGTGACATATCTTACCAGAGATCGTATTCTGATTCCTGCATAGAAATTTAGCGATGTCTTCTAAAACTGAAGAAATTATTCTCCGAATATGAACCAGAAACAGGCTAACAAAAAATATCAGTGATCTGATCCATCAGAAAATAGCTGCAACCTTCATAGCAATACAGGTCAAGGAAGGATGGTGATGCTAGCTCTGCAACATGCTATCCCAGCCCTTCAAGAAAAAGAGCAACCTGACACCCAGAAGGGTAATCTATATCCCACTCTCTCAATACAGCAACCCTTCAGTTCCTTACTAGGGTATTGTAGAGCTGTTTAGTAGGAGGAGAACTCAAGTTAGTCACCTAAAGTGCAAACCATCTGGTTATATGTCAAGAAGAGATGGAAGATGAACTAGCTTTCTGGAAGAATGGACACAGGTCATGGTGGATTCTCCATCACTGACCATTTTAAAATCAAGATTGGATGTTTTTCTAAAAGATACATTCTAGGAATTATTTTGGATCACAATGGTCCCTTCTGGCCTTGGAATCTGAAATGGTTGGTAAGCACAGTAAGTGAACTAGTGCTCTCAGTTTAGCTGCTTTTATCAATACAGGTTAAGGTGTCCTTAACATCCACGTAGAGACAGTTTAACATCATTACAGTTAAGTTAGCTGGGTCATGTTGTAGCTGAGGAAGGGACAACTAACACAATTGTGAAGAGGTTATAGGGTGTTAATGGGGCTTTCCAGTAGTGTTAATCTAACTCGGTTGAAAAAAGCACCTTTTTGCATCATCTAGGGGTAGACCCATAATGATGTGTAACTCAGGCTTGCGATGACTAAGAGCACTGACAAATTTCTTTAGCAGAGAATCTCTCCTAAATTGCTTTTATTTCCTGTAGCAGAAAGAATCGTGATGGTTCTTGTTAAACAAAGCTGTCTTCATTTCAGTTTCTTTCAGAAACTGCTGATCAATGTGTGTGAGTATTTAGCAGCATCACTATAGGTGGTTTCTTTTCCAGCTTCCATTCATTTTCTTAAAATAATGGTAAACCCTTGCATGCCCCCCAAAACCAGCTAAATAATGTCCAGATTAAACATCTTGAATGGTAGTGTACTGTTTTAAAAACCCTATTCCTTACCGCAGTTACCCATCATGTGCTACAGTCTGCTGGGAATTAGTGCCACCAGAAATAGCCTTGTCTGTCACATGTGGATGAGAAATGCTGTCTCTGGAAAAATCAAGCTGTCTAGTCAAGGGACAGCTGACGAGGAAGAGCTTTTGGGAATTTTTTAAAATCTTTAAAAACAAAAACGAATCTTTGAAAGATGTGCGCAGCAGAGAGACAGTGCCAAACTGCAGTTACAGTGGTGTGAACCCATGGAACTATGGGGTCACACTAGTGTAATTTTTAGCAGAATTTTCTACAGGGTGCATAAGTGGGATTATTAGGCAGATATTGAAGAGGAACCCATCCATTCCCCTACCTAAAACAAAACTGGGAAGGAAAATGATGTCCCTGTTTACTCTTTCAATTTTATTTACAACATGGCTTCATTACTCTTTATTCATTATGGGCTTGATTATAGCCCACTAAAGTCAATAGAAAGAAATCCCATTGATGCAAATGGGGTTTGGACAAGGCCTTAGTAATTCTATTTTTGCGAATGAAGAGATTCTGAGTCTTTAGGGCTTTTCTCACCTTGGTAAAACTTGGAAGTAACACAAATTAAAGTAGCAAGTGAGATTGCTTTTCCCCTTCCTTATTTTTTATTTTCCAAAGTTCACATCCATCCATTCACATTGCACATGATACAAGCAAACCGAAACAAACAAAACAATATCATGCATGTAACTGGATGTGTGTATATATAAGTATAAACAATATATATCTGTATAACATTCACTCTCAAACTAGTCTTTTGATTAAATGATTGAAACATATAGTCATTTGTTAAAATGTTTGATATTTCACCCAATTTCTAAAATGGTGGTTGGACAAGTAACTGAAAATCTGAACATTATTCAAGACTGTTGCATATATTGACTTTTATAAACAGGCAATCAAACTACAGATTAATGTACTGTGTAATGAAATGTATAGTGAAGTCTAAGTATCTCACTAGCCTGCTGTTTGTGGGTGTGGATTTCCAACTCTCCTCCTGGAACTACCTTGTTTTCAAACTGCTCTTCAAACACTGCTTGCAAGTGAGCATCTATGATGTCACCGTTTATCACTGTGAATGCTGGGGACCTGGCAGTGCATCAGAAGTCTTTTCTTTGCTTCCCACACACTCGGGGACTCCAGCTAGGTATGTATCCTATTTCCACTGCTTATAGGGGCCTCAGGAAATGTCTTCATATTTTCAGTTGCACTAAGCCTAGAAGTTTTGTTTCTTTCTCCTCCCTCTTTCTCTTTTCCCATTGCTCCAGATGAGCAGAGGAGGGGGAGGTGCTAGTTCTCTAATCCCCATCCAGCCCAACACTTCATAGCTACCAAGCTTTTAGAGCAAAGGTGGAATATTTCCAAATGACTGACAGACTGGAGGCTGTAATAGAAAAGAAGGAGCTAAGTCTCACCAGGTGTTCCATTTACAGTCACGGTAAGGCTCTTTAATATTAAAGAACACTGCTTATGATAGAGAAGGTGCGTCTATTCTAAACCCTTATCACAAACACAGTGAGTGACTATGTCTTGAATTTATTGTGCTTAATATCTCAAACTTTTAACATTGCCTCATTCCCCTATTCACCCTTGCTTTTTTATTTTTAATATGGGGGAGGAGAAATGGTGTGGATAACTAACATGGGAAGGGAGCTGAGATGTGTGTAGGAGTGGGAGTAAATGAGTTAGGCAGTCAGGGTGCTTGGATGATCAAAGTGGCTGTGCCAATTCAGGGCAACCACACATGCATTTCCCCTCAGTGGTCCAGGAAGGGAACCCACTCTCAGGCTTCTTGCTCCTGCAGCCGTTGCCTTTCTTGGGTGGAGATACACGTCTTTCTTTCTTCTGACTGGGATATTTCCAGGCCCCACAGGTCCCTGCCTTCACTGTTGTCAAAGTTCCTTCCCCACTCTGAACTCCAGAGTACAAATGTGGGGACCTGCATGAAAGACCCCCTAAGCTTATGCTTACCAGCTTAGGTTAAAAACTTTCCCAAGGTACAAACTTTGCCGTGTCCTTGAACCGTATGCCGCCACCACTAAGCGTTTTAAACAAAGAACAGGGAAAGAACCCACTTGGAGATGTCTTCCCCCACAAAATATCCCCCCAAGCCGTACATCCCCTTTCCTGGGGAAGGCTTGATAATAATCCTCACCAATTGGTACAGGTGAACAGAGACCCAAACCCTTGGATCTTAAGAACAATGAAAAATCAATCAGGTTCTTAAAAGAAGAATTTTAATTAAAGAAAAGGTAAAAGAATCACCTCTGTAAAATCAGAATGGTAAATAACTTACAGGGTAATCAGATTCAAAACATAGAGAATCCCTCTAGGCAAAACCTTAAGTTACAAAAAGACACAAAAACAGGAATATACATTCCCTCCAGCACAGCTTATTTTGCCAGCCATTAAACAAAAGAAAAGCTAATGCATTTTCTAGCTAGATTACTTACTAACTTAACAGGAGTTGGAATGCTTCCATTTCTGATCTGTTCCCGGAAAAAGCATCTCACAGACAGACAGACAACCCTTTGTTTCCCCCCGCCTCCAGATTTGAAAGTATCTTGTCCCCTCATTGGTGATTTTGGGTCAGTTGCCAGCGAGGTTACCTTAGCTTCTTAACCCTTTACAGGTGAGAGGGTTTTGCCTCTGGCCAGGAGGGATTTTATAGCACGGTATACAGAAAGGTGGTTACCCTTCCCTTTATATTTATGACAACTGTTATTCCCAGCAGAGACAGAGTGCCTAGACAAACCTGCTTGTTTTCTCTTCAAAGACAGTAACAGGTGTAATTGCTACAGTTACAAGTTACCACACAGCACTTCCTATGCAAGCCTACTTTATTCTTGAAGTGGTAAGATTACAGAGAAAATATTAAAAACAGTAAAAGGACCTACACAAATGCTAATAAGCTTGCCAGAGATCACCCCAACCCTAACATGGACTCTGGCAGCAGCAGACCTTCAACTCCCCACTCAAGGGGAGTCCTTGTGGTTCCAAGTTCATTACAGCTTGGGATCAGAACAAGCACACAGTCTAACCGGGCCTCAGCTGGCCACGTCGTGCCAAGCCTTCCCTAAGGATTGGGGATCTCTGTGGATCCATTCAGTGGATCAGGAAAAAGCCCCTGAGCCTGTTTAAAACCTGGCTATTTGTCCAAAAATCCTTTGTCTGTTGGTCCCTGGAGAATCAAGTTTAAACTAGTATGTGCAAATCTCTCCAGGGGTCTGGCTTTAAAGGGCTGAAATGTAATTTCTCTGGTTAGTTTCCTCCTCTTACTAGAGCAGGTACATACAATGCCGCAAAAGTACATACACAATTGTATTTTTAATTCAATGGACTCCAAAGGTATGAACCCTAATTCAATAAGGTTTAACCTAATAAAGTTCATTTAGGATATCATAGAAAACTGTCAGTCTGTTACAGTGCTTTGTTGGGTTAGAAGGATTAAAACAGTTCTCTGCGTGGACTATTAATTTTATATTAAACCTAGCTTCTAGCAGTGGTTGCATTTGCATGTATGTGTTAACTTGCGGCATGGGCTGGGGACATACCATCCCTACTAAATGTTGTTAGTCATACTAACAAGCAATTCTCAGCCAGTGAATCAGATGAAATACATTTGAAATAACTGCTAGTAAGGAGGGAGATGATCTCGAGGCAGAATCTGTACAGCTAGAGGTTTCTTCCTCCAGTTGTGAAGAACTCAGACAGAACTATTGTGCTCCTGAGAAGTATTAAACTGAAAGATAATAGCCAATGTCACTCAAGCTTCATCTGTTTCCTTCAGTGCACAAGTATTGTTACAAGCCCATATGACGTTTGAATGGGAGACAGCATGGCCAATACATAGAGCACTGGACTGGGGGTTAGGAGATCTGTGTTCTGCGTCCAGCATTGCCAGTGAACCTGGTGTGGGTACATGGGTAAAACCTTCTTGTGCCACCATGTCTTCACCTGTAAATTAGGGATAATTATATTTTCCTTTGCAAAATGCTTTGAGATCTGCAGAGGATCTCGGGGGCTCAGATGCTTTATTCTGTTAACATGGGTGTTAATTAATGTGCACGTTGGTAACTTATGTTTTGCTTGTGTAATAATGGCTATTAAATGTTTAATTTCTGTGATAAGTTTATAAAGAAATGATGTTGAGATTTTGATCCTACTTCCTATAAATAAGAATTCCAGCAATAAAGATTCTTTTAAGGAATGGCTTCCCAATTTATATTGATAAACTATAAGGCCGTATCAGAACAAAGGCCCAAACACCCCAGAACTCTGGAAAAGTTCAAAGCCAAACTTTGCAGCTTGGGTCGAGCTCTAATTTATGGTTTATAATTTGTCTTAGTTACATCTCCTACGGCCCAGTCCGGCAATCTCATCTGTGCGGGTGTACTCCTGATCGGTGTGAGTGAGGGTCCAGCTGAATGGATCTGATTGTGGAACTGGGACCTATAGCAGTATGCTGGTTCTTCTCCATAGAAAAGTTTCTTAAAAAACAGAAAAAGGAAGGACATTTCCATCAGGATTTTTTTTATTTAACCCTTTTGTTCACCCAAGTTGGCTATTCCCCCCTGCCTGCCGCCATTTTTTAAATTGAATTCTTCCCTATTATGATTTTCAATCCTGGAATGGGCTGATATGAAATTCTTAACTCAGTGATGGTCTTTGGAGAATACGTGGCTGTGCAGCTTACAGACATTGTAGCAGGGTGTGGGTAGAGGTGTGTGAAGAATTGATTTTCCAATTATTTGGGAGTTTATCAACACCAAATTCAGCTTGGGTCAAACCAAGACTGAATTTTTTTAGAATTTTTGGTGAGTGGAAAAATCAGAAAACCCTGTCTTGGGGCAAAGGAAATATTGATTTCAGACATTTTAACCACGTATTTAATTAATTAATTTGGATAAAGGTACAGAAAGCGAGGGGCTAGATTCACAAAAGAGAGGAGGAGATGGCTAGGCCACTTACCTGGGGAACCGCATTTGAATTCCTACTCTGGAGCAGGGACTTCAACCCAGCTTTGTTTTCTCCCAACTAAACACCAGGCAACTGGTTGCCCACTTTGTATGAAATACTTGGCTAGCCAGAGAGAGAGAGAGTGAGAGAACGCAAGAGAATGATTGTATAGCCAGGTAGCTGCTCGCATGTTGGTGGGAGAGACCTGGGTTCAAATCCCTTCTCTAGAGCTGGGATTCAAACATGGGATCTCCCACATCCCAGTTGAGTGCCCGAACTAGTGGGTATAAGGGTACCATTGCTGCTGCCATCATCTCCATTTTGTGCAAGGTGCCTAAATCCCCTTTGTTTCACTCTTGCTGAAACACCCCACTTAGACGTTTCCAACGTGTGTTTTGTTTCATCTGAAACAATTTGACAAAATCCACATACATTTGTGATATGTTTTGATTGACTCAAACCTGCATTTTTTGGTGGGGAGGAGGAGGAAAGGGTTGGCTGAAAAAGTCCACCCAGCTCTGAAACCGATAAATAATGACTACTCTTATCCTGTTTTCAATGTTCATGGCACCTGCCACAGCATGGTACAAAAGAATCAATTGAAAATGGATCCCAGGCTTCTAAAATCTACTACACTATCTTTTAGAGACTATATTTTGAACACTATTCCAGAGCATCTAAATAAAAATCCAAGTGTTAAATGCATGCAGGTTAATGATGTCGTCTTTTTCTCATTTCAGTGTGTCTGTTTTTCAGTTAGCTTTGTTTGGCTGGCTGGTTACGGATCAGCTGTGAAGTTGATGGGTAAATAAGTTTGTCTCCCTCCGTTACTTTTATACATGGGCACCATTGGAAAGCTAATCTGAAACCAGAACGAAACCTGTAAACATGCGCAAACACAAAAAGGAAATTAAATGATACAATGATCATGCTAACTGCAAAGAGAGAGAGAGAGTTGGGGCATGCTCCACCCTTGAATGAGCATGGGGATAGGAAAGGCTTCCATTGAAGTCAATAAGAGCCCTGTGCACTTGTCTGAGGGAAGAATTTGGTTGTTGGGGGATTGAATGCATAAAAAGAGAGAGACACTTTCACTGCTCAGATGGACGAGGCAGTGATCAGGTCTCTTTCTATTTTATGTATTGCACTATCAGAGAGAATGCGCCTTCCTTTCAAACACAAAACATAAAAACCCCTACAAGTTTGGGCTGTGGCAAGTCTGTACTGGTTAGCTAGTTTTTCATTCTGACATTTACAGATGGGATGTTCATGTAGGTCCCTTGTGTGTTTAATATAGTCACTCTTAATAAATGCTAAATGACCGTGAGCTGTATTGAGAAAATTCCAGTTAGAGACAGGACATTAGAGGAGCGGCTTTGAAGAAAGAAGAGTAGTTGTTAATTCATTAGGTCTTTATTTTGCAAACCTGCTTACGTGGATACCTGAATAAGCAATGAGGATGACTACTGCTGCTGTGCTCTTGCCTGCTTTAATTTTAAATGTGGAGAGCTTTGTTTTGTTTGTGATTTATGTTCTAGGGCCTAGAGTCTAGGCAGCCATAACTAGACTCAGCAATGTCAGGTGTTACTGCATCAGGTAGGCAAACAAGAGGCAGATAATACAAATGCCTTTTGTTACTCTATTCTCAAATGATCCTACACCATGGAAGTGGATGCAAGTTCTGATCACACAGTAACTCTCTGAATTTTACTGAGGGCAAAACATTTTAAAACTGATTTAAAATGGCTAGTAACACGCAGCGCGTGTTCAGAGAACCCCGGACTAAATTCTCTCTGGGTCTAAATGGGCAAAGCTCCATTGAGTTCAGTAGAATTCCTCCCATTCACACCTAAGGAATTTAGCCACTTGCCTATAGGATGGTGGGATTTTTTTGTGTTTTATTTTTTTTGCTACTAACCTTTGGTTAAGGCAGCAGTAAATAATTGGATTGTACATCGTAGAACTCCTAGCAAGCAGAAAGACTGCAAGATAGACTTGCTGAATGTACTTTTGCTGATAGATGTCTTCCCTGAAGCTCCCCAGGATGAAGTAGAGGTGATAAAGTAACCAACAGACAGCAAAAGTTATCATAACAATGACCATGGTCCTCACAAACTAGAAAAGTAAAAGGAATACTTTACTTCATTGTCTCTGTGCAATTATCTGAAGTTTCATGTTTATCTGATTTAAAACAATACTGTTCTTCCTCCTGATTTATTAAATCAGTGCATATTTTTATCATATGTTAGGGGTTTTATTATGCCTTAGATCAATGAGAACTCCTCCTACACTATTGATGCTGATAGGAGTTCTGAGCGCAAGAAAGCAGAAGGGCATATAATGACTGTAGATTTTATGTTTCTTTGCATTAATACATTTTAGCATATTAAGGTAGCCTGCTCCATAAGAATTGTTTACAGTCAAATTGGAAATATTAGGGAAAGGTAGATTAAAATATTAGGGAAAGGTAACCATCAGTTGAACTAGTGGTGGTGTATAATGGGAAGAGAAATTTCTTCCTGTCTGCAGCATACATAGATCTATTCCTTGAAGCATGAATCCATTGGACACTACCTCCTCCACTCAGTGTAGCCTTGGGCAAATCAGTAAATTCTCCCTGATTGGAAGGTCTCTCTTTTAGAGACTGTCTTATGACAAATTATTGCTTTTCACGCTCAGGAGGTCTGTGAAAAGAGCACCTCACCCCCTCCTCTGACACTATTTTGTCACTTTTTCATACATCCTTAATATGCCAATGTGCAATCACACAGCATTGCAAGATTTTGCATGAATGTAAGGTACATTTCACAGCTAGAGTCAGAACTGCTGGCAAGATAAAAGATAATTATTAAGTTTCACTTCTAACCTTTTTGGCAGTAACTTGATGGTGATAATAGACTCTGTTAGTGAGGTCTCTGGGAACTGTACTACTCCAAAGAGTAATTCCTATAATGCTATATGCGACAAACATCATTATTAAAGGCAGCAGGTAAATCAAGGCAATCACTATGATGTGATACCTGAAAAAGAAAAACAGATACATCTTCACATTTAACATGTGTCTCAAAGAGCTGTTGTCCAAGTGTTATACCAATAAAATAAAAACCAGCAGGATCTTATTAAAGGGGAAAAGGCAAAATGCCACATTTATTGTGGATATAGAAAGAATCAGAGTAAGCAGTTAGTTATAGCTATAACATTCAATTCAATTTCATATTCATTGTCTCTCTCTCTCATACACACACACAGGTTCTGCAAGGTTGTTATCCTAGTTACCAGCCTTAGAGTTGCTCATGCCAAGCCACTGTCCAGGTGGCCTGGACGTGAGGAGTGAGCAGGACCTTGTCAGATGCTCATCTGATGCTCCTGGAAGTTGCTTTGCAGAATCAGACCCCAAAGTTCTCACTTTCTAGAGTCCATTTTTATAGGAATTTCTTCCTATGCCAGTCTGTGGGAATTGCTTCATCAGCAGATGCCACATTCCTGACGGCTCTGTGCTGCCAGATGTTATCTTGTTCTTTGGTTCTCCCATTCTTGAGGCTGTTGGGTGGATTCCAGTCTGCCCTCCGGGAGTCCTCTGGTTATTTCCACTTGACGTCGTCTTCAGCCGATGGACACTGGATTCTTAGGCTGGCACCTCTCTGATCATTCAGTTATTATCCACACCAAGCATCCATCCACATACATCCTCTATCTCTATTTTAATCACAATTGTTAACAAAGCGAGATGAATACAACAAAAGGGCGGGGAGTCTCTGGGTGCTGTTTCTGTTGTTACAGAGTATTGCTTTGAGTCTCTCTCTGTGTGAGTAGTTGTGACAAAGAATTGCTTTGAGAACAGACTCTGTCTTAGAATGTACTAACACAATTAGCAGCTTGCAAGTTTCAAACAGAGAGGGAGAGAAACAGTACCAGAAACCAAGAGACCTCTTAATTAGTAATACCCTGGAATTTAAACTATGGGGAATCAAACTCATTTGTGATTTTAATGCAGAACTTCTTTAATATGATCCAACACAAGTGTCTCATACTTCCCAGGGATGTGTGCGCACAGTTCCCATTAACTTCCATGGGAGCTGTGCACCTGCATCTGAGAACAGAATTTCACCTTAAAGCCTCAATGCAGATGGAAGGAACTTCCACAAACTGTAAAAATGCATTTCTTTCATGTTCCAGTGATCTTTCCTCAAGCTGAAGTCTTGGCTCTTTTTAAGGACAACATTATTTTATCTTTTTAACAGTGACTTAGATTTCACATCAGCTTGTTCAGGGTTCACTGCCTTACTGGGGTCATGACAGAGGGATTTATAGCATTTGTGGCTATAAAAAAGTTAGCTACAAATTATGGAAGATATAAAATCAAAATTTTATAAAATCATGAAGTACCTTCCAGTACACAAGGACACTGGGCTGAATTCTGAGGTTCTTAATCCTGCAAATTCCTGTTGAAGTCAATGGGAATTTTGCTGGATTAAGTACTTCAAATTTCAATGTATTGGAAGCAAGTGTGGCTGGATTTTTAAGAGAGATAACCGGGAATACTGCTTTATAAAGTTTTGATAAGCGAATGGCATTCAAACTTAGATTATTATTTATATTGTTTTTTTATTTACAAACAAAAATAAATACTTAAACCAACTGTCAAAGTAGGCGACCTAGCTGTCGCTACTACCGAAACCAATAGCATCTGCTTCAATTGTATATGAGAACACTATTTAATGTTACCCAACAAGTTTCATTTCATGTAAGGAAAATATAAATGTTATGCTTGGTATGATTATTTTAAGCAATCACCATTTATGGGGAGTGAACAACTGATTTAGTCAGTTACAGCAGATGTAATTTTCACATAAACTCTGTAAAAGGATTATGCATTAAGCCTTTGGCACACACTTCTGGCATTAACCACAAAAGGCTATGTATGTGTTTCTTCTCAGAATGATGACATTATGTAGTTATTTGCTACATCAAAGTAGATTACATATTTAGCTAAGTATGTGGTTCCCAGATTATAAAAATACGTGGATTCTTCCTGCCTGAAGTGGGGGGTGAGGGGGATTCACTGGAACCAAGATTTATTGCCTATTTAGCAGACTTTACATTCCGTTTTCTCTTATCACATTCACACAATATAACCCCCATTTCCACCCCTTTGGTTGTCTCCCTCTGCAACATCAGCTGGGTTACAGCACAAATTCTCTGATCAAGGAGATGAACAGCCTTCTCCTAGGTTGCAATGCTGTTTTATTTCTGGCTAACAAGAAGTGCTTTAGGGTACAGTTGTCCTTCCCTTTGCCTCATGGAGTCAGAAGGGTATTACTTCCTTATTGCTCTTGTAACCAAGGGTACTGAAATTAGAAAAACTTCCAGTAAACTTTCAAGTGATGCTGCATCGATTTCTCATTTCTATTTTATACAACTGAGAAGTTCTTACATGAGCTGATGCTTCCGTCCAACATCATCTGGCCAGGCAACAATACATTTAGTCTTTCCATTATCAATCATGATCTCAGCATAAAAGCACTGCGGGAAGGCAAGTCCAAATCCACCAACTATATTATTCCTATAATTACTTTGGTGCTCACAGCAGAAAGTTTGGGCTTAAAGGGATAAATTATAGCCATGTACTTAGGAGAAAAATGGGGTAACATCATTTTTATTGTTGTACCAATAAACTAGTCAAAAATTATAATGAGGGCAAAAATATCCCAAATCATGTATCAAGACATAATCAAAACTACATATTTCAATTGGTGCACATTTTTTGTTTGTTTGTTTTTGGTTTAGTAACTTCCACTGGAAGGAAAAATTACAACATTTTATAACAAGTCACTGCTAGTTTATCTTAAGGGAATGCACTATTGTGTGTGAAACTTATTATACCTTGTATCAACAGTTCCTTGCTCTCTTGGTTAGTACAATAACATTCATAAAGAGAGAGCAATCCTTTTGTGTAAGAGTACATGCATAATAGGTTTGCAGTGATCCTCCTTCTTTCTAATCTTAATTGCTGCCTCCTCGCTGTATCTTATAATTTACTAATTTGGAAAGCTTGAATGAACTAAGCTAAACAAAACTTTCTGCAAATACCAACACAAACTACTGTCCATGAACGAACACAGTCCACCTTAAATAACGAAGACAGCTGAATGTGCTGCTGTTGTGGAACTGATGTTAGGCCCAGCTGAATAATTGCAAAGCCAGCTCAGTCCACAAGAATGATTTGCTCCATCGTTGCAGCTGTCTCTCACTGAAGCCAGAAAAAAGTACTGAAACTGTGATATGTGTTTGGTCTGAATCTTGGTAGCATGAATTGCATTCACATTTTCAGTAGCAGATGTGTATATATATTAAAGCTTTGAGTTACATACTGCTTTGTTGCATGGAATCTATTTCCTGCTAACAGGGAAGATTAAATTAAAGCAGGGTCTCCACCAAAGCCTCCTATTTTATTCTCAACAGCAGTTCGTGGTCTTGCAAGTCATTTGCCATGTATCTGAACTGTTGATTTTTAGCAGTGGAAACTCCATGTGTCACCTGCCTCCTCTTTCTGTAACCGCTCTCGCACTTGTGTTAGCAGTTTAAGTGGTGTACTGTTGATTCTTTTCTCCCACACCTGTTCAGAACAATCATGTCAGATATCTGACTGTAAAATTACTTGGAGGAGCAATGCCTTGTTTTTAACGTCTCTGTGTAAAAACGCAGTTGTATCTTAGAGAATATGTAATCAATTATTCACATCTGCCTTACTCTTTATCATGGTTATGTCAAAGTCCAGCTAGAGTGGAAAACTGCAATTACTTCCTTGATTTCATAGCAAAGGAAGACTGTGGCTATTGAAGAGAATTCTGTGCAGGTCTTCATACAATATAGACATGATAAAGAATACATGAACACAAGCACCATATGTATTGCATATCTGTCAGAGCCTTATTTAGAGAGAAGTAATGTACAATTCCTGTGACACTTTTTTTGTTTCTTTAGCCTACAGTATATTAAGTTATACTTTGCTAGAACCCGGCCAGGAAAGAGTCAAACAGTAAACAGTCCCCTAAGTGTTAGATTCATAAACTTTTGTAAGCAATCTGTGCTCTATTCCGTTTCTCATGATGAAAAGCAACTCTGAAATAGAACGGTCAATTATGACACTGACTGAGCTGTCAATGAGGAATTGAACCAAGTGCTGGAGCTAAAGAAGGTATTACAGCAATGCAGAGCAGATTAGTGAGATGATGGTTTTAGATAAACACCGACAAGTTTGGACACTCATCCAAATCTAGAGATTTCTTCTCCCTCCCTCCCTCCTTGCTATGTCCCTGAGCTTCCCTTCTCTTTCTCTTCCCCCATTCCCTACAGGCTTCCATCATGCCCCACTCTACGTGACTTCCTCCCTACTCAGACAAAACAACTGGATCAACTGCACAAACTGTAAGTTTGAACATTATGTGCTTATGAACTTTTCCAAGGGAGCCTGGTGGGGTTTGTTATTTGGAACTTGAATCTCCAGCTACTGATACACCTCTGCCTGGAGGCCTAGGTGTAGCTTGTCTGCATTAGCCATACTGTGCAGGTTCTACTGTAATATACAGTGCAGCTGGAAATATTAGCAGATCCTTTGGCTGGCAAGAAAGAAACAGCTCAATGCTAAACATTGTGACAAAGGCAAAATGACTGGAGTCCTTCCCACAGTGATGACTAACAGTACGGTAAGTGACTTTTAGATATGCCACTTTTAGATAAACGATTTTAAATTACAGTGTTTCACCAAGGTCAGACAACCGAGCTTGAGCAGACATTAACATCTATAACAATAAAAGGAAACAGAATCTTTCAGTTTCCAGGAGACAGTGTCAGGATCTATTTAAGGTCAAGTAAAGGATAGCTAAACATGGTTAGGCAGAGCTGCCAAGTTTTCTTTTTGAACCTTAGCATATGACTACAGAGGTTTTAGTTTTTTATATTTTTAACAAGAATCCCTAAGAAGTAAAAGTAGATACAGATGAGAATGGGTTGAGGTGGAATGGATTTTTTTAAAGTGTTCTTTGGTCAGCTCTAAGGATATACATAAAAGAGTTATCAAAAATCTTTGATTTAAAACCAGAAAAGCAACCTGTCTGAATTCTAAAATCAAAATACTGTTCCCTCTTAAAACATATTTACTTCTATTTGTACTAGCTATGGGCTAATTATCAACAGCACCAGTCTGTGTGATGATATTATATTAATGTCCTTTAAAATTTGGTAACTCTGTTAATCAGGACATGTTTCTATTTTCAAGTATAATTTTCAGGATATGTTGCATGTGTAATGTTCTGCAAGGGCACAATGACTTATTTTGCAGGATATTATGTAAGCAAATTTGTTTATCCTGAACTTGATTTTTCTATCACAAGGTTGGCAGGGACTGAGTGTGTCACAACATTTAGTCTCACTTCTGAACAGGACTACCAACTGCAGAAGCTGCTATGATAGCAGCTCCTGATGATTAATTAAATAATGCGTTGGAAGGGTTCCAGAGGGAAGCATGCCTTACCCTTGTAGATAAAGGATGTCATAGAATCATAAAATATCAGAGTTGGAAGGGACTTCAGGAGATCATCTAGTTCAACCCCCTCCTCAAAGCAGGACCAATCCCCAATTTTTGCCCTAGATCCCTAAATGGCCCCCTCAAGGATTGAACTCACAACCCTGGGTTTAGCAGGCCAAAGCTCAAACCACTCAGCTATCCTTCCCAGGTTCCACTGAGCTATCCCTCCCAGGTTTCTGACAGAGATAGGTGGCAGGAGACTTATGTTACCCTTGTTTGATAGGAGGAAAAATGATCAGACATTGCAGTCCCATTGAGAAGATTCAGTGAAACCCAGATATTTCCTGAACTGTGGACACTGAGTCACTGCCTTGAGATGACTTGGGGAAGATAGGAGACTCAGAGAAGGTAGGAGGGGAAAGATTAAAGGTGTTTCTGGTGATTGGTGGAGAATGGAGGAGACTGGGGAGACGATTGATCAAAAAAGGATCAAGGAGAAGATCAAATAGGTCTGGAGAATGCCTGGAGGGAACTGGAGAGTTTGGGAGTCAGTTTAGCTTCATTTCACTCCTTTTCCTTTCTTACAGACCATGAAAAATGACTTCCATTGAATTTAGACTACTTCTCAGTAAAGAAAAATGTTAACTCATTGAACATGTGGACCATAAATGTACCCAAACCTTGCAGGTTTCTCCCATTGTGAAATAAATTTTGCAAATCTAATAGAGCATTGTGAAAATATTAAATTGCCTCTTACTTATCAGAGACATTCAAAATCACAATGAATATAATCTAAGTTTTGTTCTTGAATAATAAATCCTAACAACTTGTGGATGCTAAGTCTAGTATCTGAAGCACATTTCTTTGCCTTTTCTTTGTAGTTGCATCTTGATTCAGAAATAACATTGTGGATTATGACCTTTTCAATAAGAGATCATATAAATTCCACCTCCAACCAAATGATGGGTCTTTCTGGGGTGAAAAAAGCATTTGTATTTACATGAAGATTTAGGAATCTCCTATGATATTTAACTTTTTAAAACAAAGCAAAACTCAGAAATGCAAGCCACTTTCGTCCATTACAGTAACCCAGGCTTGAGTCAGATCAGTAACCGAGAGCTGAAAGGGTCTATATCCCATTACCAATCTCCTAAACTGTCCAATCCCTCAGTAAATATGCAGATATTAATCCTTTTTGTTAATAAACCACTGAAGTGGCAGGCTGTGAAACTGTTCCATAATCCAAGTCTTGCAATAAAATAATCTTCCTTTATCTTTAATTTTTTTATTTACCTTTCCATTGCATCTCTTACCTGTCAGCAGCAATTGCAGTCAGAGAGTAAATACGCACAAACATTGCAGTTATAGGGAAAAAAAGTTCTGAACCTGCAGAATATTTTGCCAAAATACCCGATGTTCTGGCTGCATAAATAAAATTGAAAAGTGTATTGAAAGCAGCTATAAGTAGATCAGAAAGAGCCATATTAACAATAAAATAATTGGTAACACTCCTCATTCTTTTGTGTGCTAAAATAATCCAGGTGACAGTCACATTGCCAATAATTGATGCAGTAACTATGAAAGAATAAGTGGTAGCCCAAAGAGCTATTTGCCATCCAGGCTGGGTAAACGTTGTTGCAGTCCAGTTGTCATCATCCTCAGGAGAGTCAGCCAGCGAAATATTGTTAAAGTTTAAAAAGGAAGCTGTGCTCATTTCTTTATTCAGCTAAATTTGGCATTTGATGATTTCTTACAATAAACATTGGTGTTATGAATTCCTTATTTTGATAATAATTAGAAGTAATTAACAAAATGTATCAGAATTCAGTGTATAACATCCTTTTGCCCTGTTTTTCAAGTAATATAATATAGTTCCAAGAGGAAATGTTATATATGAAATACCTCCTACCCAGCCCTTTAATTTATGACATGTTTGAATAGATGAAGGGGGGGGGAAAGGAAGTCCATGGTGATTTAAGATCCTTTTGTATTTTTTTAACAATTCCAGACCTGTGGTTGATGATCTCTTTCTTTAGATTTTCAGAGGTAAAAAAAAGTAAAGTGTCAAATCATAAAAAGTTCTAATCCAAATGGAAATCCTTCTGGTTCTGAAAAGTGAATCCTTGATATTACAGAATGATAGATATACAAAGACTTTGTGGTAGGAGTGATGGTATTTTGTTGTCATCTCTGTGTGTTATAAATTTTCTACAGGGGCTTAAAGGGACTTTTGAGAGGAGATGGAGACTACTGCATACAACAGCTAAACAAACAATTTGACATCATATGAAATTTCATGAGGTGATGCTTAAACTTTTCTGTGTGGGTTCTTCAAATAATCTCTGAGACTAGTCTATTCCTGTCAAGTTTTATAACCCTAGATGTAGATGGTAGCATTTTACTAATCCCACATTCCTTTTGCTTCCAAAACTCTCATTGACGTCAGTGCGCATTTCAAGTGTTCAAGGAGTGCAGAAATGGGCCAATGGAATACTACAGATGTAAATGGAAGTGAACAATACTAAAACAAAAATCCAAAGAACACACTAGAATAGTTTTGTAGCAAAATAGAAAGTTAAAAGTTATGGGAAGTTAATTCAATACTATTAGCCAAGGGGAACACTAATTTGAGAAAGGTATTCTCTATCTCTGATGGACACGAACCTGGAATGTGAGAGACCTGGGTTCAGTTCTTTACTACATCAGGGACATCATGTGTGACTGAGCCTCTCTGTGCCTCAGCTCACCATCTGTAAAATAGGAGTCCCAGAATGAACACAGACACTGGTGGAATAAAACCCTGTCCATTATTGTCTAATATGGAGTGATCTTGATCTTAATGTGCACTACTTTATATTTTTTAAATGATTTATACTTTACAAAAATGTCACACTCTATGTGATGTCGTTGAATCCACCTAACTCTCCCACTGTAGATGCAGCTAGGGTGATGGAAAAAATCTTCCATTGACCTAGCTCTCCCCTCTTGCGGGGTGCATTTACTACAAGAATGGAAAAACACTTTGTGTCAGTGTAGTGTCTACACCGCAGTGGTTGTGCCGCTGTAGTGCTAGTAGTGTAGACATACCCTGAGTCAATATGCTTATTGTGTTTTATAGGTCCTGCTTCAAAAAACTTTAATCATAAGGCACAACATGTATAGGATGGGATTTTAAAGAGGGCTCACCTTTTGGCCTAACTTTGCTCCCCTTGATGTAAATAGACCTTCAGGTAGAAATAGTTGTCCTTCTGTCCCTCCACAGCATACACGTTCCTTAGATAATCATTTACAATGGGGAAATGGAAAGAAAAACTCTCCATTTTAGTTCCACATTGTCATAATGATAATATCCAAGCAAGAATAGTTTGTGAGGTTCCATACATGCCCCTTTAAGGCTCCTCTGCAATGGAGCAGTTGGTATTATTTCATGATCTTTTTTACCAGCAGATCCAACCATATAGAATCAAATGATCTCTCTCTTACTGCATTAAGATGTGAAGAAAGCCTCCATTTAACTCATTGCATGACCACAGCAAATATTTAAACCAGGTGTTCTGTGAGACAGTATGAAGGAAAAGTATAATTATGTATAAATAAATGCATACAGAACTATGCATACCAGGCCTTGTGCTGTTACGGTAGAACCTCACAGTTATGAATATCTCAGGAATGGAGGCTATTCGTAACTCTGAAATGTTCGTAATGCTGAACAAAACGTTATGGTTGTTCTTTCAAAAGTTTACAACTGAACATTGACTTAATACAGCTTTGAAACTTTACTATGCAGAAGAAAAATGCTGTTTTCCCTTTATTTTTTTTAGTAGTTTATGTTTAACACAGTACTGTACTGTATTTTTGTTTGTTTTTTTGGTCTCTGCTACTGCCTGATTGTGTACTACCAGTTCCAGATGAAGTGTGCGGTTGACTGGTCAGGTCGTAACTCTGGTGTTTGTCTGTATCTGTTATACTCCCAAGAAAATATCACCCTCTCTTCATCTTGAAATCTACCCTAATTCACTCCTTCCATTTCCTTCTCTAGGAACACATATACAACCATACATTTTTAGATGTCCTGTCATACAGTTTTACACACCCTTCCCAGGCTTTTCAAAACTCTGTTCCACTCAAACCTCACCAAACAACTTACAAACCCACAACTCTCTGCACACCATACAGGATAACTTTGATCTATTCTGCAAGATAGTTTCAACTGTTAATAATAATCCTCAAGGTTTTTCATGGCCTGGTTGTAGTCTCATTAAATTCCAAAGATAAACTGAGCAAGATTCTCCTGATGTAAAAAAAGAAGAAAAAAGAAAACAGAAAAGTGCTGTGTTAATTGTACTTACCGATTGCAGAATACAATAAAAGATTAGAAAAGAAAATGCAATTTCAAGATGAAACTAAATCCATATGGATTACTTGAAATTCTAAAGTGACCAGGGTGTCAGTCTCTTTCATTAATCTCCACAAACAGGATAAAAGACTTCTCCCACCCACATAGTGCTCCATTACAAAACTTTTTAATCTGATCACAACCATCCTTGTGTCAACACTTCCGCATATTAGCCACCTCATATCTTCACTCTCATTAGTACATTCCCACCTTCCCATTCATTTTCTATTTGTATAGTGCCTGTATCATCATACCAGAGTCCTGCCAGTTACATAGATTGTGGGTTTTTTTTTTTTATGGGCCAAATGTTCTCATGGCGTGTGCATTGAAAATGGAAGTAATTAATTTAAAACATGCCTCTGAATTCTTCACAGAAGCCAAAACCTCCTGGTTAGTATATTATTTATGATGCAAAGAAGGTCCCTCTCAGAAGAACTGAAATTTTACTGTAAAATGAGGTTAATGATCCTTCCTTCCTTTGTAAAGCACTTTGTGATCTGCTAATGAAAAGAGCCATAACAGTGGGGTAGTATTAGCATTTATTTATTTATTTTCATTGCAAAAATGTTTAAATCTTGAACAGTATTAAATAAGTAACCCCAATTCTAGAGGCTATTATCTCAAGAAAAAGATCTGCAAGCTTGTAAAAATGTTAGTGGTTGAGCAGTGAAGCATGTGTCTTATATGTTTGCTATTTTGGAAAAATAATACAAGATATTACAAGAGGTAGAGCCCGTTCCTAGAGCTGTTACACACATTGAACTCTTGTTGACTTCAGTGAGGACTTTGTATACGTAACAGCTACACAAGCAGGACTTAAGCAACATTAACCTCCTAGCAGCCAAAAGACACCTTGGGTGTGGCAAAATAGGGTTTGATTGTGGCTGTATGAGTCAGAGCTATGCTGGGGGAAAGACCGTAGAAGACCCACTGCACTACTGGTAGTTCCTGAGGACCGGCAGAGTACTTTTGCTAGCAGGGGGATGTGTGTGCATGTGTGTTTTTGTGTGATGCTTTCCACGGATATCCAGGGCTGTGAGGCACCTCACTATTACTTGCCCTTGGCATGAGGAAGCCTTGTCTGCATGCCAGGGATCAGTTCCCTGACTATGTCAACTACAAGCAACACAAGCACTGCCCATGCAGCTTTGCAGTTAAGCAATTGGCACACTCCAACACCCGAGTTCTCTGAGTGTCTCCCTAAAGTGCCCAGTCCTGTTGTGCTAGACACTCAGAATTTCCAGATTCTCTGTTCCCAAAGGAACAGTACACCACAGCTTACCAGTTACACTGAAGGACACCGCTCCGCTTAACACGCAGCACTTAGATTTGTTTATAGCAAAAATAAGAATAAGTTTATTGAACAAAGTTCAGAGATACTAGTGATAGTGTCAAGGTTCCTTCCCCACTCTGAACTCTAGGGTACAGATGTGGGGACCTGCATGAAAACCTACTAAGCTTACTTTTACCAGCTTAGGTTAAAACTTCCCCAAACTATTTTACCTTTTGCCCTTGGACTTTATTGCTGCCACCACCAAACATCGAACAGGGATATAATTGGGAAAGAGCCCGTTTGGAAATGTCTTTCCCCCCAAAATCCTCCCAAAACCTTACACCCCCCTTCCTGGGGAAGGTTTGATAAAAATCCTCACCAATTTACATAGGTGACCACAGACCCAAACCCTTGGATCTTAAGAACAATGAAAAAGCATTCAGATTCTTAAAAGAAGAATTTTAATAGAAGAAAAAGTAAAAAGAATCACCTCTGTAAAATCAGGATGGTAAATACTTTACAGGGTAATTAGATTAAAAACATAGAGAATCCCTCTAGGCAAAACCTTAAGTTACAAAAAGACACAAAAACAGGAATCTACATTCCATTCAGCACAGCTTATTTTCTCAGCCATTTAAAGGAATCCGAATCTAACGCATATCTAGCTAGATTACTTACTAAGTTCTAAGACTCCATTCCTGTTCTGTTCCCGGCAAAAGCACCACACATACAGAGAGAGAGAGAGGCTTTGTTTTTCCCTCCCCCCAGCTTTTGAAAGTATCTTGTCTCCTCCTGGGTCATTTTGGTCAGGTGCCAGTGAGGTTATCCTAGCTTCTTAACCCTTTACAGGTGAAAGGGTTTTTTCTCTGGCCAGGAGGGATTTTAAAGGTGTTTACCCTTCCCTTTATATTTATGACAGATAGCAAGTAGAAATACTGGAAAAAATGGTTACATATAAAACAAAATCATAACGTTCACTCTAGAATATAAACTTATCTAAAAGATGCCCTTTTGCCTAATAAAGTACTGCTTACAAACGCCATCTCATAATGTTTTCAACAAGATGCCTGAGACCATCCTTTCATCAGACCAAGCCCACTGGCAGATTGTCTCCCCAGAAGAAGGATGCCGAGGCATTGCTCTGCACCCCCTAGCTATATTAGACCAGTCCTTTTTTCTTCACCTATAAACTTCCCCCCTCCCATCCTGGCTGGGTCACCTCTTCCTGTTAATTTATTCTCATGGAGTCCCCGCAATCTCTTCATTTGCATTTGACTCACTATGCAAATAGACTTCCACTCTAAGACACATAATATATGTGTCTCCTTCCCCCTGTCTGGTGGAACCTCTGGGTGACCTGCCTTTAACTTCAAGGATTTAAGAACATAATTTTATATATATATATATATATATATATGACAGAGAGGCCGTTCCACAGCTCCTTCATATTGACCCTGCACTGCAGTGTGTCCCAGTCACACACCAGTGACCGGGACATACTGCAGTGCAGGGTCAATGTGAAGGAGCTGCGGAACGCCTACCACAAGGCGCGGGAGGTAAACCACCTCTCCGGTGCTGTGCCCATGAGCTGCCAGTTCTACAAAGAGCTGGACGCAATACTCAGTGGCAATCCCACCACCACGGCAAAGGCCACTGTGGATACTTCAGTGGCTTGCATGCCAGTCGAGAGTGGATCAAGCCAGGAGGAGGAAATCTTGGACAAGGATGTGGAAGGGGAGGGGGACCCAGAGGCAGAGGATGACTTGGAGGTCAGAGATGCATGCAGCCAGGAGCTCTTTTCTACCACAGAGGAGGCTAGCCAGTCACAGCTGTCAGAGCTTGGTGAAGCACAAACAGGAGAGGAGGCCGCTGGCAAGTGGATTTGATTTTGGGAATAGCTGAAGTGAGTTATTGGGTTCAGGAGGGTTGCAGAAAGCAGTCTTGTCTTCCACCGCATGCCTAGTCTGAGCAGTGGAACAGGCTGTTGATCAACCCCCTCACTTCATGAGACTCTCCCTCAGAAATCTCCAGGAAATTGTCCTGGAGATACTGGGCAATCCGCTGCCGCAGGTTCTTTAGCAGAGCTGCTTTGTTTCTTGCCCCATTAACAGTAACTTTCCCGCACTACTGTGGTGGTGGTGGTGGGGGGAGGCCATTGCTGCACACAGGTGAGCTGCATAGGGGCCAGGGAGGAAGCTGCAGGTTTGGAGAAGACCCTCCCTTGATTCCCTGCTCACCCTCAGGAGTGGGATATCTTCTATAATGATCACATCCTGTGGAAAGTGTGGGGACAGGAATGATTATCAGGCCGCCCCTACAGTGCTGGCTCTCCCCAACAGCCATGTGCCCAGTGTACAGCAGGGTCTGGGAAGAGTGATTTTCCCTCCCGCTGCGGCTACTCACCATTTTGTGGGTCTTGTGGCTCGTGTGCTTGTCTGGGGTCAGCCAGTTAGTGACAGGTGTGTGAGTACTGGCTGTGTTTTAAATCACTGAATCACTGTTCTCTGTGTTGCAAACAATGCTGCTTCTATAAAATGTTGTGTTTAAACTTCACAGAGACGACCTTGGGAGCCCAGCCTCCCTCTTTATCAGTGGCAGAAAAGCTGCGCAGAATTAGAAAGTGGCCAAGAAGAACTAAGGAGGACTTTCTGCGTGATGTTATGATGCACTCCGCCACCAAGAAACAGGATTTGAAGGAATGGCTGGACAGCGAGAAGAGGGACTGAAAGGAGAACATGGCATGCCAGAATGAAGTCACGGAGTGGCTCTGAAAGATTATGGAGCGCCAAGCAGATATGCTCTGAGCGATACTAGCTCTGCAAACCGAGGAGCTCCGCGCCCGCCCTCCCCTGCAACCGCTGTCGCAAAACTCTTTCCCATGCTCCCCCCCTCCCGACAACACCAAAACACTCTTATCAACCTCCTGACTCCAGTCTATACCCACAGCATTCCACTCCTCCCCGCTCACAGTTCAGCACTGTGGATTCCCACTACCCACTGCACTCAACATCCATCCCTCTGAAGTTTGGCCCTGCTGAAGTACAGCACCCGCTGCACTGTACTCCAAAGGAGAAGGTTGGAGATGATACCTGGACATACACAAATCTTTAGATATCCCGGGACCCCACCTCCTCCTGGGACCTTCCCTTCCCCCACCCCCGTCACTGCTGATGGTTTTTTTTTTTTGTTTGACGCTCTCCTCGAGTTGTTGTTTTTTAATAAAAGAATGGCATGGGTTTGAAAGCAATCTTTATTCTACTAATTGAAAGCAAACAGAGCCCTGCAAAGCAACAGACAATTATGTTAAACCTTCATATTGCATCGTCTGCACCAACCACAATCACCTCCTAGCATTACAAGCACTGCACTCCTGAACATAGCAACAAATATTAGTGGCTTTCAGCGCAAACAGGAGATCAAATGGCTGCCTGAAGGCATCCCTGATCCTTATGGCCCCATGTTGTGCCCCTCTAATAGCCCTGGTCTCTGGCTGTTCAAACTCAGCCTCCAGGCGCTGAGCCTCAGCGGTCCAGGCATGAGTGAAGATTTCACCCTTCCCTTCACAAATATTATGGAGTGTACAGCATGTGGCTATAAGCATAGGAATATTGTCATTGGCCAGGTCCAGCTTCCCATAGAGGCAGGGTCATAGGGCCTTTAAATGGCCAAAAGCACACTCAACAGTCGTTCTGCACTTGCTCAGCCTGTTGTTGAACTGCTCCTTGCTGCTATCAAGTTGACCCATGTAAGCCATCGCATTAAGGGGTAGGCGGGGTCTCCCAGGATCACAGTGGGCATTTTGACTTCCCCTACACCGATCTTCTGGTCCGGGAAGAAAGTCCCTGTTTGTAGCTTCCTGAACAGGCCTGTGTTCCAAAAGATGCATGTGTCACGCACCTTTCTGGACCAGCCTGAGTTAATGTCTGTGAAACGCCCAGGGTGATCCACAAGCACCTGGAGAGCCATTGAGAAATACCCCTTGCGATTAACATACTCGGTGGCTAGGTGGTCTGGTGCTAGAATTGGAATGTGCGAGCCATCTATCGCCCTTCCGCAGTTAGGGAAGCCCATTTGTGCAAAGCCATCCACAATGTCACGCATGTTGCCCAGAGTCATGGTCTTCTGGAGCAGGATGCGATTAATAGCCCTGCACACTTCCATCAACAGAAGTCCAACTGTCGACTTTTCCACTCTGAACTGGTCAGCGACCGATCGGTAGCTGTCTGGAGTAGCCAGCTTCCACAGTACAATCGCCATGTGCTTCTCCAGTGGCAGGGCAGCTCTCGTTCTTGTGTCCTTGCACCACAGGGCTGGGGCGAGCTCATCACACAGTCCCATGAATGTGGCTTTCCTCATGCAAAAGTTCTGCAGCCACTGCTTGTCATCCCAGATGTGCATCACGATGTGATCCCACCACTCAGTGCTTGTTTCCCGAGCCCAAAAGCAGCATTCCACTGTGGTCAGCACCTCCACGAATGCCACAAGCAATCTCGTGTCGTAGCTACTGTGTGTGGCAAGATCAATGTCGCACTCCTCTTGCCTTTGTAGTTCAAGGAATAACTGTGTTGCTCAGAGCGAGCAGCACACTGGTCAGCAGTTAGAGATCCATTCCTGCAGCCCAAAGAGGCAGGGCGCGCAGTACACAAACTGTTGAAAGATGGCATCAAATGTGGATGGACGCACAGGAATTGTTGGGATGTGAAGCAATGCATCTTGGGACAGGACCCAGGATGCCCCGCGACCCCCCTCCATCTTCCCACAACTCTTAGTGGCAGGAGAGGAAGAAATGCTCTGTGGGATAGCTCCCCAGAGTGCACCGCTCCGAATACCACTGCACATGCCACAAGTGTGAACACGCTATTGTGCAGGCAGCTGACAGCATGAACGCACAACAGCAGTTTCCCTCCAGTGCTTTCTGAGCGGCGCTGTAACTGCTGGCGTTGTAACTCTGCCAGTGTAGACATGCCCTAAGACTAACCTATTTGTGTGTCTGCTTGCTTTAACCTTGTCAATAACTCTTTAATTTCCTTTTCCTATTTAAAACGTTTTCATGTTATTTACTATAGGATTGGCTACCGCTGTCGTCTTTGGTGTGAGACTAAAACTAAAACCTCTCGATTTAAAGGGCCCTGGGCTCCGGCTGCGGTAGTGGTGGCTGGGAGCCTGGGGCCCTTTAAATCACTGCTGGAGCTACCAGTTGCAGAGGCGGCTGGGAGCCCCCCAGGCTCTGGGGCCATTTAAAGGGCCCAGGGCCCTAGCTGCCACTACTGCAGCAGAGCCCCGGGCCCTTTAAATCACCGCCTGATCCCTGCTTCCAGAGCCCTGGGGTAGCGGCGGTGGGGCTCCGGCGGTGATTTAAAGGGCCAGGGCCTCCCAGCTGCCGCTACCGCAGCGCAGCCCTGAGCCCTTTAAATTGCTGACGGAGTCTCAGGGCTCCCGGCTGCCGCTGCTAGCCCAGGGCTCTGGCAGCAATTTAAAGGTCCCGGGGCTCCAGCCGCTGCTGGGAGCCCCAGGCCCTTTAAATTGCAGCCTGGGGAAGCCAGTTTGGTATGGTGTACCGGCTCTTGCCGGCTTACTTTCACCTCTGAAGATAGGGTTATCGTACATCTGGGTTTTCCCAGACACAGCCTCTTTTTGTAGCCACCTTTCTCTGTCCAGGGTGGGGGTGAGTGGGGGTGGGATGGGTGGAGATAGGAGGGATTTTAAAAATAACAGGCAAAGTCCAGTGTTTTTGCAGACCAGACAAGCTGGCCCCAATTGGTCTGCTTCCTGATTGGTCGCTCCCCTGCATCTGCAGCTGATTGGTCCATTCCCCTGCAAGCCACAGGTGCTGGATCCCGCCCTCCACCCTGCCCCAGCTCTCAGCCCTGAGGAAGGGGGCTCACGGGGGGTGCTGACTGATGGCTGTTGCTGCATCCTGGGCTTGCAGCAGTCGCCCTGCCACCGTGACAGGGAGCGACACTGCCCCCCCCCCCACCTCCAGTAAGCACCCTGTGGCAAGTACTCCCTCCAGCACGCCAACTGTCATCATCCCCCTGATCCCCCCTATTTCTCCCCTCCTCCAGCAGTGTCCTCTTTTGGGGAACCTGAAATATGGTAACCCTAGTCACAGAGAGATGCTCAGCTGGGTGGCAAGACAAATCAGAGTATCCAAGGGGACTGTTTGTGACTTTATGTTAAGGTGGTTAAAGTGACTGAGGAGTTTGCTCTTGGTGCAATTGGTTAGTGAAATCTAAGTTTAGAACTCATGACCAATTAGGGGTTTGTGCCCTGGTTTTTAACAGTCTACCCTGAGGTTGGTACTCATGCTCTTGTGTCACCACTGGGAGCTTCACAAAGTTTATACTCCTTCCTCTCTGTTACCTAAGTGTAGGGCTGGCCTACACAGTTTTTGTGTGAGTATAACTATGTTGGTTAGGGATGTGATTTTATTAACAATATAGTTATTTATATCAGTACAACCCCTGGTGAAAATGGAGTTATACTGGTGGAAGTGTGCTTATACAGTGTAGTGTATTCCTCTTTTTGTAGAAGAATAAACTAAACTGTTATAAGCACTTCTATACTGATATAAGTATGTCCGCGCTGGAGGGATTGTATTACTTTAAATTTACTGGTATAGTTAAAGCAGTAGAACTTTTGTGTATAGACAGGGCCCTACACATTATGATCCATGCCTTTATTACTTCTAGGCGGTCGTACTGCAATGCCTTCTACCTAAGGCTAAAATAGGAAAGGCTACTTTAACACTTAAGCCATCATGTTAGTAGTGTTCCCTGTTACACCATACCCTTCTAACCCTGCAGCATGTAACTTACACCAATTTAAATTTACTTATTCCACTATTTACATCACCTCTGTGTTATATTTGCTCATGAACATAATTATGTTTACTGTGAATTATATATACGTTGTTCACATATGGCCTTTGGGCATGGATTACTCTATTATTTTCAAGCAGAAACACAGGGCGTGTCTACACTACCCGCCAGATCGGCGGGCAGCGATCGATCCAGTGGGGATCGAGATGCGATAAATCGATCCCCAAGCGCTGTCCCTGTACTCCACCGCGGTGAGAGGTGCAGGTGGAGTTGACGGGGGAGCGGCAGCAGTCAACTCACCATGGTGAAGACACCACGGTAAGTAGATCTAAGTACGTCTACTTCAGCTATGTTATTCACGTGGCTGAAGTTGCGTAACTTAGATCAATTCCCCCCACCCCCACCCCCCAGTGTAGACCAGGGCACAGTTTATCAGAAACCTGTTTTGTAAAATTGGGTCTGCTCCTTTTCCCACTAAAGACAACAGGAGCAGGGGTGGGCCCATTGTGCCAGTTTCTCCTTCCGGCATGTCATACTTTGAAGTTTCATTTGCAAAAATCAGAAGTTATATGAAAGATGAGATGAGGGCAGGCTTTGAAAGTAGTAAAACTAAAACTGTTAATTTATTTAAAAAAAAAAAAACTAAGGAAAAAATTATATAAAAAAGAAATGTGTCCCCAGATTTGGATGAAGTATATAATAGAGTAGACTTTAATGTAAAGGATTGGTATAAAATGCAACGTAATTTTATTGAACAGCATTTGACTGGCAGATTTCAGGCATAATAATTAAATAAAAGATTAAGAATGTGATCTGGAAGCCTTATTTTTTGCGGGGTGTGTGTGTGTGTGTTTGTGTAAATACTAGAACTTTAACATACATACATACCAATGCTACATTGCACACATTCTTCCATAAATGTATGGGAGATTTCAAAGTGTAATTTCCACTAACAATAATTGGAGAAATACAGGTAAATCTTTTGTGCATTAGTTTGAAAATTATTGTTCTTCACATTTTAGGAGATGAATACTTATAAAAAAGCTGTATTACATCTTATTGATAGATCTGTATAAATGGATGACATATTCTTTGGCTGGCATGCAGGCTGGGCCGTTCTTCTTCTAGAAGCAAACATGGTTCAGTATTGTATATAGGACCAAAGGATTCAAGGGAAATTATTGAGATTTTACATAATTGATTAATCTAGAAATATACAGCGTAATACATAGCTAATGATTTTGTAGTGTTTAAAAGCTAAGGTCTTTAATACTACCAGTTTGTCATAAGTATACGACAAAGTGATAATGATTGACATGCAAATCTTGATGAAAAGGGCAAGAGATTATGAAAATATTGAACCCTTTTAATTTCAGAAGGATGCCTATTGTATAACTATTACTGCTTGCTGTTTCTCACATTAGTAAGACTTGGGAGAAGCATCTGCTTAGTCCAGAATGCTAGAGCACTTGACCAATACGATTGCTGTGGCTCCTAACTAGTAACTTTGGCACCAATCCTTCAATTTACAATGTGTTGGTGGACTGCTGTGCTCACATGTTGTAAATTACAGGATTGGTGCCTTTTATTATGTAGAATAGCAAACATTATTACATATTATAATGCACAATAATAGTGAAAGACAAATGATTAATTGCAATAGTGCTTAGAGATCCATTGTAGCAAGCATTTTACACACACCTAACAAAAGAACAGTCTCTCCTCCAAAGAACTTACAATCAAAGTTTCCTATTTTACAAAGACTTAGGTATATGCTTAGCATTATGCACTGAGTGGTACCATTAAAGCAAATTTCTTGTGCTTACAAGATTTAAATATGTGGGGCCATGTTCAGTTCAAGCTGACCCATAATTTTTAGATCACAAAAATACATTTATGTTCTAAATGTTTATATTCACTAAATTGGATATGTACCTGTGTTTGTGTAAGTAGTTTTTAGGTGCAAACATTAATGTATATATTTTTGGTGGGAAAAGCAGAGCGTATAGCTGAAAATTTGGCCTTAAATATTTGTGTTGACAGTGTCTTAAAACAGCTAATTGTCAAATGCACAGGATATATTGCTAAACACGTGAAACACTGCTGTATAGTTACTAAAGCTCTGTGGATGATGCACATTCTAATTCGTGATGGATTTTGACACTTTGAAATCTGGCTTGGTTCTGAATTCGAATGAAAACCAAAATTTTGAGATTTCCTGAAGGAAATTCTGAAAAAAAAATTTGTTTCAGGTCAAACAATATGTTTTGTTTTAACAAGTTCCATTTCGAGTTTGACTTTTTTACATAATATTATTTATACAAGATAAAAAATTTGAAAAGTTGTTTCAGAACAAAATATCAAAGTATTTAATGCACAAAAATGTCAAGTTGAGATGTTTCAACACGGTTGGAACTATTTTTTTGTTTGTTTCTTCTGAAATGAAATTCCAGCAAAATTAGGTCAATTTCACAAAGCATTTTGATTTAGACAGACCTGCATATTCTGACAGAATATGGTTCTGCTGAAGTTTCTCCAACAACTCAGTTGTTGTTGTTATGTCTTTTATGCTTAATATTTGGATAGTCAGCTTTATATTTGAGAACAGGGTTCTTGTAAATAGTAATATTCTGTTTGCTTTGGAGAATGGAGAAAGCTAGCAAAATGGAGGAATAATGCAGTTTGTGTATTCGTGTACCCATGACTGGAAATAATTGTTATTGTTGGGCTGCTCAGCTGAGAAGCTTTGTTTTCTTTTGTTTTCCAGTTTTGTTTTGAAACACTGATAAATTTCTTAGGAATAAGAATATTTAGCACATATGTAGGACTTTATATGTTCAAATATTTTATAAAGAATAACTAAATGGAACAGTAGGGGATTAAGAAAACAATAACAGTGGGCCAAGTTTCCCGTGACTTCAACTCAACCTATAGCTTTGTGGATGAATAGGGTTACGATCTTTGGTTATACAAATTCCTCGAGGTTTCATCACGACATTATCTTTAATTAAAGATAGGTTTCAGAGTAGCAGCCATGTTAGTCTGTATCCGCAAAAAGAACAGGCGTGCCTGCCATCTTGATTATCACTACAAAAGTTTTTTCTCCTGCAGATAATAGCTCATCTTAATTAATTAGCCTCTTACAGTTTGTATGGCAACTTCCACCTTCCTGTATGTATATATGTATATCTTCTTACTATATGTTCCATTCTATGCATCCGATGAACTGGGCTGTAGCCCATGAAAGCTTATGCTCTAATAAATTTGTTAGTCTCTAAGGTGCCACAAGTACTTCTGTTCTTTTTTTAATTAAAGATTAATTTTTAATTCCTAGAGACTCCAGGACAATCCTGGAGGGTTGGCAACCCTCTGTATGCAGCACTGCATGCACCAAAGTTCCTGTGTGCAGAATATGGAGATGCAAAACTCCCATTACCCAGAGTGATGAATGCTCAGAAGAAATAAGTGGAAGCTTTGGTTGGGTAAGGTGAGTATTCCAGCAGAGGATAGGTCCATCAATGGCTATTAGCCAGGATGGGCACGGATGGTGTCCCTAACCTCTGTTTGCCAGAAGCTGGGAATGGGCGACAGGGCCCCCCCCCCCCCCCACTGTTCCTCAGACGTTCTTGTTAAACCCTGGATTTGTGCTGGAAATGGCCCACCTTGATTATCATACACATTGTAAGGAGAGTGATCACTTTAGATAAGCTATTACTTTCAGGAGAGTGGGGTGGGGGGAGAGAAAACCTTTTGTAGTGATAAACAGCCATTTTTTCATGGTCTGTGTGTATAAAAATATCTTCTGTATTTTCTACAGTATGCATCTGATGAAGTGAGCTGTAGCTCATGAAAGCTTATGCTCAAATAAATTGGTTAGTCTCTAAGGTGCCACAAGTACTCCTTTTCTTTTTAGTAAATGGCTCTGTTGACTTGCAAACCTTCCTGTGTATGTGTGGGCCAACCCAGGAAGAATGGAGGCTGGGGTCCCACAGGACATGTGACCATGTCACATGATACTGGAATCCATCTTAAATCTGATACTTTTCCATTTAGGAGGGGTGGGGACCCAGGGAGACAAAAGATTCCCGCCTGGTTCTAAAGCTATAAAAGGGGTGGAACAGGACAAAAGGAGGCCAGTCATGAGAAAGCCCCTGCTTACCATCTAAGATGTCTGCTGGAACTAACAAGGACTGTACCAGGGGAAAGGATTGGGTCCAGACTAGGAAGGAGTCTAGTCTATGAAAGAAGCTTATTGGAACATCTCTGAGGGTGAGATATTACCTGTAATCAGTTTCTTAATGTATTAGGCTTAGACTTGCATTTTTTTTATTTTGTTTGATGACTTACTTTGTTCTGTCTGTTATTACTTGAAACCACTTAAATCCTAGGTTTTATACTTTACTTTTGCTTATTAATAAACCCAGAGTAAGTGATTAACACCCAGGGGAGCAAACAGCCGTGCCTATCTCTCTGTCAGTGTTATAGAGGGTGGACAATTTATGAATTTACCTGTATAAGCTTTATACAGAGTAAAATGGATTTATTTGGGGTTTGGATCCCATTGGGAGCTGGGTGTCTGGGGGCTGGAGGCAGGTAACCTGCTAAACTGTTTTCATTTAAAGCCTGCAGCTCTGGGGGCGTGGTCCAGACCCTGGGTCTGTGTTTGTAGCAGGCTGGCTGTGTCTGGCTCAACAAGGCAGGGCTCTGGAGTCCCAAGCTGGCAGGGAAAACAGGATCAGAGGTCATTTTCAGCATGTCAGGTGACAGTCCCAAGGGGCTCTCTGTGAGGGAACCCCACACACCCAGTGTGGTCATAATTATGTTCCTAACAGGGACACAAAGAAATTAGAGGCAGTGTCAATTTGTACTCCTTTGGCAGGGAAGGGATGCTGGCAAACTCCAGGTCATGACTGAAGACACAGCGTGACTTAGAATCTTTAAGTTCTTGAAGGACTCGTGCTGTAACTCCTCAACTAGGAGCAGAAAGGCTCCGTGGTCAGAGCCCTGGGAGTCTGACTTGTCTGGTCGAATCGTTTTCTTTCCCAGCTTGAATGTAGGATGGATGGTTTGAAGTACGGGGCAGGCTCCTGTCCCCTCTACATTCTGCATTCTCCCCGCCAAGCGACACCCCACCCCCCGCCCCCAACTCCGCGGCTCTCGCTCATCCCTCCCTGGTCGTCCCCCGCCCCCAGCTGAGCGACAGCTCCCGCGCCGCTGCCACCCAGTGGTGCTGCCCGCGGCTGCGAGACTCCGCCGCCGGCTGGGTGCCGCTCGCGGGCTGCGCTGCAGGTGGCGGCGGGAGAAGCAGGAAGCGGGCCGGGCCGGGGAGCAGGATGGCGGCCGGGGAGTCGGAGAACATCCGCTACTGTGCGCGCTTCTCCTACCTCTGCCTCAAGTTCACCCTCATCACCTACTCCACGCTCTTCTGGGTGAGCGCGGGCTGCGCGGGGGGGGCGGCCGAGGAGAGACCCCGATCCCCGCTGTGACCCGGCTGCGCGGGGGGCTACGGTCACCGCCCTGCCCGGGGGCCGGGGAACAGCGCCCGCCTGGAGATGCTGCGCTGAGGCGAGCTGGCGCCGCGGTCGGTGCGGTCCTGGAGCCCAGCGCCCCCGGGCCGGGTGTGTGCGTGTGTGTGCGGGGGGGGGGGGGGGAGCACCGCTTCACCAGCCCTGGCAGTGCGCCCGTGTGTCACACCAGCAAATACCCCCCTCAAGGGCGACAGCTGCCCGCGCACTCCGCGGGGCAGAGTTGTTGTGTTGGGGTTTTTGGGGCCGGGGGTGGGGGCGGACTCTCGAGTCCTCCTCAGCGTGGATGTGGGTTCCCGGCCGGGCGCACCCGGTGAAGTGCTTGAGAAGGCCAGGAACGTTTCCCTCTTGGGCAGGGCTCAGTGGATGGGCACATGGAAGAATTCTGCCCCTGAATGAGATCTCTGGCGTCAATGCACCGCGTGCCCTAGAAGGAAGCCTCTGGGGTGCAGTTTTGTGATTGTCACTGCGTGATAATCAACTGGTTTTGGCATTTAGCGACTTCCAGAGGTGGAAGGGTGTGGCAGGTAGCATGAAAATCAGTTGTGTACGCTAACAACAAAACATTGCTTTGTCACACTCAGATGGGAGTGTGAAAGCTAAGAGGGGGAAAGGCTTCAGCCACTAGAGAACCAGTTGTTTTGTGTCTGATTAATGTAGGATGATTTCAATTTTAAGCTTGTGGGCTGTTCAGTGGTATTTCACCTGCTCTGTTCTGTGCTTTTAAAAGAGGAACGTGCAATGTTGTTTGATGTCTTTTACTGATTTTCATAGGAAAGATTGTACAAACTCTCCACTGTGTGGTATTTATACTATTGTGCAAAGCAGCAGACCAGCTCTCATAGTGCTGAAGAAAATTGTTCAGGTTTGTTAGGTGAAGAGAAAGTAGTCTAATAGAAAGAAAAGGAGGACTTGTGGCACCTTAGGGACTAACAAATTTATCTGAGCATAAGCTTTCATGAGCTACAGCTCACTTCATCGGATGCATGCAGTGGATCCGATGAAGTGAGCTGTAACTCACGAAAGCTTATGCTCAGATAAATTTGTTAGTCTCGAAGGTGCCACAAATACTCCTTTTCTTTTTGGGGATATAGACTAACACGGCTGCTACTCTGAAACTAGTCTAATAGAGTTTCTGTTGAAAGAGACATCATCCAGGATGTTACAGCCCAAATCTGATTCACATGTCTGTCCTTCTCAAAAATGGCAACTTCACGTTTGGTATGCATCCTGAGTTTGAAAACAATGACCAGTGGTGACACTCATTTAGCAAAAAAAAAAAAAAAAAATTAGCAAATTTCCATTTTCAGGGTATGAAGTTCTGTATTTACAGTAGAATCTGACAGACCGTTTTCTGTGCTGGGAACTGTCACATATGTTGACATTTCAGATTCCTAGATGAGATTTGTTTCTGTCTTTGTCTTCAAAAAGCTCCAAATTCAAGACTACTGCATTTCTTGTTTTGAAGATCTGATAATTTTTCCCTAGTAGGGATAGATTTTTAAAGTAAGGCTTTTTGTTTTTAAAGCGTGAGTTGGGAGAACATGTTACCTTGGGTTTCTGAGTCTTTATAGTGTAGTATCCTTTTAGGTTTTGTTTTGAAGAAAAACTACAATTTGACGAATGACTGAAAATCAGAACATAAAACACATTGCCTTTAGTTCAGACTTTTTTGGGTATTAGGTATCTCTTAGCCTTTTTCATTTTATTATTTTTTCTGTTTTTAATAGAAAATTAACCTTTTCTCCTCCTTGGACTCCTAGTTTCACTCCAGCAACCATTCCATAAGTAGAACCTTCTGCAAAAAAAGGTCAGGGCAACAATAATTATAGCCTTCCCACATTAGGATACTTGTCCTACTAATAACATTTTACTGATTTTGTTCTGTGTTCAAAGGGTTTCTAGTAAATTGATTTATACACAGGTATGCCTTCTATTCTTAAACACCACATTATCTTTTTTTCTGTAAGCAAGCACACTTGTACCTCATTTACTTGTCTGCTCTTTCATTTGGCATGGTAAGCTTGTTCTGGTGTGGCATAACACACCACTTAGTAACAGAAAAGTCAACCCTGATATCACTGAGTACCTGTTGAGACCATAGTAGCTTTCAAACACATTAAGAAACTTAGTCTTTATTTGTAATTCTTCCCTCCCTCCCCCCTGGATTTTCAACTAGGAAAATATGCTAAACTTGTTCCTCCTATCATATATCAAAATACATAAGGTGCAGTCTAACACCATGGAATAGTTGTTAAAAGGAAATTAGATAGAATGTTTTGGTAATTAGAAATGTTAGTTCATAATAATATTCGGGTGAACTAAGATTAGCTTATGTGAATGGAGTTTGCAAACATATAGTTTTCAAATCAATCCTGAAGAGACGGAATTTAAATTTGTATGTTAATGGAGAAAAGTTTATACACACTGTATCTTCCTTTAAATAACTCCTTGTCACCTCAGCACAGAGTCCAGGCAGGTTTTACCATGCCACCCCACCCTCAACAAAATGACTGTAAATGTTCCAAAAACGAAAAGAAGAAAAACGATAAATAACAGACCTGCACATATAGAATTCCCAAGGCATCTATATTTTAGTGATCCTTTCATTTTATTTATTTTAACCTTATTTATATCTAAATTCTTAACTCATTAATATATTAAGAAGGCAGTTTGCAACTTGAAAGTGGGACAGAGGCCACAATGAAAGAGCTGTTGGAGGAGGAAAGGATGGGGGCTGATGGCATTTATTCTTGCAGAGGGCTTCCTTTGTTAGTATAATTGTCTTCTTTCACAGCTTTAACGTATGATGTATTATTTGAAATATGTCGCAGGCTTGTTTTCTCTCTAAATTCTGCATTCTCCCAGTCAAGTGAAACAGATCTCCTTACTTGTCCAAATGTGTAATAAGTAGCTAAGGCTGAATTCTTTTTTCTGTTATGCTGACACAATCCCACTGACTTTGGCGAGAGTAGAGTTTTGTTCTATATAGTGAACAACCCTTTTAGCTTGTGAAGGAATTTCAGTATGTTATACTCACTTGCTTAAACCTTTATTCACTGTACTTAACTGCTCTATATTTTCCCTTTTGTTAGGGTTATATTTTGTTTTGTGCTTAGCACATTCACCTCCCAGTTACTTCCATTAGTTTCTGTGGGCAGTACCCTCTTAAGTACACTTGCAAAGCAGCCAGAAAGCTGGCCTACTGGGGCAACTGGAAATTCCTCTGGTGTCAGAGTTTTGCTAACCTGCAGTAGGGGTCAAATCACCTGCTGGAAGTCTCAGCACAGAATTGAGGCAAAGGTTATATAAAGCTACCTTTACCCCTTCTTTCTCCTGGTAATTGCCAGAATTACTGTTCTCGTAATATTTTTTAACTCTTAACATTAATGATTTTTTGCAATAATGGGTCAGGGCTGGAGCATTTAATTAAAGAGTTAGTATAAAATTTGTAAATTGTAAGACTTTTTTTTCTTAATTTGTGGGTTTGATCAAGCAAATGGGTCTCTCAAAATCTAATCCTGTTGCTTGCGACATGCGCATTTTACAGATTTTCTGAGACACATCTGTTTGATTAAACTAATTTTTGCGCCTGTCAACATTATTGAAGATGCACAAAGAAGAATAAAAATAGTCTGAAAAAACTTGTTTAGACTGTCAAAATGAATAAATTTGTTGCAAGGTCCTGTCACTGCTATGGTTTCAACTGTGCATCTAGAACTCTCTTCAAAAACTGCTGACTTTTCTAGACAATTGATTTCCAACACTTCCAGCTAATGAGATAGTAGTATAATTTATCTCTCCAATGTGAAGAGGTATTTATGTTATGCTAGCCATAATAACATTATCAATTCTCTTCTCCCCCAAGGCCTGCATCCTAGGTTAGCCTATAGTAAGGTTTGTAACAATAGTGGGTGTGATGAGAACATAAAGCATTTTACAACACTGTTAGACTGTAATTGAGTTTTGAAATTCGTGTCAAACACCAATACAACCTTAATGTAGACAAGATCTTAGTCACTGATACAGTTTCAAAAAGCTGTTTTTCCAGAGGTTCTAACCATAATTATGTTTTAAAATAAAACCCATTTCCCCCTCCAAGGTTTCAAGATGAAAATAACTAGTGCTGATAGTCACAGAATTACTTGACACACTTAAACTTTTATATGTGAATTAAATAGTAAATTTAGTGCTGGGACTAGTAGTTAAAAAACTGCTTTTTCGTCCACTTGGGAAAGTGACTCCACTCTTTCCCACACACACAAAAATACAGAGGATGTCCCTGTCCTTTGGTGATACATATCCAGTTAATACAAACAAGGCCAAATCACTTCTGGTGTGAATAAAATATGATTTGCCAAATTTAAATTCAGTTGTGAAGGGACAGGATGCAAAATATACATAAGTCTATTTTATCTATGGCCTTGTCTACACCACCAAGTTTTGTTGCCAAAACTGCCCTTTGTTGACCAAAACAGTGAGTGCGTATACACTGCGAGGTGACTTTTGTTGGGAAAAATGCCCAGATTTGGTGACAAAATTCATCCACCCTCATGAGAGAGTTATGTCTTTTTCCTCTACATTTTTGTCGACAAAGTGCAAGTGTAGACACCAGGCTTGATTCCATCTCTTTCATTGGCCGCCAGGAGGTGTCCCACAAAGCCCATCCTGACCGCTGTGGTCAGCAGTTTGAACTCCACTGCCCTGCAGCCAGGAAAACAACCATCCTCCCATCCCTGTTAGAAGCCCTGAGAATTTTTGAAATTCCATTTCCTGCTGGCTCGGCATGGAGAAGTCTCATCACATCTTCCCAGGTGACCTTCGCGAGTTATCGCACCAAACGCTCTCCTGCTTGGACCACTGCGGAGCTGTTGGATCTGCTCAGTATATGGGGAGAGGAGGTTGTGCAGTCCCAGCTGCGCTTGAGCCGTAGGAATTGGGATACCTATGGGCAGATTTCTTGAGGCTTGTGCAAAAAGAGCTATGATCGGGACATGCTGCAGTGCAGAGTGAAGATAAAGGAGTTGAGGTAGGTATACCATAAGGCGAGGGAGGCAAACCATCGCTCAGATGCTTCACCTAAGACCTGCCTCTTCTATAAGGAGCTGGATGCTATCCTCAGTGGCAACCTCACCTCCATTGCTAAGAGCCCCATGGATACTTTGGCAGGCCTGTAGGCAGCGGAAAGAGGACCTAACCTGGAGGATGAAGTTATTGATGAAGAGGTGGAGTTAGACGAGGATGTGCAGCTCCTGGCAGGGTCGTCCGGTGGGGCAGGCAGCCAGGAACTGTTCTCCTCTCCAGTGGTGTCTAACCAGTCTCAGCGGTCGCTCTCCGGGGAGCAAGAAGCAGAAGATGAGACACCTGGTAAGTGGCTGTGGCTTGTGTAATCCGGAGGTGGGTTCAGGATATAGTAATGTGGGAGGCTGGCTGTGTTTCTGTGAGCTGGACATTTCCTAGTGTAGCTAATCGGTATAGTGGAACCAGGTGTTGATGCACGCTGAGATCTCACGAGAATCCTCCAGAGAGATCTCCAGGAAAGTTTCCTGGAGGTACTCGGTAATCCTCTGCTGAAGGTTCCTTGGCAGAGCTGCTTTGTTCCTTCCTCCATTGTAGGAAACTTTCCTGCGCCATTCGGCAACCACTTTTGCAGGGACCAAAGCGGCAGACAGGCGAGTAGCATAGGGAGTAGGGCAAAAGCCATGAGCATGGAGTAGATGTACCCTCATTTCCCTGCTTACCCTTAGTGACATGTCTGCTAGAATGACCCCCGCCTGTGAAAAGTATGGGAGAATTTTAGAATTTGTCCCATGAACCTTGCAAAGAGTATGTGCTCTTTTCCCCATCTGGAGCGCTCCCGCCCACCCCAGCCAACACTCACCATACTTTGGCTGTTCGCAGAGATGTGTGCCTGGCTAGGGTCAGTAAAAAAGTGATGGCAATGTTGCAAAAGGTGTATTTAACCAAAATGTTTCAATGCTGTGTGTGAATTTAACAATCCCGCTTTTATGCATTGTCTCCTGTGCTTCGCCAGATGTGGCCTTCCGGAACACCCCATGCACCCCAGCCGAGCATCTCCACCAGGCAAGAAAGCGCCCAAGATGCAGTAAAGAAGACATGTTCTGGGAGGTCCTGCAGTGCTCCAATGCAGAAAAAAGGGAACACAAGGAGTACTGGGAAGCCGAATGGCAGGACAGAAAAGAGAATCACCCATTTGTTAAGGACAGAACTGAGCGGATGATTAAAGTAATGGAGGAGCAAATGCAGATGCTGAAGTCCTTAATAATGCTGCAGACTGAGCAGACCATCTCCACTGCAGAACATTCAGAACTATTTTCCATGCCTCCCCAAACTCCGCCCACACAATCTTTTCCACTCTCTGGGACTCTCGATTTTCCCTTCACTCCACCCCCTTCGACAATTTTCACAATGATAGCTGGACCTACACACAGTTGTGAAAATGTGTCCTTCTCTGGTTCCTCCTTTCCCACCAAGCATCTGTGGGTTTGTGTGTGCTGATTCTTGTGCAATAAAAGCAAAGTTTTATAATGGTAAATCATCTTTATTTGTTTCCTACAAATTGAGATAGCGGGCTCTACCAATACATGAACTGGCAGTTTAATCACTTCCTTACTGGAATATAAGGCCCCAAATGTCACCGTTGCCCCCTAGAAAACTACATGTAATGTAACATTGAAGCACCTCTGACAGAGATATGTTACTGGTGCGCATTGTCAAAGTGCTGCCTCAAAGCCTCCCTGATTCAAATAACCCCCCTCTGGGCTCCTCTGACAGCCCTGGTATCTGGCTGCTCAAAATCAAGCAGCCAAGCAGTCTGCCTCAACACTCTACCCCTGAGCAAACCTTTCACCCTTAGCTTCACAGAGATTATGCAACATACAGCACATGGCTATGACCATGGGAATATTATCCTCAGTGAGGTCTAATCTGCCATAAAGGCATCACCAGTGTGCCTTTAATCTGCCACAGACACAATCAGCTGTCATCCGGCACCTACTAAGCCTGTTGAACCGATCCTTACTGCTGTCCAGGTGTCCCATGTAAGGTTTTATGAGCCATGGCTGTAAGGGGTATGCAGGATCCCCCAGGATCTCTATGGGCATTTCAGCATCCCCCACTGTAATCTTCTGGTTTGGGAAGAAAGTGCCCGCTTGAAGCTTTCTGTACAGGCCAGTGTTCCTGAAGATGCATGCGTCATGCACCATTCCACAGCACCCCACATTAATGTCAATGAAACACCCACAAGTGCTTGCAACACCATGGAGAAGTACCCCTTCCTATTAACGTATTCCGTCGCAAGGTGATCTGGTGCCAAAATGGGAATATGTGTGCCATCTATCACCGCTCCACCATTAGGAAAACCCATTTCTGCAAATCCACCCACTATTTCATGCACATTTCCAAGAGTCACAGTCCAGGACGCGATTTATTGCCCTGCACACTTGCATTAATGCAGCGCCAACCATTGACTTCCCCACTCCAAACTGATTCTCAACCGACCGGAAGCAGTATGAAGTCACCAGCTTCCTCACAGTGATTGCCACATGCTTCTCTACCGAGAGGGCAGCTTTCATTCTGGTGTCCTTGTGCCGCAGATCTGGAATGAGCTCTGCACACAGTTCCAGGAAGGTGGCTTTCTGCATCGGAAAGTTCTGTAGTCATTGCTCCTCATCCCATATCTGCATGACAATATGATCCCACCATTCAGTGCTTGCTTCCCGAGCCCAGAAGTGACGATCTACCCTATGCACTTGCTCTATGAATGCCAAAAGCAATCTAAAGTTGCTCCTATCCATATCACGCAGAATGTCGGGTGCCTGCGAGTCTTCCTCAGTTAAGAACTTCACGATGAACTCCACTGCCATCCGCGAAGTCTTCATGACAGTTAACAGAGCATAGGCGAGCAGGGCAGGATCCATCCCTTCTCACAAAGATGTCAGGATGCACAGCAAAGAAGGGCCGTTTCAAAAATGCTGCAAAAAAAAGCCAGAAGACCCTGGAGTGCTGGGACAGAAAGCAGTGCATCATGGGACATTTAGCCCTGTCCCAAAATGCGCTATGATTTGCTGGTTATGATTTTGCCATTTGTATGCATGTATCATTTTTGTATTTAAAGTTACAAGTACTCGCTCTATACCTGGATTTCAAAGGTTTGCTCCTCGGGGAACATCCACAAGGTAGTTAGCCAGCACATCTTGGGGGTACTATTCAAATTGAGTGGCCCATCAAAAGAACATTTAACTGACAATGAACCATGGGAGATGCCTATTACACTTAATGGAATTTCCTGCAATGACTAGGTGAAATGCATGGACATGTGACTTGTCCATGTGACTCCAACCACTATCTTCTTACTGTACTTTTCCACAGTAAGAACTATGGGATTCTCTCCACATGGCAGAAGATATCAAAGACTCTGGAAACACCTCCGTTTTGCCTCTTTTCTGCTCCAGCCTCTGGACTATGAACTTACATTAATGGAAGCATTCTAACCAAGGAATTGAGGACCTTCCAATGATCTGGAAGCAGCCAGACACTTGACGTAAGCCAGCAGTTTATTCCATCACTGCTACGAGCCTGAACCAAGAACTTTGCAATTATTGTATGTATTTGATTCCTTTAACTACTTTTAACTCTCACCTTTCTTTCTTTCTTTTTATGAATTAACCTTTAGATTTTAGATACTAAAGGATTGGCATCAGCATGATTTTTGGGTAAGATTCTGGGCTATATAGTGACCTGGGTGTGTGGCTGGTCCTTTGGGATCAGGAGAACCTTTTATTTGATGAGACTGGTTGTAAAGAACCACTCACCTTTAAATCCAGTGTTTTTAGTGGTGATATAAGAACTGGAATGTCTAAGGAAACTGCTTTTATGACTTCTTGTTAGCCAGTGTGGTGAAACAGAAGTTTACTTTTGTTTCTAGTTTGGTATATCCTATGGGGGATTAGCCATCAGTCTTGGGGTGTGTCTACCCTATTTCTCATCAGTTTTTCCTGAATTTGGCATCCTCAGTTGTGGCCCAGTGCTCACACTGTCGATGATGGTGCCCCCACTGTGGACGCGATCTGCTGACAGAGGGAGCAAGTGTGAACGTGAAATTGCGATTTTTATTATGTCGACTTTTGGGTTTCATTTTGTTGACACAAATTGGTAGTGTAGACATGGTCTATGTGTGGTTTGGATTTCTGCAGCATCTGGAAGGAGGAGAAGGGTCAACACTGGCCGAAAAGGGTAAGTTGGGAGGGGTTAAAGTTCTTTCCCAAACTGATGCCTCTTGGTTGAGGCAAAGCAATGATGCTGGGTTTTTTAGCCATCTAGGCTGTGAGTTTTTGTTTTTTAATGGTTTGCCAATAGAAATAATGAGTACAGTAATAAAGCTGGTTTATTATGCACATTTTACAAAAAATTATTCCAACTGTGTGTAAGAGAAGTGCACACGAGGACAAGTTTATTCAAGTAATGGTATTGCTGGACAGAGGGGTAATTATATTGTCAACTTCATACTTTTTAATCTAGGATTTAAAAAAATTTCATGTTTTAAAAATGTACAAGTAAATATAAACATAACCCACATGCACAAGGATTATAATAAAGTATCTATTCTTTCTTTAGGAATTCCTTCTGCTAAAAGAAAGCCTTTATGTATAAAGGATGTATAGTATGGAATATGTGTGTATTGTATGATGGTATGGTATAAATGTTTTATTAGCATGATTGTGGGAAGGTTGCATTACTCCTGAATGGCAAAGCTACAAATGAGTGCCAATAAATGCTTTATACCTCCCACATTTCTATATGTATTGTTTTGAAGAATAACTATTTTAGAAATATTCTAGTGAATTTTTATAAATTTTATTGGCACCAAGTTTTGTAACTGTCTACCTGTCAAGTGCCACTATTTTGAAGTGTGAAATGTTGGAGCCTTCCAGAAGTAGAAGTACTTGCTGCATGTCCTGTTGGGAAGCTCGGACTATCCCTATAGTTTGCATTTCAAGTCTTGATGAGTCATGAGATATCACATCTTAAACCTGTCATTTTTCCAACACTGAATAGTGTCCATTCTGCTTCTCAGGCAGGCCAGTGTAATCTTTTGGGGAATGGGAAGAAAGGAGACATAGTTGTGGTATGTTGATTTAATAGAGGAAAATAACTGAAACTGCTCCTAAATTTGGAATATCTAAAGTAGTCTTGGAGAAGATGGATGGGCAGAGTGCAGGATTAAGTGGACAAAAGTGCATTTTGTCATATGGCCCTGCAGTTTATTAGTTAGGTATCATCACCAGATATGCAAAATTTGTGTGTGGAGCATATGTTCCTACTTCCAGACAAAAGTCTTTAAGAAGATGTGGTTAGGTTTGCAAATATGGATCAATAACCCAAGGGAAAAATCTTTCAACAGAATTTTTTCGTGTTAAAATAACAAACTTCTGAAAATCTGGGAATTCAAATGTAAGTTTCCACAAAGAAACTTAACTCTGACTTTATATCCCCACCACCATGCATGCCCTCTGTATAAGATATATACTTGCTGGACAAGTATTTCAGCTACTAGACAAATCAAATCCTCAAATCTTGATGGTTTGGCTACAAATGCTGCCAGCTGAGGACATCTTAAACACCGTATATTGTACTTTAGTGTCTTGAGTGCAGTTGCTTACCGTAGTACGCAGTAAGTTCTACCAACCATATCTTTCCTAGCAGAGTATACTTGGTGTAACTGCAAGTCTATAGTAGGTTTAAATTATCTGCAGTAGTAGGGAGCGTGAACAGTGTATAGTAAAGGGTTGTAACATTTACAATTTCTAAGCTACCAGAGTGCAAACATACACCTGAAACTTGTTTTTCAGCTCTTACAATGTATACATTTCAAGAGATTATTTGTGGACAGATTTCTTATTTTCTTTTTAAACAAATTAATTCCAAACAAGAAACATTGTATACCAGATTTCACTCTGGAGTAGATTTTATTGTTGAGATTTAAGTTCCTGAAAGTTGGAGTTTGTAATGGAAAAACTGACACAGTCCTAACTGTGGTGGCTGTAAGAGGCTTTGATATAGCAGAGTGTAAAGCAGGCATTTGAAATCATGGCAGATCTGAAGGTGCTGATTTAATCAAATTCAGATTTAGACCTGTACAACAGCAGCAGCGTGTAACAGAAAAAGTGGTGCTGTTTCTGGGCAGTAACACTAGGAACTTTAGTGGCTTAATAGTGAGTGTATCTATTCTTAAAAGGGCACGTTTTTAACTTTTTACTGCAAATCATTTCACTGCATATTTATTTTTACGGTCTTGGACAGGAAGATCTAACACACAAATTAATATAAAACTTTAAGCCAAGTAAGGAATATAGGGCTGTAAGGCTAGCCAAACCCAGGTGTATATATTTTATCACAAAAAGGTATTCTCTAGACATTTATCAGTTATATTAATATGCATGCTATAATAGCCGAAAAGCCTGCAATTTATCCATTAAGTTGGTACTCAAGATTTTTGATAAAACAAACTGTTTAAGGAGTGAACTTGAAAAATCATATACAATAGTATTCCACTGCATGAGAGACAGATTTTAAATGAACACAGGACTAATCCATTTGTGTGTTCTGTTATTGGCTTTTAGCAATCTATTTTCCCCATCTCAGAGTTCTTTGTAAACTGCAATAACTTCAAAGCATTATTCAGTATCAACATTTTTAGAATAAGATTAAAATGCTACATTACATAATAATTCTTTTAAAATTAGTGGACTTTACAAATCTACTATTACACAATTGCTATTATAAGGTTTATTGAAGATTCTTTGGGTTGTTTGCTAATGTTCCTAAGTTTCATACCATACTAGAGAAATATGAATTGTTATGATAAATAATATAATTTATAACTGATAATTCAAAACATTTTGCTTTTTAAAAGCTAAACTAACATTAGAGATCAGCCTTTTAAAGATGTAAAACCAGTTAAAAATAGGTACAGTAGAAAAGGGCTTGTAATGTAAATAGTAAAGTTGAATAAGCGCTGTCTGTCTTTTCTCTTCTGTGATTCATAATCTCCCTTATACAAAAGGCACTCTGAATTGAGGGAAGGGTGTTAGCCTGAATTCAGTCTTATTTAGTTATTTAATGGTTGAATTCAACAAGACAGCGATAAGTGTTAATGCACAAAGAGAAAAAGACACTAATATCAAGTAGACCATCTATAGAAGTGTTGTGTGGGTGAAATTTGCTATGGCAGCAAAAGGATCAAGAACTTGCAAAGCTCTTGGAAGTTGCATAGTATTACTGGCTATGTCTACACTACAGACTTTACCGCGAGCACAGAAGCTGCACCACGGTAAGGTCTCCTGCATAGCCGCTCTTTGCCAGTTAGAGAGAGCTCTCCCGTTGGCATAATTAAACCACCCCCAACACAATTCATCAAATAACATCTCTGTATTTAAGGTAAATATTATTTGAAAAAACAATAACACCTGTTTTTCTTTTTTTCATTGCAGTTGATAGGAGCACTTGTTCTTGCTGTTGGAATTTATGCAGAAGTTGAAAGACAGAAGTATAAAACCCTTGAAAGTGCCTTTCTAGCCCCAGCAATTATTTTAATACTCTTGGGCATTGTAATGTTTCTTGTATCATTTGTGGGTGTATTGGCTTCTTTAAGGGACAATATATGCCTTCTTCAAGCAGTAAGTACTCTAGTTTTTTACTGTCTTTTATAGTTTTTGTATTTTTTGATATTACTTGAGCTCAACCTCCCTAATCATTGCGTCATCTATCTTTAATAGAAAAACACAGTATTTTTTTCCTCTCCTTCAATTAAATAATAGAGAGAAACTATGTAAAGCAAGGCTGGTACACACAACTTTAGAAGCAATACAATCAAGTCACTTTTCTTACTTTTTAATTAAATATTATAAAATCCTTTATGTTGATCTGATCTTACGAATATTTCATTGCACAGGTATCTTTGTAATGAATCATCTGGATTATTATTTAATATGTACAAGTGGGATTTTCACAAGTGCTCAGCATTGGCCCAGCTCTGCTCCCACTGAGATCATTATTGACTTCTGTGGGACCAGAGTTCAGCCAGTGCTGAGCACGTCTGAAAATCTCATCCGATGTGTGCATAGCGCCATAAGTGAACAAATGATGAATAAATAAAAATGTCAAATATTGAGAGATTAGATTGTTTACTTATAAGTAGAATTAATATTATAAATACTTGTAATATTTTCTAATTAGTAGTAAGGTAATAAGATTCACATCATCATAGTATCTGATCTCACTTTATATGCCTTGAGATTAGAAATGTACCAAACTGCATTTTCTAAAAACAAAGAGCTTATTCTTTGCAGCCCTTTGTAGCAAAAAACCGAGCTTCTCTCAAGGGATCTATGTCAGTTGAAAGTTGTAAATAAACAGTTTTAAGAGATTCCAAGGCTTATAGCTAGAGAAAAGCTAAATAAAGGGATACCGTGTATCTCACTTTAAAAGCCAGTGAATGCCCAGTGATATCTAATTCTAGAGGGTTCACCACTATGAATGCCCTACCTCAAACTTGTGTGAGCTTCACCCTTGAAAGAGATAGCTGAAGCATTCTTTCTATGTGTTGTTGATATAACAGCACCTAGGAGGAGAGTCAGTCTTTGATGAGATAACTGGAACCTAGAGAAGTAAGGGCTTTATAGATAATAACCCCAATCATGAATAAGCAGTCAAAGTGGATTGCACTGACTGAAGCATACAAATACCCTTCAAAGTTAGCCCCAGGTACACTGTGTGTGGCATTTGTGTAGCCTAATGATAACAAAGGCATGTATTGTGGTGAGGACTGCATTTGAGAGGAAATGGCACAATCTCTTGGCCAGTTGAAAATGAAAGAAAAAATATCTGGCCACTGCTACTATCTGAGAACAGAGAAGAGTAGAACCTTGAAACTGTGAACCACTTTGATAGATGGATTTTGCAGCAGTTCTCAAACTGTGGGTTGGGACCCCAAAGTGGGTTGCAACTGTGTTTTAATGGGGTCGCTAGGGCTGGCTTAGACTTGCTGGGGCCTGGGGCCAAAGCCCAAGGGCTTCAGCCCTGGGTGGCGGGGCTCAAGTTACAGGCCCCCTGCCTGGGGCTGAAGCCCTTGGGCTTCAGCTTTGGCCTCTCTGCACAGGGCGGTAGGATGCGGGCTTTAGTCCCCCACCTGGGGTGGCGGGACTCAGGTGACCTCAGGCTTCTATCCCCCCTTCTGGGGTCATGTAGTAATTTTTGTTGTCAGAAGGGGGTCGCGGTGCAATTAAGTTTGAGAGCTGCTGGGTTAAGGCATCAAACTGAGAGGGTAGTTGTCAGAAGAAGCATTTTGAGGAGATGGCAGACTCAGACTGAATCTAAACAAGTTGGCTCTCATCCAAATCTCTGTCTACCATTCACTGGGGAAAGCAGGGGGCATGGTTCTGTGGGGTACATTGAAAAGAAGATGTACAACTGCGTATTCAGTATATTGATGGCATTGTAGCACATAGCTCCTCAAAGCTGAGACCCCTGAGGAGGAAACAGCAGTAACCTAGCACTTCTCTGCTATTTCTGTGAAAGAATGAGTGTAGCTATTTGAGGGCAATTCCATTCACCCCTGCAGAGTTCTGTGGACTCAAACTTAAGTTATAAACATAAATTACAATAAGAAAAACATATAAACATAATTTTTATTCACCTGCCAAATTTTATTTAAGGAATAGTTAAATGTGATACATAATGTAGGCTAAAATAATGGGTGGTTACGATTTTAAAAAGTACACTGGAAATTGACAGATACCGTACAGATACAGATAAAACTGCTGAGAATCTGAAGTTGAATGATTATAGTCTCTAATTGCACACAGTATTGCTTACCGTTCTATGGCAGGAAAGTTCACCATTCTTGCTGCTGTTCATGGTGCTTCTTTCTTAGACTAATTCTGTCTCTAGCAGAGGAAAGGACTTTAATGTGCAGTAGTTCCAGGTCGTTCACAACATTCTGAATAAGCTCAGTTTATTAATGTGGGCAGTCTGCAGTATTTACTTCTGGGCCTTGTTTACCCGTGGTATGTGTTTGTGTTCACAAGTGACAAACTGTATCTTCCTGGTTGGGAGAGGAAGGAGTAGGTCAGAAGCAGGAAGTACAAACATTTCCAGTGCTCTATCAACATAGTACAGCACTAGTTTTTGCCCCCATGTTTTTGAAAAAGGGAAGTGTGATGGTAGTTAACATCTGACCCTCTTAAAGTGCTCTCACTTTGCTATCAAATGTACTAAGTCCCAGATTTGACTGACTTTGAATACTACTGATCTTTTCGGGAAGCACAAAACCATAATGTTCTGTGTTTTTTTTTAGCAGTTCATTAATATGCTATTCCAAGAGCTATGATGCTGATATAAAGAGAGGGGAAGAGGTGTTTTGGCATGATAAATGCAATGCAAGTCTTAAAAAAGCTTTTAAATTTCAATTCAGTTGAAAAATTTTCAGTGTTGCCAAATGGAAAAAGGTACAATTAGCAATGTGGAGAAAGGGATCTCTCAAACCACAAACAGTTTATATATATATATATTTTAACCTTGATTTTTCCTGTTGTCTTTCAAAAGTACATTGATATTTAGAAAATTGTTCAGTATGTTGGAGGTTAAAGATTCCTGACTTAAATTAGAATAATTGAAGGAATAACTGAGGAAATTTGAGCCTAAGCTTATTTAGGATATTTTTTTGCAATTACATTTTGCAGTTTATGTACATCCTTGGTATTTGTCTCTTCATTGAACTGGTCGGTGGAGTTGTGGCACTGATCTTCAGAAATCAGGTGAGCAAAAATTAGTTTACATTTTTACTCCTTAGTAGTGTTATGTACAATATGCAAATGTGTGGCTACACTGTTTAGAGGGTAAAAGTATTTAAATTGTCATGTGAACACTAAAAAGTGAGGGACTAAAGAAAGGTACTGGTTTAAAAGTTTTTTTCAAATTAGTAGAAAAAAAGGAATTGTCATAACTTGTGCAACTGATTTTGAGACTGAAGAATAAGGGAAAAGGTTATCTGTGTAACCCATTAGTAAGGATCTGCAATATGTGCAGAACTGGTTTGCAAAAGCTTTCTGTGTTGTGAAATGCTTTTCTTCATTTTACTTCCCATGTCCCACCCTTTGCTGCTCTCTGAAAATTTCAGCTGCCTAGGGAGACTTGGGCACTTTTGGGTGAACAATCTGTTTTGCATTTTCACCTTATTCGTGTATATTAGTACAGTAGTGCTTACATTATCTCAGTTCTGTTACTAGGTTGGAGTATGTTTCCTTCAATAACCAAACTACTTTGCTCGGACAGACTAGATCAACCAAACACTTTGCATATTGATTAAATTAAAAAATGGACTGATTAATCTACGTGTGTGTGTGTTTTCGGCAGATAGGTCATAGATGACTCTTTTCTATTAAAGCTTTAGGACATAAATGTATATGCCATGTTAAGTAGCAGGAGCCTATACACATTTATTTTTATTTTTTCTATTTTTCTATTGGCAAAATCAGTAAGAACATTCAAAAGGAACAAAGGAGCAAAAAATAAATGGCCACCCCCCAGTGTCCTACATCTGTCTCTTCTAAAGAAAGTGTTCTTATGGATAGCTTTAAAACACATCATTTTAAAATGATAAATCATGCCATTTTACTTCTCACCGTGGTATTGAAACAAGCTTTCCCTTTCCCATCACTGCTCTTTCCACTTGATGCTACAGCAAAGTTCTGAAATTGAATGGTAACATCAAAAGACGGGTTATCTTCATTTTTAAAAATTATATTTAACAGTGACCGTAACGTATACTTAACATTGTGCAAATTATTCTTCTAAATTTCACTTAAAGTGAGAAACTAGACATCAGAATGGAACCCATCAAATGTGTTTACACTGTATTAGAATCAAAACGAATGGACATTATAGTAAATAGAAGATTTGGTTCATGGTAAATAAAATACCTGGAATTCAATTTTCTGTTTTTTGAGTGTGGGGGAAGGGTTACTATTGATTTTCATAAAGAAAAGGTTCCAAATGATCATTCCTCTAACTCTCCCCTCACAACTTTATTTCTATTGGATTAATTGGCTGTCTCAGCAAGGAGATTAAGAACTGAAGGAATCTGGGGGCTGTACTACCCTCTTTTAGGGTTGGCGGAGAGCTTCGTGCTAATGGTTTATGGATAAGGAAATGATTTGTATTCAGTGATGCACTGAATAAAAATGCTGGTGTTTTGCATAAGCCACTTCCCTCTGAAAGCTGAAAAGTTAAGTTGCTTTTCTTTGAGTCATACTTACTGTAAGAAATATCTTATTATGGCATTTGTTTTCCATCCTTTATCTTTAATAACAGAGAAAGTATCAGTTATGTATTTATTTTTCATGCAGTTATTGTGTACAACCTGTCCCCATTATTCTAGTGTCTAGGTGATGTTTGAAATTGTTATAACAATTTCATTTTTATGGGGCCATTTGTGTATTCTCTAGGGGATTCTGGTTGTTCATTGAGATTTGGCATCTTTTTTTTTCATGTTCATTTTACAGTTTAATTGTGGTTTGAAAAATATCATGTAACATTGAAATATACATCCTTCTTTTTTAAAACAGAGGTTATGTATTGTTCTTGAGCTTCTGACATAAAGGATGATTCCATGGAGTACTGACTTGCTTATTCAGCTCAGTGTTCTTTCTTGTTCTTGAACAAGTATATTTTATACTTCCTGAAAGTAACAAGTACATTTTATATTTATTGCTATTGATTCTCTAGATGGCAGCATCAAACTGCACCAGACTTCATTAGCTCTGAGTTTCCCATGGGATAGCCAAAATTGAGAATTTGACTAAGCACAAGTAGCATCCTTTCTGGTATCTAATTAGCCAGACTATTGGTTCAATTTGATCAAGAAAGAAAACCATCATGAACGTGGAAATATGAAAGTTTGGTGGTGTGTAGATGTAAGATATACATCTCTTCTAGAAAAGCATCTTCTTCTCTTCTCTTCCTACTTCTATTTGCCTGTGGAAGGTTGTTTTATTTCCTTTTGTGCAGCAGAAGTGAATTCATTAGGGCAGCAGCACAATGGCTCTTGCATGCAAGTCTCAGCCATTAAGATACACCAGTTGGATCTCAACCTTCTGAAACATTATCAAATATAACTAAGATAGAGAATCTTTATTCCCTCCCTCCCTTAGCAAATATCTGCAGACTTTTACAGATGTCAAATGAGCCCTCTCCTTTGCCTTTCTAGCCAAGGGTTGAGCAATTACAGTTAACTAGAAGAGAAATAGATGAGGGCTTCAGAAGGGAAAATGAGATTCCCAGAATGACAGAGGTAAGATGACCACTGGATCATCCTTTGGGGAATAAGGCATGGTCTGTATTACAAAGGTAGATTGATATAAGATGTCTTGCGTTGATCTAATTGTGCATGTGTCTACACTTAAATTTGTCTTCCTCTGATCTAAGTACCCTGTTATGGCTATGCAGTAACACCACCTCCCCAAGCAGCGCTGAGTCTTGTTCGATGTACTGGAGTTGACACAGCATGTGTGTAGATGCTGTGTTACTTATGTTGACCTTAACTGTCCTCCAGCAACTGTCCCACAATGCCCAGCACTGACTGCTCTCGTCACATTTGTGAACTCCACTGCCCAAAGGACATGGAGACCAGAAGACCTCTCCACCCGTAAAACTCCACAAATTTTTGAAATGCCTTTTCCTGATTGTTCAGCTCGGCGAGCACACATGTTGGCTCTACATTGTTGTGTGCAAGTGCCCAGCTGTCAATGCCGGCTACATATTCCAGGCATACTCTGGCCTGGAGTAGACTGGAGATATTGGATCTCTTGGGACTGTGGGGAGAAGAGGCTGTGCAGGCACAGGTATGGACCAGCCACAGAAATGTCGATATCTGCAAGCAGATTGCATGGAGGATCAGCAACAGTGCTGTGTGAAAGTGAAGTACCTGCGGCAGGCATACCAGAAGGCCAGGGAGGCCAACAGTCTATCTGATGCTGAGCCGCAGACCTGCCCTTTAAACAATGAGCTGCATGCCATACTTGGTGGAGACTTCACCACAGCCCTGCAGACCACTGTGGATACCTGTGAACAACAAGGATGATGATGATGATGATAAGGATGGGGGAAATGTAACCAGGGGGTCCAGCTATGCCGTGAGCCAGGACCTTTTTGAGATTCCACTTGCGGTCCAGTCAGTCATGGCAGCTGAGCCCAGGTCAAGGGGAAGGAAACTGAAGTATGTTTATAAATGTATTTCTCCTTTCAGTGATGTACTGATGACACCACCAACTTAGCAGGATACAGCTAGTGATTTACTGATACTGGAAGAAGCATTGGTACAACAAACAGAGATAGCGTTGTTATCTGCTTTTCATCCCCCTATAGAGTTATGTGGTAGGGGCCATACAGAGCACTTTGTATGTGTACACAGGAATTTCCCTTGAATCCTCCTGAGAGATATCGCTGAAACTTTCATTGAGGTACTCTGCAATCCTCTCCTGAAGGTTTCTGTGAATGGCAGCCTTATTTCTTCCTCTGCGGTAGGATGCTTTCCCACGCCAGTCGGCGATAACTTTGGCATGCACCATTGCAGTAAATAGGCTAGTGGCTTATGGACCCATGCAGGATGCCGGCTGCAGCTGTGTTCTCTGTGCTTTTGTTACCCTCAGGAGGGAGATAGCAGTTAAAATGACCACCGCCTGTGAAAATGGTGCCAGTTTTCAGTGCCATTGCTCTTTACTTATAGTCTCATGCAATCAAGCAATTTCCTCCTCATTTCCCTCACCCCTGGTGGCCCATACTCACCATGGCTGGTGTTATGAGCAGTGCTGTGCACAAGCACTCTGAAGCAGAAGTGTCAGTAAGCATGTTTTGTTTAAAACTTTAGGGGAGTGTGATGAGGTATACAAACCCCACACTGGGCAACAAGGGGTTAAGGGACTGCTCTGGGTTCAGCCAGCCCTGCCCCTCCACACCTGTAGGAAATGCACCAATTGGCAGAGGAGTTAAAAGGCAGGGGATCAGCTCATTTGGTGGCAGAGCAGGGAAGAGACCAGACTGCAACCAGCAGCCCCAGCAGAAGAGAGTGGAAGGAAAGGCAGAACCTTTCCCCATGACAACTGAAGGAAGGGAGGACCTGCTACAGAGACAGCCTGAGAAGGAAGCATTCCCCTCTTCCTCTCAGATGGACTCCCAGTTCTATTAATTTCCCTTTGTTTTTTTTGGACTACCCCAGCAGGGGAAAGCCCTAGGATTGATCTGGCCCAGATGGGTGGGCTATACTGAAGAAGGAGGCAGTTGCCACATGAGAGAGAAAGAGAGCTATTACACTACATGCAGTTGCCAGAAGGTGGCACAAAAGGCACAAAAATCATGGGATATGGATGAAATGATGGGATGGAGAAAGTTGCATGCTGGGAAGTTGATCCGTTGCTCCCAGTCACCCCTGCACAATTCATTACTGCCCCAACATGCATTGCCAAAACTTCCCAAAAGAGTGCGCTGGATGGTGGTGAGTTGCACATTGGGTTACCTACCCATTGTGTACCACACAGTGCATCGATTCAAGCAATCCTGGTGAGTATGCGCAGCTCTGACTCAAGGAGCCAAGTATGCATGTGAATGAGTGATATACTACTTGGGGCATGTTTATACTGATATGTTGCAGTCAAAGTTTGTAGTGTAGACATGTAGTGTAGTGTAGCCTTAGTCATGATGAGGAACAAGCCATGCTGACAAGCTCATGGGGCCTTCCTTGTTGCTGTAATGAACATCCTCTGTTTCTGTTTCTTGAAGTCTGAAGAAAGGTGCTCTCATGAAGGCTTTCTCTGAGGAGCTGACAGCTGAAGAAAATGAGTCCATCTTCTTGCATAGATATGTGTTGGCTATAATGTTAAACTACAACTAATGTTAAGCTACCAGAGCTATAGGGAAAGAACTAGTGTGGCCTCAGTTAGCTTCTTCCTTGGCTGTCAGAACTGAACAAAAATGTCAAGAAAGAAGTTGAGGCGTGGAGAGAGAGAAATTGGGAAGATAAGAGACCAAATATGTGATTAATGTGTGCAGAACTAGGTATACAGATGTATTATACATCTTTAGCTTGCTTTATGTGTGCTCCCTTGCTATTGCTTTCAACTAGGTATAAAGAAATACAGGTTTTTAGACTCAAACTCTAAACTATTTATTTAACTTTCAGTTTTTCATAGTTTAATTTGGATATTGGAAGACAAATTTGGTTTTTTTATTGATATATTCTTGACTTTTACAGTGTTGTTCTCTTCTTTTGGGATGATCTTATATAAGTGTACAAAAACTAGAAATTAAAAGACCCATCAGTTGAGTCCACCCACTTGCAGGATTTTGACTCTTGGATGAAGGATGTATTTATATTGGCAAAAGATGAAGATTAGATTTCTTATATAATTAGTTGTTTTCTGTAGAAGTTTGTTTTATTGGGATTTAAGAAATCTAATGTTAACAGAGTAGAAGAAGTGAGCACAATACTTTACTATTTCTACAGACTTTATTTATTGTGGGGCATTCTCTACATACGAAGGAAACAACTGTACCTATTTCTGACCAGTGAAGTCTAGTCTTGATAAATTTCTTAATTACGAAAATTTTATTTGCAAGGAAGATGGAGGTGTTCTGAGGACTGCCCATTTCAGGAAGGCTATGACTGTATTGGATACTTAAAAGAGAAAAGTTCCAGACATTTTTTCTTACCTCTTAGGCTCATTTATGTAATTCCCAGTACATTGAGCTCAGGAGACATCGCTTCTTATAACTACATCTTCTTTTCTTGATGACTTTTATATGTGCTCAATGCCATGATTGTAAAGTATGCAAATATTCATTTCTTCCCTCTCCTTTCTGGTCCATCGAAACTGAAGCTCTTTGTTTCACTAATGATCTTTAGCACAATTATTTATTTTCATGTTAGACCATAAACTATTTGTATGTTTGATGAGAGATTATTCAGCTTTGTATCATTGGGAATGGCAGGGGAACAGTGAGGATAGAGAGAGGAATTAAAATATTTTGGCTAAGTAACTTGGGTTGCCAACTTTCTAATCCCAGAAAACCAAACACCCTTGCTCTGCCCCGTCCCTTCCCTGAGGCCCCACCCCTGCCTTGTGCCTTCTCCGAAGCCTCATGCCTGCTCACTCCATCCCCCCTCCCTCTGTTGCTCACTCTCCTCCACCCTCACACACTCGTTCATTTTCACTGGTCTGGGGCAGGGGGTTGGGATGTGGGAGGGGCTGATGGCTCTGGCTAAGGGTGCAGGCTCTGGGGTGGTGCTGGGGATGAGGGATTTGGGATGCAGGAGGGGGCTGCGGGGTGGGGCCGAGGGGTTTGGAGTGTGGAAGGGAGCTCCGGGCTGAGGCAGGAGGTTGAGGTGTGGGAGGGGGTATGGAGTCTGGGCTCCATGAGGGAATTTGGGTGTGGGAGGGGGCTCAGGGCTGGGACAGAGGGTTGGGGCTCAGGAGGGGGTTCAGGGTGACGGCTCCGGGTGGCGCTGACTGGGAAGTGGCTGGCATGTACCTCCGGCTCCTAGGTGGAGGTGCAGCCAGGAGGCTCTGCGTGCTGCCCCTGCCTGGAGGCGCTGCCCCGCAGCTCCTGTTGGCCGGGCGGAGCCAGTGCTCGGGGCTGGGGCAGTGCGTGGAACCCCTGTGGCCACTCCTATGCCTAGGAGCTGGAGGGACATGCCAGCTGCTTCCCAAGAGCTGTGTGGAGCCCGGTAGGGAGCCCGTTAGCCCCGCACCAACCGGACTTTTAACGGTCCAGTCAGTGGCCAGGGTCCCTTTTCGACCAGGTGGTCCAGTCTAAAACCAGACACCTGGCAACCTTACGAGTGACAGGAACTGTACTAAACCTTCAACTTAAACAAAGTGTTTTCTAAAGGCAGTTTTCCTGGCAACAGTGAAAAGGAGGGAAGACCACTTTACAGTGCTCAAAGACAGAGCATCCTAACATATTCTGGCCCAAAGGGAGCCCATGTTACTCTAAGATAGTGGTTCTCAACTCTGATCCACTGCTTGTTCAGGGAAAGCCCCTGGCACACTGGGCTGGTTTGTTTACCTGCTGCGTCTGCAGGTTCCGCCGATTGTGGCTCCCACTGGCCACGGTTCGCTGCTCCAGGCCAATGGGGGCTGCGGGAAGGGCGGCCAGCACATCCCTCAGCCCGCCGCTTTCTGCAGCACCCGTTGGCCTGGAGCAGTGAACCGCGGCCAGTGGGAGCCGTGACTGGCCAAATCTGTGGATGTGGCAGGTAAACAAACTGGCCCGGCCCGCCAGGGGCTTTCCCTGAACAAGCGGTGGACCAGAGTTGAGAACCACTGTTCTAAGACCTACCAAGTCCTGCAGCTGTTCTAAAGCATGATCAAGGCCACAGTCTTGTGCAGGCTACTTCATGAGGCCTTACATAACAACCAGGCCTTACGTAAGCAGTATTGCCAACTCAAGCATACAAAAATTGTGAGGCAGACCTCATAAAATGTGGCTTTTTAAAATAAAAACCAGATCCACTTATTGCCCATCTGGTTTTACAGCCTTTAGGATTCATGTTTTCAATCTTTTCTCCGCAACCTTGAGGGTTAGAAACTTTTTAAAACATGGAAGATGAGAGTCTTACATAATCACGTGGTTCCATGAGCTTGGGATTTAAGAAGAATAACCAAATATTGCAAGGCTTGGGTAAAATTATGAGAGTGAACAACATTTTCTGAGTGCCTGCATGCATCTTCAGGCTCTTTCTTTAGGAGAATTGGACTGGTACCCAATGTACTAGTAAGGGGCATTACTCTAACTCCTGACCACTGTGGGGTTGAGAGCACCAGTCACGTCTCTTTTTTAATTTTATCACCTGAAGGGGAATCTAACCCATTCTGCCAGGGCAAAGCAGTCAAAGTTGTGATTTTGCAAATCAAAGACAAATTAATTCTACCACGTGTACCCATGAAATCTCTTCCAACCCAGGGGACCCCACAGCATGTTGTCCTAACCCACTGTGTCTACATAACTCAGAACAGATAGAGCAACAAGAAACAAATACCTCATGCAAGGAATAACCCTGAAGGAAAGAGGGCAACAGAGGATGGGATGTGCAGCAGCAAGGAAAGTAGAGCAGGAAGAAGCCTGGTTCCACTTTGTGCCTCCCTTTAGGGAGTGTGCCTGGGTCCATCCAGTTAATCCTGCCAGTTGTAGGCATAGATCTTGCTGGGCATGAGTAAACTTGCATATAGCTTGATTTGAGTGCAAGGTTACACTGTAAACAAGGGTGTGAGAGACTGTGTGCTGGAGACCGGTTGCGATAAGCGGGAACACCCTGAACTGATAAGCTTGTAATATTAAGGTGAGGACATAAGCAATATGGGTTTACATGATCTGCAAAGTGATTGGTCCTGACGTGATCGATACGATGTAGATTCAAGAAGTATAGATATTGGTAGCTTGAAAAAAAGTCTATATACTGTGTAGTGTGTGACTTGCTATGTAATTATGGTTCCACTCTGTACCTAACCCCTCTGTGTCTGGGCCTGGCCAGGATGGGCATAGAGCTGTTACATGCCTAATAAAGTAACCCGAATGAGTAGCTGGAGTTGAACGAGTTTTTGGATCCCAGAGAACTGGATGAAGTGTTTTCCCAGAACTGGACCAGGTGTTCTGGCTAAGCTGAGTGGAAAAGTTCTTGGCAAGCATTCCAGAAATGATATATTGTGAATTTACCATTTGTAGCTCCTCTAACCCAGGAGGGCTGCCTTTGGCAGGCCATTGCCCTCGAACTGCCAGGGATCTGGACCATTCCCCAATCCCACAATCTGAGCTGGCTTGTTAAGGGTCAGGTTGCCCTGGACTTGGTCTCAGATGACCTGTGCAGTTTCCTGTCTCTACCACTAGCCTGCTGGGTGACTCAGGGCAAATCACTTCATTTCTCCATCCCTCAGTTTCCTTATCTGTAAAATGGGGATAATTATACTTGCCTCCTTTGTAAAGTGCTTTGTGTTCTATAGATGAAAAGTGCTATGTAAGAGCTAGGTAATGTTAATTATTTATACTATCATAAAAAGTGACATCTAAGACACTGATTATCCAAAAACGTATGCATGTGCTTAAACTTTAATCAGTGATGTCAATGGGACTACTTATGTGCTGAAAATTAAGCAAGTGAATAAGTCTTTACATGATCAGGGCCTAATTTAGTTACTACCCGCATCTATAATGACAGAATATCTGGTTGTGCTAGTTTTATGCCCATTAGTTACCCTATCAATAAGTGCTGAGTCTTAAATATTGTTGTAGAATATGTAAGTGATACATCTTATTTTGCTTTTGTCCCCTAGACAATTGACTTTTTAAATGATAATATCCGAAGAGGAATTAAGAATTATTATGATGATCTGGACTTCAAAAACATAATGGATTTTGTTCAAAAGCAGGTTTGTTTTTCTGGGAGTATTTAATTAAAACTAATTCTAGAAGGGAACGTGGTAAACCCCTGAATGTCACTCTTGATAATAAATATTACGGAGAATATTCTTCCTTGGTGTGTTAATCTAACTCACATTAACGGGGGGAATAGACTCCCTTGTGTGAGCTGGAAAATCTCTTGTAGCCTTCTGCTGGCAGGGATTTTATGGAGTTCTAGTTGGCTTTTAAAGCCCCCTTTCCCTCCCAGGTGTGAGGAGTGCAAACTGCAACCCCTACACCTCTGAATGTGAATCTGGGACTAAGGGCATGATTCAAATCCTGCTGAAGACAATGCAGAGATTTCCTTTGAAATCCACTGTAATGGGCATTGGACTGGGTTTCACTTACAAAAGCTATGAAGTACTGTATTTTGCTTAAACAGATTCTTCAGATTTCTTCTTGAAATGCTTACTGAAGGAAATATATCTGTTACTAAAATTCAGAAATGATGTTGAGCGCAGCTGAACAGAATTTAATAGCATACGTGGTTGACTCATTGCCTTTATTAAAGCTGCTGTGTTAAAATATTTATTGGATTATTTAAGAATTCTGACATATACTTTTGAGACTATAGAAGAAACAGAAAGTGTTCAGATGTGTATATAGGGAGCCATACAATGTATAGATGTGTTAAAAACTTAAGTGGCTTAGATGGTGCACAAATTTTGTAACATCATTATGGAAACACCACGGTACTTTCAAAAACAAAGTAAACATGGAAAAAGTTTTCAAAAGCAAACCATCTAAGCTATCTTGTCATTTTAGTTCATACCCTTCTAAGAGTTTCCATGTTATACAAATAGTTATATATATGGACAGTGATTATAAGTACCAGTGATAGATAAACTCACGCTTTTTCCTCATTTTGAAAAAAACAATAGCGGGGGGCTATTTAACTGGACTACTGTAAATTAACTATATTTGTTTTGTTTGCAGGATCACAGTCCTATTCTGTTAATTAAATCACTTTGAAAACATTCTGCTGTTTTTTATAATTTGCAAGAACATCCCTAGATAAAATATCTTTTTTGTGTTTAAAATCTTTTTCATTTTTTACAGGAACCTGGTCAAAATTGACCAGCTCAAAATTCAACTAAAAAAGAAATAAGTTTTGTGTTATTCAGATACAAACCAAAATCTATCATCTTTCAGAAATAGAGCTGGGACTGAGTATCAGTTACTTTTACTGTCAAATTTAGAGTAATGGCTTAATGAATGATAGAGGGACATGACATGTATCCATAATGCTGCTAGTCATTTTGAATAGACAGCATATTGAAATTGGATCCAGCTCTTCAGGAGCCCGATTCTTTAGATGTCTTAATATTCTTTCTATTTTGAGGGGCAATGCAATGTATGTATGTACACGCATGCGCGCGCGCACACACACACACACAAACACACACACACACACACCTGCTAATCAAAGCAAAGTTGATAGTCCCATTATAACCCCAGCTTCAACACTACCCATTAATGGCATATGTACACTAACAGCAAACTGGATCTTTCAGTTTAGCTTTTCCCTCCTTGTCAGTCAGATAGAAACTTTCCTGTGGATACAATTTTATATAAAATAAAGTATTTAACCATCGCTACAAACATGATGAGAGCTTTTCCTCTTTCATTTTGCCTCTAATCATGTGATTTTACTGGTTTCTTCTATAAATGATGCTTGGGCTTTTTACTTGAAATGTTGACTCTGATCCAATGCATTTTAAATCTGATTTTCCCTTATCCTGCATATTTTATTTGTGACTTTGACTACAATTTTGGGACATGCTGTGCTATAACTTTTGCTAATGAGTCAATGGTATGACAAGCAGACGTTTTGCTGCCTCTTTTCTCTCTGATACTTGAGCTTTCTTAAAATTACCGGTAATTCATTTTTATATTTGATTCATTCTGCAATTATTAGAAACATTTTTATTAAGACAGATTTTTTTTTCTTTTTTTTAAGTTTAAGTGTTGTGGTGGGGAAGATTTTAAAGACTGGTCAAAGAATCCGTATCATGAGTGTTCTGCACCAGGGCCATTAGCCTGTGGAGTGCCCTATACTTGTTGTATTAGAAATAAGGTATGTATACTCTATTTGTTCTTATTATTTTAGCTGGTTTCTATTAAATCTCAGTGATTCACAGAAAAATAACTGTCCTAAATTACTCATTCTCTTAAAGAATAACTTTTCATCAATTAAGAATCTTGGGAAGTATGTCTGTTAATTAAGCAAAAAGGAACAGATTTTCATAGTTGCTAGGTTTTTATGCTAAGCATAGTCTCCACAAGGTTGTTATGGGGCCAATATAGTATATAGTGGGGTGGAGCTTGAAGTGGGAGCTTGTGATCTGTGACTCTGAGGAACTTAAAAAGGGGAAAGTAATTCTGATTTGGCTGCATACTAAATGCTTCTCTTATCCTTGCTAATTTGCACGTCACCTCTAAGTTCTTATGACTGTTCATGCTTTCCCTTTAGCATTGTATGCATTCTCATAAGTTGCATTCACATGTGTACGTACACACATACTTTTAACTAGCAGTTCATCCCCAACGATCTGAGAAATCTGAATACATACAATGAGAAACTAACCTCTCCTTTTCTCAAATGGCATGACACACAGCAGGAAAATTGGTCTGAATAGCTCGAAAATACCCCTGCTCTATCTGCTGCGTGCCCAAAAGCAGTGAATGTCAGCTTGCTGTCAGAGAGAGAGGCGGAAACTAACTTTTCTTTTTTTCATGTGAACCCTTCCAAAAGTCCTGGTTTGGTTAGAGATTTGGAACAGTTTTAAAATCTATCAGACCCATCACGAGCATTCTGTAATCAGTGCTCTTACTTTGAAGGCTAAGTGTAACATTAAGTTTGATAAGGAAATGATCCACAATTAAAAAAAATACTGGAAATGCCTTTCCCACTTTGTTTCAGTCTTTGGAAGTGAGGTCTGTGTACAAGACAGAAAAATAAGGTATTTGTGTAGTTCCTCAACTTTGTTCATTGTGCAGTTCTGTGTTTTCCTGATCCTGACCAAATTAGTTTTGAAATAAGGGCATTTGGCATTGACATCTGTACTTACTGCATACATCTTTCTGCATGTGCCCAGGTACTTCTAGTTCTCCAACTTGGATAAAAGGCTACCCGACTGTCTTTTATACTGTATTTGTCATGCCAAATCTAAACGTTTGCTTTCTGCACAGATCCAGTCAAAGATCTACTGGTAGATAACTTATTTTCATCTGATATAAATAACCCTTTTTATGTACTTCTTTAAGTTAGTGCTCCTATAAAGAATTTTTTGTTAAAATGGTTTGCAATAATTGGCTCAGAAGTCGTGCTGTATGCTGCTTGTACTGTGCATATATTATATAAAAGTGTGCATGTTTATTTTCCTTTTTTTATGCCTATGTTGTTTTTGAGAACTGAAAGGAAAATATTTAAATATGTATCACAGCTTGGATAGACTCATTCAGAATTCAAAACTAAGCAATTAATATTTTAAGTCTTATCTGTTTGAGAGTAATAAATTCAATTGTGTGAAAATCCTTTAGGTTCAGTCATTAGCTGCACTGAGGTAACATGGCCATTGCAAGGACCAGGAACTAACCCTTTAAATTGAGGATGCAGAGGGATGGTGGTGACCAATAAAGAACAATCTAGATTCTTGTTAATTCACAATAGTAATTTTATTTCCAATATACAGGTCTAAAGTGCAACCTCACTTTTAAAATTGGTTACTTCAAATTTGTGTGAGAACAGTAGTAGAAACTACACAATACTGGTTACTTTCATAAAAAAGCTTCCATAATTATTCACTTAGATTTATTAATTCATTTTTGGTCAACTTATACTCCTTATGTTCAATTTTCGTTAATATTTGAGTGATGGACTTTTTTTCTGGCATGAATATTGCAGAACAGTACTTTGAGAGTTGCATTCAAGGGTATTTCCACAAAAAATATTTTCTTCTCATCTATTCAGGGAACTGAAACAATATCATGTGACTTTCCTGACCAGTCACAAATAAAAAATACAGCATGGGTTCGAAATGTAAACAATCAGTCCATAGAGTATTAAAAAAGAAAAGAAAACTAAAACTTTGTTACATTAAAATACAGAATGTAGTCCATAGATATTTTATGAGGAGGAAGAGGCTGAATTCACAGAATAAATGTAGTCTTTGAATTATTTACTCAGCTCTGTTTATCAAAGAGCAAGGTCAAACACCAAAACAAAATACAATCTTTTGATTTAAGGATAGACTACTAGATTGGATATTGTAGTATGTTTTACATTTTTTTAAAAAACTTTTCTATTATGAAATAGAAGAACCTTGAGTCATGAATGTGCCACTGTACGATCTGTGGAATCTTGCAGCACTGACTCTTTGATCTAATTTGTATAGAAGACCGTACCACCATGTCCATAAAGCAGAAGTCTTTTTAAAAAAAAAATCAAAAAATTAATCAAACTTACATGTTTGACAAATGTTTCCAAATACAGCTTGGTTTCTGTATGGACACCTACAGGTATGATTTATAAATACTCATTCACTCTGTGGTCATGGAAAACTTCTGTTAACGTGTGATGGCCAAATTCGGATCTGATGTAAATCTGAAGGAACTCAGTTGGAGTCAAAGTAGTCACCCAAACCATAGCATTTATCTGATGCATTTATCTTACACTGCTTTGTTTTAGCCAATGTTACATCTAAAATTAAATGGTGTAATGATGTTCTGTGTTGTGAAGCATTGTGTTAAAGTCTGTGTTTATGCATTTGGCTAAAATGTTTTGAAAAGTATTAAATCACTTGCAGCAGAGGTTTCATCACATCTATGGGCCGAGTCTTGAAAACCTTTACTTATTGGGAGTATTGTCAGAACACTTGAGCTACTCCTGTTGACCTAGGTAGGATACTCCTCTGAGCAAGGATTTTCAGAATTGGCCTAAAGACAGTTCGGACAAAATAAATTTTAATGACTCTAATTTTGTGCCCACAATTGGTGCTGCCAGTTTACTTGCAAGTTCAAAATTGGAGGCCAGGTTTTTATGCCTTAAAAAAACGGCCTGACTCTTTGGTTTCTGCAGTTTTATTGAGGATTGTCAGCATAAGATACTTACTGCATGAGATATCTTGAGGCTTCAAAATAGATCCAAGGTTTTTGAAAAATATAAAATAAATATTTCAAACAAAAACCTAGAAATTGTGCATCCAAATGAAAGCTGTGTGAAAGAGGCTCTGCATCTCATTTATTAAAGTAATATATTATGTAACAAAATCTCTGAATATATGACTTCTCTGGACCCCTATTACAAAATCAATGGTGTCCACTTTGCCAGAGGTAAAATATGTCTTGAGAGATGTAAAACAAAGGAGCAAAAAGGACTGAGTTGTATTAACCTTAGTCTGAAGGGTGTCTACACTGAGACACTACCAGTATTTAGGAATCATAGAATCATGGAAATGCAGGTCTGGAAGGGACCTCGAAAGGCCCACCACCCACACTGAGGCAGGATCAAGTATACCTAGACTGGCTGGTGTTTACCTAACCTGTTCTTAAAAACCTCCAGTGATGGAGATTCCACAGCCTCCCTCAGTTAACCTGTTTCAGTTCTTAAATATCCTTATGTGAGAAAGTTTTCCCTACTATCTCATATAAATCTCCCTTGCTGGAGATTAAGCCCATTACTACTTTTCCTACTTTCAGGGGACATGGATAACAACTGATCACCTTCTTTTCTGTAACAGCCCTTAACATATTTGAAGACTGTTATCAGACCCCCACTCAGTCTTCTTTTCTCAAGACTAAACATGTCCATGTTTTTTAAAACCTTTCCTCATAGGTCAGGTTTTCTAAACCTTTTATCACTTTTGTTCCTCTCCTCTGGACTCTCTCCAGTTTGTCCACTTCTTTCTTCAAGTGTGGCATCCAAACCTGGACACAGTATTCCAGCTGAGGCCTCACCAGTGCGGTATAGAGCAGAACAGTCACCTCCTATGTCTTGCGTACGATATTCCTGACAATACATCCCAAAATGATATTAGTGTTTTGTGCAACTGCATCACGTTGTTGGCTCGTATTCAATTTATGATCCACTATAACCCCCAGATCCTTTCCAGCTGTACTATTGCTTAGCCAGTTATTCTCTAGTGTGTTTTTGTGCATTTGATTTTTCCTACCTAAGGACAGCACTTCACAGATGTCTATGTTGAATTTTATCTTGTGAGTCCAGTTCTCCAGTTTATCAAGGTCCTATTGAATTCTAATCCTGTCCTTCAAAGTGCTTGCAACCTCTCCCAGCTTGGTGTCATCTTCAGGTGTTATAAGCCTACTCTCCCCTCCATTATGCAAACCATTAATGAATATATTGAAAAGTACTGGACCCAGGGCAGACCCCTGCAATACCCCACTAGATAAATCCTCCCAGTTTGACAGCGAACAATTAATAACTACTCTGGGTATGATTTTTCAACAAGTTTTGCACCCACTTTATAGTAATTACATCTAGGCCACATTTCTATAGTTTGCTTATGAGACTGTCATGTGGGACTGTGTCAAAAGCCTTACTAAAATCAATATATATTACGTCTACTGCTTCTCCCGTATCCACTAGGCCTGTAATCATGTCAAAGAAGAAAATTAGTTTGGTTTGGCATGATTTGTTATTGACAAATCCATGTTGGCTGTTTTTTACCACCCTATTATTCTCTAGGTGCTTACAAACTGATTGTTTTGTAATTTGTTCCAGTATTTTTTCAGGTATAAAAGTTAGTCTGACTGGTCTATAATTCCCCAGGTCCTCTTTGTTCCCCCCTCTAAAGATAGATTCTATGTTTGCTCTTCTCCAACCATCTGGGACCTCACCCATCTTCCAGGAGTTCTCAAATATGATAATCCCTAGTGGTGCTGAGATTGCTTCAGCTAGGTCCTTCTGTACCTTAGGTGAATATCATCAGGCCCTGCCAACTTGAATACATCTAACTTATCTAAATATTCTTTAACTTGTTCTTTCCCTATTCTGGCCTTTGTTCCTTCCCCCTCATTGTTAATATTAGTTGTATTACGCATCTGGTCACAATTTACCTTTTAAATGAAGACTGAAGCAAAACAGGTACAAAACACCTCAGCCTTCTTGGTGTCTTCCATTATTAGCTCTCCTTCCCTGCTAAGTAGTGGACCCACACTTTCCTTCAATCTGGTCTACACTACAAAGTTAGGTCAACATAAGTCACTTTGTGTCAACCTATTTGTGCATGTGTCTATGCTCAAATTTGTATCCAGACGAAGTAAGTGCCCCATTACAGTGATGCAGTAAAACCACCTCCTTGAGTGGCGTGAAGCCATGGTCAACCTACTGTGACTGACACAGTGCAAGTGTAGACACTTTGTGACTTGTGTCTACCCTAACTGTCCTCCAATAGCTGTCTCACAATAATCCAATCTTTGTGACAGGGACTGCTCTAGTCACCATAAATTCTACTGGCCAGGTGTTACAGACACTGGAAGCCACCCCCTCTTTAAATACCCTTGTATTTTTGAATGCCTTTTCCTGACTGCCCACCTTGGCAAGCATACCTAGCAGCTCACCCTAGTGTGGAACTGCCTAACCAACCATGCCGGCTCCATGCACAAGACATGATCCTACCTGGACAAGGAGGGCCTGTGAGGAGAAGAGGCTGTGTAGGCACAGCTATGGCTTCACTGCAAGTTTTGAAGTTGCTTTTACATAAGTGAAAAGTAAAAATAAATTTGCTTTTGTGATGATTTTTTCCAATTTTTGACATTTATTTTTTCTTTTCAGACAGACATTATGAACACTATGTGTGGATATAAAATGATTGACAGAGAGGTAATTTAATTGTAAAGTCTCTTAATTTTAAAGTGTTTCATATTTCTTCTTTCTGGATTTTGTTAAGGTTAAGTAAATTATTAATATAATGCTTACATTATTTAACTTTTTTTTGCCAATTTTTGAAGTATAAAGAAATCAAAGATTAACCTGATTTATCTAGAGTAATCCATGGGGAAACATATGGCTTGCCTGTGAAATGCTCTCTTTCTTCCACCTTTAGGTTTGCTGGTTTGACTCAGATGAGAAATACAGACCAACTTCTAATACTGCATATTTAGTATACAACAGACCATTTCAGTAATGCTAATGCCATGACTAAAACCGGGAAATTATTTTTTAGGAAAGCCAAGGCTTCTCACTAAATAAAAACACATCTTTGTAAAGCTTACTTTTAGTTCTTACAGTATCTTATATACCATAATAGTTGGTATAAAATATAGAAAACTTTACAAAATAATGTAACAGTGGAGAGGAAGTAGGACGCTCTGTATTTTTTGTGGGCAGGCTTTTAATGCTTTTTAAGTATAGTTGTGACATATGGCCTAGTCCTGTAGATCTCACTCATGGGACTAGTCCATTGACTTCAATGTTGTGGGCTTTGTTGGGACTAGCCACGTGAGAAAGGGCTGCAGGCTCAGGCCCATAGTACAGTAGTGGAGTGCATACTGAACAGAAGCCAATAACTTGATCTGCCACAGGTCTGTACTTCATAGGCTTGTAGAACAAGAATTACTGTTGGATTAAATACCTCTCTCATAAGGCATTTAGCATAAATTTCAATTGTTCATTTTTGTAGATTGGCAATCACCTTTAAATATGATCTTTCCCTTCATTTAGGCTCATTGACTGAGGGCTTTATCCTGCCAGCTGCTAAGCATTCCAGTCTGGCCCTGATCCAGCAAAGTGTTTAAACATGTGCTTAATTTTAACCATGTGAGCAGTTCCATTCATTTCAATGGGACTACTCATGGGCTTAAATGTCTTGTTGGCTCAGGTCTAGAGTGCTCAAAATCTTGTAGGATTGAGCCTTATATTCTTTTGTCTCCAGCCTACTTGGAGCCTATTGCACTTTGTCTATGGTTTTGTATTTTTGTATTCCAGCAGAAGCAGCTTGGAAAGTAGGAATGAAAGGGTGGACAGATACCTCTATATTCCATATGGTCTAAAATTAGGATCAGGTATATTTTTTTCAGCAAAGTATAAATGGAATGTAAAAAGCACTTGTTTAGACTTGAAAAACTTCAGAATGCATTATTTGAGAGTTGGTGATAAGCCCTCTGTGCCAAATTCAAAGGGTTTGCATGGATGTGAATGAAACAGAATTTGACCCTTTATATTCCAAAAATACATCTCTGTTCTCTTCTAAGTAAACCGTTGTATGAAGGTATATTTCATTATTTTACAGCGCCTGAGTGTTCAAGACATTATATATATCCGAGGATGCACAAATGCAGTACTCATTTGGTTCTTAGACAACTACAGCATCATGGCTGGTGTCATGCTTGGCATATTGTTACCCCAGGTAAGGCTAGGCCATTACATTGTCCGTTAAAGGGAATATTTGGTTCATTGCTTTGGTAAACAAAATGGGATTTGATTTTATAGTTAATAAAATACATTTTTATTTAAAGTTTATGTATTCTGTAAACTTATGTGGCTGGACCTTTGTGCCTGTACAGAGCCCCACTGATTTAGTGACAGCAATGTCATATTTTGCATTTTTTCATGACCCTAATCACCTCACCTGAACTCTGCCCACTAATCTGTCTCCACCAAGACTTATTCTAACATTCCATACCCCAGAGTGGTTTCAAACAGCCACTGTTGTCTTTTTTTTAAATCAGCTGGTCATTAATATATGTCCTTCATTTCCCCCAAATGTGGATTTTCCCTTCCCCAAGATTGCCCTAGCTTGATGCCCCAAATTTTATATATGAAAATGTAGAGTGAGAGGTGTTGGATAAGCAGTACTTTGTCTCCTATTTATATTTGCTGTTTTATTTTACAGTTCCTTGGAGTGTTGTTATCTTTACTTTACATAACTCGCGTAGAAGATATCATTGCTGAATACAAACATAATGAGGGTCTTTTACAAGAAACACAGCAGAAATCAGAAACTGAATTTGCAGGCACAGGTTGCTGTATGTGTTATCCTGAGTAACGTAGCTGCCATGCAAGACCTCAAGTGCTGTTTAAAAAAACAAATCTTGTGTTGTGGCTTGTATGTATTTCTGCAGCTGTTAAAGATCTTGAGCTAATTAATCTGTAAACCTTTCTGATTTTTTAAAAAAACGTGTACTTCAAAAACAGAACCTTAACTCTCTCACCATGTGTTCTTAACTGCTTTTCCTGTGTATTTCAATTTTGAGTATGCTTTGTATTTTCACAGGATTTCTCAAGCTGTGCACTCTGGGGCATTTCATACCCTGGAGAGTGCTAAATCTCATGCTAATTGAAACGTGGGCCAGGTAATCCAGTGTGTTCAAACATTTATTTTGGTGCTTTCCCCAACTCTGCTGCCCAGGTGGCTGTTTGCCTATAACACAGGCCCTCTGTCTCCCATCCTGTCCTCATTTATATCTCTAAGGCAGCAAATGGCCTCCAAGGCTGACACAGGCTAGCTGTGGATGGTTAACTGCAGTGTAGACCTACCCTCAAAGCACAAGCCCAGGGGCCTACCCTGCTTGACAGTGGTTGTCTGAACTTTTTCTAATGATTACTGAAAGATCTGTGGTGAGGAATACTTTATGTTGGGAAAACTCAGAGCTAAACTTTTTTGAAAGAGCTTTTTATTCTAGTGTGACATATTTAAATGTTTGTATTTTCATATTGATCCCTAAACAGAAGGGAGACTTGTGTGTCTTTGTATATGGAGCTAAATTGTAACATCAAATACATGTTTAATAACTTTTTCATGCTGGTCCTGACTAGGGCTGCCAATTTTGGTTGGACATATTCCTGGAGGTTTCATTGCATGACATAAATTTTAATTAAAGATTAATCTTTAAGTCCTGGAAACTCGGCAACCCTAGTTACTGATTTAATGATGTAATATAACTGCATGTAATGCAGCACACTTTCATAAATGAATCTTTTGTGCCTTTTAGTAATGTAGGTATACACTAGTGTTTGAGTCAGTCAGGTAACGCTTTGACAAACTTTTTAATGCAGTTTATTACTGTACAGATTTTGTATGAGAGTTATTGAATGTTTGGCTAATTTAAATTTTGTAAATCTTGTATTTTCCCCTCCAAGTAAATTAACTAGATTGCCTATTGATTTTTGGAGTTGTTGTTCTGTTATGTGCAGATATTTCATTTTTAAATTGGATTGTTCTCATAAACAATAAATTTTATGATTTGTTTTAAAAAACAAACACTTTATTTCAGGGATGGGCAAACTTTTTGGCCTGAGGGCCACATCTGGGAATAGAAACTATATGAAAGGCCATGAATGCTCACAAAATTGGGGTTGTGGTGCAGGAGGGGTTGAGGGCTCTGGTTAGGGGTACGGGCTCCAGGGTGGGGCCAGAAATGAGGAGTTCAGGGTGCGGGAGGGAGCTCTGAGCTGGAGTGGGGGATGGGGACGGGGTGAGGGCTCTGGGGTGGGGCTGGGGATGAGGAGTTTGGGGTGTAGGAGGGTGCTCTGGGCTGGGATGGAGGGGTTCAGAGGGCAGGAGGGGGATCAGGGCTGGGGCAGGGGTTGGGGCGTGGGGAGAGGCTCAGGGATGCAGGCTTCCAGCGGCGCTTACCTCAAGCGGCTCCCGGAAGCAGTGGCACGTCCCTTCTCCGGCTCCTACGTGGAGGCGTGGCCAGGCGCCTCTGCATGCTGCCCTGTCCGCAGGTACTGCCACTGCAGCCCCCATTGGAGCGCCAGAGGGGGCCACTGGAACAAGTAGGAGCTGGAGCGGGACGTGGAGCGGCCCCTGACTCTGCTCCCTGACTAGAGCGCCAGAGCAGGGCCATGCCGCTGCTTCCAGGAGCCATGTGGCACGGCCCCTGATCCTGTGCCCTGCATGGAGCGGGGCCATGCCGCTGCTTCTGGGAGCCATGTGGAGCGGCTGATGACCCTGCTCCCTGGCTGGAGCGGGACAAGCCCCAGACCCCACTCCCCAGCTTGCGGGCCGGCTTAAAACAGCTTGCGGTCTGAATCCGGCCTGCGGGCCATAGTTTGCCCACTCCTGCCTTATTTAAATCTGATTTCGATTATAGTTTTAAAGGGGATCTGTTCGATCATTAACTTTACTAGATTTGAGATACTTACAAGAAAAATCTCTCCCTAGTCTATTTTTCATGAACTCTCAGGCAAGTGCAGAGAAGTTCAGTTGTTATGCAGCTGTAGGAGTAGGGGCTATATTGTGGAGTTATATTCAACTACCTGAAGTAATAAGATTTTTAAACAGCAACAGAACCCTTTTTTTCTTGAGAATTTTGAAGATTTGGATGTCAATAGTCTGCATAGTATCTTGGCCTTTTTTGACTGAGGAAAAATATCCATTTTTTGTCTGAGTGCCTTCTCTGTAGTATTTCCAACCCCTGTCATACTCACAGGCAAAAGGTGAAGATATAATTGGGTTCTGCAAATAAATAAAAGCCAAGTGTTAGGCCAAGAAATCTTTTTCTGGTGTTTTGTTTTTACCTTCATGAACCCTTCCCTTTTTTCCCTGTGTGTGTGGTGTTGTTGATACTCTAAGTGGCATGGCAAAAATCCAGCATCACCTTTTTCTCCTTATTTCTTCTCCCATTCCTGTTTATTTCCTTTCCATTCACTTCTCTTGTTCTCTCTTTCCTCCTCCTGCATTTTCCCACTAATTTCTTCTTAGCTTTTCTCATTTACCAGGGATATCTAATATAGAAAGCTCCATATTTCTTCAAGGGTCCTTGGTGCCAGAAATGTCCAACTTGATTTTAAGCTACTATCATAGGAATTAGAGAGGGGAAACTCCTACTGGATCATCCAGTCTACTCTGTCAGTAGGATCATCCCTACAGTACATTTTCTAGAGTTCTGTTCAGACCAGTGTTAAATATTTCTGATTATTTCAGTTTTATAGATCTTAGTGCCATTAAGTTTTTCCTGATATTTGAGTTGAGACACATGATTTCAGTGCCATTAAGTTTTTCCTGATATTGAGACACATCTGTCTCTGATGGGTCATCTTTGATAAGTTTAAGGGGAAAGGTGTGTTTTAAAGAAGGATTTGAATAAAGAGACAGAAGGAATTGTAAATGAAAGGGGCATCTTGAAAAGAGGAATCAAGATGAGTACTGGTGAAGGATAAAAAGGGACATTTTGGAGGGGTTTAAACAAAATCAGGAAACAGAAAACAATGAAAGAAGGAAGGTAGGGGCATGGTATTGAACATCAGGACATACATCTTGAACTTATTGTGGAAAGTGAGAGGAAGCCAATGTCAGATTGGCCAGCAGAGTACCAACCTCAGGGCAGACTTAAGAGCTAGTCGACAAACCCCAATTTAGCTATGACTTCCATACTTAGATTTCACCAACCAATTATCAAGTACAAACTCGTCAGGCACTATAAGAGTCACAGACAGCTCTCTTGGGTACTCCAATCTATCTTGTCACTTAGGTAAGCTTGCCTTTGTGATAGATGGTCCCTTACACCACAAATCAGCAATATTTAGGTTACTTCCACTCCTAAAAGACCAGTCACTTACCCCAGGTCATTTGCACCTTACATCTCACACCAAAGAGAATGCTTGTAGCCAATCCGATAATAAAATATACACAGATTTATTATATAGGAAAAGGAAATTAAAGAGTTGTTTACAAGGTTAAAGCAGATAAACATATTACAGACAAACAAGTTCCAATCTTAAATTTCAAAACATAAGACACTTTTGTAATAAGCAAGCTCTGTCCTTTAGGGCTAACTCAGGCTTAGCAGCTGAGGATTCCTTGCTTATGCCTATAAACCTTGCCAGCAGAGTCCAAGGAGCAATGAGATACAGTTCCTCCTTGTTAGGGCTTTTATTCCTGTTCCCCCTTCTGCTTTGAGCTGTAAATTTAGCTGATGGGAGGAATTCACTTGCAAGATTCATCTTCATGGGTGGAAGGAGAGTAAACAACAAAATTCTTTTGTCCTTTTTAATGTTCTACTCAATCTGTCTGATGTTGATGGGCCTTCCTTGTTGGGCAGGACATAACACCTTCCGTTGGAGACTAGCATTTCACACTAGTTAATGTCTCTCTCCTATCTCATGATTTACGCAGTTATAGAGGCTTACAGTGCAAATGCTCAAATATTACCTTATAATATGGGATACAGATGTTTTAAGTGAGATTAATGCATGCAGCAACTCACAAGCATTCTATAAAGTCTAAACACATGCTTATAATTCTAATCTGTATTTTTAACAATATAAACACACAGGTGAGCCAGACTGATTTCAACTATGTATTTGTCAGTATTCAACTGAGGCATGGGGACCTTGGTGTTTGCTGACCCCTGGTCTGCCAGCATCACAGCCAGCACAAAGTTATAAAGAGGTAAAGTGATATAAGGATGATTGGGGTATTTTGCATAGTTAGTGATGAGCTGAGATGTGGGATGGCTAGAAAAGTTGGGGTAGTCATAGCAAATGATGACCAAAGCATAATCAAGAATTTGTGTAGTAAGGATGAAAATGCAAGAATAATTATTGGTAGCTAGAGACAATTCTCCTTTAGCTAAGGGGTTTGTGGCTTGTCCTATGTTTTAGCAGAAAACTATCTTGTGTTCTGTTAACCACACTTGTGTGAGGTTAGCTGATTATTATGGGCCATGGATTGTTATAAGTGTATCTGACCATTTTCTACATTAAAAGGTAAAATACATTTATATTTAATGAATGTTTTTACACATATGTTGACACTTTCCAATCTGTCAGTCTTGGTCAAATTAACTTTGCATTTACAGCCTTCTGGTGACTGAAGGGAAGAACTGCACAAATCAGGAGGTATCTGAAATCAAGACTATACTGATAGCAGGGGCCAAGGTGAACTCTGCATGACTGCTGCCCTGATGGAATGTAGCTGGAAATTGCCCATTTTACTTCCAGCGATTCACTCTTAACAGCTGGATGTAGGCAAAGAACAGGAACGCAAGTGACAAGCACAGGAGAGCAACCTCATTCTCCCACAAGCCCCAGGTGCTGTAGTTGATGCCTTGCTGCTGCAAGTACACCTCTCCAGGGACCCTGCAACAAACAGACACGGGTGTTCGGCACTGTTCAAACAAATAAAACACAATTGTTTTTATGTTAAATGTTATGATAAGTTTTAGTGGTGATAAGTGAGAATGTATTGATTAGAACCAGGTGTAGCAAAGGAGGGCACTGTGCATGTCTCTCCTTCTGTTCCTTTCCCACAGCTTTGCTAATGCAACTAGGTCCTGACCTGCAAGGTTGTCACTTCAAGTTATTCCAGTCTGAGCCGTGGCTCTGTCAATGCACTGTGATCCTGCCCTGAACCTCTCCTGGACAAAGACTGCTCCCTGGAGGCTATCTGGAGAACACCAAACTCACTAGCTCTTTTAATTTGTGTAATTAGTCACAATAGCTACTAATTAGTGAAAAATGGAGTGCGTTAACTTTCTGCAACATCTAGCTCAATGATAACCCCTGTAGTGAAGTACTGCAGTGCTTCATTCAGAGAGTGCCATCTTCTCTTTACAGTTGCTTGGAAGCAACTATGGGGAAGCCTTCTGCTTGTGGGCTGCAGTAGATAAGGCATGTTATGGAAGTGATGCATTTGCTCTTGCGGACAGCTGCCAGCCTTGACCCACCCACCTGGATGCTCCCTGAATGAAGAGATGTAGTCCATGTTCAGATGCCTAGAAGACCCTTGACAAATGAACCTGGTTTTTCTAAATAAATGAGCTGTCCTTGTTAATGGGACATTGTACTGGTTTTTAATGGGCCTATTGTATGCCTCTGTGTATTCTGTAATTCTGCAGTAGCTGTTGATGTTTTATCAAGGTATATAACTCCTGTAAGGGTGTATTATGTGTCCTGCCTAGTGAGTTCCTATAATGAGCTCTTCTAAGTACTGATGATCTGACTATGTGAGTTCCCAGGTGAGCCATTAAGTGTTTGTAAGTACTTTAACCATAATACATATGCTCCTGTAACATCCTGCTATGAACTTCCTGTGGGCCCACTCTGCATGAACCTCTGTGGTATCCCATATGTGGCCTGTCAATCCCTAAGTTCCATAAATGCTTTATATGATCTTGTTGTTCGCTTGCTATATGCCTCCTGTGTTGCCTAAAAATGCCATGTAAAATGCCCCCATGTATTTCTCTGGTCTGAAAATGCTTTGTACTTCCAGATAGGTGACTTCTGTGATATCCATGTTCTTTGTTTCCTGAAAGTGCCTATGTCTTGCATCTGTCCTGACAAATTTTTGTGTGGAGGTGCAGGTTATCTGCATGAGGAACAGCCAGAACCAATTTCTAACCTAATAATTACAGTGACTTTTATTACCATGCCTGCCGATTTACAATAGAGAAATCTAGTGACATTTACAGATTCACCTTCCCTTGTGTGAGGGAAGAAAGAGATAACTGGAGACACTGCACTGACTATCACACTATCACAGAAGGGGAAAAATATTGCACACAAGGAATAAAAAACCCACTACTAGTTAGAGACATCTACCTATGCATTTTAAATAATTTTAGATTATACATATTGGGTGAGATTCAGAAAAGTACTCAAGTTTCTTGAGCACTTCTGAAAATCTTACCTGTGGTGCGGTTTATATTTAGTGCAGCATTTAAGGTTAAATGTACTAGTATGTGAAGAAATGTTGCTAAAGCATTTTGTACCCTTTATGCATGACACATTGTGTTAAAAGAACATTTTAAAAATGGTGAAGTTAGAGATTTTGGAAGAATATTGTTATATATTGGAATGACAGCTCCCTCTAATGTGTAATATTTATTACAGGATATTCCTGTGTACTGTTCTTCCTGTTTATAAGTTAGTTAAACACTGGCTCACTGAATATGTATTGACACTGCAGCCTCTCCTTCAACAGATATGACATCATGGCCTCCTCTATTTATACTCCATTGGGTACCTGTGTGGTATGTCAGACTCCTGTGTATCCAAAAATACTCTATAAATTGAACGCTTGTATGCACCCCTGTGGTGAAGTATGTCAGATATGACAGCCTCTACCTTCCCTTGGCTCTTTTGGGTTGTTTTTGGTGGTTGGTGAACAGAGTGAGTACTTACATGGAAGAGTTCAAATGGAAAACTGCTCCTGTGAGCTCATTGATGGTCAGGGCCTAAAACAGGAAACATATGTTTAAAAAAATCTCATCTGTTAGGAAATGGCAGATGAATAAACTATATAGCAAGAACAGAATTGCCTTCCCAGAGACATGGAATGTTCCATTTTGGTTGTGGTCCCTTCCCAACCTTGGAATAGAGGGTGGTCCCAGTATGGAAGAGATTTGGGAAATGCAGCATGACCGTGATGCCCTGACTCAATTTTAGCAATTGGGGGATGAAGTTCACTTTACTTTTGAACCTGCTGTTTTGTACTTTGCCACATCTCCCCTGTGAGGGCTGTGACTCACATTCATTCCATAATGGAAGATGCTGATCCATTTGATCCAGGACAGCCAACTCAGCATGGAGTTCAGGTTTACAAGGAACCCACCAAAGACCTGTAGGAGACAGTGCAAAAAACAATGTAGAACATATTATTAACGATATGCTTGCCTTTTGTCCCCCAAAGTGCTTGGGAGTTGTTCCTCAGTACCACACATCTTGAGCCAAATAGTAGCCCTCATTCATGAAAGGGAGAATAGGGAAATTATTTTTTATCAAATATATGGTGTTCCTATCCACTATCTTCTGAGTAGGAAAACAACAATGCTAAGGATGTTTACCCAATTTCTGCGTTGTTTAAAAAAAAAAAATCTAGTTTAAGATTACTAGTATATTTATTAGCTAAAAATGGTTTTGTAAAATATTTTTTCAGACTATTTGTCCCTAAAGTTTACTAGGACTTCCTAATACTAGTAGCTTTCATTTAAAATGATTAGCTTAGAACAGTAGCTAATGTGTGTTCAGAAACTACTTTTTCCATAAGAAATGTCTTTAGTTGTTTTAGAATATAGTGTTTTAGGCATCTCCAGTTGTTTGTATTGTGCAATGTATTACAATAAAAAATACAAAGGCCATTAAAGCATGGACTGAAGCCTCTTCTAATTGTACATCCTAGTGGGGAGAATAATGTACCATTAGACTGTTACTCAAGACATGGAATACAAACATGCATATTTTTCGTACAATATGTGTGAGAAGTTAAAAAGTCTGTAATGTTTTCCATTTTTAAACTGCTTTACAAATATTTAACAAACATCTCAAATCACCCATTTGAAATAGGTAAGGATTAACCTCATTTACAAGTGGAAAAACTGAGTCAGAGACTTTGCGACTTACTTAAGATCACAGGTATGGTAATGGAACCGTAAACTGTATTATACTGTTCAGTCACTAGGTGCTGCTGCATGAAAATACCTTATTTAAGCTAAACTCAGCCATACCTGGCAGAGCCTTAAAAGATCTTATGATGAACTTATCTGGGGTGTATAATAAGCAAGCTCTGTAGCCAGTCCATATCTGGTACAGGAATGTGACATGGTATGTGGAGTAAACTAAGAACAGAAACAGAGGGAAAATAGCAACAAAGGTTGCAGGATCTCACCAACATGCCACTCTTTAATGCCCCAGAGAACTTCAGCTTTGACAGACTGGAAACAATATTCTGCAAGATTTCATATTGCTATCCAGCTGCACAAAGAAACTGGAAATATATAAGTATCAAATCACCTTTATGCTATGGGGAAACAGATAGAACATATCTTTAAATCTTTTTACTTTACTGAAGACAGTCACAAAGATGACTCTGAAAGGGTTCTGGCTATGTTTGGTGCATGCTTTATACCTCAGAGAAATGTGGTTTATGAAAGAGCAAGTTTTCACCTGAGAATTCAAGAACTAGGGAAAATGTTAAGAGCTCTGCATACATTGGATTTGAGGAATGCAAAACAGAAAATACCAGAGACAGGCTGGTTTGGTTATTGGGTTAACCAAAAAAAAACTTTCACAGCAGCTATAGTTGAAGAGAGATTTAACCCTAGCCACAGCTACTGAAATAGCAAAAACAGTCTAAAATGGTGACACAGTAAAACAGAGAAATTTGTTTTCAGTTTCTAAGCTAGTTTCAGGTTTTTCAGACACTTGAGTGTTAAAAGTCCTTACCATAAAACCCCTGAAGCAAAGAGCAAGAACTCCCAGGCTAAGAGGGACAAATTACCAAGAGATGATTCATGTCCAGACAGATGCACACAGTGTAATACATACAGGAAATATGGACATGTTGCAGGTGTTGCATCACACCAAAGCAGTCTGGAAATTGACTCATATTACAGACAAACAAGAGCCATTGTTTCTTGGATATACCGCTTGTGATGACACAGCCTGCATGCAGAGTGAAATTTAATATTCAGGACAAGACTGTTGACTTTAAAACTATCACCTTTAACTTCTTGTAGAGATGACAGGACACAACTCTGACTAGCCCTGGAGGTATTCTGAACTGCATGGTCCAATTCACCACAGAAACAACCTACACAGTGTGGCAAAGTACCTTGTTCTCCTCAGCAGACTCAGTCCTTGTTAGCCTTGGAGACACCTGCTTGGGCAAGGCAAATCCTTACAGGTAGCACAGGGTCCAGTTATTCCTTTCCCTGATCAGTCCCTTGTGTTTGTTTTCCTTCCCTTCTGGGGAGGGAGAGCAGCCTCCCTTCCTGGAAGGGTTCAGTGTCTTGCTGCCCTTAGCCTACTGGCAGCTTCCCTGCTTCTCTCACTCCTGCCCCCCTCCTTCCAGGATGCGGAGGGTTTAAAAAGGACTCCAGCAGTTGGAGCCAGCTGAACCTAATTAGCTCCCTAGCAACCTCTTTTCCAGCTGAACCTTATTTCCCCCTGGTTATCTCCTCAGGGGACAGGGAAAGGCCTTTTAATCCCCTGGGACTAATTACTACCCCCTCCCTTTTTTGTAGCTGTTTGTCCTCGGTTTACCACACTGTTTGTCCTGGATTTACCACAATAGACAAAAGCTATGCATTCAGAGTGCATGTGACTAAAGGATCAAAGACCAACAAACTTTGCAGCTGCAGTGTGGCAGCCATGATGGGCCTAGTGACAAATATGGAAGAACCTGATGGAGGATTTGATGATATTGTACTTTTGAAGGGACATCTAGTACAAATCAACTTGAGGTAATACTGAACCATACAGTATACAAACACTACTAGCAGAGAAAACTTGAAAGAAACTAGCTGCAGGATTTATGCAAATTTAGAGGACATCATTACCTGGTTGTAGTGGGCTATTTTTCCAGATATATAAAAATAATGTACTTGAAAGATATAACGTCGCAGTATTATCGAGAAATTGAAATGCACTTTTGCTCACTTCAGTATTCCAGTACAGCTAGTGACAGACAATGGACCACAGTTCACTGCAACAGAATTTAACTGAATCCAAATTAAATATGTTTTTGACCATATTACTAGCGGTTCATGTTACCCACAAGCGAATGGAACGGGTGAGAGAGCTATACGAATAGCCAAGAAAATCCTACAGCTCGAAGGTCCGTTTCTTGTTCTTCTGAGTTACAGATAAACACCAATAGTGGTTACTGGATATAGTCCCGTACAACTCCTGATGGGAAGATACCTCAGAATGATTGTAGATACAGTCTTTTCCAAAACCGGAACAAAGTGCCGAGACATGAAGAGAGTAGCCAAGTCAGATAAAAAGGCTAAAAGAGTTTATGAACACTTTTACAACAGACATCGTTCAGTTAGAGGACTGCCAGGTCTACAACTTGGTGACTGTGTTCATGTCAAATTGGACGGAGAAAAAGGATGAACAGCTCCAGCTCTTGTAAAGAAAAAGAATCCAGCACACAGATTATATGTGATTGAGACTGACAACGGAGAGTTCAGCAGAGACCATCAACATCTACAGTTTCTTTTCTCAGAAAGAAAAATCAACAGAGCAAACTGTACAGATGGCAGATGCAGAACAACAAGAGAATACTCAAGGATTCCAAACCAACTAAAGCCTGTCATTGAAACTAACAGACAGCTAGATGACCAAATTGTTACACATTTGGGTCATATAATTAGAAAACCAGTATGATACAGACACACTTAGCAGACTGATATGTACTGAATTTCAAAGACAATGCGACAGTGTAAATATTGTAAATGGTAAGAATATAGAACTTAAAGGGGGAGATGTAATGGAATTCTAAACTGTACTATGCCGTTCAGCCACTAGGTGGTGCTGTGTACAAAATACAGTAGAACCCTGTTTATCTGACCCTCCATTATCCGGCTCTCCATATTAACCCAACAACCAGCGCACACAGGTCCAGAAGCGGGCAATCTCTCCTGTGGCCCTAGATGGTGCTGCAGCCTCACAATTTCCCATTCTCCGAATTATCCAAATTTTTGATTAGCCAATCTGGCCCTGGTCCCAATTAGATCAGATAAACGGGGTTCTGCTGTACCTTATTTACACTAACCTCAGCCATACCTGGCAGAGTGGTAAAGGATCTTATGATGATCACATCTGTGTGCATGAGTAAGCTCTAGTAGCCAGTCCATATCTGGTACAGGAACATGACAGGTGCAGAGGCAGAATTAGAACTCAGGCATTGCTGACTGCCTGTCTTGTCCTCAGACCAGACTAGACCAGACCTCTCCGCTTAGACCAGCTGTACTAATAACATATTGTTTATAGCTACAGTTGCTCTGTATCTTGCTTCCCAGAGCATTCCAGTAGGGACCCAAACCAAAGCCTCAGATCTGAGCACCCCTAGAATATGGGATATTTGAAATCCGGATCCGAACTGAATGTTGAGATTTAGGCCCATCTCTGATTCCAGTAGGCTCTATACATCCTGCAAGGCTGCCCTTGAGTGGATAAAAAGTTCTCACCATCATGAAGACGAAAGGCAGTGCGATTAAGACATTAGCGATGGCGAAGGTGCTGACACTGGCGCTCACCAGGAAGGCCATGCTCACGGCTGCCAGATTTGTCAGACTGAGGGAAAGAACATACAGGAAGAAAGATCCTGCATCCTGTTTCAGACCTGTGTATGGTGACAGAGAGAAAGTGACTCAGTACTGTGGAAAGGTCTGGATCCATTGCCATGGAATTGCTACAGTATAAGGTGGTTCCCGCTACAGGACTCCAACTTGGCATTTTCTGGAATTAAAGGCTTCATAACAAGCACTGCAGTGGGGATGCTTTCAGTGCTGGATCCATAGCGTATCCTTCCAGGACAATGTTGTGAGAAATCTCCCATTACTAAATTTTGGTTTGTATTTTGGGCATGGTTATGACAAAGCTCAGTGGATCCATGAGGAGTTTGCAGGGTGGGGCTGTGAGTGCCAGATTTACCACTAAAGAGCAGCTAGAGAGTGCATCCCTCAACATGTTTTTATTTACTAGAAATCTGGGCCTGTTTTCATCCTAGTGTATATAATCATGCTAAAATTAGCAGTTTGGCTGCGTGGGTTTGTTTAACTCTTCACATGTCTCAAATATTGAGATCATCTGACTGATTTTCCTGCACTGTTCGCTAAGCTCTGGGGGAAACTTAGAAGGCCACACTGCTGGAGTCCTGTCGGGAACTGATACAGCACTGCTTTGTGAAAACGCAACCAACTGGAGTCAGAGCTAGTGGTATACTAGAAATAAGATGATTTTGTCTTATTATTGGGGAGGGGAGGAAGAAAAAATAATGAATAGAGGCATCCTGGGAAGTTCTATACAAAGTTTGTACATAAAGAGAGAAATTTTTACCTCTGATTATGAGCAATGTGACATAATTGCAAAAATTAATAACAAAGCACAATCACCACAGAAATCTGTGCAATATGACATTTCAGACTTGCCAGAGTTTGATATTACCCCCAAAGTTTTTGTGGCATTTTCCCATGGTGATTTTTGTCCTGAATCACTTCCTCAAAGAGGTGCTGAGCTAAAGGAAATTCAGTACTTACCCATCATGAAGTACGATATGGCAGAGAACATCAACAAGGGGATGATACGATTGGGAATCAGATCAGCAAACACCTTGGCCAGAAAATATGCTGAGGTCCTGTAGTATCCCCTGGAGCTCTCATGTCTGGAAAAATGTATGCAATAAATAAAAACATTGAAAATCAAAGAGCTTCTTCATACATTTACGAGATTTAACTCTGTAACCACTTTAGTATTTCAGTACTTTCCTTACTCCTCTCTCCCTCAATTTCATCAACTTCTGTCTCCATCAGAACTTTCTTCATCTCCAAACAGATATGCCATTAAATAATTAGTAAGCACAACATCCTGAAGAAAAACTATTGCCTTCATCTTCATCTTTGATACACCTCTCTCATTTACCCTTACTTTCATAAACATATGCAATCAGCTTTATCTTCTACGATTTCTGCCTCCTGTTTCTTCCTAGTCTGTAAATCTTCCTATCACATCTAAAACATCACCACATATGATGCTATCCTGACTTCTCCTCTGATGAAACTCTCCTCCATGCCTCTATCTCCTCTTGTCTTACTGCTTGTAACTTCCTCCTTCCTTCAGTGGTCTTCCTCTGACCCAAATTTCACTTTGTCCAAAATGTGGTGGCCAGTCTCTTCATCCATATCTAGAAATGTGAAAACATCAGAAATCTTCTCTAGCTTCAAGCTTCTCGTCTGCTTCAGAATCCAGTAATACTGTTTCTCCTATTCAAGGCAGGGCTCTATCTTACTTTCATTGATTACAAATTATGTAGGATTATACCTTAAGTTCTTAGATGAACGTGCCCCAAATACACACACACAAACACACACACTCTCTTTTTTTCTTCAAAGTAATCTTTCCCTTTTCTGTCAACCAGTCCTCGCTCTCCTCAAATATCCAATTCCTTTCTTTCCCCCCATCGTGGTTTCTCCAGAGTAGGATGTAGAAACTGCACCTTTCCTGTATTTAGTCTTTTCTTTCTGAAATGTGTCCATTCACTTCTCTCCGCTGTTATTCTGCCATGTCTGTAGATGCTACTTGCATGCTATACTGTGACTGACCGAACAGAGTGTCCTTATATTTGCATGTATAGATTTCAATTGGCTATGACTGTATTTGTTTTGAAATAATACTGAGCATTTTAAAGTTGGGAGCTGAGCCAGACTTTCTCAGCTTTATGATCTTCTGGCCATTTCTAAGGTCCAGCTGGACCTAAATTCTGTGACATCCTTATTTCTGAGGTGTTCCCGTGTTGAAATCTGGAAATTCTGTGGCGAGGTTCAGAAAAAGTGCACAATTTTTTTAAACAAGTGAAACCTGAAAATGAATAATACAATCTATTCATTATTCCTGTGTCTTTTTTATTTTGATGTCAAAATCAAGTCATTTCATGCTGCCCCAGATTTTTAGTTTTTAAGGTGCTGCTGATTTTGGTGTTGAAAATGCATAATTTTTGTAAAAGCTGTTGGGGGAAGGTGAAGATTTCGGTAACAGGACAAGGAACAGATGGGGCGTTTGGCATCTTGGGAAGGCATTGGAAATAGTTTGGGATCTGACATCTACAAGGCATCTGAGGCTTTTGGCATTAGGAGTGGGGATTCATTGTCTCTTTCCCTTCCTTTTTTAGACAGATGTGGACATGATTTGAAACTTTGGGAGGGCTTAATTATTGGAGCACAATTCTGTGGTGGTGGGTAGATCTGCCCCAAACTCTGCAGCCACAGCCTGTTTATGCCTGTTTCCAACATTTTGATTTGAAGGAGTTTTAGAGTCACTCACATGAAGAGTTTTCTCTCATTGATGAAGAGCTCCACTGCAGACAGATTCCCAAAGACCTGATTGATGACCAGGAAGAAGAAAGCTCCTAACCTGCAGAGAAGGGAAGAAAAGGAAAAGAGATTTATTTGGAGTTCTCTGCTGGACTTGTACACAAAGGGCAGAGAGTTCTCTCATGCTTTTTACGGCTCTCACATTACACTGCCTTGGAAGTTAGGTTTGGGAATCAGGTCCTCACCAAGGTAAGTGTTCAATTACAGGTGGAAAATTTTTGAGTCTGTCACTGTCCTCCCTACTGGGAATATTCCCTGATGACTTCAGCAGATTTTGGTTCCATATCAGGTTCCCTCTCCTAACTCCTTGGGTGCCCCAGGATATTATGCTCACTTGGGCTACTTGAAAGGAACTTGTCTGCATCTCTTCATTCATTCTGGAAGTGAGCCACTCCTTTCATCTATCCATCCGTCCTCCCTCAGACTACCAGCTGGAGGAAGGGACTAAAGATTCTGTTCTTTCTCTCACCTGTTCTGAAAGGCTTCAGGCAGAGTGGCCGGTACTTGGTAGAAAATGAGCCCCACCAATATGGAGAAGAAAGTGCCCAAAAGGAGCTGACCAATGGATGTCTGAGGATTCCTCAGGATGTTCTTCACATTGCGATTGCTCACAACATACAGCTAAGGGAACATACATGAGTGCATAATTTATACATACATAAATTAAATCTCCTCCTTGAAATATCCCAGGCCAGTCTATTGGACTTTATTTTTTATTGAGGATTCTTTACAACCCTGATGTTTGAGTCCTGATGTTCTCTTTGTTTTCTCCCCTGCTTTCTCCATGCTCAAAACTGCATGTTGAAGCTACCATCCATCCTAGCAAAGGAAACTAGCTGCAAGTTCCTTTCAACTGCACTCTTCACAGGGATTTCTCTTGAGTGAAATGATGCTCAACCTCCCGCCCCAGACCCTGAGCAAGATTGAGCCCTCCCAAGATGTGCCTGCTCTAATTGATTGGAACTATGACCCATCCCCACACACCATGCATGGCAGGTGCACAGCAATATCCACAAGGTAACAGCCTCAGATTGGTGTGATATGAATTCTTTGAAACCAAGTACTTGGGATTTCCCAAATTCCCATTGACTATTATGTGCAAGCTATAGCTAGGGAGCCTGCCTCTAGTGGAGAATATAATCTGGAAAGTTTAGCATCAATCTCACTTTCATAAAGATGGCTTCTAAACCAGACACAGGCAAATGTCAGAGAAACAGTCTCTCCATTGCCTGCAGCAATTGTCCATTCACCTTTACTCTGGAACAATGCCAAACCACTCAACACCTGAGAGGAGTGTTTCCCAAACTTGGGAGGCCGCTTGTTCAGGGAAAGCCCCTGGCGGGATGGGCCAGTTTGTTTACCTGCCGCCGCAGGTTCGGCCGAATGCAGCTCCCACTGGCCGCGGTTCGCCACTCCAGGCCAATGGAGGCTGTGGGAAGCGGCGGCTGGTAGGTCCCTCAGCCTGCGCTCCTTCCCGCAGCCCCCATTGGCCTGCAGCGGCGAACTGCAGCCAGTGGGAGCCGCGATCGGCTGAACCTGTGGACACGGCAGGTAAACAAACCGGCGCGGCCCGCCAGGGGCTTTCCCTGCACAAGTGGCATCCCAAGTTTGGGAACCACTGCCCTAGAGCATACATGTTTTACTTATGTATCTCCACGTAGCTATTCTTATTTAAAAATACTTCAGTCATCTTCAGTAGTAGTTCAGTGCACTATAGCAATGGTAAACTGCAGTATTCTGGATAATTACTGTAGAATATGGTAAGGTTTTTTTTTAAGGTATCTGACTTCTAATATATAATTTTCTGGTACTTAGTTAGGCTTTTAAACTGCCCTCCTTTCCCGTAGATATGTTATTTTGGTGGGATGATATGTGTAAAGTTTAGGAATTGGGTACATCTGTGCATGTCAGAGAACATTGCCTTATTTTCAAAGACTGTAATAGAAGTAGAATGAGCTCTGAAGCTCTTGTCATTTGTTCACACATTTGCTCGAACAGAATTACATTTGCAATCAGAGAGAGACTGCGTATCTGATTTTTCTCATGATTTAAAAAAATTAACACCACGCTCTCAGTGGTGCATTCTTTACAACTCCCAGCTGCCTGTGCCTGAGAAGGAAGTCATTGTCATAGGTAAACATTCACTTTCTGATTTTTGTTTTAATCTTCCCCTCTTCCCCTGCCCACCCCCCTGACTCAGTGTACTCGGTTACTTTGTAAGATCAGTAACATTAAACATAAACCCCATCAATATACAGGGCCAGATCCTTAGATGGCGTAAATCAGAATGGTGGCCTTCACTTTAATGAAGTGATGCCAATTTACACCAGCAGAGGGTCTGATTCATGTTGTATAATGTAATTTACATATCTCTGAAAAAGTTTATTCTGTTCCATCCATTATATTATTTTTAAGGAAAGTTTTCAATTTACCTGCCTTAAATTGTTCCTTAATTTCACAGTTTATTTTGAATGATGGACTATAGAAATCCTTCCCCAGCATGACAGCAAAAGTAGCTGCTTCTTCACTGTACATTGCAAACTCAAATTACTGAAGGGGAACCTTCTGAGGTGAGTACCTGGGGATGTGCTTTCCTACAGGAAAAGCAGGGTTAGGCTCCTCATTAAGGGAGAAGTTCAACTCTGTGGCTGTGGAGGTTCCTTGGCAGTGGCACCTGTGCAAGTCTGCGGCACAATGGGGTTAAATATGGGGGGAGGCTAGTGTGGCGCACAGCCCAGCTCCATTGGGTCTCCCTGCACAGCACAGTGTAAGGAGGAGTAGATCCTGAGGATCCACTGCTGTGTTAATCCTCTGGTTTTCATTCCTTAGAGCAGGGAAAACTGGGGCCTTGCAGAGCTGCTTCAGCCCAATGCCTCTGCAGAGTGACTCAGTGGGTTTCTTCTCCCAGCGGCCTCATGGAGATACTCAGCACACAACTTGCTAATTGGCCAGGGCACAGGATCCCTGAATCTGGTCCTATGTGGTTACAAAAATTAAGAATATTTATGTTGCTGGAAGGATTTAGTCGGGGTTGGTCCCGCCTTTGAGCAGGGGGTTGGACTAGATGACCTCCTGGGGTCTCTTCCAACCCTAATATCTATGAAGTCTTAGACTCCGAGGTCTCACTGGAATTGCTGCACAATGAATAAGTCTCACAAGGTCCTCTGCAAGAATCTACTGATTGCTGCTTTAAGACCACAAACCCTGAAACCTTCCTTTTCTTGTGTCTTTTATGTTGCATTTTCCTCCCTTTTCCCTCACCTGGTGGAAGAATGAGGTGGCATAGGTGGCTTTTGTTGGAACTGCATTGCTGAGGTGGCTCTTGAATGACTGTAGGTTTTCCAACTCTTCCTGCAGCTGCTCATAATAGTGGGACTTGTGGTAGTAGATGGGCAGTGGATTCTTGTCACTACAAGAGCTGCTATGAGAATCGGACTCTCTCACTAAGGCTGCAGACAAAATGGGACAGCCCCAGGTCAAAACTTTCCATTCCTGCTTCAACTTTGCTTTTGAAGGATTTTGAAAGTGTTAGCCAACTCCCAGAAAAGCGACAAAGATTGCTAATAATCACACCAGCATTTTTATCACTGCTAGTAACTTTCTAGTCACCATTTGCATACCCTTAAACACAACTGAAAAGTAAAAAGAACCACAGCAATCTGCATATGAATTCGATGATGCCTTGGCAGGTCTGCTTGCTAAAGGGAAAATATAGCATAAAAATGTTACTCTGAGACTGCATCTGTATGTGCGTAACACTGGCAAGTGATTGAGGTAGAAAGGAATTAGCACCAGGCGTGAACAAGAATTATTTTGAGGAGAATCCAGTGTGTTGTGTTCAGGCTCTGAGCTAAATGCTGGAATGGGCACTGCAGAAGTTTGGCTACCTCTGTTTTACAATCCCGATGTATTTTTTGTTGAAGTGGATTTGCAAGACATTGTCCTAGCTTCTGTCTCACCACCACCTCTCTCTTTCTCAGCCAATGTAATTTTACAGCACTCACCTAGCTCTGGACTAGGCTGGGACTGCATGATCTCTCCACCGATGACATCCAGGAAGAAGTCCAAAGGATTGTTAAATGCTTCACACTGGTAACCTGAAATACACCATATCACAAGAGAAAATAAAAGCTAACCTCACACCCAACTAGCAATGTGAGAAAATGACAAAATCTCTGTGCTAAATATCATCCAAAATACTATATTTAGTCTCAGGACATTTTGTGGCACAGAAGTTTTCCTTTTTGACATTTTGGGGAAATGGACAGTTGCATCTTAAAACCTGTGAAAATCTGAGTTCACACATTTTAATATGATAATTTGTCCTGATGCAATTAAAAATGTTGAGATTTTCAATTAACCTATTTCCACTCAAAAATGCTTCTAATGTTGAATGAAAAAAAAAGTGAAATTACATCAAGTAGGACTTTAAAAAAATTAAGAAGAAAATGCAAAAACCTTTCATTTCAAGGGTTTTGAATTACATCGCAAACATTTTCTAGTGCCCCGTACCCCGCCTTCCCAGAGAGCCAAAGAACCGTTCAGATTAACCAACCAACCTCATGTCAAACTAGTGCCTCCTCAGCAACCAATAATTACCTTAGCCAAACCAGCCTTCTCTTAAAACACATCAACCAGCCGGGCCCTCTCACAGATCAGTCCTTCACAGCCAACTTCACTCCTAAACCAACTAACTTACTGGTCAACACAATATCTCACAAAGGAACCTGAAATAAACCTCTTGTTTCTTTTAAATGGACCTGTCTGTCTTCCTGATGTATCATGCGTCTGTACGTCTTCTAATCTCGTGTGAATTGAACCATCTACACTTCTCCTTGGACCAGTTAAAATATGTTGCTGTGCATTGATGCCTGTCATTCCTCTTCCTCAGGATGCACATAGCACCCCTGTAGGGCAGCACTTTCTTATGTTTTCCCCGTCTGCTTCCCCCACTTTACTATCTCCTAAATATACCCAGTCTCTGCTGTCTTTGTGAGTTAGAGTCCTGGACAGAGAGTTAAATCCAGCTCTTTTGCACGGACCGGGCAAAGGACAACCATGAAGCAATGAAGTTGGCCTTTGCACACTGTGAGTTGGCTGATGCAGTTAAGATTTGAATCAAAACCGTTTTCCATGGTGTCCTTGAATAGTGAACTGCTTGCCTGTCTGGCCGAGGTTCTCCTAGTGCATCCTTTTATTAGCACTAGGTTTGTGCACCTAGAAACCTTGTCTGCTACTGTTAAGGGTTTCATTAACAAACACCCATGTGTAGCTGTCCTGTAGCAGTAGGAAATATAATTCTCATCCTGCCGCAGTCTCACCCCCTACCAATACTGTTGAAATAGCCAGTGGACTCTTCAGCTGGTCCTGCATAAATGATTTCTCCCTTGTTCATCAGCGTTAGATGATCAAGCAGACGGAAGATGGAATAACGTGGCTGGTGAATAGAGAAAATCACAGTTCTTCCTTTCCTGGAGAGTCTGCAAAACAGAAGAAGCACGTGGTAAATATCACAGTCCCAGGCCAGCTAGAATTTAGGCCTTAATGTGAACTGTATTTTGGAGGCAAAGCTACATTAAGGTATTTGCTGCCTATGTCTCTAAGGGCTGTCTAGATGGAAGCTAAATGCCTCAGACTACTATTTGAAAAGAAACTGGTGTGAGCCTAGTTTTCAGACTATAGCTTTATCTCAAAACAGGTGTTAATATGCCTGGCTGCATGCATTATTGTTGACCTGCCTTTTCAATATTTATGCAGTGCCTATGCTGTATATAACCTGTTGCTTTGCTAGATCATTGTGAGACAGCTTGAGTATGGAAAGGGGGATAATATCAAAATGAAATTCCAAAAATCTTAATGGAGTGGAGCATCAGAAACAGAGAATGGCTCACTGGTGCAGCAGCTGCATGATGGAATTAGCTGTGTTGGCATCCAGTCCCGTAGTTGGCTCATCCAGGAATATCAGTGAAGGTGCAGTGATTAGTTCCATGCCAATGCTGCACCGCTTCTTCTCACCCCCTGAGACACCACGCAAGAACTCAGTGCCAATCTGATACCACAGAGAAAAGAAAGAAAGCAAAGAACCTCAGAGAGGAGGCAGATGAGTTTAAATACAGGCCGTAGTGAGTGGGTTGATCTGAGATGGACACAAATGGTAAACATATAGCTAGGGGCGCTCCTGTCCTTTCAGTCATCTTCCCACATTTTAACAGGAGCAGCTGTATCCTCTCTTGCGTCCCATCACTCTGAGCTCCAGAAGCCATGCTGGTTTCTCCTTATCATATCATGTTCACTTGATGATTTATAATTCCATTTGTCATTATTTCAAACAATTCACCTGGCATTGAAATAATCCTTACTGGTCTGTATTTCCCAGGATCAGAATCACCCTAGCCAAGGGGCAAACTGGAAACAAAGAAGTCGTGGTTCTCATACAAGATCTGCCCAAAGAGCCCACCTCTAAGCTCTGTGAGCCTAACAAGAGCACAGTATTGCTCTCTTACCGGACCTACCCGCTCCCCATCCCATCTCCCTGTCTCCCTCCGATTAAGGGGAGGGAGTTAGAGAGAGAAATGGCAGAAGAGGCCGGCATCTCCAATGTGTAACCCACTCTAGGAGATTGTGGGACTTTGTCCCTCTCTAATGGCTGGCCCATATGAAACATTTGAACCTGCTTCCAGCTGACAGACTCAGTCCTTTAGCTCAGGCAGTAAAACCTCATGGTTTTCAAAACTGAAAGCCCCAGATTGAAACCCTGCTGTTGGCCTAAGCAGGGTTGGATGTACAGTACATGCAAAGTTGCAAAAGCAAATACCTGTGGGTGATCTGTTCACCCTGTGCATGCAGAGGATAGAATCTACACGTGCAACTCAAATCACCCACCATATCATACACCTCTGTCACTGTTAGTGTGTGAAAAGGGTCCTATCAGGTGCTTGTGCACACACATAAGGAAGCTACTGCTTGAAATGAGAGGTGGTGTTGCTGTGTGAGTACATGTACAACCTCTGCCTTGTTTTAATAAAAAGATAGTACAGTAACCTTGGTGTCAGCACACTCCTGTAGCCCCAGCTCCTGTATCACTGCATTGACCTTCAGCTGCTTTCCTGCTTCACTGTTCCGGCTCTGTGGGAGGCGCAAGCTGGCAGAGAACTGAAGGTTCTCACGAACAGTGAGTGTTCCCATCAGAATATCCTCCTGTGGCAGCACAAAACAATGGAAAACACTTGATTTAAAGAGGAAAATCAGCCAGTGCTTTGAGAGAAAAGACCTCCTTAGTGGGTCCTAGTATCATCAACACTGTTCTAGTAATGTGAAGTCCTTACAGATAGACTGTACCCAAAGGGGATTCCTGGTGAGAGGAATACAGAGGTCTAATGGCTTCCATAGAGTTCTCAGGGCTGGCCTTGCCATGAGGCGAACTGAGGCAGCCACCTCAGGTGCCAGACTGTGGGGGTGGGTGCCACTAAGACCCAGAGTGTAGAAAATTGTGTCTGCTGCCGGTGCATATGTATTCTCTCTGCTCTAGTTGCACAGAGATGGTGGAGTGCTGTTCTGGAGGAAGGAGGGCACAAGAGACATAGCAGACAGGCAGGAGAAAAAGTTAGAGGGAATAACAGAAAGCAGCAGGAGCTGCAGGGAGAGAGAGGAGGAGGAGCCTCTTATGTACCTCTCTAGCACCCTCAGGAGCCTGGACTGATTAACCCCAGCTTCTCAGGGAGCTTCCTGTTTCCTGCAGCTTCCCTGAACCCACTTGAGGAGAACAGTCAGTCAACTGAAGTAGTAGGAGCCAGTTAGGTCCTTAAGATGCTGATATCTTCCCTCACTCAGGCCCTGCTACCAGCCTGCTTATTTGTCTCCTTCAATTGAGTGTTGAGAGCCACTATAGCTGGCACAGAACAGCAGTCATGAGTGAAAGAAGAAAACGCCCCTCTGGGGCAGCATTCAGAAAAAGAAAGAAAGCAAAGGAAGCTTTTCTATCTAAGCAGGAAGGAGCTCTCCTGAGATACATAGACACAAATGTTCACGATGAGCCTTCCGGCCCCCGTGAGGATGTGAGTGGTGAGGAGATGCCTGATTTTCCAGTTCGTCAGAGTGCAAGTGACCTGGCAGCTACTGCAGCATCCCTATCTCCATCTCAAATGGATGTAACCATGCACATTCCTGAAGAAAAGTGTAGATCAGAGAAGAGTGTGGTGGAGGCGCAAGAAACAGCAGCTGCTGAGTTTAGTTCTTTAAGTCTAGATGATCCAGGACTGTGGACCCACTTGAGCAGTAGACTGAGGGACTTCCTTGTACTGCATGGGCCACAGCAAGTGAAAAACTTCATGTTCCCCAAAGACAATGAAAATAGAAGTTTCCATCCAACACATTACTGGCATGAAATCCCCAATGGTGACAAAGTGGAGAGGCCATGGCTTATGTACTCAAAAACCCAGGATGCTGCATACTGTTTTTGTTGCAAACTCTTCCAGTCTAATGTTCCAGGCACACTGGGTTCTACAGAAACAAAGGGCTAGAAATCTGGCATGCCATGAGAAGGCAGCAAATCACCAGAGAGCATTCCATAGGTGGAAAGAGCTTGAGATGAGACTAAGGTTAAAGGCCACCATAGATGATCAGCATCAAGAGAAGGTTGCATCAGAGTCTCTTTATTGGCAAATGTTCTGAAAAGGCTCATTGCTATTGTGAGAATGCTTGCTACCCAAAACCTGTGTGGCGCTTCAGATCAGCTGTATGTGCCAAACAATGGAAACTTCCTTAAAACTGTGGCGGTGATGGCTGAGTTTGATGCTGTATTCCAGGATCATCTAAGAAGAGTCACGACCCAAGAAATGTACACCCACCACTACCTTGGAAAAACAATTAAAAATGAGATCATACAGTTACTGGCAACAAAAGTCAAACAGAAGATTATGGCAGATCTGAAGTCAGCAAGATATTACTCTATTATTCTGGATTGCACACCTGACATCAGCCATATGGAACAAGTTACTTTAATGGTGCGTTTTGTAACAACAACAGAACCTAGTGAAAATGTCCCTTCAATGGTGACTGTCAGAGAGCATTCTCTAGAATTTATTGACATTGATGATACTACAGGAGCTGGTATGACAAATGTGCTTCTTAAAAAGCTGGAAGATACGGGAATTGCGATAGCTGACAGGAAAAGTCAGGGCTACAATAATGGTGCCAACATGAGAGAGGAAAGAACAGAGGAGTGCAGACACGGATCCGAGAGTTAAACCCTCAAGCTTTTTTGGTCCCATGCAGTTCTCATTCATTGAACTTGGTGGTCAGTGATGCAGCATCAGCTTCTAGTGAGGCTGCTGAATTTTTTAATGTAATTCAAAGCATCTATGTATTTTTCTCTGCATCAACTCATCGATGGCAAATTTTGAAGCAACATCTGGGAACATCCTCTGTGACACTGAAACCACTGAGTGCCACATGATGGGAAAGTCAAGTGGAGGCAATAAACCCTATCAAACACCAAATTGGGAAGATAGATGATGCCATAGTTGCCATTATGGAGGATAATGCTTGGACAGGACCTGTTCATGGGAGAACAGTGGCAGAGGGAAATGGAATCACCAGAAACATACATAACTTCAAATTTCTGTGTGGCTTAGCGTTGTGGCATGACATGCTGTTTGAAATAAATATTGTAAGCAAGAGACTCCAAAGTGTTGACCTTGATATATCTGGAGCAATGGAACAACGGGACAAAGCAAAGTCATAGCTACAGTCTTACTGGTCAGATGAGGGATTTCAAAACGTTCTGAAGAGTGCACAGAAGCTGGCAGAGGAACTTCACGCTCAAGTTATTTTCCCACCCACTCAAGAATACAAGAGTCACCGAAGAAGACGACATTTTGATTATGAGGCACGGGATAATCCCATAAGAGACCCCAAACAACAATTCAAAGTTGAATTCTTTAACCAGGTTCTAGATTGTGCAATACAGTCTGTTGAAGAATGTTTCATGCAGCTCAAGGAACACAGCAATATATTTGGAATGTTGTATGATATTCCAAAACTCCTCACTATACCTGAAGAGGACCTACACCAGCAATGCAGGGCACTAGAGACAGTGTTGATACATGATGACATGCGCAATATAGATGCGAGTGATTTAGGTGATGAACTGAAAGCCCTTTCAAGATATGTTTCAGCAGGATCAACTCCAAAGGCTGTTCTGAAATATATTTGCACAAATAAGATGACCACCCTCTTTCCAAATGCTTTTGTTGCTCTGCGCATACTTCTAACACTTCTTGTAACAGTTGCCAGTGGAGAACGCAGCTTCTCCAAGCTGAAGTTAATGAAAACTCATCTATGCTCCACAATGACACAGGAGAGACTTGTCGGCCTTGCAACCATCTCAATAGAGCATGAGCTGGTCCAGACTGTGGACCTTCAGGAAGCAGTTCAAATCTTTGCAACCAAGAAGGCAGGGAAAGCACCACTTTGATTATTCAAACAGATAAAAATGCCAGTGTTTACTATGCAGACAAGAAAAGTTACATTTGCTGCTCAGGCATTTGAAAGTTAAGTGTTAAAATTTTTGAACAAGGCATTTTAAATTGTTAGTTCTCCTTTATTGGGGTAGGTAGCAGAGCAGTACCATGAGTGGAGTGGAACAGGAAGAAGGCAGAATTGAGACCTTTCAAAGTTTTGGCCCAAGCAAGAGGGTATGGGGGCGTCATTTGAGCTCCCCGCCTCAGATGCCAAAATGTTGAGGGCCGGCCCTGAGAGTTCTCAGTGGGAGAAAGAGACAGAGACTTGTAGTCTCTTAAGGAAAAGACAATGCTCCAAATGGAGAAAATGCCTATGATGACAGAGTCATGTAGTTATGGCTGAGTGAAGTGATATTTCAGGATCCTAAACTGATACTCTGCTGTAGCCATAAGGAATACACATCTGCAATTAACCAACATCATGAATCCTTGCCGCTGCACGTCCTGGGCATTTCAGGCTCAGCATACTATTCCAGTGGAAAATCAGATAGGCCTGTGCACAAACTTGGAGGCATCATGGATTCTGCCCTGACTCACCTGCACTATGTAAGCAGAGCATAGGTGAAACTGTGAGTTTGCTGGCTTCCCATCCATGAAGATTTGTCCACTTCTAAGCCCCTTCGGGTCCTTCCACCCCGCAAGTACATCAAGGAGTCTGAGGAAAAAAGGTTGACTTTTAACAGTTTCTCAATACAGGGCCTCTCCCCATATCACTCCAACCTATGGACCCTTCCAGCCCAGTCCTGCATGCACTCTCCAAGTTCATTCAGCTTTGGATTTCCCAACACTGCTCTACTAAAGTAGCTAAGCAGTTGTCTTCAGAAACCAATTTTGTCCTACAGGTATTGCTGTTTCCTGTGGTGAGAGGGAAATGAATCCCAGTATTCAGACTCTGCTCTGCCAATGTACCCAAACCCAGAACTGCAGATACCAACCCACCCTGGGGTGGGTGGGTATTGAATCTCAGTCCTTTTTCCTTCTTTGCAATAGAAGAGATATCAAAAGTGATGCAAGAGGCATTAATTTATACAGCCATACTTACGAGGTTTTGCCACTTCCGGTTGGTCCTAAAATGGCATTCATTCCAGGCTTCATAATGCCACTGCGAAAAGAAGTAGTATTATAAACTGTTTAGGGAATGATTTCACATGACAAGAAACCCAGAGTGGGCAAGCTGGTTAAGTGAAAGCAAGAGGCAGTTATTGGCTGAAAAGGGAAAGAGACAGAAGACAGGCTTTCTGATAGAGTGTGTGCTATTTGTGAAAAGTAAACTCCAGGATCGGCCTGGGCACAAATGGCTGCCCATGCTGTGTGATGTGCACTGAGCTGTTCTCAAAGCTGGTACAGACCCCCAAAGGAATGTTTGTGTCACAGCGTGACTTGTTGTGGAGGTACTGAGCTGGAGGCATGGGCACTGAGAGCTGGCGGTAATTGTACAAAGGTAATTTCCAAAGAAAAACACCCACTCAGGCCCAATCGAAATGTTGCTGCTAAGATCAGCTTCCTGGCTTGCCCTTCGGACCACATCATTCCCAGCCCCCCGTTAAATCTCTTCACAGCCGCCCCCATCTCCACCACATCATATAGCTCCTAATTCTTATCTTTAAGGCTGTTCACAATTTAACCCCACTTTGCCCACTTACTTTGTCTTTATAGTATTGTCAGCTGCCCTCTTTCCTCCACTGATTATGCCAACTCTCACGGCCTATTTGTTCACTTCTCCCAAGCCATGACTCCCCTTTCTTCCATGACTCCCCTTATGTGTGAAACACCTTCCCGAATCTAATCCATAAAGTGACGACACCATCTCCTTCAGATCCATCCATGAGATCACTCCTACTGTGATCCTACCAAACACGGCCAGGTGATACTGAGCAGGCAGGCAGGGAACTGGGATTATTGCTACCAGTATCTTCATTTAGCTCAAAACTCACCCTTTAAACACACATCTGAACCTTCAAACTATGCACACAGTTAGTGCCTGTAGATATGTGTGAACACTACTGTCACCCCAGCCCCACCATCCCTCCATTTGTTTGTTACACCCACTTCTGGCCTCTAATCTTAAACTTAAATTGCAAGCTCTTTAAGATACGGACTGTCTCATCTCTCTGGACAATACACAGCACAGTGGGGACCTGATCTTAGCTGGAACCCCTTTGTGCTACTAAAATATAAATAATAATAAATGATGGTCATACTAAACACGTAGGTGTTGTGTGTTAGCTGGAATCTTGGGATCCAGTGATTGTTCATAGATCTCCCATATCCCAAGCAGAGGCAGAACTCATCTGCTGACGCTGGCAATTAAATGATTCACAGTAGCGTTACTGCAGCAGATATGAGGAACCGATATGAGGGGTGTTTTCTGTGAGGCATTCCAGCTCTCATAAAGTATGCACACCAGCCTGGTCATGTTTCAGAGGGCATCAATTAATCCACAGCAAAGCACATGCACTCGCTGCAGAATCTGCCCTTTGATACTTCGGGACTTTGGAATCCACGGCAGTGCCAGCCTCTTATGTGCCATTTCAGATTTAACATGCTTACCATTTACTCTTGCAAGCCTGGGATTTGGCATCTGCAGCTTTGTGCCTTGAAGCCCCAGGAATAACTTGGGGTCTCTAGCTGTCTGGTCCAATGAAGCTCTGGGTGGATAGCTGAAGAGATGTGATGGGTGATGACAGAGGGAAATGATAATTGCCATAGACATGAATATCCCGTAGCAATTGATAAGTGCAAGGGTACTGGAGTCACTCCCTGATTGACAGGGCATACAGAGGGTGCATAAGGGTGTTTCATCTTCAAATGGTTGGTGTTAGGAGGAAAGGGGGTCTTCCTCTGTTGTGCCATGAAGGAAAACCTTTGTGAAATTCCCCGTCTGCCTGCTGTCCCACAAACTGGCAGGGGCTGGCAGTGTAATGCAGCCCACGTTGTTTATTATTTAAGCCCCTTGTTTTAGACACCGTACAAACATATAACAAAGAGATGGTCCCTGCCCCAAAGAGCTAGCATGCTCTGTCTCTTGAGGGAGGGGTGCCTTGTGTTCTTCATCAATGACCCCTTCAGTCAATTAAGGATCAGCCCTGATGGGTTGATAGAGGGCACCCTTTGCTCCTCAGCAGGAAGGATGAAGGGCCTGGAAGATGGGGATCGATAAAACAAGGGGAAAGAGAGATTGGGGATCTGGATATTTCTGCAGGATTGAGGAGCATGTATTCCTAGGACACTGCTGAATTTCTGAGCTAGCTTTGGTTGGACCAGACACAGAGAGTCCCACCTGCTTGCACTGGCCCCAGAAATATTAAAAATGTCATTTTGTTGTCAACAATAAGTTGCTCATGAAACCACTGACACACAAACAGTGCTATGAATGTCACTGCCCCTGTGGAAACCTGACCGGTGGTACCTGGGGCCTGCGTGGGAGGGCAGAGGGCTGGGTCTCCAGGTAAGACTGGGTTATAATAACTGGGCCGGAGCATGATCTCCCCCAAGAAGTTGAAGCTCACACAGCAGCATGCCCAAGATCATCCAACAAAGCCTGGTGTGAGCACTGGCTGCCTCTTCCTTTCCAAAATGAATTTAAATCACCAGTACTGATCTAGGAGGCACTTAATGGTCAGGGTCCAAGCTATCTCACCGCTTACCTATCTTCCCCACTGACCACTATTTGCTACTCTCAGAGATAGCAATGCTCCACAGAGGTGCTTCAACCAAACTGGCTCAGGATAAGGCTCTCCTGTGTATGGGACACTGCAGGAGCACCTTATTGCCAGACATCAGGCAGAATCCAACTCTCTTTGATAAGACCTTCCCTGGTGATGGCATTTCCCTTGGACTATCAGAGAGATTGGAAAGGAGGAAGAAGAAAGAAAGAAAGAATAACTCAATAATCACCCAGAGAAGCAGACAGAAACGAAGCAAGGCCATGAGAATATTGCCATTTAGAGCACACTCAGTATGAGTATTAATTTTTGGGCAGTACTTAGACATTGCTGTGATAGGAACCATAGACAACCCTGAGACAGATAACTAATTTTATTATGCAATTTAATTGTGCTCTGTCAAATATGGGGTGTTCAATATTCTGATATTTAAGATTTCCTAGGTCTCTATGGCTCCAGAGCCCCATGAGTCCTTATTTTGGCTATGCCTTTACAGGGAAGAACCATTCCTTACCTGACATCCCTGAGAATTTCCTTTTCTTCTACTTCTTTTGAGAAAAAGGACTTGGTGATGGGGACAAAGTAACTGATGTTTTGGAAAGCCAGAGCTGGCCCAGGAACATTCAGCTGGGTAACAGCTTCCTGAGAATCAGAGAGTTCCATCCCTGGGAGTCAGCGATCAGTTCAAATTGGAGGGGAGAGGGAATGTCCAGATGTTTCCCTTAGGATTAAAAACCTCTTCAGAAAAAAAAAAAAAAGACCCTCAGAAGATTTTGTCAGTCTCCTTGCCACCAAATTTCTGTCTTGCTCCGTCTCTGCTTTCTCATGTCTTATTGTTGGGAAATCTTGCTTTTATCTGTAAAATGTGCTACAAAATCTTATTAGAGCCAAAGTCCTTCTCAGCCAAACTGCAATATAATTGTGCAGCCAATAGTGTGTTCAGCAGGGTCACAAATGCTGATAGCAGACTGTAAAATACAGAAGGCCAGATTCTTCCCTGATGAAACTCCACTGACTTCAGTGGTCTTTACACAAATGAGTTTGGCCTACTATGTGGGACATCACAAATGAATGGAACTTTGACACTAGAAAATAACAATAGAACAAAATCATTTGTGAAAGGACCAAAAAGGGAATCCTCAGCAGGGGAAGGTGCACCCCGATCTTTACCTGCTGCACATCTCACCATCTCCCTGCCTTTGTCAGTCTTGGAACTCCACACAGCTCTGCCGCAGTGTGTGAAAGAAAAAGTAAGAAAATTCCAAGGTCTCTGAATTTTATAATGCACTAGAATTTCAGCCAGAGAGACATTGGTGAAAGAGGCCCAGATCATGCCTCCTTAAATTACATTTCCTTTAGTATGCAAAGGGTAGAGGGGGCGTGGGAGTGTCATAATCCCATTTGGACAGTAGGTGGCACTGATTACTTACAATTTTGAACTTTGCTTTTGGCATCCGCTCTGTTCCCAGCAGGCAAAGAGTGTATCCAAGTAAATCTACAGTGCTGTCTCCTTGGAGGCATTTTAGTCCTAGACAACTTCAGAGTGATGCAAAGTAAAGGCAGGGCCGCTTACTGTGGTGTGGCATGTGTGTGTGCTGTGTGAGTGTAGGCCATGATGAAGGGGGTTCAGATGTTTGAGATTTCTGAAGCCTGAGGGGGCACAAAGATAATCTTGTTCCAGGCACGTCCTTCCTGTCATTTTCACAACAAATGTAACATAAGATGTAAAAAGAAAAGGAGTACTTGTGGCACCTTAGAGACTAACCAGTTTATTTGAGCATGAGCTTTCGTGAGCTACAGCTCACTTCATCGGATGCATACTGTGGAAACTACAGAAGACATTATATACACAGAGACCATGAAACAATACCTCCTCCCACCCCACTCTCCTGCTGGTAATAACTTATCTAAAGTGATCATCAAGTTGGGATGTGACATGCAGGGGGAAAGGATCCAATTCAGAAATGTCCGGGGCAAGGACCCGGAGGAGTCTGGAGAGGTGCAGCGATCTGCATGCTGGATAAATATTAGACCCACCATCTTATCCAGCAGAACCTCACTAATTGTACAACAGGGAGACCCCTGCTAATAGGGTTGCCAACAGTTCCCTTATTTAAATAGAAAATTGCCTGTCCCGTACTAAAACAGGACGGCTTTTAGCCTGTATTTCAACAGCAGGGGAGCTATTCTCACGGGTGCATCTTTCCACTCCCCTCCCGACTCTGGCCCTTCAGTGCTGCACAGGAAAGGCAAACATGGCCATGTTCAGGAACTAGGGTTGAGAGGGGTGTGGAAAGATATACCCGGGAGTCCTGGCTCCCTGCTGGAAAGGGCCCCTTGCTGACTCCAGCGCTTTCCCTGTGCAGGCTCTGTCTGGCAAGGCAAGTGGATGGGGATGTGTGCTCTGGAACTGTGCTGAAGGGCCAGGGTCAGGAAGGGGCTCTATCTGGCAAGGGGTCAGTACTCTCCGGGTGTAGCCTCCCTGCTCACAGAGTCTCTGCCAACATCCCCAGCAGGATGCACAGCGCCGCAGTAGGCAAATACCAGCCACTGCAGCCTCCGAGTCAGCTGCTGGCACCGTGCAGAACCTGAACAGAAGTCGAAGTGGCTGCTCGCCCTGCACCAGAGGCCCTGGGTTCTCAGCGGCATCCAGAGCTGGAGAGAGAGAAACCCTAGAAAGTATGGTGGTGAGGGGAAAGGGACTTGCCACCAGAGGTTCAAGTCAAGTTTGGGGACATCTAAGGTCTATCCTGTATTTTTTAACAACCCTAATTATAAATGACTGATTTTTGCTAATTAGCAATTAAGGGGCCAGTCCTGCTCCCTCCCTCCAAAGTGAGGATGGTCTTCTAGCAACAAAACTCAACTTGGGCTGGGCTACCTGCAGCGAGCAGAGTCCAGCCCTGTGGGGTGGTGGAGGGGAGGTGGGGCAGGCTGGAAGATCCATTGCTTACTGGATTTTCTAGTCCTTTCCCAGTAGCAGACAGGGGTGGTGAGAAGGGGAGCATGGGAGAAGGGATATTTGGAAGGCACTGAATGAGGCTTGGTGACGCAGTAGTCAGGGACATTCCACCCCTCCTGTAGACCCTCAGGGATTCATCGCTCCCTCTGTAATGATCACCAGGCCTCCTCTCCCGCCACTCCATGGCAAACCAATCACAGTAGGTTTTGCAGGGGGTCCTGATGCACATGCTCCATCCATAGGTCCTGATGACCCTAAAAGTGATGGTCAGCACCCCGGAGTAGCCTCGGTAGGACTGCTGGGACACTAACCGGCCTATTCAGGCTTGTCTGGTAGTGGACGATATAGTTTAGCTTATCATGGGCTAATAGGTTTCCTTGTGCTTGCAGGGAAAGGTGGGAGGTGTTGGTTGTGGCATTGAATGCTAGCAGGAGGGCTGGGCTACTCTACCAGCCTCCCAGGGCTCATAAGTGTGGGCCTTCATTAACCTTTTACCATCTGCAGGTGGGTGACTGGGGCCTCAACGAGTATTCTAATACCTGTGGGAGGGTGTGGAGGGGATGCCTGACAAGCCTCCTAAGGCTCACTGGGGCACTGATGCATGTACCCAGCTGGAGCTCTATTCCAGTGCACCCTCTAAGTCCACAGGAGAGAATCTCCCCTCACCAAGCCCGCAGCAGATCCTGTGGAAGGGAAGAAGAAGGCTTCCTGAGGTTGTGCCCCTCAATCCCCTTGCCCACCTCCTTTCCCTCCCTCCCACAGACATCCTCTTTCTGTGACCCCTCCCATGGCCTTTCCCAGCAGAAGAGACGTTCTGGGCCAAAATATATGCTCTATAAATTCAAAAACTATCCTTCCCAAAATGCTATGGGGCCATCCATAAAGTCCAGGGGACCCACAGAAGGATCATCCTTAAAGATCAAAACCTTAGGGGAATTCCCTTTTCTCTCCCTGAACTTCATGAATCCATGATTGCATTTGAATGAACATTCACATAATGATTTGTCTTCCAAAGCTCACAGGTTTAATGACTGGCTCCGAACGCCATCCAACAAAGACTAGTAACATCATTACTAATGGTTCCTCATATATCAGGTGAGTAGGTCCGTGTTTTTCTCGTGTTCTCTGCGTAGGCACATCCCCTTGTCAGAATGAAAGGAAATATCAGGAGCAGGTTTCCTTCCTGAATCCCTGGCTTTTGAACTGGAGGTGAATCACTGACAGGATTGCCATCCAATGGAATCTGTGGTCTACAATATGCTCAGTTATTAAAGCATAGTCCATTGTACTTATGAATAACTCCATGATTGTTTTCAGTAGAAGACAGCCTGGAACATGGTAACTTTGGGCTTATAGTAATATGCATTTCATACATTATGATCAGTCTTAGGTATGAGATCCTGGGCAGAAACACGTGGAAGCATCACACCTCTTTTCTCTACAAGGTGAGCCTTTTAAAAAATGACATATTTGGTACTGCTGTCCCAGTGTTTGCAGAATCCAGTCAATCAGGTTTAGTGATGGGTCTCCCTGTTGATTCTCTGGGTGGCTCTGTTTCAAGAATATGTGAGTAACCATAAGGTAACAGGCAGTCCCTGTGAGTTTGTACAGTCAGAGCTCATGTCCTTCTCAGGCCACACAACAAAACCCAGGCTGTGTGAAATTCTTCTTTCTGTTACAAACATAACACTCTCACTCACCGGACCGTGTGGACCAAATTCATCCTGGAGTAGCTTCATCCTTTTATTAGTTGTCCCTGTGGCTTACAGTGTATAACACCACCTATCTCCGAGTTGCACTGTACTTTCTTATCAGATTTAACCTTATCTTTTCTCCCACTCTCTCTGAATTTTCCGAGGCTAAGGTTAGCCCTCTGGCAGTCTGTGCTTTAAGCTCTTTACATGTTCTGAGTGCACCTTAGTCATATCCTTCAGGATTTATGCCCAAAGTAAGAGCTTTGGTTCCTTTCCAGCCGAAAGTCTGGTAAGTAATTATTGGTGTCATTCTTTGTACAGGCTGGCATGCAGTTGAAGGCATAGACAGTTGTGCAGTGCAGTGCAGGCCCCTTAGGCCTTTCTTTCTTTGTATAACAGTTATGGCAGTTTTCTTTGATAGTGGCTGCTGTTCACAAACTAGGGGCTATGATGCAGGCAGGAGCGTGAGAGCGTTCTAGGCCACAGTGGTTCACTTTGTCCTGGTAAAGCCGAATGATAGCACACCTCTATCCAAGGGTTTAGTACTGCTGCCCATCACTGGATGTAACTGAGCTCCTTCCAAGCGAAATAGAGTAATATTTCTCCCCAATCCTTGTGCTTCCTGTAAACCTCGCTCTTTATTAATCCTAGTTTGCCTCTTCCTCTTAGAGGTAATTTGACCTCTCAGGTTTCCGTGTTTTGTTCTTTTACAATAGCTGTGTTTGTGTCTGTCCACAAGTGAAATTACTGTGCCTGCAAACAGTCTTTGTGAGCCTGGTTTAGAGAGTAGATTTCCAGTTTGTGCCTGACCTCTGCATGTCTAAGGATAGTCAGCATCGTCCACTCACTCAGGCTGAGCCCTGGTCTACGCTATGAGTTTAGGTCGAATTTAGCAGTGTTTTAGATCGATTTAACCCTGCACCCGTCCACACAACGAAGCCATTTTTGTTGACTTAATGGGCTCTTAAAATTGATTTCTGTACTCCTCCCCGATGAGGGGATTAGTGCTGAAATCGACATCGCCGGGTCCAATTTGGGGTAGTGTGGATGCAATTCAACAGTATTGGCCTCCGGGAGCTATCCCACAGTGTTCCATTGTGACCACTCTGGACAGCACTCTCAACTCAGATGCACTGGCCAGGTAGAAAGGAAAAGCCCCGCGAACTTTTGAATTTCATTTCCTGTTTGGCCAGCGTGGCAAGCTGATCAGCACAGATGACCGTACAGATCTCATCAGCAGAGGTGACCATGGAGTCCCATAATTGCAAAAGAGCTCCAGCATGGACCAAATGGGAGGAACTGGATCTGATTGCTGTATGGGAAGATGAATCCGTGCCATCAGAACTCCATTCCAAAAGACGAAATGCCAAAATATTGGAAAAAATCTCCAAGGGCATGAAGGACAGAGGCTATCACAGGGACCCACAGCAGTGCCACGTGAAACTTAAGAAGCTCAGGCAAGCCTACCAAAAAACCCAAGAGGCAAATGCCCACTCGGGGTCAGAGTCCCAGACATGCCGCTTCTATGATGAGCTGCATGCAATTCTAGGGGGTGCCCCTACAACTACCCCACACCTGTACGTGGACTCGTGCAAGGGAGTCTCATGCAACAGGGATGAGGATTTTGGGGATGAGGAAGATTATGATGAGGGGAAGGTTGAAGATAACGCACACCAGGCAAGCGGAGAAACTGTTCTCCCTGACAGCCAGGAACTGTTTATCACCCTGGAGACAGCACCCTCCCAACCCGGGCTCCCGGACCTTGAAGGAGGAGAAGGCATCTCTGGTGAGTGTACCTTTGTAAATATAATACACGGTTTAAAAGCAAACGTGTTTAATGATTAATTTTCCCTGAAGACTTGGGATGCATTCGCGGCCAGTACAGCTACTGGAAAAGTCTGTTAACATGTCTGGGGATGGAGTGGAAATCCTCCAGGGACATCTCAATGAAGCTGTTCTGGAGGTACTCCCAAAGCCTTTGCAAAAGGTTTCTGGGGAGGGCAGCCTTATTGTGTCCTCCATGGTAGGACACTTTACCACGGCAGGCCAGTAGCACGTAGTCTGGAATCATTGCATAAGAAAGCACGGTAGCGTGTGATCCCGGTGTTTGCTATCATTCAAGCAACATCCGTTCTTTATCTCTCTGTGTTATCCTCAGGAGAGTGATATCATTCATGGTCACCTGGCTGAAATAGGGGAATATTATTAAAGGGACATTCAGAGGTGGCTGTTCCTGCTGGGCTGTTTGCTTGTGGGTGAAAAGAAATTATCCCCGCAGTTAGCCACCCAGTGGGAGGAGGGGTGAAGCGATCATCCCAGAGAATTGGGTGTGTGGGGGGGTTTAGTTGGGTTTGTGCTGCATGTTAACCCGAAAACATCAGCCCCTCCTTTTAAATGGCCAGTGGGGGGAGGGATAGCTCAGTGGTTTGAGCATTGGCCTGCTAAACCCAGGGTTGTGAGTTCGATTCTTGAGGGGGCCATTTAGGGGTCTGGGGCAAAAATTGGGGATTGGCCCTGCTTTGAGCAGGGGGTTGGACTAGATGACCTCCTGAGGTCCCTTCCAACCCTGATATTCTATGATTCTTTTATCAGTTTTACTCTCCCTTTTTTTCCTCCCGCAGCTGCAAATGTTTCAACGCTGCTACTAGCATCTCCATCCCAGAGGCTAGCGCAGATAAGAAGGTGAAAAAAATGCACTCGCGATGAAATGTTCTCTGAGCTCATGCAGTCCACTCAAACTGAACGAGCTCAGCAGAATGCGTGGAGGCAGACAATGGCAGAGTCCAGGAAAGCACAACATGAACGCGAGGACAGGAGGCGGGAGCAACAGGAAAGGTAGCGGGATCAAGAGGAAAGGTGGTGGACGCATGATGAGAGGAGGCAGGATGCAATGCTGAGGCTACTGGAGGATCAAACTGATATGCTCTGGCGTATGGTAGAGGTGCAGGAAAGGCACAGATGGCCACTGCAGCCCTGGTGTAACCAACCGCCCTCCTCCCCAAGTTCCATAGCCTCCTCACCAAGATGCCGAAGAATGCGGGGGGGCAGCCTCTGGGCACCCAACCACTCCACCCCAGAGGACTGCCCAAGCAACAGAAGGCTGGCATTCAATAAGTTTTGAAGTGCAGTGTGGCCTTGTCCTTCCCTCCTCCCCTCCTCCCCTCATCCACCACCCCACCCAGTGCTTCCCTCCTCCACCACCCCTCCCAGGCTACCTTGGCAGTTATCCCCCTATTTGTGTGATGAATGAATAAAGAATGTATGAATTTGAAACAACAATGACTTTATTGCCTCTGCAAGCGGTGATCGAAGGTGGGAGGGGAGGGCGGTTGGCTTACAGGGAAGTAGAGTGAACCAAGGGGGCGGGTCTTCATCAAGGAGAAACAAACAGAACTGTTACACCGTAGCCTGGTCAGCCATGAAACTGGTTTTCAAAGCTTCTCTGATGCGCAGAGTGCCCTGCTGTGCTCTTCTAACCACCCTGGTGTCTGGCTGCACGTAATCAGCAGCCAGGAGATTTGCCTCAACTTCCCACCCACCATAAATGTCTCCCCCTTACTCTCACAGATATTGTGGAGCACACAGCAAGCAGTAATAACAATGGGAATATTGGTTTCTAACCGAGTCAGTAAACTGCACCAGCGCACTTTTAAACATCGAAATACACGTTCTACCACCATTCTGCACTTGTTTAGCCTATAGTCGAACAGCTCCTGACTACTGTCCAGGGTGCCTGTGTATGGCTTCATGAGCCATGGCATTAAGAGGTAGGCTGGGTTTCCAAGGATAACTATAGGCATTTCAACATCCCCAATGGTTATTTTCTGGTCTGGAAAGTAAGTCCCTTGCTGCAGCTGTTCATACAGACCACAGTTCCTGAAGATGCGAGCGTCATGAACTTTTCCCAGTCATCCCACATTGATGTTGTGAAACGCAGTGCTTGCAGCACCACTGAAAAGTACCCCTTGTGGTTTATGTACTGGCTGCCTTGGTGCTCCGGTCCCAAGATAGGGATATGCGTTCTGTCTATAGCCCCACCACAGTTAGGGAATCCCATTGCAGCAAAGCCAACCACTTTGACCTGCACATTTCCCAGAGTCACGACCCTTGATAGCAGCAGCTCAGTGATTGTGTTGGCTACTTGGATCACAGCAGTCCCCCACAGTAGATTTGCCCACTCCAAATTGATTCCCCACTGACTGGTAGCTGTCTGGCATTGCAAGCTTCCAGAGGGCTATTGCCACTCACTTGTGAACTGTGAGGGCTGCTCTCATCTTGGTATTTTGCGCTTCAGGGCAGGGGAAGGCAAGTCACAAAGTTCCATGAAAGTGCCCTTACACATGCAAAAGTTTTGCAGCCACTGGGAATCATCCCAGACCTGCAACACTATGCTGTCCCACCAGTCTGTGCTTGTTACATGGGAGCAGAATCAGTGTTCCACGGCATGAACCTGCCCCATTGCCACCAGGATGGCCAAATTGCCGGGGCCCATGCTTTGAGAGAAGTCTGTGTCCATGTCCTCATCACTCTCGTCACTGTCTGCCATCACCTCCTCGCCTACTTTTGCAGGTTCTGGTTCTGCATATACTGCATGATAATGCGCGAGGTGTTTACAATGCTCATAACTGCCACGGTGATCTGAGCGGGCTCCATGCTTGCCGTAGTATGGCGTCTGTAGGAAAGCAGAGTGCCAGCGGAAGCTGTCATTCAATGACAATGATGGTTTGCAGACCTATTGAACCACCTGCTGCCAGGACACAACAGCTGAGCGGGCTACATGCTTGCTGTGGTATGGTGAGACAAGAGCAGCTGAGCAGAGTTGCAGCGGAAGCGGCCCTGCGAGACCACCAGGAGAGCAGGAGAGCAGAGTGCCAGCAGAAGCGGTGGATGACGATGGTCATATAGAGGACCTCTGAGGAGGATTCATAGCATCAGGAGAGCAGAGTTGCAGCAGAAGTGGCAGATGATGATGATGGTTTGCAGACCTACTGCACCATCTGCTGAAAGCAGTATGGTGCCCACATGGAAAAAAGGCACGAAACAATTGTCTGCCATTGCTTTCATGGAGGGAGGGGCGACTGACGACATGTACCCAAAACTACCCGCGACAATGTTTTTGCCCCATCAGGCATTGGGAGCTTAACCCAGAATTCCGCTGGGCGGCGGAGACTGCGGGAACTGTGAGATAGCTACCCACAGTGCACCGCTCCGTAAGTCGATGCTAGCCTCGGTACTGTGGACACACTCCACCAACTTAATGTGCTTAGTGCATTAGTGTGGGGACACACACAATCGGCTGTATAAAATCGCTTTCTATAAATTCGACCTAATTTCGTAGTGTAGACATACCCATTATGTCTACATACCCTAATGTCTAACACTGCTAATGCCACTTAATAGCCACGCCACTTGCTTTAAACAACCAAAGTGGAAGAGAGTCAGTTACATAGGTAAAAAGAACAGGAGTACTTGTGGCACCTTAGAGACTAGTGAGCTTCAGGGAACAAAGAAGATCATGGACACCTGCATCAGTTTGATGAGGTGGGATCTGATGGGAAAGAGGAGAAATGCTGCTGCTTTGCAGGATTTATGATTTGTAACTCTTTGTTTTTAAATGTATATCAAGGAATTCCAGACCTTTAGATAGGCACCCTTTAGTGTGGTGTTTCTTTTAGATCAAAATCCAAATAAAGAAAACCCCAGTTCAGGGATGGGGGAAGGTGGAGCTAGCAAAGGGGGAAATGTGGGTGGTTTAAAGACTTTCCTCTAGATTCAACACGAGATTTGCAGCAATTATAACCTGTTGCATTCAGACAGGTCTATATATACTGCAGCTCTACATAGATTTCCTTTCCCATTGCTATAGGAGCCTATGCATCAAATATATAAAGTGAAAGGACAATTCCAGAAAGATCTATCAGGAAATGGAAAAATCTTGTAATTTCAAGTCCTGACAAAATCTGAGATCATTCTCTTCACAAGAAACCAGTGTCCTCGAAGATGACATCAAACACACCGATGAAGTGGGTTTTAGCCCACGAAAGCTTATGCTCAAATACATTAGTTAGTCTCTAAGGTGCCACAAGTACTCCTTGTTCTTTTTGCTGATACAGACTAACACGGCTACCACTCTGATACAAGAAACACTGTGATCCTTGTACTGCTTTAATTGCTCATGATTTTATCAATTATTATAGGGGAAGCACAGAATCACAAATTCAGGACTTGGGTGTAAGTGAAAAGGGAACAGAAAATGCAACTCCATCTGTAGTTTTAAGTCTGCACATCCACTCTACTAATGGTTTGGGAGCTTAAACATTTTTTAAATTTTAGCTTATTTCACCATTAAATGTAGAGTTTTGTTGTTGTTGTTCTAAAATGATAGGACTTTCAACGTCTGGCTTAGTTTCATGAAATGAGTAAATGTAGAGTAGAATACTGTTAGTTTGAATTGGCCAACTCCTCTTTTGGTAAAGGTTTTGTAGATTGAAACTACAATTGTGTGTGGAAATGTACATGTGCACGCTTGAGTTCTGGATCACCCCAAAACAGTCACCCCAAGCTGGGTACTCGAATTAGCCTGGGGTGCACAATTATGTATACACTCATTTGGAGGCTGGGTTGAGGCTCCTTTGACAATTTGGCCCTCTATATAGAACCGTAGAACAGTGAGCTTCCAAAATCAGACGTGCATGAAAGCAAAACTTCCATCCTTCAGGACAGGGAAGACTCCATTGTTTTAGTACCAAAACAGGTCAGCATGCTTGGATTTCATTACCCTCCCATTAAACTCTTAATTTATTCACCTGCAAGTGCCTTGTACTCTCAGATGTACAAAATTCATCCCTGCCTTTGAAAGCATCAGATAAAACTGCAGAAAGAATTTCCAGTCTGCTCCTTACAAGCGTATACCCTGCTGATTAGTAAAGGCCCAATCCCGGAAATAGGGAGCACCTTCTATTCCCATTGATTCTGGTGGGGATTGTGGCTACTCAGCACCTTATCGGATCCAGTCCAATGAGCAAGGGGCGAACAAATCAGCAGAAATGAGAAATGGCTTTTGGAAAATGAGTGTTGGCCAGTGTAGCAAAATCATCACTATGGGTAATGATCAGTAAAACCAAATGCCAGTGAAAAGAGAAAACTGTGCCCTCATGTTCTGGCCTGTGGGAATGAACAGTGAGATGAGCTGGAGAACCTCTGACTGACCACCTCTGTGCCGCATGTGGTATTCCTGGCCCTGTTTTCTCTCCCTGTCTGTTCTTTTCAATAAGGGGAAGTTTCTGAATGGGCCAGGCAGTGTCCCCGAAGCCCCTTGACCCAGCGACAGATGAGAACAGCAGGCCAGCATCAAGCCATGATTATTGTTGGGTGTCAAAAAATAAATGAAAAGCAAGAGGGAGAGCTGTGAAGAGGGTCACTCTAGTGGCTCTTTTATTTCTTGCTGAGGAGGAAGTTAGAAAAGCAGAGCCCTCAAAGCCTTATTGAAAGAGGGACAGAGATGGGACAATGTGTAGGGCTGAGGAAACGAATCTCCGAGTGCTCACCTCAGTGTCTTAATTATCTGACAACAATTACGCCTTTCAGGGTGGAACATATGGTAGATGGTTTGCTTTTTTTAAAAAAAAGAAATTACTTTAGAAACTTAAATGATGTTAGAAAATGGTAGAAATTGCTGTAAAGAGATGGGGGCAGGGAGACATGCTCCGGACATGTGAGAGCCCAGCCTTGTCGGAGTCGGCTGGGCTTGGTTTTCCTTGACTCAACACACTGCCAAGATCTGCCATCTCGCTGATTCCCCAAAATGTATTTGGAGCCCAGAAAAATAATAAAGAAATGAATACGTAACATCGTTGCCTGCTCAGTGCTCAGGCTCAGCTTGTCAAGCAGTGGGATGGTCTAGTGGGTAGGACACTAAGCTGGGAGTCCAGAGACTTGGGGTTTATTCCCAGTTCAGCTACTGACCTACTGTATGAGCTTTGGTGAGTCACTTAACTTCTCTGTTCCTCTGTATGACCTTTGTCAGTCTGGTCCCTCCCCCCAGAGCTTACAGTCTTTTACTATATGTACATATAGCATAATGGGCCGCTGGTGGGGTCTCGTAGGTCACAGCTGTGATACAATAAATGTTCTGTATAAAGCTGGTCAGAACATTTCCAGTGAAATGCGTTTTCCTTGAAGTATGCTGTTTCCCTGAAGCTGAAATGTGTTGTGGAGACGTATCCGTTTTGATTAACTTCTTGATGGAAAGGTTTTGCAGGGCCAGGTCAGTCTAGGGCCAGGGAGAGAGAGGAACCAAAAACCTGACCTCTTCGATCTCAAAAGGGATGTTTTGACACAAGTCTGCTTGTAAAAACATGGAAAGGTTTGTATTCCCAGCCAGTGCAGAACGAAACCAAATGTCAGAACTTCAGAAGTTGTCACAAAATGGAATTATCATCTTCTGCCAGCTCTCGTGCTATACAAATCATCACTTGGTGGACAGAGGCTGTATAAACATATATGGTCAAGGGGGGTTAATGGCAACAGGGTTTGTTCTTCTCATTCAGAAAGTTATTTGCAGTGAATGAGATGTTCTTGACAACCAGGGAATAGCTGCACCACCTGGAGCCTAAGATAGTGCAAGCTGGAAGGGTGGAAGCTTCCCCCATACAGTTGGGAAGCAGTACCAGTGCACTTAATTCCTCCTGACCTGCAGAATCACTGCAGATTTTGCTTTCTCTTCCAACCCTAATCTTCTATTATTCTATGAATCTAATGATCCTCAGTCCTGACCTACAAGATCCTTGATATTCCTGTCCTGGATCCTGCACATCTCTGCCAATGAACGTTATTACTGCCCTGTTGCAGTACCCTCTGCTATTCCAGTTTCAGGACACCACACATAGACTCGCAGGATCTTCAGTTTTTCTAGTCCTGCACCCCATACAGTTCTGCCACTGCATGTCAGTCTGCTCCTGCAGACCCCGGATACTTCAGTTCTGAGAGCCAAATATTCTTGCCAGTTCACTATAACATAAATGTTAGAAGAATATTCACTGATTTAACTATTAAAAAGATGAGATTATGTCTAAGAAAATCTCTCTCTGTCTTTTAAAGGTGGAGTAATAAATTAAGTTTTTTGAAAAAGTTATACTGAAAGAAATTTTATACCAAAAAACTATTCTGATAACAAAATAGGAAGTTTCACTGATCTAAATAGTATCTTCTTTATTACGTTACTATAATTGTTGCTGTAGCAATAACACATAGAGACCCCACTCTATGATCAAAGCCCCATTGATCTAGGCACCCCCCACACACACACACAGACACACACAGAGATGGCCTCTGCCCCAAAGAGTTTACAATGCTATGTGTATGACAAGCGACAACAGGTAGATACAACAAATCGATGGGGAGCACAGTGTAACAGAAGTGAGTATGATCCATGTAATAAGCAGTGGTAACAGCACATGAGCTGACTATCTGTGCTTTCCTGTTAGTGCCGTTCCCGTCTCTCTGCTTACTAATGGTGGAATTTTGTTTCAGAGTGAGCAGAGAAACATGGTGAGTGTATATATTTCATGCCCCGTAATAGGTTTGTTATGAACTTAAGAAATGTGGCTATGGACAATAGTTCCTTTGAAATGGAACTGGGCAAAGCTGAAAAGAGAGAACATTTATACAAAGCTGCTTACTTTGCCTGTATTTTTCTAAATAGATCATTCTTTTTTAAGTTACTTTCATTTAAAAGTGAGCTTTCTCTTGCTGAGCCCAGCTTCATCTGTTGTAACTTGCCCTTAACACAATATGATCAATTCAACATTATGATCAGTATCTAGTAAGAATAGGAATTGAAATAAGTTGGAGCAAATCCATATGTAGAACTAATATTATTACTACAATAGCACCCATAGGCCCCAGCTGAGATCAGGGCCCCATTGTGCTCGGTTCTGTACAAAAACATAACACAAGACAGTCCCTGCCACCAAGAGCCTGCAGTCGAAACAAGCGAGACAAAGGGTAGGAGGGAAACAGTCACAGAGACTTGCCTGAGGTCACGTAGGAGAGCTAAGAATAGAAGTCAGGTCTCCTACTTCTCAATCCAGTTGCCTTTCCACTAGAGCACACTGCTCTTTGGTAAGATGGAACCATGACAAAACTATTAATAACCAAATATCAGGATTTACCTTTTCCTATTTCCTGAGTGAAGTATGCTGGACGGAGACCTCTAAGGACTGAAGTCCTCTAGCCACAGAATAGGCTCGAGAAAGGAAGCAGTAGTGCAAGATTCCCTGCATCACCCTACTAGGAAATTAATATATTTCATAGGCATCCCAGAGGAGGCACCACCTCTAAGATTGTGTCTTCACAGCACAGTTAGCTTGAGTGTTACTCCTAACTTGACTCCCATCCACACACACAAATCTCGAGCTTGAGCTAAAAGGTGCTTTAAACTCGAGCTAGCTGGTCCATCAGCAGAAGGGTGGGGAAGGGTGAGTGGGTGGCTTGAAGCTCCCAAGATACTGATGCTTAAACTAGTAATGCAGTGAGGATGCTACAGCTCAAATTAGAACAACTCCATCAGTGGTTACTTTGTGTAACTGCCGTGTTGTTTTGAAGAGTGGTCACGCTAGGCTAGTTCAAGTGCAGTAACTTGAGTGTAGTAACTTGAACGAACTGTTGCAGTGAAGCCAAGCCCTGAGGGTATAAGGATAATTTGGACACTCGTAGCATAGAGAGTTTTTTTAGGTCCTCATGCTGTGGCTGGGCTGAAGGCTCAAAGAGCTTTATTGTCCTTCACTGCTGCTTTTGTGCAGATCTGATAGCCAGAACTGCGGTGAGCAATTAAGTTAATCCAGGCTGCCTCCACTCAGAAAGAATCAACATTTGCTCTCTATGAGGAATTGTCCATCTGCTCCGTGGATCAGGTGGATCAGAGTCAGGCTGCAATATCTGGCTCTGTGGCAGCAGAGCTGTGGATGGAGGTGGCAACGAATGAATGAAGGAGTTTTTGTGAGTTTTGTTCGTGGAGTTTCTGGAGTTGCTTGGAAACTGGAAAATAGAGTCAGGCCCTTCTTGTTTGGTAAAAACAAGAAGATTGGGAGGGGGAGTGTAAGGGACTATAATTGGTAGATATTAACCTCTCCTTATGACAGCTTCAGTCAAATGAATGTCCAATTCTTCCCGAAAAAAACACATTTTGACATTGACAAGCTTGCCACTTACTGCCCTGTTTTTACCTTCCCCATTTGAGGAAAGTTTATTGAGGAGATTGTGAGAAAACAGCTCTGGCATCATCTGGCACCCACTGATTTCTTTCCCGCCTTTCAGTTCAGTGTTAGGTCTGGATATGGTAATCAGACTTTGTTAGTCTCATTGCTCTGTGCTCTCCTACGCAAAGGTCAGATGTTCATGATGATTTTCTTTACTTCTGTCAGCACACAAAGTGGTGTTGACTCACATACAGACCTTGGCAGGACTAACACTTTAGTGGCTTCATTCTGGGAGATCTCAGAAGGTGATATTCTGCAGTTACTCATCTGCCCCAAGGACTCTTTCATGTAGACTACTGCAAAATTCCATTCTGTCAACCCTTTTCACTGTGTACGAGTGGCTCTCAAGGAGATAGTGAACCAATGTGGGCTGCACTGCCATCAATCTGTTGATCGTGTTCAGTTGTACATTTTGTTTTCTCAGACTCTGTCATTTGTGCTCAGAAATCAGGCTGATGTGGGCATGTCAAAATAAATAGATAGACTAGATAGAAAGGATAGGAGCTGCTGGCAATCTCTTGAGTTTTCAGCCCATTTTCTGGATCTAGAATAAGCGTACAAATATTTGAATAATCCAAAGCTCTGAATCTACTGAGGTTCACCCACCATTACTTGTTGTCAAAATGCTTTCCCATTCACAGCATAGGGGGCTAGCTGGCTCAAGTTTACATCTCAGTTCTCAAAGCTATGTTGCTGAGAAAATGACATTCAGATTAGTGCTGGTCAAAACATTCCAACAAGAACTGGTTTTTAGTGGAAAGTTGGGTTTTGACTGAGTTTTTCATGAAAAGTTTCTGCTTTCTGTGGAAAATTTTGATTTTTTTTTTTTTGGTAAAAAAACCAACCCCAAATACACCAAACATTTAGATTCTGATATCCTGCTGCAGTGTAGTGGTAGTTTGATACCCTCATGTCCCCATTCTCTGCTATGGATCAGGCTCCCCAGCCAGATTACAACTCCCATGAGGCACTGTGGAAATAATTCTACATTGAAATATTTTATTTTTTGGCTGAGATATTTTGATTTTTGCTGAAATGTTCTACAGGGAAAAGCACATTTTCAAACCAGCTCTGATTGAATTAGCAGTTACATCCTGACTTAACACATACTTTGGAACCATGTGCATTTCAGCTTTTCTTGTTACAACCAACATCACATGCTGTCTGTTCACAGGGTGCATTCTGCTCTAACTTCAGTCAGAGCTGGGCTTGCTGTCAACCGTCACTATTTCCTATGGCACACTGCACAACAATTACCACACGATGTTTGGGAACTGTTATGCTCTTTCACCCTGCACACCACACACAATATTATTACATGGTGCCATTGATGGTCAGGGTGCTTTAAAGGCAAGTGAGAAGACACAGTTTTTGCCCTGAGGAGCCTGCAATCTATGTTAGGTAAGTCAACCAAAAAAGGGCAATAGACCAGGGTCTGTAGGGGATGGGACTGAATAATGGAAGGGGAATAAAGTCATTGGGATAATACCACTTTGTAAGGGAATAACCTGGGGTCCGGGTGGGAGAGAGGGTGATTGTTGCTATTTTCATTTGCATTTCTTGTTTGTTTCTGTGGATTTTTTGTTTTATTTTACTTTTTTACAATAAATATAAAGGTCTGGCACTGGAGCAGGAGAAGAAAGCTTCAGGTGGAGGTTAGTTCTGCAAAACTTCCAGAAATAAGTGAACTTCAAGGCGGGAAGGAGGATAGTCAGTGAGGTTGCATGGTGTCAGAGTAGAGAGAGAGGTTGTTGGCTGGCATGGGGGGCAATATGAAAAAAGAGCAGCAAGAAGTGAGAAGTGGGCACAGTGCATCACATAAATGGTTCCTAGGTCCAGAACTGTGTAAACCATTGAAGGTGAGGACAAGGAATTTGAACTTGATATAGAAAGTTACAGGAAACCTGTAGGAAGGGAGTTTAGGGGAGGTGATGTGGTGGGAAGAGTAGCAGAGGAAGATGATTTTGGTTGCAATGGTTTGTCTAGACTGGAGAGCTGAGAAGCAAGGAATCAGAGGACAAGGCGGTACAGACTTGTCTTTGATAATCTCCCCCCTCCCTTTCCTTCACAAACAATACTTATTATTGTGCTGTCGCTCCAACCTGTGTGTGAAATGTGCTACCTACATGTGGAGGTTCCTAAGGGTCAGAATAGAATTCATGACTTCACCCTCTTGTGCATCCCACTGACCACCCCACGACTTAAAATGTCCCGGGAATCTGCTGCTGGGAAGCATTGGTTTTGTTTGATCTGAGATAACAGAAACCACATCAAGACCTCAACTTTACTGTCTGAAGAGCTGATCCCTTTACATGATTGTCTGGAACATCATATTCTGATATTTAACTCGTTCTTGGTTGACACTATTATTAATTAGTAATTGCCCTTGTGCCAGGTTTTCCCTTACGTGGCTCAAACCTGGAAAGTGTTGAGCACACTCAATTGCCACTGAAGTTAATGGGAACGGAGTGCCCTCAACTTCTTGCAAGCACAGGACCCTTGAAGCCTATACCCCAACTGCTAAAGAACCCATCACTTCCAGCGAGATGCTGTCTCCAGTTCTCCCCCACGACCTTGTCCTCTGGATCTTCATAAAACATTTGAAAGGTGATTACTCTAGGGACTCCTTTACATTCAGATCTCTCTATTTGCTTAGGCCTTCTGTGAAATTCCAGTCTTCAATCAGACTTCAGCACATGCTTAAATGCGATGCTGAATCGAGGCCACAGAGCTAGCAGGGGACTGAAACTAAACCTTTTCTGTGTGAACTTTTCCCACCATCGGTCCTGATAATGTGTTTTCATCAAGTGCTAAGCCCATTTCCTGTTCAAAGACTCTAGTCCTACTTTTTCTCAGTGCAGGCAACAACTGCTTTCTCCCAGTGGACTCTAATTAAATATCTTCCCAGAGACTGAAACAATTTTCTCTTCTCCATGGGTATAACTATGTGCCCTGTCCAAATGTGAAGTGACTTGCTATGGTACCCTTTATGCCTTTATTATAGACAAGGGTGGTGGCTCACCTATTATTAAGGTTGCCCAATACTTCCCATTGTAAGACCCTGTTTTCAGTTACTTATAATTTTGCCAAACATTAACCATTTGGGCTGAAATTTGCGATGCCTGGTGTCTGTTTTTTGGAAAATTTCAGCCAAAGCGGTTCAGTCATTGCGAAGAACAAAGCTCAGGAAAATACATTGTTTTGCCAAGTTAGAAAATTTTGGTGGCCTTTTTATTGAACAGCTTTAGTGCCCCCATGCTTTGGAGCAGGGACTTAAAATTTGGCCGGGGGTGGCCTTTGCATCAGGGATGTGCCTTTTGCCATCATCCCCATGAAAATCTGTCTAAATTTGGGCATGTTATAAACACTTTTTAAAAAATAACCACATTGTGCACTTGTTCATAGTGACTTCTTAGATTTTAGTAGCAAAATTCCCCAAAGATTCTGGCTTCACTGGGCATGCTCAGCCTGGGGTTGAGGAGGACTTTCCCTGCAATTGCAGCTCTGGGCTGCTGTGGGCTGGTCTGAGCCAAACACCTGAACTGAGAGCAAAGAAACTGTTTTTTCTGTGCTCTCAATGATTTCCCTGCTGGGCCTAGGGTGTGTGGAGGAGGAAGCTGCCTGATTTGAATGCAGAGGTGACAAAAGCCAGGCCTCTGCTGAGGGCAAGGGAAGTAGATTGGGTCAAGAAGCTTTGGAAGGGAGGACAGACAGACTGCAGGCTAGACAAGGGAAAGGGGGAAACTGGGACTGGGAGTTGAGGTAGGAGGAGATTGGAATTAGGAGCCAGGGTGCAGACTAGGACTGGGAATGTCCAGGCAAGGAAAGTGAGACTGATAATCGAGGAGGGAAATGGGGAGGTGACACTGCAATCCAGCTGGTGGGTGAGAAACTGAGACTGGATGGGGAGACTGGGACTGTAATCAGTGCGGAGTGGGAAGGCAAGTGAGAGGGGTGGGGAGACAGATCAGACAAGGAGTAGAGGTGTGGAGCCAAAACTAGGACTGGCTAGGAAAAGAGATGGAAAAGGTGGGGGGCATGACACTGAGGTTGTATGGGAGGCTGAGGAGGGAGATTGGGATCAGAAGCCAGTGAGGATGGTCAATGTGTGTGTGTTGGGAGGAAGGGGGAATGGAAGATTGGAAGGGAGAGACCGATCAGATGAGAAGGAGATGTGGGGACTTGGAATGGGGGAGACTGGGATGAGGCATCTGGAGGGGTGAGACTAGGATTTGCTGAACAAGGAGACTTGGACTGGGATAAGAAGCCTGAGGATTGGAGACTGGGACTAGCTAGGTGAGGAAAATGGAAATGCGACAAGGAGTCAGGTGGGGGAAGAGACAGAAGTGGGACAGGTTGGAGGTTCTGGGACAGTAGGGTTCATGCTTTCAGGGAAAGGACAGAAGGGTCTGTGCCCCCCCAGAGCACAGTCCTTCCAGAGCCAGGAGTGGAACATCAAGATTCCTGAGTCTCACCATTCCTCCGTTGAGAGCAAATATCTGTGAAACCACTGACAAAGTGCTCAGCCCCCTCTAATGCTGGTCCAGTCAGAGAATGACAACCTACTACTGCTACTACAGTTCCTCCATTAGCTCAAGTGGCAGAGTTCTGTGTGATGGACCTAAATTCCAACCTTGCTGATGACCCAGGTGGGTATCAATATGATTTCTGTTTTTCTTAGGTTTTTTTTTTTTAAATCTAGGAAAGTACCCACAAAAATATGTTCAGAGAACATTATTAAGTTTTCAAAATCAAGTACTACAAAGTCAGGAAATGCCCAAATTAAGGTTGCTTGTGTAACCTTAATTTGGCCCTCTTTGCATATGCATTATGATACAGTCTTTAATTACATGATCAAATATGATGGTTTCCCCCCAGGACCTCTTCCTCATTCAATGCACAGGATGGATCTGCTCAGAAGTGAATCAGGGTTGTGTAGTGAAGGAGGTTGTTGTCTGTAGGACCCCTGCCTCATTATTGCAGAAGTTGGAAGGTAAGTAGTGAAAGAGGCAGGGGTTTGCAGAAAGAAAAAGGATGGTCTCATGGGTAAGGTAGTTGAATGCTGCCCAGGAGAACTGGATTCTATCCCTGCCTGTGCCAGAGTTTCTGGTGTGAGGCCGAGCTAGTCACTTAAATCATGCTTTTCACAGGTGGTCACTAATTGTGTGTTTCTCATTTGCTGAGTGCCTGACTTGAGACCCTGTGGTCTGATATGTAGAAGTTGAAAGACTGTGCAGAAAGAGTAGTTAACGATGATTCACTGTCAAACTGCGAGGATATATTTCGCGGGGCCCCAAAGAGGTCAGTCGTGGGTCCAATACTAGTCAAAATTTTCATTAAAAACTTGTATAATGGAGTGGAGAGTATGCTTATAAAATGTGAAGACGCCACTGTCAAGCTGTCTAGAGTGGCTCACAACCATGAGTGCCAATCTCAGGGCAGACTGTAAAGGAACGGGGTGCAAACTCCAAACTGGCTGTGAGTTCTAGGCTTAGATTTCACCAACCAAGTATCAAGTGTGATCTCATCAGGCACTATTCCTCAGGCCCTTATCGTGCAGTCACAGACAATACTCCTGGGTGCTCTGGTCTATCTTGCCATTTAGGCGAGCTTGCCTTTGTGATAGATGTCCCTTACACCAAAAATTACACCAATATTCAGGCCCTTCCAAGAGTAGCCAAAAGACCAGTCACTTACCCCAGATCAATTGCAGCTCAGATGTCTCACCAAAGACAACGCTTGTAGCAAATTTTGTAACAAACTAAAGATTTATTAACTAAGAAAAGAAATGAGAGTTATTTACAAGGTTAAAGCAGGTAAACATACCCAAATGAGTTACAGTTTTAGGTTTCAAAAGGTGATAGTAGCTGTTATATATGCAAGCTCTATATGTCCTTTAGGCCTAACCCAAAATAAGCAGCTTGGGGATCCCTTGCTTATGCTTAGGAATATTGCCCTCTCCAAATTCCAAGCAGCATAATGAGACAGTTCCTTTTTGTCAGGCATTTTTATTGCCTTTCCCGAGAGTTCAAGCTCATGGGATGAGTTCACACATAGATCCCCTCTTCCTGGGTGTGGGGAGAGCAATCAACAAAGTCTTTGTCCTTTGATGTTTCACAGTGGCTCATTTGGTTTCAATGGGCCTTTTTGTGTGCAGGTCCAGCATTTGGCACTAATTAATCCTTCTTTCCTTTTTGTGAGTTATACAATTACAGAGGTTTATAATGTAAACACTCAATATAACTTTATACCATGGGCTACAGATGTTATAAGTGAGATCAATACATACAGAATCCTACAAGCATTTCATCAAGACTAAACACATTCTTATCAACTTAACATCTGTTTTAACAATGCTAACTCACAGGTGAGCCAGATTGGTTTCTAACTGTGCATTTGTCTGTGTCCAAAGAGGCTTGGGGGCCTTGGCAGAAGCTGGCAGCTGGTCTGCCAGCATCATAGACACCAAGTTGGGAGGGGGCCGCAAGCACTTTGGAGGACAAGGTTAGAATTCAAAACAACCGTGACTAACTGGGGAATGGGTCTGAAATCAACAAGATGAAATTCGATGAAGATAAGTGCAAAGTACTTCACTTAGGAAGGAAGAATCAAATGCACAACTAGAAGATGGAAAATAACGGGTGGATGGTAGTATGCTTAAAAGGATCTGGGGTTTTAGCAGATCACATATTGAATGAGTCAACAATGTGATGCAATTGTGGAAAAGGGCTAATATCATTCTGGGGTGTTTTAACAGGCATGTCATATATGAGACATGGGAGGTAATTGTCCCACTCTACTTGTCACTGGTGTGGCCTCAGCTGCAGTACTGTGTACAATTCTGGGCACCACAGTTTAGGAAAGATGTGGACAAATTAGAGAGAGTCCAGAGAAGAGTAAAACAAATGTTACAAGGTTTAAGAAAACTTGACCTGTGAGGAAAGGTTAAAAAAAACCTGGGCATGTTTAGTCTTGAGAAAAGATGACTGAGGGGGACCAGATAAATCTTCAAATATGTTAAGGGTTTTACAAAGAGGATGCGGATCAATTGTTCTCCATGTCCGCTGAAGGTAGGTCAAGAAATAATGGGCTTAATTTGCAGCAAGGGTGATTTAAGTTAGATATTAGGAAAAACACTTTCTAACGATAAGGATAGCTGAGCTCTGGACTAGGCTCCAAAGGAGGTTGTGGAATCCCCATCATTGGAGGATTTTAAGAACTGGTTGGACAAACACCAGTGAAGGATGGTCTAGGTTTACTTGGTCCTGCCTCAGAGCAGGGGGCTGAACCTGATGATTTCTTGAGGTCCCTTCCAGCTCTACTTTTCTATGATTCTGTGAAGTGCTGAGCGTTCACAGTTGCAAATGAAATCAATGGAAGCTGTTCTTTGGCCGTCTAAAATGTTATATAATGCTAAGTGCACTGAAAAAGCAGGCCTTACAGGTTTCAAATTGGCCCCCCAGAATTAGTGGATACTTTTGCCAATCTTATCTGGGCCTCAGTTTCACATCTGTAAAATATCACTCCCCCATCTCACAGGGGTGTTGTGAAAATAAATTCATTGATAGCTGTGAAGCACTCAGATGCTACAGAGGTGAGTGCCATTGAAAAGACCTTGAGGAAATTAATAATTCTGTCTTCAGAGCAGGATTTGATTAGTTTGCAGGAAGTAAGGCGGAGGTCCACATACCGAGCAATGGGAATAAAACAAAATATTGAGTAGCTGCTCATTAAGTGAGCACCATCCAGATGCAGAATGACAACATAAGAACATAATAACAGCCATACTGGGTCAGACCAAAGGTCCATCTAGCTCAGTATCCTGTCTTCCAACAGTGGCCAATGCCAGGTGCCCCAGAGGGAATGAACAGAACTGGTAATCACTAAGTGATCCATCCCCTGATGCCCATTCCAGTCAAGACTTTTCTGGAAAAAGTGGCATGTGAACATTTAATTAAAGATTGCATGATACTGCATATGCACAAGGGAGGAAGGGTGAATTAAGGTTGTACAGGCAACTTTAATTCTGTCATTTCCTAACTTTTTGATGCTTGATTTTGTGACTGTAATAATGTTCTTTTAACAGAACTTTTTCTGTGTGTGGTTATGAAAATGTTATTCATTCTTCTGCATGTTTTATTTGTATCAGATTTTCAACCTTTTTGTTTTGCTAGCTGCACTTGTGTTTAGCATCTTCATTTTACATAAAGTGTGATGTGCAAAAACACAGCTAATTTTCACATCATGGCTCTTTCTCTTCCTCCTCTATGACTTATGAAATGGCACTTTCATACCCCAGGAGATTCCCTTGATACTATGTAATAATTCACAAAAGAAAGTTCCAACTTTGTCTATATATCTTCTGGCAGTGTTTTACTCTGGGATTTGGAGTGGATATTATCCTGGGACAGATCTAAATATTCACTATATAGAGGAAAATTCAGTTTTATAGACTACAGCTTTTAGTAATCATTCATTGCTATGCTTTGCCAATTCTCATGTGTTCTGGTGTGTTTAACTTTTGAGCAGTCGTGCTTTCATATTAGAGTGGAAGCCATTTCTTTTATTATTTTCAGAGGCCAGAAAGAATTGTGAATCTTTTTGAATGACACTTAGAGGCAGGTGAAGAGTTTAACTGCTTATAGGAGTACTAGTTGGAGCCAATTATAACTTGATTGACCTGTTAGGACCTCGAAATGCCTAGAAAAAATTGCTTTGTCCAGGATGGAGATTTTGTTTAGGAAGCTGATAGTTTGATATATATAGTGATCATTTAGAAATAATGACAAAAGGGGGGCTTACCCACATTTATTCTTATATCAAAATTTAGTTTTCACACCAGGCTGCTAAATGAAACTGGGACAGCCAGAAAGTTCACCTGGTGAAAGGCTCCTTTTGCCTGAATCGTATCTGTATATGCCATTTTAATTACAGTTGCTCTTTAAGGCTCCAATTCAGCAAGATACTTAAGCACATGACCAACTTTAAGCAGGTGACTCCAAGTAAATGGAACTACTGGCAGGCTTCAAGTTAGGCGCATGCTTATGTGGGTGGATGAACTGGAGCCTAAGGGCCTGTTCCTCCTCACTTACTGAAAACTGCGCTTACTTTCAATGGGAGTTTGGCTTTAGTAAATTCTTCAAGATTAAGCTAGAAGTTTGTCTTACCATTTAAAAGCATGGCCCTTTGAAAACCCAGAAGGGAAGAGTATTTGATGCAAATATGAACCCCATCACTTTGCCAGGGCTTTCACACAGCAGTACCCCCATTCCCACAAATCTATTCACTAAATATGTACTTTGATTTGGCATTGGATACTGCTGCCATCTGATTCCCATTGACTCCTGTGGCAGAAGGATGGGACCCTTTAACCTGACAGCCGAGTATGTCACACATATTCCATATTCCTTCATGCATGGCTGGGCTGAAATCACTAATGCTACAACTGAGGTGTTAGACCTATTTTGAGGGGAGGGATAGCTCAGTGGTTTGAGCTTTGGCCTGCTTAAACCCAGGGTTGTGAGTTCAATCCTTGAGGGGGCCATTTAGGGATAGGGGGCAAAAATTGGGGATTGGTCCTGCTTTGAGCAGGGGGTTGGACTAGATGACCTCCTGAGGTCCCTTCCAACCCTGATATTCTATGATTCTATGGCCACGTTTTGCAGCCAGTTGAGAAAGTGCTGTTTAAAGCCATTGGGGCCTGATCCTGCATTTCACACTCAGTGTCTTCCTTTGAGTTTTTGCCTGGTGGTGACTGCAGGATCCAGCCCATTGTCATAACTTTGCAACTGTTGAGCCCCATCCTGCAAACCCTTCCTAAGGCAGGCATCAGTGGGGTAGCTGTGTTAATCTGGATCTGTAAAAGCGGCAAAGAGTCCGGTGGCACCTTATAGACTACCAGACGTATAGTCTGTTAGTCTATAAGATGCCACAGGACTCTTTGCTGCTTTTCCTAAGGCAGGTTGTCCTTACTCATGTGGGCATCCAATGGGTTACTCCCCTGAGTAATGATTGCTCCGGGAGTAAGGCTGTGCAGGACTGGGCCCTTTGGTGGCAAGCTGAGACTTTTCAATAGCCCTGGCTCACGAGCTGGGGGTGGGCTGCCTGTTGCTAGCTAACCCACAAGCATGTGTGCAAGTTACTCAGGAAGACCCCAGAGACCTCATTCTATGGAGACAGGGCTGTTTTCTCTTGAGCTGCCTTTTGGACTCACCACACAAAAGACACAGTTAAACAGCAGGAAGATTTACTGTGCTAAATGGGACTTGCTGGGGTTTTTAAAACATCCTTTGCTGCTTTTCCTATTCACTGACTTGGAGACTGATTGTTGCACAGCGTTTGAAAGTTAGCTGAGTAATTAATTATTTCCCAGGAAGACCCCAGGAGATGTCTTTAGGTCAGTGTGTGCGCGCCGGGGGGCTGGAGAAGCGCTGGGGAAAGGGCACAGTGGGACACTGTTGAGCCAGATTGCCCACTCTGCGGCGGTCTGATGAGAAAGGGAACGGTCCCCCTTCCCTCCTCATTCCTGATCAATTAAATGGGTAGCCCGGTTGTGGGGCGTTTGCCCCCCGATCTCGGCCCTCGTGTGTTTCATTCTGTCTGGAGGGGAGGTGGTGGCACGTTTCAAGGCCACGGATCCATCCCTGGAGGTGCCTTTTAGAGGCCTATGCTGAACTGGGCTTTAGAGCCAAAGACAAATAAAACTGCTCTGGTTGAACAGTCTCTGGGTTGATTAATTAGGAAACGAGGAAAGTGCATTTAAAGGACAAAAGAATCCATTCGCCAGCTACTGACAGTAAGGACCGGGATATCTGAGGTCCAGTAACCGGGGTCTTATGTTTGATCGCCTCTCCGATACGTAAACCACAACACATGGTCATTTGGAGTGTGTATTTATTTGATTGTACTGGTCTGTGTAGGAAAAGTCTTACTAACTTTTGTGTTCTTCACATTGGCAGGACCCACTTTGAAAAGGCAGGAAGATCAAGGAATGCGTCTGCCCTGAGCAAATAATCCGCACTAACCGGCTTTCCCCAGGTTTCTTCCGGACGCTGCCCTTCCTTCTCCGCGAAACAAATCAGCGGCGGGCACCTCCAGGCATGGGGGTGCCTTGGGGAAGCCCGGTGTTTCGGAAGGTGAGGACTTTCTTTGCACGGTTCCCAGGAACCGGTTCTGGTAACGAGGACTGTGGAGTCTACGTTGAAATGTCAATGTCTCCCTCAAAGGTGTCTTGGGAAACTTACCAGCATGCAGCGGGGGAGACAAACGGGTCCTCTTCCCTTGTTCAGAGTGTTTTACAGACGAGTCCAGTTTGATTCTCAGGCTCCCCGAAGCTCGCTCCAGCCCCTAGAGTTTAATTTCAGAGCCGGCTCGAAAACTTGTTTCTAGAAATTCATTGTCGTAAAGCCTTTCCAATTGGCATCTACTCTCACGCAAGGCCAGGTCTGGGGCCCCATGGTCTCCACCTCTTTCTTTCCCGCTAACTTCTCTATCCTACGTGTCAAGCCGGACCAGAGCGCTGCCCAAGGGGCAAAGATGCCTCTGAGACCAAAGATACAGTATATTTTTCCTACCGCCCTCCCAGTGATTTGGCTCAGCTTTCCCAGTGGATAGGTCGGAGAAGGGGGCGCATGGAGCGGCTGGGAAAAACACAGATTTCCCCGGAGCCCAGACCGGAGAGGTCTTTGTGAGCGTTTTGTCCGAACCATCTTTAAGCCCCTGTTGTAGCGCGGTCACACCTGCCATGCCCCGAGAGTGAATGCTAAGAGGCTTCCCAGCCTTCAAGCCAACTTGCCCCTGTTGGCTCAGGTCTGGGTGCGCACCCTCGATGCTCGCAGAAGAGAAGATACAGTTCATGGCACGTGCAGAGCTCCGCTTGGTGCAGTTTGGTTTGTTTTTTTCCTCTGGAGAAATATTGTTTGAATTAGCTGCCTTTCACAAAGGGGGGCATATGTGCACCTCGCGCCTGGCATATGTGGCCTTGTGTCCTAACAACACATTTGTGTATGTGTGGGTGAGAGTTGGGGTGGGGGGAGAAACGTACATCTGTTGAACTTGACAATAAAGTCACAAAATAGAGCCGTTGTCAGCAAGATTAGTTGGTCTGTCATCTCAAAAGAGGGCGCAAGGATGCCGGCCACAGGTATTATATTATGGGTAGGTATGTTAGCCAGAGCAGCTGCTCTCTCTGTGTCTGTGAAGAGTATGCACATATTCGCTAAACATATGTCACCACAAATCACAGTATCTTTTTAATAGGCTTCCACATCCTGGCTGGGGGGGAGGGGGGGGGGGAAGAAGGGAAAGCAGAGGAGTGGGGCTCTGAGACGCCTTCGCTCCCACAACAGGTGGTACGGTGCGCACCGCACCTTTTCACGCATTCAGTGCTGCCCAGCTCCTTCGTTTCCGCTAAAGCGATCTCAAGAGTTTGTTTGTCATTTGCTGAATGGGGGACTCGGGGACGTGTAAATAAAGGCTCTGGCCACTTTTGAGAGCCCCATCGCTTGTCTCCCTTCTTGTGTGTTTCCCCTCCCAAGTGCTCCTCGTGCGCCTTGGGCTCGCCTGTAAAATGGCATATGGTGGCCCTCTCACCTACCCAAAAAGGCTCCCAGAGCGCATGGGGCTGCCCCTTGTGCAGACCGTTTATTTTATTTTATTAAATTGTATTTACATTCGAAGTTTGTGTGCGGGAGAGAGACAAAAACAGGCCAAGTGTTATCTCAACTCCCTTCCTTAAATTAAACAGCACCAGTTGGTCAGAGCAGCCTGCAGGCAAGCCCCAGATTGCAAAACATTCCCAGCGCCTGGCAGATGAAAGATGGGATGGAGCTCAACTGGTTACCATATGTTTTCAATAAAATAAGACAAATAGGGCAGGGAGATAGGGATTGCAGTAAACCTGTTATAAAGTAGTATAAAATAGTCCAATGTAAACGACATAAGGGCCCCTCCTGGAAGGGCCATTTAATGCCAGCTCTGTACTGAAGCTGCCCAGACAGGTGTGAGTAGGAACCTAATGCAGTCCCCCCCTAGATTTTTATCACGTTTGTGGTAATATTGTGCTTGTTATGCTAACTATGAGTAAACAGAACCGACCAGTCATTGTGGCAATAGGAGAGAGTTATCAGAAAGTGCCAGTCTGAAGGTGATTTAACAATAAAGTTGCCTTGTTTCCCAGCAGGTGATGGCTGCCCCCAGCCCCATGATTAATGTTTCCCAAAGCACTCCACTTTACAATCTCTTGTAATTATTTATTAAACGAAATCTATTTATTATTATTTTAGCAAACAGTGGTACCAGGTGGGGCTTTCTTTTCCTCTTCAGCTTTTGTTTGAAGGACGTTTGAAGTGGGCAGTCTAAGGGTTGGAAACTCGCTCACCAGATTTTTGTCAACCATTTGCACAAGCACAAAAATCTGCCAGGGCCTTGCTATTCATTTTTCCCTTGTTGCAAATCTAAAAGGGCACACAAAATTCGAGAGGGAAGAAAAGTGTCCCCCCTTCCAGTCCCCCTGAAAAATGAACGAACAAGGCTTTCAAACCCCAAGCAGCCTCCCTTTTTAAAGCAATCACAGGCACTCACCAGATGCACATGCCGTTGGGAGCCTCATGTTAACCCTGCCTCTCTCCTGCGCTTCTGGAGACTGCAGTGCGCAAAGGGGCACCATGTGCCAAGCTGGGGAGGGGGAGCCCAACGTTCCCTGCTGAAGTGGGCAAGCAGCGAAGGGCCAGAGGACACGTTTCCAGCCCTAGAGAAGGAGCTGTTTCAGCACCACCGCTTTACACATAGATATCCGTTACAGCTCCCAGCTCGAATCCCCACGGCCAAACTTCAGTGATGTCAGGAGTGGTTTTGGTGAAGGAAAGTGAACCTTTAAAGGCTTCCAAACCATATTGTGTGTGCTTTAGAAGCACTCTTGTCTCTTCCCCCCTCTGGTCGATGAGTGGCTTCTGGACATTTAGAAATGTCATATCCTTTAAAATCGAAACCCTGGGAAATTAAACCTGCCCCCGCACAGACAAATCATGCTGCTCAGAATAGCTATTGCGCAAAAACCCCTGGCACGTTTTGCGCACTGAAGTGACTGCTCCTGATCCTTTGCTCTGAGCGAGTTCTTCGGGGGGAAAAGAGTTTAGGTCTCAAAATTGGTGACATCAGCTTTCCCCGAGGATTCTGTCTGCAGCAGGGCTCCAAATCATTCCCTGCGGGTGCTGAGGAAAGCTCCACTTCGCCCTTGGGAAAGAAAGCATCTGGCTTTGCTCACGGGGCGCCTCCCCACTTCTCCCGGACGGCTCGCAGGGAACAAGCTTCTCAGCAGAGCTCCTTTTCCCTGGGCTCCCCCCAAAGCTAAACAAGTTATCTTTTTTGGCCAAAGGACCCAATAGCTCTTTGTTTAGTACAGCTGAGTCTTGAGAGCAAAACCTTATACTCATCTTAAAGGGAAATGTTTTTTTTCTCACGCACAGGCTAGAACACCAGCCTTCTGCAATGTAAAGAAAACCAAATTGTCCCACGACTGGGCTAATAGCTGAATGCCATTGGTTTCCATCCTCACTGCGTGGATCCGGTCTGTTTTCTAGTATTTTGGTCTTCTGTCTAATTTTTAGAAGCCTGCATAAGGTTCTAGTCCAGAGTTTTTGTTGTGCTCTCAGCTATTTATAAGGTTAAGCCCTCACCGTCTAGTGGTGTTCCTCCACCTACTGAACTAGTGGTTCATTCAAACTAAATACAGGTATTGACTTACTTTTTCCTCATTCACATCATATATCTCTATATTTTTCCAAGTTAATTGGGTCCTGTTGGAAACCAGGATCACAGCCTGGCATGAAAACCATTCTGTTCTTATAAGGGAGGGGAGTGAGAGCCTGGCCAGAGAGGCCTTCCCTCTCAGATGCTCCTTGGGGGAGAGGGGCAGCAGGCCTGCCTAGTAAGACTGTCCTCCTCCCCCAAGTATCTGGTTGTAGAGTAATGGGGTGGGGGAGGGGGAGAACCGAATCTGAAGGCTGGTTCCTTGATTATTGCTGGGCAAGCTGCTCAGATACCACAGTTTGGGGTCTGTATAAGCACTTAGATATAGATACAGAACCTTTCTTTGGGGGTGTGGAATGGCCTAGGGGAGGCCTCCCCATCTTGCTTTTCTTTATGGGGAGTAGGCGAGCACACTCTGGGAGACTCCGCCTACTTTTCATTCTGCTGCATAAAGGAAGTGAAGGTGAAGGAGTTCACAGGTGGCTGCTGTCCTTTCCTCTCATTCAGTGGAGAGAGGGGAAAGGGGGCGAAAGGGAGCATGTGATTTAGGAGGTCAATTTACATAGTGCGACAAGTGTCTCATGGGCAAGGGGATGTGAACTTGAGGCAGTTATGACGTACTATCTATTTACCTTGGCCAAGGCTAAACATATTACCCCAGCTCAATACACCTGCCCCATGTAGGCTTCTTAGGATCCTTGTGCTGAATTCACCAAAGAGAAAAGGGGTATATAAAAGACTGTACTGGATGCAAGTGATGAAAGGGTCATCCAAGGCATCTGAGCCTACACACATAGAATCAAGTTGAAGCAAACATGGAAAAACATGAAGAATTTTCTGGGTGCCCCTACATTGGCTCTCTTGCTAGACCTCTCTCTGTTACTACTTATTTACTTTTGTCTTAAGCCTTATTCAATCCAGCTGATAGGTTAATATATATTTGATAGGAAGGTTGAGTATATCAGGAAGTGGGGACCCCACATGAGGAAGTGCCCCTTCACGGAAGGGGACCACATATGGAGTTAGATGTCTCTGAAGGAGAAGTCTGCATAGGCATGGCAGATGTCTCACAGGCAGTCTGCATGAGAGGTATGTCTCTTTCAGGGGCAGTAGATGTATATCCCGGGCACACGTTACGAGTGTGAATTTCTTGGGAAACAAACCATGGGGAACATACCGGGGGAGCGTACAGGGCGTGATCCTGCAAGCGGTGTCTTTGAGAGCTTTGCCATTGATTTCAGTAGGCACAGGATCAAGTCCCAAAAGAGAACAAAATACAGCATTATCCTTTTTTTTTTAAGACAAGGAGAGGAAAAATAACTGGCAGTAACCTCCCACAAACATCCTCTAGGGCATCCCTTTTTGGAGCACGGGTGTCTTTTAGTTGCTTTGACTGTGCCATAGCTCTTGGGCACCTTTCTAGCAGTTACTCTGAGGCACGGCCATATGATGCCTTTAGCTTCGAGAAATGAAACGGCCCAATTAAAATGCCTAGATGAATGAGCTTTTATAGTTGTTAACCTCTCCATTTGATAGAGTTTGCCAGTTGGTACCACTTACCATGTCATTTCGATACCATGGCATCTCACCCCAGAGATGGCTGCCTTCCAATGGTGGTGGAAGTTATCCCTACTCCTAATCTGCATATCATCCTGCTGAGTTTGCATGATGTAGTTTAGCTTGTCTAATACCCAAATATAAATGTAAGATATAAGTATTATTGCCAGTAACTATGATTCCACAGAGATATTGAATCCCTACAGTTTAATGTCAGTTGATCTATAGAAATATTTCCCAAAGCTCCCTGGACAGTACAGGTGTAGCAAGCGCAGGAATTCTTACTGCTTCAGGCTATGCTTTTTCTTTAAAGTCTCTCATTACCTATTTTCTCAGCGTTGGGGCTCCTTGTTTTATTTTGCTAATATGGCACCTACATTTTATAATATATATATATATACACACACATACATAGAGGCACTTAATTTAAATGTAAACATTTTAAATACCTCTAGTCAGTGTTGAACCACGATGTGGAGGTTAGGAGCTGCAAGTGGTGCACTTGGTGCAAGTGGAGGGAATTGATGGGAATTCTCTGTGATAAGAATACGCCAGCTAAACTAAAGAGCAAAGTGTATAAAATCGGGATTAGGCCAGCCATGAGGTATGGGTCAGAATGCTGGCCAATGAGGAAGAGAGAACAACAACTACTTCACACTGCCCAAATGAGAATGCTTAGGTGGATGCTGGGCAAGAGGAGAGCTGATAGGCTATGCAATGAAATACTGTGAGCCTGATGCAGGTTGCCCCATCACAGAAAAGCTGAGGAGTATCTACTGAGATGGCTGTGTCATAGGAGATGCCTAACTGTGATATATGTTGGCCAGAGAGTACAAGAGCTTGTAGTCAGGGGCCAAAGACCATGAGACAGACCTACAAAAAGGTGGTTCAAGACACTGAAATAGGACATGAAGAAGCTTGGTGTCAAGAATGCTTGGTGATGAAGAACACCAAGAACCACCAACCTGGATTGACAGGGCGAGGCAAAGGCAAAGAAGATATACATAAAACATTGTCATTTTTCTCAACATATTTTTTCTTCCTGGAAACTCAATTTCTTGTATGAATCCAAATTTTAAAAAGTGGGTTTCAAGTCTCCATCTGTGGAAACCTCCAGTGTCTCTACCTGCTCCTAAAACAAATTGTGAAGTTGCTTATTATTTTGGGGACTTGTCAGTATAAGGAAATTGTTGCTTAAGTATCTCTGAGATCATGTTTCACCATCTTTAAAATCAGGTGGGTTTACAGGAAAAAGAAAAGTTGGCACTGAGATCATTTAATTGTACCATTTCAAGTACGTTCCGAAGTGATTTACTAAAGAAAAGAAGTGATGTTGTTTGTTGTTCGTCCCACCATGTATTTCCCCGCAACCTCGTAGTTACTGGGCTGCACCAGATCAGATATTTCAGATGCCCAATTCTCGGTAGGCGTTGAGCACAACAAGAGCTGTTTTGCCCTTGCCAAACCTGAAAACAAGGGATCAAGCGTGTTTAAGAATTTTGCCCCATTCTTGTGTAGCTTTGAAAGATTGTTGCGAGTGGTTTATTGTTGGTGACGCCTAGAGGGAACCGGAAATCTGAACCAGGGTGCATGGGAACTGCTCGAGATTTTGCTTGATCGCAGGGCTAAGGGGTCCCTCTCCCCCCACCCCCAGAATGGAAGAAATGAATAAACTGTGACCTTGTGAGAAGCTGGCGTAGCTAGTTGGGTTATTTACTTTGGATCATCTCTCCTGGCTGGAGCAGGTGCGGGCAGCACCGCGCATGGGGCACGCCAGTTAATCAGTTATAGTGAAAGAGCAACTGGCTGAAAGACGAGGAGAAGCAACTGAGTTCAGGGGCTAAGTGAGCACCGATCCTGTGTAGAGTGAGCACCAGCCGTGTCCTGCCACAGCCGGGGGGTGCAGAAACAAATAGTTGCAAAGGAGAGTTTTCCAGCTGAAGGGCGTGTTCTCTGGTGACCCGAGAGCTGCTGAAACGATCCTTTCAGGACTATCGCCGAGGGAGAATGGGGCTGTAGCCTCCCCCCGTCTTCCTGCTCCTCCTCCCCACGCTGGCCTTTGTTGGGATTCCAGCTGTGCGAGGAGTAGTGAGGGGCTCGCGTGGCTCGGCCCCAAGCCGCCTCTCTGATTGGCCGGTGGCGGGCAGGAATGAGCCAGGCACACTCCAAACCGGGCTGATAAGATAAAGCGTGCCAAGGGGGCACACGCTGTATTGATCAGGAAATCCCCATTGTCTCAGGCCGGTATATATAGGAGCTCAAAGGCGGTCGTGTGCCTGACGCAAAGCCTTCACTCTGCTGCACTTGAGAGGAGGCTGCTCCGCATCCCCAAGGGGTCAGAAGACGGGGAACCAATTTGGCTGGGCTCTTGCAACAGTGCAACTCCCACAGCGCCAGCTTCACCCCCAGGGGATCCAGGTAAGCGCCCTCTTCACTCTTTCTGCCAATTGCAGCTGGGAATTATTGCCCACTCGGATCTAAATCTGTATTTTACGAGTACCTGGGCTCTCCCCCCCCCACGCCCATAGCCTGCGCAGATGCAGGAGTCCCAGGGGACAGCTGCCTTGTTGCCCTGAATTAGACACAGGATCAGTCCCTAGAGTGTCTGTGTGAACAGGTTTTGTTGTGTAGCGTGCATGGAGCTGAATGGAAACTGACGATTCCCTGTGCGTTGGGTTTCCCTGCAGGATGTCTCCCAAGACCGATTGCTCTCCTGGTTCCCAGGTGAACAGCGAGGGGGATCAGTACTTTGGTGTGTCTGACGATGAAGGCTCCGCTTCCTCCCTTGGCACTGGCAGCCTGCCTTCCTCTCCCAACCCTTCCCTGACTCGGCTGCAGGCAGGAGGCTGCCCTGCAGACGAGGGGCCCGGGAGAGCCCCCTCTCCGGAGTGCCCGCAGAAGAAACAGAAGGCCAGAAGGGGACGCACAAAAGCCAAAAGCGAAGTGGTGCTGACGAAGCAGAAGAGGAACCGCAGGATGAAAGCCAACGACAGGGAGAGGAACCGCATGCACAACCTCAACTCCGCCCTGGATGCTCTTCGCAGCGTCCTCCCCACCTTCCCCGACGACGCCAAGCTCACCAAGATTGAGACGCTGAGGTTTGCCCATAACTACATCTGGGCACTGACCGAAACCCTGCGGATGGCCGACCACAGCCTCCTGAGCGTGGGGCAGCAGGAGCTGGCCAGGGAGCCTTTCCGGCAGCCCCCTAGCACCGCTTGCCTGCTGGAGCTGACCAGTCCCGGCAGCATCTCGCCTTGTGAATGGGACTCGCTGTACTCTCCAGTCTCCCAGGCTGGCAGCCTGAGCCCCACTGACTCCCTGGAGGAAGGGCGCTCTCACCAGGCTGCGGACACCGCGGCCTGCCCCAGGCACAGCCCTCATGCCTTCCCAGAGTTTGTCTGAGGCCAGAACTGTGTTTTGGGGATTCCCCCCCCCCACCCCTTCTCTTTCTTTCCCTTGACTTGTTTGCAGCTGCAAACACAAAAACGATGCACGGATGGTCAAACCATGCACCTCTTTGGACACGCACTGCCTCCCGACCCCAGGAGAGGAGAATGATCTTGGAAGTGACTCTGAAATCAGCTTTTCTCGCTTTGCCTTAAAAGATAATGGGGATCAACCCAATGGATATGCACTTTCCAGGGCTCCTGCTAGAGCCGGAGCACGTAGGGTGCGTTAGGAACTCTGAATGCTTAGAGAGGGATACTTTTTTTCTTTTTGTAATTGGGGAACCTCTCGCTCACCTATGGGCGGTTTGGGTGTATGTGATCAATATTTCACCGGTTGGTAAGTTTCAGACAAAGTTCTTTTTGATGTAAGATGGTAGCACGTCTTTAAAAATCAAATTTTTGTACTTGGAAATGGTAAATTATATTAATTTTTTCACTGTTGGTATTTATTGATTATATTTCATAACGAATATATATTTTGTACATAAGATTATTTTTGGCACCGGTTTAAATGATTGTACTAAACAGGTTTGGTGGTGTTAATTAAAAAACAAAAAAGGAAAATAAAGCCTGTCTCTTTTAGCGCTGTTATAGTATAGTGTCTTTTCAGAAGAATTTTTAGCACACACATTTGGGGGCTACCAACCAATGAGTCACCAAGGAGTTGAGCATGCTACTGACCGTAGAATATTGCTCCAGGGCTCCACTTTGAATGCAGAAACAAAGAGAAACATAGGGATTTACATAATGCCTTTGATCCCTGCCTCCAACTCCTAGTAGTCTCAAAATTTGCGGCCGATATTCTGTCCTGAAGTCGCCCCATCCTACCGCCATATCTCAGCGGACCTCCTCGCCCACTAAAAACACATGCAAGCAAAGCTTCACACTGAACGCAGACTAAACGTAACAATCCTAGCTGCTTGGCTGCTGTGGGCACTATTGTGTTTACACTTATGAAAACATTCTGGGAGAGTTATGCAGCTGGTATGCACGTTCCTCTCTGCAGTGTAAATCACTCACAGGGCGGCGAGTAGTTTTGAAAGTACCAAGTGCAAGTGCTAAAATACCGAGATCATCTTGATAATACAATAACCCCATAAGACTCTCGCACTTACTAAAGCCACCACCATACGCCATTTATATATAAAACTCAGTCTAATCTCTTTCTTCTTATCATCTTTCACAAGTAATCCATTTCACTTCCGCTGAAGTTTTCTACTTGAATTCAGAGAGAAGATATATGGCACTAATCAAAACCCGGATGGGGGGAACAGCAAACAGACGAATGAAGGAAGGTGTTGTTTAATGCCTGGGGATTTAATCTAATGACACGAGATTAATGAGTTATTGGTGGCTTATTGCAATATTCAGTTGTTTACAGGACGAGAAAAGTGTGCACCTGGAAACGTCAGGCTGAAAGTGTTATAGTCCCGCTCAATGAGAAATTCACAGCAGGAAGGAGGGTTAGGACAGTAATATATTTGGTTACTTTTTTTAAAAGTTGGGTTTTCTGGTGTAGCTGCTTCAACACTTGAGGAGTATTTTCATGAATGAAGGAGTAGATGATTTTTTTTTCAGCAAAATTGCCTCTTTCCCTATAAAATCACTATTTCCTAGTCTTTGGTTAGATATGAAATGATTTCAATATGTTTTTGATGTTGTTGAACTTCCCCCACTTTTCACGCACAAAGATTCTAAACTAGTCTCCATCTGAACACAACTCATGCATTTGTAAAAAAGAATATTTCATATTTCATCCCCCCAAAGAGATCGAGGTTACTTATACACTATGGGCCAAAGCTTCTTGCCTTACTAGAAGTCCCATTAACTTCAATGGGGATATTTTCATGAATAAGAGTAGCAGGATTTGTCCTAGGAATCGCTTCATCCTTAACTAAGATGCAGCTGGCTCTGGGGTGGAACGTGGTGGGTATTCAACAGGTCACAGTTTCCTCACAATGCACATCTTGGGACAGAGGATCCATAAATTGTGGAATAAGAAGTAGAGAATTGTATAAACAGTTTTGTGGTCTTGTGGGCAGTCGGAATGTGCATTGTATAACCTTTCCCTAGATAAGACCAAAGACACAATTCAGCTTCTCTTCCTTCTGCAGCACAGTTAGACTTCTCGCTGGCTTTTATCCTGCTTGATGTGGAGTGATTGGAAATCATGGCCCAACTCCTGCTTCCTTTACTCTCTCTATCATTGACTTCAGTGGGAGTTCTGCAAAAGGGGAGCAGAATTTGGCCTCATTATTGCAGTATCAAATGCAGCTGCATCTCATCAGCATTTATACTCAGTATTCTAAGCATCTTTAAAATCCCTGAGGCGATTGCTCTACAGACTTACATGGACTCTTTTCCCCGTGCCATTATCATTGGTTTAGCTGAACAGTTAAAAACGAAATAAAACATCTTTTCATTGCTGCTATCCCATGCTACAAATGTAAGTAACTTTCAGGAGCTGTGTGCAGATGAATGTAGCAAAGCATAGTTATTGCTTATAGTGAGAGTGCACTATAGGTATTTAAAGAGTGCTTTACAAACCATGTATACAGCTCCGTCCTTGCCCCAAGAAATTCCCATCACTCAGCCCAATGCAGTGACACAGCACTGAATAACGCTGAAGGTGGGGAAGCAGCTCTAAGGATCAGTGTGGGCAGGTTTAAAGTTTGTCTCTTAAATTAACTAGGTGCAAAATAATAAAATCTGAAACACGCTCCCGGGGACGGAGCCCTGGGGGATTTTGCAGGACCCAGACTCCAGCTCGCTGCCATGTCTTCCGTTCCTTGCAACTGGAAGCACCCTAGCGTTGTCAAGCGACTTTACAAAACCGAGTTGCTAATTACAGTGTAGAGTTTCTCCAGTCCCCATGGGTTTTGTCTGGGGCTTAGACTGGTTATAAAATGCTGTCTGAAAACATGAATCTTGTATTTTTTCCCCCTTCCAGGGGCTCAATTTGTAGTTGGTAGATTTATGGCCGCTCTTTATTTCCTCTTCTCCGCAGATTCTCGGAAAGCATTCTCCCCCTGCCCCATTGCAATGTGGCCGAGAAACAAAGAGGTGCTGCTGGGCCAAAAGGCTATTGTGATGCTAATTGTTGTCAGCTGAGCCGATTTGCAAGCAGCAAAGAGACGCTATTGAGGCAATTTGTAGAACAAAAGAAATTTGGGTATTGGGAACAAAAACGCACGCACAGCCCCCACAGAAAAGGCAACAGTGAAAAATAACCGCTCGGGCTGGGAGCCTCTTCTCAGCTATTGTCACTGAGCCCCCGCCCATCGGAGCAGCGCTCGCTCTTCACCGGCGCACTGGACAGCCTGGCCCCAGGGGCTGTCGGAATGAAGTGTCCTAGGCCACTGCCCTTCCTCTCCTAACTCAGCGCGTGGGGAGAAAAGGGGCCCCCGGAAAGTCAGGAGCCGATGCAGCCGTTCCTAGGGCAGAGGCTGATTTGAAGGGTGAAGCCCAGGACGCCCCCTCTTCCCAAGCGAGCCACGCTCTAACCCGGCCCTCTCTGGCCAAGCCCCCCACGGGGCGTGTCCCGCTCTCCGCCCCGCGGCTTGCGGGAGCTCACTCTCTCTCAGGCCGTTTCTAGAGCTGGCCGCCGCTCGGAGGACTGGGGGCAGCGTCCCAAGGCCCAGCTGGCACAAGACTCCCCCGGCGTAGCTCTGGGAGCCCCCAGCTTCGGCTCCAGTTGAACTGCAGGGGAGCTTTGCCAGTGGTGTCGACGGGAGGGGAGTTCTCTGTTGAGAAAGGGGCGCAATTGTTTGTCCTCAATTCTTCTCGCTCTTTTCTCCCCCCCCCCGCCCGGCTCCAGGCACCAGCCTCTTCCCCCCCCCCCCCCCCATCGCGTCTGCTAGTGAGTGCGCGCAGTTCAGGAAGGTCCCGTGTGGGTGAGAGAGGGAGGAGAGAGACGCTGAGGGTGGTAGGATGGGGGTGAGGGGCGGGAGAGCGGGGCCTGGGGAGAGGAGGTGGGGAGGGAGAGTGGCGTCTGTGGGGCATGGGGGAGGGAGAGTGGGGGTATGGGGGAGACGGGGTGTGGGGGCGGTGAGGGTGTGTATACGAGGGGTGCGGGGTGTATTTATGTGGGGGGGACGTTGGCGTGGGTGAGGAGAGGCGGAGCAGGGCTGTTGTGAGGTGCACTGGAGTGATGAGGGGTGGCGGATGTGGGGTGTGTCCAGGGGTGAGAGGAAGGGGAGGTGTGGGGTACATGCACGCGGTGCGAGGCGGCGACGGGGTTGCGGGTGTGTATGTGCCAGGTGATGGGGAGGGTGAGGGCCTCTACTAGGCGTCGGCATCTTCTGTTTCATTTAACAGCAGCCAGAAGAGTCCCTCGCATTGACTGCGGGCTTCATGGAGCACCTCCCTCAGGTGCAGGGCCACGCTGCAAGGACCTGGCCAGCATGTGGCTCGTGCTGTTCCTCAGTACGACCGGGTCCCCTTTGGTTGATTGCTTCACTTCCCGTCTCTTTCCTTCAGACCCTCACAAAGGCTGCGCCCGGCGTGAGGCCCGCGACGCCCTTCCCGCCTCCAGCGCAGCGCCGCTCCGTACGCCGGCCTGGCGCAGACCGGCTGGGCGGGAGGGTCCCCGCGGCGGCGGGGGGCGGGGAAGCCAGGCCATGCCCAGCCCTCGCTGCCGGCTTCGGGGCGCGTGGAGCAGCTTCGCTCTCCGCGGGGTTCTCTGGCCGCTCGCAGTTTGCCCGGCGGTGCCTGTTGCGCAGCCGCGCGGCTCTCGGTGCAGGGCTGCCTGCGCCGCCCAAGACTGGTGCTTGGAGCAAAACCGGGGGCGGGGGGGGGAAGACACTGGCCATGGTGCTGAAAGCTGGGAGCCGTTCCCGTGACTGGCCGGAGCAGGCAGGGCAGCGGGTGTGCGGGCAGTGGGGGCTGGAGGGGGTGGTGGTTTGGGATTAAGCTGCCAGCCCCTCGTCAGGAGCCTGCTCGCCTTTCAGCTTCCAGGCGAGTCGCCATTTACACGCTCCGCGGGCCAGAGTCAAACCAAGGGCTGCCCTTTCCTTTGAAGAGTTGTTGTTTGTTTAAACGAGTTTATAGAAAGTTTCTGTCACTTGCTTTGAACTCGGTGCTGGAAATGAGTTGGCTCTGGTGGGGCTTCCCCGCCCCTGTGTTAGAGACCTGGGCACGCACGGGGAGGAATAGTGCCCTGTGATGCTAGGCCCACTGCCGGATCAGAAAAAGTTGTGGGGGCACTGTGGTTTTTAGGGGCGGGGGGAGACTGGCAATCGGTCCCATCCTCTCCTCAACTAGCTACTCAGCCCCAGCAAATGAACTCTTCCCCACCGTGACCCGGCACTGTTTTAGGAGAATATGCATCTGGAAGCACCATCAATCCGCCTTAGCTCCCCTCCCACCTCCCCGGCCTGCACCGGTTGCTAGCACACAGCTTCCAGCCGCTGCTAGCGTTTGAAGACTTGATTCGGCAACCAGGGACTCAGAGAGCTGGTAGCCGGGGCAGCGATTAGCGCGGCGCTTTGCTGCTCACTGTCTCACTACAGGGCTGGGGCCTGCTCCAGGCATGGGTCTGGGGCCTTCCTCTTTCTGTGAGTTCCCCCTCTACTGGCAACCCACGGCGGGGAGCAGCCTGGGACCTCCCTCTTTCATTGGCATTATGGAGTGCAGTGGTGTTGGTCCACTTCTCTGCCTGCACAGTGGATCGGGAAGCCACTAGGAAGGTAATTGGGGCTGGTAGAGGGGAGGGGAGAGAAAGCGTGTGTCTAGGTGTGGAGTGGAGTGTTATATTCCTGAATGACAGGTTTCAGAGTAGCAGCCCTCTTAGTCTGTATCCACAAAAAGAAAAGGAGTACTTGTGGCACCTTAGAAACTAACAAATTTAGTTTATGCTCAGATAAATTTGTTAGTCTCTAAGGTGCCACAAGTACTCCTTTTCATATTGCTGAATGCTACCGATCCCCCACCTCCTTAGTGAAAGGCCTAATAGCATTCCCCCTTCACGCTTTCTGGCTCCTTAGTATTTTAGTTTCCACGCTGAGCATCTTTTGACCCTTCCTCCCCCAGTTCAGCTTGTCTCTGGTATCCGCCTTGTCTAAGACTGTCCCAGTGCCCTTTCAGTATGTGGATCAGGAAAAGAAGGATAAAAAATTATGACACTTACACTCTCAAACAATGGCTTGATCAAAATTGCACTTTTGCAAAAGTCATGGTGTAAAGCTCCATGTTTGAATGAGTGACAGAAGGGGAAAGAGCCCTACAATGCAACAAGTCACAGGTATTAGAGGAGGCCTGGAGGGTGATTGTTTCGTAAACTAGTTGTTTTTCTAGAAAGAGTTCACTTACGTGGGTTTTACTGTGTTGCAGCTCTTTTCTTTGGAGATTTAGGACGTCTCTGGTCTTTTAGCCTTGGTTCTGTGCACTGGCAGGGAAATTTACAACCACTGGAGAACTAGTGACTGCTTTAGGGTCTTGAATGCATCTTTTTTCTTTGCCTCCACATTATTAGGTTAATCATTGCTTGAACTGGTTGCTATGGTTTTGGCAAACCTTTGGAGACTTGATAATGAACACTGAAAGACTCCTTTTCCATTTATCTTTTTTTCAGTGTTTAGTGCATGATGGTTTCATTTCTGTTCACTAGGCTGTCCCAGATCTGGTGTCCCACCATAATAACCAAGGCTTCTTTAATGGCCTGTGCACTTTTGGATGTACAATAAACAGGTGGCCATTTGAAATGCATCCATTCCAAAGATACAGAAATTTACAGAATCTCCTGCTCATATAAACAATATTTTGAAGACTATTTAGCACGTGTTCTGACAGATTTAGTTGCTCAGAAACTTTAGTTGCTGAGAAACTTGCAGGACTGACTTTTATTTTTGAAGACAGTCAACCCCTTGTAACATACTTACATTTTTTGTGCCTGAGACACACAGTTCTAGGTAATCTCTCTCTGTTTAGATAAAAGGATTTGAACAGTGAAAGAATCAGATGGAAACCAGAGGTGGCTGCATTTCAGTGGTGGGAGAATGTAATCCTTTATAGATTATGCTTTGTAAAGCATTTAGGGATCCGTTGGGATGAAATATGCTATGTAAAGACAAGACAATATATATTATGAAGGTGGGGATGCTTTAAACATCTCCAATTCAAACTCTCTCTTTCCTTAACGGTACATTTTTGGCCTGTTCTGGGTTTTTATATTAGTTTTCAGCCATAGAAGATTTGTTTTTAGGAACCACAGGCTTATTTTTCAGGCTGCATACAGTATTTAGCATTAGAGCAGGCTGGCTCATTGCTGGTAGCTGTAGATTCTTACATATAGATTGCTCATGTATGTTTCTATCAAGATGACAAAAGGACAGTAAAAATAATGAACAGTGAAAACAGAGAAGGTAAATAATTTACATGAGGAAAATGATAAGCAAGTCTAATTATTAAAAGGCCTTGCCAAAGCTCATGACAGGGGAGCACAAAGCTGAGTAGTGGAAATGTTGGGGTTATTTTCCTATGAGAAACTTCATCAAACTTTTCTATGCTGATCCCTGCTCCAGGAGAAAGTAGCTGGATCAAATCATGTCAGATAACTGAGAAACAATTTATCTAGATTCCCATATTTCCAAGACAATTTATTTGACCTATGGCCTTCAGTCTCTGCTTAAATGTAGACTTAAGGGAAGTGCCTCCCCCAATATGCTGTATACATCTGGCATGTCTGTTCAGTCCCCATCAATAGAAAGCATCAAATTTTGTGAACTAGTCTCCAGTCCCTTCATATAATTAATTATAGATTAGCTGTCATTTCCACAAGTACGTCAAACCCTCTTGCATTTTCTGTACATCCTTCTTATATAAACCAGTTCTGTATTTAATCTGAGATACCACCACTGTGAACTATGTCTCCCTCATGTTTGTATTTCTCCCCAACCAATATTTAGCGGGGCTCTTTAATTATGAATAATTAATTAAGGAGAGGCCTTCATGCGTAATCTGCAAATTTATACGCTTACATCTTAAAGAGAAAGGTTTCCTCCTCAGTGAGGAAAAGGTCTGAAGCCCATAGCTGTAAAGGCTAAGAATCAGGATACTTTCACATGGGCAGATTTCAAAAGTCTCTCTTTTTTTCCAGCTATAATGACAATCCAAAGAGTTCCTGATAGGGTTTTAAAAGATGCTTATTCATTCACTGTCCACCAAGCATGAAAATCCAGCTCATTTGTTTCCATTCTTAGTGCAAACGACCTCACAGGGTTCAGTTCAAGCTGAAGCCTGTTGCCCAGAACTTGTCACTCACACTTTTAACTTCTTTTTGTTGGGCTCCTTTTATTTAATTCTTCTGGGTCCCCACCTCCTTCACAGCCCCACCCTCTTCCCTAATCACAAAAAGAAGTCTGGAAATCTCTTTAAAGCTGCAGAGCCCCCTTTAAAAATCAATACAAAAAGCAATAGCTGAAAAGAGATCACAAGTATGTGTAAGATAGAAACTTCATTCTGTCTGGCCAGTGGACTCTACACACTATAGGATTTAGAAAAGAAAATAGATCTGCTGCATGCCACAGTGCCTGAAAGCTGAACAGTTATGACCAGGAACCGCTAGCTCTTTGGATGTGAATCAAGTGTCACACTGTTAACATGAGTTGGGTTTTTTTTGTATGAAAGGAGGTGTAATTTGAGGGTTTAAGCACATTTTAAGGAAAACACAGCAGGGTTCTTCAAGAGCAGAAATGAAGGTTCAATGGAAGTGTCTGGAAGGGTAAAAGCATCCCAGTGTACTGGGGGCAGAGTGAGAGTGTGGTTAGCTCGTATCAGCAACAGCACTGAAGGGCTCCCTGTTGGGAAGGATCACAGCACATTTTGGCCTCATGTCTCTATTTGTTCCACTTGTCAGCAAAGAATAAGGAACCATCTTATCTTTCAGAAGGTGGATTTTCTTTTCAGTTTGGTGTTATTGGATGTTTTGGCGTATTGTGAGTAATGAGTGTTCTTGCTTTCCCAGTGAAATCATCACTTGCATTCCTCTTGGTGTCCCAAATGACTGTTCTTTTTGATGGCTAATAGTCCATATTAGAGAATGAACAAGTTGAGAAGTCAGTTCACCTGAGTGTTGTGGATGCATTGATCCAGAAAAACACAGGTTTGTATTTGGTGTAGAGAATCTGACTTGAACCTGTTTATGAACATCTAAGCAGGGTCTGTGTGAAAAAAATGACAATGTTTGGTGGGAATATTAACTTTATTTCCAACATGTGGACATTTGACCAAACCTCACCATTCTGTGAAGGATAAACATGGCAAGAGCCATGACCTCTTACTTCAGTCCTTTATACTGGAGTCTTAAAGTGGGATTTTCAAAAGCACTGAGCATTGGCCTAATTCTGTTCCCAATTGACTTCAATGGGAGCAGCAATATCTTTTGAAAGTCCTACAATTCATGTTTTTTTGTGATTTCTAGAATACTATCTGTGAAGGTATCTGAGTCAGATGATTGGCTGCCTGTGGTATAATAGGAAAAAAATCTACACTCCGCTAGTTTTACAACAGTGTGCAGGTCAATGTGTCTGTTTTGAAGCAGTCATTTAAAGATGCAGCTATCACTCAGGAAATCCTGGCAACTGATTGAACTGAATGGAAAATTGTAGTGGGAAGAGAATGGTCATCTTCTAGAAGTCTGAAATGGAGAACTTCACACTGTTAAACGCTTGTTATAATGCAAAGCACATTGTATCCTTTTCTTTTCCCCCATCACCATGCTGCTTTGCTTTCCTCTAGTATATTATAAGCAGAGGTAAGCCTGAGCCAAAAGTACAGATCTGAGCAGCCCCAAACTCTGGGGAAGCTGGATTCAAATGTGGCTCAGGATAAAGCCCATCTCAATAGCAAGGGTCAAAGATGACAATAAATGTTTACTATCTCTGTATCTCATGGTAAGATTTTAGATGGAAGAAGCTCACATTTATGGTAGTTCATACACATCACAATGGCGATTTTCAAAGGCACAAAGGGGAGCTGGGCACCCAACTACTACTCATGGCTTTGAAAATCTGTCCCCATGTTTCCCTTTGATCTATCCACTCATTTGTCAGGTAATCATATTCTGTACAGAGTTTGCTTTCTAGCTGCCTCTAGCTGTTTTTTAAATTTGTTCTTGGTTATATCTTTTATTGCTGTTGTCGGCAGTTTGATCCATTCTACACATTGTAATTACTGTATGGGTAAAGCAATTCCTCATTACTGTTTTAACTCCATTTTGTACCTTCAGCTCATGCCTTCTGTTTGAACCCATCATCCTTCCATGAAATAGTTCAATGGAATTTATCTTCCCAATACTCGTCAGAATGCCGCACACCTCAATCAATTACTGTCTTTTCTAATGGATATAAATGGAGCTTTCCTACTCTCTACACAACACTAAAACCCCTGAGACTCTTTATTATCTTTGTTGCTCATTTGGCTTTTAATTTAAAATATTTACACCATTCCATGTATGGTAGAGAGACATCTGCACAGTCATGAACTTTCCCCTTTCCTTTCCAAAAGAAACAGACTGGAACCGAAGAAAAAAAATCTTTACCTGCCCGGTACCAATCCATCACCCATAAATACTTTGGAAAACAAGGAGTGTCAAATCCATCTGGTTAGCATCTGCAGGTAGAGTGAAATGGGGTCCCTACCTCTGATTTTTCTCAATCCTTTTGCTTGGTCAGCAAACAGCTTGTTTTAAATACAGAGACCTCATGTATGTGGGACAGAAGAAGATTAATTAAACAGGTGCTTTAAGGCCAGAGCTGGAAAATTCACTGATAACGTTTCTAACTGAGATATGGCTAAGTCTATACTTAGTTACAACCACTGTTGTATCCACCTGGAGAGTGTGCCTGGGTATGAGTAACATGCAGAGGGGGAAACAAAGGATATGCTCTTCTTTGGGAAGGAGCAAGGACTAGTTTGTTTGTTCTGCATTATAGATTCTACCTGAGGAAGCTGACTAGTTTTCAGGTTTACAGTGCTGTGAGACAAGAAGGAATGAGAGGAAGATAGAGTAAAAGAAAAGAAAAACATTGTTTTCTTCTGGGTGGTGGAGAGGGGTTTGTGGAATAATGCATCAGTGTGCTCTCTACTCTGGAGAACTGAGCTGAAATCTTGGATTAGGTCACTGGTGAAGGTGAGTATCTGGGTCTCAGAATAAGGCCTACTGAGCTTTTGTCTGCATTACACTTCTTCCCTGCCCTCTGCCCTCCCACAGTTTGGCACAATTTAAAATGATTGTGAGTTTTTCCTCAAGAGAGACTCAGAAGTTGAATACCAAGTAGCGTGGGAGGGCAGCAGGATTGAAGAGATTTCACAGTACTGTGTAGGGATCAATGACTAGGACAGCAGGGATGCTGCAGGTCAGAACTGAGAAGGATATGGGAACCCAGAACTGAAACAGCTAGAGTGTTCCATGTCAGGGAGGAGATGCATTGACTGGAGCTGTGTGGGTGAAGCTTACCCAGTGCTTGCCCACTCAGGCCATGTCTATATTACAAAGTTAAGTCGACTTTATGTAAGTCGACATCGAGCCTCCAATTTAAGCAAGTCAATCTTGGATGTCTACTCTGTGCTCATTGTGTCGGTGGAGTGCATCCTCACTATCAGGGCTTGCACAGACGCACGGAGCACTGCACTGTGGGTAGCTATCCCACAGTGCATGTAGCTGAGCGGAATTTTGGGTAGCCGAGTGAAATTTTGGGTTGGGCTTGAAATGCATTATGGGACCAAAATATTGGCCTGGGTGATTATGGGAACATGGCGTTAGCCTCCCATGATGCACTTACCTCTCTCCCTCCCTTTCCCCCTCCCTGCAATCAATGGCAAACAAACCAAGCCTTTTTCACGCTTTGTTGCATAAGCCTGGGTTACCCACCCAGATGCCATAAGCACAATAAGCATGGACCCTGCTCAGCTGTACAGTATTGTGAGCATCACAAACACCTCGCACCTTATCCTGCAGTATTTACACAGCTGATACAGGAGCTACTGTGTGGAACAATGTGATGCCACACAAACAGCTCTGCTGGAAAACAGAGTGGAGCAATTCGCAGTTGCTGGCAACAGTCACGCATCACCTTGACATGGCTGAGCGGTGATTCTGGCCCAGGAAACAAGCACTGACTGGTGGGACCACATTGTTATGCAGCTACGGGATGACGAGCAGTGGCTGCAGAACTTTAGAATGCAGAAAGCCATTTCCCAGGAACTGTGTGAAGAACTTTCCCCAGCCCTAAAGTACAGCAATATTAAACTGACAGTTGAGACATGAGCGGCAATAGTGCTGTGGAAGCTTGCAACTCCAGACTGCTACCGGTCAGTGGGACATCAATTTGGAGTGGGTAAATCTACCGTGGGATTTGTTGTGATCCAAGTTTGCAGAGCCATTAACAGACTTCTGCTAAGAAGGGTAGTCACTCTGGGCAACATGCAGGACATAGTGGATGGTTTTGCCACAATGGGGTTCCCTAACTGTGGTGGGGCAATAGACAGAATGCATATCTTCATCTTGGCACCAGACCACCTTGCCAAAGAGTACATAAACTGCAAGGGGTACTTCTCAATGGTGTTGCAAGCCCTGGTGGATCATATGGGCCATTTCACCGACATCTATGTGGGATGGTCATGAAAGGTGCATGACGCATGCATCTTTAGGAACACAGATCTGTTCAGAAAGCTGCAAGCAGGGACTTTCTTTCCAGACTGCAAAATAACCATTGGTGATGTTGAAATGCCAATCGTGATCCTGGGAGATCCAGCTAACCGCTTTCTCCCATGGCTCATGAAGGCATACACTGGCAGCCTGGACAGCAGTAAGGACCAGTTCAACCATAGGCTGAGCAAGTGCAGAATGGTGGTGGATGTGCCTTTGGATGTTTAAAAGGTTGCTGGCACTTTTTGCTTACTAGGTTAGACCTCAGTGAAAGCAATACTCCCATTGTTATTGATGCCTGCTGTGTGCTCCATAATATCTATGAAACAAAGGGAGAAAAGTTTCCACCGGGGTGGGAGGTTGAGGCAGATCTGGCAGTCAATTTTGATCAGTCAGACACCAGGGCAATAAGGAGAGCACATCGAAGGGCTCTGCGTCTTTGTGAGGATCGGAAAACCAGGTTCAGCAATGAGCCAAAGTAACGTGACACTTATCTGTGTTGTTCCTTACCAAACTGATTCCTCCATTGAATTTTCTCCCCTGTAAGCATCACCCCCACCAACCACCATGTATTGAATGAATAAAGAGCCTTTTCTCCTCAATCCGTTAACTGTTATTATGCACACAAATGCAGAGAGACAGCAAAAGAAAGTAAGATAACTTGAAGCAAAAGGACTGATAACACTGTGGGGGGAGAAACAAGGAAAGCTTGCTTACAGATGCACTGCAATAATCAAAGGTGTGGGAATGGGCACCTTCTGGTCCTTGTACCCTCCTGTGGTGTTGAGTGCAAGGGATACTGAACTTTCCTTCCCTCACCCCCATAGGATGTTTGTGGGAGGAGGATGTAAAACTGGGCCATGATGGCAACAAGTTCAACATAGGCTGCAGAGGGACTCTAGCATCCAGCTGCCTTTCTTGAACCTCAGCCATACGTCTCAATATGTCTGATTGCTCCCTCATAATCTGCAGCATCTCTTCCTGCGTGGCACGCTCTTGTTCCCTGCATGCTGTAATGTCCTCCCTGTCCATGTCGAGGTTCTCGGACAATGTAATCCTCCATGCTCTGAGCTCCGTCTTGTCACTCTCTGAGATGCACATTAACTCATTGAACATGTCCTCCCGAGTCTTCATTTTCTGCCTTCTATACTGGGAAAGTCTCTGTCTCGGTGTGGAGGATGCACTGATGGACAAGGTTTCAGCTGCAAGGAATGCAAAGCACAAGGGTAGCATTGACAGTGCATACATTGTTTCTAGGGTGCAAGGTTAATTTTTTTATAACAAAAACACCCCTCAATACACTTCACTGCAAGCCACAACATAATCACAACCGCTTACAGGCCACTTAGGTTAGCGGAAGGGACTCAGTAGAGTAGAGACATACATTACTAGATCGACCTAATGCGGCTTATGTGGACCTATGTTTGTAATGTAGACCATGCCTCAGTGACCAGATTTTGGCTTTAAGCCACTAGCCACATTTGAGGGGTGTGATAAGAGGCTGTACAGCAGGAAGCCCCAAATGATTTCTAGCTGACTCAGCCACATTCCACGAGGGGGACAGGACACATGGTGGAGCAAAGCTCCTACACTCTATTGTAGCAGTCAGCATGTATTCTCCCCATAGGTTAGGCCAGCTGTGCTGACTGGTGTGGAGTGGGGTGGGGGTGGAGTGGGGGCTGGGGGTGGGGCAGCCTGTGCCTCCCACATAGGCAGCAGCACTAGTCTAGAGCAGTGTATTGTGATTATGGCGGGCTCCTACACAGGGATGTGAAGGATGTGAGATGGCTCCTTGTGCTGTCTTTCTGCTCCCCTTGCGCACCTGCACAGGATGGCCACAGTCTTTCCCTTCATCTTGCTTTAGGGTCTGATCCTGGAAAGAGATCTTCAAGAACAGAAGCTTATGCCTGCATAGAGCCCCATTGACTGTAATGGGTCTTGTCTCTTCATGTGCCCATATAGGTTCTTGCTTGCAGATCCCTTTGCAAGGTTTGACCCTTGGCCATACTATCAGCTTCTCATTTTCTTGAGAACCACATTCAGGCACATACACAGAAACACACATGAAACTAAAACAAAAGTACCTTCAACTTTAACATGCCTGGAACTGTTCATTTAATGAATTATTTAATACTTCTCGCTTATATAGCACTTTTCATCAGTCAATCTCAAAGGGCTTTACACAGGAGGTCAGGATCATTATTCCCATTTTTACAGATGCGGAAACTGAGGTGCAGGGAGGTGAAGTGACTTGCCCAAGATCACTCAGCAGGCCAATGAGAGATGTGACGGATAAAAAGTAGTCCGCTTAAGCAGGATGTGACTGAGATGTTAATGGAATCTTTTCAGTTGGGTCCAAATATGTCACTGTTTTGACTGAGTAGATCTCTGTATGTAAGTTAGAGAAGTACCACAGTAGTTTGGTAAAGCCAGCAGGAATGCTAATGGAAACTCTTTGTGTTTATATGTAGGAAAGCCAGTGGGCACTCATATGATGGACTAACTTCATGAGCTACGATCCTTCTTGCCCAAATCTTCCCAAGCAAGCACCTAAAAGAGATACTATAAATGAACTATAGCTGTGCATCACATCTTTGACCACGATCATTCATGTGGCAAGGCAAGAAAAACTGATGCACTTTTTCCTGTTAGCTATCAGTGAGCTGCACTTCTTTCTCTTTATTTTGAATGTTTCTTTCAATAGATTGAAGGTGTGAAAACGAAGTATCTGAGTTGTTCTCCCACCTGAGAGATGTATGAAATGACACACATTAAAAGTGACAAATCTGCCAAAGGATTTGGAGACTCTTGAAATTAATAAATACTTACATGTTAATATTTTCATTATACCATGTATTTTAGCAATTTACCGACCTCACAGGGGTATTGAAGATTAATCTTTGTGAAACCACATATTATATTATTTATTTAGATCAGGATTTTCAAAGTGGCCTAAGAGAGTTAGGCTTCTAAATCTCATTGACATTCAATGGGAGTTGGATGTATGATTTTTTTTAGACTGCTTCGAAAATGATGATTTGTAACCCATTAACAAATTAGCCTCCAAAGGAGTGCCCTGAAAGGTGGGAGTATATTTGAATGTCCACTCATGTCACTGCTTTGAAGATGGAGGAAGTGTTGCCCCTCTTTTAGCCTGCAGACATTTTCAACATAAAAATTAAACCAGGAGAAGAAAACGCCACTTTGAGAAATGTAATTTTTTTTAAAGGCATAAGCATCTAACTCACTGAGGTCTCTGTGCAGCATGACTGAAGCTAACATCTTACGTTCTTTTTTTAGTAGCTAAGATTCCAGTTTCTAATAGAGTTTATCAGCTTTGTGGTTAACCTTATCATGGCTTCACTGATTGAGACAGACCATGACAAAACAGGACTTTCACAGTTTACATAGTCTGATCTTATGAGTTAAACCTTTCCTGCAACTGCATTTCATCCCTTTTCTATCCAGAAGATAGATAGATAGATAGATATTATATACACACACACACACACACACACACATATATTGCATTTATTGTGAACCTCTGATGGTCTCATTTGTAGTCTGGCCAATAATCCATCTCCACTAGGTCTAATCGTAGAATTCCATTCTGAGGAACTGGTTCAGATAGTTGCCATTATAACAGTTACAGTAGCAACAGTAGGGAAAAGAAAAAAGAAAAAGAAAAAAAAGCCAAAGAAATGTTTCCTCTCCCCTCCAATGCATGTAACAAATTACACCTGCCTGAGGCACAGCATGGGCAATAGACTCTTCTAGACCAGTGACACGTTCAAGTCCACTTTCTTGTGAGCCTTTAGGGCTAGAACTGGGGAACTTTATATCATTGGAAAGAGGAGATTTCTAGCTTTCCAATGGGCCATACAGCATTAATTTTATCAGGCTTCATAGAAAAACTGTTTTAAGGTAAGACTTAGAGAATTTTAAAATTTGTTATTTTTGATTTGATTAAAATTTGATTTTATTCTCACTTATATCACCGTAGATAGAGAGTAACTTGATAGAAGTCCCATGACTAGATTATCGGGTCCAGCCAAGCCCAGCTCAGCATAGTACCTGAGGAAAAGGGGGGCCAATGGTGGCTGTATGCCTGTTTCCTGGGATAGTCTCACATCTGGAATTGTGTTATGCTAATTGTTGTATAAGCTTGTGAGCCCTCTGCTCCAAAGCCACTAGGGCAGGGGAGGAGTTTGTGTTAAAGGAGTAGAAAGCATGCATGTGTGTGTGGTAGTTAATGGAGACTGGAACTGGGGTGCAGGAGCCCTGTGTCAAAATGGCCTTTGCATCAGACAGTCTGAAAGTGTGTGCGTGTCAGGAGGCCTCTATGCTTAACAGTATTTCTATAGAAGCTAAAGAAACCAACCCCAAACCCTCATACAAACAAGCCAAGAAAAGGTCGATTTAGCCCTTAATGTGAGGCAGCCGGCTTGGTGTCTGACCTTGTGGCTCTGGTAATGATTTAACTCCCTGAACGAGACATTCGTAAACCTGTCAGGAGTGAGGTTCTTGCTCCCTGTCACTGTGCAACTCCAGCCAAGCACTCTAACTAAGGGGGAGGAATAGAGGGGGAAACCTTCAGCTCACGGACATAGTCTCTGTCCTCAGGGTCCCCCACCTGGCCTCCCTTCAGCCATCTGCTCTGGCTGGCTGGTTCTATTGATCAAATTCCACTCAATAGCCCTACTCTCCAGCTAGACTGGGCAAAGCCAAGGTTTCAACCTCCCTCCCCATTAATGTTTCCAGAGGGACTGCTGACTTAAAATTTATCACTACTCCTTTAAAAATAAACCGTTATTTATCTCCCCTCTCCCTCTCTTTTTCTCCCTCTGTCTCTCTTTCTTAAAGCTCTGGTATTTCATCATTCTGACCAGTGACTTCCAAACACTCCCCCCTCCATTTTCTTTTGGTTATATGAGGTCTCCCCCACCCTCCCTTGGGTGATTGACGATTGTTTCATTATTGCTACTGACATATATATTTTCCTGTTATTTCTCTGAGATTGTATCTATCCCCCACCCTCTTCCTCACTAGCCTCCTGCTATGATATGTAAGTGGCTGTCTGTCCAGCCTCTCTCCAGTTCATCCATAGCCCAGGCACAATAAAGCTGATCCATAACCTCCAAAGTATCAAGAAACATCTTTTGAAATGGCTCTTCCTAAGAGAGATGGAATTCTGATGGTCACACATGCAAACTTTGACACCCTGGAGAACTGTAGGCACTAAATAATTTTTTAAATTGTGCTGCAACTGAGTTAGAGCTGGGTTCACACTAATGAAAAGTATGGGTTTCAGTTTAAATAAATACCAAAAATATTAGATGCTTATCTCGATATGGGCACCTACATGACTTGATATAGTCTCTTTTAATACATCCTAACTACCAGTGACATGGCCTGAAACAGAGAATAATGTATTCTGTTTGTTGCACTGCCTTCTGTATATGTCATGTTCCTTAGAGGTTCAAAACCCACCATTACTGCATCCACCTCTTGCCAAATAATGAACTATACAGTATAGTGTTAACTTCATGTAATTCCTACATATGCAATTATGCCCCATCCTCTGGAAGGCATAATTGTAAGGCCCATGTAAACCATGCTGAATTTTGTTCACAAAATGGTTTTCAAACTGAATGAATCCTGATGGCAGGCTCACAGGGATTGGAAGAAAACCAACTCCTGTAGAGGTACTTGAAGGTACAAGATAGAAAGAACATCCCACCCCTAAGCTCTACTGTTCCCTCCATCCTGTAACAAGCCTTAGGACTTCTTTACCTTCAGCATCTTCAGGGGAGTCTGGCAGCTTATTATCAGGAAGGCTGTCAGGTTGGAGCAACAGAGCATGGCACAGGGAAGGGAGGTTTGCTAGCTTCATAGTTCTGAGAGAAACTTAGGCTCATGGTCATTGAACTTTCATGAGTATGGGCTGAGGTTAATGCATGCAGGTCTACCTGGAACCAAGGCTGATTTTAAGTGCTTTGTGTTTTGAGTCAAAACATTTTGCAGAGCTCTAATAACTGTACTCTTATTTTTTTTCCTGCTATGATCGTGTATTATGTATCCCTCCGTGATTTTTTAATTTTGAAAGTGATCATCTTTGAAATCATGTTTGTCAGGTACCCACTCTGTTAAATGGTGTGGTTAAAGGTTCTAGTTTCTTTGTATTTTATTTACTGGTTTACAATACAAAGCTAATGGGTCAAGTTTGCAGTGGAGGTGGGTCCAAACCAAAACTCTGGATAAAAAACACCCTGAAATATGGGAGGAAGTTCAGATAAATGCCTTGGCTGAAATCCTGGCTCTGTTGAAGCTAATGGGAGTTTTGCGATTGCCTTTAATAGGGGTTTCCTCTCTAGCCTTTGTGACTTGCCTCCATCCCTAACTATCAGTGATACCATGTCCATGGCACTTGTGACCCTAAATTGAGCCACAAACTCCTAGCCTGGCAACCTCAAACATTTCCAACAGCAAAGCAGTTTTGCAATGGGTACGTGAAATAAAAAAGCTACTGGAAGCCAATACCGTATAATTGGAGATAATTTTTTTGTCACTTTTACAATGTTAAAAGAGTTTTTTTACTTTGGAAATACATTACTTCAGTTGTCCTTGCATACTAACGATCTGCCTTTAAACACCAAAAGCCAAGTTTGCCAGTATTGGTACATGAAAGTTTAAGCTTTTCTGTTAGTGAGCTCCCTGTGGGGGATTCTCTGTGAGGAAGGGCAGCCTCGGGTAGCCTCTTGGTCTTTCCATGTCACCTTTCTATTTTGTGCCACCTGCTTTTGGGGCCTTCCACTTTCCATCACTACAACTTCCCCTCCTAGTGGAGTTTCCACAGCTGGGGTATCAGAAACTGATATAAACCAGGGCTATCTGGACCCAAATATCAGCTTGTAAGGAATAGCTCTGAAAGGTGGAGTTTATAAAGGAAAATGCTGGAAACATTATTCACCGTAGTGCTGTCCCTGCAGTCATGGTGCTGTATGTTCCATATAGAATGCTGTTGTCTCTCACAAGCATTTCCAACCAACCATGGTCTTTGGCTATATTCAGCTATAATGCAGCCATGGATTTTTTCTTTGGGAGCGGGGGGTGAGGGGGGGGGGTCAAAGAAGAAACCCAAGTCAGAGAGGAAACTAATTCAGAAATAAATAAGTGCAGCTGGCGATGGAATAGGAGCACAGAACGGTCACTGTGCAGAACCAGTGCATGCTGGACTGGAGAGCGGTCTCAGCTTCCTGCTGGAAGGTGTGGACATGTCTATAGAGTGTGGCAGCTAATTGCAACTGAAAGGGAAGCAGGAGAATCTCAGCCCCTGGGAAGGGAGGAGTGCCCTGCAGGGACTAACTTGGCTAGCTAGTTTCTAACCTTTTGACCCTGGAGATACTGTTTGGGACCCTAAGATCATTCATTGGATTGGAAAAGAATCTTTACCCCCCCCCCTCCACCTTCTCCCATTTTCTTCTATCCCATCCCCGCCCCCTGCCCCATGCCCTTCACTGAGAAACCCCATTCAGTCATTCCGGGAGAGGAGTTCAATTAGCTCAGTCAATCGTCAGTAGAAGAAAGACACAAAGGGGCACAATGTGTGGGCCTCACCCAAGCCTGCGATGGCTTTGAAGCTGTGATTTGCTCACTCTGGGCAGAACCAAACGAATGCTAATTCACCTGCAGCTCACAGGGGCTGGGGGAGGGTAGGTGGGAGGTGCTGCGGCAAGGGGGTGGGGGGTGTTCTCCTCTCAGGCTGTGGATGGTTGAACAGACTGGCTGAATCTGATGGAGCAACTAGAAAGGATATCTAGTGTATGAACGGAGCCCCAGAATCTCATTACTTTCTTTTCCCCTTCCCCTGCTTTCACCCTGCTGTCTGGCCCCAGCTTCATTTAGGGTGACTGATGAAAGATATAATCCTTTTTCCTTTTCACTCCTCTGTGCTGGTGACAGGGCAGCAGTCTGCAGCCAAACAAGAGAAGCAGTGGAGAGAAAGCAGTGACTGATGAGTGTGTGCACTAATACTACCCCTGCCACACAGGCCTTGGCCATTGCTGGGTAATGTCCCATTTTAAGGTATTTCTGTCTCAAAGATCTATAGAGAGAGTTGTCCAGATCCTCTAGTCTGGCCAAGCTGAATTTGGCTTTATCCTCCTTTATACTTTTCTGATTCTGAGGTTTGCTGGGGGCTGATCAGTCCCTGACATAAATTAGAGCAGCCTACAAGTTGCTGTAATTTGTACCCAGCCGCCCATGGCCCCAAAGAGCTGTTATGGCATCTGAGAATTGGCAGGGTATTGGAATGCCTGGACCATCCCCTCTTTCTCATGGATATGCCTTCTGGGTTGAGTCTGGGGAAGGAGAACACTCTTGGGGCTGGTTCTGCTAGATTCTATGTATTTTGCACTACCAGACTGGTGAAAAACAACTGAAGTGGGACTAGGACTTGGCCTGGTCTCTCTCTGGGCCAACAAATCTTCTCTACCCAGGTCAAAAATGAGAATTTGCTCTGAAGTGCTTTTTTCGTTCTTCTTGGTCCTTTCAAAAAAGACTTTGCATATAGAGACATCCGAGGGCTAGTTGCATCTGTCCCACACTCATACAGGTAGCAACATTTTAATAATACTTTGCACAGCAATTTTGGTCAGGGGGTGTCAGATACTTTACCAGTATTAATTAAGTAACTCTCACAACACCCCTATGGTTGGAGGGGGAGTATTATTACCCTCATTTTATAGATGAAGTTAAGTGACACACAGCAAAGTCATATAGCCAGGAGTAAAACCCAGAACTCCTGGCTCCTAGTCCCATGTTCGAACTAGATTCCCTCTCTCTTTTCTTCTACAGCACTTAATTCTCTAATTAACAGCAGGAATTACACTTTCTTAGAGCTTTAATGAGTAATTTATATGCTGAGGAAAATTTTTAGATACCTCTCATGTAAGCATAAATCTATAGACTATTCACATATTTCTAATTTTTTGGAGGTACTTTGGCTCATTTTCAAAGATATCTGTGTTTAAATAAGGGGTTTTCTTCCCTCACAGTTCATCTTCTCCCCCAAGAGGACATAATAATGAACCTGTCACATTACATCTACCTTTGAGTTGGTTGGTACCCTGTATGTGCCAGCAGAGCCTGGGCAAGCTGCAGGATGGCTGGTCCCCTCTGTAATTTGATGCAGAAGGTGGCAACATCAAAAAAATGAACAGAAAAAGAAGATTTGAAGAAAAACTTCCAAGAATTATAATGCTGGAGAACATATAAACCCAGCCCATGTTCAGCATCTGCTTTCACTGGCTTTCTTTGCTTTGTTTCGCTTTTTAAAATGGTTTTTGTAACAGTTAACCTTGGGATTTGTTACACTGCACAGAGCACCAGTTGCATATTTCACCAGAGTTCATGGGTATAAGTAAGGGCTGACTAGAGGGGGAAAAAAGACCCATCTTCGTGGCTTTGCAGCACAAACTGTTGCCCTTTTTCAGAAGTGGGTTAGGAAGTTTGCAGAGGATGGAGTAAATAGGATTCATCTACATTTCAGCCTTCACCATATTGTTTGGGCCATGTAGCCCCCGCATAGATGCTGAGGCCGGCATGTTTTGTCTGAGTGAAAATGACTTTCAAGTTACATGCCGCTGACTGGAATTCCAGTGCCCGTGGCTCTCTTGATGCTTTGTTTACTGTACAATGCTCATTCAGGAAGGTGTTCCTTTCAGTTGCTCAATTTGCTCAGGCTATGTTATTATTTATTGTGTAACAACCTTGCAACAGAAACACCCTTAGCTTGGTTATGGAAATTCACTTTTATCAGGGCTTCTTGGTTGCTTGCAGCTTGTTCAAATGCAGCAACATGTTTATTCTCTGGTTTGAGCAAACGTGATCATATTACGCCCATCCTACATTCATTACACTGGCTGCCCGTAAGGGCCAGAATCAGACTGATTTTAAATTGGCCTTGATGGTGTTTAAAGCCCTTACTGGTGTAAGCCTATATCTGCGACCTCTTTGAGCCTGGCCCTGTGCGGAACTGATACCATCTACCTTTCAGGGGCCTCACTGTTTCCTCTCATGTTAGCAGGTGGGCCCAGGTAGTGCAATTCACTTTTACATGCCATCTTAAAAGTGTGACTTTTCCCCCCATTAAGACTCTTGCGGGCCTTTTATCTACATCTACCCCCTCTGCCTTTTTCCTGTGTGTCACATCTGGTTTTACGAGAGCAATTTTATGACACTTCTATATATTTATTGAATTATTGTGCAGCATCCAAGTGCCCAAGATATGATCCATGCTGGAAACATAAATGTCAAGATCGACACTGGAAACAGATATTGCCATGATCTTTATGAATACATTTCTCAGGGTCAGTGAGACAGTGATCCTCCCCCTTCAAGAGAAAAAGAATATATTTTTGGAATCAAGTGATGATGAGCAGAAGACTTATGTGAAAAAGTGCTGAGATTCTTGATTTTGGGACAGGATGGTCACATCAGTTATTAGTCTACAGTGGCCTAGAAATCTCAATGTGAGAGGCCAGTATTTTTTCCCCAATAGCAAGAGAATTTTTCATAGGGACTTTTTTTAAGCCTGATCCCTGGCATCTGTCTGGCCTTAAGCCAGTCTTGCTGCAGCCGGCGGTCCCTTACTATGGCCTGTTCTTCTCTCTGCCGGAACGCTACGCACATTGTTCCTATCTGTGATATGTGGACACTGCAGATCCCCCGCCTCCCTAGACTTGGGTTTGGAGAATGCTTCCCCACCTCTTCTTGCTCCCCACACACACTCTCCAAGTTGCATGGCCTATTAGGGAGCCCCTTTGTGATGTAATTGGATTTCTCCCCTTGTTAGTTTGCAATGAAAATGTCATCTATATCGGGGAGGCACTCATTCTTCTCAAATTAAATTCGGTCGTCTCTTCGGTGAGCTGTGAAACTATTCACACAGCAGCAGGCAGCTGCAACTGGAGGCTTCTTTGACAATACCCCACACTGCTGTCTGAGTGCAGCTTCCCCAGCCCTGCAGAGCTGGCTTGCTCCCATAGGGTGAGTCAGGGGAGTACTCTGTTTCCTGAAAGCTGCAGGTCCGCCCCAAATTTATTACCAGGGACCAACATCCTGGACACACACGTACACACACACAAGAGAGAGATTAGAAGTGTTCTGCATCTACAGTTTAAAAAATGGCTACTGATTTTACGTGTCCAACAAGAGGCAACTTGAGCCCCCAAAAGAAAAGGATCCAAACTCAGTAGCCAGTTTTGAAAATGTCAGCCACAATGCATTGATTAGTTTACAATGGGGGAAGTACCTGTATACGTTTAAAATTAAAGGCTGTTGGTGGCTGAGTACAAGATGTTGTGATTAATAATTCATAATTTTATTAGGTTTGTAGGGAATTTTATATTGCGGCTGTTCTAAGTGAAGTGTGGCTGGAAGTAGATGGAGAGCATTACCACTGCAATCTGTAGGGGAATGAACTTGATGGGGATAAGTGGAAATTGCCTTTATAATACAAAGCCATGAAGCGTTTTCATATTTTTGCTCAGATATCTTGCTTTAACATCACCATCAGACTACCTTTTGTTATGTTGTCCATTTACAGAGAAACAAAGAGCCAAACTATCTTTTATTATGTGCTCTCATGCACAGCTAAACTTTTGGAATAGACAAACTATAGTAGATTAAGTCTGATTTTCATGAAATTGTACATATGCATTTATCTGGGTTTGAACTAGGTGAAAAATGTGACATATTTGTGACATTAATTTTGTATGCATTTTATTCATCATTAACAATATCAATAGACTGGAATTGCATTCTAAATACAATATGATTGCCCTCTGGTGGCCAAGTTAATGGCTATAATTTTTCAAACAACACTAACCTACTGAATATGGGGAAAAGTTTGTTTTAAATTTCAAAGCTATTTAATTCACATCCCATTGGGGCCAACGGCTAACTGAAGAGCCCATATGTTTCTTTTTTTTTTCTTACTGTCAAGTGATCACTACAATTTTAACATTTAATTATCTTTATCCTCCAAAAATACTCAGCAATTAAAAATATCTAAACAACTTTACATATATATGACAAATATATGATAAACTTTAGTTACTAAGATGAATTTGGAATGAAAAAGCAACACCAAACAAAAAGGCTGGATTTTAGGGGACTTCAGTGCTAATGGGGTAGAGGGAAACTCTGGAAGAATAAATAGGAATCTCTGTTAGTTGAAACTTGTGGAGTTTGCTCTCCCCTACACTAAGGGAGAAGTGGGGCCCCAAACCAGTGTGGCATTGGTATACAACACAGCTGTCTAGTGGGATAGTTTGGCTAACCATCCAAATTCTGAACCTCTTGAAATTTCCTCATTTTTCAATTGGTAGGCTGGTTTGCTGAGTGCTTTTTTACTGATTGGTTCGTTTGGTTTTGTTCTGTGGAGGCTAGTCTACTACATGTTCATATGTAGTCTGTCTGAGATTTTATTTTTTTATTTCAGTTCTCTTGTAATGATAGAAGCAGAGTAAGAATAATTTAAAGTGGAAAAGAAAATTATTATTTCAGTTTAGCATTAACTGGGTAGTGGAAAACTGTTGGCAGTACTAAGAGAAGTGTAAGCCTCCTGTCCCTCCAATGTGTATTCAAAGCATGTGTTTAGTGAAGCATATACAGGTCAGATTCAGTAATGCTTTCCCTAAATACTTTAAACAGCGAGAAGGATTCTAACTGGGAAATCACAGGAGACCTGTCTACCTCTGCTACTGATGATCCCGTGCCTGAATTTATTATGTCAATTTTATGGCTCATTATCACTCCTGTTGCTGTATATGTGCAGACCATAGGTCATAGGACTCAGTAATGCTTTGTCGTGTGTGTACACAATATATTGTAAATTCTGTGTGTGATTATCTGTGTGTTGCTCTGCCTTCCCTTGTCATCTCTCCGCAAGCCAAAATTGCGACAAAGAGCTGTCCTTGACCCCATATTTGTACTTGAAATTTTGAAAATTGAAGTTGATCCATGAAAAGTTTTTGGGTCCTCACAATTTCACAAAAGGCTAAACTGAACAGACTTGAACACTACATGGAACAAACTGGTAAAAACTCCCGCAGAGCATTTTTCAGCACTTTTGCTCAGGACTAAATATGATCACATTAAACTCCTAGAAAGTTGCCAGCATGGTTTATCTGGCCAATATAGATGGAACCTGCAGTATGTGTGGGGCCTGTAGCACAAACAGAGATTGCACATTTTATCCTTCAGATACTTGGAGTTGGAGAGATTGATTTTAAAGCCAAACCCAAAGGGATTTCCAGGAGTAAGAGGGCATCTGCAACATTCAGTTCAGTTTTAAAAGTAAGTGAAATGTGTGGGCTAAAGGGCTTGACAATGTCTCTTTAAGATTTTCTTTATTTCTGAAGGAGTGGGGGATTAATGTTGTGGTCCTAAACTCCAAACCAGCTTTCCCACTTCCCTTTTGATTTTTGTCTATTAGAAAAGAAGTCAGCAATCTGTTAAGAGGATTAGCTCCATCACTCGAGCTCACAATGGGGGCCCCCCAACGAAGAAGGTCTATCTTTGTGAGTGTCCATCTTGGATGCTTTTCTTCCCCGTGGAGGTGCAAGCAAAGGGAGACCGGAGGAGATGAACAGGGTCACCACCCTGTCTCTCTGTCCATGTCACATGGTCCCGCCAGTTGGTTTCAACTAAGCTGATGCCAAAGGCCTAATTAGATACAGACTGACAAAATATAACCCATCCTTATGTCAATAAACATGTCCCATTTAAAGCCTTCTGATCTAGAAAATGAACTGTTACTGTGAACTCTACACAGGGTAATTTGGACTGAGGAGAAATGGAGTGCCTCTACAAAGCAACATTTGTTACGTCAGAACCTGGTAATACCCTCATGGTGTTATAGAGCATTGTATTCCTGTGTGGACAGAATTAACCAGGTTACTAAACTGTGTTATAGTCCTGGAATTTACAAGTCTAGAGCAGCCTAACTGTAGTCTGAACCCACAACCTCAACTGCTGCCAACTGCTAGCCAGGACTCACAAACCAGTCCCTACACTAAACCTAGCTTGGCCCCACAAACTGCTACCAAACTTTACTCCAGCCCAGGTTAACAAGCATCCCCAAACCATATCCTCGCCTGCCACTGCCTACAAATTAGCTCTAAACTAGTCCCAATGTTAACCCTAGCTTGGTCCCAGAAACTTTTGCCAGATCTCACACTCACCAGAGCACCCCCGCTGCCTCACAACCTTAAACCAGTCACAAGCCCTACCCTAGTTTCAGCCTACAAACTGGTCCCCAATTGGCCCCAAATTCAATCCCATACCATCCCCAGCCCATGAATTCATCCTAGTTTGAGGCACTTTAACTGCCCGGCAAACCTGTCTTGTGGGTTAGCTTTGTGAAAGTCAGGACAGTCCTACAGATTTGGAAACAAGTGGTCAGTGTTTCAGATTTCTGATAGGCTGCAGCCTGGGCAGTGGCACTGGAACCCTTTTAATAGTGGGGGTGCTGAAAGCCAGCCCCCTTACCCCCATTTGCTGGGGGCCTGGAGCAGTTGTCCTGTCTCGGGGTGGGGTGTGGTCGGACAGAGGTAAGGGGGAAAAGTCTGGGGGTGGGCATGGGGCCAGGAGTGGAGTCCTGGGCACAGGGCCTGCAGCTGGGACCCCGCCGCTGGGGCCAGTAGCAGAGACCTGGGAGCGGGGGGCTGGGTGCGGGGCCCCGGACACGGGGCCAGTGGCTAGGGAGGGGGCCAGCACCCCAAGAGCAGAGCCCCAGGCTCGGGGACCCGGTCACAGGGCCAACGGCTGGGAAGCGGGGCCGGTGGCAGCTGGGACCCGAGCCCCGGGCGCAGGGCTGGGGAGCAGAGTCCTGGGCCTGGGAGCGGGGCCCTGGCGTGGAGCTATAGGCACCAGGCCAGCAGCCGGGGAGCAGGGCTGGCAGCTGGGACCCAAGCCCCAGGCTGGGGAGTGGAGGCCTGGGTGCTCGGCCAGTGGCTCAGTGTAAAATGTGGGGGTGCTGCAGCACCTCCCGCACCCCTAGTTTCCACGCCACGCCTATGCCTGGGGCGCATTGCCCCATATTCCCTTCTCTTTGTGCCAGGGGCACTCGCCATGCCTAGATTTCAGATGCGTCGGGATTATTAGAGTTGTTTTGAGCAGGGTGATCAGAGTCATGGTGTGAATGAACATGCAGGCCAAGGGAGAGGAGTGTAGCATAAATACTGTGGAGACAGAGGGGCGGAGTTCAAAAGAGAGCTCACTTAATCTCCACAGCCAGTTCAGAGAACTGCAGTTTACTGTGGCGCCTGAAGAGGGGTTTGCTCAGCTCTGGAGAGCCCGTGGCTAGAAGAGAAACTGCCTGCTCACTCACCTCGCTCAGCTAGCTTCCTGTGATGTCAGTCCGGAGGAAGCAGCAGTCTGGGTACAAGTCAGTCAGACTGTATGGAGTGAACAGAGAGAGGGAATCGCCGAGGTGAGTATGCTATTTCTGACAGTTTATCGGTAATCTGCTCAGGAAGCAGTACGGCCTCTTCTGCTTTCCCTTCTCCTCCCACCGCCCTCAGAGCTGCTTCTTGCAAAATTTCAAAATTATGTCAAGAAACGTGAGGCAAAGAAGAAGAGTTTCTGAGTCCCGTGCAGAGTGACACAGGCAGCTTGGATACTATAGTGTTCCTGCTCAGGCTAATTTAAGCCATGTACCTGACCCAGAGGAATCTGTTAGTGCTTTGCCTCTACTTGCCCAGCATATGTGGTATGATCAGCATGCTCATGTGTCTGTGCATCTATCAGTCCTCCTGGGATGGGAGAGACTGGCCTTCAGATTCATATGACAAACTGGGGACAGGCCATTCTGAACCTGGTCTTGTAGAGGGGAAACACACTGCTAGCTGTCTCTTTGAAAGGGGGGGTCCCTGTGCATTGTGCACTGTGGTGGCAAGGCATAGCTGCTATGTTGGATCTTGCTCATCCCTGAGCACTGGATGGAAGTTTCTAACCATCCCTTAACACCCCCCCCCCCCCCCAGCCCATAAGTTTGCATTATAGGCAAAGGTTCAGGTCAATTCCAGTTTTCACCCTGTGCTTTGAGCATTGCTAGTTCTAATAGCCTGGAAACCACAAATGCCAGGTTTTAGAAACTAGATCCCTGGGATAGATGTGTTGTAATGGTCAGTTTTCCTGTCTGTGTAATAGATTTGACTGGTCAGACCAATTTTTAATTTATCAGCAGAAACGTGTTTGTTAAATCACAGCACAAAATATTCTTCCGTGCAGAGCCCTCCTGCATGTTTTTCCTAAGGTTCTGCTTCTTAGAGATTTGCTATTACAAGAGGGAAAACCTTACGGTATTTTAGAACCTTTTTTTAACTTGTAAAACAGCTGACTTTATTGCAGTTTCTAAAACTATGTTCATATGACACTTCCAAAAGTAATTTTTGACAGCTTTTCAAAAATATTATTCTCTGGGGATTCCATAGCCATGAAAAAGTATCTTTTTCATTTTCTGGTGGTGGGATTTTTGCTGTGTCCATAAAAAAAATACATTTATAGTGTGGGTAAGTAATAGATAAAATGAGAGAGATAGACACACTTATATCTTCCCATTCCCCAAGAGGCTAGATTGTGGCATTTACATCACTACCTTTGGTATGGTGTAATGTGGAGCTGCATCACACCAGGATGTATGCTGGGGAGAAGGTGCCATGATGTCTCTGGGCTTCTCTGTGGGCACATTCCTTAGGATGGAGCAGATTTCACCCCTGTTGCATAGGCCCTCCTCTGCAAGCTGGTGAGGAATGTGGGTTGCACCATGACCCTTACCTGCTCCCTACTCCTACCAACCCCTTGTTTTCTGTCTTTGCTCCCTGGTAGGCATCAGGAGTGAACAGTTCCTACACTCCCCAGAGGCCTCTTGTGGGGGCCCTTATGCAGTCGTGCAAAGAGTAGGGGAAACTTCTTGCATGTCCCTCCTTGACTGCACTCACAATATGTCCCAAGATGTTTGACTGGTTCCCCCTGAGCCTCTCTTCCCTCCTGGATCAGTCTGAAGTAGCTAATAATGCTCAGAGGGGAACTACAGGTCCTTTCTCCTGTGTGTTACAGGTGTGACAGGGTGGGTATATTGCGTGACCCCAAGGATGGTCCGGATTTTGGCCAATGGAGATATTGTACAGGATGATGACCCCCGGGTGAGAGCAAATGCACAGCACAGGGAGAACACCTCCTGGCAGGTAATGAAACAGAAAAGTGTGAAGAAGTGCAGTGTATTTTTGTAATTGCTTAGATTTTTTGCTGAAGGAAATGGATGTGCATCAAGATTTACATCTTCAGTGGATGCTTCATAATTAACATTCCCTTTCAGCTGTGTGCATGTGCGGCCGCAGAGCAGTGCGGTACCTACAGCACACCTCATGTGGCTGGAAGCATGGCTGGTAGCTGGGCCCTGCTTCCAGAACCTGCAGCAGCTCCTCTTTTGTGCCATGTTAAACCTCAAGCCAGTAGGGATGGGTAAGGAGTGTGTGTGTGAGAGACAGGAACCAGGATAGCCATTTAGGTAGGGCACGGGGGGGGGGGGGGGAGCTGTTCATAGAGCTGGCTGTGGAGAGGCTAGTCCGGGCCACTGGGAGCAGCCTCCAAGAGCTATCAGTGCTGAAATGAGCCTGGCCTGGCAGGAAGCTGTGGCATGGGGGGAGGGGGAGACTGTGCTGCCACAGCTGCTGGGGCAGGAGCGCCTGGTCTGTGTGTTCCTGCCCGCTCTGGGTTGCAATGGCAACAGCCTCCCGGGCACCGTGGTTTGGGAGGCAGGATTTCTTGGGAAGGTGTGGTAGCGGGCTCCCTCAAGGGCTGAGGCTCCTGGGAAGGGCTGGGTGTAGAAGCTTATGATAGGAAAGATAGGGGCTCCTGGTTTCCTAACTGTGTGTGTTTTTTAACTTAAGCTCTTGAAAGGTAATGGGTACTCTGCATGCATGTCTGTCCCAGATGCATGTGTATTACTAACATGTTGTTTTAAAAATTCCTTACACTGTTTAATGTAATATAGTGTAAAAAGATTTTTTTAAAAAAAGTCTCAGATTGCTACAAAAATGTAGCTCTCACTGGAATTTGGAACCCGCTCAGAGCAAAGAAAATGTAGAGGGAACATTGATCGTAATGTTCTGTCCAGAGGACTAGGCAAGACAGAGTTGGGAGAAGCAGCATTCCACATTTTACTGCAAAATACTGGAAGAATCTTTGGGGTAGGCAGCGGAAATGACAAGTGCTGTTGTGGGTGCAGAATTTGGGTAGGAATCTGAGTTCACGTTAAGGGCCCAACCACCCCGACCAAGTTAAAACACACAGGAGGGGAAAAGATGCTGCAAATCACTGTGCGCTGTGGCTGCTGGGCTCTGTAATGTGGGTATGTTGGCCTGGAGAATGGATTGACTGTTGAGGCCAGGGATCTGCAGGAAACATTGGTTTAAGCTCTCTAATTCCCAGACATTGGTTCAGGGCCAGTTCTAGGGGTGGGTGATCATGGCAGTTGTCTTGGGTGCCAACTTCCAGAGGGCACTGTGCTGCTCTTTTCTGTTTGTTTGTGTTTTGCTTGGCTGCTCTGGGGGTGCAGAAAATGTCTTTCATCCTGGCCAACAAAATGCCCATGTTCCTGCATTGGTTGTCCCTCTGCCAGTCCTCCTAGAACCAGGAACATGGCAGCCTGGCTCTGGGGGAATCTTGTTGCTGTCAGCTGTCCTACTGAAGTGGTGCATTGTAAGTTCCTTTGTGGGCAGTTGGTAATGTGCTGGGAGAGCTAATGCTGGTTTGAACAGCATTGACTCCATCTTGGATTTAAAAAATCTGGTAGTAGTTAGGGGAGCACGATCCTTGGCTCCATCCCCTTCTCTCCTGGCACACCCACCCCCCACCTCCACCAGTTCCATAAATCCCTGACCATGCAGAGTTTGGAAGGGCTTCAGGTTCTCAGGGAAGGAGCTGCTGTTTCCACCTGGCTGGGTTCCCCTTCACTTGTGTAAATGGGTGCGTGTGCCTGGCCCCAAGGGATTTACATACAGGGTGGGTGGGTGAAATTGTGTACTGTGAGGTGTAGCCCAAAAGGTGCAGTACCTGTAATTGTTCTAATGTATCCTACTCTCCATTCCTCTCTCCCCACAATTTCAACTTCAGTTTAGAGTGCAAAAGCCAAGCAGTCCCTAAGAAATGTTTGTGAGAGGAGGGGCAGTCAGTTGTGGTGCCTGCTCTCTGCCGCATTGTCTCTCTCGATGACCTCGGGATGATATTTTACTCTGAATTAAATAATAGGAACGTTTCTGAAATTTATGCCTTGTTCTTTCCTTCAGCTTCCACCCCTTCTGTGAGTCTGATTCAGCGGGCTGAATTCCTTCTCTCTCTTGTTATGTTTGCAGGAGTTTTTCAACGTGGTGCCTAATGCAGGCCATGCTCGACCGCACCAGCAGGCTGCCAGGCCTGGGGGGCGCTCTCCATTTTCAAAACTGAACCAGCAGCTAGTGAACATGGGATTCCCCCTCTGGAACCTTGGGAACCAGGTGGTGGAGCCGGTGATGTCCATCCTGCTGCTCTTCCTCCTCATGATGGTGGGCGTGCGTGGCCTCCTCTTGGTGGGCCTTATCTACGTGGTCTCACACCTGAGCCAGCGGTGACAGTGCCCTCCCACTGGCCACCAATGCTTCCTGCTTAGTGAAAGAAAGACCAAGTTTCCTTGTCAGGTATGGGTGTGTTTGTGAGTGTGTTCCCCCACTGAGAGTGTGTGTATATGTGTATGTGTGTGCAGGTGCACAGTTATATATCCTGAAAGTGTCTGTGTGTAGTGTTCAAGGGGAATTGAAGTGCCCAAAGGCACAATCCCAGGTGTAGCATTTTTTCTCATGTTAAGCTGCTCCTTTCTGAGGGTTGCCCAAGTCTGGCTTGGCTTGCCCAGGAGCTTCAGCCACTGGCTAGAGAGGTCATGCCGGAAGCCCAAACTTTGGTGCACCTATAGAAAGGGTCTGGCATGTCATGTTGTGTCATCCAGCACTTATCAGATACAGTGCCTAGACCTGAGGGGAACTGAAATGGGAGCTTAATTTTCATCTGCAGGTGTGAAGGGCAGTAGGGGTTTCCGAGGAGTAATAAAACAAACACGCATGAATGTGAGACAATTTGAAAATGGCCTGGCGAAGGCAGGGTTTACTTTGTAATTACTATTCTGATCTTAGAGGTGTATTGGAAGGGAAGTTTAAATTAAAAGAAGAAGAGGTATTGATGGGTTTGAGCTGACAGCACAGTATATGCTACATCTTAAACATATAGGATTGGAGAGCTGTTATAAGGGGCTAAAGGGGGACATTAAAAGAGAAAGTGGGGAGACCAGAAAGGAGTTTGAAGATTAAAACAGGGAAGAAAAAAAGTGTCTGTAAAACAGGTCATGTCACCTGTACTTTTGTCTTGCCTGGGTTGTCCGGGATATTTGAACAAGAACTTGCTCCGGGACGTTGTCAATGTGGGTGATACCTTATCCCTGTTGCAGGAGGAATGATTCCAACATTGAGTAGCTGGGGAAGTTGGGCTTGGAAATGTGTGGATGGAGGAACCAATTTTTAAACAATACAGTCCTTGATAATTTGCAGAAGTGGAAATTTAAACATATCTGCTAAAAACACATTAGAGAGGGGTTGTATTAGGTGTGGTGTATTTTAAAACTTTCTTCAATCCCTCTTTAAGGCCAAGAAACATAAGAACTTTCATCTTGATGAGCTGAGAATCAGTGAGCAATATTTCTCCTCTGTCTTATAAATAGGACTGGGCCTCAACAAAAACAGCAGATCCAGACTTTGGGGGAAGTTTACATCCCAATTGGATCCATACTTCAGGCCTGTCATAGTGGGCCAAACCAGACCACAGAATTTAAATTACCCCGCCCATCCCCCCACAAATTTGTGGAAGTTTGAATTCAGGTCCAAATACAGATCTGAATTGTGACTTGGGACCATATTGGTTTATAACAGCTTGTGTGTGTGTGTGTGTGTGTGTGTGTGTGTGTGTGTGTGTGTGAATATGGAGAAGCCTTACTGAACACTTGTGTAGCATGCATGGACAAAGTGGTTCTTGTTTTTGTTCAATAAACTGAGTGAAGGAAATTGTGCATCACAAATTGACTGTAAATTTCTGCCTTCCCCAATGGAGTGTAAAAATGCCAAGAGCAACACCTCAAATTCTCCTCTGGTTCCTGTGATAACGAGAACCTTCTGCTAAACAACAAGGAGAAAAAAAACAGTAACATGATGTTTTATTATAAAATTGAAATTGTTCTGTGACGCTAGTACATAAATCTCTTTCCAAACTGCCTGTTGTCTGAATTTCTTGCTGTTCTTGGGCCGGTGGCCAGCATGCCAGAGCTGGTGAAAGTCAGTGATAGCTCCCCAAGCGGAGCCTCCACAAATCCCAAGTGCTGGAAAATCTGGGAAGACACAGCTATGCTTTTAACTGGTGTATGGATTAAATACAACCCTACAAACGAACTGACTAGCTCATGGGATTGGAATAGCAAGCCTGTCACTCAGATGGAGTCTAAGAGTCTCACAGATAAAGGCTTGAGCCTGAATCTCACTGAGACTGTCCAGGAACCCAGGCTAGCTTTGTGGGGTGGTGCACTATCATCATGTTGTATTGCATTGTGCTGATGTTTTGGCAGGTTGCTTTGTTTAGGCTGAGATTCTCAGTCATCCCTTCTAAAACTGAAGCCATCTTTAACTGCAGAGCTCTGGCATTAACTGAAATTTGTTACCTTCTGATGGTCATTTGGTGACCTATATAAAATGATGTGATGATCTCAGCTCAGTTCCTGATGAACAGCTGTCTAACTTCATCGTAACTGGCACTTATGCTGAGAGTTTCAGCATAGAGATCAAGGACTGAATGGCATTCTGGGACTGAACCATGCATCCCTGGAGGGAATCCCTCCAAAGCCAACCTGAGGCATATTGGCAGGTTAGTGCTGGGGTGCGGGGCTTGCATGAAGAGTGGGCTAATTTGGGATACCAAGTCATTACATTGTGTAGAGATGGCAGGGGCTGACTGGCTTCCTGTACCCCCCTTGAACCCAAGTCAGTCTCCCCAGTGGAAAACCAGCATAGGGGACTGATCCCATGGGATTCTGTGGGGTTTTTCCTGTCTGCATCACCAGCTCTTCCTCCACAGGGAGGCAGAGCATCTGAGAGGGACTCTGACAGAGATGGGACTTCAACACTGGGGGCCCCCCATTGTGAGCTCGAGTGACGGAACTAATCCTGTTAGTAAATCGTTCCTGCTCTTTCCACAGAAGAGACGCTCCTTGTGAAAAGAAACAATAAGGGTGAGCATAAGGGATTTGGGTGCTTCTACAACGGACGTGTTAATCACCAGACCTAATCTCCTAAACGACTGTGTTCCTGTGTCAGGTTGAATTTGAAGCCTGGATGCTCAGAGTGAGTTTGAGGGCTAGTGCAGTAGGCTTCATTCAGGCAGGAACTTAATGTATCCTAAAAACTGATTAATTGAAATGAATTAAACCCTGTTAATACCTTCTCCAGCCTGGTTGCTTTTATTTTCTTTTGTTACTATTCCATAGCAGCTCCAGTCCTAAACTTCGCACAATACTAGGCTGCTATGTCATTTTAATTTAAGGTAATTTGTCTCCTATACCTCAACAGGCATTAAGGTTGCGTTGCTGCTGAGGACGCTATGTTTTGTAACCTGGACACGCATCCTTCCCCAGCATCCCAGAATTATGTTAAGGGATGCTACGCTAGTGGAGGTACTGTCCGTTTTAATGAGGCTATTCTCTGCATTCCAATGTCTCAATCAAGTGCTATGAAACGTTATGTAGCTGATGTTTAGTGAACCATATTCCACATTAACACAATTCTAAGAGATATTGGGCTTGTAGCAGGCAGGTTAATGAGTGTGACAATGTTGTGATAATTTACATGGATAAGAGTTTGTGAAAGACGAGGCAAGTTCCTAGACCAAGGTCAGAGCTTCTTAACACCTTCAACAGAAGAAAAAGGCCATGACTTGCATTGGCTTGCATCTGTACAAAATCAGTAGAGAAATATCTTTTAGGATCTTTCAATGTCTTGGAGATTTATTTTGATTCATATAGAGTACAATAACAAAGGGATTGTTGGCCATGCCAGTCTTAAATCCTGGAAAACTCCCTTTGCAAGACTAGGTAAGTGGGTGATGGTGAATGTGCATGTCAGGGGAATGTGTCTATGTATTTGTGTGTGTGTGTTAAGCACACGTCAGGTATGTGTCTCAGGCACACCTGTCTTACAGGATTGTATTCATGCATGCCTGACGTGCTAATTTTACATGTCTTCTGCAGGGTCACTCAGCTATTTCCCATATGTGGATGTATGTCAGTCATGCATGTCTCTGCTGGTGCTGGCCAGACACATGTGCCTTCATGTTGGAGCTCTCGGCACCAATTTTGAACGTATTAACATATTAATATAGTTAATTAACATGCAATTAATTAGTTGATTAATTAACATACCTCTGTTAAGCTTTAACTCTAAGTAGAGCTGAAACACTCATGGGAGAGGAGAGAGGGATGGAGGGTTTTGACTGGAATTTTGGAATTTGCACCCTTCTCACATAAGGGCTCCTTTTCTGCTGGATCTTTTAGCTGAGCTTTCTCTTCTGGGGTGTTCTTATAAACACATTCATTCAGCCATGGCCTTCAGCTTCCTTTTCGGCTTCCCAGCCACTCTGTGTAGTTTGGAGGGTTGCTATTTCTCAGATGGCTAAGGGATGGGCTGAGAAGCGTAATGGATGTGGGTAACAGAGGAAGCAAGTCAGCCCTGTGGGACGGGAGCTGCGCTTATAGAGCAGCATGGGGTATTGTCAGGGAAGCCTCCAGTTGCAGCTGCCTGCTGCAGTGTGAATAGTTTCACAGCTCACCGAAGAGACGACTGAATTTAATTCAAGATGAATGGGCACCTCCCCAGTATAGATGACATTTTCATTGCAAACTAACAAAGGGAGAAATCCAATTACATCACAAAGGGGCTCCCTAATAGGCCATGCAGCCTGTGTGTGCGGTGGGGCTAGAGGCTTCTGCGCCACAACAATCCGTTGCAGAGGGAAGCCATGCAAGCCATCCATCAGCCACACAAAGCAGGGGGAGAGAAACACTCACCCAACCTTTGTGTGTGGGGGACTAAAAGAGCATCATTCGAAAGTCCAAGAGACACAGAGATTGAGTGAGTGGCCTTTAGCGGGGAAGGGGTTTAGAGCGTCCTTTCCAACCAAGCAGTTCGTGTGTGTGCAAGTGTGTTTACATTTTAGCCCCTGTTTTGTGAGTCCTTAAATGTGGGGTTCAGGAATCTAGGCTCTAAAACTCTCTCCCCCTCCTTTTGCTCTTAAGTTTCTTCCCTCCCTTCTCCCTCTCAAGCGAGCAACTGGAATCCTGATGTCAGCAGCCAGGACTGAACTGAAGTCCAAGGAGCTACATCTGTTTATGTCATGGTTGCATTTGGCCTTTTGTTTCTTTCCTCTCCTTCTTTCACCCTTTCCCCCCCTTTTTCCCTTTCAGTCTTTTCGCCCTTGAGAATCTCTCATCTATGCTATTTTATTTGAGTTGTTATATTGTACCCATCACCCTCTTATATACTCCCTCTCCTCCCCTGTCCCCCATCCTTGCAACAAAATCCATAAATCCTCATTCAATTTTTGTCAGCAGGTAAAAAATACGTGGTACTAGGTCACTGAAATAAAAAGATGAATGCAACTTGGGAGAGAGAGAGAGAGAGGGGAAGTCTGGCTGTTGCACAAAGACTCTAATTGCAACACCTGTAACCTGCTTTTAGGTCCACGGGTAATGAAAGACTTTTACATGCATCTTGGAAGTTAATTAGTATGTCAAGTCCCATGATAAAACCAAGAGTTTTTCTAAGAGCTGGGGACATATCAGTTGGAAGCGACAGAGGAGGAGAAAGACTTGGGTGTACTGGTTGACCACAGGATGACTATGAGCCGCCAGTGTGATGCGGCTGTGAAAAAGGCTAATGCAGTCCTAGGATGCATCAGGTGAAGTATTTCCAGCAGAGATAGGGGAGTGTTATTACCATTATACAAAGCATGGCTGAGACCCCATCTGGAATACTGTGTGGAGTTCTGGTCTCCCATGTTTAAGAAAGATGAATTCAAACTGGAAAAGGTGCAGAGAAGGGCCACTAGGATGATAAAAGGAATGGAAAGCCTACCTTATGAGTGGAAATTCAAGGAGCTTGTCTTGTTTAGTCTGACCTAGTGAAGGGGGAGGGTAGACATGACGGCTTTCTATACATACATCAGAGGGATAAATACCAGGCAGGCAGAGGAGTTATTTAAGTTAAGCACCACAAGAACAAATAGATATAAACTGGTCATCATCAAGTTTAGGCTTGAAATTAGATGAAGGTTTCTAACCATCAAAGGAGTGAAGTTCTGGAACAGCTTTCTAAGGGGAGCAAGGAGGACAACAAAACCTAACTGGCTTCAAGACTGAGCGTGGTAAGTTTATGGAGGGGATGGTATGATGAGACTGCCTACAATGGCATGTGGCCCATCTGAGATTGCTCGTAGCAAATATCCGCAGTGGCTGGTGATTGGGCACTAGATGGGAAGGGCTCTGAGTAACTACAGTGAATTCTTTCCCAGGTGTCTGGCTGGTGGGTTTTGACAACATACTCAAGGTCCAGCTGATCTCCATAATTGGGGTCAGGAAGGAATTTCCCCCCAGGTAGAGACCCTATGCTTTTCTTTTACCTTCCTCTGCAGCATGGGGCACAGGTCACTAGCAGGTTTAAACTAGAGTAAATGGTAGATAAATTCTAAGTAACTTGAAGTCTTTGGATCATGAGTTGAGGATTTCAGTAGCTCAGCCAGAGGTTCGGGGTCTATTACAGGAATGGATGGGTGAGGTTCTGTGGCCTGCAATGTGCAGGAGGTCAGACTAGGTGATCACTATGGTCCCTTCTGGCCTTAAAGTCTATGAGGATATGTCAGATGAACACGCCTAGGTAGAAGCATTTTTTTCTCTTTAATAAACAAAAAGGGAAAATTTGCTGCTTTTAGAAGTGAGGGACAAGTAGTACTACTAGAACAAAGCTCAGTGCAGCAGGTATTGTGCAAGCTTACCCTGACCTCAATTCTTACCTGTCATGACTTCTACTGTTGTAAACCTGAGCATCTCCTGAGCACAGGCTGCCAATCCTACTGAGTGGTGTAATGAGGTTTTGTCAAAACAGAACCATTTGCTGTAGGGTGTGGATCTGATGATTTTCCCCTGAACATCATTAAATTAATATATTAATATTAAAATTAAATAAATAAAAACATTAAAATAGGAATATTAAAGAATCACTGGAGATCTGTGGATTTCCCCCAGAACTCTTTGGCCTTCTAGCTCCATAGCGATAATTGAATTGGGGACACCTTTGGCTTGAGCCTAGTAGAAGGAGAGTGGAAACCAGAACAGGAAATGAGTAGAAAAGAGATGGGGAAATCAGCATCCTTCTCTCTGGATTTGGGAGAGATCTGACTACACAATCCAGATCCAGTGCAGATGCTTCCTATAAAATCAAACAGGGAATTTTTGGTTAGTGTTTTGATACCTCGCATCAGTTCTGAATCTGTGCCATGTGAATGCTATGTGAGTTATAGATGGAAAAGACCTATTCAATGATCTAGTCCACCCTCTTTTTCCAAAAATCCTCCAAGAGAAAGGGTAAAATTTTAAAAAGCTCCGAAGTGGCTTAGAAGCCTTAGTCCCATTGACTTTCAGTGAGAGTTAGACCCCTAAGTGCCCAAGTAATTTTGGAAAACAGGATTCAGTCTCCTAAGTCACTTCGGAGCTTTTTAAAATTTTACTCATGATGTATCAGATTGTAAATCGATACTGCACTTGCTCACTCACCAGGCCAGAAAGGAATGCAGAGAAAATGGAAATGAAAAAATCTGGTTCTGACTTGATTCTGGACATGGGATATGGGCACTGAGGGGTCATGTGACTTTGGTAACCAGGGAGAAAAGGAGCACTCCTGAGCCATTTCTTCTTTGTGGGTCAAGAGTCAGGGAAAGAGAAACAGAACAGTAAGGACTGAGGCCCAGATCCTCAAAGGGATTTAGGGGCCTAACTACCTCTCTCGGGAGAAGATGAGAGAACAAATACCACATGACTGATGTGTAAACACATTGCTTAGCATACTTCTGGAAGGCACTCAGCAACTATGGTGATAGGATTGCCAGCCGTGTATTTCAGAAATATGGGGCAGACCTCAGATGTTCCCAGTCTTGACTTGAGCCTCTGGGGGAGAGTCCTTTCTCTGCCCCCTTCCTTCCAAGGGATTCTCTTCAAAACCCAGGCCTGTGGTGCCTGTTCAGGTTCTGTGTGGGTGCTGGGAGCTGAGTCGGAGGCTGATGTTGATGGTCTCTGCCTATGGCAGTGCTGTGCACCGCCAAGGACCAGGGCTGAAAGAAGGGGTGTGGCCTGGAGGAAGACAGCAGCTGAAGGAGGCTTCGCTGCAACCACCAGGGGCACCATTAAAGATTTCAATGGGAGGGGCAACTTTCAGAGGGGCGGCCAGGCCAATTTTTTAGTGGCATTGCCATCCTGCGCATCAGGTCAAGCGGCCAACTTTACAAAGTGAAGTGCCAGAGCACAGCTCCGTCCTGGATTTCAGACTCCAGCATGATTACCCATACTGCTCCAGCAGCACTACCCTCCTGGTTGGAACATGGGGTACAAGGCGTCCCACCCTGATTTTGTATGGAACAGGCAATTTTTTATTTAAATAAGGACGTCTGTTGTAATATGAGACTTGGCAACCCTGTATGAGCACAGTATAAGAACCTATATATACTAGAACAGGACTCCCACTGATTTCTGATTCACTGTCCTTTGGAGCATGATGAACCCAATGTGATGGGATGGCTGGCAGAAAACATTGAGTCAGAGCGCCACCTGGTGGATCATGGAGATGTGAGTACATTTTATGCAATTCGTTGTATAATTTGAAAGAAAGAGTTGCAAAAAAGCAACTATTCTGTCCCTTTAAAATAGGTTTTATGTAGAGCCGCATCTCCTTCTTCACTGTGCAAGTACATGACAAAGTGGCAGTCAGGTCCATTTCCTTACCATCGTCTTTGATGCAATCCATCTATCACTTCCTTGGTTTTCTTTGGGTCTCTTTCCTCTCACCCTCTCCTGCCATGCTATCATCATCAGGTCCTCTTCAGGTACCTGAACCACTGCAGTTATGTTTCATGGATTTTGTCAGCCACATCTCAGACTTTGACCTCCATCCTAATACTTTTATTATGACAGCTGTCTCAGTGCAACTTCTATTATGGCACAAAGACATCGCAAACACCTATAGGCCTTGAGCCTGCTGTCTCTATTACCCATGCTTCTGCTCCATACAGCTTTATGGGAAGCACCACTGTTCTATAGAGTTGGCTTTTAGTGACATATGTTGTCATACGCAACCCCTGAGATCTTATTCCACAATCTTTCAGCATGCTTCAAGCTGGATTGTATCTCACATTTAAGCTTGCCATTTTCTGTGACTCAGCAACCAAGGCTCTTGAACTGGTCAGTCTGGTTTAGTCTCACTCATTAGTCTATATGTTCGCTCTCCTTGTGACACCTTTACTGATCCACATGACCTCAGTCCTAGTCATGCTCACTTTCAACCCACTCCAATTGAGTCAGTAATACCACTGGTTTACTGTATCCTGTTCACCTTTGCTTGAGGATGCCATATTGCTATGTCATCTGCACACAGGAGCGTCTCACTTTTTCCCATTGGGATCTTCCTGCTGATATAGTCGATGAATATGAGACATAGCCGTGGATTTAGGGCCGACCTCTTGTGCAGTCTGACTTTCACTTCAAAGTGAGCCCTATCTCATTGTGCCCCAGAAAGGACACCTATCCGCTACCACTCCATATTATGAGTTCTTCTATTTCTGTTACTTATTGGGAAGATTTTATTCCCCCAGGATTTTATTTCCCCACTGCTGAGGTATTCTTTTCTAAGATGTTGGTCTTTATCAAGCATCTATATGTGACCCTGAAACATGCTCCTCAGTGCTGCACTGTTACACTTACAGACTTGCGCCTGAGAACTGGTTCAAGCGAGCACTGGGTATTGTATTATTATTTTTATATCACCAGCCCCTTTCTGGAATGCTCCTGCTAACAAGGATTGTATTACTGGCTCAGATATGAGGTATTAGCAGCTATGTGTGATGGTCCATTGGCTGGGACACTGGCCTAGGAGTTGGGAGACCTGGGTTTTATTCCCTGCTTTGCCACAGACTTCCTGTGTGACTCTTAGCAAGTCACTTAGCAGCTCTGTGCCTCAGTTCCCTATCTGTAAAATAGGGATAATAGCACTGCCCTAACTCAGAGGGGTGTTCTGAGGATAAATACATTAAAGATTGTGAGGTGCTCTGATTCTACAGTCATATGGACCATATAAATACCTAGATTGATCACAATTTATTTCTGTTTGTGTTTCTTCTTTCACGTTGTGTCTTACCAGCACTTTATATGATGCATTGGGCTGGGTCCTCAGGTGCTGTAAATTGGCAGAGATCCATTGTCTTGTGTTCATTATGAATACCGTAGTCTCTATCAATAGTAAAAAGAAAACTTGTGGCACCTTAGAGACTAACCAATTTATTTGAGCATAAGCTTTCGTGAGCTACAGCTCACTTCATCGGATGCTCAAATAAATTGGTTAGTCTCTAAGGTGCTACAAGTCCTCCTTTTCTTTTTGCGAATACAGACTAACACGGCTGCTACTCTGAAATCTATCAGTAGTATTCATTTAAAGAAGGCTGATGAACATGCATTTTCCATTTACTACCAATAGGTGGCGCTGGCCTCTCAGCTGCTGACTTGTGCTTGTTCAGTGAAGGCGCAATTTCAGAGCAAGAGAAGGGTTCCCTCATATTGCCCCAAAGGTGACATTCCTAAATGAAGCAGAGTGACAAATGGGTCTCACGATCATACAGTCCTGCATAGAATAAGCCTCCCTTGGGATTCAAGGGCAGTTGGAATGACGCAGGCTCCTTGGAACCTGCAGTCCAATGAGCAATTAAAATAATTTGTCAACCTCCTTCTTGCTGTGGTTTCACTGCTGAAAAGTGATGGTTTATGGCACCAGCAGGATGGGGGTCCAGTGTCAGGCTGTAAGACGCTTCCATCCTGCTCCAATACCAGTTTAGTGATGAAAAGATCAACTGTAAAGCAAGAATAAAGTTCCTCTGCTGGCTTGTTTCTGTGACCTGGGCCCCCTGAGGAGTTTCAGTGCATGCCTTCCAGCTGCCTCTCTGAGTGGGACTGAGGCCAAGAGGGGGAAGGTGCTACTGTCTCTCTAAGGGTGTGAGCTGAGCCAGGAGCAGCAGCCTCAGCCCCTTCTCCTGACTGGAGTTTGAGCAATGCCCCAACACTAACCTGCTGATCTCTGTGATGAGGGACGACGGCTGCAAAATGCAGTGCTTTTGGGAGATTCTGCAGGGGCGGAACTACCAAGTTATCACTGAAAAGTAAGATACAGGTTGCACTATAGAGACAGACCTGAGCACGCAGGTCTGAACTTCGCCAAAGATTTTCTCCATTCTTCTCTCTTGTCTTGACATCTGTTCTTCTCTGTTTCTTGTGCTCTCTTCCATTTCCCTTGTTTTCTGGGTGAGGCAGTAGGAGACATGTCATAAGGCATTTCCATGTTAGCAGAGGTGGCGACTAGGCACAATTGACTGGCCATGAGCCTCAGCCCAAACCTTGAACTGAAACGAACCCAGGGCCAGAGCCTTTTCATGGGAGGTTTCAAAAGGCTTCCTCTCCCACCGATCCTTGCCTCCGTTGGTGAAATCTGGCTGGAGGTCTCAGCACGTCTGGCTGACTGCAGGGCTGGCTTCAAATCATTCTCGCATCTGAGGCTGGGGGTGGCATGACAATGAATTACAGGGTGCCTCTGGTCCAGGGCAGCCCTAGTGCAGTGGACGATTGAATAAAGCAATTGGCCAGAGGATAGCAGGGCGACAGCAAGACCTGCACCCTCTTTTCCCTCAATGAACTATCAGCAAGGTCTGCTAAGAGGGTGAGAAGAGGGTGATGGGAAGCAAAGGATGGAATTGGGGAAGGTAAAAGAAACTCGTTAGACTTAGAGGAAGGATGGAGCTGGATGAGACTTGGAGAATAAAGGAGATAAAAGAGCAGCAGAACTAAATTAGGGTATGTCTACATTGCAGCTGGGAGCATGTTTCCTAGTGTGGGTAGACAGCCAGGTGGTAGCGCTGCTGGAACTATTCCACTAAAAGTACCAGTGTGGGTGCAGCGTCCCAGGCTAGGCCCCCGCATACACACCCAGGGGGTGGGGGTTGGTACTTGGGCCACTAGCCTGAGCCACTGCCTCTGGTGCTGCAGCCATGCTACTATTTGAAACACACTAGCCTGAGCAGAGCACACGCCTGTCCGGCTATCTGCCCTGGGAAGGGTACTCCCAGCTGCTGGGTAGACATACCTATAGAGTGCAAACTCCCCCCTGCGTCAGAGACAGGGCTTATTCTCTTTCTCCAGCATCCTGCACACCAGGGTGGTATAGATAGTAAGACATAAATAATTCAATTGGACTTGGAATCCTTCTTTCGTTCATCTATCTCCTGTGAAAACAGATGATGCTGTTCTCTTCCAGGATCGCACCGCTTTAGAGCTGGTGTGGGAAAGGACAGGCTGGGCATCCACAGCACTGAGTCATCCAAATCACTCTGAACATTATTGCTACCTGCTTATATTATGGATGCACCCAGAGGCACTACTCAGTATCAAAGCTGCATTGGGCCAGGCAAACACACATGAAGACAGGAGTGTCTGCCCCAAAGAGTTTACATTCTACAAAAATGAGCTGACTGTCCTTTAAGGGTCAAGTCAAATTTTCCTTGCTCCCTCCATAGTATGGGAGAGACATAAAACACCCCTCGTGGGCTGCTTCTGGGTGGGACAATGACACTCTTTTTTCTTTATTATACAGAAATTTTTGTTTGCCTCATGATATGGAACGATGAAACTGCCAGAAGAACGATTCTGGACCACTTCCCAATGTCTCCTCAGACCATTTATGAGCTACACGTCACAGGCTGTCAGTATAACCCATGCGTTTTGTGTATCCATGTCTAATGGCTGGTGCACAAATGATACGAGTCCACTACGGCTACCAGCTAAAGGATACTTTTAGCAGACACTGTAGAGCTGATGTTTTTGTGGGATCAGGTTCAAGCTGTAATAATGACCGCCAACGGCCATTACAGCAATCCAGAATGCAAAACTAATCGCACATTTCTCAAGCCAACAGTTTATGCTCCATCAGAGGTGCTGGCCAGATGCATGATATTAAAGCTTCAGGGCTGGAGTCTCCTACTTACGGCAGTGTAAATCTGCTGTATCTCACCTGAAGTCAGGGGAGTCACACCTAGTAGAACTGGTGTTAACCAAGGGAGAAGCTGGTTCACTGTATCATCACTGCACAAGTACAACTACTTTGTTAATGTGCAGTAACTTGTAGCGGTTGCTCCCCACTTTCAGCGATCAAGCCACGGCTGTTGTATATGTTGGCATGACAAGACAGAGGTCATGTGAAACCGTCTGCCAAGCAGGATGCAGGATTCATTTGTCATAATTAATAAGTAATACCAGGAAATGAGAAAGGGGAGCTAACCATAAAGTGGGGTCTCAGTGGGCAATTCAGTGACACAACTGGCCCTTTGTTCTTAGTGTCTGAAACCATCAGTGCTGTTTCAAGAAGGTAAGCACACTGCTTCAGTTATCCACCCTCTTCCCAGCACAGTCCTGCAATAAATGAATGCCAGAGAGTTTCTCCCAAATGCCTCATCCCCACCACATCTGCTGATACTAATTGGGATTATTATAGGAAGTCTGTTGTTTTGATGTGGTTTCCATGACAATGGTGCCTCTCTTTTGGCTTGGAGGTCCCCAGCCTGGGCAGGTTGTCGCAGGACCCTCACTTCATTTGTAAGTGAGGTGTAGGGTTGCTCTTGGGGAATACCTCCTGGTACAGATGATATTTTTCCATCAGTCCCTAATTATTAGTTGACCTTTGGAGGAGATAATTAAGTATGAAAAATAATGTTATTTTCTTCCCATTGCCCATAGTGGGCTCTTGGAAAGCCCTTCTTCCTGTACATAATATATTTATTATAGTGAGAAATCCCTAATAATTTTGAGCTAGTCCATTCCCTATGATATGCCCAGTACTGTATTTTCCATGTATTTAGCCAAATATATATGTCATCAGTAGCGATGGGTGCATACTGTGAAACAGTATGTGCAAATAGTATTCTGACTGAAAACCACAAATTAATTTCCCTGGGATTCAAGGGCCAGTCTTTTATCTGCTTGTGGCGGCGTATGCATACCCTGTCTCCTGTCAGGTTGGATAATGGGTGTGCTGACACCGCGGTTACAGTCTAACAGACTGTCTGGGGCCTCACCACAATGAGGTACAATGGTCAGAGTCCATACAGCAGCCCCCAGCAACAGGGCAGTGTGGCCTTGTGACCGGAGTCCATACAGTGGCCCTCAGGCACAGGGCAGCATGGCCTAGCAGCCTGAGTCCATACAGCGGCCCCCAGCCACAGGGCAATGTGGCCTAGTGGCCAGAATCCATACAGCAGCCCTCGGGCACAGAGCAGCATGGCTAGTGGCCAGAATCCATACAGCTGCCCCCAGGCAGAGGGCAGCATGGCCTAGCAGCTGAAGTGCATAGAGCAGCCCCCCCCCAGGCACAAAGCAGCGTGGCCTAGTGGCTGGAGTCCATACAGCCACCCTCCCCCCCCCCCGCCCTCCCAGGCAGAGGGCAGTGAGGCCTAGCGGCTGGAGGCCATACAGCCGTCTCCCGGGCACAGGGCAGCGTGGTCTAGTGGCGGGTGTCCATACGGCAGCTTCCTAGCCAAAGGGAAGAGTGGCTTAGCAGCCTGGGTCCCAGACCCTGGGGGGTCCAACCTGACCTGGAATGTCTACACTGCTGTTAAACAGTCCTGTAGCCTGAGCCCCAGGAGCCAGAGTCAGTTGACATGGGCCAGCCATGGTTGTTTAATTGCAGTGTAGACACATCCTAAGTGACAGCGGGCCAAATTCTCTGCTGGTAAACATGGGGTAAAACTCCAGTGAAGTCAATATAGCTACAACCACTTACACTAGCAGGGCATTTGGCCCATGATCTAAGTAAGTTATTAAACTACTAAGCCAGGGTGTCTGATTCCAAAACTGTTTATTGTCTCAGGAACAAGGTGAGGAAAGGTGTGGCTTGATTTTTCCTTTTCTTGTCTGAATCAATGAAAAACAGACAGACGTCTCCCCTTTCAAATGTTACACTGGTCCCTTATTTGCATGGGGCCACATGAGACTATATTTAAGGCTTCAGAAATTATATTTATCACCCTCTACTTTTCGTATCCCCCTGTTGTGAAAAACATTTGTTAAAAAATAACGCATTTGGTCATTTGCGTGCGCAGTTATTCAGTTTGCAACTGTGCGCCTGAGCCCCCTTTTCAAAATGAGGCCCCATGCTGTTATTTTGGACAACAAACTCCAGCCACCAGCACACTAATGAATGTTGCTATCTTTAATTGTTATGGATTTGAGCTTCTTTTCCTTTGGGAGGCAGAAGGGATTACCCATGGGATTGGGATCTGCATCTCACAGCTAGCTCAGGAAGGATCTGCTGCCATCAGGCTAAAAACAGGCTCATGAGTCACAATTAGTAACTTCTGAACAAGTTACACAGTGTTTTGGGAGATCCCCAATAGCGCACTACTTCAAGAGAGAAACAACAAAAACTAGCGCCGGAAGTTTCCTATGATGTTGCAGGAGAGGACCCAATTTAGACCATTTCCTGAAAGAGGTTCATGCAACAATTGGATTGCTTTTATCCTGACTTTACCAGCCACTTCAAAGGAGGACTAAGAGCATTAGATACTCTTCCTTTTCATCAATTAAATATCTTTGATACTGTACATTTCATCCCAAAGCACTTTACAAAGGCCACACTGCATACATAGGTATCACTTCACCTATCACTGAAGTGTGGCAGAGTGGAGGGCAACAAAAAGAGTGATGGGAAATTATGGCCAAGAAACCAGGACAAACTTCTGCTTGAACAAAAAGTGCTAACTGATCTTTATTGTACGTACAAGGTAGACAGGCTCTCATTTTCTAAAGTCTTTTATGAAAGATCCATACACACGGCAACCTAGATAGAACTAAGGTACCTTGGAAGGAGCAAGGGTTGAGTAGGCCCTGTCTGGATTTGATCCTGAAGTTACTGGGAGGCTAAGTATTTCAAACCTAATGTTTAAGCCATTAAACTCTCCTCTATTAGACAGAGTAATGATAAATTACAAGAGAACACAAACTGAATCTAAGAAAGAACCTGGAACTCAGGGCATTCAGTTAAGAGAAGCCCCTTTACACAGAGGGCCATTAATATATAGAGCAAGCACTGGCAAAGGCAGCAGTACAAGCTGTAAGCAGAATCACATTCAATAGGTTCAGACAAGCTCTTAGAAGGAAAAATATAACACAGGGAAGGTAAAATGTTAGACAGCTAACTGGAAAGACATGAATTAGTCTGGTTACATGGCTCCTTGCCCTCCAAAACAATGCAGGTTCTATATCAAGCATTTGTTCTGCTGAAAGATGGCCAAAATTGGCGTTAGAGATTTTAACATAGGCTTTCTGGCGTCCTAGAATCCCAAATGGATCAGCTGGGAATTACTAAGCCTCTCCCAGTGGCCCATCCCTTCCCTTTGGCAATGATAAAAAAAGTATTTCCCTGTTCCCCTTCTCAGATGATGTAATCTCCTCTGTCATAGAAAGCCTGCAAAACCATAGTAAGATGGATGCCATTGTGTGACTGAGCTTTGACAATGTCCCGGACTGGCCAGGCTGTTTGCCTGTAAGTACTGCTGTGACACTGGCAGACCAGGCACCAGCTCATGGCAAGGTCCCCATGTTTCAAATAAATAGGGCCCTACCAAATTCATGGCCATGAAAAAAGTGTCACGTACCGTGAAATCTGGTCTTCCCCGTGAAATCTGGTCTTTTGTGTGCTTTTACCCTATACTATACAGATTTCGTGGGGGAGACCAGTGTTTCTCAAATTAGGGGTCCTAACCCAAAAGGGAGTTGCAGGGGGGTTTCAAGGTTATTTTAGGGGGGTCGCAGTATTCCCACCCTTACTTCTGTGCTGCCTTCAGAGCTGGGCAGCTGAGAGTGGTGGCTATTGGCCAGGCACTCAGCTCTGAAGGCCGCGCCCCGCCAGCAGCAGTGCAGAAGTAAGGGTGGCAATACCATCCCATGCCACCCTTAATTCTGCGCGGCTGCCTTCAGAGCTGGGTGGCCGGAGAGTGGCGGCTGCTGACTGAGGGCCCAGCTCTGCAGGCAGCGGTGGAGAAGTAAGGGCGGCAATGCCATCCCATCCTGGCCTTACTTCTGCGCTGCTGCTGGCGGTGGCACTGCCTTCAGGGCTGGGCTCCTGGGCAGCAACCGCCGCTCTCCAGCTGCCCAGCTCTGAAGGCAGTGCCACCGCCAGCAGCAGCGCAGAAATAAGGGTAGCAGTACCGCAACCCCCCCCCTTACAATAACCCTGTGAGCTGCCCCCACAACTCCTTTTTGGGTCTGGAGCCCTAAAATTACAACACTGTGAAGTTTCAGATTTAAAGAGCTGAAATCGTGAAATTTATGATTTTTAAAATCCCATGTCCGTGAAATTGACCAAAATGGACCGTGCCTATGGATGGGCCCTACAAATGAACATTGACGGATACATAGCTGGGATCTGTCTGGCTCACTTGTGAGTTAATATTGATAAGATAGGCACAGTAGAACTGCAAAGATATGAACACTAGAGTTACGGACTGACTGGTCAACCGGACACGATGGGGAGCCAGAAGTAACCAATCAGGCAGCAGCAGACACCAAAAAAAAAAAAAAAAAAAGCAAATACATTTCTATGCCTGTATTGCATCTTAAAGACAGGCACATCTGGGCTGCCTGGCCTCATCCCCACCCCCTACTCGCCATGGCTCAGGGCAGCCACTTACAGGTGGTGAACCCTGTTTTCCCCTCTCCCTCCCCTCTGTCTGGAAGAGGGACAAGCTCGCAAGCTCAGAGCCTAGGAAAGAAACTTCCCGAGCTGGTACTGAAACGTGGCCTGCGGTGTAAGCTGCTGGAGCCAGAGCCTGAGCTCCTGCCTCCACACTGTGCTCTGGAGCAGCAGCTCACTTTCAAAGGGCCACAGCCTGCACTGTGCGCCCACTGACACTGCAGCGCCCCAGGGTGCCTTCCTCATCACCCGTGCAGCCAGGGGGCGAGAACCAGCTGCCTGTCCCCACCCCCACTCGGTAGGCGTCCACTGCAGAGCTGTGAGCCCCCCGCTCCGAGCAGTCCACCCTGAGGCGCATCCCATAACAGCTTGTTCAGAGTTACGAACAACCTCCATTCCTGGGGTGTCCGGAACTCTGAGGTGCGACTGTATTAGAATTATGAGCGAGTGTTTTGGATTTAGACTAGATGGAATGCTTGTGAGTTGCTGCATACATTAATTTTACTGGTAATAGCTGTGTTCCATACTGTAATGCAGTGGTTCTCCGCCAGGGGTACACGTACCCCTGGGGGTACACAGAGGTCTGCCTAGTTTTCCTAGATATTTGCCTAGTTTTACAACAGGAGACATAAAAAGCACTAGCAAAGTCAGCACAAACTAAAATTTCATACAGACAATGCCTTGTTTACACGGTTCTATATACTATACACTGAAATGTAAGTACAATATTTATATTCCAATTGATTTATTTTGTAAGTATATGGTAAAAATGAGAAAGTCAGCAGTTTTTCACTAATAGGGTGCTGTGACACTTTTGTATTTCTATGTCTGATTTTGTAAGCAAGTAGTTTTTAAATGAGATGAAACGGGGGGTACACAAGACAAATCAGACTCCCAAAAGGGATCCAGTAGTTGGAAAAATTGAGAGCCACTCTATGTAATGTAATATATGAGTGGATGTAGTGTGAGCCTCTGTGACTAGGCATTGCCACACAGGCAACGGTGCCAGAACCGGGGGCACCAGGGGACCTTGAGGCCATATCCCATACTTTTTAACACGGGCATAGTTTGGGAGGGAGCCCCCCAAAACCTGCAAGCCTTGGTTAGGCACAGAGCGGTGCCGGCAGGGGAACTGATCACTATTATCAACACTGCCCTTTGCCCCCAGACTATGTCCAGGTTAAAAAGTGAGGCGCAGGTGCCCCCCCCACCCATTTCTACAAAGGTTCCAGTGCCCTTGTTCAGAGGAGCGGGACATTAATTAGTGTGAGGAGCTGCTCTTCTCCAGAAATTGTTACGCCCCTCCTGAAAGAGGAGACCCATCGATACCTGACGGGCTGTTTGGATCTTACATCTGGCACCTTCCTGTATCCAGCCTGAGGAATTGTCAATAAAAGGACTAAAGACTCTTGCTGTAGTTCTGCTTTCCTCCCTGTGAATGGACTTCTCCCACCAGCTGAGTTTGCAGCTGAGAGCACATGGCAGGAAGGAGGGGGATAAAAACCGCAAACAAAAGCAACTAAGGAACTCTATATTGCTGGGACTCAGGAGGTGCAAGGAGGTTCCTAGATAAGAACGAGCTCCCCCAGCTGTTTAGCCTGGGTTAGCCCTATAGGAGAAATAGAGCTTGCTGATTATAGAAGCCTATATTACCTTTTGAAACCTAAGACTGAAACTCATTTGTGTGTCCATATTTGCTTGCTTTAACTTTGTAAATAGCTCTCTAGCTTCCTTTTCCTGTTTAGCAAATCTTCAGATAATTTGTTGGCTACAAGTGTTGTCCTTGCTGTGAGATCTAAGGTGCAACTGACCTGGGGTAAATGACTAGTCCTTTGGGATTAGGAGTAACCTGAATGTAGCTGTGATTCTTGGTTTTAAGGACCATCTATCACAGAGATAGACTCACGCTCAATGCATTCCCTGCACTGATCCCTGGTCCGGTGAATTCTCAATGCTGCCAGCTTGTCTGCTATTTCTTGATACACAGCGCCATTTCTGGTATTCTGACTGAAGATGAATGTCTTGCTCACCTCCAACCACAGATTTATCAGAATCTGACTCTAGTCCCATGACCAGGTAGCTGCGTGCTTGGCAATGGACTTCTTTTTGGTGGCCATAGCAAATTCAGGAGACTGTTCACTCTACTTTCAATTTAGCAAACAAAATGGAAGGGTTAAACGCTGAACAGCTGCATTTGAACCAGGGGGCTCCTCTCATTTCTTGGGAGTCAACTGGCTGGCCTTGGGATAGAAAAGATACGAACACAGGCCCACGGGATTTTGGAATAGTATTGGGGCTATCAGAACTCAAGTTTGGGGGACCCAGACCAGGCCCCTGCCTGTCCAGGAATACCCTATATGCCTGGTGGGAGGTAGTATGTGGCACCTCTGGGAGTTCCCTTTTGCACTGTTAGAATGGGCTCAGGCCCACCCTTCTGGCTGGGTTCTAGGGCCAAGTTGGATAGATACATATGTAGATGGCAGGTGGTTTTGGCTTGAACCTGAGCCCAGATTTACATTGCAGTGTAGACGTACTCCCAGCAGCCTATAGTTCTGAATCACAGCCAGCAAACCCTCTACAGAAAAAAGAAACAGGAAAACATTTCCACAAAAGCTGGCCAAAGAAAGATTGAAAAGCCTCCCAGGGAAGCCTGTAATATTTCACCTGGCAGGAAACAGGAGAACTGTTGAAATCTAGGGATGGTGCATGTATAAATGGTTATACACAAACATTTTAGGGTTCATCTACTCTGCAAAATCAGAAAATAAACCCTGCAGCAGCAAATCTCAGAGCCCAGGTCAGCTGACTCAGGCTCACACTATGGGGCAAAAATAGCAGTGTAGACATTCCCTCTTGAGCTGGAGCCTGTCTCTGAAACCCAGCAAGGGGGATGGATCTTAGAGCTCAGGCTCCAGCCTGAGCTGGAATGTCTACACGGCTCTTTATAGCCCCATAATGCCGGCCCAAGCTTTGATCAGGGGTCTGTGTCTCTCTCCACAGGTGTTTTGTGCAGTGTAGATGGCCCCTTGGAGCCTCATTAGTGCAGTGGGGTCAAGCAAATGCATGAGCCTGTCACCTCTGGCCAGAAGTGCTGGCCTCAGCCTACTCCACGTCATGGACAAAATGACTGCACAACGTGGTGTGCCAGCTGTCTCTGCTCAGGCATGGACTATGAGGCTTTGCTGTAGATCAGAGTTAAAGTGAATTGGCAGAGTTGTGCAGAAACTTGGGGGGAAATTCTAGTCCTACCGCAGTCAAAGGGAGTTGACTTCAATAGGGCTGGGATTTTACTCCTAGAATTGAAATAGTAGTGTTTGTTGCAGGTCAGAACAGAAGGCAAACATGCCGTATTTTAAGCATGTTAGCAATGATCACACATTGGAGAAATGAAGTCACTTTCCTAAGGTCACAAAGCAGGTCAATTGCAGAGCCACAAATAGAACAAAGGTCTTGTGAATCCCAGGCTGTGTCTACACTACTTACTTCTCCCAGAATAGCCATGTTGATCAGGGTGTGAAAAGGTTGGATCCCTGTCCTACATAGCAGTACCAGCAGAAATCCCTACTGTAGATGCAGCTATACTGGCAAAGCTTTTACAGTATAGTTGGTTTTGCTCGGGGTGTGTGGCTTTACTAGACAGCAAAAGCATGGCTTTATTGGTATAGCAGTGTCCACTCGAAGAGAGCTTTGCTGATATAGTGTACTGGTATTCCTATAAGGGTAAAACGCTCTTAGTGTAGGCAAGGCTCTAGTCCAATGACCTATCCACTTGCCCAGGTTGCTTGTCCTAGGAAGTCAGGGGTGTTATGCTAATTTACACCAAATATTTCCAGATGGGAAAATACTATAAGAACAAAAGAAAACACCAGCCAACCTTCCCCAAAGTTCTGTACTTTGTATATTTTCCCCCACAACAATAGAGCACTTCAGAAACCCTTTAAGAAATCACTCAGCAAATATTAATCTAAACCTATCAGCAAATAATAGTGTCTTCTCTTTGTGCAGGATTCAAGAGTTTCAGTCTTTTAAGTTTTTTGTTGTGGTGGAAAAGAAACAGAGAGGGGCTTCAGAGAATTTAAAAAAAGCTGCACTTCTTTAGCTCAACCCCATACTTCACTGGGCTAGGAGCTTTTTGCCATTGTGAATTTTACTTCTAAATAAACAGCCAAATTCTGACCTGGGATGGAAACCTGGAACTCCCGCTGAAGTCAATGGGAGCTACGTGTACGAAGACAAAATTTAACACAGTTTTCAGTTGAAAATGGTATTCTCCTGCTGGCATCTACCATCTTATAGGGAAATTACTTTACTCTGAAGAGTGATATTTTCAGAGCTGCCTTGCTAACTTGGACATTCATCTCCTCTTCATTTTAAATGAGAATTGGGCATCCAAATTCCCTAACAACTTCACAAATCTCTGCTGAAACTCTTCATTTAAAGTGACACATTGGCTAGTTTTAGGCCAAGCATTTAGATTTTTGTAAAATCAGAAACTATTATCCAAACCTAATATTATTAGGAGTTACAAAATGAATGCAATTAAAATAGAGGTTTTTTTCCTTAAAGGGAAAAGGGTCTTTTTTTATTACTCAGGTCAGAAATATTTAAAGGACACTGACAAATAAAAAACAGTATCATTTCCTGCTAACATTAAAGCAGGCTGGAAAGTGAGATACAGTCTTTTCACACTGGGGTTATTATTCATTGCTACTTTTCACAGGCTATGTCACTTTTCAGCAAGCTGGCCGCAACCTGCAGGATGTTCCGAAACAAATCTATTTCCCAGTTCATTCACAGCGAGACGCTCCTCTCGCCCTCTGAATTCACATGGAAAATCTTGACCTTCAGTCTACCAGGGGGCTTTCACATGAACTAAAACCTGGAGGCTTTACATCTCCTTCTTTACTTGCATTGTCACTCTAATTTATCACTTCTGCCCCATTGTGGTGCTGCAGTCCCAGCAAACAGCAGAGGCAGGTCAATAGTATCACACTGAGGGGTTAAGAGGGCACCTGCTTCTCCCCAGTATGGGTCAGCATTTCAATCTACATGACATGACCTGAAAGGTGAACCACTTAACCTTTGGGCTTGGCAAAAACAGTCTGAGATTGGGTTAATCCAATGAGCCAAGTTTACAAAACTTGGATTTATACTGTGACCCCAATTCTCTGCCTCCCTGAGTTTTCCTGATGCCCCTTCATACTGCGCTAAATGGAGTCTCTTGTGGCTCCCTGATTATCAGTGCTGGCCCTGACCCAGGTGTAAGTTAGAGCAGCCTTCGGGCTGCCTCAACCTACATCAGCTGGCAATGGTTCCTGTGAGGTGGGACACCAGCTGGAAATAGTTGGAGTGCAGCTTGCTCCAGCCACTCCTCCTCCTTGGCTCTTCACACTCCCAACATGCTCCCCATTCCCTAGCCCAGGGCTGGTACTGGCTGCAGTCAGAGACAGGCTACCAGACCTCATGGAACAATAGTCTGATCTGGTGCAGCAATTCCTATGTTCCTGTGCATTCTGAGCCTGTATCAACACCCATCTTTTTACCTGATAGCAGCCCCCGCCCCCATTAAAGCCAGCCACCAGGCTGTGATACAATGATAATCTTTGGCCTTACCAAATTCTCACTTACTGTACTGCAAATCCTCCCACCCATTACATATGGGACACTGACCCAAAAGTAGTTCCTCCTTAACTTCAACCACCCACACTTTGACAGGAAGAACGACAGATATCTCTTTTCTTATCCTGAATACTTTCCAGAAGAGATTTTAAATCCACCATATTGCTATGAGCCTAAAAGTTCTGTGTGAATAGTGGTTGTAGTACTCTACAATACCTTTCATATATGGTGCAGATAGTCAACAATAAGAGACTATTCCGTCACCCGTGTCTTGATAGTACCCAGAAACCACATGTGGTGGGGCACCTTCCCCACACTGGCATGTAAGGGGTTAATATAGCCCTAGGGAGGCTGTGCAGAAAGCAACCACGAGGAGAGGGGCTGTGAGGAGCAGCCAATCAGGGCCTGGTAGGCCCATATAAGAAGAGCTGTGGAGCAGAGCAGCTTCACAGTTGTTCCCTGGAGCTTGAGGAGTGGGAGCTGGTTGCCTCACAGGAAGATGAACACTAGCACCTTGGACAGAGCAGTGCTGGGCAGGATCAGGGGAGTGAGAGCGAGTTCCTGGCTGGCTGCTAAGACTGGCATGCTGAGGACCTGAGGTAAAGGGTGAAGAAAGTGCTAGGGCTTTGGGGAAGTGGGCAGGGAAAGGTACTGAGAAGTTGGAGGGGATGCAGAACATGGCTGCCATCTACAGGGTCCCTGGGCCTGGATCCGGAGTAGCGGGTTGGCCTGGGTCCCCCCCTCACCCCCACTTAAAAACATAAGAATGGCCATACTGGGTCAGACCAAAGGTCCATTAAGCCGAGTATCCTGTCTTCCAACAGTGGCCAGTGCCAGGTGCCCAGAGGGAATGAACAGAAGAGGTAATCATCAAGTGATCCGTTCCCTGTTGCTCATTCCCTAGCCTCTGTTTGCCATTGATGGACAACAGTGGCCAGTGCCAGGTGCCCAGAACATATCTACTTCTTTTTTTAATCCTATTATAGTCTTGGCCTTCACAACATCCTCTGGCAAAGAGTTCCACAGGTTGACTGTGTGTTGTGTGAAGAAATACTTCCTTTTGTTTGTTTTAAACCTGCTGCCTATTAATTTCATTTGATGACCCATAGTTCTTGTGTTATGAGAAGGAGTAAACAGCACTTCCTTAATTACTTTCATGACACCAGTCATGATTTTATAGACCTCACTCATATCCTCCCTTAGTCATCTCTTTTCCAAGCTGAAAGTCCCAGTCTTATTAATCTCTCCTCATATGGAAGCTGTTCCATACCCCTAATCATTTTTGTTGCCCTTTTCTGAACCCTTTCCAATTCCAATATACCGAGGAAGTGGCTGGACTGTCAGACTGCAGTACATTCTCCTGGATGTGGGGACCACAGAGTCTGTCCTCCACAGCTCTCTGGCTGTGCCATTGTGGTCCTTGGAATGATATGGGTCCAAGAGCAGAAGTGATGGTGGTGAGACATCACCAGAAGGCGGCGCACTGGCTATCAGAGCTAATCCCTGGGACAGCAGTAGGAGGCGCTATAGTGGTGAGTCACACCTGGTCCCATTACACTACAAAATAGCTTTAGTTATTATATACATCTTAAATTCTATGCACACCTACTATATGGTACTCTATAAAAAAAACAAATAATCCTGTACACCTGCAATAAATCCCAGGTATATACAGGGTCAGAGTTAAGGTTATTTGTGGACACTTAAATAAATGATTATTTTGTACCTAAAATATTCTAAGGTTTTTTTTACCCACCTTAAGTAATTAGTTAATTGTACCTTTAACTATTTTGTAAAGTTTATTTTTGGTCAGAAACATGCTTATTTCATTTTGATCAAGAGTGTTCTTTAAAAAAAAAAGCCACCCCAATGTGCTGATTCACGCAGAGCTATAAAATTTCATAAGGCGAAAAGGTTTCTTGACATTTATAAATTGCTGATTACTTTTTAAACTGTGTTTTAAATAATGGAATGGGACTTAGGGGTCTCTTTCTGTTGGCATCAGATTTACTTCTGGAAAGTGACATAATCTGCAGTTCCTGGCAGTACAGGGGCTCATTGTTGCAGATGATAAATTTCCACCATCCAGCATTAATACTGAGTGAATATGAGAAACCCCTCAGTGTTAAACAATTTCATTTTTTTTACCAATAGTTACATTAGTAGTAAAGTTGAATGGAAACTAGTTTATGATCTTTGAATAACTTCTCCATAAGGCTCACAATAATTAGCCAACATCTGTGGGAACTAATGTTAACAGACACTACTGGAGAGAAGAGCTCCATACAAAATGTTCAGCCTCAAGTGGGATGGCTCTGCAGTTTGAAAGGTTGGCCCAAGTACCCCAGAACTTATTGTTGGATTATTGACTGGTTCTGGTTTACCTCTTGCCACACTTCTTCCCTTGCTTACTTCTCTGATTCCCATGATTGACCTACAAATGAAAAGCTGGAGAGGCACCAGCGGGTGAACTACAGGAAAAGAGAGAAAAGGCTTGAGGTGGTGGTAGTTTGAGTCCATCCCTCTTCCTGATTGTAATGTTCATTCTCAGGCTGACAGAACTGTAACTGTTAGGACTTCACTCTGAGTACCCCCCTGCAAGGTGCTGAGTGACCTCAACTCCCACTGACGTTGAAAGCACTCAACACCGTGGTCAGCAGAGCTCCGAATAACTGCAGAGGTATTTTGGATTGAAAATGGGAAGTATCCACTTACATGAACTTCCTTTATTTCCACAAAAAGAAAAGGAGTACTTGTGGCACCTTAGAGACTAACCAATTTATTTGAGCATGAGCTTTCGTGAGCTACAGCTCACTTCATCAGATGCATACTGTGGAAACTGCAGAAGACATTATATACACAGAGAGATTTTTGGACCTTAGGACTTTCCATAGGCAGTCAGTCTGACTTGGCCTGTCCAACAAAGAACTGATAACTTCCCCAATATCTTTCCAACCCATCCAATGTGCAAAGAGGGGAGGGCATATGTGCAAATCAATATGATTAAAGGACAGAACGGTTTTCAAAACACCACATAGTCTAGGAGCAAGAGAAGATACTGCTAAGTGGGGGATGGGGGGATTATTCACTCTATAGTTGCTTCTGCAGGGCACTGCCAAGTCAAAATGATAAATTGGTCATCACATCATCAGGCTGTCAGTGGAGCAGGATAGCTTAAAAATCAAGGGCCAGATCTTCGACTGATGTAAGTCAACATACAGTTTATAACATCTGGGAAGTCCTGTACACAAAAGGAGTCCACAGCTGTCTTGCTAGGGCAGCTGGCTATCTGCTTTGCACTAAATGAGCAGTCTGCAAAGCAATTTTTAGCACCTTAGTGTGAGGTGGGCTCTGAGGCTCCCTGCAGTGTAGAGCAGTCTGAGACTTGCCTTTTTTGATTAAGCATTTGCTTGACTGTGGAGAGTTATCTGTTTATTTCTGGGTGGGAGCTGGGTGCTGCCCATTGAGGGCAGGCTAAATTAATACAATGTTACATTTACTTTATGTAATATACATGTTGCAGGTGAAATATACAAAGAAACTCAAACTAAAAGGATCTGGCCAGTGTAGTTAGAGCCATAGGGACCTCCCCATTATTTTCTCACGTCACTGCTCTGACCATTGCATACCTGTAACTGAAGCTCTCTCCTCCTAGCCTGCACAGTTCACCAGTGCCACTACTTATCCAGCAGGAGGAATTGCTTTTGGGTGATAAAACATGATGCTTTCTCCCTCTTGGGCTGAATGTGCTCCTCTCCAGCATCCCCAGGCCCTTCTTGACCTGGAAGTGAGGGACCAGCACTAGGAACCAACTGAACCCAGACTTTCAAACCATGCAGAGTATGACTGACAAATCATTAGGATGGCCCAGAAGCCAGAACAAAATCTGTGGGAAAAACATTCCTGTACTATATTTGACAGAATTATAGTGTCTCTTGGATTACACGTGGAAGCCATAAACTGTCTTCCAAAGCCAGTGAAGGAACTGATCATCTGAGAAGTTTCTCCGGCAGAAGATTCTATGATATGATAATCCTGCTTAGCAGCACAGCGTCTCCGGAACCACAGGGCGCTCCAGTCGCAGCACATGAAGTGCAGGCGGGTTGATAGTGGAAGATGATCTAATTCCCATCCCGAAAAAAGAAACTGTTACCGGATAAAGAGGAGACTCCGACAGTGTAATCCTGATCAATAAACTCCGGTTCAGCAATTGATGAATTAGGTTCAGATCCAAGAGAGAAAAGTCAAACTTGACAAGAGAATTCAGGACTGAGCTACAGAGTTTTCTGCCAATTGTTTTGTCCAAATCAGAGAATTAATGAGATCGGTAGCCTGGCCTCCTTTCCAAACCTGAGGCCAGTGGTAGAGAATCATGCTCCAGGCTGAAGAACCACAAACAAAGCTTATTTAAGTCTTAAAAGAAAAGCCCATTTAAATTTATGGTTTAATGGTGCTGTTTTGACAGCTCTGTAGTGTTTATCCCCAGAAAAAGATCAGAGAATTGTAAGCATTCCTATAAATCCCCATCAAGGTCAGCTCCAAGCAGGTTCTCATTCCCTCAGTGGAAGCAAGTTGCTCCCTTGAGGGAGGAGCTAGGATGGAAGGAGCTGTCACTTTTCTGCAGAGCCCCAAACTAGCAGCAAATGTGTCTGCTTGCCTTGGCCGAGAACCTTAACTGATCCCAGTGCTCTACAGCTTTATGCCTCTTCTGCGGCTCCTCAGAAACCCTTGGACTCTACTCACACCCCCAAAATGGCTCCTTGGGCGAGGCAGGCAGCTTCTTCCTCCCCACTGGACTAGGATGGGATTAGTGATGCTCAGATGACGCCTGTCACAAACATAATCAGACCAACAACCAGAGCCCCAGCTGGCAGCCAGGGAGTTATATGTGGGGTGTATCAATCTTAAACAGCAGGGCCAAATTTTCATAACCATATATGCAAACCTAGCTTTATTCCCACAATAACTCACACTTACTATATTCAAGCACTATCACTGGAGCATACTGCTAATAGAATTTGCATCCTCACAGCCCATTCATTCAATATTGCATGCACAAAAATAATACCTTTGAAAGTCTGGCCCTATAAGAACTTTTATTTTTTGTTAAAAAACCGTAATTTGGGGTTTAGTAGACCTAAAATTTTGATTGTTTTTTTTTAAAAAAACATCTTTGGAGGGGGAGGGGAACTGAAAATAGTGCTGCATATACTTGAAATGATGATGCAAAAGAACAAACTGCAGCTATATTATCTGTGTTGAAATAGTCATTAAAAAGCCCTTTTTTATATTATTTTCTTCTATTAAGTCTGGCCAACATTACTCTTTTCAACAGAAACAAAATGTTTCTACCTGGAACCAACTGGATGGATTTTGTTCTGTGTGAGAGTTAGACTCATAGATTTTAATCTGACCTCCTGCACAATGTAGGCCACAAAACCTCACCCACGCGCTCCTGTAATAGACCAGTAACCTCTATCTGAGCTACTGAAGCCCTCCAATCATGATTTAAAGCTTTCAAATTACAAAGAATCCACCATTTACTCTAGTTTAAACCTGCAAGTGACCCAGGCCCCATGCTGCAGAGGAAGGCAACCCCCGCCCTTCCCACACAGGGTCTCTGCCAGTCTGACTTTGGGGAAAATTCCTTCCCAACCTGAAATATGGCAGTCAGTTGAACCCTGAGTATGTCATCAAGATCCAACAGTCAGACACCAGGAAAGTATTTTCTGTAGTAACTCAGAGCCCTCCCCATCTAGTGTCCCATCTCCGTCATTGGGGATATTTGCTACATGCAGTCACAGATGGGCCACATGCCATTGTAGGCAGTCTCATCATACCATCCCCTCCATAAACTTATCAAGCTCTTGAAGCCGGTTAGGTTTTTTTGCCCCCACTGCTCCAGAACTTCACTCCTCTGATGGTTAGAAACTTTTGTCTAATTTCAAGGCTGAACTTGTTGATGGCCAGTTTATAGCCATTTGTTCTTGTGTCAAGACTGGCACTTAACTCCTCTCCCTGCCTGGTATTTATTGCTCTCTATAAATACACGAGAGGAATCATGTCTCCCCTCAGCCTCTGTTTCGTTAGGCTAAGCAAGCCAAGCTCTTTGAGTCTCCTCTCATAAGGTAGGTTTTCCATTCCTCCGATCAACCTAGAAGCCCTTTTCTGTACTTGTTCCAGTTTGAATTTTACTTTCTTAATAATGGGAGACCAGAATTGCACATGGTATTTCAGATGAGGTCTCACCAGTGCCTTTTATAATGGTACTAACACTTCCCTGTCTCCACTGGAAATACCTCGCCTTATACATCCTAGGATCGCATTAGCCTTTTTCACAGCTGCATAACATTGGCAGCTCATAGACATCCTGTGATTAACCAGTATACCCAGGTATTTCTCCTCTGTTGATTCCAACTGATAAGTCTCCAGCTTATAGCAAAAATTCTTGTTAGTCCCAAATTGCATGACCTTGCACTTTACACTATTAAATTTCATCCCATTTCCATTACTCCAGTTTTCAAGGTCATCTAGATCTTCTTGTATGATATTCCGGTCCTCCTCCATATTGACAATACCTTTGTGTCATCCTCACATTTTATTAGCACACACTCACTTTTTGTGCCAAGGTCATTAATTAAAATGATAAATAAGACTGGTCCCAAGACCAATTGCTGAGTAACTCCACTAATAACCTACTTTCAGCCTGACAGTTCACCTTTCAGTATGACCCATTGTAGTCTCCCTTTTAACCAGTTCCTTATCCACTTTTCAGTTCTCATATTAATCCCCACCTTCTTCAATTTAACTAATAATTTCCCATATGGAACTGTATTAAATGCCTTACTGAAATCCAGGGAGATCAGATCTACTACATTTCTTTTGTCTAAACAATCAGTTCTCTCCTCAAAAAAAGAGATCAGGTTAGTCTGGTATAGTATAACTTTTGTAAAATCATGTTGTATTTTATCCCAATTACTGTTTACCTCTATGTCCTTACCTACTTTCTCTTTCAAAATTTGTTCCAAGGCCTTGCAAACAATTGAGGTTGAACTAACAGGCCAGTAGTTTCCTGGATCACTTTTTCCCCCTTTCTTAAAAATAAGTACTGTATTAGCAATCCTCTAGTGATAGGGTACGACCCCTGAATCTACAGATTCATTCAAATCCTTGCTATTGGGCTTGCAATTTCATTTGCTAGTTCCTTTAATATTCTTGGATGGAGATTATCTGGGCCACCCAATTTAATCCCATTAAACTGTTTGAGTTAGACTTTCACCTCGGAGGTGGTAATTCCTACTTTCATACCCTCATTTCTATTAGACACCTTGCCACTACCTCTCAGCTCCTCATACGCTTACTAAAAACTAAAGCAAAGTATTTGTTTAAGTATGGGGCCATGCCTAGGATTATCTTTAATTTCCACCCCGTTCTTAATACTTAGTGGTCTCACTTCTTCTTTCCTTGTTTCCTTTTTATTTATATGGCTATAGAACCTGTTGCTATTGGTTTTAATTTCCCTTGCAAGGGCCAACTCTGCTTGGTTTTTGGTAGTTCTCACTTTTCCCCTACACTTTCTGACCTCCAAGAGGTAGATTTCCTTGCTGATCCATCCCTAATTCAGAGAACTGTAAAGAAACTGACTGCCTTTTTTTGACAGCAAATATCCAAAGTTTGAATAGCTTACACTTGGTTGGACTAGAAATCTAAGGAGGAATCTCCCACACTGAAATCTCTATCCTGTGACCATATGGAGCTATTTCAACAAGTCTCTGAAGACTAGGAAACATGTATTGTTAATCTTGAAAGAGGATGCAAATTTTTATTACCATGATTAATATTGAAACATGGCTTTTAATTCCAAAAGAAAAACATACACTGAAAATCAAAATCTCTCTTTAAAGTTTCTCAGAATCCTAGCAACTGAGGCTAATAAAGTTCAGGTTATGAAGTGCCATGGAGCTTGAAACAGTCTCCTTCATTTCATAACAGCAGCAAAATAGAAATCGATTCATAATTGGGCAATGTCATATGGAAAAATAGAGAAACCTTCCATATATATGTTACATGGCCTGTTATATAAAACAAATTGGTATATGTAGCAGTATCTAAGACACTGCAAAACTGACCGAGTTTCATGGTATGAAAAATAAGACACAATATACAGTAATTTTAGAAGACATTGGGGCAAATTCAGTCCAGGTGCAACTCCACTGATTTCAATGAAGTTACATCAGGGATATGTTTCATCCTTTGAATTTCAAAATTTGCCATGAAAATTAGCCAGTTTTGTTCTGCTTTAAATTAATTTTGTATGCAGGTGTATTGCAAACATATGTCACCTCTAAAGTCACCAGATAAACATTTCACAACCTGAAGAGCAAAGGATCTAAATTTTGGATCCATTCCTACTGTCACTGAAGTTAATGGCAAATCTTCAGTAGGAACAGGACCAGGCCCTTAGTGTAATCCAGTAGAATACAACTTGTTTCAATAATCTGAAGATAATGGGTGGAATCCTCATCCCATTGAAGTCAGTGGGAGTTTTGTCATTGATTTCGATGGGGCCAGGATTTCACTTAGTAGGAGAGTCCTTCTATGGTACAGTCAGAGTGAAATGAGTAAAAATTACAAGTGTTCATCGCTCATCAGGATTTGAGCCTTGATTCGTCGAAGCACTTAACTTTAAGCACATGCTTAAATCCAATTGATTTGCATATGCACAGTAAGGTTAAGAACGTAAATAAGTTTTGACAGGATCAGGGCTCAAAAGGAGCCATCCCTATGCTTTGCGTAGTGTAAGGACAGCATCTGTGAGTGGCCTTGAAACGGCTGTCAAAGGATGGGGACAAATCATAGAATTTTTGTTTTGATACAAACTGTATCAAAGCTACTTTATGGCGTGAAGAGAGTTAAATGATGAATAACTGAATAGGGAATAAAGAACGTAGATATATGGGCTTGAGGAAAAAACTAGTGTTTTGAGCTGAGGTTTGAAATGAGGTGGAGAATCAGTGAGGCAGATGTTTACAGGGAGGCTTTACCTGCCAGCCAGAGCTGCAGAAAGGAAAAGAGATGTAGAGGAGGCCACTGCTAAATAAGCATATATATGGAGGGGACCGTAGAGAAATACAAGATCTAGGAGACGGGTTTGCGGGTCCATAGGAGTTTTCAGAAAAAATGGCAGGATAATTTTTATCTGAATCCTGAATAAAGAAGGAACCATGGAGTTGTCTTGGAGAACAGGGTGATCGGTTGCACTATTTTGCATGTATGAAAAGGCAGGAGATCTAGCACCTAGTGAGGTCCTAGACAGTGAAGTTCAGACAATTGAGTTGAGAGGGAATGAAGTAATGATACAGATTTCAGAAGCACAATCAAGGCAATGGCATAAATGCACCTCTCAACCTTTGAGCCAAGCAACACGTGGTAATACAAGAGGAGAAAAGTATCCAAATGATAATATAATAATTCTGTTCAATGATAGCTTTAAAACCATCAGACCTACTTCTTTCTTCTTTTCTTCTAGAGGTTTGGGCAGTGGACTAAGAATCAGGAGACCTGAGTTCTGGTCTTGGATCTGCCACTCACCTGCTGTGTTACCTTGGATAAGTCATGGCATGTCCATGCCTCAGTTTCCCCATCTGTAAAATGAGATTATCCATTGTAAAGTGCTTAGATATCTATAGATACAAAGTGCTAGAGGAGAGCTAGGCATTATTAATTTCTTCAATATATTTTTTTCACTTTCTGCTCACTCCCCACCATCTGATTTTTCCCTTTTGCTCCTTCCCCCCAGATGTCCCTGTCTGCCACCCCTTGCCCCTCATAGAATTTACTCCCTCTCTGGGATATCGCTGCCAGGACACGCCCTTCTCTTTGCTGCCACCAGCTACCTCATCCATCTATCTCCCTTTTTAGTGCCTAACATTGCTAACAACGTTTCTCTTTGCAGTGAAGAGAGCTACAAAGTGACACCTTGGCTAAGGAGAGCCAGTAGCTGGCATAGGGGAAGGCATGAGAAAGCAGCTATAGGCAGCCACCTAGTTTACAGACAAACAACTGACAACTGTATACTGCACAAATACGGGAAAAAGCTTATTTTTAGAGGACTGCATTCCATTTTGTTCTGTGTAGAATTTTCTGGCTAGATTAAAGCAAAGTCAATCGTTTGTACTGTATCACAGCATAGGATCCTTTGTTGAAATACAGGACAAAGTAGAGCAATGTGGGGAAACACAGAATGAAATGAAAACCAAGAATGAATTTGCAAAGCACAGTTGGGTGGTTTGTCCATATGGCGGCATATAAAATGAGTGGAGCAGTGGGGAGAAACTTTGCATTCATAGAGGGCTGTAGGAGAACCAAATCCCAGGAGGACTCGAGGTGTGCGAGAAGTGAGGTGGCCATTTAAAGGGCCAAGGTAAAGGATTAAATTCCATCATTAGTACAAAAAGCCTGTGATGGCCTAAGTCTGAAAGAACGTAGGTGAATATTTGCCATTCTCCAAGCACCCAAGCTGCTTGTCCTTCCAGGGCACAGTGTAAGCAGGAGGGTTTTAAAATGGAATTAGCTTTGCTGAGAACTATCCACTGCCTCAGCCACCAGGAATGCTAAACCATTTCAATTCAAGGAATGGGAGATTTGGTAGGGATGGGAGGGGGAAGGAGCAGGGCTTGCAGAGGCTTTAGCTGAGAAATGTAGATCTTGAACAGAGCCCTCAAACCAGATAAATCCCGCAGCTGACGTCAGTGGCTGCAGTACCTTTAATAATAAACCTCTTTGCTTCATCTTTATTACATGATTGACATTCCTCTCACACAGTGGTTTCCAATATCACAGGAGCAGCCAGTCAGGAGTGCCATAGAGGTCACTTACGTTCTGTGTTGGTATTAACGCTGCGCACTCTGGTGTCTCGCCATCAGGAAACATCATTCTACACACTTTAAATAGAGCCAGCCAGGATCTCAGTGGGGTTTACCAATCTGAATGAATGAAGTCTCACAAAACCTGTTTGGAGTAGGCATTACGATCCTCATTTTATAGGGGAGGAAATTGAAACACAAAGAGGTTAGGGTCAAATTTTTAGAAGGGGTCTCTCAGCTTCCTTAGCCACTGAGGACAGTACAAGCAGCAACAGGCTTAAATTGAAGCAAGGGAGATTTAGGTTGGACATTAGGCAAAACTTCCTAACTGTCAGGGTAGTTAAGCACTGGAACAAATTGCCTAGGGAGATTGCGGAATCTCTGTCATTTACAAAAGTAAGAAAGAACTCCCCCGCTCCTGAATCTAAGACTAAAACTTAATGTCGGCAAATTATCATCTTTGCCTAAGTTGGTTTCTTGCCTAAAAACTTAGTTCCCAGAGACTGCAGCCCCCTTGGTTAAAAGACCCAATGTTCTGTGATTTCAAGGGCTCTGGTCCCCTTAAATCCCCCAAGTGATGGGCCACTCAAATCTTTTTGCCCCCCTTATATCAGCCCTAACTTCATTGTCTCTCTTTCAACAGCAGAAGACTTCCTGCTGTTCTCCCCTTCCTGTGGGCTTACTATTCATATGTAAATAGTGCTTCCACTGTTTTGATTCCATACCGCTTAATATATACTAGGGACAGGTAGACAGCTGCCTTCCCTTCTGCTAAGGAGAAAAATGATTTCTCCCAAATGTTTGGTCACAGATTTTAAAGCATAATATCAGTGAGTATCCATAATTCCTCGTATAGTGTTAATGCATAGACTATGCAATAGTATTAACCCCCAATGTGTCACGGGCTTTCATAAAGAGAACTCACTTAATTCTGTTGTATACATTATAAAATCAGTGGATTCAATTGCTTATTATTTGAGGTTCAGACCTGTTTTTATATTTAAGAGACTATCTCCCCCACATTAATTTGATGGCTTTGTTTATTTTTTATGTAAATGTACCTTCATTCTCTGCCTGACAACCAGGCTGGTCAGACAAACACATGCACATTCCTTTGCCTAAGGCAGATTGGGCTTATGCATTGCTTGCCAAACATATTTTAAGAACATGATTCTAGCACATATTTATAATTCTTTGTACATAATTTATACACAACAGTATTAATGATTAGTGTGTTATCAGTTTTCCAATGATATATTACATGATGCCTTTTGGGTAGATATCATGACAACTGTGCATTAAGTGTAGTATGTCATGCCTGACAAGAGTTGCTGACATGCGTAATGAACTACCATTGGGCCTCTGTGTCACGCTGTCTTATTAGTTCTCTCTTTCCTAATGGTTTCTAACACTCTAACTTTTTTGGCTGCCACTGTACATTGATCAGATGTTTTCAGAGAACTACCCATTTAGCTTCTCTGCAATGACCTTCTTTTCCTTGAGTGCTCCTTTAACACCTTGATCGTCCATGGTCCCACTGATTGTCTGGCAGGCTTCCTGCTGCTGATGTACTTACAAAAAATGCTGTTAGTTTTTGTGTCCTTTGCTAGTTGCTCTTCAAATTCTTTTTTGGTCCGCCTAATTACACTTTTACAGTTGACTTGCCAGAGCTTATGCTCTTTTCTATTTTCCTTGGTAGGATTTGACTTCCAATTTTTAAAAGATGCTTTTTGCTTCTAACAGACTCTTTTTTTTATTTTGCTGGTTATGGTGGAATTTTTGGTTCTTTTTTATTAAGGATATATATTTAGTTTGAGCCTCTATTACGGTGTTTTAAAATACTTTCCAGGCAGTTTGCAGGCATTTCACTCTTGTGACTGTTCCTTTTAATTTCCATTTAACTAGCCTCCTCATTTTTGTGTAGTTCTCCTTTTTCAAGTCAAGGAACTAGACGAAGAAAATCTCAGCAACATTAGCAACTATCTTTTAGAGCTCATAGAGGGTGGGTGAGATCCCAGAGAACTGGAGAAGAGCAAACTAATACTTATGTTTTAAAAGGAGAACAAACAGGACCCAGGGAACTATGGACCACTCAGCTTAACTTCAATACCAGGAAAGATATGGAACAAATTATTAAACAATCAATTTGTAAGCCCTTAGAGGATAATAGGGTTATAAGCAATAGTCAGCATGGATTTGTCAGGAACAAATCATGTCAAAGCAACTTAATTTCCTTCTCTCATAGTTAATGGTCTACTGGATGGGGGAAGCAGTGGACATGATATCTCAGTTTTAGTAAGGCTTTTGACACAGTCCCACATGACATTCTCATAACCAAACTAGGGAAATGTAGTTTTGATGAAATTGCTATGAAGTGGGTGCACAACTCATTGGAAAAAAAAAAAGTACTCAAAGAATAGTTGTCAGTGGTTTGCTGTCATACTAAGAGGACATGTCTAGTGGGATCCCTGAGTACTGTGTCCTGGCTCTGCTACTAGTCAATAGTTTCATTAATGACTTGAATAATGGGGTGGAGAGCATGCTTCTAAAATCTGCAGATGACACCAAGCTGGGAAGGTCAGCAAGCACTTTGGAGTACAGGATGAGAGTTCAAAATGACCTTGATAATTTGGAGAATTGGTCTAAAATTAACAAGGTTAAATTCAATAAAGACTTGTAAAAAGTACAACACTTATGAAAGAAAAAAACCTTAAATGCATAGCTGTAAAATGGGAAATAACTGGCTAGGCAGTGTAGTTCAGAAGAGGAGCAGGGGGTGATAGTGAATCATAAATTGAATGAGACAACATTTTTGGGGGGAGAGGGATAGCTCAGTGGTTTGAGCATTAGCCTGCTAAACCCAAGGCTGTGAGTTCAATCCTCGAGGGGGCCATTTAGGGATCTGAGGCAAAACTTGGAGATTGGCCCTGCTTTGAGCAGGGGTTTGGCCTAGGTCCCTTCCAACCCTGATATTCTACGATGGGGTTGCAAAAAAGACTACTATTCTGGGGTGATTTAACAAAAGTGTTGTATCTAAGTCATGGAGTTAATTGTTTCACTCTACTCAGCACTGGTGAGGCCTCAGCTGGAGTACCATGTCCAGTTTTGAGTACTACACTTTCAGAAAGATGTAGACAAATTGGAAAGGCCAGAAAAGAGCAATCAAAAAAAAAGGTGATAAAAGGTTTAGAAAGCCTGACCTATAAGGAAAGGATAAAAAAATTGGGTAAGAGACAAGATTAGGGGGGAACTTGATAACAGCCCTAATGTATTGACTTTTATAAGGAGGACAGCGATCAATTGATCTCCATGTTCACCGTAAGTAGGACAAGAATTGACTTACCTTACAGCTAGGGAGATTTAGGTTAGATATTAGGAAATAACTATCCTTATAATTAGAAAGTAAGTATTGGAATAGGTTACCAAGGGAGGCTCTGTAATCCATGTCACTGGAGATTTTTAAGAACAGGTTAGACAAACACTTGTCAGGGACTTGGACTTGTACACCTGGACTTGTACACCAGTACACCTAGACTTGGTTCTGCCTCAGCACTGGGGGCAGGACTAGATGATCTCCCAAGGTTCCTTCCAGCCTGACATTTCTCTGATAAGTACAGCTTCTTTATTGTATTTTGATATTTCAGTGCCTGCTCCTGGCTAGAACCAGGTAGAACAGGGCTTGCAAATTGAAAACTATGAGTAGGAAAGCTAACCAAACCTTTTCAATCCCCCTCCCCAAAAACGTTTTGTCTTGAGATTTGGATCTGTCCTTAATTTACCCAAACCATTTCACCCTTCACTATCTAGTGTATGCAATGGTGGGCAGGTCTACACTACAGCGGGGACTGATGCTCTGAGATCAATCTTCTGGCATTTGATTTAGCAGGTCTAGTAAAGACCCACCAAATCGACTGCAGATCGCTCTCCAGTCGACCCCTGTACTCTGTCCCCGACAAGAAGAGTAAGGGAAGTAGACGGGAGATTTTCTCCCATCGACCCCCCCCCCCATGGTGTAGACCCTGCGGTAACTCAACCTAAGGTATGTCGACTCCAGCTACATTATACACATAGCTGGAGTTGCATAGCGTAAGTACACTTACCATGGTAGTGTAGACATAACCTGTGTGTACATGCATTTCTGTATGTGTGGAGTAGTTGCATGTTTTCAGTACTGATCAGTAGTGTTATGTACACTAAATCAGTGCAACCCAGTGCTGTGCTGAATGCTGGCTAGAGAAGTACAATATAGCACTGTACTGTGCGTTATGGGATACAGCATAGCAGAATACAGGGCAGTAGAGTTCAATGTAATACAAATAAGTACAGTGCAGGTAATCCACTCACGAATTCTTCCATCTCTCCTCAGTCATAACGATTAATGTCAGAAGGGAGATGCCAGTTAAATCTCAACATTGTTTTGCTGAAGTTATCCTCAGAGGAGCTATATAAAGGGAATCCATTTTGGCTGAGCTCTGTTTTGAAATGTATCTTCATGAATGAGGGGAGAAGGAAGAGCTCATAAGTGACATTATACCATCTAGCCTTTTAACGGACAATAAATATCATGCGATTTTTAGACAGCTATTTCATATGCAAGACATACAAAATGTGCATATTTCCTACATTTGGAGAATATCTACAATGTAACTCCTAGCATTAGTTCTTTCCAAAGTCTTAGAAAGTAAACTGATAAATGGAGACGAAGTGAAATCATTAAAAGCTGCACTGACTTTTTAAAAGAATTTCCCAGGGCTACTGCCTAGAACCTGCAATCTGTTGTTCTACTATGAATTTAAACACTTGTTCTCCCAAACTGTTTTCCATGACAGCTAAAAAACTTTGCAACCTGTAGTGAGGAAGCCAAGAGCTCTCTTGCTCCCCTTTGTATAGAGGTGTATTCAGCCTCTGACCCAGCTCCTAAAGTCTATTCCATATGGATCCCTCCCCTCCTCCACCATGACTGTTTCAGAGATTAAAAGCCCTCCTGAAGTGTCAGCAAGTAGCTCGAAGGCGGAGCTGCCTTTTAGCTTTTAAATTCCATATGTGTGAAATAATTGGGGGGGGGGGGGAAGGGGGAGGGAATGATATGTACCTACAGAATCAACAAGGAGTCCGGTGGCATCTTAAAGACTAACAGATCTATTTGGGCATAAGCTTTTGTGGGTAAAAAACCCACTTCTTCAGATGCATTGAGTGAAAATTACAGATGCAGGCATTGTATACTGACACACGAAGAGAAGGAAGATACCTGAAAAGTGGAGAACCAGTGGGTTTTTTACCCATGAAAACTTATGCCCAAATAGATCTGTTAGCCTTTAAGGTGCCACCGGACTCCTTGTTTTTGTGGATACAGACTAACGTGGTACCTCCTGATATTTGATACCTACAGAATGTGTTTCCTGGAAATGGGGGGAGGGCCAGAGGGAGGGAAGGAGGCAGGTGGAAGAGTGACCAAAGAGTGACCTTCCTAATTGCAAGGTAACCAAACAGACTGGTTGTTTACAGAGTCCATACCTGGGGTCCTCCAACTAACCACAGAAATATCAGATAATACCTACATAGCAGTTACCTGGTACAGCTGAATCTTATCTGCCCATTCAGCTAAAGACACATTAGCCAGATTTACATCCCCACTTTCCTCTTGAGAAAGGAAAAAGTTGGGTTCCCAGTTCTTTTATTCCAGAATCCAAAGCTGAGGCTGCTGATGCAGCAATTAATACATCAAAATAGTCAATTAAGGCTTCTACAAAAATCAGGTGGTTGTTTCAAAGGTGGCGCTATTTTGACAAAACAGGGGATAAAGACATTTTTCTACACAGGATACTCCCAGTGAAATTCAGTGGGAAATCCCGTTTTTTTTTTTAATTGAAAATCCCACCTGTAGTCTAATGTGGGAAATTAACAAAAACCATGGAGCTCTCTCTCTCTCTCTCTCCAGGAAAACAGGAACATTCTTACCTTTCTCCTTCTACTCTTGAAAAGTTCATGACTGGGAGTAAAACATCATCATAACCAATACTGCACAGGGAAAACTCCAGGGATGAAACAAATTTTGTGAAGACCTGCCCACTTGAAATTAGAAGAATTTTACAGGATATCTTTCAAACCTAGTGGTTTTTGTCAGCCAGCCAGTCAGCATCCCATCCCATGGAACTGGAATGTTGGTAAGTCAGCTGAAGACACTAAAGCATATAAACACAGGTTTCAGAGTAGCAGCCATGTTAGTCTGTATCTGCAAAAAGAAAAGGAGTACTTGTGGCACCTTAGAGACTCTAAGGTGCCACAAGTACTCCTTTTCTTTTTAAAGCATATAATTAAACATTTTTGTTAAATTAATGCCTTTTTTGTCCCACAGCCAAGCAGCATCAGGATAACCCTAAGAATATGCACTGATCCTGTACCATAAAGAGGAATGGTACTATGTTAACATATCTCAGACTGTCTGTGCTCACTGGGGATGAAATCCTGGCCTGATTGATGTCAATGGGACTTTTGCCAAGGATTTTAATGGAGCCAGGATTCCACCGCAGGTCATGGCTCTGAGGGGTTCCAGTTCATCAGGTGAAGACACTTGGTCATGTGTTATTGCTGCATTTTGATGTTTGGAAACTGGGATTGGGTGAAGAAGGATCATCGATTTCTCATTGGACCAAGTGTTCAGCGCGTTTCTAAGCTGTCAAGACCACCACGTTCCTCACTACACGCAAAGCACAATATACTGGTGAGGGGGACAAGACTGTGGGTCAGCCAAGCTTTCCTCAAACAAGTGATCTGCCTTTTGAGCTGAAGAACATTGCCAGGATCCAATAGATCATCCATAATTATGTACCAATGGGAAAGCAGAGAGGGATCCTCCCAGAACCTACACATATCAGGTTTCAGAGTAGCAGCCATGTTAGTCTGTATCCGCAAAAAGAACAGGGGGACTTGTGGCACCTCAGACTAACCAATTTATTAGAGCATAAGCTTTCGTGAGCTACAGCTCACTTCATCGGATGCATAGAATGGAACATATAGTAAGATATGTTCCATTCTATGCATTTTCTCCTGCTGATAATAGCTTATCTTAACTAATTAGCCTCTCACAGTTTGTATGGTAACTTATACAAACTGTGAGAGGCTAATTAGTTAAGATGAGCTATTATCAGCAGGAGAAAAAAACTTTTGTAGTGATAATCAAGATGGTCCATTTAGACAGTTGACAAGAATACTTAACTTAAGGAAATAGATTCAATATGTGTAATGACCCAGCCACTCCCAGTCTCTATTCAAACCCAAGTTAACGGTATCTAGTTTGCATATTAATTCAAGCTCAGCAGTTTCTCATTGGAATCTGTTTTTGAAGCTTTTCTGTTGCAAAATTGTCACCCTTAAATCTTTTACTGAGTGGCCAGAGAGGTTGAAGTGTTCTCCTACCAGTTTTTGAATGTTATGATTCCTGATGTCAGATTTGTGCCCATTTATTCTTTTGCATAGAGACTGTCCGGTTTGGCCAATGTACATGGCAGGATATCAGGATGCTGTTGCTTATCTCTAATACTTTTCCAGAAAACCCTTTTCGACAGGTCATTCCCATTAACCAGGATTGTGTTCCGGGGGCTCATCTGTTTTTATGCAATATACTTCGGTTTTGTGTATTGAAAAACATATATATTCAACAGAATGATTCTTTCATCAGCTCAATATTTCTGTCACATTTTCCTTTCAAGTGCACAGGAAGTTTATGTACTTAACTCGTTTACCTGTTATACAATTGGAAGGGCTTCACTACTTTGCTGTCCATTTGGTTTAATGGGTGGAAAATGTGTTTTTTTTTCCAAATAGGTTTGTTCCCTAATTCTTTTAAAGGACACCTGCCTGTATACACAAAGACAATTTCCAAAGTCCATTTCTGTTGCTGTGGATGATATGAGTCCTGTCACTGAAGCCAGCCATTGGGAATCATTGGATTAATAGAAATTTCTTCTTTACTAAGGTCACTTCGGGAATCATTCCCATTACAGCCTTTTTTGATCACTTACTACAAGGATGCACTGCTGACCTGAGACTTTTAGGCCACTTTAAATACAGCAGGATATCGGGGCTATAGGCCTTAGTGGGAATAGCAGATTGTCAGAGGCAGCAGATTGGACATGTGAAATCTTGGACTGAATCACAGAACAGTAGTCAGCCTTCCAGCCTCTCTATGGCTTTGCTGGTAAACTGAGCTGCATTAGAAATTCCCTGGGTATTGCTACTGGTGCTGTAGTAGCAGGGAGTGGCAATTTATCTTTATCTCCTGTGTCATCTTTGGCTTAGATGTAGAAACCAGACTCAGTTGATTTTTTTTTTTTTTTTTGTATCGCCATAATAAAAGAGATCTTAATCAAATGTTTTTACAATAGATTCAGAAATCTCCATTCTTTGTAGCTCTTAGAAGCTTGGAAATAATCTTTCTGCCTGATTTTTGGCCTTTTCATTTGGCAAGATATTTACTCTGCCTCATGTTTCAAATGGATGTGGAATGAACGTAGCTGCCTTTACTATGTGGGAAAGCTTGCATGGCCCCTGCCGGGACTGCCTTTGTTCTCGGCATAATTAAACCATTTCACTCTCTCTGGCTGCCAATTCAGCAATGTTCAGGATCTTAGAAAACAAAATTCACCAAGAATTGGAACCCAATTAGAACGACGACTTCACCTTGTAGAGCACCTCAGGTGCTCAAACATCTTTGAGCTCACAATCCTGCATTAGCAACTGCTGCCAGCATAGCCTGGGCAATAGTGTTTGTTTCCTGCTGAAGCCACTGCGGGAAGCACAAGATATGCTATTTTACATTTCTTGCTGATGGTTTTTTTTAAGCAGATATAAATATAATCAAAGATTTTGCTCATCAGATCATAAAAAGATAATCAATATTTGGACCTGACCTAAGGAAAGAGGGAATATACTGTAAATTAACCAGTCAGTAGTACCCTATTGACATTATGAAGAGGTCTATGTGACAAAATCAATACTTTAAACAATTTCAAAACAATAGTTTGACTATTTTCTTTTCAAATGGTGACTATTGGCCAGGAAAGAGTTAGAGTTGATGGTGCTCCAATTTACTATAAAGGCTACAAGCAGGGTGATCAATTTTTTTTGTCAAGGTCCAAATTTTTTGATCAAGGTCCAGACTCCAGAGCAGGGGGGAAAGAGTAAATAAAGATTTCAGGATCCATTAAAAAGCTTCTGGTGGTCTGGATTTGGTCCGCGGTCCGCCTATTGACTATCCCTGACTACTAGATCTGAAAATGCTGCTGAATACCAGCATAGTGCTGGGGAATCCTGACCATGCCCCTTTTCATCTCATCACAACCGCTTTCCTCTGCAAAGCCAGCAGCAGGGCAGGTGTCTGGGGTGTAGAGCTGATTGATGTTGGGGTTCTTATCCACTGGAGGATCACTCTTAGACTGGAATGATCCTCCTTGAGTTGATTGAACTAATTTTGTGGTCAGATCATGCTACTATGGTGCAAAGCAGCAGCATCACACTGGAGGACCTGGCTTTGTGTGTTTGTTTGGAGCAGATACATTTCCTTCTCACCAGTCCTTTTCTTAAGCAAAACAGCAACAATGCTTCTTGGTGCCCAAGTCTGATTCTATGGCACTATGGCTCTGTTCATTGTACCCAAATGCACTTTCACTTCTTGAGGTTTGCCTTGTCTGTTTGGATAATCCATTAAACAGACAGATTCCTGTTGAGCACAAAAACCATGTGGCTATAGTGAATTGTTCTCTTGTTACATCTAGGCAGGTGGATAGGTTGTCTGGCCAAGTGCAAACTGTCTATATTTGTGTTTTCTTCTAACACCGGACAATAACACTCCACGCAAAAAGATCCATTGGAAGTGCCAATGCCCTGTAATCCAAAGTTGCTACTAACGAGAGCTCTGTGTGGCTTGAAAGCTTGTCTGTCTCACCAACAGAAGTTGGTCCAACAAAAGACATTACCTCATCCACCTTGTCTCTCTAATACCAGGGAAAGACAAAGACACAGAACAACTGAAGAGTCTAATGTAAGTAATGTCATTGCAGTTGTGCTTTTAGCAATTCCTGGTAGAAGAAGCTAGTATTATTCTTTAAGGCACAAACAGCTTGTATTTAATCATCAAGTTATTTACTTACGTTACATAACACAGCAATGAAAATCTGCAGGAAGTTGCAACCAACCAGTCTGATGTGCCCCCTACAGTCCACAACATGCCTTCTAAAATAGAAGATGACCTTTGGTCTCTGAAGCCATGCCCCTAAGTCCTTTCAATGGAGGAGCCCACAACATACTAAAAATGTGAACATGTACATTACAAGGAAGACACAAAGGTACATTAAGGTAATATTATGTCTAAGCTGGTTGATAAGAATCTTGACCATTTTATTAAGTTGCTATGTAATATACCAGCTAAGAGTCTCTCGTCACAATGAGCAGCACTTACATAGAATCAGTTTGCATCACCTGCACCCCAGAATTCTCGGGTTTGTGACTTTCTTTTAGAACTGTCCTCATACTAGACCTAGCATGTTCATGGGAACTTGTCTGCTTTGGAAAGAAGTTTTGCTTCATCAGGTTCCCTGGGGCTCTCTTTGGGCTCAATATTATTATCTAGGAATGGAGGGGGAACATTGCCTGGACATTCTCTGTCAGCCTGAGAATGCCAAGCTTGGCACAGGACAGCCCTCATCAGTGCATCTGAGTGGACAACACCAGAGAAATCTGTACAGCAGAAACTGTCAGAGGAGAAATTAACCTTTGAAAACACACACGCAAAATACAGTTTCATAATTTGGCATTTGGGATATCTACAAATGACGATACCAGAACAGAGGAGAACAGCAAGATGGACAAACGTTTAGTCCTGCATGGAAGAAGTGTTCCAGTTATGAAGGCTGGGGAGAAGATGGCTGCAGAGCAGGAAATACTGTGCATTTTTTAAATTAATTAGGCAGAACAACATTTGTATAGTTTGCTTTCTCTGTCTCTGTAGAGGCTGCTGCAGATTCAGAGACATTTTTGCATAAAATGTCCCCAAAGGCAGTTTTGCCAGTGCACCTCAGTCCTGACCCACAGTACCTCCTGCTTTTCTCATTTGGCACCCTAGCACAAACCCTGCTACTCGAAGAGCTGTAGCTCACCGCCTAACCTGCCGAATCCCACACAGAAGCAATGTGTGGCTGACCCCTTTGTGACCCTGAGAAACAGGGAGCAGAGATTCTATGGGAACCTGTCTGCACTCAAGCCTCAATGCTCCATGGTAGGGGTGAGTGAGTGCTGTTCCCACCCTGCTCCAGGTACTGCACATGCTGCATAAGGTCAAAACGTAGCCCCTTTGTGGGGTTGTCTTCTTTGGTATCTCAAATTATAACAAATCTCAGTGTAGGCTTTCTCACTAAGGTCAGCTGCTGCTAGGATTTACTGTAGGACCTGCCTGCTGTGGCTCCTAGTTTTCTCTGACTAGACACTAAACACCCAACTTATATCTCTGTAGTGAACAAGATGCATTTACCACAGTGAGTGAGCAGCACTTGCTCAGCAGATTTATACAGGGTTCTAAAAGTCCTGCTGACAGCAATGGAAGAGCTCTGCACCAGGTCACAGGTCTGGCCACCCCGTTACATGGAGCATAGACCCCCATCTTAGAATTCAGGCTAGAGAACTACTACCGTGTTTAGTTGGGGGCTATTGCAGTGACATACCCAGGGTACAATCCAGATGAATGAGTAGCTGCCCTCTAACCTAGGGTGCCCTTTACAATGCTTTGCTGCTGTAGCTCCAGTCTGGACTGCTCAAAACTGCCTCCAGTGTGCAAGTCACTCCCAGCTATGTCTGCGTGTGTGTTGCAGCCAGCCACACCTTGGCTCTTACCAGCCTGGGTTATATTGCAGGATGACCCCAACACACCCTCAGTTTTAAATTTCCCCCCAGAAATGTATGTCCAGTACTGCCCAGCTCTCTCGGGCAATACAAATTTATATAGAGTATTTCTTTAATAGAAATACGCATACTTTGTTACCCCAAAAGGAGTTGCCCAGACACTTCAATATAAACACACTGGATTAGATAAAATAGTAAAACAAATTTATTAACTACCAAGAGATAGATTTTAAGTGAACACAGGGAATGAGGCAGAAATGGTTACAAAAAAAAAATAAAGATAAAATGCAACTAGTGCCTGACAAACTACATTCAAACCTAAATTCAAAGTAAAGTTTCTCTCACCACATGCTCTCAACAATCTTACTGCCCTAGTTTCTTAGGCCAGGACCCCTTCTTCTGTTTAATGGCTGCTTCCTTTTTCCCTTCTCATGTGGTGAATTGACGGACAGAGACAGAGAGAGGAGTGCGTGCCTTGTAGTGTTGATCTCCCTTTTTATAGGATCAGTCTCCCCTTTGGAAACCATTTTCAGCTGAGATTCTGGAGACAGGGTTTATAGGAAAGGATCTTTCCCGCTGCTTTGTCTTACCTGTTGGAGTGTCTTTCTTTCCCTTCCTGCTTGATGACTCCATTTACTGCTTAAATGCAAATGAAGCAGAGCACACATTCCTTTGTTTGAGAAAGACCTGTTTGCCAACTTCTGCTGTGGTTTGGAACATGTCAACAACATCCTACAGGGAAATTTTGTAGCTTCACATACAACATTGCCACACATCTTTTATCAGGACAATATTGACCAGCAAATTGAGTTTTCAGATGCTACCTCACAAGGCATACTTTGTACAAAGATTATTACAACAGCATGTAGGGTGTGGACACAGATACATTCAATCAAAATTGCTCTCAGGGAACGTGCTGGTCAAGCCTGAGATAAACAGTGTTTGGATTCATCTGCCTACTCCCATTTATTCTCAACTCCCATCATGAGAGGCACAGGGGGACTAATTCTTCAGCTACCAGGTTTAAGTCAAAGTCATTTTCCCACCAACAGAGACAAGCCTGGATGGCAGAGCCTGAATTGATTGTGAGGTCACAGTACACAGTGGTGGTGGGTGCAGACATGAGGAGGTGGTGCTATTTCATTTTCAGCTGGCTGAAAGCTGACTTGAAACCTCACGGTCTCCAAGTTCAGTTCAGACAACAGTTCTGTGTGTCTCCCAAAATGGGAGGCAGGGGAAGGAGGAAGAGCCCTTCTAAGCAGGAGCTTGGCTTTCAATGAACAGGAAAGGCAGGTGCAGTGTTGAATTCAACAGCACAGGCGACATATGCTAAATGGCCCCGAGGAACCTTTCAAGCCTCACTTGTAAAAATCTACATCTTTCTCTCTGTATTTAATGCATCTTTGTACGGACACTAATTCCTCAAGTATCCAAGCCAGGACTGACTTTTAGTGTGTTTGTCCAGGCAGGCTGCCAGCACACCATTCCTGCAATGCTCCCAAGCTCTGACATTTGTTAACACTGCAGTAAATCACAGAGACTCTTTGGGGATGTTTTTCATGACAAAACAGCCAAAGAAAGAGAGGAACCCACAACAAAACTACAAATGGCTTATTTAACCCAAAGAGGACTAACTGGACTGAAAGCAGAGACAGATGGGAGACAATGGAGAGGGAAAGATGCTGCAGAAAATCGATTATCCATCAGTGTCTAATAGCTCAAACATTTAGGAAAAGGCTTAAGCTTTGAATTTCTTTTTGAATGGAGGAGATGTGGCAAAAAGAGACGGTTTGGATATTTCATGGAGTAACTTGCTGAAATCTAAAGGACCTAGCGAAAAAGTTTCAGATTGGGGGTGATGCTGCAATAATTGTATAATCTTGACTGGAAAAAAACTCTTCCCGCCAGGATGCGCTGGGGGAAAGAGATGTGATATGGTCCATTTAATCTGAAGCCCTAACAGAAGCTGCAGCTTCAGACCAGTTTTCCAGAGAGAAAATTTGTTATGGGGGGAAAAAATAGCTTGGATGTTGAACATCATCCACACAGCCAAAGTGGAGTCTCTCGTGCACTATTGTTGAATACAAACAAAATCACAGCAGTCATAGTTCTCTTCTGTCTATCCCTTTTAAAACCATTCAGGGTGAAATCCTGGCCTCCCTGGAATCAGTGGGAGTTTTACCATTGAATTCAATGGAGCCAGCTTTTCATGATCACATTTTAGGGTGGCGATGAGAGAGACAGGATAGTGGATACCAAGAATACCTGTATATGGACTTGAAGAAAAAAGGGACCAATTCAGTCATGGTGTAAGCAGGTGCAACTCTACTGGCTTCAGTGGGCTTGTGTCTGCTCACATGATTAGATCTGGCCTCATATCTTTCCTTAAGACATCATGAGGGGCGGAGAACCAAAGCTTTGGGCCAGGACCTCTCGGCCAAGTGCTGAAGAGATCAAAATGCTGTAGACGATGAAATGAAGATTAAAGTTCAAACGTCTTCCCTTTGGCAGGCAAAGTGAAGGCTCCATGACAGCCTCTATGAGAGACATCCAGTGAATGGGAGCTGTACCAGATTTCACCAGGAGGAAATGTGGCCCTAGATCACTTTGGCCTCTTTTTATCAACTAGTTCTCATCTGAAATGCCTACAGCAGTGGGGCCAGGAGTCACAGGCAGGTACTGCACTGGCTCTGTACCTCAGGACACTTGGGAACATCCATGTCTTACAAGTGAAGTGAATAATGTGGAATCAAGCCTTTGCCCTTGTGAATGCTATGTCCTGGCTTGATGGCTGGGTGAAGTGAGCTAGAGACCAGTCAGTAATCATGGCAGAGACACTACAGACCAAGCTCTTATGCGCCTGAGCCTAACTGAGGAAGAGGAGGGGCATTTCCTGAGAAGCAGCACCTAGAAGGAATATGCCTTCGAGAGATGTGGTGCCTTCAGAGGTCAGGGGAGGGACACCTGTGCTTCATTTACTTCTGTAACTCGCTCACTCCCATTGCAACTGTCCTGGCGGGGGGGAAGGGGGCAGGGCCATGGCTTCATTCCCACCCCACTTACAAACCTATTCTCTGGGGCCACTAGCACTGTTGGCAGCATCAACCAGTCACCTTCTTTGCACCCTCAGCCCTGGAAGCCAGATTGATGGCTAGCACCAAATGGATGGCTGCTTCGGGTGTCGCGGGGAAGGGCTCCCTGCACCTCAGACTAACCTAAACCCCAAGCTTTTAACACTCAGACAAGCTTTCAAGACTTTTTGCCCTTGGCCATTTATTTGATCCCATGCTCAGAGAGACAATTCAAGTAACAAGACACCAAGGAATATTGATCTTTGAGGAAGGGAGAGCAGCAGCAGCAGCAGCCTTGGCAACATTTTTTGGGAGGGAAGGGCTCCTACTTTTATGGAATTTCCAGCCCAAGCAGAAGCAGGAAGTGCCAGAAATCTCATGAGGAAGCGCTCTCTTGTAAGATTTCCAGCCTAGTTTGCAATTCCAGGAGTCTGATAGGTTGGTTAAGGTTCAGAGAAGCAGATGAACTTTTGGGAGCTTATCCAAACTTTTGAAGCTTCATCCATCTCCAGTGTTAGCTCAGACTCTGGTACATGCTTCAACAATTCAAGACCTATGCCCGGGGGTGGGGGAAGGGGCGAGGTGTGAGGGGAGAGAATAAAAAGAAAGAAACTTTAAAGGAGTGACAGCTGGCCTCAGACAATATCGTGGGTTTGTCAGGCCACAAGCAATAGCCGGGTGTTTCCGATCCAATATGCACTGAAGGTTCAATGGAAGCCTGTCCTAGGATGTATGATTCTCTCGGTTACTAATACAAATGTACCAAAATGATCATTGCCACCCGCCCTCAGAAGCGGGCTGGTACCTGTGCTGAGTGCCAGCTTCCCAAGGTTATCCTTCTTCACCTCATTTGCCTGACAGCCCCAGAGGGCACATGTGCTGCACTGATCCATGGCCTACTGTCACTTTCTTTTTGCCGTCACTCTTCCTGTCTCTGGCAAAATTCCCAATCCTCCATGCATTCCATGTAGCATAACCCTGCTCCCAGACTGCAGCCCATCTGACTCCCCCGCTCCTCCCCCAGGCCAGTCTGTGTCACTGTCTGAGAGCAGGTATTTATTTTTCCCTGCCAGCCTTCTTTCTTTTTACTTTTGCTGGTTTATTTATGTCTCTTCCTTTTCAGCTTATTACCATCTCAGCCTGAATTTATCCATTATGCCCTTCTCATCTAGGAGGCATTAATCTGCTGGCCCAGTGTGCAGGGTGATGGAGTCCCCTCATCATCATTAATTTTTCCTCAGCTTCTGGTAGTCTCTTTGGACCCAGCCACTGTACATGTGCGGCTGGTGGCCCGCAAGCTCCCACACCATACGTTAAACTCATTCACACAAGACCATTATTTTGTTCCTCTTGCGGGCATCAGGTGGTGCTCCAAGCTGGGTCTGCATTGTCCAGACCCCCTCACAGGGCTTGGAACAGACTTTATTTAATAAAGTGTTTCGGGATCTTCTCTTAAAGTCAGTTATTTTACTCTATGGCATAGTCCTCAACAAACCAGGTTTAAGAAAATGATGTAAAAGAGTGACAGAGAAGTAATAGTTATGTCTGAATATCTAATATTTAAACTAGAGATGGACTCTATAACCTTTACCCAGGCTAACTAACATTTATCTGAAAGTAGTAGCATTGACTTCACTGGGATGACTTGCATGAGGGTTGCAAAATCAGGACCAGTATTTTTGTGTGGAAGAGATCCCAAGAGCTTTATAACTTGCTCTTTCCCTCTCTGTACTGTGTCTGTGCATGCAGATACATAAATACACAGACATCTCATTCAATCCTAAATGCAGCCACTGCTGTGGTGGAACATGGTAGCTGTTTAACAGCACACAGCGACAGTACATAATTTAAGGACCAGAAAAAAAGACATTTCTTAAACCTCAGTGAATCTATGTATATGGCTATGTATTGAACACAAAATGTTTATTATCCAGGCACCTGAAGGTGCATGAGGTGCCTCACGAATAGATAAGAGGACATCCTGCCTGATCTGAAGATCTTGTATAAAACAGGATGCAACAAGTGACCATAATAAACAATGGATGGGGCAGGTGGAAAGGAGCACAAAGTCTACAAATATAATATTGTGCAGTGACTAAGTACATCATGTATGTATCAGGCAATCACAGGATGCCTCTGTGTATTGGAATTTCTAAAAACTCTTAATAAATCTGCCTTGGGACCAGGACTGCCAAGGGTCACTAAGGCAAGTGAGGGAATTCATTGGGAATAACTTGCCTCAACTACAGCCAGACAAACCTTTTACTGTCTGATTGCAGAACATCCAGAATAGCGAGCCTCCAATCCTGAGTGCAGCCTCTGGCAGGACTTAATAATAGTTAATCTGGGGCACTCAGGTAAATATTTTGTGTTTAAATTTGAGATGAACTTGAGGCATGGGACTCAGACACATGCTCAGACTTACATGCTGTAGAGTGGCAGTGGATTTGGCAGACTCATTTCGGTGTAAGTGAAACCCTGAGCTTCACTGAGTTCAATGGCTGGGGAGGAGGGTCAGGATTTCACACTTAGTGGTAAAATGTTTCTTTGCATCATTATCAGTGTAATTGCTAGATAGAAACTCTCAACAATATCTGAATTTAAGCCCTTTGAATGATGCTTCCTGATACAAAGAGTGTCACTTTTTAGCAGCTGTCTATCAGCAGGAGGCACAGAAATGCCCATCTTTAATTAAAGTAACTCCATTTTAATACCAGTCTATTCCACACAATGAGAGGAGCTACATTTTCCCTCAGTGAACTTTCCAAAGGATGTTCTGGCCTTTGAAAGAGACTCCTCTTGGCCAGAGAGCTGTACTTTCTGAACCATAGCTTCACTGCACACAGGTTTGTGCTCTCTAATGAGCTGCATCAAGCAACAAAACAGCTGTTTGGAAATCATCTGCTTTCAGAATTACTTTCCATTCTGTATTTCTCAGCACTATAAAATGGCAGCCTGGCTGTCAGGTGGAAAGAAGTTGCTGCAGGCACAGGGAGCAGCAGAATGCCAGAGTCCTGGCCTTTGACAGGAATTGGGTCCTGGAGTAGTGACAGGACATGGGCATTCTGGGAAAATTAATAAAGTCCCTCCATGGTTTCCATTAATAGACCAAATCCAATGAGAAGGCAGTTTGTCCCCTGCTCAGGAAGGCGGCTCGTGGATTTTCCTAATGCTTGCTTTGGGCCAGAATATACCTGCTGTGTTTGGTGGAGAGGGGGGAAAAGAGAGAGAAAGACCATACAAGCAAGAAGCATCCCCTGCTTGCACCCAGTGTGCAATGGCCAGACACGGGCAGTCCCTGCATTTGGAGAAGCACAGGGATCTCTCCATTCTAGCACCCCAACAGCACAAATTACCTCTAGTAGGTCTCAGTTCTGCCCCTCTTCTCCGCCCCCATGCATCAGCCCACACCAGTGGCTGGGTGTGCTGGAAATAAGGTGGGGGGAAGACTCTCATTCCAAGAAATGGTGCAATGTGCAGGCTTCCCCTACTCCATATGCCAGAGAGCTTGGGAGGGATTGTGCTTCCTGAGATGCTGCGTCTTCCTGAACTCCCCACAGGGTGGTGCAGCTCCATGCTGTCCCCAGAGTAACCTTCTCCAAAATATACTGTATACAACAGGCCCTGGAACACAGTCACACACTTGCCATATGTGATGTTTTAAAAGGCTAAACTGTGACACTTTGGTAATGACAACTATGTATTTGAGGTGTCACTACATATATTTTAGGTGGCAGATGTGAGGAACCACTATCTGCAAAGCATTTCTGGTTTCCTTCTCCTTCATGGGACACTCATGTCACATTTCTACATATTCAAGAACATTGTGAGTATATGTTACTGAAAGTTCAATGTTGTCATGAGGCAAACTCACTACCAGAGCACCCCCTTGTGCCAGGGAGTGGTACTATAGTGGTTCTTCCACTCTAGCAGACCCTGTCATCTCTCATTGTAGTGTTGTACAGTCTGCAGTTTCCTGGCCTGGCCCTTCAGTTCAGTCCCCTTCTGGGATAAGAAAAAGTACAAACAAAGCCCAAAGTCTAGTGGTCTTTATTCTGGGCCTTCAGCCTCCATCTGGAACCCATCTGTCTTCCCTTCTTTAAATCCTAACGCTTGAACTTTCTCTCTTGCCGGGGGAGAGGTAGGGAAACTGAGGCTCACCCTCTCCTCTTGGTTCCAGCCCAAGAACCCTCCACAGAAGGATCATTCCTTCCAATGCCTCACCACTTCCCTGGGCTGCTCCTACCATTTCCCTATTTGTCAGTGTCCCTCAGGGCTGCAGACTCACCTCATACTTCTTCCCAATCAGCTACTGGAGCTTCCTCAAGGCTCTTCCCAGACTCATGGGCTTGACTCCAATTCTTCTCCCTTTGTCAGGATGCTAGCCACCCAGGCTATTGCCTGCTGAGAGTCTACTATCCTTTAACCTGACTTTCCACCCCTCAGAGGCTTCAACCTCTCTTCTCTGGGCTTCAAACTCTAGCTCAGGGCTCTCCCCTTGCTCTAGGATCCCCACCAAAGGAGTTAAGCAACCCCACTCTTGTAGCTGTACCCCTGACTGCAGCCACTCCCAAACTGTCACACCTTCCTCCAGACCCATTCCCAGGGAGAGCAAACTCTTCCCCCACCTCCTGTCTCTTACGTCTCCTCCTAAACTGAGCTCTCTCAGCTCCTTATCCCACCTAGCCCCACCTCAATCAGTTAATCCACTTCCAGGTGTGGAGCATCACTAATTAGATCTTCTCTCTTTCCTTACAGATGGTGGGATTTAGCCTCATCACACACATGTTTAAATTCCATTGATTTCAATAAGATTTATGCACATTCTTAAACACTTTGGTGAATTGGGGCCATACTGAATATAGTCCTAGCCATGTCAGACTCAGAAAAATGTCAGTAAATAGGAGAGAACTCAGGAATAGCAACAAAACTGTTTAAGCAGCTGGAGAGGTTGATTTCTGAGGCAAGATTAAAGGAACATTGATGACCTTGGTTAAACAACGCTTAAGGTAGGGAATATGAGAATTGTCTACAGTACCAGTTCTTGGAGATACAAATACTCAGGAGGGAGAGGAATTGTTTAGTTAGGGCTGTCTGAGAGAGTGATGAGATGAAACTGAGCATAGGCCATTTTGGCTGATTCTGATCTCACAGTGGATTTACACTGAAGTAATTCCATGGGTCAGCACTTTTGCACCTCAGCTCTGTGAGAAGGTGGCTTTAAATCGCCTTTATGTTCCTCAGTTCTCAAGGCTGCTCTAATCTGCACTGGTGCCTCACTGCCTGTAGGTGTTCCTCCAACAGCTGTGGCTCACCGGGGTACCCTGCCCCATCTCCCCATCCACACCTTGTATGCTGGAGGCGGGTAGCATAGAAGCCACTGTACCAGCCCTACACTACCCGGAAATTTCCCCATATGGGGTAATTCTAAGGCAGCCAGATCTGCCAGCTTTTCTGAAACTTGGCAAATTGGTGGATTAATCCTGATTTACCAAGTTGCGAACAAGAGGGAAATCAGCTCTCAGATCAGGAAATATTTTCAAAATGAGGTCAATTACTCCAGAACACTAAAGCAGGGAGCCCCTGGCCTTAGTAGCTATGGTCAGGATGGCCCAGCAGGTCCTCCATCACTAATTGCTATGGGCAAGGTGATGGGAGGGGGCTCCCAGGCAGGAAATCTCTGTGAAATATTCTTCATGGAAATTCATCTACATCATTATATTTGTGAGGCTGGGTCTTGAAGATAATGGAAATACATCCACATAAAAACAGCGTGAGATTCACATGGAGGCCCTGTGGCCAGGGGTGAAAGTAAGTCTAGGGACTTACTGGTACGGGGCTCGGCTGGGGCCGGCTCTGGCCCCCAGAAGGGGTGGGGCCTCGGGCAGAAGGGGCAGGGCTGCGGGGGTCAGAGCCAGCCCTGACCCACCCTGTACCGGCAAGTGCCTCCTTCTCCCACCCCGGGGTAACAACGGCAGCTGGGGGCTCTGGCAGCAGTTTAAAGGGCCCTGGGCGGTAGTGGAGGCCTGAGCCCTTTAAATCGTCCCCGGAGCCCCGCCGCCACTTCCCCAGGGCTCCAGCAGCAGGGCTCCGGGGATGGGGCTCCAGCCACCACTACTGCCCCGGGCCCTTAAATCATCCCTGGAGCCTGCCGGAGCCCTGGGGAAGCGGCAGCGGGGCTCCGGGGATGATTTAAAGGGCCCAGGGCTCGGCCTCCGCTACCACCCTGGGCCCTTTAAATCGCCGCCCCAGCCCCGCCGCTGCTACCCCAGGGCTCCGGCAGCAGGGCTCTGGCAGCAATTTAAAGGGCCGGGGGCCCCAGCTGCTGCTGGGAGCCGCAGGCCTTTTAAATTGCACCTGGGGAAGCCGATCCACCCCGGTACAGCGCACTGGCTCTTGCTGGTATGCTGCACCGGGGCGAACCGGCTTACTTTCACCTCTGCCTGTGGCCCTGGTGCTCCCCACCCCCACGAGCAGGACTTCAAGGGAGCTGTACTATTAGGGGCTACCCCTGGCTATGGCTGACCAAGGGACTCCTGTTTGTTGGGATCTCTGGTGCACAGCCCAGGCCCAGGCTAATATCTTTCATTTGAAGGTTCTGCAGGGCTGGTGGGAGATACAATGTGAACCCCCTTTTCACCCCCCCCCCCCGCACTCCTTCACATCCCAGAAAACTACATGTCCTCTCCAGTGGCGGATTAAAGATTTTGCCGCCCCTAGGCCCTGAAATAATTGCCGCCCCCCCACCCCACCTGAGCTCATCTCTGCTCCGCTTCCTCCCCTGGGCGCACCGCTGGGTCCTGCTTCTCCCCACTCCCTGACAGTTCTTGTGCGCAAAATAGCTTCGCAAAGGAGGGGGGAAGTGGGGGGAATGCAACGCGCTCAGGAGAGGAGGCGGGGCTGGGGCGGGGATTTGGGGAAGGGGACCAATAGGGGCAGGGAGGGGGTGGGGAAGGGGTGGAGTTGAGGCAGGGCTGGGGGCGGAGGGCATGAACTGGTGCCGGGGGAAGCAGCCTCTGGCTGCTATTACAAATTTGCCACCCCTGCAAATTTGCCACCCTAGGCCTAGGCCTTGTCGGCCTAGGCGTTAATATGCTGCTGGTCCTCTCCCCTTGCCCTCTCCCTCAGTGGGGAGCTCTCTCTTGGTCTGTGGGAAGGATGTCAGGACCTGGTCAGATGCTGGTTTTGAACCTAAGCCCACGGGGATCTTGGGAAGCAGCCATGGCCATCGCACCGTGTCAACTCACAAAATTACTACAGAATTCCCAGACTTGTGTGGCCCAACTTCCAGGGTTCTGCGACTTGCTTCCTGATTGGCCACGCAATCTTGACCCTGATTGATTGGTGATCTCATATAAATTTCCTTTCTGCCCTTGTCTGAGAAACAAGCCATTACCTGCTAGTTGCTACTTGGACCTTCCCTTGCTTGACCCTGTCTTGCTGACCCATCTGATGCTGCCTGGCCTGACCTCACCAGTTATTGTCACAACCTCAGGGGTTCCCCTGGGAAGGCAGATTAGCACTGTATATGGCTAATGCTGTTGCAAGCATCGCAAAGCATTTTGGGGAAGGGTCAAAGGTGTGTGAGTGGGGAGTGAAAGTTTCCTTTGCAGATCATGAGAGGCCGAGGGGGGCAGGGGAGAGGAAAAAGAGAGCAGAGAACGGATTAACTCAACACTTCAGCTAGTTCCGTGTGAAGGTAAGTTGCTGGCCCCAACCCAAGGTCATGGGCTCGACGAGAAATCAGCAGCTGCCCAGCCGTGAGAAGAGGAGAACTAAGTTGAGCAGAGCTGCAGAGATAGCAGCGAGAACAGTGAGATCAAGTGAGATGGTGACAGTGAAGGACAATAGAAGGGAAAACAAAGTCTCCGTAGCCAGGATGTTTGGGAAACTGAGGAGGCCACAGCAAGCCAGTTTGGACTGGCACAAAGAGCACCAAAAGCAGAGGTCCCTGAGTGGAATACCCCCCAAGGAGCCCAGGACTTAAAATCCTCCTTAGAGCTGGAGCAACTCAGAGGTCAACAGCAGATCCACGGACGACCTGGGCCCAGGACACCACTCCCGTCCACCCTTCCCCCCTTCTTCTTCTGATGTTACACCCAGGCCTGGCCAGTCTTGTGTAGTGCGTGTGTGACTATGAAAGTGGGTTAGGGCTTGGGGCACTAATGCTTTCTTTCTTCTCCTGAGTGATGTGGGAGAGTTCCCAGCACTCTCTGCTGTTATTATATTATTTTATCAATAAAGCTTTAAAATTTAGACACTTGGAGTGTTTCATCATCTCCCCCCAATGATCCTGCAGCGTCGGACTGGTAACAGAAATCTGTCATGCTACATTGCTGTGCATTCTCCTTGGATTGGATCTCCTGGCTATCAGGCCTCTTGCGTGAACTTTGACCACTCTGGACTGCCTTGTGACCTGCCTGACCCATGGGCAATACAGTTTGCTCAGACCCTTCTTCAGTCTCCTCTGGTCTTGCCCCTTCTCCAAGGAAAGCGTGCATGGAATCTGCAGTGGCAGCGTGACTGGTGCTCTCCAGAACATCAAATCTCCAGGAGTAGATCACCTTCTTTCAAGCAGAAAACTAAGCCCTACAAGGGATGGTGGACTAGCTCCAGGTGGAAACCCACATCCTGCAGGAATGGATTACACAGCTGCAAATGGGAATGTCTTCCCTAGCTCCATGGCCCACAGCTACCTCAGTGTCCAAGCCCATAGTGCCTTTACCAGAGTATTATGATTGCTTACCCACAGTAAGTTTTGTGGTTTTGTAAATCAGTGCAGACTCCTATTTATGTTGTGGCCCTGGCTAGGCCTCGTTATTAGCCTTCTCACCAACAAAGCCCTAGAGTAGGTATGTCCCCTGTTAGAGCAAGATCATCCTGCGTTGGCTAGCTAGGATTCCTTCCTGGGGGCTTTTGCAACAATTTTCAATGATCCACGAAAATCATGCACCATGGAGGCAGCATTATGGAGGCTCCGTCAATCCCTAGGATCAGCAGTGTTGTATGTGAGCTGCTCCTGACGCCTGGCAGCTGATATGGCTTGGAATGAGCCATTCTAGCTGCATCAATTTCAAATGGACTTGAGCGATGAGATAAAAGATAAACTCAGTCTCAGCGGGAGGGGTGGGGAGCTATAATGTAGTTAGGATCCAGCCAGGGGACAAATGGAAGACCACACAATATCGCCACTTCAAATGCCAGGTGATATCTTTTGGCTTTACCCATGTGCCTGCCACCTTTCAGCACCTGATCAATTATATTTTTGCAAGACATGTTGGACCACTATGTGGCTGCCTGCCAAGATGACATTTTAATTTATTCTGAGGATTAACCCATGCATGAGGAGCATGTGCACAACATATTGGGAAGGCTCTGCCAGCATGGACTCTATGCAAAGCTGGAGAAATATGTCTTTGAGCAACCTACTGTAGAGTTTCTCAGCTAGGTACTCCCTCCCAAAGGGGTTCACATGGATCCCCAGAAAGTAGAAGTGATCCATGACTGGGTGACACCCTGGAGCATTTGGAAAAGGTTTGCAAACTTTTATAGGTGCTGTATACAGAGTTACTATCAAATTCTGGCTCCAATAACCTCCTTGGCTTTGCAAATCTGCCAAATTCTTCTGGACGATGGAAGTCCAACATGTTTTTTTAACACATGAAGGAGTGATTCACCACTGTGCCCATCCTCGTGTGCCCTGTTCAAGTCAGCCATTCGTCCTGGAAACTGTTGCTTCCATTGTTGGTACTGGGGTGGTATTGTCCAAAAGAGTCTTGATCAAGAGCTCCATTCTGCGCACATTTCTCTTGAAAGCTCTCCCCTGCTGAACGTAACACTGAGATTTCAGATGAGGAGCTATTTGCCACCAAGGCACTTTCAAGATATGGAGGCACCACATGGAAGGGGTGAGATGCCCCATGCAGGTATATACCAATCACAAAAATCTGGAGTACCTACAGTCTGCTAAAGTCTTGAATCAACGACAGCTACACTGGGCTCTCTTCTTTTCAAGGTTTGATTTTTACCATCACAAGCCACCCTGGCTCTACAAATGGAAAATCAGATACCCTCTGCAGGAAAGAAGAGTATGCCTGCAGTCCCAGACAATCCTGTGTAGAGCTGTCCTGCATCCTGAAACCACAACACTTCCTTGGAGGGTCATTGCTACCAGACTTAATGGCAACATACATTCTGCTCTTGGGATGACCCTTTTGCTAAGAAGATCCTAACCTATGATACCAAACCCTTGGCTGAAATTACACAGAGAGACCAATTTCTTCATGTCCATGGGCGTATTTATGTTCCCAAGGGAAGCCTTCGCTTGGAAGGTTTACATCTATACCACAATGTCCCTTGGCCAGGTCACTTCAGCCAGGCAAAAACCATATGCCTGACATGCCGATTGTTTTGGTGGCCAAAACTGTGACCTGACATTCAGGCTTATGTCAAATCATGTGACACCTGTGCCGTATAAAGGTACCTTGACCTAAACCCTTTGAAATACTAATACCTGCTGAGACCCCTGCAAGGCGTTGGATCCAGATCACCCTGGATCTCATTGTTGAACTCCTTGATTCTGAGGGTTGTCATATCTTCTTGACAATGGTGGATCAGCTTACAAAGATGGCACATTTTATCCCCTGTGCATAACTCCCCATTGCTGAAGACACCACCTGCCTCCTTATCTCCTATGTTGTCCATTCTCCACAGCATCCAAGATCACATTACTTCAGATCGGGGACCCCAGTTTTTGGAGGAAAAGCACTTCAATTGCTAGAAATGCATCTTCATATAATAACATCATCAGCAATCAGATGGCCAATCAGAAAGGATGAACAAGGTATGGGAACAGTACCTACAGTGCTTCACTAATTGCCACCAAGGTAACTGGGCCTCACGCATTCTGTATGCAGAATTTGCATATAGTAATGTGGACCACGCTTTGATCAGGATGAGCCTGTTTTTTGATAACTACAATTTTAACCCCCATATTTCATCCTGCATTGCCTACAGCACCCACTGCTCCTGCAGCATCGAACCTGATACCCCACATCCAACAAACCCAAGGCGAGCTAAAGTAACATCTTGATTCAGTTAAGGCAATGTATAAGCATTATACTAACCGTCACTGACAGGATGGTCCTACTTTTGCAGTGAGACAGAAGGTGTGGCTATTGGCCAAACACCGCAAGACAGCTGACCCATCTGCAAACTAGAGCACCAGTACATGAGCCCTTATCAGTTCTGCAGACAAATCGACCCAGTAACCTTCAAGCTTCAGCTTCCCCAATCTCTCAAGGTGCATCCTGTATTTCATGCTTCCCTCCTGAAACCCTTCTCAGACAATACCTTCCCTAACCAAAACAAACTCCCCAGCCCCACCACCAGTTCACATTCAGGGACAAGAAGAGTATCTTGTCCATGAGATCCCAGATACAATGAGGGAAGTTGTGGTCCCCCATCGATGGGGAAGGATACAGGCCCGAGGAGTGGACCTGGGAACCAGCTCACCATGTACACACCCCTGAAAGTCAACTCTTTCCAAAGGAGATACCCAGATCTCCTGCACCCTGAGGTAACCTCGGGGGGGGGGGGGGCATGATGTCAGAACCTGGTCTCAAATGCCAGTTTTGAACCCAGGCCCACTGGGTTCTTAGCCATCGCACTACACCAACTCATCCAATTATCAGGGAATTCACAGACTTGGGTGGGCCAGCTTCTGCGACCTGCTTTCTGATTAGCCACATGATCTTGACCCTGATTAGTTGGTGACTATATATAAAATTCCCGCTTTGTTTTTGCCCTTGTCTGAGCAACAAGCCCCTGCCTGCTAGTTGCTACTCAGACCCTGCTTGACCCTCCCTTGCTGCCTCACCTGACTCTGTCCTGCTGACCCATCTGATCCTGCTTTGCTGCCCTTCCTGATCCTGTCTCACTGCCTCACCTGACTCCACCAGCTACCTCATTATACATTCCCCTTGGTTTGGAACTCCTGGCTATCGGACCTGAGATTAGATACAGGGCTTGAGTGCAATAATATGTTAAAGACAATATAACAACACGGAAAGTTGTGCTCCTTGTAAGCCGTGAGGACTGAGTACCTGAGCAACCAAGCAGTGCATCTACTGTAGGAGATCAAAAATGCACACTGTGCATTCACCTAAATCTCTTCATATTATTCAGCTCGTATATTCTTATTTTACATACATCTAACACTACATAAACTAGGCAGGCTGCAACTCACTGCTTTACTGAGCAGTTCCAGAACTGTGAGTCTCAATATGGAGCAAGGCCTTTTGACTTTTGCAACCACCATCCATGTCCTTATCAAAAAATAATGTCTACTCCACATAGGAACAGTATATATACAATAAGTGTGTTGTCCCTCTGTCACCTCCTTGAACCCTGTCTTACTCAAACAGGGACTGAGGGTGAGACTCACTGGCCAGGATGAGGACAGTGGAGAAATAATGATTTTCATTTTTAATTCACACATGTTATTTAGTGTAATAAACAGGTATTGCAAAACCCATCTCACTGGCCTTGCTGGTAGCATAGGGTTGCCAACTGTCTAATCGCACAAACCCAAACATCCTTGCCCCGCCCTCCTGTCCCGCCCCTTCTTTGAGGCCCTCCCCCTGCTCACTATAGTCCCCCTACCTCTGTCGCTTCCTTTTCCCCACCCTCATTCACGTTCACCAGGCTGGGGCGGGGGTTGGGGTGCAGGAGGTGCTGGAGGGTGGGGCTGAAAGGTTCAGAGTGCAGGACGGGGCTCAGGGCTGAGCCTGGGGCAGGCGGTTGGGATGCGGGAGTGGAGTTCAGGGTGCGGGCTCTGGGAGGGAGTTTGTGTGTGGGGTAGGGCTCAGGGCTGGGGAACGGGGGTAGGGTGCAGGAGGGAATTTGGCTGCTGGAGGGGACTGGGGCAGGGGGTTGGGGTGCAGGAGGGGCTCTGGGTGCAGGCTCTGGCTGGGCAGCGCTTACCTTGGGTGGCTTCCAGAAGTGGTGGAAAAAAAAAAAAAGCTAATGTGCTCAATGCTTTTTTTGCCTCTGTCTTCACTAACAAGGAAAGCCCCCAGACTGCTGCGCTGGGCATCGCAACATGGGGAGTAGATGGCCAGCCCTCTGTGGAGAAAGAGGTGGTTAGGGACTATTTAGAAAAGCTGGACGTGCACAAGTCCATGGGGCCGGACGAGTTGCATCCGAGAGTGCTAAAGGAATTGGCGGATGTGATTGCAGAGCCATTGGCCATTATCTTTGAAAACTCGTGGCGAACGGGGGAAGTCCCAGATGACTGGAAAAAGGCTAATGTAGTGCCAATCTTTAAAAAAGGGAAGAAGGAGGATCCTGGGAACTACAGGCCGGTCAGCCTCACCTCAGTCCCCGGAAAAATCATGGAGCAGGTCCTCAAGGAATCAATCCTGAAGCACTTAGACGAGAGTAAAGTGATCAGGAACAGTCAGCATGGATTCACCAAGGGAAGGTCATGCCTGACTAATCTAATCGCCTTCTATGATGAGATTACTGATTCTGTGGATGAAGGGAAAGCAGTGGATGTATTGTTTCTTGACTTTAGCAAAGCTTTTGACACTGTCTCCCACAGTATTCTTGTCAGCAAGTTAAAGAAGTATGGGCTGGATGAATGTACTATAAGGTGGGTAGAAAGTTGGCTAGATTGTCGGGCTCAACGGGTAGTGATCAATGGCTCCATGTCTAGTTGGCAGCCGGTGTCAAGTGGAGTGCCCCAAGGGTCGGTCCTTGCACCGGTTTTGTTCAATATCTTCATAAATGATCTGGAGGATGGTGTGGATTGCACTCTTAGCAAATTTGCGGATGATACTAAACTGGGAGGAGTGGTAGATACGTTGGAGGGCAGAGATAGGATACAGAGGGACCTAGACAAATTGGAGGATTGGGCCAAAAGAAACCTGATGAGGTTCAATAAGGATAAATGCAGGGTCCTGCACTTAGGACGGAAGAACCCAATGCACAGCTACAGACTAGGGACCGAATGGCTAGGCAGCAGTTCTGTGGAAAAGGACCTAGGGGTTACAGTGGACGAGAAGCTGGATATGAGTCAGCAGTGTGCCCTTGTTGCCAAGAAGGCCAATGGCATTTTGGGATGTATAAGTAGGGGCATAGCGAGCAGATCGAGGGACGTGATCGTTCCCCTCTATTCGACATTGGTGAGGCCTCATCTGGAGTACTGTGTCCAGTTTTGGGCCCCACGCTACAAGAAGGATGTGGAAAAATTGGAGAGAGTCCAGCGAAGGGCAACAAAAATGATTAGGGGACTGGAACACATGACTTATGAGGAGAGGCTGAGGGAGCTGGGATTGTTTAGTCTGCAGAAGAGAAGAATGAGGGGGGATTTGATAGCTGCTTTCAACTACCTGAGAGGTGGTTCCAAAGAGGATGGTTCTAGACTATTCTCAGTGGTAGAAGATGACAGGACAAGGAGTAATGGTCTCAAGTTGCAGTGGGGGAGGTTTAGGTTGGATATTAGGAAAAACTTTTTCACTAGGAGGGTGGTGAAACACTGGAATGCGTTACCTAGGGAGGTGGTAGAATCTCCTTCCTTAGAAGTTTTTAAGGTCAGGCTTGACAAAGCCCTGGCTGGGATGATTTAATTGGGGATTGGTCCTGCTTTGAGCAGGGGGTTGGACTAGATGACCTCCTGAGGTCCCTTCCAACCCTGATATTCTATGATTCTATGATTCTATGGTGGCATGTCTGGCAGTAGCTCCTAGGCTCAGGGGGGGCCAGGCAGCTCTGTGTGCGGCCCCTCAGCTCCCATTGGCCATGGTTCCCTGTTCCCGGCCAATGGGAGCTGCAGAGTCGGCGCTCAGGGCGGGGGCAGTGTGCAGAGACCCCCTGGCCACCTCTGCGCCTAGGAGCTGATGCTGGACATGCCGGCCGCTTCCGGGAGCAGCGTGGAGCCAGGGCAGGTAAGGAGCCTGGCTTAGCCCTGCTGCGCCACTGGACTTTTAGAGGCCTAAAATCTTCGGGATTGGCTTTAGTAGCCTCCAGGAGATCGAGTCCGATTCCAGGAGACTCCCGGCCAAACTGGGAGGGTTGGCAACCCTATGGTAGCATAATGCAATACCCTGGAGTCAAGCCCATTCATGTGGTATGGCAAGGTTAGTGGGCAAGGTCCTCTTGAAAAGTAATGGCTGCCCCTCCTTTCCCAAGGGAATGGGTGGGGGCAATAATGGTTGAGGAAATACATTAATTTTGAACAGGAGCCCTCGCTTGGCTGAATGGAAAGACTAGAAGTTCAAAGCCAATGATAAAAGACAATGAGTGTGTGAGGGAAATGAGGGGGACAAGGTGGGTAGGGCCGGGGCAAGGGGAGAGGTTGTGGGTAGGAGGAAAGGACAGGATTAGAGAGATTTTAAAGGAAGAGACTGCTGCCCCTGAGGTAGTTACATGAGCTGCCCCAGGGAGAGTGTCACAGCTGAGGAGGGTCGGAAGCCTGAAAGAGAGAGCGAGTCCCCCTTCCTCAGGAATCCCGCTGCTGCTGGTGCCAGTGCCAGCTGCTCCGAAATCCACCTGCTACTGTTGGGGCGGGGAGCAGGGAGCCTAAGAGAGCAAAACCCTCCTCACTTCTTGACACAGAGGGGTGGGAGGTGAGCACTGCCGCTGGCTGCCACAAGGCCTGATTTCAGCTTCTCTTCTGTCCAAAAGGAGGGAATGGAGAGGCCACTCTTTAGCAATACATTGAAAAGGAAAGGGCCACTAAGTCCAAGTTCTTCACAAATATAGTGAAAAGAAAGAATCCATTTGATTCCCCTGGCCCTTCTGGCTCCCTGCGCCCCCGGGTTGATCTAGTTTGGATGAATCCTCTGTGTGTGCTGGAGCTACCTTCATTTTATATGGCATTATCATTATTGAGCTGTGCCAAGGGCTCTCAGCCTATGGATGTGCCAGGCTGTACATTGATGACTGCACTGCAGCTGCCTGCCCTCCCTGCTGTGTAAGCAGCACCAGAGAACATCTGCTGGGCGACCTGGAGCAGCAGCATTAATGGAGTTAAAAACGCTGCAGGAGTCATTAGAAACAGTCTGTCAAGAGAGTTAAGAGCAAGTGGACTGGCTGGGGCTGCATCACTTCAGATTATTCCCATCTCCAGGGGAAGGAGGGAGGTTTTGACCAAATGATCGCAATCTCGCTTCACTAGGCCATTTGGCAGCACATCCACCTGAGAATGCCAGAAACCCACCTCCAGCTTCTCCCAGGAAACCCATCTGCTCGGGCCTGCTGCCCATGTTTGGAGGTGTAGGGTGCCCTCTGGTGGTGGAAGCGTACCTTTTTGTAAGAATAAAAGGCAATTTGCCTTGGGAAAAGAAGGACGGCTGTAGAGAAGGATTGTTTGTTAGTAGTTTTGAGACAGGTTTGCGTTTTTTTGGTCTGGAAAGGGTAAGGTTGGTTCAGAGAGATCATTGCCTCGTTATCTCTACTGGCTGAGCCTGGGTTTCAGGGCTGAGAGGCAGCTATTCTTTCAGTTACCCTCCCGGGTCAGAACATCCCTTTATTCCTGTAAAAAGAAAAGGAGTACTTGTGGCACCTTAGAGACTAACCAATTTATTTGAGCATAAGCTTTCGTGAGCTTATGCTCAAATAAATTGGTTAGTCTCTAAGGTGCCACAAGTACTCCTTTTCTTTTTGCGAATACAGACTAACACGGCTGTTACTCTGAAACCTTTATTCCTGTGTAAACATTTTACAGTAATGGTGTACGGTGTTCTACCAAACACTATGTCTCACAGTAATGCGGCTGCAGCATCTAGTGCCATCACTGCAGAATAGTACTACATCATGTAAATGTCTCATTAACTTCCCCAGCCCCGGTATCTAGTTTTTTTTCCAGTGGAAGACATCTGACTTCTCTCCCCTTTCCCCCCGGCCCCTTCTCGCTTCAAGGGTCGATATTTTACCTCTGCCTTTGAACAGGTGACACTGATCCTTCCACACAGCAAGACTCCAGCCCATGGAGCTAGACAACCTGAATAAAAGAAGACATAAAAGAAAAGGGCTCAGGCTTCCTCAGCAGCTTCAAGTTACTCTCAGGCAATGTGTCCTCATTCAAAAATAAACTGGTGGTGATGGCAGGGTGTGTGTGTGTGTGTTGAGGGGGGTGGGGGGTGGGAGAGCTGTACAGAGGAGGGTTGTTAACATGCCTCAGCTTCCATGCTGTATTTTTAGGGTTGGCATTTAGACTTGGCTCAGGTACAAGTGGCTGGAAAATGTTTGGCATTTCCTCTTCCTGTCAGATGATATGGTGAGTACGTACGGGGCGCTCTACCCTAACGCACCAAACCCAGGCCATCAGGTGACTTGCACACAATGCAGGTGTCACCTCCTTGTCTCTTTGTTCATCCCTTGCTTCCAGAAATAAAACAGAGTCTCCCTTGTTAATTAGGATTAATTATTCATGTTATTACTGTTAGCAATTAGCACTAATGGAGCCCTTTCCATCTTCAAAGCGCTTTACAAATATTCACTAATTAATCATGTCTCCTGCTCTGCTGGGTCTTAGAACCTGTCTGAAGCTAAACAAATAATTTAAAGCATGTTGTACTGTGTCAGGAGCTTCAAATAGCACAGGCCACTTGGGGAAATACTTTAAATATATTCAGTGAGATGCCTAATAGGGTTTTTGTTAGCTGTGCACCCACGATGGGGAAATATACTACTGCATGGTAAGGAAACTAAATTGCAAGTGAGTAGAGTCCCCACTCCAGACGTAAGGGAATGGGAATATTTATGAATGGAAATTGGTGACCAGCTGCCACAAATACCACACAATTAATTTTAACGCACGGGTAAAAGAGCTGCCAGAATACATTGTCAAATGATTAGGGAATTTTGGTTTAGGTTGCAGTTTCCTCTTCTCTTTGCCTTCCTAAATTTTCAAACAATTTCATTTTCTGTGCCTCTTCATACTCCAGCCATCAGTTTTATGATATGACTGATTTGGGTTCATGTCACATGCGGGGCTATCAGCTGGGGATGCCAAGGGCAGGGTAGCTTCATTCCATTTGCTCGGAAATCCGTGAGACTCCTGTTTTATTTTTTATATAGTGAAAAATAACCTCAGGATTGGGGGCGGCGGGGGTCTGTGAATACTGAGAAGACAGCAGCCCAGTAATTACATTTACCCAAATGCAGAGTGGGTGAGGATTTGGACTGTGAGGGGTGGCTCACTGGACAGTACTTGTGATGCTTTTCTCGCTAGATCTTTGAATATTTTTAAAGCTGCTATTCCCAGCACTGTCTGGAGCTGTCAGTTCTAATCACCAGAAGCTTAGTGGCTGACTTTTGGATGCTGTACACTGGAATGCACCAATATCAGTGAAGATAGCTCTGTTTATGTGGGGAAATCTCTGGCAATGATAGAATCACCAGTTTGCATCTTTACAAACACATGGATCCAATTTACTTTTAATGCATTTGCAATATTTTAAATGCCAGATCATGGAGGACACAGCACGAGAGAGGAGATGCAGGAAGGGCCCAGATCGTCCATGGAGAAAAACAAGCAGACACAAAGGTAGGCCCTGGTGCATGGGGGAGCTGAATGAGAGACACACACAGGCAAGCCTTGGTATTTGCAAACAGTAAGAATTCTCCAATGTGTTGTTTTTGAGAAATTGTTTTCATGGGATCTAATATTCAGGAACACAGCAGATCCTGGTCCAGACCCTCACCTCAGGTAAATTGTCATAGCCCCCGTTTAAGGATCTGGCCCATAGTGCATGTGTGCGCATATCTGGGCAGGGAGTAGGAGGTAGGTTAGGGCTTGAGAATAACATAGCATTGAATTAGTGTGCAGTGGGGCCAGGTGAGTGATAAGGTGAAAGAATTTATTTAGCAGCATTGTTGATCGCAGTTACTATTTGCTAAGCACTGACAACGTGCTCAGAGCTGTACAAGGCACAAATATAAAGACAGTCCCTGTGCAGAGGAAAGCCATGAAGTGAGTGTGGTGACCCCAGCGTGGTAACATACAGCCAGGAGGTCCAGTGCAAAGCTTGCAGTCCCAGAGTGGGTCAGGCTTGAGTTTAGAGTATAGACTGAGCTAGCCTCCCACTTAGAGGGGTTTCCCCCAGCTCAAAGCATACTGCTATGATGGAGCTTCCATGAAATCTGCCAAGGGCATGTGAGGAACAACCTGGGCATGAGACCACCCTGCCGATTCTTGGGTTTGACATAGTTGCAGTAAGAAGAAAAATGTGACCTACGGTATCAACCTCCTCCGTCCCCCCTTCCCCTCTTTTATCCCTTCACCTGGAAAAAAAATCTCATACAAGAGAACCAGCTGCAGAAGTCTTTTAGTGGGAGAAGCTCATAAATCTCCATCCAGCCCCCTGACCTTTGGTTTCCCTGGGGATCCACATTGAGGGAAAGGAAGCATTTTTCCTGTGGCAGTGACATGTAGGACGGAGGTCTCCCCTTGTCAAACCAGATGTTATATAAATACACAAACCTGTGCTGTCAATTATAAACTTTGCCCAAATCCATCCACTGAAGAAAAGGATATTCTAGTTAGAAAGGTACAGCTTTGATGAGAAGGTAGGGATGGAGTAAGGGTTAACTAAAGGATTGGAGAGCAAAGCCAGGGGCTTCTTTTTGTGAAGGACAGATTTTGCATTTCAAAAGAACCGATCCCATAGAAGGTTGGGGGTTGAGTCTGGGCATGAGGAGACATCCAGGTTAGGATAGGAGAAGGATCACCAAAGACAAACACAAGACAGCTCAGGTTCAGTGCTACCCAACATGCCATTTTGATTTGAGTGTTGGCTCAGGGATTGATTCTGAGCTGGGTTCAAGTTTGGTTTGGGATTCAGTACAGATAAATGTTGGACCCTGTAGAGGACTTCACTTAGCGCTCATCCTCACCTAAACCCATAGAGGAGGCAAGAGGCAGATGTACATGCTTTCCAACGTGTCTCAGGCAGAAAACCAGAAAGTAATTGGTTTCAGAGAGTCATTTGGTGATCTACCACACTCATGTGACAGCGACTCTTTCAGCCAGGAAGTGCAGGGTAGTAGAGAGAAGATAAATAGTTAGCGTTGCAGGGGGACTTTCCAGAGGAACTTACAGCCTAACAGCAGTAGCTATGAGAGAAATGCATGGCACCAAGCAGGGGTTTCTTCCACCAGGTTGGTGTGGGGAGGGGTTGTCAGGCATGCCATGTGGGCACAGCAGAGTCAGATGGGGGAATATGGGCGGAGCAGTGGAAACTTCATGTGGATCCAGTTAACTTTTCAAATTTCAAACACTAACAGAAACGGGTAGAAATAGGCTGCTAACACAGTTCTCCTTTGTCCCCTAACCGACAGTACACACCTGCTGTGGAGGTGCTAAGGCCCAGTTCTCCCAGACAGGGGGTATTTTCTCAAGGGGACACCAGCAGAGTGCATTGCTCTCTCATTTGGATGGTGACAGAAATGGCAAGTCCCTGTTCTTCCATTAAGGGGACACTTCCTGTAGGTGGCACCAGAACCACTCCCTACTCTCTAACTTGACAGTGACAGAGATGCTATAGGCCATATCTCTTTCCCAAGAGAGGATATTTCCTGTGGGTGGCACCAGCACCATGCCCTGCTTTCTAGCATGGGCAGCAGCTGAGATGTTAAGACCCAGTTTCCCAGTTACAAAAGTTCTTGAAATGAAGCTATTTGCTCTCCATTCTGCAGAGAGCCATGTTCTGAGATTTCCCAGAATGCAAAGAATCTCCCCCTAACACCCAACATAGGAACTCCGAATTTTAGATGCAAAGATAAATTAAAAATTGGCATTGCAGAGCCTCTCCTCCTCTCATGCTGCTGAAAAGTGATATTAACAGCTACCAGCTGAAGCTTAATACTGGTTTGCACATCAGAATAACCACTGCTGTTTAACAGATTGTTAATGTTCTGTGCGTAATCTTTACAGTCCTTCTCTTGATTGTCAAACTAGTATTAAAACAGGATAAAAACTGGTTCATTCTCTCCAAAGCTGGGCTCCCAAATGGCTGGTGCCAAAAATGACATAATTTTTTTCAGCAGTACAGTGCTGCCTGCCAGACACTAACAAATGCACGGTGAGTGTGGCATACTTACAATCCTCTTACAGTGGATAAAGGACTCATTGGAAGTAATTACTTTCTGCACTACATTTTTCTAGTGTACTCAATTGAATGTTTGGAGTCTGTCTGTGAGATCAGGGACTTGAGTGCTAGGCTCAGCAAAGGGGGAAAAATTAATCTCCCCATCAACTACCACTCAATAAACCAACACCTGAAGGGAAAAGCAGTGACCAGGCAGAAAGAGGAAGCCATACCCCTCTTCTATTTGCTAATAAACATGGCACCGTGCACCTGTCCCAAATACACTCCGGAAAGGACTGCTGTAAGACTGGGTGAATAATGCAATAATGGTACTGGGAGCATTCGCTCGAGCATTTCAAGGAATTGACTTTGATTGTGTTGTGGCTCTGTGCGCTCACATTCTCCCAGACCTGTACAGAGGGAGATTTGCTAGAATGAATATGCACAGTAAGCAAGCGGTCAGCCTGAGTAGTGGTCAAATTTGACTTTGAACTGAGCAGTGAATGTCCACGATTGGAATAGTGAATGTGCAATTTGAAATTTGCTTAGCTAATGATGTGTTACAAAAGTCATCGAATCAGGGAACAGCATCGATACCATATGACTGCTATATCCAGCTGCCAGAGTGCAAATGGTGACTATTCACAATGAACTCTTTACAAATACTCTACGGGCTGAGAATTAGTTACTAAAGAAATTTGCAAATATTAACAAATACATTTGAGAATTGTGCAACTTGTCCGTAAATAGAAAAAATGTTAAGTAAGTAATTCACTAGGAATTATTTGCCAAGCTCTTCTTGTTAATTCTGCCTGCATTTTGGAAACTTTCAGGGGTCATGTGAGGCCTGCGCTGTCTTCATTTGTCTTCAACTTCTTTAATTCCAGGCCAGCTATGGAGAATGAGACTTAGTATCTGCCAATAAGTCAGTGGCCCTGACCATCCCATCTGTGGGGTTCGCAGTTACTCTGCCCATGTGTGAGGGCATGGCCTAACACAGCAGCTGTACGCACGCCTTGTGCACTGCTCAGTGGACACAGCCGAGGGAAGAGTAATTGTCAGAGGAGGAAATGCTGCTCTGCATTCTCCCCCACTCAGACATATTTTGGGAGACTGTGCAAGGACAACACAGAGCTCTCAGGAATACTCTTCTGTTTCCTCCCCAAAGCGGCAGCAACAAACATGCTAGGGAAAGATCCTGCTGGACCTTAGTAGAACTGGCAGTAAACCATACCAAATAAGAGCCCTTTATTATAGTGTGATGGATTGTGGCTAGAGAGGTATGCACTCCAGAGATGAGGAAGTGATGGGGGAACACATGGATAATGGGCAATATCTCCAACCATATGGTTGCCAGGAAGTGAATTCTCTGATGCACACTATTACCATGTTGGCTTCATGCACTGTTCACTTGGATGCATACTGCAACATGTGTGCTGTTGTAAGGCCTACTCTTTTGAAAACTATGCAAGACAGTGGTCAAGTCTTTTGTGTTTTATGGCTGTCACTTATGAAGCATGTCAGTACAGTCTGCTGTCAGGGTCTCTATCTGTGCATAAGATTGTTCATTACTTGACACATTCAGTCAACCAGCAACCTCCAGACTCTGCCACCCACTGAGTGTATTTTGCTCCTCTTGCCTACCCTCTGCCTTTGTTCCTCATCATGCGGTGGCCTGGAAGTCACAGTTATGGTTGCTAGGGGGTGGCAGTAGCTATTGTACAGTCTCTGCACTTGAGAAGCTGAGCTCTCATGTAATGAGCAAGACATATATGTTACAGAGAGAGGCCAAATAGAAAGACAACCAGAGACAGGCCGGTGGTCACACAGCAGGACAGAAAAAGGAGGATGAATGAATGACACAGACAGGGTTAGGAGAAAGACAGAAAGAGACAAAAAGAGAAGACAGAGAAAGAAAGGGAAAGACTGGGGAAAAGATGCTCTTGTGGTTAAGTCACTAGACTTTGAACCAGGTCATCTGAGTTCAACTCCCTATTCTGCCACAGATTTCCTGAGTGACCTTGTACGAGTCACAGTCTCTCTATTCCTGAGTTCCCCATCTGTAAAATGGGGATAATACTTCTTACAGTATTAGGGGGGAGCATAAATCCACAAATACCAGGAGGTGCTCAGATACCACTCTCATGAAGGCCATGTAAATAGAAAGAGAGGATGGATAAAGAGAGCGTCTCATGAACTGTTACTGTACCTCCTGTTCAGTACCCTCCTTCTCTTTGCACTCCTACTTGCTCACAGCCCTGAACATGGCGGCTGCTCGAATCAGATTTAGATACAAAGGCTCCTCCCTGTGACTTTGCTCTGGACCACTGGAGATGGTAAAGGGAAAAGAGGAGACAGAACTCCACCAGCTAACCCTTGCCTTTTGTGCACTGAGGAGGGGGGGTGGGGGAATTTGGGGGAGAAGACAGAGGGACTGTGGTAGGAGAGGAACCCACTATGATTTTAGGAATCCAAAATTGAAATATATTCTGAAATTTATGCAGTGTCTAGTTCACACAGCTATATATGGAACTTGCTCTGTACACTGACTGCACTAAAGTGACCTGCTGTGCCTTGGGCCTTTCCCTTTTGCTTATGAGAGCAATGAGACCCAGAATGGGATTTCACTACTGAACTCAAGGGGGAGGAGCAGGGGCACTCGTATTCTGCATCAGCATCTCAGTAGAAGAAGCTCCATTGTCACTGCCTACTGTTGCATACACTGAGATAATGGAGCTGTAGAGAAGTCAAGCACAGGGTCATGGCTCAGGTACTCAGTGATATCAGAACTCATTCATGTGGAAAATGATCACCCAAGCCCCCACTCTCCGATCCTTTCTAACATGAAGAGTCAAGTCAGGCAAACAAGAGAAGTGCTAGGAAAGACAGTATTGTCTTGCAGATAAACAATGAGAAAGCAGCACAAGGCCCACCTCAGAAGCTGGGAGTCAAGGCCAGGAGTAAACATTCCTCCCCTGGAAAAGGGAAGAGGCAGTAGGGACTGTGCTTCGGACATGTATTTAGCTGTCAGAAATGTAATAGCCAGAAAGGTGACTTTCCACCTCATTCTATGGGGATGCCAGAAATGAAATGCTACTGTGACAGAGGGGTGCTACAAACCGTATATCCATGATGCCCAGGAAACTCAGGGTCTGTACTGTTGATATCTTGAATAAGAAGCTGAATAGAACACGGACAGGAGTTACCAAAACATTGTTTCCATGTAGCACTTTTACTCATGAAACACAAGTTGGCCTTGCTGTGTAAGTCTCCACAATTGTTTTTTTCTCCTCCCAAAGAATCAATCATAGAATCATAGAATATCAGGGTTGGAAGGGACCTCAGGAGGTCATCTAGTCCAACCCCCTGCTCAAAGCAGGACCGATCTCCAATTAAATCATCCCAGCCAGGGCTTTGTCAAGCCTGACCTTAAAAACTTCTGAGGAAGGAGATTCCACCACCTCCCTAGGTAACGCATTCCAGTGTTTCACCACCCTCCTAGTGAAAAAGATTTTCCTAATATCCAACATAAATCTCCCCTACTGCAACTTGAGACCATTACTCCTCGTTCTGTCATCTGCTACCACTGAGAACAGTCTAGAGCCATCCTCCTTGGAACCCCCTTTCAGGTAGTTGAAAGCAGCCATCAAATCCCCCCTCATTCTTCTCTTCCGTAGACTAAACATCCCCAGTTCCCTCAGCCTCTCCTCATAAGTCATGTGTTCCAGTCCCCTAATCATTTTTGTTGCCCTCCGCTGGACGCTTTCCAATTTTTCCACATCCTTCTTGTAGTGTGGGGCCCAAAACTGGACACTGTACTCCAGATGAGGCCTCACCAGTGTCGAATAGAGGGGAACGATCACGTCCCTCAATCTGCTGGCAATGCCCCTACTTATACATCCCAAAATGCCATTGGCCTTCTTGACAACAAGGGCACACTGTTGACTCATATCCAGCTTCTCGTCCACTGTAACCCCTAGGTCCTTTTCTGCAGAACTGCTGCCAAGCCATTCGGTCCCTAGTCCGTAGCGGTGCATGGGATTCTTCCGTCCTAAGTGCAGGACTCTGCACTTGTCCTTGTTGAACCTCATCAGATTTCTTTTGGCCCAATCCTCCAATTTGTCTAGGTCCCTCTGTATCCTATCTCTACTCTCCAGCATATCTACCTCTCCTCCCAGTTTAGTGTCATCTGCAAACTTGCTGAGGGTGCAATCCACACCATCCTCCAGATCATTTATGAAGATATTGAACAAAACCGGTGCAAGGACCGACCCTTGGGGCACTCCACTTGATACCGGCTGCCAACTAGACATAGAGCCATTGATCACTACCCGTTGAGCCCAACAATCTAGCCAGCTTTCTATCCACCTTATAGTCCATTCATCCGGCCCATACTTCTTTAACTTGCTGGCAAGAATACTGTGGGAGACAGTGTCAAAAGCTTTGCTAAAGTCAAGGAACAACACATCCACTGCTCTAGGGACAGCTCTACTTATTGAGCTCAATGGAGTTACAGGATGAATTTTCCTCTTGATTATCTATACTCCCATGGCAACTAGAGGCCCCAACCAAGATCAGGGCCCCATTGTACTTGGCACTGCACAAACCTAGAGTAAAAGGCAGTCTATGTCCTGACAGGTTTCAGAGTAGCAGCTGTGTTAGTCTGTATCTGCAAAAAGAAAAGGAGGACTTGTGGCACCTTAGAGACTAACAAATTTATTTGAGCATAAGCTTTCATGAGCTACAGCTCACTTCAGCTCACGAAAGCTTATGCTCAAATAAATTTGTTAGTCTCTAAGGTGCCACAAGTCCTCCTTTTCTTTTTATGTCCTGACAATGTCACAATCTCCCCTCATCTGTAGGCACTCATTCTGCTTCCCCTGTTGTTGCACCTTACTTTAGTGCATCCACACACCTGTAGTCCTTAATGCATCTTTATTCAAGAAAGGAGTTAGATGAGTTTTACAATCAGAGATACCAAACCAGAAAGCCTTTCCCTTGAGGACAAGATACTGCTCCTGAATCCAGGTGCCTGCTCGTGTGTGTATGTCAGCCACTCTCTCTTTGTAGGAAAGATGTTTTTTGTCTGACAGACAAGTCTCATCAAGGAACCAACCTACTCCCTGAAGCATAAGATTTGGTTACCATTCTTAAGTTAGGATAAACAATTGTCCTAAAGAGACCTAGCTATGAAATCTGACTCAGTGACTTCCTGATGCCGTCACTTGATGATCATCTCTCCAAAGACATGACAAACTGCACAGGATACAACTGAGGGCAGGAGAGAAGAGTGCAGTCAGGAAAAACAGATGAGGTGGCCTAAACCTAGTTATTTCAATTTCATACTTTATTAAGTGTATCGTTATTCTTCAGGGCAGGAAATTTAGAACTGGAAGCGTTCCTCTCCAAAATCTGGCAGAGAGGAAACCTTTCTTCCTTTTCTTTTTATCACCGTCTCTCCCACCTCCATCACCCTGGCCTCTCCCAAAACACACAATTTTAGGTTTCAGTACAGATGCTCCAGATGGGACATTGTATACCTGAGCCTGGATGCTGAACAATGCCCACTTTCTTTCCCGTGGAGCAGCATGGAGTAAGAGACTCGTGTTGTCTCAGCTTTCGTAGTGGGAGATTTATGAGGTGTTCCACTCCAGGGGACACTGCCAAATGTTAATTGCTTCTGTTACATGACTGCTGAGGAAGAAAGGGAAGAAAAAGAAGGAACTCTTTCAATAAAAGACTGTGTTTGAGGTTCATTGCCTTTACATGAAGTATCAGTTTATATCCCTTCTGAATTGCTGGTCACCTTTGGTTCTGCTTTTGAATACCAGTTGCCACAGTGTTACCTGCCTTTATTCTGTTCTTGATTAAGTAGAATATAGAAACGTCCAATCAGCACATTTAGCATGGAAGAGAAAAAGCTATGTTTTAAAAATAAACCCAAACAACACAGCTTCTTTGAAGTGCAATATCTAAGCAAGATAACCACGTTGGCAAGGGGTTAGCCACACAAGGGGTCCCCATTTAACAAGTCACAGTTATACCTAACTTGATTGCCTCTCTCCCCAGTCAGTGGCTCTTGTTTTTATGCTGGTATAATTCTGTGGCGTTATACCCATCTACAGCTATAGTCATGCATCTGTAAATCAGGCCCCATGTTATTATTTGGGGTGTAAGGGGAACACTTATTTTTCCTAATGTGTTTTTTTTATTAAACAGATGTAATGTTTGGATCAGGGCTAATTTATTTTAGAAAAATGGCCTGGATAATTAATCTATAATTCCATTGAAAAAGAAAAGTTAGTGGGAATTTTAATAAAAGCAGTAAAGTATTCGTTACTTTTGCAACACAACAGAGACACTTTATCCACTAAGCCAGTGGTTCTCAACCAGGGGTACGCGTCTTGCAGGGGGTACATCAACTCACCTAGATATTTGTCTAGTTTTACAACAGGCTAAATAAAAAGCACTAGCAAAGTCAGTACAAACTAAATTTCATACAGACAATTACTTGTTTATACTGCTCTATATACAATACACAGAAATTTAAGTACACTATTTATATTCCAATTGATTTGTTTTATAATTATATGGTAAAAATGAGAAAGTACGCCATTTTTCAGGAATAGTGTGCTGTGACCCTTTTGTATTTTTATGTCTGATTTTGTAAGCAAGTAGTTTTTAAGTGAGGTGAAATGTAGGGGTATTCAAGACAAATCAGACTCCTGAAGGGGATACAGTAGTCTGGAAAAGTTGACAGCCACTGCACTAAGCTTCATACACTTTTGATGTGGAGCCATGATAACCATAGGATGGTTTCTGTAGTGCAGTTGATATACTAAGAATTACCATTAAATAAAAAGTTAGAAGGGCTATGCAGACTTAGGGGCCTGGTGTGCAGGGGTAAACAGGTGCTGTGACCCACTACGCCCCCCTCCCTAGAATCAGTGGGCAGGAAGTGGCTGAGCAGGAAGTGGCTGGGCAGGGTGGGAGAGCAGAAAGAACCTGAGCCAGAATGGAGTGGGTAATACTGTGTTATGGGAATGGACCAACAGCATATTCCTTCCATCCCTGGAGCATAAGGGAAGCAGAGAAGAAATCATGCCACTCTGTGCATGATTCCCTGACTCGAGTGCTCCTGGTACCAGCACATCAATGCACTGCCCAATATGCAGGACTTGACAAAGCATCCAATTAAAAACTTTTTAAAAAGTCAATATTTGACCCTTCTGAGCGAAGCTCCAACAAACAAAGCCATTTCTTCAGCTCACACTGAGATCTACATGTGAACACTAAATTCCATGTGCAAAAAAATTCTGTGCAAAAATAAATCTCAGAAACAAAGAAACCTCATTATTTTGCAATACTTGGTATTGCCTGAGCAACACTCCAGATTCCTGATCGAGTTCAGTCTCAAATAGAGTTAAATACATTCTTCTTTTTCAGACTTGGCTTGAGTCGCTCCATGTTATGCACGGTGTATACCATTGGCAGGGCTGGATTAAGGCATAGGCTGCCTAGACACATGGTTAGGATCCAATTTGTGGGAGGGCACAATCTGAGCTCTGGCTGATTTGGTTCAGGTACTGGTGCAGAAGCCAGCCTAGTGGCAACAGTCAGGAGCAGCAGCTCTGGCCACCCCACTGCCATTCAGGTTTGTTTCAGCAGCTCCTCCATCACAGCAGGTCAGTGCAGCCAGAATTGAGTGAGTGTCATTGCTACATGGCACACAGGGGTTGCAGTGATGCTCGGGTTTGGCCCCGTGAAGGGGCTGTGGGGCACCCCCTGAGCAGCACCGTGACTCCTGTGCTTCATCACGGAGGGCCATGCAAACCTGACAGGATGCAATGCTACTCATTCAGTTTTGGCCCTGCCAACCCCTCCGTCATGATGGAGGGCCACAGGGCCAAATCTGAATGGGCAGTGGGGCGGCACATTTTGGGATCGGCTTCTGCACCGGGGCTTCCCTGCAGCCTTTTCCTGCTTCCAGAAGCCTGTGTCCCTCTGCTCTGCCTGCAGGACTTGCTCAGTGGCAGCCTCAAGTCCTGTTAGAAGTACAGGGAGCCGCGGTAAGTGCCCACACACAGATGAGCTGGTGGGAAAAGGGAAGTGGGGGGTTCTGGGGAGTGGACACAAGGGAAGTTTGCTTAGTGTAAGACAAAAATTTGTATGTGTAGACACCCTGCTAAGCTAAAGTGAGAGTGTTTCAGTTGTGTGCACCAAATGAAAAATTTCTAGGGATGCCTCTGAGCCACTCTCCATAGTTTGTAACTCAGAGGAAACAGAAAAGGAGTACAAGTGACTGTAATACATAACCTTAAAAAGAGAGCTATCAACTAATGAAAGTGCTAGAATCTGCCAGGAATAAGGGGACTCGCTGCTCCTGAGTCCTGCCAGTAACCTCCAGTTATGACTGGTACCAGAGATCCATCCTGAAGCATTATTACTCAGCTCTGGAATCATTACAGGAGTCTGGATGGAAAACCATTGACATGGCCAAAATGCCCTTTTAGTTCCTAGAACTGGGGTGGATTTGACTTGTACCTGGGAAAGTTCTGGAGATGGAAAAGCTGTAAGCAGAAATACCCTGACTATTCACAGCAAAGAATTACCCATTAGCCAAGAATTTCACAAAACCTCCAGACTATTTCTCACAAGAACTCCAGCAAAGAGTTCAGACAGTCTTTGGGAAGGTGGAGAATGCCAACTTCTTTGTGGGGCATTTGCCCATATTCAGTTATCACTTTAAAGTTTATACATTTACTTTTAATAATGGTTTCCAGCTCACTCACCAATAACTGAATGAAAGGGCTACAATCCTACAACTTCCTCAGCAGAATACTTAGCTTCTGACCCAGTGTTCAGGCTTCCCTCTTCCTTTCAGAAGCTGGACTTTCTAGTAAATAAAAACACCCCACCCAAAGAACTAGGCCCACCACTTGTATAGCCTGATGGAGCTAATTAGGTCCACCTGACAGTATGACTCAGCAGTAATTTACTCAGACTCTTAATGCAGGATTTTAATGCATGAATGTATGGTGACTCACAGAAGAGCCTTCCATTTCTATACAGGGCCTTAGAGTCTCCCACCTTGTTAGAAATCTGCAGTTATATGTATTTGGAAAAGAAATACACCAAAAACTGTTTGGAAATCATTCCACCATGGAAAGGTTGTTTTATTCTGACACCTTTTCTGAACATTTCATTAGCTAACAGTTTCTCCCTGTCATACCTCAAGACCTTGCCTGAGGAAATGGTAAGTCAAATTCATTCCTGGTTAACTGACTTCTGTTGAGTTAAACTAGCCATGAATTTGGCTGACTATGTCTGGGAATAACATCACCTGGGTACTGTAAATAACACAGGTATGTCATCTGCAGGACTCATTCTGACACCTCTACTGCAAGTGTCACTTCCTGAGGCAGCACTATATTCTGGGAATGCTGTCACTGTGCCGTAGCAATTACTGGGGTTATAAAATACTCCTCCATTGCCTCTCCTCCACCTCTTACATCAGCTTGAAATTAGACTGTGAATGAAATAGCTAACAGCAGCATGGCTGGCTGAATACCAGCTGATCACAACAATGTGGCAATCTTCAGGATGACACACTGCATGGTGGTGGGATCGTGAAATGTCCCCTCCAAGGCAACACTTCTCCAAGACATGAGGGCCTCCAGTCTCTCGAGAAAGCCTCACTTTAGTTTATAAAAGGAGAGTTCCTAGCTGAAACTTCCCTCCCATAAGTCACAAACCAGCTGGATCCAAGTGGCCTTCATTCAGGGAAAGTGGGGAGTGTTCAAGTGACTTTGAGTGAAACAGAAACAGATCTCTGTTTTGAGTAGACCCTTCTCCCTATCTATAGCCAGCCTCTCCAGCTTTATACAATTGACCTATGCATCTCAGCAAATGATGCCCGAGGACGAAAGCTGGGGAACAGAGCAGGAGGCAAAATCTGAAAACAGTTTGTAAACTGAAACTCTTTCTCTAGGCTTGTTAAATACCATAACAGCTTGTAACCCTGAACCAGTTTAGAGACCCTGTCCCCACTCAGAGCTGGATCAGGAAGTTAGCTTTACTTAAGACCCTGTTCCATTAAGTGGCAGATGAGTGGTAACAATGATTTATTTGCCAAAGTAGCCCAACAGGGTTCTCTGTCCCCACTGTTTTGCAGGATTGTTTTCACTTTGCAGAAGCTGTCACTCAGTGTTCAGATGGTTATTGGCTCCACTGTGCAAACAGCATGAGTAGATCTCCTGCTTCTGGTTTTCCAGGACTCTTTACATATTAGTGGTGATATAACAAACTCCTTCCTGCCTGGCATTTTCCACCTTTTGATGATGTCATCATGATGCAGTGTAGTCCTGTGCACTGTAGGGACTACTCTTTCTTGCCCTCTAAAGAAGGATATGTAAGAAAACGTAGTGGGGAGATGTTAAGAAGGTCGCAATCCAAGAACTGCCAGGTGTGTCATTACTCAGTGAGGGGTTTTTATTCACTTGGAATAATATTTTAGGAATCAACTTCTTCACATGTATTCATAATGCACCCTAGGCAGAGCATTCTGTTTGGTTTGGCCATGACAGCCTGTGACCCTGTGCAACCCAGGCCACCTTAAACTTTGGCCGTGATACAGTGGAGCCTGCAAGAAGGATCATCTCCAGGAGCTGTCCCCTTTTCTTAAAGGACCACTTTAAGGAAGCTTTGCAAAACTGTTATAGAAATTCACAGGCTCAAGCACAAAGCTACTGACCAGCCTTTTATCATGATGATTGAGGATGGAAATAATAACGGTATTTTACTTACCAGTACTCGCCTCCACACCAGCCCTCTCCTACAGAAAAAACTCTCACTGAAAACTCATACAAGGTGTGCAGGCAAATAGAATTCTGCAAGGCTACTTTTAAGTGTCCCCAAGGTTTCTGATCAATTCTGTTTGACCTGTAGTTAAAGAACTCAACTAGGTATGTCAGGTAGGCGGTGCCCTGGGTAGGCACTTGATTATATATTCAAAAGCACTTCCATGAAATGCCGATATTTGGACAAAGAAGAGTCCTTACTGGCATGAGAGAGGGCTTTAAGGGAGGGGAGGGGATTCTCAAATGTGCGCAGTGTTGGTCTCACTGAAAAGAATGATGAAACTGCTGCTGATTTCAAAGGGAGCAGAGATAGGCCAATACTGAGCGTTTTGGAAAATCCCACCCTAATTCCCTGATCTAATTCCCCCCTGCCACCCTATGTGGGATCCTTTGCACTTGAAAGGGATTTCTGATATTCTCTCACAATTTCCCCCTCCTCTGCCCTTTCTCCTTTGAGGCTCTGACACATATCTATGAAGTATGGCCACGAATCCCCCTCAGGATCTGTTATCAACACCCCTGAATCAGTCATTCTGAGTCACTATGGAACTTCACAAAGCGTTTCACCATTTTCACCTCATTTAAATAATCTACTCTCACCCCAGGTCAACCCTTTGGACCTGACTGCTTTGTTCTTTAAGCAGCTTGTTGTTGCTGCTGAGTGATGCAAAGTTTTCCCTTCTCTTCCCTGGCTGCCCCATAGAACAAGGGACCAGGATCAGGGACCAAAGTGGATCTGTCCTTTAACAGGGTACAGTTTGTTTTTCTTGGGTATTGTAAATATGATTGTTAAGTAAAATGAACAAATCCAGATCAGATAGTTTGTTCTTCTAATACATCACGACCTCAGTGGGGAAACTGCACAGGTAGGGTCGATTCCATGTGTTGCTATGTATGCACAGTCACACAGGGATAGGAGGAACACGGGAGTATGTGTCCGCTTATCCTGCCCAGGATTTTATCCAGAATTAGACACCCCATATTGAGTTAGAAGCTACATTCGTCCTACATTTGTCCAATATTATAAAAAGTTGGGCCACCCCATGCATGCATGGGTGTAATATATCCATCTATCGAAAGTGCTTAGGTTATGTACTTACTTCAAAATTTCTGCTGCTTCTACCCCCACCCCCGACTGCCCAAATCCACCAGCAAGTCATCTTGTCCCTGCCATTCTGTGAAACGTTTGCCTGTTCCAGTCCCATCAGTACCTGTCACTCCAGATGGCTGTGTCTCTCTCCGATCAACCCTGCTCAGCTCTTGGCTCGGGGAAACATTCTTGGTCACTGTTTCGCAGTCGGCTCTGCACCTGTTTCTCCACAACGGCACCATGGGAGTCTAAAGCATAATAAAGGGATATAAATAATGCAGTGACACACACACGCTAGCTTACACAATCCACTACGGGCGGCAGTGTGTGCAATCTGTAATGAGAACCATCAGCTGTCCTCTTGCAAGCTTCTCAAAACCCTGTCACTGGGCCCTTTTGGTATCATCCAGACTATCACAAGCAAGTGGGTCTTTGGGTTATATATTGGGAGATCCTCCACAACCCAGATGGGGAAAATTTTGCAATTCTATCTAAATATTTATATAACAAATGCTGATCTTGAGCTATTTTGTTGCCATCAAACACATTTTTAGGTAGTAACAATCAGGGACCCAAATTCATCCCTGGTGTAACTCCTCTGGCCCAGAGTTTTTAGTTTTATTTGGGAGATCTGTGGTTCCTAGTACACTAATTTAAAAAGAAAGGGTGTTATATATGTTTACATTTAAAAATGTGTGCAAATCTGCCACTGAAAACCAGTGAGGAGTTTATGAGATTATACAAAACTCCGGTGCAGATTCTCCCAAGTTTACAAGGTATATTTTAGCCAGTAACGTAGTAGAAACTCTGAGTTATATTTAAAATGAAAGCTTTACAATTACACTGATAATTCCCTGCCTCCTGTCAGCAGTGGCCATCTTAAGTGAAAGGTGACATCATCTGTGGTATCAGAAGTAGGTGAGACCCAAAGACAGAGATCGTAAACCAGTTTCCTTCCAGTGGAATACTGGTTTAACAATCAGGAGTGGGGGGAAGAGGGGAAGGAGTTTTTCTGTTTAAGCATTAACCAGATTATTTTAATGTTAAAGAGTACGATCCTGTTTCTGATCATTAAACCAGCATTAAAACTGAGTGGGGACTGTCAAATCTCAACTTGCAACAAATGGAGTCTCCTTTCAATACCTGCAAAAAAATTCACATTGCCAAAATACCAGGTCAAATTCTCACTAAAGCTCTTTGTTAAACTGTCTTCAAACAGAGCAAAACAAGGTCATTCTATTTGCTTTAATGCAGTCTGTGTATGTGTGTTTGTGTGCATACATGCATGAGAGAGAGAGAAAGGGGGGAGCTATATCACTTGCACAGGTATATTATCTTACACCTTGAGTAATGGAACTTGCGGGTGGATCTCTTACCCCGTATGAACAGTTACACCTAATACTTGGGGATGATCATGGGTTAGTATTTTAGTGCCTGGAGTGTTTTGTGCTTGAAGATAAAAATCTTGTTACATTCAGTGAAGTTTTGTTCATTGGGGCAAGTTTGGAGATTTTCTGACAGAACGTTTTTCCACTGGAAAATGCCAATTTGTCAAAAGTGAAACGTTTTGCGGTAACATCTAGATTTCAGCTCAATTTTGTTAAGGTACCTATCTGCATCTTTAGGCATCTAAATGCCGTTAAAAGCTGGCCTCTAGTGACAAGCGAGGGGTTTTCTTCCTTGCATAAATCCCATCAAAAGCGGTCTGTTCTAGGAGTCCTTTCCCTCTAAGAGTGAAAAGCTATTGGTAAGGAGCTGAATATATACCACGCTCTTTAGCATCTGGTCAGTCTGACCATGCTGCTATAAAGTGGGGAAGGTGGTTACAATTTCCCATCAAAGTGAAAAAATCAGCAGGATCTTGTTCAGACGTGAGAAAGCCTACAGGACCCAATCCTTGAGCTCTGCCCAGGAATTGCTCCCAGCAGTGCTACAGACAAGAGATGCAGACAGGTTGTAGTCCTGTCAAGGGGTGCCATTGCCATGTGGTTTTTATGGGAGCGCAGCAAACCCAAGATTTAGGACAACTGGGATGCTGATCAGAGCCAAAGTTTTTGAAGTTTCTGCTCTACTGAGTGTCTTTCAGCAAGACACAAGCAGCTCTGACATTCCAGGAAAAATAAAATAAAATTAATGGCCACAAAAAGACCCAACTGTATTTCATAGCTGTATTTATTTTTATAGCCCTAAGGTTTTAAGCAATCTGTTTACATAGGAAAAAGAAAAGGTATTGTTGCATTCTGATTAATGTATTATTCTGATCCTTGACAAACTATATTTTATAACACACAAAAATTGTTCTAAAAGGCTCCAGGGTTTTTTGGTGCCCTAGGTCAGGGTTCTAATATAGAGTGTGTTTGGGTGTGTATATATATGGAGTTATACTGCTATGTCTCTCTCTTGAATGTCTTTCACCAACTCACTGATTAAAATATAGCCTCGGATCCCAATCCTGCAATTAACTGTGGGTGCACATTCGCCTGTGTGGAGCCCCTTAGACTTCAGTAGGGGTGTGCCTGCATGCAGTCACTTGCAAGATGAGGGACCTAGTCTGTAGTGGCCACAAATAGTTACGATCTGACAGCTGCGTGGTGACCTAATGTGAAATTAGTTGGTAATCTCAGTCCAGTTCCTGGTAGCGAACATGTGACTGTATCCCTAAAAACCACTATCACAGCCCGTACTACTTGGAACCCTTATTAGCAATCTCAAATAGAAGGCTCAATTCTTCCCTGTGCATAGAAACTGAACTCCCCTCTGATCCCTAGAGATAGTGCCACCAGATCAGGGTTGAGGTGCACTGGCAGGGCAGCATGGAGAAGAGTGCATTGCTGCTGCCCGTGCTTTACCAGTTCTGTGGGTAAACAGAAGACATCAGTCTCTCCAATGCTGTTTTCAGTCTGGTATCTGGCACCAGCACTAAATTTATGTTAAGTAAAAAAAGCAACTGAGAGCCTTTGCGTGTGTTCCAAAGGTCTGAGTGCCACGAAACTAAGTGGTTTGGGGACAAACCAGATATGGCAAGCCGCATCCAGGAAGCCCCAAGGGATGCAGAAACACACCACGTGCTTTTCACTGAATTCTCAGTCCTTTCCGCACACTTTTGAAATTGTTAATATTTATTTGAATTTTCCGTCATCAGATTCCTTATGTTGCTAGGAATTTCCTTCTCTTGAGGTGGAATGCTCGCTTTTCTAAATAAGGAGCTCTCACACAGAGTTGAACGCTGAACTGTGTTTAGGGGTGGTGAGTGGTCTGAAAAGTCTTATAATAGAACTTAAATTTTAAAGGGGTATTGCCTAGATTTAGAGCCAATATTTGTTCCACCTTAAAATTGTTGTAATCTAGACGGAGATATCTTATCACCTCCAGTAGTCTGATTTTGATCTAACTCACACTGTTTGTAAATCAGGAGTAACTCCACTGAAGTCAACGAAGTTACACAAGTCTAAATCCCAGGATCAGCCCTAACTCTCGCTCCTTAAAAACAACATCTTACTCCACTGTAGCTGAGGCAGTATTTTTTAAAAAGCCATCATTTTTATAGGACCGCTACAATTGTTTTCTGCTATTTTGTTATGTGCTTATGCCTGCTGGCTCTGACTGTAAAACCGTAATTAATTACCAAGTACTGTTCCCACATAGATTTCTGCTGGCTTGATTGATGATGCTGAATGCACAATTAAAGAAGTAAAAGAAAATATTCATGGTGAAAGGACACTTTCAAGGTGTTCTGTGTAATTAAAAAAACCACACGCATTTCTCTTGCTCTTGTTTACATAACCCATTGGAAGCTGGAATGCAGAATGTGTTACATTTAGCTATTTTTGACTTTCACTCGGTGCACATACCAGTTTGTTGGAGCTTCGCTCAGAAGGGTCAAATATTGACTTTTTAAAAAGTTTTTAATTGGATGCTTTGTCAAGTCCTGCATATTGGGCAGTGCATTGATGTGCTGGTACCAGGAGCACTCGAGCCAGGGAATCATGCACAGAGTGGCATGATTTCTTCTCTGCTTCCCTTATGCTCCAGGGATGGAAGGAATATGCTGTTGGTCCATTCCCATAACACAGTATTACCCACTCCATTCTGGCTCAGGTTCTTTCTGCTCTCCCACCCTGCCCAGCCACTTCCTGCTCAGCCACTTCCTGCCCACTGATTCTAGGGAGGGGGGCGTAGTGGGTCACAGCACCTGTTTACCCCTGCACACCAGGCCCCTAAGTCTGCATAGCCCATGCAGAGGCAGAATCTAGCCCAATGAGATGAGAAGCATCTCTTTTTTAAGTTCAGCTCCAGCTGAGGAAGTGGGGAAAGAAATCTACCTGACAGAAAAGGACAAGAGTGGCAGGGAACTAGCTTATTTTCATGTGTCTAAGACAGCATTGCAAATAAGAGGGAGTACACAAAAATGAAACACTAGGGGCCAGATTCTGTCATCCTTACTCATGTGGAGTAGTGTCTTACACTGCAGTCACTCCCAATTGTTTCAGCGGGAATACTTGTGGAGTAAGGTAGTACTCAGTGTGACTAAAGGTGGCACAGTGTGGGCCTATAAAAGTGGCCTAGAGTTAGCTTGCCTTTAGTACCACGATTTCTCCCTCCCCCTGCTTTTTAGAAGGTGAATCTCAGTAGCAATACTGCCCTTCATGGCCCGAGCCTAAACTGGAGATCCCTGGCTTTGCTTTGTCCATTTTCCGCCTCATCACTTCTTTTGCTTTATTGCTTCTGCTGTGTTTTTACTCATCTCTCTTCTTTTACAAGCAGGTCCCTGAAACCCTTCTCTGGCTGTGTCCTTCCTGCTCTCCTGAAGAATCAGTTACTGAAATCCCAACTGGACTAGCCTGCCAGATTGCTTCGAGTAGTGAACTGCTGCCCCCGTTTCATTTGCCTTGTAGGCAACTCTGCTTTTCCTCCCTTTTCACAGATGTTTCACATTACTGTAGGGCTTCAAACAGGAAGGCCGGGGACTGTGGAATATTTTGCTACATTAACTAATGCAGGGCAGGCTTGAAACATTTGGAAAGGAGGTGGATAAACTCAAACAAAGCTGGTTGTCGAAGCCCTGGTCTTGTGGGTTTCATGCATCAGTCTCCAGTGGTAGGGACAGATGGTAAAATTTGGCAGATTTGTCAAGAGAAAAGGATGAAGACTGTCACTTGCCTACGTGTAAAGCTGGCCTTTTGCTGCCTTTCCTTCCTCACCAACTCAGAATTTATCACCCCTTAGTAATTTTTCCCTACATGAAGCTTATTGCTCCTTTCCCTTGGGATGGCAACCTTATTCTTCAAGGAGCCAGAACTTTGGGCCGTATTCAGAGATGATATCCACTAATTCAGACTCCCTTCATCTCGGTTAGAATATTTTAAAACTACTTACACCCACCCATCCATTCACTTCAATGGGCTTTGGATTGGGCCCTAAGTAGCTGTGACTTACACAAAAAGGAGCTCGAAGAAGATGTGAATTAAAGTACCCCCACTCTACTTTAATTTGAGCCTTTCTTCCACTTGCTCATAAGAACATAAGAACAGCCATACTGGGTCAGACCAATGGTAAATCTAGCCCAGTATCCTACCTCCTAATGGTGGCTTGTGCCAGATGCTTCAGAGGGAACGAACAGAACAGAGCAATTATTGAATGATCCATCCCCTGTCGTCCAGTGCAAATCCCTGGAAATGAGTTCCAAAGTTTGACCATGCACATTATGTGAAGAAGTACTTCCTTATGTTAGTTTTAAACCTGCTACCTATTAATTTCATTGACCCCTGGTTCTTAGATTATGCGACGGGGTAAATAACACTTCCCTATTCACTTTTTCCATGATTCATTATTTTATAGACCTCTATCATATCCCCTCTTAGTCATCTCTTTTCTAAACTGAACAGTCCCAGTCTTTAAAATATCTCCTCGTATGGAAGCTGTTCCATACCCCCAATCATTTTTGTTGCCTTTCTCTGTAACTTCTCCAATTCTAATATACCTTTTTGGAGATGGGATAACCAGAACTTCATACAGTATTCAAGGTGTGGGCATATCATGGATTTATAAAGTGGCATTGTGATATTTTCTGTCTTATTATCTATCCCTCTAGCCCAGTATCCTGTCTTCTAACAGTGGCCAATGCCAGGTCCTTCAGAGGGAATGAACAGAACAGGTAGTCATCGAGTGATTCATCCCCTTTCATCCACTCTCAGCTTCTGGTAGTCAGAGGCTAGGGCCACCGAGAGCACGGAGTTGCATCACTGACCATCTTGGCTAATAGTTATTGATGGACCTATCCTCCATGAACCTATCTAATTATTTTTTGGACCTTGTTATAGTTTTGGCCTTCACAACATCCAGATCCTTGGGGGTTAACCCCAGTATTTGCCTCTTTGCTTTGTGAAAGCAGACCATTTATTCCTACCCTTTGTTTCTTGTCTTTTAACCAGTTACTGATCCATGAGAAGACCTTCCCTCTTATCCCATGACTGCTTAGTTTGCTTAAAATACTTAGGTGTGGGACCTGGTCAAAGACTTTCTGAAAGTTCAAGTGCACTCTCTCAACTGGATCACCTTTGTCCGCATGCTTGTTGACACCCTCAGAGAATTCTAATAGATTGGTGAGGCATGATTTCCCTTCACAAAAGCTGTGTTGACTCTTCCCCAACTCCTTGGCCTAAGTCACACCTACTTAGACTCCCTCACATATGGACTGAATGGGGGTGAGTAGTTGTAATAGTTTAACTCAGTGTAAGTGGGTCTGACTCATACCATCTCTGAATTTGGCCCTTATTGTTACTGTGATGGGACACCTACCTCCTCCTAAATCACAGCAGGAGAGCAAATAGGAAGGATGTTAGGTCTAGAAAGAGGAATTTTTTGCTATTCTTTGATGGTCATTGGCAGGGAATGCCGATTCACCCATGCTTTTATATACAGTGTGCCTATCACCATGGTATCGAAGGGCTTAGCTATCTAAATCTGATCCAGGTTCAGAGCCAGGTTTCAAACTCTCTCAAAGTACATGAGCATTGGGGAAGTGGATTCCAGTTCAGGGTATTATTGAGAAAAGCCCTGATCCTGAAATCTGGGTCACAGTGTAGTTCTATGTTTCAAACTCCCTAAAAGTTTGGGGATGTTCAGATTGGGGGATCCAGTTTTGGCCCAGCTCAAATCACAAACTGTAGCTCCTTTACAAGGGGAAACTTTGTCAATGCCACATTGTATGAGGTCTCAGTCACCCTGTAGGAGCCCAAGGTGAGTTATGCTGAAAAGCATCAGCTACCCCTGAGAGATATTCTATGAGCAGTCACATACTTAGTCAGCCCTTGAAGGCACAGCACATCCCCAGTCCTTGACAGGTGATTATACCCTCAGCCACACAACAGTCACCAAGGCAGAGGTTTCCCCCTATTTCTCCTCAGTTCTTCGGAGGGGGTGTCAGGGTGATGAGAAGAGAAAGGACCACGTTCCGTGTCTGTATGTAAGTGGGATTCCAATGGCTATTGCCTTCTCAGATTTAGAACAATAAAAGCAACCATAAAAAGATGGAGCTTCTCATCTGAGGGAAGCAGATTCTGATGATGGTTGACAAGCAAACCTGTCAGGCCAGATGCTTTTACCCTGAGATTTACTTCTGGGTGCCCCAGAATCCTCTGCCTAATTCTTTGGCCTTTTGAGCAGATGGTGTGAAGAAGCTGGTAATTTTGCGCAGCCTTTTTAACCAGGCTTTGTTTGGAAGAGAAGGTGAGGAAAGGTGTCCTGTCTGGAGCAGGTAGCAGCACAGCAGGAGCGACAGCTTGGGATGACAGTCACACTTGCCTTCTCTGCCACCTCTCCACACCCAGTCCCTACTTCGTTCCATCTCATTTCTTCTCTCTCCCCCCTCTCCTTTTCTTTTACGCTTTCTACCTTTCATCCACTTCATCTCCCTCCCTCTAAAAGGTCTCTCCCCTTCTCTCTATCCCTTCCACTCCGTGTGTTTCTCCCTTTTCTGCTACGCTGGCCCTTACTGACTCCTCTCTATCATCATCCACCAACTCCTTACCTCTGTCCCCTTCTGTCTCCCCATTCCTCCCTCTCTGTCCCTGTCTCTCCACCCTGCTTGTCATTATAACTAGCAGCCCAATAAACACGTCAAGAAGGACATCTGCTATTGCTCTCTTTGCCTGGACAGCCTGCTTCTCTCCCTACACCTCCACCTCCTCCTTCTCCCAAGCCACTTGGCTCTTTGCAGTGTGAAGACAGGAGGAGGAGGGAGTTGTGGAGCAGCATCAGTCTCACTCCAGCTGACATCTGGTGATCTGAGATCTTTGTGAAAAGCTTCAAAGGACAGCTGGAAGTCTCTCTTGGTTGCACAAAAATATGCAGGACCCCCCTGATCATTGTTCATAAATACACCTCAGAGATCAGCCTCCCACATATATATGGAACCTAGACTGTAGTTATGGGATGGGAACAAAATGAGTAGGGTGGAGAAGTCAAAGGAAAGGGAGTCTGCACCTGTCACTTGGTAACCTAGGTTCTTTCGGGGTAAAGAAAAAGCTTCCCTGGCAGGAAAATCAAGTTCCTATATGAAACTGACACACTTAAGAATTGCTGATGGTAGGTCTCATGCTGATGCATAAATCTCCTTTCATGACTCCTGTGATCTGAAATCACTTTGCTACATCATTATGCCCATGAAAAGGTGTGGGGGGAAAAAAAGACATCTAAGCCAAGTTCTGCCCTCAGATACACATTCACAGCTCCCACCCACCCTACTCCGGCCTTTACTATTTAAAGCACTGTGTTTTAAAGAACAGGTACTGGCATGTTCTAAAGACCGTTTGAGCCACTACTTGATTTGGCAGGTTTGGGGATTACTGACCTCCCATGTCCAGGAAAGACGGAGGTGACTTCATATGAACCTCAGCTTTGCTTCCTGGTCTTGAGGCTTCTCCTTATATTGGGTTCAGTCAGCCCTGTCCTGAATTAACTTTCTCAGGTGGTTCTTTTTATTCCTTCTAGAACAATGTCCTGCTGCTGTTGCCTGGGAGTTGAGGTTCCAGTCTACTTCTGAGGACACTGGCAGATCCCTATACCTTTGATGGGAATGACAGGATAGGAAGAACCCTACCCATTTACAAAGGTATCTTTCCCTAATCAGTCTCCTGGATCCAGTTTGGGTATTTTGTAATTCCCCAAACACATGGCAACTAATATAGATGGTGCCAATTGCTGTAGAATCTAAGAGTGAAATATAGTGAATGACATGCCTCTCCCATTCAGTTCAGTCTAGGGTGACCAGACAGCAAGTGTGAAAAACCGGGATGGGGGTGGGGAGGGTAATAGGAGCCTATATAAGAAAAAGACCCAAAAATCGGGACTGTCCTGATAAAATTGAGACATCTGGTTACCCTAGTTCAGTCATGAAATCTGACACGGTTTTTCTGGTCCCCAGGAGGTGTTATTCTGGGTCCTATACTATTCTGCTACATTTTAGTGGCCAGCATAGCATTTAACAGTGCCATGAGGGTCTGCAAATGCTGTAGTAGCCGTGATGGAAGTTTTGTAGTCCTGTGAGCGAGAAGGACTCTGGATACAGAGAGAGACGGCAAAATCTTAGGGTTTCACTTTTTGAAATTTTAGGGGGGAGCCAAACATTTTCTGGAACATGAACAAAATGAACGACCATCAAGGATTATTGACACCGCACCATAGCATTTCATCCACACCTGAAATGGACAGTTGCCTGCCCCACCGAGTCATGAACTATGGCTGCTATCCGAGTTGAAATCCATGGCAAAATTCCTATTGAATTGAAAGGATGGAGGATTGACACTGAAATTTGACATAACGTAACCAGGGAGGACAACAAGCAAAAAGCGTCAGAGAGGGCCTAGGAGACCGGTGGTTACCTCCAGATGAAAAGACCACAAGATAGTTGGAAAGCTGTGCACTATTTTCACAAAATGAGCTACGCTTCCATTTTCACTCACAGCAGAAATGGGGAAGAAGCCCCCTCCCCCCAATTCCATGTGAAACTTTCCTCTTCTCTCTAGTTACTGATTAGAGAAGAGAGATTTCTCTTCCTGCATGACCAGGCCCTGAGAAAGAAGAGGTCGGTGACGAGCGACTAATGTCTCTCCTTTAGCCTTCCAAGAGCGCTGGAGGCTGCTGGGCCATTCATTCCAGCAAATGTCCTTCCCTCCTTAACCATCTGACTTTCAAAAAGAAAAGGAGTACTAGTGGCACCTTAGAGACTAACCAATTGCTCACGAAAGCTTATAAATTGGTTAGTCTCTAAGGTGCCACTAGTACTCCTTTTCTTTTTGCGAATACAGACTAACATGGCTGCTACTCTGAAACCTGTCATTTGACTTTCAGTTTGCCCATTAAAGTGAGGATAGCCTGATATCTGCAGTTCTCTTCCTTACAGTTTCTCCAGCAGGAACTGTAAATTAAAGCCTGGCTCAAAAACTCGTAAGAAGCAACAACCAGCAACATGAAAGGGAACATTTGGAAACATTATAAATGCAATTAGATAGATAGCATCATCTTACACCACAAGAGACTCTTTTGTATTTTTATACATGGTAAGAGAATAAACTTTCTGAATGAATTTGTAGAGCCCCTGGGCCAAATGCTGCTCTTTTACACTAGCCCACATACAGACTCACATGAATAAAGATACTTGTGTATGTTTGTGAGACTGGGCCATGAATCACTAATAATTATTTTTTTAACATTCCCGACATGGTGCAAAACTATACATGAAAAAACAAAGTAGGAAGCAGATGAATGATCAGCCTTAGGACATGTAATAAGACAGGAAGGTCAGAGCTGCCCCTGGTGACAAGGAACGGCAGCAGATGTGCACACCTCTTTCAGGATAAGTTCTGTATTTTCTTTTTTGTTGTTTGTTTTGCTTAGTGTGCATTTCCTTGTCAGATGCACACTGCTCTTCACAAAGAGCTGTGGAAAACTACTGCTCCTTGTGCCTCTGGGTTCTACCTGGTTTGATATATGTCATCATGCTGCAGCTCCTGCTTGAGTTATAATTAAAGTGGCAGCCCCCAGGGATTTCACAGCTGCTCAGGTCACATCAAGGGAGACTGTGAAACATTTGCAGTTATAACTTATTCTCCTAGCACAAGTTTTTCTGGAGCCACCTAAGGCAGCAGTAAATGGATCCCTGAAGCTTTCCTTTAGCTGCTATACACCTTTTTTGAGTCCTCACATTAGGGCACAAAACGAGGCAGCCTTCTAGCTGGTGATAGCCAGACATGGGTGTTGGGGAAATGCACAGAAGGAAGGAGACAGTTTACAAAGTAAGAAGAGATAAGGTACCAAGTGACAAATGATAGTGAGACCTCTCCTGGAGGGCATGATATAAATAGACAGCAAAGGGTTTCATTTTCAATATAGCACTTGCCTTGTCTCCTCTCCCCTCTCACCAAAGCACCGCTTAATGCGTCCTAAACCTGGGAAACAGAAGATACTGGCAGTGTTTGGGAGGGGCCATTGGGGTTGATATGAAGAGGAGAGAAATCTGCTTCTGGAATTAAACTTTATGGATAACATAAGAAGGAGAGAACATTTTGGGGGGCCCCTTGTCATTGGGGGCCCTGTGCCACGGCATGGTTTGTTTCATGGTAAATATGTTCCTGGGTGGACCCTAGCTCACCAGAGGCACCACTCCTGAAGGTCCCAATTGGAAGAGATGTCTGGCGTCTCCGATTGGCTCAGACTCGCTTGTCAAGCCAGAAGGCACAGGAAGTTTTCTGAGTAACAAAGTGAATCCCTAGCTGGCTGCTACATTTGACCCTGCCTTCTTGCCTGACTCCTGAGCCCTGCCTTGTTCCTGATTCCTGCCTTCCTGTCCTGTTCCAAAAGACTGCTCCTATGCCCCACCCCTGGCTACTAACTTTGGCTCTGACCTTTGGCTTGACTCCTGACTCTGTCTCCATCTTTAACCCCTGGCTCTGGTTCTCAGCTCCTGACCCCCACAGCTCTGACCACTAGGCATGACCGCCTATATGCCAGTAAAGGACAGTTTGCTTGGACCACTAACCCCTCTGAGTGGGCCTAACCTGGTATGAACCTAGTGGATCTCTCCCTACCCCCAAGGAGTCCTGGCACTCCAGGAGCAGTTGACCTGCCTCCAGATGGACAACCAAGCCTTGTGGGTGCGGCTCACACAGCTGGTTACTGCAGGGGCAAGTCCTTCAACTCTGTGCAGAGAACAGTGTGCTCCAGGCCCATGAGCCAGGACATGTCCCCACCTCCCGGAGCACTTCAGTGAGGACCATTCCAAATTTCGAGGCTTCATGATCCAGTGCCACTTTTTATTCTTGCTTTTCCCTCAACCATACACATCCGACCAGACCAAGGTAGGCCTAATAGTCAGCCTGCTGACTGGGGAGGCCTTGGACTAGGCCTCCCCATGCTAGAAGCCAGCAGTCCAGTGCTATCTAGCTGGGACACTTTCCAGCTGGCAATATCAACCATCTTTGGTGATGCCAGCCATGCTCGCTCTGCTGAGGCCTCCTTGCAGAAACTCCGACAGGTCAGGAACAGCTGCCTCCTATGCAGCACACTTCTGCCATCTCACATCAGACAGAGTGGAATGCAGCAGCCCAGCTGTTCCAGTTCTGATGGGGACTGCAGGATGAGATCACGGATGAACTGGCTAGAGTTGAGTTCGTGATGGATTTGGGCACCTCTATGGCTCTTGTCATCTGGTTTGACAACCGACTGCGTGGATGGCAGGCAGAATGATGGGTGGCACTACAGCCATTCCCCTCCCCGCCCCCATTGGTTTCTGTTCCAGAGCACTCCCTTCCAATCCCTCTGCAGCAGGCCCTCATTGACTCGGGTGCAGCAGAGAACTTTATTGAGAGAAATTGATGGGCCCCTGCTATCCTCCAGGCCATGCCCTTAGAAGTCACCATCCAAGGACACCAAGAGATGCTGCAGTTTTAGTGCCTTTTCCCTGCATTTTCTTCTGATCCTGGGTATTTCTTGGCTGACTTTCCATAACGCTCTCATTCATTGGCACAAACTAAAGGTCAACTTCTCTTCGGAATACTGCCGGCAGCACTACTTGATCCCAGGAAGTAGCGAGTGCCCAGCAGAGCTCTGACAGTCACAAGCCAGAGTAGCTGGTCCAACAGACTCGCTTGCTGATGTGGCGCCTCGACTTCCACCGAACATACTTTGCCGATGTATTTGAAAAAAAGAATGCAGACATCCTACTCCCACATAGGGATTTGGACTGCTCACCTAACTACCGCCAAGAGAGAACATTCCATTTGGTTGCATTTATGCCAAGTCTGAACCCAAATTAACCACCCTGTGCACCTACCTGCAGAAGAACCTGGCCAAGGGCTTGATTTGCAAATCCATCTTGCCTGCTGGGGCGCTGGTCCTCTTTGTTTTAAAAGAAAGATGGTAGCCTCTGATTTTGTATGAACTACTCAGTGCTGAATCAGATCACCCTTAGGAACTGTACCCCCTACTTTTAATCCCTGAACTATTGGACCATGTAGGGGCTGCCTGGATATACACAAAATTAGACCTCCAGGGTCATATAACCTCGTATGTATTAGAGCTAGGGATAAGTAGGAAACTGCCTGGCTCTGGGTGCATCAAGCTGTTGGCCTCCTGGAACACATCATCTTTGATTGCAGCGCACAACTTCCACTTCTGGTGTGAAGTCCTCTGGTGTTGGGCATTTGCTCCTGTCTCTCCTCTTCCTATTACCCTCAGTCAAATGGTCAGGTAGACAGAACAAACCAAATTCTGGAACAGTACCTATGGTGCTATATAAACTACCACCAAGACGACTGGTCCTTGCTACTACCCCATGTAGAGTTTGCATACAACAATATGGAACATGCTTCTACATGACAGAACCCCTTTTCAACAAACTATGGGGTCCACCTTTGATTTTACCTGGAACTATTTATGGCCTCCCCAATCCCACAGCCTTAGACTGGGTGCAACAGATCCATCAGCCCCAAGGTGACCTTAAAACCCACCTACAGGATGCCAAGAGAAGCAATAAGCAAAATGCAGAACAATGACAAGAAGGGCCCATTTTTTCCATAGGTCAGATGTTGTGGCTTTCAACTATATATCTGTGCACAGACAGGCCCTCTTGCAAACTAGATTACCAGTTCCTGGGCCCCTACTGAATTTGCCACCTAATCAATCTGGTTACCTTTGAACTCCTCCTGCCCCAGTCCCTCTGAATCCACATCGTGTTTCACGTATCACTTCTAAAGCTTCTATTGCAGGATGTTTCCTCATCACTCCCAGCTGCTCCCCGGCCTCCTGGTACATGTTTATGGTCACAACAAATATGTCCTCCAGGAGATCCTTGATGCCCGAATGAGATGTGGTAAACTCTGGTATTTGATTCAGACTACAACCCTCTCGAAGAATGATCCTTTAAGCACACAGAAAATGTCCACACCCCTGATCTGGTAAAGAGCTTCCAAAAGAACCAAACTGGAAAACCCACCCCACTGACTTGCAGAGGGTGCCCTGGGAAGGGAGATGTGAGGGATCATGTGTCTTGAATCCAACTCCATGGATCCTCAGGCAGTCCTCAGAGTGCAGCCACCCACCAGCAGCTTACTTGTACCAGCATGAGGGTGGGCTGGTGGATACTAGCTCACCATAGGCACTGCCCAGGAAGGTCCTAATGGAAAGAGATGTCCAGCCTCTCCAGCTGGCTAAGACTCACTATTTAAGCCAGGAAGAGGAACAGGAAGTTGTGTGAGCAACTATGTGAATCCTTGGCTGGCTGCTACACTGGACTCAGACTTATAGAATTTAAGGCCAGAAGGGACCATCATGCTCAGTTAGTCTGACCTCCTGCACATTGCAGGCCACAGAACCTCACCCACCCACTCCTGTAATAGACCCACAACCTCTGGCTGAGTTACTGAAGTCCTCAAATCATGGTTTAAAGACTTCAAGTTACAGAGAATCCACCATTTACTCTAGGTTACTCACGTGACCTGTGAC